>NC_091437.1:29142379-30506749 GCF_964237555.1 Oryctolagus cuniculus | reverse complement strand
CAAAGGTTACATACTTTATGACTCTGCTTCTATAACAAACTTCAAATAACAAGACTACAGAAATGAAGAACAATTACTGGTTGCTATTAGGAATGGGGTGTAAGGTGGGGGGCAAGGCAGATGAGTGTAGCCATACCAGGGCATCACAAGGGCTCTCTGTGCCCTGACTACACCGGTGTCAATCTCCTGGCTGGGATGCTGATGTTAGCCACTGCAAAGTACACAGGATCCCTGTGTATTATTGTCTGGAATCGCATGTGGACCTCCACAATTATCTCAAAATAAAAAAGTTCAATTTTCAAACAAATCTGAATCGAACAATGGATACTCAGCACTAGAGCACCACACAGATGATCATCGTTTCAAACAATAGGTTTTGCTCCAACGAGGTGAGTAGCTCTCAAAAAAATGGTCTTAAAGAAAGCGATTTTGGGGAACACGAGATTTCTTCATATCCACTGGGATGGCAAAGGAAATGACAAGAGAATTGTCCCAGCCCAGAGCACTGAGCTGCCGCTCCAAGCGATCACGCATCCTTACAAGGGCACGGCCTGGGCTTCCATGGGGATGACTAACAGCCACCAATCTGTGAAATCTGATCCGTCTGCCATTTGGATCCATGTGACTCACTGAGGCTGGCTGCACTCATATCTAAAAATACCAGAAATCTGCAGCCTAAGCAAAATTGGCTCCTGGGCTCCTGGGTTTCCGATCTGAATACCGCCCATTGGGAGATAGTGGTTTTATGTTTGTATCAGCCAGTGGCAAGGGAGGTTCTCAAGTCACAGAGACTAGGTTGAAACCTAGAAGCAAAGAGGATCCTCAGACCGATCTGCTTGTATACATTTTTATCTGGGAGTTATATGACACCTTCTCAGGAAAGGCAATGTGAGCTGTGAAGGCCTCTGTAAGCTAGAATAATGCCCTTCCTTGGGCACTGGGTGTGTCCTACTAAATACCTGTCCCAAAAGAGGACAGAGGGAGTCATGAGCCACTAAAGACAGAGCAGGGTGTGGCAGTCACAGGAGCGACCACGTGCCACTTGAACTGGCAGTGGCCGAGGCTCCAAAAACGGAGGGTGTGGTGCCTTGGGCCTGGCATTTTTTATTTTGTCCAATCCCACTTGGAACCTTTTCCAGTAATGCCTGCAGTCGTGACAATGACAAAGAGGAGGGCTGCTTTCTGGGTGTCGGCTCTCGGATAGCCCGATTCCTTGCCGGAGGCCATCCCAACTCACAGACGGGGTGGCTTGTCCAAGCAGGTGCCCCCAGGGGCCTGGCTGTCCGAGCCGCTGCTGCACTCACCCATCAGGACACTAAGCAACTTCTGCACTCTGGAGTTGACCCCCACGATTCGGTAGAGCCCTTGCTCATTGATCCCTGAGAAGAGAAACAGCGAGGATTCAGTTAGAGGCACGGCAGAAGACGAGTCGGGCAACCCAGCCAAACGCGCCTTTTTCCCTGTTTCAGTTGCTGTTCCTTCTAAAAGCTGCTCTAATTAAAGTCCCCTGTCACTCAGCTCAGCCCGGAGCAAAGGAGTGGGATTTGGTGCAGCTGTCTGGGATTTCACGGGTGTGCTGCACACTGCAGCCCTCGCGTTAGCTCAGTCATCGGAGGGAGAGAAACTTTCCTCTTCTCTTGCCAAGGGCGGCATCTGAGGACTTTTGGGAGATGTGAAACAAACTTTCAAGCATGTCACACTTAGCCAAAGTTTTAACTTAAAAAGCCAAAAACGGCATGATGAACACATCAGACAACAGAAGGGACAAACACTTCACAACTTATTTTTACACAAAGGATGACCACATTGAAGTGGAAGACAGGTTTAGCTGTAAGGAACGGTAGTGGAGCCAGAGAAATTAGAATATCCATTCCCTGGTAAAATAAATACATTTTATAGAGGCAAGAGAAGACGACCATCAGCAGGCCAGGGAACTGTGCGACAGGCCCAGAAGAGGTTTGCTTTCAAACACTGAATAAAGAACCAACAACGAACCCGCTGCAGTACTTCTGTTCACTCGAAGGCACGAATTAGGTCACCACTGTGCCACTGACAAAAGAGGGCCATGGAAACCAAGTGATTTGGAAGGATTTTTCTCCTGTTAGCTCCAGGCCCATCCTATCTGACGCCTCTCAAGTAACAGGTCTCCTACATCCTGTCTTACTCCCTGATAACCACTTTCCAATGAACAAAGCGAATTCTTCATGTGTAAAAGAGTTCGCATCGCCTCTTAAAACCTTCCAATGGTGTCCTGCTGCATTTAGACCACACCAAAACTCCTAATGGTAGCCCACAGGGCCTGTACCAGGGTGGGAAGCTGCAGGCCCCACAGGCTACCTAAGACCCACATAATCATCTGGTCTGGCCCTGCCAAGGCAACTGCAGGTGGCACTTAACTTCCAACAATCTATAGCAGGCTAATTTTCAGATGGATAATTTTTGTATTTTTATAAATATCCAAATGGCCCCTGGCAGAAAATGGGTTCCCCACTCTGGCCTGCACTAGGGAGCACAGTCCCACTCGAACCCCATCATCCACCACCTGCACACTGGGCTCACACCAGGCTCACAGGC
Source organism: Oryctolagus cuniculus (assembly GCF_964237555.1). Classification (NCBI taxonomy): domain Eukaryota; kingdom Metazoa; phylum Chordata; class Mammalia; order Lagomorpha; family Leporidae; genus Oryctolagus; species Oryctolagus cuniculus. Next base: position 30,504,175 of record NC_091437.1, on the reverse strand, counting down.
CCCCCACTGTTGGCCCTACCTGACCACTCTTCTCGCTGGTCTTTTCATCATGCAGGTCTTAGCTCAAATGCATCCTCTCCCATCTAACCCATTCTACAACCAGCACCAATTTGTAGCAGTCAACAATACCTGAAGTTGTCTGTCTCATCTGGTTCTTCATTTGTCTTTCTCCCCACAACTAGAATGCAAGTGTGAGGACTGCAATTGTTCATGTTTATGTACCGAGCCATAGGTGATCATAATGCACATGACACTGAACAAAACACTGGGATATCTTCTTCTAGGGCCACTCTAAAATACTTGGGGGCCAAAACACATTTTTCTGGCAGAAATTCAAGAAAAAGCTGACTCTGCCCCTGTCTTCAACCACAGCTATAGTGAAGTGGAATTAATGACCAGGGGGAAATGGTCTGGAATGGAAGGATTTTATAACTGAAAAAAAACGCCTACATCATATTCATCACCCTGCATGGCTATGAACTTGGAGCCCTCAGCCAAAAGCTAAGGGATGGGTCCCAACTTACTCTGTGGCAAAGCTCTGATTCAGTCATGTGTCAAGGGCTGCAAAGGTTCAAAGAGCCTCTACTCCCTTTATCCTGTGTTTTCCTGAGACGTGACCAATCCCTGCTCCACTGGAACCCACTGATGAATCCCATAGCGCACAGGATGCTTGCTCACCCAGGCACCGCAGTGGAGCAATGTGCCCATCCTTCCATTATCTAGGCTGAAACAGTATCTACCTCACACTTGGTGCTCAATGCAACCGTCCTTAGAAGTGACAACACAGCACTTGCGTCTCTGTTTTTGGAGGATGGAGGGAACAAGAAGGCAGGGGCTAGGAGATCCTCTTCTGTTTGTCACATACCTTTCTAGTCCTACTCAGAGCAAGTGGCCCTGCTGGGCTCCTGGTTCGCCTTTATCCCAGTCTCTGTCAACAGTTTAAAATTAGGAGGTTTCCCTCTTGGTTTCGGCTGCTGGGTATTGAAACAAACAGGTGGCCCACCTCTGCCAAGTACATGGCCTTCGTGGGAGGTAGGGGATGTTTGTTCTGGACCTACTTTTGGTTCTATTTTTATGCCTCCACCTTTGTTAACCATCTACCTGTCAAACTCCCTCGTTTCTTTTACAATGAAAAATAAAACTGCTCTTGAAAAATTATCTCAGGAGCATAAACTTCAAAAATATCTAGAGACTACCGTTATGAGAAATAGATAAATGAAAGGCAGACAGTAAAAATGAGCAGAGGGAGCCACTGAAACACAGTGACACCTGTGCCCAGGTGCTCCCCTCTGCCCACCGCTTCCACACGGGGTTCAGATACAGAACGACTGCTCTGCAACCCACATTTGTCATGCACCTAATAAAGAAAACGTCACATCCCAGAAAACCCATTTACACGGCAATTTCAGTGACTCCTAGTTTTTTACTGCAGGAGTGCACCACTGTTGATTGAACCCATTTCTGAGACACTTGGCCAGTTTCTGATTTTACACCTTAATGACACCATTGTATAAATGCCCTCCCGACTCCATCTGCCTTATATAAGGATATACATATCCTGCCTTCATTCTTCAACCTGCAGCCACTTCAGCTCCTGTACTTAATATTCTCTGGATATATTTTATGTTTTTTTGCAAGTTGCCTTAATTCTTTGCTTGAAGGGAGGTACATGCTTTGCAGAAATAAAAAGATATCTTAGAAAACTATTCTCTACATAAAAACAATGACTTTGGAAAGAAGAACTTCAACAGGATACAGAGGAGTTGAGGCTCGTGAGACTGGCTGGTGTCTTTTTTCCTCTCTCTCTCTCCTCGATGTTTTATGTCCTTTATAAAGAAGTTTATGTTTCCCAACTGGTAAGTTATGGAGCCTGCCTCAGAAGACAGAATTCTTTTAAGGAGATACAAAGTCTGGTGGGTAGAGAGGCTGTAGAATAAGATTCACATCTCTGGCACGGGTGCAAGCCCAATCCAGCGGAAAGACAGTCGCTAGCTTGCCACAGGGGTACGGGAAACCAGCACAGTCAAGCTCCAAACCACCAACACGGAGCCTGGCAGAGCCCCTGAGGGGAGGGTGAGGACCAGGGGCCCCCACCAGCTTTGCTGACCTCAACGTCCGGCTCCCACAGATTCGAATGCTTCTTGCTACCTGGATGGCCCCCTAGGGACAGCTCCCCAGAGTTAGAGCTCTCAACCAGGGCTTGTGCAGTTCCCAGACGTCCACTGATGAGGAGTCAGAGGGGCTATGAACCCAATCAGAAAAACAATCCCATCCCTATTCTTCCTAATCTATAACTGACATGAAGCATTTCCTTCCCGTGTGAACGTGGAGGACAAATGCCAGCAGTGTTGGCTGTACCTGCAGCTTGGGCAGAAATCATATTTTCCTATAACATTACAGCTGTCACAGATCTTGAACTACCACTACTTCCAAAGTAGACCCGTTATCAGACCTGCCACCCTAACTTGCTGAAGAGTCAGCACACACATGTACTAGCTGTATCACAAAGATGTTGTTGAATCTTCTGATGAATGAATTTCAGTGACTGGTTTCTGCAATCCTATGAATTTCACATGCAAACATCTAACACGTTCGTCTGATTGGTCAGAAAAGGGGATGGCACATCATCGCTTGAGAACCGCTGCTCTAGACCAGCCTGACCCGGGGCTGCACACCAACAAAGGCCCTCGTCACCCGGGGAGTTAGTGAGTCACTTAAACTCAGAAGTGGCAGGTAGCAGTTCTGACGCCTCACCAGGTGTGTGACCTCCCATGAGAACAATGCCATCTGTTGCGCCACGTTACCTCTGGTTTCCACAGCATGGATGCACTTCCTGATGATGCTGAAGCCAATGCTGTCCAACTGCGCAGCTGAAAGAGCAAGAGAAGGGCGGTCAAGTTGCTAGCCGTGCAATCGACCTCAGGATCGGGCTTATCCCACCCAGGGGGAATCAATCGCATGGCATAGCCACGGATCCTCCTAATTTTCCCCGCTAAGCAGAGGACACTAGTAATGGCTGGCATTGGTCAAGAGCTTACCTTAAATGCCAGTCACAGTTCTAAGGACTTTGCATCTATTATCTCATTTTTATATTCTTTGATTCTCCTAATAACCTCTAGTTACAGTAATCAACAAGGTTATCACCAACTGATAGCTGAAGAAATGGCAGCACAGTGTCAGGCATCTTTAAATTCTTTGCTTGCAACAGGAGCTGTCAGTGTAACTGCTGGCCCACAAAAAGCACCAACCAAGCACTCTGGATGTTGGGCAAGTGCTTCATATCATTTAATCCCGACAAGTCCCCCAGGCTGGGGTTCTCAGTGGCCCCTTAGCACAGATGAAGGAACATGCACAGCCAAGCGAAATACCCTGGAACGGAACTGATGAGCTAACAATACAGGGAGACCTGCTCCGGAGCCTGTACCAGCACAGCTAAAGTGCAATTCTACTCAGGTAACCCAAAACACAGGAAAACGGAGCAAGGGAAAAACAGACAAATGACCCAGAAGACAATTCAGGTAGCTGAGAATGAGGAGCTCTGTGGGGAAGCGCCGCTAACGCCGCAGGGCCAGCCCTCTGTGTGAGTAACTAGCAGGTGCGGAGCTCCCCACCGCTCCACTACCCGCTCCCTCACTCAGCAGATAAATGATATGCATCCGCACAGCACCAGGTTCTCACCAAGCAACGAGGCCAGACACCCAGTCACACTCATCCCACTCATTCTCATTTCCCCAGGAAATCTTTAAGAATGAGTTCCCCTTTGACTTCCTTAGGATATTTAGGACAGACAGTGCACACCTTAATGGGCAGAGTGGAGAATGATGTGCAGCAAGTAGGAGGCAAGTATTTATAAATGATTTGCTATCATCCCAGAGTAAGAAATACACTTGCTATTGATGGGAACTGAGCAAAACCCATGTTCATCCTGGATCTCATCCAGATAGATAATTTCTCTAATTCTTAACAGAAATGAGCTTAGATCCAATGACAATTAAAAAGAAATTTTAATTACTGAGAATATCCACAATCAAAATAAAATGAATGTCATTTTCCCAAAACCTCTCTTCCCAAAGTGAAACAGATCCTGTGCTTTCACGCATACCTCCTGCTTGGTGGTGCTTACTATAAACACACTCGGACTCCAGGATAGGAAGTCAAGCACCAGAAAAGAATCAGTAAACCTCTGTTTCCCTCCATGGAGATTACCTGCTATGCAAACCATTTTTATTCCCTTGCTTTTTCCAATACGAACCAAGTGTTTACAAATTTTGAGATAGCTCAGGCTTTCTGAGCTATCTGAAGCTGCAAGCCAAATCAAAATAATTCTTCCAATGAAACTCAACTAACTCACACAGTAGATATTTCTCAAATCTAATAGTGACTTGTAATATGCAGGCCACATGCCTGCTCAAATTCAGGGGAAGCTTGTTTTTTAAAGTAACAATTTTATTGAGAGGTAATTCACACACTTTTATAAAGTTCACTCATTTTAAGTGTAAAATTTAGTGGATCCTGACACATGTATAGAAATATGCATCGATCGCCATGCTGTAATTGCAGAAAGTCCTGCTCTCTGCCCCACCAAAGTAAAACCCACGCACAGTAGCAGGTACTCTCCGCTTTTTCCTTCCCCCAGCCCTGGCCACCACCACTCTTCGTTCCTTCTCCATGGATTTGTATGTCCTGGATATCCCACATAAATGGAATCATACGTGTCATTTTATGTCCAGCTTCTTTCTCCTAATGTAATGTTTTCAAGGTTCCTCATGTGGTAGCACAGTTCTTTGCTCCTTTTTATGGTACAGTCACCTTCCACTGCTGAGATACGCTACGTTGCGCTCATCCATTCAGCAGGTGACGGACATACGGGCTGCTTCCATTTTTTGGCTATTATGAAAAGGGCTATCAAGAACATCTGTGTCCAAGTCTTTGTGCAGACACATGTTTACACTTCTCTTGAGTATGTCTCACCGTATCTTAGGAAGAATGGAATTCCCGGGTCACTGGATGACTCCATGATTCCCTTTTTGAGGAACTATCAAACTTTTCCAAAGCAGCTGCACCATCTCACATTCTCGCCAGCAGCACAGGAGAGTTCCAGTATTTTTACATCCTTGCCAACATGTGCTATTGTCTTTTCTATTATAACCATCCTAGTGGGTGTCAAGTGGTATCTCATTTTGGTTTTGATTTGCATTTCCCTAATGACTAATGATGCTGGGCATCTTTTCATGCGTAGGGGAGATTTTCATTCCTTTATGCAGTCGTCAGAAAACAGAGCTTACTGGAAAGTATTTGTCAAGTGGGAAATTACTTTTTGCGCTAAGGAAGTTTCCAAAATGTTAACTGTGACTCCTTAGTCAGTCGAAGCATTTTTGTTCTTCCTTTGCAGGGTCAAAGGCAGTTTTTTTCACAGGGATGACAAAGTTTGCCAAAGAAGAACCACCACTGTGCACAGTGCTCCCGGAGCTGCTGAGGGTGCCTCTGACCCTGGAAGCTGCACACATGGGTCTGTAAACATGGAGAACTTCTTTTCTGGATAAAGCCAGTGGATAGCGACAACAGTTTTGAACCTAGCAAATTGAAAGTGATGGTCCCAGTGGCAGAAAACACACACGTCAAGTCATCCAGCCCAACTAAAGGAAGAAATCATGACAGAGTTGGACACAACCCCACAGAAGCACATCAGCAGGTGAACATTTTACTGGCACTGCAGGAAGTGGAATCCTTTCCTGGATAACTAATCTCTAAAGAAAAAGAATAAAATGGGATCTTCCAAATCTACAAAAATAGCAATAAGAATTCCATCAACTTAGATTAATTATGATTTCACCTTTTTTTTGGGAAAATGGCAAAGCAAACTTCTATATTCAATGTCTGAATAAATATTCCTTTTGTTTCCTCAATGCTAAAGGTTCTGCAATTTGAGATATGCAATCCCCTTTTCGTAAAATGTCTTACACAGACGTCAAAGACAAAGACCTCACACACTGCACATGTAATTTTGTCTTTATCACTATATCTCAGGTGCTGGAGTTCAAATGTATGTAGCATTTACAAACTGGAAAGTCAAACATTCAGAGTTTAAGAGAACTCTGTTAACCTCCAATGGATTCAAGCTGCATGCTGATGTAATTATTTACTGTTCTACATACAAATAAAAGCATTTTAAGAAATGGAATCCACATCAATTTCCTCAACAAGGAACACATGAAATGTATTTTAGCAACCAACGCCTAAATCTCCAAACCAGAACTAAGTTCTATTTTGTGTACTGCCAGTCACCTCTCCTCCTGCCCCACCCCCACCACTGCCTGGCAGGTCCCCATCTCTCACTGTCACTTCTCCCCCACCGCCACCACACAGTTTGACTTCTATTCTCATCAACTCGAGCTTCCTGCTGACATCATGACTGAGTTACTAATAATTAACAACTGCTTTACTATTTAACATGGACCGAGTACCACTACCGTGGTGGGGACGACAGTGAGCCCTGAGCCAGATGTTAGTCCTGATCTCTCCTACTGGGTACATAATCTTGGTTAATTGAGATCTCCAGTCCGAGAGGAGAACTCCCACTAAAGGGTTTAGATCACCATCCGCACCAGCAGAGCCTGCTAATGACAGAAAGTCTCAGTGGCCTGCCAGATGGAAGCGGCTGTCCTTAATCCCCTCGAGCAGGTGATTCAGCTCTTTCACTGAGCCAAGGCTCAGAAAAGGTCAGGGATTTATTTGCAATTTCTGTATCCTTATAATCTCCAGGAATAATCTCTCATTAAATATCTACTAGGCCTGCATTATTCCCTTAATTTGACTTGCGATGAGTTGTTGCAGGACCAGCGGCTCCCAGGCCCAACATCCACTCCCTTACGGTGGCGGCGTGGACAGCGTTCTCTTCCACCTCCAGCCGCAAGCTCCGTGCTGATGAGGCTGACACCGTGTGACCCCAGCAAATGCCTTACAATGAACGCTGGCAGAGCCTGCACCGAAGGCCCAGGCAGACCTCCCAAGTCAGAACAGTGCCACTCCGACACGGAAGCCTTCTCTCTTTTGAGAAAGGAAAAGGCTAAGGCTGCACAAGTCCTGTTTGCTCAAAGTTTCTGGGGAGAACATGAGAACTCAGGAGAGGTGAGTGTAAGCTCAGTCACCTGTGAGTCTGAGGGGGTGTGTGTAGGGGTGGGGGCACTGACTGTTTCACTACCAAGGGTCTCAAAGAGCAACATACTGTAAGGTACGAATTATCATTTGTCTACAGAAGGGTGGTGGGTGGCCAGGGAAGACATGCATTGGGCAGCATAATTGTCAGAACCACCAGAAAGTCACTGCCTTGCTCCGGAGCTGCTGGCGCTGAGATCCCTTAGCCGGGCCCTTCCCACCTTTGAGACATCGTTTGTGCGAGGTGGCAAGGAGCAAGAGCTCTGACAGCACCCCGAGCGTCACCTGGCGCTGGCTCCCTTCTTCATCCATCCGCACCCCCACCCTATCCAAGTGATCATCAAATCCCTCGGTTTCACCTGCTAATGTCTCTCGGTGTTTCTGAGCTCTCACTCTCATCACCACCCCTGTCCTGGGCCTGGCACCACTTGTTGTCAGGATGACCGCAGGGCCCTCTGAACCGGCTTCCTCACTCCGTGTCCTGCACACTGTGGCCCCCATGACCATGTCACCTCCCTGCTTGCCTTCTCTCTACAGCACACCCTGCTGCTCTCGTGAGGAAAAGCCGAATCCCGAACACGACCCAAAAAACAGCCTGTCCCCTCCCGTCCAGCTTTCAGCACCAATCACATGTGACCTGTCTATCACAGTGTGTTCAATCGACCACACTTTCTCTCCAGCCTTTGCAAACAATGTGGATTTTCCCTGGAAGATCCTTGACCCAAGTTAACACAGATCTCCCTTCAAGTGTCATTTCCTCAAACAAGCCTCCCCCTCGTCTAGGTCAAGGCTTCCAGTACACACTTGGAGGCACAGCACCCTCAACCTCTTCCAGCATGGCTACAACTTGTGTGCTCGTGTGATCCTGTCAAAGACAGGAAACTAGAGCATGTGTTCATGAAGGCAAGGGGCCATGCACAGTCTACTATTCCACCCGCTACTGTATCTCCTTCACTGTCTGCTACAATGCTGCTCATGAAGTAGAGAACAAGGCGGGGGGGGGGGGGGGGGGGGACGGACTGATTTTTCATTTTGGATGCATGGATAGGTAACCGGTAGAGAGAGTTTCTGAAGGGCACTGTGGAGTTGTCAGAATGACCTTTCAAATTCCAAACGACGTAAGCCCTGTGAAACTTGATGCGTTATTTAAGCTTCTGGTCTTCAGTGTTTTCATCTTCGGTGAGGACATAAAGGTTAAATAAAGATATGAATGACCTGATCTAACCACTTCCTTCCTGTGCCAATACAAAGAGGTATTACCACTCAGCAGTACAGCCCCAAGAATGAGCCTCAGAGAAAGGAAAAACGAAAGCTGTGCAAGCCAAGACTTGAAACAAAGGAGACAAACCATGTTTGGGTTTTCTTGAGACATTTTAAGAAGTCCATTATCATCCCTGAGCTGTACATGACGTGAATCCGGGGCTGAGGCTCTTCTAGGTCACACTCACTCGGCACCACACAGACAGGCAGCCCTGCGAGCCAAGACAGTCCCTGAAAGCAGGTGCATTCTCCCCGAAACTGGGTGCTGCCCAACAGACTTGACTCTTCAAGGCAAGAGCGCTTTTCTAAAACTGACTGGCCCGAGACTGCTCAACTCGAATCCTTAGTACCCAGAGTATCAAGAAATTCAGCAAGAAGGAGTCCCATGACCTATTCTGAATGGAAGAGATTTTCCCATACAATAGTCTGTGTGCAAGCTGAGATCCAGAACACACCCCACAGGTATCCCAGATGTGCACGCCAGGAGTTGTAACCAAAGCTTCAGGAGACAAACCCCTTTCCAAAGGAGAGTCAGTCTCAACATTGGACAGGGCTGCTGCTTTCCAAATGCTCATCTTCAACAGGTTTTTCCTAATCTGACCTTTGCCCTTCAGCAAACCTACTCAATTTCCTTTGATTAAAAAATATTTCATAAGTTTTTTAATGGGAGAAACGGAATTTGCTGGAAGTGCTGGATGTTTGTATAAAAACAAGAGAACAGAGAAGTAAAGGAAGCTACTATTCTTTAAAAAAAGAACAAAAACAACTTTTGAAAAGCAGAGACAGAAACAAGAAAGACAGGAAAAAATCAATCAGCTGGCTCACTCCTCAAATGCCCACAATGGCTGAGGTCAAGGCCAGAACCCTGGAACTCAACCCAAGTCTGCCATTTGGGTGGCAGGAAGTTAATTACTGGGCCATCACCACAACGTCCCAGGAAGCTGGAGCCAGGAACTGAGCTGGAATTCAAACCCAGGCACTCTGAAGAGTGACACAGGCATCTTAACCAGAGTCCTAATCATGAAGCCAAATGACCACTCCAACACGGATGATTCCAGGCAGTGTGTTGTTGCTGTGAACAGGCCAACAACTCCAGCGGCATAGTCTCACGACAGAACTGTACCCAATTTTCCAATGTGATTCGTTCCTTAGAGCCTGCTCTGCACTTCTTGTTCTGAATTTACTCAATTTCAGCGCCACTAAAAGCCATAAAGAAAAACATCCACACTGGGAACTGAATACAATAACCACTTGGGAAAAAAATAGACTTGCATTTCACGCACACACTCAGAGGAAGGACCCAGTGGCTCACAGCCTTTTTCCAAATCCCGCAAAGGCCCCAGGCTGCAGGGGCTCCCCAGACTGCAGTCCCTGGAAAACCATCCTCCTGGTGGCAGCTCTCAGAGGGTCCCAGCAGGACCAAGACAAACTGGAAAATCAGTTATCAATCAGCTCTCAACCTGGGGGTCAGCCTCAGCCAGTCTTCAATCCCAGATGAGCATCCCAGCATGCTCCACTGCCATCTGCGCCTTGCACTAGAGGAGCCTCTGCCCCTGGTTGCTATGCAGACAAGGGCAAACCAAGGTTAACAGTAACTGAAGTCACAGACAGAAGTGGGGTGGGAAAAGAGCAGCAGCTTCAAAGGCAGATGGGCCTGGATTAGCAACCAGTTCGTGCTACCTCTGGCTGGGGATGACTTCAGCCCCGCTGCTTTACCACTCCATCACTTACCTTCCTCATCTAGGTACTGTGGGTGTTGTGACAGCAACTGTGACTTATTTGGTATTCTATAAATGCCCTTCCGCAGTACCGTGTCCATTAGGCTGTGGTAGTAACATACAACATCCCATGAACCAAGTCAAACTTCCCAGTGGTAGTAACATACAACATCCCATGAACCAAGTCAAACTTCCCAGTTGGTGAAATATTTTTCAAACCCAAGTTCATGCGGTTCTTACGGTAATCCCATGGGGGGCAGATGCTACTGCTCTTCACACTAAGGACTTCGTGCTGTGTTTTCACACTAATGAGCATAATGAGGGCTAATACATTACAGTTTATACAATAAATGAGTCAGGTGGAACTGATTCAATTTCCCAGTATCTCTGCTAATTTTTCTGATGAAAAAAGCCAGGCTCGCGATGTTAAGTGGTAACAACACTGACATTAACAGGAGCCAACAGTTGCTGAGCACAGACCACAGTGCTCAGGGCGGTGCACTGACGCACACTGTCCTTATCGTCGTCCACAGCATCCCTGCTTTGCAGACGGAGAACCAAGGTGCAGTCAGGTTAAGGAACTTCTGCAGGATGACACTGCTGGTGAGGGGTGGAACCTGGATTCTGACTCAGTCTCACTCCAGGACTTGTCCTCTTCCACTCTCTACTGTCTGTGGCAGTCGGTGACAGTCACAGAGGGACGGGCTGGGGAATCCTGCCTTTCCTAGCCTGGTAGCAGACCTAAACTCCAGAGGACAAATGAAGCAAGGGAGTACTTATTGCAATGAACGCCCTGGGTCCTCTCCCAGAGATTATGTGTCTGTAGGTGTAAGAACTCCATTTTGGAAAACACTGTAGTAAACTCCAAGCAATTAAAACTATTATCACCAAAGGTACACAACCTTGATTCTCAACAGAGTCCATGCCAATATTCATACCCTATTCCCCCACATGATAACAGCAATTTACCAGTGTGATGTGTCCTAACATGCAATGTCGATTTGTGCCACTCTCGATGTATGATATGACTAACAATGGTTCCGAAGGAGAAATCTCTAACAGTGATATATGTATTTCCATGACTAGTAGAGATCGACAGATTTATCACACACAGCATGACAAGAGCACACTTCAAAAGATGCGTGGGAAATGGAATTAAAATAAAAGTTTATTTGGGTGCACAAGATTTCTTGAAATCCATGGTTAGTTCTAATGTAACATGTGTTTTCTTAAACTTTTTTTGAAGACTCCTCATATAATTCCTTTTTAAATAAATGGAAGTAAAAAAAGGACAAAGTGATTCAAAGAAAACAGTAAGTAAATAATAATAATAAAACTGGTCAGGTGTATGTAAACTGCCATGACAGTAACACACTAATGACACACTTCCCAGCCGATGTCCTCACGTATCCCGGACCAGAACTATATTCAACATGGCTTAAAGGATGAGACGGGTCCCACATTCTAACAGCAAGATGTCTGCCCCAAGCCATCCTTGATTACTTACTTTGTCTCCTACTCCTCTATCCAACTCACCCTATAACCAATCCATCAGCTAAATCCTGTCAGCAACAACTTTAAAAAGCACCCAGAATCCAAGCATTCCTCACCATGCCCATTGTCAAAACCTTGGTCCAAACCTACACCATCTTTTGCCTGGACTAATACAATAACTTCCCAATTATGCCTACTTCTCCCTCCTATCCTCCTACGGTTGATTTTCCACAGCAGTCAGAGTCATCTTAAAAAAAAAAAAAAAAAAAAAAAAAAAGCATACACCAGAAGCTCATGTCATTCATGTGATTGCAACTCTCCAGTGACTTCACATGACACTAAGAACACGGTGTTAACTCCTGACCTCACGCGGTCTGGTCCTGGCCTACCTGCGCACTCTCCCCAGCCTCCTGCCGTCTGCTCACAACACCCCTTCCCGGGACTCCTGGAATGTGGGTCCCCCCATCGGTGCCATTCACCTGCCAGCTCTTGAGGTGCCTCCCTCCGCTCTCTGGGCAGGTGTCTCCTAAGATCTCAGCTCTTCAGGAATCTACCATAGCTGCCTTTCCCTTAGTCTTTACCAGCTGCTCCTGCTTCTTCAGTGTGCTTGTGTCTGCACCCACAATGGCACCTTTGTCCCCTTGCTTCCTATCTGTTGTCAGTTTCTTTCAACAGCAGGAGCCCCCCTGAGAGCAGTGGCTCCATCTGCTCTCTTCATTACTGCAGCGCAGTAAACACTTCCTTTTTTAAAGAAATTTCATGAAAGGTATACAAGTTCCATGTGTTTCATACATACAGATCGGGGAACATAGTGACACTTCCCACCTACCCTACCTCCCTCCCCACCACGCTCCAAACTTTCTTCCTCCTCCCTCTCCTATCGGTAAATAATTCTTAAGCGAGAGAACAAGCACAGCCCACATTTGCACCAGCGGAGACACCAGGAACCAAGAGGTAAAAAGTCCGCACGCTCCAGGAGCCTGGAGTGGTGGGCAGCCGGCTGAACATGAGGTACCTCCTGGAGCCCAGGTCTCCGCAGTGGCAACCAGGAGACCAACAGGACAGGGATCAGGCTCGTCCCCTGGCTGCCAGGCGAGACAGCGCTCGTCACAGTGCCCTTCCCTAGCCAGACAGGCTGGCACCCATGCACCTTTTCATGGTTTCTGTGGACACACAGTAAAGAAAGGGGAACAGGCAGCAGGTGAAGAGACAAAAATCTTTGCCTGGCTTGGAATAAATCCACCAGCTCCCATGCTGGGTCCAGGGAGGCTCTAAGTTGCAAAGAACATTCCAATTTTTGGCAAGAGACAGAATCAAGTGGCAGGTCAGGGTCTCGTGCAGCTCAGGCTGAGGACGATACATCCACCTGGAAGGCAAGCACTGTTTCCTGGTCGGTCCACCTTAAAATTCCACACCAGGACACCACTGACAGAGCAGAGCTTAATGCACACTGCGGTAACACCAACCTGCCTAATCAGGACCATTTGTCTCCTGCACTGGGATCTGGACTTCCTGAGAATGAATTACGGCCCAGTGGCCTCAATTCCCTTCTGCCTTGAGGCCTGGGAGCTTTGGCACTGATTTCTCGCTGGCTTTCGGAAGGAGGAAGTGTCTGCAGCACAGAACCAACTGCCGCTGCCCATGAAGATCCCGTTCTTGCCTTACGCCACCTGTCCTCCCACCTTGAAACGTCCTATGCCCTCGGAATGACGTACATAGATCTGGGTCACAATAAACTCAGAGGCAGCCAAGGGCAGGGCACCAGTCAACAACGAGAGGCCTCCGACGTGAGCCCTGGTGTCATGTCATCCTGGCTGTGTGACACGGACGCACACTGCCTCTCTGATCTAGCGTCCTCCCCTGTAACAAGCAGGTAGAAATATGAAAATTCAATAAGGCAACACCAATGAAGCACACTGAGCGAGTCTGAGGAGCCTGTGAGGGCTCTGAGGAAGTTACTGACAATAATGACAGCAGGGGTCAAGAACGACTGCTTGTAACAGCAGGCACCACCCAGGCAAGGATGTCCATCCTACTCTCATTCAAGCTTCCCAAGAAACCAATACACAGGTATTCAAGCTATCCACATCTTGCAGATACAGAGCCTGAGACCCGGAGAAATTAATTCCCCAATTCACGCGATCGGTAAGTTGTGAGCCCAGAATTCCAATTCCTGTGCATCGTATACCAGACTCGACACTAACCACTACTCGACACTACCCCCCAAGGTGGAGGCAGTACTCTCTAAGGTCTGCTAAGTCTGACATGCAGAATGTGAAACACGTGCTCGGAAAACCCTGGTCAGGGTAGGAATGACTGGGAATTGGACCACAAGTCTGCACTCAGGATGAAGCCTGAGTTGTCACATCTGTAAATGAGGTCCACTGATGTTATCTGCCTCACAGGGTCCTTGGGTGGATCAGGTGACCAAACACATGGCAAATACTGAGGATGCTGCCCAGGACGTAGCATGTGCTCAGTAAACATTAACCCCAATCACCGAAAGCCTCCACTTCCTGTTGCTGGGAGAAAGCCTTTAGTCTCTGTCTCAGCAACTCCTTTCACTGGGCTTGTGGAGCTGAAAATGCAGCCAGAGACATGCTCGCTATCGCCTGGCTGAAGCACAAACTCAGATGCCAGCGGGTGGCTCCCCCCTGCCCAGGCTGCTGCCTGCGTCAGTCAGTACACAGCCCACACCACTGAGGGAAAGGCGGCATCAGGCCAGGGCAGAATCACGCACTGGCTGTGTCTGTGGGCCCAGGGCTGGCTGCGAGCTAGGTTGGATTTGTTAAGCATCTTTCAGGACAAGCAGAAAGTGTCTGATTATCTGGACAAGTCCAAGAAGCACCATCACCAGTCACGTCTTTGAGGGACAAGGTCTCCTCAAGCCAACTAGCTGGAAACCCAAATAATGAAACCTCTGCCAAACAAGCTGTTCTTTCTCCTCCCTCTCTCTCTCCAGCCCCAGGGCCACCAAGGTGAATGCAGCACTGCCGTCCTGCCTAACTCAACAGAATCCAAGCTGCACGCAGGCCACGCACCTGCACTGCACACACGGCTCATGGAGAAGTTAGGGGAAAGAAGGTAGCCCCGACAGCTTGCTAGATATTACACCACCTTGCCCACCTGTGGCTCGGAGGATGACAGCCGTGGCCACAGAAACCTGAATAGCACAGGAGGCAGGGGAAAACAGAAAAGGGGCCAAGAACGGTATAGGGGGAGCTGGCAGTAACACAGGCAGGGGAGGGAACGTGTGTCTGTCTCCTGTCACCTGGATGGAAAGCTGGAGGGAAAGGTACCTTCAGCTGACTGCCTCGTGGGCCAGTGCACAGCAGGCCAGGCCTCTGCGCCCAGTAATTCCTCCATCCTTCTCAGGTTTAACAGGGGGAAATGTTCTATTTATAAGCCACCGACCAGTGGAGACCTGGCAGCTCGGGGTGGCTCGCATCCCAAAGGGATCTCGGTTACCAGTGGCCACCTCCGCCTGCCTCTCATCTGTGGGTGTTCTAACAGCGAAAGGCCGAAGGGCACTGCAAGCAAAAGGAAGAAAGGAAAAAACAAAGCCCTCGGCTGCTTTCATGAGGTGGCGAATGGTGGTAACAGCTCCAGGCTTTAGAAACCTTTTAAAAACAGTCACCCCAGGCCATCCCATCAAGGCTTTCCCAGCCATCTTCAAGGACAGATCCCCTATGCTGTTTGACAGATCAAGGGAAGGGAAGGTTCTGAGACAAAGGCCACGGACACTCAGAGGCAGAGCAGCGGGCAGTCAATGGCGGCGATGGCCCTGCCCATCCACTCTTGGTCCCTGGTTTCATGTCTGCATAGAACAAGACAGGCATCCCTGAAACACCCCTGGGGAGTCTGATCGGAATGACAGCACAGAGGACGATGAGTGGATGTGACAGGAACAACACAGAGAGCACTCCTGGGGTGTCGCCGGGTCCCTGTCGAAGGGCAGTGGGCCATCTGAAGGGGTCTGGTCACTGAGCCGCATGACCCTGGCTCCCCCAGCATGGTGCGCAGGCATCTGGGAAGCCACTGACAGCTCTAACAAGGACGTTCACTAAGAAGGAACATGGGATGGGCCCTCAGCAGCAAAGAACCAGCGGGCTGGTATCAGAGGCTGATGATAAAATTCCTCCCCTCACTGAGTTGGCCACATCAGACAGGAGGGCAGACAGAGCAAAGATTGCATGTGTATCAACAGCAGCAGGAAGAAGAGCAACATGACAATCAGGCAGGCTCAGGTCAGCTCCCTACTTTTTCTTCTTTTTTAAAAGAGGATTTATTTATTTGAAAGTCAGAGTTACAGAGACAGAGGTCTTTCATGCATTAGTTCACTCCTCAGATGGCCTTCATCTAGGTCTCCCACATGGGTGTTAGGGGCCCAAACACTTGAGCCATCTTCCGCTGCTTTTCCCAGGCCAGTAGCAGGGATCTGAAGTGGAGCAGCTGGGACTCAAACCGCTGCCTTTATGGGATGCTGGCATTGCAGGCACAGGCTGAACCCACTACGCCACAAGGCCGGTCCCTTCTCCTCTTACTTCTTAACTATGCTACCTTGACCTATAAAGTGCATTTGCTCATCCGCAAACCTGGCTGCTGTCAACAGCATTTCTACCATCGACAGCCATTTGTGTACCACTTTCAGGCCCTCTGTCAAAACCTCCTGTCTTCTTAAACAGACTAGAAAAAGCAACAACAAAAAGCTTCATCTTTTATTAAGCACAAAGTTAACCAACCACAGTCTATGGACCAAAAATTCACCACTGGCAGTTTTATAAAGTTTTGTTGGAAAATATCCCCGCCCATTCATTTCCTCATGGCCCGTGGTGCTTCCACACAAGACTGGAGCTGAATCCTGGTGCACAACTGAAAACACCTGCCCACTGGTCCTTTACTGAAAAAGCTGACCCCTATGCTTAGCATCTAAAAACCCAGGAGGTTTACAAATGCTCAGGTTCCTCCCTCGGTATCCACTAAAATACACACAGCAATCTAAAGGGCAGCTGGAAACATTTGGGCCTACCTCACAGGGTCTTGTGCAGCACTTGTGTGCCAGCAGGGAGAGCAGACCCCACTCTGAGAAGTAAGCACATGAGGATGAAATGATAAAGACCCAAGGGAGGAGTGTGCCCACCTCATTCATTCTCCCGCGGCTCCCCAAGAACAGTTCTGCTTTTCTCTTTTGGAGCCCACTGGTATGGCCAGATGATGAGAAGGACAACCCAAGGGTAATTAGGCATGTACTAACCGATAGGCCACACACTATGCTCAACTTCAACCTCAAAACAAATTTATGGGGCGCCGGATTCTGTCCCGGTTGTCCCTCTTCCAGGCCAGCTCTCTGCTGTGGCCCGGGAGTGCAGTGGAGGATGGCCCAAGTGCTTGGGCCCTGCACCCCATGGAAGACCAGGAGAAGCACCTGGCTCCTGCCTTCGGATCAGCGTGGTGCACTGGCTGCAGCGCGCTGGCCGCAGCGGCCATTGGAGGGTGAACCAACGGCAAAAGGAAGACCTTTCTCTCTGTCTCTCTCTCTCACTGTCCACTCTGCCTGTCAAAAAAAAAAAAAAAAAAAAAAAACACAAAAAACACACAAGCAAATTTATGAGGTACAGGCATCATTATCCCCAATTTGCAGAGAAGTAGATGGGGGCTTAGAGGGAGCAACCTGTGGAGCCCAGGTTCCACAGCCAGCCTGCCAGCATGCTCACCTACGCTGTTCAAACTGTGCCCTCCACACGGAAGAACCGACCCAAAACAAATGATCTCAGCTACATAAAAAATGCATAAGGTTGTGTACCTCAATAGTATCTGTAACAGCAAAAACCTGTAAAGGTCATAAAAGTCCAACAATAGGAAATGCTTCAACAAATTGATATAATCCTCTAACACAATGTTAGACAACCACCATAAATCATAAACACTTTTCATGATATCAGAGAATGCCTATAAAATTTTTAAAGAATGAAAATTGGCACATTCTGTATAATGCCAATTAAGTCAAAACACATGTAAGACACTGTGGGGAAAAAAGCAAGAAGGAACAACACCTAGGAATACAGATGATTTCTACCCAATTTTTGAAAATTATTTTGCTATATTTCCCTACTATTCTGCAATGAGTTCCTATTTTTGGAACAAGAGAAAATATGGTCTTAAATACGTACAAAAGTGAGGTTCAGAGCCTCGATGTCCAGACCCTACGGATGACTGGATCCTGATTGGAGCTCTGCATTGAACACCCTGTCCCCAGTCTTCTCCAGTCACGGCCCTTTCCTCGAGCTACCAGGGTGAATGGCAAACGTCAGCGTGTTTTTCAGAATTATTTAAACACAAAGGACTCTTATAAAAACTGTACAAGGATTTACAACAAACCAGAAGGAACCAAGAGACTAAGACGTAGAGGCAAGATAAAGCATTAACATTTCCTTCTTCTGGGGAGGAAGGAAGGTAAGCAGTTCCACTTGTTTAAGCCCATCTGGCCCACACGGAACCCCATTCTGACCTCACTGTCAAGTCCTTCAGCTCTGGACACTTTATCTGTACACTGGGTTTATCTGTAGACAGCGTGAATCCCACACACCCCCCCCACGATGGAATCGGGTCATCTCCTGGCTCCCAGCGGTCTGAACCTGTCGAGGAGATCATGCACTCTTTCAAGACAGAGACACCTGTTTTAGCTGTGAGCCTCCTTATCGTCAATATTCACACAGCTCAGTGCCATCTCCTCTTAAGAACTCCCAGAGCTTCTCACTGAATGAAGAGCTGCAGGATGCCCAGACTGGCAGCTTCATGCAGGGAAGGGCTTGGGGAGGAGCAAACAGGAAAGCGTTACGCAAGAGTACCAAGCAGAATGAAAGAGAGCAAGCCATCTCAAAAGGCCACAGGGTCAGCACGGGGCTGGGTTCTGGTGTGCAGCACGGGGCATGCCTGTAGCAACGTGAGCATATTCCTTGGAATACCATCCGATGTACCTATGGGATTTAACAAGCCACCGTGAAGAGGGTGGCACTAGGGAACAGGATAAGGAGACAGGGCCCCTCTCTCCATCTGCTGGACTTCAGGGTTCTGACAGTAGGAGAAGTAGTGGGAGAGCAGCATGTTGTAAACCAGCTCTTCTTATCAGAGGTAAGCAAGCAGTGACATTTATTTATTTAAAATTTCAGGCTTGGAAAAGACCAGCTTACACTCCAAAGCCAGTCCTGCCCTTGCTCTCTAACCTCTCTGCCAAGTCTCTAACTGTCCTTCACATGCGACTACAGCACAGCAGCAGCCTGAGCCTGAGGACCCATCACTTCCTGGCTGCTGCTCCTGCTCCTGACCTAGGGTCATTTCAAGGACAAAGACCCAAATCTCAGAGAGCCTTTGGGGAGTAAATCTCACAACTGTATCAAAGGGAGGGTGTGGACTGGCAGACTCAGGAAATATGCATTAGGAAAGCAAAGAGAGCCAGAGTGGGATGCAAAGTCCTGTTGTCTGTACTAATGGGGGGGGGGGGGGGTCAGTGACAGGTGTCAGATGGCCAGCTTGTGGATTCGGAAGGGATGGCTTCCTCGGTCAAGGAGCTAAGGAACAACAAACCGTATTTTCTTCCTTTCAACTATCCATATTCTTACTTCCCCCTTCTCTTCTGTACTGGGGAGGAGTTTAACCAATCAAAGAACACGGTGTCGCTGATTCATGTTGGGACATTCTAGAAGGCAATGCAGAGAAGGTCCCCTGTTGGCAGCAAGATCCGTGCTGAGCGACACACAGGACTGTCAAAAACACTAGACTGGTTTTTAAATCTGGTGTTGAGGGACTCATTTAACTGAGAGCAGACGAGACCTCTACACAGAAAATTAGAACTCTGATAAAGGACACTGGTGGCCTGAACACATGGAAACCCATCCCGAGCTCCGGGAGGAGACGACTGAGGATTACAAGTGTCATTCACCCCCAAATTCACCTATACAGCTAATGCACTCCCAAATGAAAATGTTGCTTTTGAGGAACTTATTATGCTTATTCTAGAATGGATGTACAAGGAGAAAGCTTAACAAATAGCCGAGTCAGCCCTTACAAAGAACAGTAAAAGCAGGAAACATAAACAACCAGATACCGAGTTCCCTCCAAAGTGCCATATTAAAAATCCACAACTAGGGCACAAAAACAGCCAGAAGGCCAAAGCAATAGAAAAAGAGCTCAGAGGCAGAATCCAGACATTCAAACCTAATAAGTAAGAAAGCTGCAACCGCAAGTCAAACGGGGAGAGAATGGATAGTTTACTTTAGTAGATGTGCTAGGCAAACTAATTCTTGGTATGAATAACGCAGGATCGTCATGAAACATTACAAGTAGCAGACAGCAACTGGCCTAGAAGCCTAAACGTGAAAGACACACTCACAAAGTCAATGGCAGACAGCGCAGGGGCACATCTTTGTAATACACGTCAGAGATCTTTTTCAATATACAAGCTGAAAATTACCAACGACAATGCCAAAAAAAGGAGTACTTGAATTTATAAAAAGCCAGGCAGAATCAGCCCTTAAGGCATTCAGATCTGGCTAAAAAGCCCATGAGAGCATTTCAGGCATGGAAAGCCAAGACACTGTGGCAAAAAATGATCTACATGAAAGAGCTCTGTGAGTTCCCAGTGGAAAGACAGGGCCATCAAAGAAGGAGGTACCTTTCGAAGGGAGGAGATGACTTCCACTTTGATTATGGCCCTGTCTACATAAGGTTGGAGTTTGTGGACTCAAGAGGCTTCCACAGCCTTGGCAGCTCATGACAAGAGCCTCGGGTGACCACTGACATCATAAATAAGAGTGTCAATTGTTAAATCAACAATAGGAGTCACTGTGCACTTGCTCCCCATGTAGGACCTCTGTCCTTAATGTGTTGTACTATGAGAATTAACTGTAAAAATAGTCTTCAAACAGTACTTTATACTTTGTGTGTCTTTACTTAGTATAGAGTTGATCTTCTGTATATAAAGATAATTAAAAATGAATCTTAATGAAGAATGGGATGGAAGAGGGAGTAGGAGGTGGGACGGTTTGGGGGTGGGAGGGAGGGTATGGGGTGAAGAACCACTATAATCCAAAAGTTGTACCTATGAAATTTATGTTTATTAAATAAAAGCTTCCTATAAATAAATAAATAAATCTTTAAAAAATAAAAATAAAAAGCCAGGCTGTAGTTATGGAAGGATACTAAAATATAATGTGAACAGATTGAGGGCAAGATAGGAACACATTAGTTAAAAGATCTAAAACTAACAAAGGATTGACATCTACAGCACAGGAAGAAGTTTACAAATCAATAAGAAAAAGACAGTGACTTGAAATAGAAAAACAAGCAAAGGACATGAACAAGCAATTAACAGAAGAGGAAGTCCAGGAAATGACCAGGCATATGCAAACGTGCTCAAATGCATTCATTATCATAGAAATGCAAAGTAAAACAACGAACCATGATTTTGTATCTATTAGACAGGCAAAAAATTACAAATCTGAAAAACAGAGTGGGCTGATCGGCCACGCTGGGCAAAAAAATGAGAGCATAGGCGTGACCAGCAGTTCTTCCAGTAGGTACCTTCCAAAGAAATTCCCACACAGGGAGACACGTGCGCAGATGTTCACGGCGCTGTAGTTGGTGCTGAGGAGGAACTGGGGGCGTAAGAAGATGGAACACATGTTTGTAAAACCAGATATACAGCGTGGTACCCCAGGAGGTACGCCGTAGTCAGAAGCCATGGTCTAGAAGCTCACAGAACCACAAGGATCTCTTGACCCAGTGCTGAGGAAGCAAAGCAAGCAGCAGAACAAGACACGCAACCATCCAAGTGACTTAAAAACACAGGTGGGTTGAAGCCCCACATGTTAGAAGTTCACACTGGAGTGGGGGGTCTACAGGGCCAAAAAAGGGAAGTTAGGAGAGAAAGCAATCAAAAGGGAAGAAAGGAATAAATGAAATGAAATGAAAAAAGAGAGTGAATGAACAGGAACAGGAACAGGGGAGTAATTCTACCCCCAGGCCTGACATCCAAGCAGAACAGAGAAGAAAAGAGGACAGGAAAAGGGTTGGGCAAAAATGTGCATATATTTAAGTGCTGCCATCCCCTTCTTGGCAGCCGGGCCACTTGGAAAATACCAGCAGCTGACAGGCATTATTTATGGCCCATCTGACCACTGGCACTGTCCGCCTTGGGAGAAACTCTGAGATGAAAGTGGCTAATTCAGAAGTATCCCCAGCAACTTCTCTTCTGCTATCTGCCCCTTCTTCAAAACATTCTGGCTCTGTGATAAAATGTTTGCATGCAAATTTCTACCAAAATATTTCCAAGACAAGAAGGAAAATCTGGAATTTGTGTGCATACACATTTGGAATTTGGTTAGGGAGAAAAAATAAACAATGTTCAGTCTGAAATTTATCAGACGTCTTACCTTTAAAAGAATTTAAAGAGGCTGGCAGAACCACAGCCCGGGCAATCACGCCACCTGTGGCAGATAGCACTCACAGCTCACGGGGCTGAAACTGCAAATGACTGCACACAAGAGACCCAAGTCCAGAGCCTCACTGCATAGGGGGAGCTAAGGCACAGAATGATGTAGAAAAGGAGTCCTAGCGGCCAAAGGGAGGCAGCACCAGTCCAGACCACCGCTTTGGCTTTGCCAGCTTGGAAATGAGTGTCAACTAATACCATGGAAAAATGACTCCTCAGGGCTGGGGTTGTGGCATATCAGGTTAAGCTGCCATCTCCAATGCCGCCATCCCATATGGACACCGGTTGGAGTCTTGGCTGCTCTATTTGATCCAGCTAACGGCCTGAGAAAGCAGATGAAGATGGCTCAAGTCCTTGGGCCCCTGCATCCATGTGGAAGACCGGGATTGAAAGTCCTGGCTCCTGGCTTTGGCCTCGCCCAACCATGGCTGTTGTGGTCAACTGGGGAGTGAATCAGCAGATGGAAGATTCTCTCTCTCTAACTCTGCCTTTCAAATAAATAAATAAATCCTTTAAAAAGGAAAAATTACGGATATCTGAAGTGCTCCTGAAAAAGTGGTTGGTACTTGTTAACCTACCTTTTTTTCTCCTGCTTACTGGATGAAAGTAAACAACTGAAGAATCACTGGACACCAGCACAAGCAACTCCCCAGCTCTGAATAACACCACGTGGGAAGAAAATGTTCCAAGGGTCTAGCTTTTCCAAAATGGAACTCTTCATAACGTTCTTTTCTGAAGGGTGGTAGAATGTTCTTATGTTTATCAGTAGAGCCTCTGGAGCCAGAAAAAACTTAGACCATACTGTGTCCCCTCAACTGAGTAGCCCCAACTTCCACAACTGCATATTAGGTCAAAAACACCTCAGAGGGTGCTGGAACATTAAATGAGCTAACGTATACAGTGCACCCCTACTGCCTGACATGCAGCAGGTGACTACTTAATGCTATCTATTAATAACTATGATTGCAGACAACGTAAACTACAGAAAAATACTGAATTCAGTAGAAGGGCAGTACCTCCCAAAACTCCACCCTCCAGCCAGACATAAGAATCTGATAACTCTATCTCCACTTATGTTTCAAACAGCAAGAGGAGTCAAATAATTCATTTTACTACTAAATGTTGCGCGATAGCCTAATTTTTAAAACATTCAATTAACAATACACTACAGGTGCTATTTCTGCAAATGCATTTCTTTCATTTTTTTCAGAGTGCATACAATTCCATGGTTTATCTACCAGATCCTTTGGACGTGTAGATTGTTTCCAGTTCTTGGCTATTATTCCCAGTGCTCCAATAACATCTTTATTGCACAAACATCTTTGCACTTGTCTGTTTCTTTAGGACAAACTGTTGAGTTGAAACATGCTCACTTTATGAAGGCTTCCATACGCCTTACAGAAATGGCAGAGCCAGCTGGCATGTCAACCAGCTCAACCACGGCCATTCTTCCATCTATTGGCACTGCAGCAGACGGAAGCAGGCTCAGCAGGCCACAAGGTGCACAAGGGACTTTCTGCCCGGGGGTCTCCCTTAACTACAACCCATCCCTCACAGCTCCTGGGTTCTTTATTACAGACGCAGGGTGCTGCAGGTTGGGACCTGGCGTGGGCATCTTTGAATCTGGCCTGCTTGGCATCCAGCCCCTCTTGTCCTGGTGGCGTCCCCGACTTCCCTTTGGGAAACTACCCAGCTCCAGTTTTAAGCAGGACTCACGAAAATGTCAGTCAAGCTGTGTTGTTTTCAGCTTGGGTGGGCCCAAGCTAGACCAATTTGATGGAATCTGAATCTTCTGCAAAGTGAGGCAAGGAATACAAACAGCTGAGAGCTTTATCATCATGCAAATACTATCCAGAAGGCTCTTTCTCACTGGCTCCTGGCTGTTGTGTCTCCAGAGCTGGTCTGTCTTCAAGCCTGGTTCTTCAGCTCCTCCGGCCACACTGTGAGCCACCCTGTGGCCTCTCATATTCCTCTACTGTCGCTACTGTTGCTTTTGCTGCTGTCGCTTTATCTACGTAGACCACAGTTGACTTCAGTTGTTCTAAAACAATCCTATGTGATCTATGGGAGCTGGGAGAGAATGATTTGTTTCCCTATTAAAAAATGTTTTCCCTTGCTCAATTTTTGGGAGAAAAAATTGTTTCTCATCCTGTAAATGCCACTCAACCTACCAACAGCAGCCATTTGGAATTATTTAATATTTTACATTAAACTCTGGGTAAAATCTTCATTTCATAAAGATTGAAAGGAGAGACATAAACTCTCTTTTATGGGCTTTTCCAAAAACTAGTTCATCCTTTTGTCCACATGAAGAGACACCCTTCTGTTAATTTTCCTAACACAGCTGGATTTAGTGGGAGGGCTACCTTGGGACTTTTCTCCGGGCAGACTTTATAGGATTTCCTTTGTATCCCTGCAGCAGCCTGGAAGGGATTTGGTTGTTCTCCTGTGCACCAGAGCAATAATCAGCCCAGCACTTTCCTAGCAGCAACGTCATTTGAATCCCATGGCCGCCACGAGGTTATAGGTGTAGCCTTGGAAATCACAATTCACCAGAGTGCTCAGAGCCAGCAGCGGGAGGAACACACTATGCACTCCACACAGGCTGTCCAGGAACATGTCCATCAGACAGGAGTATCACGACAGGATCACCATCTCCAAAGGAGGTCATGAGGAAAACAGGGTTATTAACCAATCACCTAAGGCAGTCACTGTGTCTCCAGCCCTTTGATTGAGGCTGTGCAGGAGGCAAGAGCACCTCTGGCTTTTCCCCAGGATAAGGTTCTGGAGGAATTGGGTATTATTGGATTAAGCGCCTTTTAAGTGGTGACTGGAGCTGCCATATTAGGAAGACCTAGGATTAAGTGAGATAATACACATGAGAAGCTTTGTAAAGTGTGAAGGGCCATGTAAATGTAAGGTGTCATTGCCGCCTTGCCAGCCGGGCTCACTGAATGCCCCTCTGCAGCCAGTGATGTGGAAAGTCTGGGTGGAAACATCTCGGTGCTGTACTAGGGAAATGGGGCTGCCCCAACATGCCCACAGCACCTCCTGGTGGTCCATCCCGGGAGCAGCAACTTCTCCCAACCCCCAGCTGGAAAAAAATCACTCCCGCATCATACTTACTCCCTTCGTTCTGATTGTCTTTGTTCGAGTTGTAGACCTGGAAAACAGAAATTGAAAACTTACTTGTGTGCACCTGCTACCGCGCTCTGGGTTTGCTGCAGATAAACATTACCTTCCCTCTTTCCCCAGTCTGTATCATAAAATGGAAGGTGATTTCTGACCCCCAAATATGAACCTCTTCGATAATGATGTTCTCTCCAGTGTCTACATTAACTGTTCTTTACTGTGTTCCCCTGTGGAACCTCACTGTTGAAAAAAGAACGTCATACTGCATCTTTTTTAGAAAAGCAAATACGCTGTGTATGTATGTAAATGAAAAAGGAGAGCATTTTAAAACCTAGGTACGAATCACTGGGCACGAACTGTATGTCAGGCCATGCACTACGCCATTCACAAGGAAGGGTTCCCACCAACATGAACAGCAGTCCTCTGGGTGAGAGGTGTCACGACCACTGCTTTACAGAGGGACGCTCTGAGGCCCACAGGGGTTACCTAAGGTCTCCTGGCCAGCTAAAGTCAAAGCCAGCACAGACACATTCCTGCCGGCTGAGGACAGGCCACTTTTCACTTAATACTCTTTTGTAAATGTGAATGTTGTAAGAAGAATATATTGTGTTTACAATAAAAAGCCCTTAAATGATTCACAGAAATCCTCAGCAGGGAAACGTCCCAACTTAAACAGGCAATGACATACTGCCAGGGTCAGCGAGGCTTTTCTGCAAAGGGCTTCACAGTAAACATTTGAGGTTTTGAAGGTCAAAAGGCAACATGCAGGCACCCACATAACAAGCATGGAAACAAATCCCCACAAAATATGTGCCGTCAAGTTTTAAGATTTATCATTGACTGGAGTTTTCGGAATAAAAGTCTCAACAGAAGAACTGAATTGTTAAAGAGAGACTGTGACATTTTATTTGAGGTGCAAAATTATATTCCCTATCATTATCAGCTGCACATTATCATCTGTACATCCCGGACTTGGCTTGTGGGCTATCCAAAAGCAGGTGACGGCTGGATGTGGTCTGTGGGTCACAGCTTGCCCACCTACGGCATGCTGTCATTACTGAATTAGACGCAACCTCTGCTTTGGAAAAGAAAAACCCAGTGCCCAAGCCCTTCTTTGGTGACCCTGGAGGTATAGAAAGGCTAAGATGAAGACGGTCATCATAACAGAAAACAGCAGCAGCAAATCCCACAGGGTTCTGTTGGCTTCTCTCCGTGAAAACCACTCAGCCAACCTCCAACTGAACCATGCCAAGCATCTAGGAAAAGAGCATCAGTAACCCCAAAAAGGAATTTTCACCTGCTAAGAAATTTGAGTGGGAATGGCTGGCAATGGTGCCATTTGACCCTGGATCCCCGTGCATCACTGAGCAAGTCTGTGACCCTCTCTGGGCCTCTAGTGCCCTGTCAGTAAGCTGAGGGAGGCACCCAAGAGGTCTCTGAATTATCAGACTCTAAATGCAGCAAGTCACAGTTTTACCATTACTGTTCATGTTCTAGAAACGACTGCAGCTGCGCAGCCGCTCCCTCCAAGCTAAGGGTAAGAGGGGTCCGCGTCTGAGCTTCAGGAGGGCTGTGGTGGGTGAAGAGGTATCCGGACACATGTTTAAGGTTCCAGAAATAAGGAGTCAAACGACTTTGACTGGCCCTCAGCCTCACCATCAGTCACTTCATCTTGCTCAACTTCAGCATCCTCAACTACGAAATGGGGTGTGCAGCCCAGTGGTTAACACCCCCGCATCCAGTGCAGCAGAGCCTGGGCTCAGGTCCCAGCTCCTCTGCCTCCCTCAGCTTTCTGCTAATGGGCCTCCTGGGAGGCAGCAGAAGCCAGCTCCCGGGCCTGGCTGCAGCCCTGGCTGCTGTGGACACGTGAGGAGAGAACCAGTGGATGAAAGCTCTCTTTCAAGTAGGAGGAAAATAAATAGATGGAGAAACCAATTAATGGGGGAGATGCTTATTCTGAGTATCAAGTAAGTGTGCAGAAGAGAAATATACTGAAACACAATGCAAGTGCAAGCACTATGGGCTACTCTACTGGGAAGAGAACATCCCATTCACAGAACGCACAGGGCAGGCAAAAATCTGGGGAGAGGGGAGCACACGGGCTGTGCTCATTTCTACCTGTAACGGAGGGAACATGGGTGCACGGTTGCTGGTTCTCTCTCAGCAATCTGTCTATCGTCTGTTCAACCGAGTAACCTGAACTAGAGCATGGTTTTCAAGCTGAGCTCTGCTATGAGAGGGAAAGGGCTGGGGAGGGAAGCTAAGACTCCAGGTAGCCAAATGCCCCCTTTCTTTGTTTCCAGCACTTTTATGTATGTGGCTCTCAACCACGGGATAGCGGCTCTGTAAAGTTGGAAGACTTCCAGTATTTTCCAAAGTTAGATGCAACTCATTTGCTTATTTGCTCTTGCACTTAACAAATATTTACTGACTGCCTATGATGGCCAGGCCATATTTTAGGTGCAAGGGATACAGATGAAGAAGACAGCTTTGAGCTCTACTTTCCATTCATGGAGAAAATAGAGACACAGATGCACAAACATGATCAGTTCAAATGCAAAAAGAGAGACAACAGACAACAGGACAGTGTGGATCTGAGGTGTGGGGAAAAGCTCTGAACAGGCGACATTTGCACGAGATCAGAATGATGAGAGGATCTCCTTGGCAAGACAGAGGGACACAGCGAATTTGAGTCCCTGACATAGGAAAAAGCCTGGCCTTCGGGAAGCAGGAGGGGCAGCGTGGTCAGCAATGGGAGGCAGCAGATGAGGACGGGCAGAGGGACTGCAGGGCTCTGTGATCTGTGAGTGGGATCCGAGTGACAGCAAGGAGCAGCCCTTTGCCGCTTTGGGAAGCTGGCTAAGGGAAGTTTTGGGAAGGGATACTATTATGGTAAGTACTTTTTCCATCCATCTCCAATCAATGCACTTCTCCCATTAAATTCAAACATTCACGACGATTTTTTATTTGAAAGGTAGAGATAGACAGACAGGGACTGATCTTCCAACCATTAATTCGCTCCCCAAATGTACACAACAACTGGGGCTGGACCAGGCCAGGCCACTGACAGGAACCAAGAACCAGGAAATCAATCCAGGTCTCCCATGGGGGTGGCAGGGACCCAAACACTTGAGACACCATCAGCTGCCTCCCAGGGTGCACATTTTCCGGAAGCTGGAATCGGGAGTGGAGCTGAGACTAAAGCCAGGCATTCTGTTATGAGATGCACATGCCTCACGTGTGCCTGCCCCTGCAGTCAAACATTCCATCCGAGAGAAACTGGCTCCTCTTTGCAGATGGCAGAAACCCAGAAGGAAGAGCAAAACGCAGGGCTTCCAGTCCTCCTTAATCAGGAGGTGAGTTTATGCCAAACTACTTTCCTTCAAGGTTCCCTGGGTCTCAGGAGACCCCTGCCGGGAACACCCAAACATTCCCCAACTGCAGAGCAGCGATCAACAAGCCCACGGACCAGGAACACGTGGTGCCCGATCCTCCGAGGCCTGGCCATCTATCTCTGTCTGGTTTGGGTAAATGAGCCCTGGAGAATGAGTTTTTAAATGAGGCTAACAAACCGTGTGTGCCAGCACTGCCTGATTACACAGCCTATCAGGATGGTCCCGGGTAGGGCAGCAGCCTCGGTACTGCAGAGGCCAGATAACGGCGAGGGAACAGCACAGGTGGGTGAGTTTGCATACTGAGTGCCACACCTGACATCTAACCCTTGCAGGCAACATACAGATTGGTCTAGTGGCGTGTCCACTTACAGATACAGGTGTGAGACCGTAGAGTTTACCCAAGGGTTCGGACTGCTGATGGTGTGTTACTCTTCTGTGCCTCCAGAGCGAAGTTCTGATCCTGCTTTGCCTTCCCCTGCCATGGCCACCACACACGGTTACCAGCTGCTCCACTGTGATGCTCCTGAGACCTTCTACACTGGCCAAGGGCACACAAATCACTCTCTAGAAGTGGTCAGCCTGCTCTGAGAGCTACTTCCACTCCCAGGTGCCCAGAGCTGCAGACCGAGGCCAGGGAGAGGAGCAGTGTGCTGAAATAGTGTGGCTTTGTCTTACAACTGGCAGAGTAAGTCAGGCTCCTCCACTTCCAGGTGGGCCTCGCCAGAGTCTCTGTCTTAATGGCAGGAACCCAACTGCCCAGTATCAACTCAAGGGGCCAGAGCCTCTCAACAATGCCTAACCAGGGCTCCTAAAGAGACTGAAACAGTTGTTTTTCTCACCAAAATAACTTGAAGTCCATCTTTCCTGGGCTGGCTTTGGGAGGCAATGGGTGAAGCCACTGTGACACTGGCATCCCATATTGGAGTGTCAGTACAAGTGTGCTAGTGCTAGCATACCTGCTACACTTCTGACCAAGGTCCTTGCTAATGTGCCTGGGAAGGCAGAGGAGAATGGCCCAAGTGCTTGGCCCCCAGATGCAGTTCCTGACTCTTGGCTTCAGCCTGGCCCAGCTGTTGCAACCATTTACAGAGTGAACCAAACAGATGGAAGGTATTCTCATCTTTCTCTCCCCCCACCCCTGCCTGCCTCCCTCCCTCTCCCTCCCTCCCTCCCTCCCTCTCTCTCTCTCTCTCCCCCTCCCTCCAACATTCCACTTTTCAAATAAATCAATATTTTTTTTAAGTGTATCTGTCGTGCTTAGCTAAGACCTGGCCACATGAAAGCCTCTCAGGCATCTAGCTTTTTATATTTGGAGGTAGCTATGCTCCAGTGGCTGCTGAATATTGAACACGGAGATTTGTTAAATGTCCACACCAGTGAATACTCAATTACATGCTTCTAGAAAACAGAGATTACGTGTGTTTATCTTATCAGTGTCCATCTGTGGGACATTAAAGAATAACCATGCAGTAATAATAATTTATTAATAATGATGAAAAAGCCCTGCTATCTGTCAAGACCCCCTGCCAAGCATTCTATAGACATTGTCTTGTTCGGTCCTCAGCCCACCTAAGTATTCCCATCATACAGGCAGTAAAACCAAGGCATTACACAAGCTGGGCCACTTGCCCAAGGTTAGACAGCTGGAAACAGTTTGAGGCCAGACAGCAACTCCCACATTCTACCTTCAGAGCCCAAACTCTTAACCACTAACCACGATAACGAAGACACTGTGATGACGATGACGATAGAGGTGACGAGGTGCTGTGGGCAGCAAGGGCAGGTGAGTCACGGAAGACCGAGCTTGCCCTGAGTCAGAGAGAAAATGAAACTGGGAACGGCCTTCTGACGGCTGCCTGCAGCGGCTGCCACTAACCCATGTAAGCAGCTGGCACCTAGCGCAGAAGTAACACTCCATATTCTCTGAACCGCAGGGCTAGAGCCTGAAGATAAACACTGGGACAGGAAAGTAGGTCTTTAATACAAATCACAGGACACCGCAATTCTCTGAGTCCTTACCCAGAAGCTACAACGCGAGTACAATTTAATAAATCAAAGGAGAGTGAGGAAAGCCTTCATACGCTTCCTCTGCGCTAAGATGTGATTTTGCAATAAATTCTGCTCACCGCCGAGCCAAGTCAATCCCTGTGTCCCTAGAGAATGGGGAGAGAATAGAGTCACTAGGATTCCCGGAATGCTTCTACGAGTAACCTTCAGTACCATTATCCTGGCTGTACTGAGAAACCACAGACACGCTTTCTTCTTCTTACCATTGTTAAAGACATAAGCAAATCACTAATGAGACAAAACCGTCTAACTCTCCTCTCACACACAGCTGCATGAGCATGGGGCCACACCCTGCTTGGGATGAGAATGTGCACAAACGAAGGTGTTACCCATACAAGTTCACAGGCAAGCAGATTTACAACTCTGCTCCCCCCGGGACTGTATTGTCTTCACCAAATGCATCTGTGATTCCCCAGGGTCACTTGCCTGGGCTATCTGAACCCGCACCACAGGGCTGCTGGCCTGACCGACCGACAGGGAGACGCACCCGACAGGGCCACAGGGCAGCATCTTGAAGCACTGCACAGTCTGCTTCTACACTTGCATACACAATCACGTCCCAGCTCTCTGTGCATTCACCATTGCTAAAACTTGTCTTTGTTTCTTCCTTCGGTTGGTTTATTAATTGTTTTCCCTGTAAGTGGTGACAGATGTGTAGTACATGCCTGCTTGGGGTTTATGTTCAGTTTTACTATGTGTTGGCTATACATATTTATCAATTAACATCCACAGATTTCCATTTCTTGCTATTTCTAAAAGGGGGACTTCTAAAATGGGGATTTTAACACTCCCTGCCTCTTGCAGTTGTGAAAATTAAGTGGAATAATAATAATGAAATATTTAGCAGAGAATGCAAATTCTGTGGCCTACACAGAGCATTCTATACAGATAAAGTTCTGTATCTTCATCACCACCATACTCTTCTTTCCGTCTCGTCACACCTTTCATTTAAAGAACAAAACGGCCAACCTCTCCTGTTGATGGAAATGAGATAAATGGCTAATGTTGGGGATGCAGTCTGAGGAAGCCAGGACACAGGTCTCACTGGTGCTGTGATACAGCAACTGAAATTCAGGCATGAAGGGAAGGAAGAGGAGACAATCTAAGGTCAACTTTCAGAACAATGGCTTTTTAACAGCAAGCAAAAGTAAAAATAACTGCCCACCGCCAATCAACCACATTTTCATGCGCCATGAACTATACTAAAGTCTGTAAGAATCATTCTATTCCATCTTCAAGCCTTGCAGTACTACCACTGCCTCTGCTTCCTGGAGTCCAGCAAGTTTATTAACAAAGGTTACACTGCTAGCAAGTGATGGAGCTGGGGTTTGAACCAGGTGGAGCTCCCTCGAGCCTGTACTCAACCACAGTTTCATACGACTTCCCCACCCAGTCCTACTTTCCAGAGGAAAAATAGCCTGGCATGTAACAAAGAAACTCAAGACAAGCTAAGTCAAAGAAACTCAAGACAAACTGAGCAGTAATTAAAATGGCAACAATGTAATCATTGTGTAAGAACAAAATTTCCACCCAATTTAAACACAACAGTGATTCTACAAACTTCCAATTAATACATGATATGGCAGTAATTGAAAACCACAACCAGCTTGAGACACTTGAAAACGCCCCAAAAACATCCTTCCTAAAAACTCTGAGCACACAGAGAACTAGCCAGGGCTGCCCAGACCATACGGCAGACTGCACAGCAGAGCGCCACATCGGAACACTGGGCAAACTTGAGGCTAAGTTTAGGAACTGTTAATAACACCCCTGAGAAGTTGCTAGTAAGACTCCCTTGGTCTATGGAACACCAGGCATAAAATCCAATGATGGACATGAATTTCTGGATGGTGAACACCTCTCTTTTCACTGGCGGGCCAGAGGCCACCCTCAGAAAAGCTTTTGAGAAGCACTTTTAGAATCTCACTGGAGTGGGGCTAAAATCCATTTGAGCGGCGGGGAATAGAGGGGGTGTTATCGCCTACCCGGGGGCCACAGTTTAGGAGCCAGGTGGGGGGCTCCTTCTCCATCTCGCATGTGGCTCTCCTCACCAGACTGGGGGTTGACAGTGCTCAAAAGAGAAAGAGGGCTTTCTCCCTCTGCTGCTCCGGGCATCGCATTTGCTGTCTCGGTAAGGCTCTCTCAAAAGTGAAGCTCTGAGCGGCGGACGTGTGGTGCAGCGGGTTAAGCCTCCACTCTGGACACCTACATCCCACATAGGAGTGCCAGTTAGAGTTCCAACTACTCCACACTTCCAATCCAGTTTCCTGCTCATGTGCCTGGGAGGCAAAAACGATGGGCAAGAGGTGGACCCTGCCACCCACACAGGAGACCCAGATGGAATTCCTAGCTCCTAGCTTTGGCCTGCCCTACCCCAGTCTGTTGTGGACAATTGGAGTGAACCGACAGTTGGAAGACACCTCTCTCTCTCTTTCTCTCTCTCTCTCTTTCTATAACTCTGCCTTTCAAACAATTAAAATAAATCTTCAAAAAAGAAAAATGCCTGAAGCTAATAAAAACACATTTGATGGCACTTGCCAACGACCTATTGCTGAACCAATATCAAGACCTTGCTCTTGTGTGACAGAATTACACATAAAGAGGGTTTGGTAACTGGCATACAGTAAGCCTTTATCCACACTAGCTGGATAAACAGTTTTTGAACAGAAGAAATGAGAGGGAAGTTAAAATTTTAAAAATCCTGGCTGGCGCCGTGGCTCAGTAGACTAATCCTCCGCCTGCGGCGCCGGCACATCGAGTTCTAGTCCCGGTCGGGGCGCCGGATTCTGTCCCGGTTGCCCCTCTTCCACGCCAGCTCTCTGCTGTGGCCAGGGAGTACAGTGGAGGATGGCCCAAGTGCTTGAGCCCTGCACCCCATGGGAGACCAGGAGAAGCACCTGGCTCCTGCCTTCGGATCAGCGCGGTGCGCCGGCCACAGCGCGCCAATCACAGCAGCCACTGGAGGGTGAACCAACGGCAAAGGAAGACCTTTCTCTCTGTCTCTCTCCCTCACTGTCCACTCTGCCTGTCAGAAAAAAAAAAAAAAAAAAAAAAAAAAAAAAAAAAAACCATGCTCGAGCTGAGGAGGCCAAGCACTGGCCAGATAGCAGGCATGCCCGGACGGATCATTTACGTCTCTCTTTTCAACATTTGGAAAATGAATCTTTACCTGACACAGGAACAAAAATATACAATTTAGGCCTCATCAAGAGAAAACACAAAACAGATTTATCTAATCTGGCTTATCACAAGGCTATCAAAATCCCTCCCATCACCATTTACTCTCTGGGATCCACTGTGACATGTTAGCTCTACAACCAGCAAGTGACAATAAATGCACAAACAGCTTGTGAGTCCATGGTACCAAGGGCGAGTTCTGAAATGAGAGCTAAGAAATGGATTCCCATCTCTGTGCCATGTCTCCTCTCCTGTACAGCCACCCGCTGCCTCGGGCGTTCTAATGTAAAGCGTCCAGCAAAATGTAACCAAATGACCAGGCTCTTAAAGTCACAGGGCTACCTTTGGACAGCCCTGGAAGCCTTCCTGCTCAGCCACACAGCAGCAGGTCAGTGCCTGCACAACTGCTGGGCAACATGATGTGACAATGAGGATGGAGAGAAAGCACCTTCCTTTTCAATTAGTTTAAGCACTGCCTGCTGCTTTGGGCCTTCCAGGTACAAAGGGCCCAGTGAGGCTGGACAGAAAAAAATGCTACCGCTACTGCTCATTATCATGAACCTTGCTTTCCTGGGGAGCCACACACTCACCACCACCCTCAGCCCATGTGGTCTGGGTGGGGCCATCCCAAGTCTATCTTCAGGTCTGGCTGTGTGATCCAGACTGTAAATCCCACCGCACACGTGATCTGCCCAGGCCAAGCACAGCCAACAATAATCACTTCTCATACTTTTTACGACGAATGTTGGAAATGAGGCCTCGTCAGAGCGGGATACATTCATGCCTGGAGCTTTTGTGGCCAACTTCTACCACCACACAGGCAAAGCCTGAGTTTAAAAAAAAAAAGAAAGAAAGAAAGAAAGAAAAAGAAAAAATACACTCAGGAAAAAAAAAAAAAAAAAGAGCACAGGTTCGGTTGGAGGGGAGGTGCTGTGAGCCCTCTGAGGGTCTCCCCGCACCCTGTGAGTGAACCAGTAACAGCCTCTTCAATCGGCGTTTTCCTGTTGCTTACAATCAAGAGTTGGGGCAAATTTTAAAAAGCACATAACATTTGAGTGTTAAAGGGAATTCTAGAAAGAAGGAGAAAAAAGGCCAAAAAAGGTAGAAAGGGAAAGAAGTTATATTCTTGCCATCCTTACGTTCTGTCTCACATATCCGATTGGTTCCAAGTTTCTCAGTTCTGTCATGGCTGTTCTCTGGACCCACATCTCAGGCCCATTCTTTTTCTAGTGTCCTAGTCAGGTTTGATTTGCTTTCTCACTGGATTCTGACACGGCTTTCTCTGGAGTCTTTCTGGGTGTGTGTGTGTGTGTGTGTGTGTGTCCCTCTCTGCTCTAATACGTCCTACATATTGCTCCTACAAGAGGTGTTTCCCTAAACCACAGCTTTGGTTGCAAAAAAAGATGCCTTTCAAACATCACAATACTGGTCTTCAAACTCTTGAAGGGCTCTCACTTGGAGGAAGGGGAGCCCCACTACTGGGAAGAGGGATGAAGGTCAGGGTGGAGTCCCAGGAAGGCAGATTCTGGCGGGACACAAATAACCGACAGTGAAGAGCTCTTGGAGGTGCCCAGTAGAGCAGCGAGCTGCCCCGGTGCCACCCTCACACGCGGCAGTCAGCTTGCTTTCATTCAGATGGCAGTCCCGGGCACTCCTGGCTGAGAGCATCCAGTGCTCTGGGGTTTAATGGTTGCTGGCTGTCCTCACCTGCACATGCAGGCCATGGGCACAGTCCACACAGGAGAACAGCACTTGGATGAGGCTGAGTCGGGTGGAGGATACAGACTTGGCCTTGTGTCCAGTTCCACCGCACTGGAGCTCTGTGACCTTAAATGATCATTTCACATTTCTGAGTTTGTTTTTTCATTTTAAAGTAGAGCTAAGTAATAATACTTACTTTATGAGAGTACCAGAATTAAAAATAGTTCTCATAGTGCCTAAAAATGCTCAAAAATCATATTCCTCTATTCCCTACTCCCTGAAGTTTTCTTAACTTGTTAGAGGGCTGCAGACCATGCTAACCTCTTCCTTCCTGGACCTCCCCTGGCTCCTGCAGGCTGATCTACACAGTGCCATACTGCTGAACACAGCGTCTTGCTATTTGCAATCTCTAATGGATCCACCGATACCTTGATAACAAAGTCAGTCGTTCTCTTCTAGGGAAGAACATGGGTATGTATATCTGGCACCTAAGTCAGTGTCAGAGAACTGTTGCTGATTAAAGGATAAGGGGCTCAAGACAGAGGATGCACACTCCCTTTTCACTGTCTTTCTCTGGAGGTCAGAAGCAGGACACATGACCCTGATGAGCCGATTATTCTCACAGCAAGGCTTCCACATTGTCAGTGCCATTGGTGCTCACTGCCCTTCTCTCTGAGCCTTCTCAAGCTAAGCTGACATAACTTCAAGGTGAAAGGCAAAACAGCACCTCATGGAGCAAGTGGGCGGTAGGTGACACCCAAACAATCCAGCCAAGTGGGTAGGCCAAGCCTCTTAACTTGTTTTCAGTCCTGGGGAATGAAGCACAATGTTTCTGGGGCCACTAACACAGAATATCGTGGGTGCTCCCCGTGCCCCTGCCTGGGCTGTGATGTGTCTGTTACATAAACGCTGTTGCCATAGTTATCACTCAGGAAGCTTTGTTGTTTGACCTCAAGAAAAATTCAACCTCAAACCAGGATAAGAGTGCCTCTCTCGACCACAACAGCCCATCAGATGGTAGGATCTGCCAGATTCCTTCACGCGCCAAGAAGGAACTACTGTATTTTGGGTAACAAGCAAGCAACAAGAAAAGGAAACACTGCAAGGTTATGCAACTTCCTTGCATTTCAAATTCAGAAATCCTGAAAACCCCTATAAGCAACTTCCCTAGCTTTCAACCACAATGAGAGCCAGGGCCAAGGTAAACAAAAACTGGATGCAAAAAAGGAATCTAAGTAACATACAAGTCTGAAAAGTATTTCAGGCAACTTGCAAAGGCTGCAGCAGGGCAGGCGCACTGGAGAGCAAATGCAGAGCTGGCAGGAATGCAGGCTGTGGCCGGGTTGCTGTGCGACCGTGAGCATGTCGTCTTGCTCCCAAACTTCCAGGCTTCTCACAGATGCAACATTAAAAGGCGAGTGTGAGCCCATGGGTCCATTAGCACATGTTTCCATGGGTAGAGGGGCCCACCCCATGTCTTTGGAAATGGTTACACAGCCCCTTTGGCCGAAGATGGGTCTTGCTCTTTCGTGCTTTGGAAAACAGCAAATGAGAAATTTCTCAGTGCAAATGTTGTGTCCCGAAGAGGGAGGTCACGAGGTCTCGGGTCCTGCCCAGGAGAGGCCACGGCCCAAGGCTGCTCCTGTCAACTTCCAGTCCCTCCTTCCTCCATAGGATTTCAAGCAGGTGGCACTGGTCATCTGCATTGTAATTGGAGGCCGACTGAAGTAGCATGAATTCAGAGCACTATGGTGACATCATTGAGTTCCAGCAGGGCAATGCTACTGAACACAGGTGCAGGGAAAAGGGACTTCATTTTCCATGGGCAGCTGTGAGTCCAGAACACTGAATTTCTAGATATGATGACTCCAAACTGTGTTTCCTACTCCAAATGGAGAAATACTCCAGAAGCTGGGCCATGTGTGCAGCACAGGGTCCTGAGAATATTCACTCCTGTTCCACTGCTCCGAGTGGGAGTGGGAAGGAACGTCCTAGCTGGGACCACAGAGAGAATCTCCATTTTCTTACAACTCCCGGGGAGCTTCAGAATGGAGTTTGCAAAACAGACCTGTAGATCCAAGAAGTCTTAGAGTTCTACAGAAGCCAAAAGGTTTTGGGTGGGGCCCTTGTTCATCTCTATACAGGGTGAAACAGAGGGGCTAATAAAGATTCCCCAGGATTTCCCCGACAATGATTAGGGAAAGGTGGGGACCACCACGCCCTTGGAGGTGGGCCTTTGCTCTCTGGCCAACCGGTGTGTGTCCACCATTCCTTAGGAACAGTCCCCGCTCTCCAGCTGTGGGTCCCCTGCCCCCTCAACCGCAGTCAGAATTCATTCCCCTTTTGCCTCCAGGTGTAGCCAGATAGGTCAGGCCAACCAGAACAGCACGCTCCCTCCCAATGTCCAACAACACATTTTGCAGATTTTCAACATCCAGGAAAGATGCGAGGAATGACACTCTCATACACTCATCACCCGCATTCAACAGCTGCCCCTCCACCACCCATTCAGTCATCTGATGTTTTGGAGAAATTTTAAAATAAGTAGTAGATATTAGCATGTAGCAATGCAACACTGCAGTACAGATGTCATCTATTAGAATTTGATATTTGTCCATTTTTAAGGTAAAATTTATGGACAATAAAAGGCACAATTCTTAAGTGTGGCCGTGATCAACTGGGAGACGTTCATACACCTGTTTGAGCCAAACCCCTCACAAAGATGGGACACTTGCATCACCTCCCCCAGCTCTCCCAGGCCTTGTCCCCTCTCACCACTCACAATCCCACACACCAGCAAGCGCTGTTCTGTTTCACTTTGCTCCCACCATTAGCGATGCACATTTCTAGATCAACATAGAAACGGAACCACACAGTAAGTTCTCTCTTCAGTGCACCTTGTTTGAGCATACAATTTTCGAGATCCATCCATACTGTGAAATCAACACTCCTGTTCGTTTTTACTTCTGAGTAGTACTCTACCGTTTGATTGTATCACAGTCTGGTTTACCAGTTCTCGGATGCTCACTCTGTTCCCCGTCTTTGGTTACCACAAACAAAGCTTCCCCAAATCTTTTCACACACGTCATTTTGAGAACACAGGCTTATGTTTCTCTGGAATAAACTCCTAGGTTTGGAATTACTGGTTATTAAATAGGAAACTGTCCTTTTTCCCAAATGGCTGGACCTATTACATCTCACCAATAACGTGTTAAGAGTTCAGACTGCTCCTCATCATCAACACCTGATGTTGTCAAATTGTTAATTACTTTCTGGTAGTGTGCAGTCATACTTCATTATGGTGTTATTTCCCTGATGATAAATGATGTTGAACAATTTTTCATGTGCTTATAAAGCATTCTTTAAAAAAATGCATTTTATTTGAAAGGCAGAGTTACAGAGAAAGAGAGCAAGTGAGAGCGAGCGAGCAACAGAGAGAGAGAGAGAGAGAGAGAGAAAATCTTCCTTCCACTGGTTCACTCCCCAAGTGGCTGCAACAGCCAGGGCTGAACCAGGCCAAAGCCAAGAGCTCCATCCAGTTCTCCAGCATGGGTACAGGGACCCAAACACTTGAGCCATCTTTACTGCTTTCCTAGGCGCACTAGCATGGAGCTAGATTCAAAGTGGTACAACCAGATCTCAAATCGGTGTCCATATGGGATGCTGGCGCTGCAGGCAGAGGTTTAACCGGCTATGCCACAGTGCCAGCCTCTACAACCGTTCTTTATGAGGCGCTTCTATTAGTCTTTCACTCTCCTTTTAATTAGGTTGCTCATTACTGAGTTTCATGGTCTCTTTATACATTCTGTATGTGTCTTTTGTCAAATGTATAGTTTTCAAGTATTTCCTGCCCCTCTGTGGGTTGCTAACTGAGCACTACCCATGGGGACCACTTTAAACAGTAAAAACCAACAGGAATTATAAGTGGCACTAAATAAACTGTGCAAAGGACAGTGTCCTGGTGACATCTTGTGTGATGTCAGCCAGGAACACATGCATTGGATGGCCTGAATTTTTCACTAATCTTAGCATGTCCACAAATGATTGTGAGAAGACAAATTTACAAATATGGAATACATGAAAAATAAGCATCGACTCTATATGTATGTGCACATTACATACAAGTACTCATATATGTAACATAGAAACACAAAGAGAGAGACAGAGTTTTTTGGAAAACAGCTCTGTTCATTCACTCCATATTGCCCCTGGCTGGTTTGGGGCTAACAGCAGAGTAATTCCACCAGTCTGTTGTAGATTACATATGTGTTCAACCAACTTTGCAGATGGCAATGCTACCAGTAGACGTATGAGAGCTCCAGAGCCCACTCTTTAAAAATTCCAAGACTCCTTCCTTGAGCCTCTTTACTTATCTCAATCTCTCCACACACAACACTTAGGCATCTCATCCATTCCAACAACTTCAAACACACCTCTCTGCAGAGGGCGCCGCTCCTGCCCCGCCACACCCAGCAGATCTCCATCTCTAACTGCTTGCTAGAATCTCTGAGAACTTCTCTGAACCGCAAACCCAGGGTCCATCCCTCCTGGCACCACCAGAGGCTCTAGAAACAACAGATGGGGTAGTGTCTTGGAGCTTGTGAATACGCTGCTAAATTGGTCCTTGTTTTGAGCTGGCTGTCAGCAAGGCCACGGCGGGAAGGAAGGGGGAGGGAATCAGGGGAAGGTACCCGCATTCACACAGCAAGTGCCACTTCCTCACTGGGACATCTCCCTGCCCCTAGACCACACGACTAAAATGAGGACAGGGTGGCAGCAGCACATCTGTATGAGTGCTACACACACAGAATAAATGTTCAGGAAGCAGTAGTTACTCATCCCTATCAGCCAGTAACCGGGATCTCAGGTCTTAAAATCCCACCTTTCCCACCCCAAACCTCATCAGGCTGGCAGTCAGCGGATGCTGGCACTGCGGCTGTGTCTGCCCCTTCCCTGACGGTTCCCACGCTCCTCTCGCCGAGGCATCTCCACCCTGATAACCACTCTCGCCTGCTCATCCTTCACATGGTCGCACCTCTGAAATCCCCTCTGCTCAAGGACGCTCACAGCCACACTGCCCCCTTGTAATACAAAGCCTACACTCCCACGTGAACCCTCTGGAGAGCTGCCCCAACAGCTCCTCTCTGAAGGCCACCTGCCCCTCCCCAGATCCACAAGCAGCATCATGAAACAGCTGGCCATGACCTACACCTACCGGACGCTCTGGTATCTGAGAGTCCTCCTTTCCACTTCTTGACAACAAAGTCCTTTTGCGCGTCCTCTACAAAGCTTCCTTCAACTTCCTCAGTCTAAGCTCATTTCTGATTGTATTCACACCTCACATTGATCTCTTCCACTCTGAAGTAATAGGGAGGAAACAGATTTATCCATGTAGATTCCAGAATGTCTTGCACACGGTGCAAGATATTTAATAAATATCTGATATTTAATAAATATCAGATGAATGATATCTAAAATGCTGTCAACGCACAGCCCAGAATCAGGTTACATTTACATTAACATTAAATTAAAAAGCGCCAACCCAATCACCCTGAGTGATTATATCATTGAAAATAAACGAAGAACTTCAAATCTGGGAAGAACAAACCACCATCTGCCGACCATCATTTTAAGCATCAAACTGCTCACTTACACTTGCTCATGACAACACAGTTAAGCATCAGGGCCAGGCACAGAACCCACATTTCCTCATCCCCTGCTCTGTGTCAGCCATGGAAATGCACGGTGCCTTCAAGCATAGCAGCTCGTTAGACAGATTCAGCTGTAATAGTGGCCAACTTTTACACACTCCACGCATTTCAAAGAATCACTACTAAAACCTTTGTCTTCAAAATACATTACAAAATAATGAGTTCTTCAGCAAATAATGTTAACAATCCTTTGGAAGAAAAAAAAAAGGTAGATCTCCCCTTAATGTTCTGATGCCAAAACAAAATCTCGGGTAAATATTTACCGGAGAATGGGGCTGGTTTTAAGCAAAGGTAGATTATCTAAAGTAGCTCATAGCCGTCATACGTAAAGAAATCTTACCACGAATGAAGAGTAAATATGTGAGAAAGAAAAAAAGGACAAAGGATAAGCAATTAAAAAAGAAAGATCAACATTCAATTAAAAAAAAGGAATATTCAAATTCAACAGAAAATTCTCTAAAAAATCAAAATCATAGTGCTATACAGGTGCTGGCACTGTGGTGCAGCAAGTTAAGCTACACCTGCAACTCCTGCCTCTGAAATGACCACTGGTGCAGTCCCGGCTGTTCCACGTCCAATCCAGCTCCTTGCTAATGAGACTGTGAAGGCAGTGGAAGGCGGCCCAAGAGCCTGAGCCTGGGCCACCCACATAGGAGACCCAGGCTGCTGGCTTCAGCCTGTCCGAGCCCGGCCATTCTGGTCCTTGGGGAGGTGAACAAGCAGATAGGAGATCTCTCTCTCTCTCTCTCTCTCTCTCTCTCTCTCTCCCCTTCCCTCCCTCCCTCCCTCCCTCCCTCCCTATCACTGTACTTTTTAAATAAATCAATCTTTGAAAAATGCTATCTTTTGCCTTTTGAAAAAATTAAGGATTTCTTCTTCATTGGTAATACCCGAGACAGATGTGGGCTCAGGTCAATGCGCATTCCCGTAGGTGACTCTCAGAAGCATAACCTGGCAGTGCTGGTGGAGAGCAAGCTCTAGAGATGCATCCGTGTGTTCACCAAGCACAACTGCTCTATGAAGTTAGGCTAAGAAACAAGCACAAACAGTAGCTCAACAACCAGTTTCAGTGACATGTAACCTTCCTGGGAATCCCGTGTGAAATATGCTGTATTTACCCATTTCTCTGAGGAGAACATTTAAAATGTTCTTGATATTATCAAAAGACATTGTAAATTACCCAATGACTTCTGGTTGTGGAATAAGACATAGAAACACGATGTGACAGGTGCTGCTAGGTGTCCGTAAAATGTCCATTTTCCC
Source organism: Oryctolagus cuniculus (assembly GCF_964237555.1). Taxonomy (NCBI): domain Eukaryota; kingdom Metazoa; phylum Chordata; class Mammalia; order Lagomorpha; family Leporidae; genus Oryctolagus; species Oryctolagus cuniculus. The sequence goes on along the minus strand of NC_091437.1, from coordinate 30,461,613 downwards.
TTCTTCCTTAATGGCAGACCTCCGAGACCCCGGATAAGTAGAAGCAAAACTTCACAGCAGTAAACATTGCTGACCCCCTAGGTAAGAACATGACCCAACTCTGGCCCGTGAGACATAAGCAGATTTCTGGAAAACCTTTGTTTCTCTGACTCACATACCACTTCTGTCACTTCTTCCCACATTCCTCCTCCCTGGCTGAAACACAGACAAGAGGCAGGCGGTGCAGCAGCAAGCGACAAGGAGGACCAACGCCTGTGCCCTAAGAATGGAGGAGCAGAAAGACAGAACCAGGGTCTGGCAGCTTCCCAGCACCTCCCATCTGTCCCAGAAGGCCTCTCCAGCACCTCAGTGCCCAAAGACCCTCGTCCTTTTAGACCACTGTTGGGTTTTCTGCTCCCGACATTAAAACGCATGCTTAACTGACATACAGGAGAAATACGAGAAAATATGAGAAACCCATTGAACAGTCTACCAAGAGAAAAATAGGTTGAAAATTATCCATTTTTTATATAGATAGGTACATGCATACACACACAGTGACAGAAAAGTGTTGAAAACACAAATATCAAAAGTGAGGCACTATTCTCTGTGAGATGAGTGGTACTCATTTTCCTCTTTATGCTTTCAGCTATTTTCCATGGGATTTATTCTTTCAATCAGAAAAATATGTTATTTTTTCAATACAGAAAATGCATAATGCATAAAGAACCTTCTCTCTTGCATGAAGCTCTCTTTTTCCTGCAGTCTTCAATTTTTTCCCTTTTCTATTTTGCAAGACCACTTTTAAAGCAACAGAAACAACAGATGTGTGTCCTCCAGTCTAGTTTATCACAGGGGAGCAAGGGGAGATCAGGCTTGGATATCAAGAACGTGCATGCCCCAGCTAGTTCACCCTTGGCCCACCCCGCCAGCCCACGAAACACAGCCCCATGTGGTGGGCTGGGCAGCTCATTGGGCCTCTGCTGTGGATCGCCAGAAGATCCAGGATGTTCACAGGGCACGTGGACAGAGTAACCACCAATCCTGAATGCATGGCTGCAGGTGGTGCCACAGGTGGGAAGCACCTTGCAGAACCCCTTGCTGGCCACTCTGAGGCCACACACAGGACCCAGAGATGACCAGCCTAAGAACCACTCCCCTGGCTGCACCTCTGTTTCTGGGCCATCCTCCTTTTATTCCAGAAAAGGTAAGCTCAACAAGTCAGTTTGAATTTTGGAGCCGGTTCAGTTAGTTGCAGCTGCACAGCGCCTTGAAGCTGAGCAAACAATAGCGTTTCAAAACCATTTCAGAGAAAAGGGTGCGGTGGGACGCCGGGCAGAGAGCTCAGCCAAGCTGGAGTGGGCTCGCACTGGTGGGGAGAACCTTGCCTTCCTGCTCAGATTCCTTCCTTCCGCACTCCGACCAACTGTGCAGGCTGCACAATGGTGTCCTTCCTGTTCTGCAGCCCTGCCCACTGCTCCCTGCTTAGTGAAGTTCCAACAGCAGACCAGGGCAGACACCCTCCCAGCACAAGACAGCCCCGTCCAGCTCCCAGGGAAAGCTAGCAGCCGTGTTTCAGGATCCCAGCCCTGATCTTAGCCTACAATTCTGATTCACACAGTTGAACAAAATGATTGTTCTCATTAAAAAAACGAGCCCATGTTTTATTGCCAGCGCAGGCATTCCCAAGTGCTCCAAAACTGAGTTTGCCTGGGCCGGCAGCCAGCCATCTGGACTGCTCCAACAACTTATGTAACTGGCTGGGTTTTCCACCTTTGCCCTGGGGGATGGGGAGGTGTGTGTAAGGCCGGAAGAGGACTTAGAGCAAGGCGTCGATCCACCATGTCTCAGCAGCCTGCTCAACATTTGATCTCAGGGCTCGTTCAGCCTTCGAAAACAGTATACGGTGAACCAGCTCAGGCTAGCTAACATGCAGCCAGGGCCGAAAAACAGCTGCAGGCCCAGTGGAGCGGAGACAGCCTTCTGAGCAGACCAGGGCGAGGAGAAGCTGCCTGGGTCCTTGTGCTATGTCAGTGAGCTCCAAGCAGAATGCAGGCAGCTGCATCATGGCAACAAAGGACAGGAGATGGGGACGTGTGACTCGGTCCACAGCCTCTGAGGTTTAAGGGGCTCCAGGGGTTGAAGGTGCTGACTTGGTTCTGAGCCAGGCTGAGAGTGTGCCTGTGCCATGAAGACGTGATGAATCTTCTACCCACCTGAGGACAAAGCAACTCTGCCTTTTGACTTTGGCTGGCAGTCATGGGGAAGTGGAAAAGAGGTGAGGAGGATGCAATTGGTCCTCTTGGGTAGTAAGGGTACAGCAAAGTCCCTTGACTGAGGACTACACTGCTCTGTAGGGTAGCAGCCAACTCTATAAAGATGAGTATCAGGCATTCAAAGGCCTTTCTGAATGTCGACTCACACCCCAGCTAACAAAGCAGGAGATAAATTTAGGAAACCTAACCTCAAGGAGAGCTCATGGCCTCACCCCTTCAGAAAGTCAGAAGACAGAGGCAGGGGCAAGCTCAACAGGAGGACGATGTCTGGGCCATTCAGATCATAGCCAGCACTTCTGTGCTGATAAGACTTTGTCAGTGTGGCCCAAGTCACTTCAAGAAGAGATGTGTAGGAGAAGCAGAATAGCATTAAGAGGATGGGTTTAGATCTCCTCTCTCTCTCTCTCTCTCTCCCCCTTTCTCTCTCTCCCTCCCTCTCTCTCCCTCTGCTCTCTCCTCTCTCAAATAAACAAATCAAACTTTGGATCTAAGTTCAAATGATGGTTCTGACACTGTCTGCCTGAGAGCACCATTTCCCGGTATTGACAATAGTAACAGACATCTAAAAAACAGGACTACAATGCAACGTGCTAATGCACAAAGACACTCACGACAGGGTCTGGCACACGGTATCCGTTCAACTCCTGGGTCCTATCCTGAGGTCTTCCTGAAAGGTGGAAGCAGGCCTCCGGGGCCCTAGAAATGCCCTGGCCCGGAGTTCTACCCACCTCACTCAAAGCAGAAGGGGGAAAAGTCAGGTCAGGGAATAAAAACGTCAGCAGTTGAGCCACCCAGTGAATCGGCACGAGAACCCTGGGCCCTTAGGATAGCTGGCGTGGGGCGGGTGCAGGGGACAGGCAGTGGGACAACTGGATCGTGGCCACACAGAGGCGAAGAAAATGGTCATTCAAGGCCCTGGAACAAAAAAATGAGCACTCAGACGTTCCTAATACCCCCACCTGCAAAGTCTCCCCAGGACTGCCCTGGCAGCAGCAGTACTGCACCGGCCTGGCTGACCCCCACTGGCCAGCCGCTGGGTGGGCGTTCGGCTCTCAGCGATGTGTATCTCACCCAACCCTCCCACTGCACGAGGCCTGACAGGCACTGTGACTGTCCTCACTTTACAGAGGGGGAAACAGGATTAGAGAGACGATTAAACACCAAACTAGTGGGTAGCAAGGCTGGGACTGGAATCCATGCTGTGAGACACCAACACCTGTGCTGGAGAGAGCTGGGCCACAGGCAGCCTCCCTAGCCACAAGTTTCTCTTCCACAGGCCTCTTTTTTTTTTTTTTTTTTTTTTTTTTTGGTGTTCATATTTGCCTTTATATATATAATTTTTTGAAAAAAGTGATAAAAAACCCACCAAGGCACAATCCAGGTGTTTCACATAAGGTACTCAAATAGTCTCTCCATCTTTACTCATCAAGGAAGTGCAAATGCACACCAAAGAGACAGCACACATGCAAAATGGAATGGCTATAGTTAAAAAGACGGACCATTCCAAGCCCCAGGGGAGGATCCAGTGCAACTAGAACCGTCCTATATTGCTGGTGGGGCAAGGAAATGGGTACAAGTACTTTGCAAAGCTATCTAGCAAAATCTAATCAAAGGAAATACACAAGCATCTCCCCTACGACACCACAACCCCGTTCCTGCAAACACACTCAAGGGAGATGACCACTTACGGCCACTGACACACACATGGGAGAATGTTCCTACAGCCTTTATCCATGACAGTGCAGTCAGAAACAACCAAACGTTCAAGCGAAGAATGACTAGTGACTGGTAAGTCCCCTACAGTGAGATGCTTCACACAGTGACAGAAAAGAGGCCGGGCTACACGCAGGCACACGTGAGGAATACAGGCGTTATGTTTCCATTCTCATGAGGCTCAGCAACCCAGACACTATTCACTGGCGACGGAAGTCAGAGCAGGGGAAGGGGAAGGAGGCAAGTCGTGTCCGAGTGCTCAGGGGCCTTCTGAATGTCCTGTGTCTTGGTCTGGGTGGGGATTCCATACGAATCAGCCGCTAAGAGACAAGGGAGCATGGCCCACTGCAGGTGACAATCCTCTCCAAGTCCTCACGAGACTCCAGCCGCTGCTCAGGGACAGACAGGCAGGACGTGGCATCCGCCCACCTCCCCTCAGGGGCCCACCCTGGGGACTGCAGGGTGAATGTCACACGGGATTAGCCCCGGGACTGGGCTCACAGCAGGGGCACTTCCCTTCATTCTCACCTCACATCCTCCTTGCCCCGGAGACAAACAACACAGCCAGAGTACATAGTTGGGGCCTCTACTCCAGAATGCTTTTTCTCTTGATCCCATGCAGAGGAAATTTCAAAGATTTCCAAGGTCGTCCGTCTGCCCCTGCTGTTCTTCCGTGGGGCTTGCTGACAGGGCCCCATCACTGACACCCCTAGGCCTCATGAGACACACCTCTGCTCACCTATGTCTCCTAGGTGAGCACACCAGGTCAGCAGGAACACACACACTCCAGGGCGGTGAGGAGGAAAGCACATGGAAACAGCACCAAGCTACAACTGCCAGGGTGACATTGTCATTTATTTATTTAAAAAAAGATTTACTTCAACTGCCAGGTTATGGGCAGTGGAGGGGAGAAATACAGCGAGATCTTCCATCCACTGGTTTACTCCCCAAATAGCCACAACAGCCAGGGCTGAGCCTGGCCAAAGCCAGGAGCCAGGAGCTCCATCTGGTCTCCCATCTGGGTGGCAGGGGCCCAAGTACTTGGGCCATTCCACTGCTTTCTGAGGCACATTAGCAGGAACCTGGATTGGAAGTGGAGCAGCCAGGACATGAACTGGTACCCATTTGGGGTGCTAGCATTGCAGACGGCAGCTTAACTTGATATGCCACAGCACTGGCCCCAACATTGTTATCCAATAAGCTGGGGGGGCAGAAGAGAAAATATGAAAAAGAAAATTCTAACAAATCCCCGTGTTCTTTACTAACCAACCACTGACTATCATTGCACCTAACGAGATGAATGAGACCTCCGTAGTATCCAGTAGGCAGTCCACCGAGAGCTCCAGGTGTTGAAAAGGGCATTTTCCTCATCGGTTTATTCAAATCAGGGCCAAGACCAGGTCCACACACTGCATGCGGTTAGGAGCATCTTTTTTTTTTATTTTTTACAGTTATTTATTTATTTATTTATTTAAAAGGCAGAGTGACAGAGGGAGAAACAGGGAGAGAAATTTTCCATCCACTGGTTCACTCTCCAGTTGAATGAGAGAGACAGACTGATCTTCCATCTGCTGGTTCACTCCTCAAATGGCTGCAATGGCAGCGGCTGATCCCTGCTCAACCCAGGACGCTGGAATTCCATCAGGGTCCCTCCCATGTGTGGCAGGGGCCCAAGTATTTGAGCCATTATCACCTGTTTCCCAGGTGCATTAGTACTGGGATCTGGTTCAGAAGGGGAGCAACAGGACCTGGACCAGAGACCTGATAATGAAATACTGGCACTGAGAGTGGTAGCTTGACCCGCTGCCTTACGCCAGCCCCTAAATGTGTCTGAAGTCACTTTTGTTTTGTCCCCTGTCCCCGCTTTACTCTTTAGCATATCACTGCTTTATTAGAGGATATGAAACTGCAATAACTCAATTCCTTTTAAAAATCCCAAATGAATGCAGCCAAGTGCTGAGATTTGACCGAGCTGACTGAACAGGCACACTGGTCACTGCATCGGTCCTAACATTGCATTCCAGTTCCCCTCCAATTTTGTACTTTGAAAAATTTCAACTCTACAAAAACAAAAGGCACACTCCCCTCTAGGCCACCAGCTCCAGGATTAAGATAATCACAGAAACACTACAGGTGTTTACTGCCTGGCAAGTAGGGCGCCAAGTGAGTTCCATGGATTATCTCATTTACCCATTCTAAGAAGTCCGCAAGGTCAGGGTTAACATCATGCCCCTTTAACAGTCTGAATCTGGGGCATGAGATGATTCCAACAGTCAGGAATGCAGCCTGACTTCAAACCAGGCTCCCGGGCTGCACTCTTGGCCATGCTGGGACACTAGCCCTCTGAATGGGCTTAGCTCAATGGTGGCCGTGGGCCACTGGCTAACCCTGGCTAAGAATTTCTAGATGAGGACACAAAGGGTAAATAAACAACATATCTTTCTCCAAACAGAACTGAGAATGGCTCAGATGCTATCCCATGCTGCCTCACGGCTGGAGAGAAAAAAGAGGCGAAGACAGGGGAAAACAAGTTTAAGGAGGCACTGCCGCTGAGGAGAGAGGATATCCTTCGGCCAGAATCCACCACCGATGGCCAGGAAGGCCTCAGATGGGCCCTGCAGCCCCCTCTAGATACAGCAACACCCCAGGAGACAAGCTCTGAACCCATCCCAAATAATGCACAAAGAAAGGCCATTTATTATGGGAAGGTGTGCAGAGGCCAGGAATGAAATGGAAAATATTTTCATGATGTCAGCGGCACTGCAAACAAGCCAGAGTGGCCAAGAGGAGCCAGGCCACCTCGCCAAGGCTGTGTGGGTGAGCCACTCAGCTCTCCAGGGCAGACGGAGCTTGCAAGGGGTTGCCCCTGCTTCTCCTGGGCAACGTGGCCTGCAAGGAAAGCTGTGGCAGGGAGGACACAAGCATCAGGCCCCAGAGGCTGGCCGGTCGGTGCTGACGGCACACGCCTTGTGCGTCTGTGACTCACCCACCTCCTCCAAGGAGTTTTGTGGTCAAGGGAGGGTAACAGATGTGTCTTAGGGGAGACGAAGTGTGAAACGTCTGCGCCTCCTCACTCCACTGCCTTCTGTTTTCTTTCCTAACCTGGAGGTGGCTGGTGACCTCTGGAGAGAGCTGCTTCAGAGGAGCCAAGCACACAGAGGCTAGAACCTGCTGGGTTCAGCAGGGAGATGCGAGGCAAATGTCCAAAGACCAGCATCCCACCAGCAAAAGCCACCTGGCCGCCCTGGGACCTCTGGGAAGTTCAACCCAGCAAAAACCTGCCAACCTTGTCCGTGCTTTCCCACCAGATCCAGAAATCCAAACAGGATTCTTCCTCTGCTGTCTCTCTTTGCAAAATAAGGCAAATCTATGACTCTGTGCAGCAGTAAAACCGAGGACTGAGCATCTGTTTGAAGTATCTTTACTGGTCCAGCCGTGACACAGGACACAGGACACACCTGACAAAACGGGAGAAGCTCTCATCTCAGAAAAAATCCCGAGTTAAGGCATTACTTTTACATCACCTCCTTTATCCCTTACTGTGGCCCCTGATGCTTCAGACACCTTACGTGACTCCGTGACTGCTTGTTAGGAAAGGCGTCTGGTGTGTGTGCCTGCCTGGAACGCAAACAAAGCCCCCAATTCTCCCGCAGGGTACTACCCTGACCCTTTCTCTTCCTGTGTGGTCAGGGAGGGACAAGCTGGGTTATGACTCAAGGCTGGCCTCGGTCACAATGACCACCATGGGCATGAACGTGGGACCTGGACACAGCCCTGAGAAAAGTCAGCCCAGGACTTCTGCTGCCACTGTTAGGAAAGAGGCACCATCTTCCTCTTCCAAGCATCTCTGACACGATGCATTCTCTACCTGAGAATGCCGCCAACCAAAGAGAAGCCTGCACCAGCAGGTGCAGAACCTAAACTGTCTCTGGTTTACACGCTATGGAAGCCAGGCTGCTTGTTTTTAAGAGTTGAAATTCCACCTATAGGGAACCAGATGTCTCGGCAGAACTGTCTTTCCAATCTAGTTGAGGAAAGTCTCAATTTATATTTTTGGCATATAAAAAAACAGCTTTTCTCAGCAGGGTATCTTATGAGCCTTGCATTTTTCAGTACACAGTCTTATTTAGGTAGGCTTTCATTCCTTGAGCTTATGTTGAATGGATACATTTATCATGAATGGATGTTAAACACGTCATGGAAACTATTTTTAAAAAACAGCAGTCATGGCTAGGTCAAATGTCCTGGCTTTACCCAGACGTAACCCTTGTGCCTCTCTCAAGATCAAGCAGTAGGATCGAACGAGACCAGGGTGACGCGTCCTTCCTAGGGGACAACCGCTGGGCCCGAGACACACAAGTGGCAGTGCACAGACTGCAAGCACGCCATCTGTGCCATCAGTTCACTTACTTATTTTGCAAACTCACCATTTCCCTCAATGAGAGGCTTTTTAAATGGGTTCATGTCCCAGTTCGAAAGGATTTTCTTCAAATGCTTTCATATGAATAGAGTAGTATTATGGACACATTGTGGTATAGTAAAAATCTACAGAATCCTTCACTAGGAGGCATTTCCAAAATGAAAGAGAATATTGTGATATCGCATCTCACTTGGGTGTCAGGTTCCATGGCAAACATTTAGGAAAACCCCAGATAGAGCAAGGCTGTCTCCTGAAAACCCCTTAAGCCATGCCTACAGCATCATATCCTCAGCTGTTAGAACTGCAGTGCACTGCCTGTCAGTAAGCCCCTCAGAGGGGTCTTCCTCCCTTGGGTGGTCTCCACAGTTGAACACAGCAGTTGAGGCACAGCAGTTCGTGGTGTCCAGAGGCCACGCTGTCATGTATGCTTCTGACTGCACAATGCTGCTAGTTGGATTCATTAAGCTAAATCCATGTATGCTGTACCGGAACTAACGCCATCATGCTTGCTTCATATGAAGCAAGTGACCCACGACACTGAGGCTGGAGTCACCGCCATCCTATCCTACATACTCCTTTTTAACACACTCCTTGGTGCCTGGGGTAATGAGACACACAGCAATCCTAGGAACTCACACTACTAAGTTTATTCACTATACAATGGGACACATGCGAAGAACAAAGTCAAGTTGAAACTATTTAGTAAGTAGCTGTGGGTAAGAGACAGTAGCCGTGTTAGACCATATAATCCGATGGTGTGAAAACTATAGTGCAGAATCTCAGGAAGGAAGGGAAGGAGTAGGTAACATCCACGAAGATCAGAAAGATGGGAGCAAAGCAGCTCTGGGAAAAGCTAGGAGAAAGTCCTCCTTCCACCTCAGCAAACACAGAACCCCAGAGACCACTCAATATGGCTTGAAAATTGCTACTTGAGAGGCAAATCCAAGTCCGTGCCACTGGTCTGACGGCTGGGGAGCAGAAGCAGTGTTTCCAAGGCCGGGGGATTTAGCAGAATTACTGGACTAGACACTGCACTTTGTGACTCAGTTTAGCACTGTTTACCTTTCAAGACAGCCTCTCCTCTACTGAGCACCATGAACAAAACATGTGTTCTTACAAGAACTGTGGGCGAACAGCTCATGGAGATTGGAAACACTGACGCAAGATGTGCCAGGTCAGGCAAGGCTTCTGGGAAGAAAGGAGTCTGATGCTAGGGCTTGCAGGCAAAGCACGTCCAGAACAGGTTACTGGGGAAAGTCATTTTCTACTCCACAGGTGAATCCAAGAATGTGGTGATGAAGATACGTGGGGGAGAAGGCGGTAAGCAGAACTCAAAGGAAGGCACTGAAATGGACAGGGGGAAGGAGATGGAAGAGGGAACAAAAGGGAAAACACTGGTGATGCTAACAGCTGAGGAAAAGCGATTTCCAACACGTGGGTCACCTTCCTGAAGATAGACTCAGCACACAGCCAGCGGCTTTCCTGAGTGGGGACAGAAGGAAAAGCCCAGGCTTGAATCTGGAGGTTCAGAGAAAATGTCTGGCAAATGCTTAATCAGTACATAAAGCTACATTCAAGCATGAAGCCACAGTTGCGCATGAGTTCACCTACTCCCCTGAAAAAGGTCTCTTGCCGCCAACTTTTGAGCATTAAGAAGGAGCTTGGAGGCACCATCCTGCCAAGGCTCAGATGTCAGCAGAGCCGGACAACACTAAGAACCAGGGCCCTCCCTGCCCAGTGCTTCCTGGCTGCTTCCTTTCAGGTGCTGTGACTTGGGAGACCGAGGAGCGATGGACTGGCTATCTGGGTCAGAGACACTGAATCATCCAGACAGCCAAAAACTAAGCCCTCAAGTACAGGCATAAGCGGTATGGATGGAGCAGGACAGCAAGGGGATGACCACAATCAGACACCCATACCCCACTATGCCAGGAGCCATCACCAGGAATGGCAGCAAGACACTTGGTACAAAATGTAATGGAACTTAATGAAAAAAAGGTAAGCAAACAGACTCTAAAGACGAAAATACAGAAAGTAAAATTTAAAATGTGAGGACACTGCTAGCCTAAAATAATCTCTTCAAAACACATGTGGAAAGAGGAAGACAAGGATCAGAATTTGGCAACAAGCACACAAAAGACAGAGGAAGATCAAGGAAGCGAATCGAACCCCCTGCTCACAGCCTCCCTCCCAGCTCCCCCAGAAAACCAGCAGAGTCTTTTTCGGTTGGGTAGCTGACCTACTTCTGAACATCCCTGGAATAAATAACTGCGGTTTCAGGAGCTCTGGGAGGAAAGGCAGAAATGCAAGGAAATGCAAGGAAATGAATGACACACATTCATAGTTTTATTTTACTTAAGGACATTAAAAAGATGTATTACACGGGAATACTTACCATTTTTACAACACTGCAGAAAAAAATATAATACAATAGAAATAATAAACACACAAAAAAATACAAAGGTCTGGGATTAAGCCTTCATTAAAAAAAAAAAAAGCCCCAAATTGCAATCATCTCTCAAGCAATCTTTTCCTCCTGCCTTAAACAAGCTTTTCTTTCCATAATATTAGAAGGAGTCTGGCAACGGTTGCTTAACTTTGAGCAAGTTATCACCTTAAACAGTTACCAAGAGAGAGTAGGCAGGGGTGGGGGGTGGATGGAGCAATGCTCAAGGCTGTCCAATGAGCGAGGGCTGGCCAGCCAGCCGGCCCCTCTCTGCCTCTACCTCCTCCTCTCCACCAGGGACACAACAACCATGCATTGTTCACTGGGATCTTGAATCCCAGCTACACGCAGCTACTTAACATCACATCCCTCTCCTTTCTCTTCCCCACTCACCGGAGACCTGCAACCTCTCCCAACCGAAAGGTTTCAGAGTACCAGCAACCTGAGCTTTTGATTTCCCCAAATGAAAACCAGGAACACTAGCTGCTCACCTCTTAGGACCATGAGTCAGAACAGGTGACAGTTTTCGTAGAAAGAACAGGTACACAGTAAGCTCTGAAAAGGAACCATCACCTTATATATCATCAGCCTCAGTTTTAAAAACCAAGCAGGCACCGAACAGCGCTCTACCTCTGACTTCTAGAAGAAACAGACTTTTCTTAGTGATATGCTTAACGCGGCTCATGCTGCCTGGAGCACAGCTAAGTGCTCTGGGTCCCCTTGTCCGGGCTACAGCACCTAATGAAGGGCAGACCTGATGAGGAGCTGGGTGAGGGCGGTCTCCTCCAGCTGTGTCGAGTTCCATGCTTCCAGGCACTAGAGAGTCTCTCCCGTCTCGGTACCTCATTTTCTACAAAACCATGCTTCCTTCTCTTTTATTTTCTTCCCTCTCCCCTCTTTCTTATTGTTAACCTCACCAGTTGATCAAGAGTGTGCCGTATTGCACCTGGCATGGTCCCTTGAAAAGACAGGTGCTAAGGAGAAACAGTTATAATTTAGGCTCCTCCTCCTTGCTCAGAATATGGACTGAATACACAACCCCACCACACCCAGTATCATTACAATGCACATTTCCAAGAGAAGGAAAGACTTTTCACTCTACAAGTTCATTTAAACTCAACATCAATGCCACCTAAAGAATTCATAAAACCTTGAAATTCCCCACGATGACACCGAGACCAGAAGCTAAAAGCATTCTATGTCCCAAGAGATGACTAACCTGGTCTCTGAGTTCCTGACTGACTCATTCACCCATTCATTCATTCCTCACTTAAGCACCACTTTCTCCAGAATGGTTTTCCTGAGTAAAAGGTGCATCCTATTGCTTATCCACCCATATCCTAGAGAAACTTCTATTAATGGGTCACTCTTGGCAGGGGTCCTTGTTTTGACTTGTCCAACATCCAGTCTCACTTCTCTTGGAACAACAACTCAATTCCCCTCTGTGGACCCCCTCCTCACAGTCCAAGTGCCTCCCCTCTCCCCTAGTCCCATATCCAGACCTAGCTATTCAGCATGTTCTTTTTTTTTTTTTTTTTTTTTTTTTGACAGGCAGAGTGGACAGTGAGAGAGAGAGACAGAGAGAAAGGTCTTCCTTTTGCCGTTGGTTCACCCTCCAATGGCCGCCGCGGCCGGCGCGCTGCGGCTGGCGCACCGCGCTGATCCGATGGCAGGAGCCAGGAGCCAGGTGCTTTTCCTGGTCTCCCATGGGGTGCAGGGCCCAAGCACCTGGGCCATCCTCCACTGCACTCCCTGGCCACAGCAGAGAGCTGGCCTGGAAGAGGGGCAACCAGGACAGAATCCGGCGCCCCGACCGGGACTAGAACCCGGTGTGCCGGCGCCGCTAGGCGGAGGATTAGCCTAGTGAGCCACGGCGCCGGCCTTCAGCATGTTCTAACCTCTTCCTTCTGGCTGTCGCGCTTGGCTCAGGGATGGGCTTGTGATCCAACTCTATGACTTACTGGAAAAAGAGGGACAAAAATCTGTCTTCTCACAGAACTTCTGTCAGAATGATACAGAGTGGAGACACCAGAACTGAACGGCTGCTCCACTTCCAAACCAGTTCCCTGCTAATGGTCTGGGAAAAGCAGTGGAAGATGGCCCAAGTGTTCACACTCCTGCACCCACATGGCAGACCTGCAAGAAACTCCTGGCTCCTGGCTTCCATCCAGCCCAGCCACAACCATTGCAGCCATCTAGGGAGTAAACCAGCAGATGGAAGATCTCTCTCTCTCTCTCTCTCTCTCTCTGGAACTCTGATTTTCAAATTAAAAAAAAAAATTTGTTTCAAAAATAGAGTTCAACATGTGGGCTTAGTGGAAATTTTCCTGCAATCAACTCTCCTGTTTAACAAATGCTTTACAAAGTCGGCACCCTGTTTATCAGCTTAATGTTACTAATGATATCTACAAAAAGTACCTGACTGCGGGCTGTTTATACACACTGGTGGAAAATAAAATGCTGCGTTCTTCCTTTCTGCCTACCAAAAAGCAATCGCTTGTGAATTCTTCATACCCTCACCCTCAAATCTGTCAAGGATAACAACAAAAAGCCACCAAAGTTTCCAAAGCAGTGTCAAGGGAACACCATCTCAGGACAAGAGCAAAGTGACCACGGCAGGAAGGCAGAGCAAGCAGAGGTCAGAGCCACCCCAGGTGCCAAGACTCTGGACCTGTGCTCCTCGAGTTCAAGGGCTGTGATGCTTGTGAGCCTTTGTCTAAGGACAGGGTCCGCAGCTGGGTGACACCCCCCAAGGGGTCTCACAGTCCAGGAGGGACAAGAAGCATTGCCCCCAAAGGGCACAGTGAGCATTTCGGGCATTGCAGGTCTCATCCCCGGCGATTTGACTTCAATGAACATTACTCAGGGAGGAGAGACGGGATTATCCAACTGGAGCTTTAAAAGAACTCCACGAAAGCCCAAGAGTCTCCAGCATTGTGTGGATTGGTGGTTTAAATCTGGCCTATGATGGATACAGGAATAATCTTCCAAGAATGCTTGTCCCTACTGGGACTGAACAGGGCCAACCAGCAGAGCCTGGCTAGATGAGGGAAAGAGCTTCATCTCCACCTGACAAGAGCCTGCCAACCTGGAGAGGTTTCATCACAAAATGGCCGGGAGGAGGAGAAGTAGCTGTGGATCCACTACCCATGAAGGAGTCTCAGCTGAAAACTCCCCTGAGTGCAAGCCCCGTCAAAATCCTTCTTTGAATCCATTCCTTTCATAGCAGCAGCGAGGGCTTCTAGCATACTTGTTCATCACATCCCATCTCCTTGTCTACCTCACAGCCTGTCTAATCCACATGGAGGAAGGGCCCCTCCGTCCACTCACAGGAATGCCACTCCCCTGCCCCTTTAAAGCACTGCTTCCTAAGTCAGCCACTTCCCTTCCCTCCGTGCTGTTCACAAGTCTTATCCACGTGGACCCTTCTACATCTGAGCACTGTTCACCCTCCACGCATCCCAGTCCCCAGTTTGGTCCCCACCACTTCTATGTTACACTCCAATTTGGATATATATTCTCAGAAAACAACTTTCTTTCTTTCTCCTTCTCCTGAATTGTATTCCTAATAAAAATATGTTCCAGGGCCAGTGTTGTGGTGCAGCATGTTAAGCCATGGTCTATGACACTCAGTTCCTTATCAGAGCACCAGTTCAAGTTCCAGCTGCTTTTCTTCCGATCCAGCTGCCTGCTAATGTGCCTAAGAAGGCAACAGAAGATGGCCCAAGTACTCTGACCTCTGCTGCTCATGTGGGAGACCCAGATGGAGCTCCTGGCTCCTGGCTTTGGCCTGGACTCCACCTCCCTGATCATTCTGGGGAGTGAACCAGCAGGTGGAAGATCTCTGCCCCTCCTTCTTTCTCTATGTCACTCTGCCCTTCCACTCTTTCAACTAAATAATCTTAAAAAGGATCTTATAAATATATATTAACCACAAGAACATTGAAAAGAATTTCTTTAAAAAGAACTCAGCACCCTAACGATAGCTATTTTATGTTCTTGTGTTTCTATTTGATTTTTGTAGATTTATATAATATATTCTAAATATACACACAGTTGTAATCACAACATGTACAAATTCTCATTATTTTTCTTGCTATTAAGCATTTTATACATTGAATATTTATACTGTAAAAACTGCATAGAAACTATCACAACAGTTTACTTATGTACTGCCCTACTGTAAAAAATACAGATGATTTTTATTTTAAAATATAACTTGCTAATGAATGATCTTTCTGCATAGAATTTTTTTCTTCCTTTCAGTAAAGGACTTGCAAATTATTTTTCCAGCAATGAGATAATCAGATTAAAAGCTATAAAAAAAAAAAAACCTTAAAGGCTTTTTATGGCTGTGTGGCTACTCTAAAGGATTTTAAGAAGTAAATGTACCTATAATCAACACTTTATTATCCACATATATAGAAGGTAACAGTGCTGAGGAAAAATCAAGTTATTTCTGTTTGCAATCAGGAGACCAAATATTTACACATACTTTTACAGTACAGTTATCTTTTGTATTACACTTCACACGCTAACAGGAGGGGGCGTTTTGATAAGATGAGATCAGGTATGTGAAACTACTCTGAAAAATTAGACCACTGCAAAGTTGAACCCCACTGGGGGAGGGGAAGTAGCCATGAGACTGCCCTCGGGCCAGAAGTCACCCCCACGGAGCAAACCCTGGGAGCTTCTGTGTGGGTGGCCACACCCTGTCCACACAGGGTTATGGATGGGGTTAGAACAGTTTTCCTAGTTGAGATTTCACTGGGAGATGAGTCCTTGCAGAGAAAGGGAAGTTTGCATCAACACTGGACTCCATCCCGCACTCTGTTCTCCAGCATGCCCATCTTACCGAGTTAACTGCTACGGTACATACTGCCAGTCCCTAGAAACAGAAACCAAACCGCCCAAATGCAAGGAGAAAACGAGGGAGAGAGAGAGCACGCATAAAGCTTGTATGAGAACTGCCTATTAAAGATTCAACTACAAGTGTTCTATGGGCCTGTTAAGCTCCCATGCTCCATTTAGTCACACCGGATGGCTTTCAAAAGCTCGCCTCTCTTCCGTGCACACATAAGAGCCATGAAATCACCACGGGATCTCCGGGGCATCCTCTTCAGTGTGCACTCTGCAAGGCTGGGACCAACACTACTGTGCAAGAGAATTTCAGATAATCCAGGGACACATCTTAAATTCTATGTCACAACTTGAGCTAACCCTTTCCTATCATCTTTTAAGCTTTGCGGTATCATCTAAAAGATCTCACCTCTTAATGTTACTTATGTCTCCAACACTGATCAGTTGCTATTAGCTGGGCTCAGAAAATGATACCCGAAAATATACTATTTTGCTATACAGACTGAGAGCAGCTGGAGGGCAGCCAATACAAGGGAGGTTCTTTCTGAAGTTCCCTCTATACCTAAAGCATGAGTCTACCCCAAGAGATACAACTACCATCCATCTTCTGACTGAGATTTCATTAACCCAAGAAGGTAAGAGTCCTATCAACGAGAACTGAAAACCAAATAGCATACCTACAACCCAGAGAAGCTTTGTCTCTGACTATTGGCTGTCTTTGGGGCCACTCATCTGCCCTACAAATCATTGATTTCCCTCTCTGTGTGAATGCATTTTCTGTTAGTCTAACTAAAATCTCTGAGAGGTGCAGTATGGCAGGCAAGTAGGTTTGCCTCAACTTACAGGTGAGTGGCTCACAGTCTAAGACCGGGCAGCCCCACTAGTGTGGCATCTGCAGGACCCTGGCAATGGGGAAGCAGGTGTGGAGGGAAGATCACCTGGGGACCACAAAGCACAGGGGGATGGGAAGCAGGATCACCTGTCACAACAGCCCTCCAAGGAGAACTGCCTTCCCAGGGCACGCCTCCGGGGACCTAAAGACCTCCCAGCTGCCATATGAGATCAAGTCTCCATGCTTAATCCATGAACATTAATGCATTCATCCTTAACATAACACTGTAGGGTTTGAACACTGGTATGAGTATGGGGGCCAAACCTGCTAAAACCATGACCATCTCTAAAAGTGCCACGGCCCTCCCTCCCTCTCCCCTATGAAAAGCGTAGTAAACCTCAACCATCCTGTATTTTGCATTTCATACTCTGTCCTCTGAGTTTCATATTCTGTGTGGCTCTCTTGTCTGCATGTATGCATTAATTAATGAGTCAGCCTTTTCGCCTGCTTATCTGTCTACTGTCAGTTTCACTTCAGCAGACTCAATACTTAAAACCTGAGATGGAAAGTTTGAACTTCTCTACACTCAAATTTTTAAATTTTTTTTTAAGATTTATTTCATTTGAAAGGCAGAGTGGGAAAAAGAGAAGACAGAACAAATATCTGCCATCCACTGCTTCTCTTCCCCACATGGCTGCAATAGTCCGGCTAGGCCAGGTCAAAGCCAGGAGCCTGCAAATACATCAGGGTCTCCCACACGGGCTGCAGTGGCCCAGGAATTTGGGCCATATTCCAATGCCTTCCCAGGCGCATTAGCAGGGAGCTGGAGAAGAAGCAGAGCAGCCAGGACTCAAACTGTCACTCACATGGGATGCAGATGCCCTGCAGAATCACAATGCTGGCCACAGAGAAAAAGGAAGACGTACGCTAAGCAGCTTTAGCAAGCAAAAGCACCACGTTAGAACCTAATATAGTTTTGTTTCCATTTTATTTATCTTTAGAGTTCCTTTATACAGCAAGTGATACTGATACAGTAAGCAATGCATTAACTGTGGGGTGGCATCCCCAGTGATGCTAGCATTCCATATCAGTGCACCAGTTTGAGTCCCAGCTGCTCTGCTTCCAATCCAGCTCCCTACTATGATGCCTGGGACAACAGAATACTGGGGTCCCTGCCACCCACGTAGACGACCCAGAGAGAGTTACGGGCTCCTGGCTTTCACCTGGCCCAGCATTCCAAATGTGGCCAACTGGAGAGTCAACCAGCAGACAGAAGGTATCTTTCTCTTCGTCTCTCTCATTCTGTCACTGTGCATTTCAAATTAAAAAAAAAAAAAAAAAACTCTAAAAAGCAATCAATTAAAGTAGCGTATAAACAGAACAAATATTATGGGGCTGTGACCCAAATCTGGGTTATAGGAGGAAAAAACTGAAGTTAGGGAAGCTGTTTGAGGCCTACTTAAATTTCACACTTGTCATCTTTTATATATCTTGACCTCCTCAACTTAACTTTCACAGCCTTAAAGGCAAAGGGCTCTACTGCAATATCACGTGTCTTATTCCACTTGCCAGATTCCCTATACAGAAGCAAAAGGTTAGGATTTCCATCAGTTAAAATGAAACACTAAAACCTATCACATTAAACCTAACAAAGTATTCTACTTTCTGGTTTGCATTATCTTGATTTCTCCTTGACTCTGATGTCCATTTTAAAAATCATTGTAATTTGGGCCAGCATTGTGGCGTAGTGGGTAAGGCCACCGTCTACGGTGCCGGCATCTCATATAGGTGCCAGCTCGAGTCACAGCTGCTCCACTTCCAATCCAGCTCTCTGCTATGGCCTGGGAAACAGTAGTTGGGTCCTGGCACCCGCATGGGAGAGCTGGAAGAAGCTCCTGGCTCCTGGCTTCAGATTGGCACAGCTCCAGCCACTACAGCCATCCAGGGGCGAACCAGTGGATGGAAGACCTCTTTCTATCTCTCTGCCTCTCTTTCTCTCTATGTGTAACTCTTTCAAATAAATAAATAAATAAATTCTTTTTTTTTAAGTCATTGTAATTTAACTTTATCTTGACTTCTGGTTGCTTTTTAATCACTAATGACTTCTAACACCGAGCTTTCCATCCCCCACCCCCCACCCTGCCCTGCTAAGCATTTGATGGTCTGCAAAGAATATGGCAAATGTTCTAATAAGACAGACACCATGAACTTTTATAAAATGGCAACAAGTGGAATAATTATGACAGCTAGGCAATTTTCCTGTACATAAGATATTCAGTGCCTAGGAACTTGGAGTCTCTGTGATTTACACACAAGGCAGTACCGACCCACTGTTTTATCATCGTCCATCTGGCTTGCCTTTCAGGAGCTCATGTTACTTCTCTCACCACTGAGGTAGAAGCAATACTTTGCACCTCAGTGGCTTCATCAACCAGAGATTTAAAAAACAAACAAACAAAACAAAAACTCTCCTGAACCAGACTCGTTACTCCCACAAGGAAGACTCTGGGCTTCTGGCTGGCAGCTGGTAAGCTAGGAAGATGCATGCAAGGCCAGGAAGATGGCCAGGAGCCATCACCATACTGATGATCTAGAAATGGAACAGAAAGGATCTGGTTTTTCCCATTCTTTTTGTTCCTCTTGCTTTCCTCCTAATTTTTTACATTAAAAGGCAAAACAACCCCACCCATGCAGTACCCCCTCAATTCCTTTATTCAGGACAATTCCTGACTGAGAGCTGGCTGAAGGGAGGATAAAAGATGCAAAACAAACAAACAAACAAAAAAACACAAAACCCAAAAAGTCCAGTGGCCCTGTTTCAAGTTGGGAACACCGCCTGGAGTTCAGAGATCTGTAATTTCTACCAGATCAACTGTCATCATTTTTAACAGACATCAAAAAGGGAAACAACAAATCTGGAAGAGAATTTATAAGCAGAGAAAAATATGCAGAGACTAAGGACAGTGAACAGAAAATGAGACTTCATACATTTTATACATTTATTTTATTATATTTTTGGCAAAAACTCTAGAAGTCGAATATTTTCAACAAGACCGGTTACCTACAAGAGAGTGAAAATGGTAAGGGCTCTGAAATCTAACCTTATCTCTTACTATGATTAATTGTATGCCCTTGGGCTAGCCATTAAGCCATTTGTATCCCTACTGTCAAACTGGTAACCAAGAATACCAATTTGAGGCTGATGTTCGGTGCAAACAAGTTAAGTCACAGCATGTGACTCTGGTGTCCCATATCAGAGCAGCAGTTTGAGTCCCAGATGCTCTGTTTCCAATTCAGCTTCCTGTTAATGTGCCTGGGAAGGCGGCAGAAGATGGCCCATGTGCTACCCACCACCCACTTAGAGACCTGGATAGAGTTCCTGGATGCTGGCTTCAGCCTGGCCTAATCCTGGCTATTGTGGCTATTTGGGCAGTGAACCAGTGGACAGAAGAGTTCTCTCTGCCTCTTCCTCTGTGTCATTCTGCCTTTAGAATAATCTTTAAATAAAAAGTGGCAGGCTGAGGTGTTCTAAACTCAAAATGTTATTCCTTCTTAACCCACAACTTCCCTTTGTAACAGTGAAACATTTAACCTCCAGGAACATTCAACAACCAGTAACTGATGAAGACAGTGGAGAGGCAAAGGTGAGTTAGACAGGGTCTGCTTCAAGGAGTCCCATGCTAAAGGAGGAAAAGAAATCATAAACAAGCAGAGTGGACAGTACACAGATAAGCAGGTGATCTGATAGGAAGCACCGGGCTAGCAAAGGCAAGGTAGTAAAACTGCAAGTAGCATAATCAGGAAAAGGCTTCTCTGATCTGATGAAGAGTGAGCAGGTTAAAACGCATGAGAAAAACTGAAAACAGGACACGGCAGTACGGCACATGCAAAGATCCTGAGGTGGGGAGGGGCCTGGCATGCTAGGGAACAGAAAGATGGCCAATGCGGTGGAACTTTCGAATCACACCAAGGGTCTGGGTTTTATGGTATGTGATAAGAAGCCACTGGAATTCCACCAAGTAAACTGACTTTGCTCATCAAGCTAAACTTAGCTCTTTTAGATATCAACAGCGTAAATCATATTTTGATAGTGATTGCTTTCATATTATATAACAAAGGTTCTCTTTTACTGGACATAGACTCAGCTTTTTTTGGTTGACTTCGGATCACTGTTACTAATAGGGGCTTGGTCACCATGAGGAGGGCAGAGTTGTCTGAACCAACAACACAGGGCTTAAATAACACAACTTCTTTCTTTTTCCTCCACCACCAACAATCACTTCTTAGGTCAGGTTGCCCCAGCTGCCTGAGCTGAAAACCACTTCCGCCACAGCCATGAGGCCATGACTCCATTTTTTTCTATGCTATGAAGTACATGGGTTTTACAACAGATACTGCTGTCCACCAACTGTTTCCATCTTTGGGTCCTTGGAATAAAAAAACAGACCA
This sequence comes from Oryctolagus cuniculus, assembly GCF_964237555.1. Taxonomy (NCBI): domain Eukaryota; kingdom Metazoa; phylum Chordata; class Mammalia; order Lagomorpha; family Leporidae; genus Oryctolagus; species Oryctolagus cuniculus. The sequence continues at coordinate 30,440,638 of NC_091437.1, read as the reverse complement.
GTTCCACAGAGCTGCCTCCCTCCTTTACCTCCAGGTTCACAACAGTGACATAGGTGACAGGGAACATCCAAAGTCTGACCACCAGCTAGCTGGGTATAGTAGCAAGAATTTTAAATATGCCTCCCCAATATTCCCATCCCATGATTCTTTAATCAAACACTAATGTACCATGAGGGAATATTGCAGATACAGTTAAAGTCCCAAATAAGTTGGACTTAAAATTCAAAGACTATCTGGATGGGCATAACAAGCTCTCTAAAGACAACACATGGGGCTTCTGCTGTGGTATAGTAGGTTAAGGCTCCACCTGAGGAACCAGCAACCCATATGATTGCCAGTTCAAGTCCTGGCTGCTCCACTTCCCATCTACCTCCCTGCTAATGGCTTGGGAAAGCAGTGGAAGATGGCCCAAGTGCTTGGGCCCTGCACCCACATGGGAGACCTGGAAGAAGCTCCTGGCTACAGGTCAGCCCAGCTATGGCTATTGTGGTCATTTGGGGAGAGAACCAGTGGATGCAAGACCTCTCTCTCTGACTCTCCCTTACTCTGTCTCTAACTCTACCTCTCAAATAAAAATAAATAAAATATTTTTTAAAAAAAGAAAAAAGGCAACCTGTGTTCTCTAGCTGGTAGCATTAAGAAAGTATCAGAGGCCGGCACCGTGGCTCAATAGGCTAATCCTCCGCCTTGCGGCGCCAGCACACCGGGTTCTAGTCCCGGTCGGGGTGCTGGATTCTGTCCCGGTTGCCCCTCTTCCAGGCCAGCTCTCTGCTGTGGCCAGGGAGTACAGTGGAGGATGGCCCAAGTGCTTGGGCCCTGCACCCCATGGGAGACCAGGAAAAGCACCTGGCTCCTGCCATCGGATCAGTGTGATGCACCGGCCGCGGCAGCCATTGGAGGGTGAACCAATGGCAAAAAGGAAGACCTTTCTCTCTGTCTCTCTCCCTCTCACTGTCCACTCTGCCTGTCAAAAAGGAAAAAAAAAAAAAAAAAAAAAAAAAAAAGGAAAGAAAGAATCAGAGATCTGTGAACCCAGACTCTGCACAGATGCCAAAGCTTCAGGTGAGTGAATGAATGGAAGTTGTTTTAGGCACTCAGTTCATGGTGACTTGCTACACGGATGGGAAGTTAATACTGTAGGCAAGGTAGGTATCGAGTAAGTGTGTCAAAGAATGATATGATAAATGAACTTTCACCATACCATTCTTACAACAGCCCTGCATAACAGAAGGCATTAAATGAGAAACCAGTAGCCCTGGGTTCTGCCACTAGCTCCTCATCTGAGTCAGGGGACTTATTTGCCTTCTCTGGGCCTCTTTTCTATCAATGAGAGAAATGTCAAAGGTAACAGTTAAGATCCACTCCAGATCTGACAGTCCATGCAGTTTAGCCATTTCTTATCAGATTAGAAAACTGAACTAAAAACAAACATGCACACTTTCTGTGCACATTTAATTGTCCACTGGCACTCATCTTCCCCCTGTTCATTACCTCAAATGTATCTCAAAGTCACCACATTTTAGGAAGGCTGTTGAAAAAAAAAAAAAACCTGCTTATTCTGCTCACTTTAAATCTATCCAGTATATGAATGGTGCCATTATTTTAACAGTAAGTCAGAGGTTTTTCAGTTTTGCAGTTAACTAAATATTTAGGCATTTTATGCAGCTTATCTCTGCATAAAAACTGAGTCAACACAATCCTAAAACTTGTTTAAAATATACTGAGTGCCAAACCAGGGGGATGGGAGTGGTGTATCCAAGCACATGACTTTAAGCCCCGCCAAACACTCCTTCAGTAAGAAATGATCACACAGGCTTCGGGGCAACTGTTCACATTTTCATATCTAGCCTTTGAATATTTTCACTGCTTATTTTTATTTTAAAACAAACAGAGAGAGGGGCCCTTGCACACATTCCCATCTGTCAGTTCAAATGTGTTCCAGTTATGTAAAGTTGCAAGTCATTCTTAACTGAAACAGTATGAAATACGAATCTCTCTAGAAAAGCGATCTGCAGCCTATCTCAAAGGCTCATGCTGAAGTTCATGTACTTTTCCAGACTGAGACACTCAGTGTGTGCAAAGGCAATGACTCAGAGTAGGAAGAACTGGAGGGGTCTGGGGAGGGGGAGGGAGAGGTCGGCAGTGTTTTGATAGCACAAGTTTCCCTTCCACTTCAACTGCTCAATTCCCTGTACTTCAGGTGAACTCTGTGTTGTGGCACGGAACGCTGGAGCGTGTTCTATAAAAAGCAGCGTGCACTGCAAGGCAAGAAGAGGTTTCCCAGTACAGAGCAGCAGGGAACAAGGACACAGCGGCATGGAGATCCAGATGGAACCACACCAGGCACTGCAAAGGGAAGAGGAGATAGCAATCTGCACCAAGACCTACCGCCCTGCATGCACCATTAGGGTGTACAGAAAGAGGACTCTGTTTACAGAGGACACCTGGATGAAGACAAAGCCACAAAGGGGTTCTCTCAACATGAGGACCCATGATTTACAGCCATGAGGGAGGCTGAATGGGATTTCATTTTGAAAAATGAAATAACCATAAAAACAAGATTTCTCCATATTTACATAAGATGTAAGTTCTTATTTCCACTGTACAGAAAGCTTTTTAAAATTATTTATTTATTGAAAGGCAGAGTTACAGAGAGGCAGAGGCAGAGAGAGAAAGCGAGGTCTTCCATCTTCTGGTTCACTACCCAGATGACTGCAACGGCCAAAGCTGGTCAGATGCGCAGGCAGGAGCCAGGAGCTTCTTCCGGGTATCCCACGTGGGTGCAGAGGCCCAAGGACTTGGGCCATCTTCTACTGCTTTCCCAGACCATAGCAGAGCTGGATTGGAAGTGGAGCAGCCGGGACTCGAACTGGTGCCCATATGGGATGCCGGCACTGCAGGCAGCCCCTTTACCCATCATGCCACAGTGCTGGCCTCTGCAGAAAATCTTAAAAGGCTCAGTTAATTATCAATGAGAGAGACATTTATTCTCACTTATGATAGTGCTGTGGAATGGTCTTTACATTCAATTCCACTAGTGCTGTCAAAAAGACGGCACCATGGCACCAGGACGCTGCCAGACCCTCCCTGGTCCCTGGCAGCACACATACTTCAGGGTCTACAGGGGTCAGCACTGTGCACAGCCGGTTAAGCTGCCTCCTGCAATGCCGGATCCCATACGAGTGCCAGTCTGAGTTCCACTTGCTCCACTCCTGATCCAGCTCTCTGTCCGCGTGTTTGGGTCCCTGCCACCCAGATGGAGCTCCAGGCTCCTGGCTTTAGCCTGGCCCAGCCCTGGTCACTGTTGCCATTCGGAAGTAGGAAGATGGAAAACCTATCTATCTCACTTCCTCTCTCTCTCTCTCTCTCTCTCTCTCCTTTTCTCTGTAACTCTGCCTTTCAAATAAATAAATAAATCTTTTTCAAGAAAAATACCACTTTCATGGATTCACAAAATCCCACAACATCTCTAAGTCACAATTTCTCCTTGCCTGCTTCCATCGGTGGTCTGCTATCGAGAGACAGACCAGGACTTAGAGGAGACATCCTGAAATAAATGAGAGCATTCGGCAGGGCGGAGTGCTTGAAGTATGATTAACCTACTCATGGTCAGCCTGCAGCTAACGTTCATTCTCAATTAGTCCTCGACTTCTGCTTCCTCAGGTAGGCCCCTAATTTCAGGGACGCAGATACCGAAAACAGAGGCAAGGACCCCTGCCCCGACAACTCTGCTTGATGCTGCGACAGGCCCCGTTGTTCAGCGTGGGTTTAAGCATTCCCAGTGAGTCCTCGGCTGTCTTCAAAAGTCCTTAAGAAGCCCTCCAGAGATTGTGCTGAAGAAGTAACTGGGCTGGCCAGGCTCCACTCACTGTGCAGCCAAGACTCCGGCATTCAGAGCAAGCAACGCCAAGTAAGCAGCGAGCTTCAGAAGGATTCGCTGCCTTTGCCTGGGGACTGCAGGAGACGCGCCCTGGCCACAGACACAAGCAGCAAATAGACGAACATCTGGAACTGGTCAGTGTCCACTTCCATTTTCCCTATTAAAGGCCTGAAGAATCTTTTGGTGTTAATAATCTAAACAAAGTCCCAGATATAAAACATTACAAAACTTCTTCCTCAGTCGTTCCTTGGAGAGCTTTCCCAACGAGGTTAAATAAGGACACGCTATTCTCCAATGCTTTACGCCAGAGATCTGCAAACGGGGCAGTTTTAGAGGATCCGTAAATCTCCACAAAGACTTCTCCATGGGTGCACTCATTTCTTAGACGGCCCACATTGTTCGCTGGATTTTTAAAGGGGCCTCCAGTGAGACCCCTCCCGCCAAAATACTTCCTGCCTACATAATTTTCCTATATTGTCTGCCGGGCCATTCACAGCATATCACAGGAGTTTATGTGGTCCATATTTCCCTGATTCTAAAGTATATTTTTTCCCCTCTAAAAATAGAATACATCTTAAATCCTTGTTTAGATTTAAGAAAGTTATTTCTCTCTAGCTCCCCAGAAGTGAGTATTAACTTGATGATATGCCTTTGAACTGACATTCAGGCAATGCAGGAATTGGTTTTACATGTGTCAGTAAAAAGGTACATATGTTCCTACATAAACAAAACATGTAAGACACATAGTCAACATCCCCAAGAGGACACAGGATGATGTCTACTCAGGTGGACATCAAAAAAATATCTGAAACACCTTTGAGGTGATGTCCTAGAAACACTGGACAAGTCAAGTTGCACATCTTATCCAACAGGTCGAAGTGCTACCAAGGGCCAAATGTTGTGCTGTCTCAAAGAGCTGTTCTCCTGGGCAGGGGAACCTGGCAAGTGCCCAAGAGGCGAGGGCAGAGAGATCCAGGATGGAATGCCGGGGTGCTGGGACTCACAAGAAACCTGGGTGTTTTTCGAGAGAAAGAAAACAGAGAGCTGGAGAGAAGACAGACCCAAGTGAATGACTCCAAAAGGGCTGGGTGGAGAGGGGAGGGTAATTCATCACCTCGTTAAATACCATTTATAACAGGGACAAGAGGTAACCTTGGGAATTTTCAACGGCAAGAACAAAGGGACTGTACCAGAAGCCAAGGGGATTGACACAGGCCCAGCCCAAACTCTGACCACAGCAGCAGAGAGAAAAAGCACAGGCTGACGTGGGCCCTAAATTGGCTGAACACTGTAATAAATCCTCAGAAAAAACCCATGCATGGGCCCTAACATGCCTCTATTTCATAGAAAGAGTCGGATAAACATATCTTGATGGTTGTCTAATGGTCTTTAACCATCTTCCCCAGAGTATGGATACTCTTTTCCAGAGGGGGCTGTGAGATTACACCATGCAGTATTTTCAAAATCCTTGCTTATTAAAAAAAAAAAAAAGGCACTAGGCACTTCACCAACCAAGTTCTAGAGGAAGCACCCCTGGTATCCAAGTGACACAGCTCTATCCCCAGGAGATGGTGGAAGCTTACCTTCAGGCAGAGATAAAAGCTAGTCATTGTATCTTAGAATATGGGAAAAAAGGACAATAAAACTCTTTTGGGAGTCTGGTGCTATGGTGTAGCAGGTAAACTTGCCGCCTAGGATGCCAGCATCCCATATGGGTGGCGGTTCATGTCCCAGCTGCTCTACTTCTGATCCAGCTCCCTGCTAATGTGCCTGGGAAAGCAGTGGAAGATGACTCAAATACTTGGGCCCCTGCCACCCTTGTGAGAGACCAGGAAGAAGCTCCTGCCTCCTGGCTTTGGCCTGGCCCAGTTCTTGCAGCCATTTGGAGAATGAACCAGCAGATGGAAGCTCTCTCTTTCTCTCTGTAACCGTGCCCTTCAAATTAGTAAATAAGTCTTTAAAAAAAAAAAAAAAAAAAAAAAAAAAAAAAAAAAAAACCACCTCTTTGGGGTTGTCTTTTGTCAATTGGCATCCCATAAGTCCTATCTCACCAAACTCAAGAGATAACAAAAGCTCTTAGAATCTTGTCCATTCATACAAGATTGCTACCTTTATTTTGGCAAGCCCTGAAGTGGTGAACTAGTGTGATACATACACAATGTTCTCTGGTTCAGGGCTTAAAGAGCCAACCAGTTAGAAAGGAAGGAGGCAGTGAAACAAGCAGTGATGAAAACAGACTAGTGAACAGCCTGGCTCCACACCTAGGAGGAGAAGACAGACAATGAAGGACCACATTTGTGCACACATGGTGCACAAAGACCTTTCTGCACAATCGTTTTTACAACAAGTTGTTCAGCACGAAACAACTAACCACGCCGTGCTCAGCCCTGAGCGAGGAGAAGGGAGAAGGGAGCTATTTGTAGTTCCAGTACAGTCACCTAACTGGTTTGCTTGTTAACTCTGCACTTACGTGGTGGCTGGTGCATGGTCTATCCTCAATAAATGCTCAGTGAAGTGAATTCCAGAGGCTTCAAGCTATGAAGAGCAACTCACACCTTCTTGTGTGTTGATGAATGTGAGTGTCCATGTGAATCCAGCGAGGGAAACTCTGACTGGTGTGGGGCGTTCATTTTCTCAACTTAGACCACAGCACGAACTAAATGTACAGCCTGGGGGAAAGTGTAGCGAGCTACCTCTTCTCCATGGCACTGTGGCTAGCGCCACCTTCAAAACAAATAAAAAGTACACTTGAGCTACTAAACACACACACAAACACACACACACACACACACCTGTCAATGGTATGGGGATCCAGCAATGACTGCGGGTCCTAGGAGCACGTTTCTGCCTTTGAATGACACAAGAACAATCTGTAAAACAGAGTCAGGATCCACTAAAAAAAAAAAAAAAAAAAAAAAACTTTTTACTTTTCTAACAACAGTTCTTCCTACTCTACTACTTGTCCCAAAAAATCAAAGCTTTCCTCTGCTTGTAGCCACCCGGCCCTTGGAGTGTTAAAGGGGAATGAGAAACTCACTTCCAGGTAAACACCAAAACAGATTCAACTTAGACAAAGAAACTAAGCAGAGACAGAAGAGAAACCTCCCCAAGCAGAGGCACCTCCCAAAGATGGTATATGCCACCTCTAAACACAGAGACCGTGGAAGGACGCCCCTCATTCTGGCGAGGTGAATGGCTGCCCACAATATCACGTGACCTTATTTGGAAAAAGGACACAATCAAGTTAAGGATCTGGAGACAAGAGCATCCTGGATTACCTGGCTATGCCCCAAATCCACCGACAAGGTCCCAGTAAGAAACAGAAGACAATCAGGAAGAAGGAAGGCCAAGGTGAAGACAGAGCAGAGACTAGAGTGATGCAGGCACAGCAAGGGATGCCTAGAGCCACCAGAAGCTGTAGAGAGAAGAAGGATTCTTCCCTAGAGCACAGCCCTGGCCACACCTTGATGTGGGACCCGTGGGCTCCAGTGCTGTGACGGAAAACATTTCCATTACCGTGAGGCAGCCAGTTCAGTCATTTGCTAGAGCAGGAGCTACACAGCTGTACTTCCATGTATTTCTCTGTCATCTATGAATCAAAAAATGTGGAGGAACTCCCCAAAGGAACAGCCAAAGCAGCCGGGGACACCTGAGGCAGGACTCTCGGCTCCTCGGAGGGCTGGTTCTTCACTGGCTGTTCAATCAGAAGATCTGGGTGCACATCTCAGGGATGCAAGGACCCTTTAAGACTGGTTAGATCCTAAAGATTGACACACTCACACTCTACTGTAACCAAGCCCTGAAGGCTAGCCAACTGGCTCCCAAGTCCACAGCTAGCTGATTCGATTAGGTTGTGGTAAAATAGATCAGAGCCACCCAGCCTGGGGCCCAGCTCATCCTCCTGCTACCCCACGCAACACACAGAGGTGCCAGAGGTGCGAGGGCCTGTGTGCAGCCGTGTAAGACAGTACTTTCCCTCTACTCATTTTACATTTCCACAGCTTTCTCAAAGACAGTGGTCGTGTTAGCGCAAGTCGCTTTTCTCTTTCCAGATATCTACCACTGAGGAAACTACTTCACAAGAAACATACCACAGGGATGTCTCGGTCTAAGTACAGCACGGTTTTCCTAAAGAGACACCATCCTGCCACGGGACCCAGCCCACAGTTCTGAACAGCTTTCTTACTGTAACTCAGGTACCCCCCCCCCCCGCGGTGCATATTGATTTGAAGAGGGCCCTCTACAATCTAAGTTGGTCTTTACCATAATTCAGCTTGAAATAAACTGAACTAAAACAAGGACAGAGTCACAGACCTTCATATAACCATGAAGTTGCTATTCTCAGCAACTGACTCAGATTGGGTGTCAGTGGCAATGGTATTTTGATACTAATAATGGAAAATAATGGGGAAAGAATGAAAGAATTACCTTTATGGAGATTTGTCTGAACTAAAAATAGAATCAAAAGGAACAGTGTTTTTCAGGAAAAAGGAAATATAGCACATTGATTCTATCTTTAAAAGGTAGCTCAAGGAGTAGGTTTTTGGCATAGCAGTTAAAATGCCACTGAAGGGGCCGGCGCCGCGGCTCACTAGGCTAATCCTCCGCCTAGCGGCGCCGGCACACCGGGTTCTAGTCCCGGTTGGGGCGCCGGATTCTGTCCCAGTTGCCCCTCTTCCAGGCCAGCTCTCTGCTGTGGCCAGGGAAGTGCAGTGGAGGATGGCCCAGGTGCTTGGGCCCTGCACCCCATGGGAGACCAGGAGAAGTACCTGGCTCCTGCCATTGGATCAGCGCGGTGTGCCGGCCACAGCGCGCCGGCCGCGGCGGCCATTGGAGGGTGAACCAATGGCAAAGGAAGACCTTTCTCTCTGTCTCTCTCACTGTCCACTCTGCCTGTCAAAAATAATAATAATAATAAAAAATAAATTAAAAAAATGCCACTGAAGGTACCCACTTTCCATTTCAGGGTACCTGGGTTTGAGCTCTGACCGCACTCCCAGCTCCAGCTTCCTCTGGGAGGCCACAATGAAGCCTCGAGCCTCTGGGCCCCTCCCACCCACATGGCAAACCTGGCTCAGTCCCAGCTGCTGCTGACATCTGGGGAGTGAACCAGTGTGAGAGATCTCCCTTCTCTCTCTCCCTGTTGCTCGGCGTTTCAAACAAACAAGTCTTTAAAGCCAAAGTAAAACTAGCCCAGAAGACAGCCAGGACACTCAAGATACACTTTATCCCTCTCCAAACAATGATGTGAAGTATACGCAGGTAAACAGAAAACCTGAAAGTTAACAGTAATTGAACTTAGGTGAAACACTGTGTTGTCTCCTCAAAGCACCCAAGTACTGTTACTCTCCCCATTTTACAGCCATGTAAACTGAGCTCAAACTCTAAATTGTTTTGACAGCAGAGCTTGAATCCCTTTAAACTCAAGATAGCTGACTCCAAAGTCCATGCATTTAACCCGGCTACTACCACAGTGGAGTTAAGCAAGACAAAAGGAATCTGCTTGCATACAGAGTGAAACTCATGTACAGTGCTGTAACAGTGACTACTGCCAGCTGCTCCGTGGTACCTGCTTACCTGCAGGTGTGTGTGCAAACACACAGTCTTTCAGGTCTATATTTTTAACAGTTTAAACAAAGCGCTAAGGGCATGGAAGGTGAAGGTCAGTCTTTGCCAACCATTAGCCTCTAATTCAGCACGGCCACGAGGGTGCTGGTGATCACACTTTCTGTTACATGCCCACCGAGACACCAGGAACATGAACTCTGAGCACAATTGTGTATTCTTCATAAATTCAAAAAGCTAGCAGATGGACAGAAATTGTTTAAAATATATCCTTGCTGCATAAGAACATACGGACAGGTACAATTCCTATTATCTACACACACACACTCCCCGCATCCTAAATTTACTGTTGGTGCTAAAGCTAGCCATGGGCCCCAAATAGTCTTCTCATCTGAGTGCTGCTCTGGCCAGCACCCTGCTGTCTACCATATCCCAATCATTATTAAGAAACAGAGAAGGCCGGCGCCGCGGCTCACTAGGCTAATCCTCCGCCTTGCGGCACCAGCACACCGGGTTCTAGTCCCAGTCGGGGCGCCGGATTCTGTCCTGGTTGCCCCTCTTCCAGGCCAGCTCTCTGCTGTGGCCCAGGAGTGCAGTGGAGGATGGCCCAAGTGCTTGGGCCCTGTACCCCATGGGAGACCAGGAGAAGCACCTGGCTCCTGCCTTCGGATCAGTGCGGTGCGCTGGCCGTGGCGGCCATTGGAGGGTGAACCAACAGCAAAGGAAGACCTTTCTCTCTGTCTCTCTCTCTTACTGTCCACTCTGCCTGTCAAAAAATAAATAAATAAATAAATAAAAAAGAAAGAAACAGAGAAGGCATATGAGCAGCATAGAAGTCATGTAGTAAGTTCAAAACCTGCAACTAAAAAACCAACATGCCTTTGGGTTCTTTTTTTTTTTTTTTTATCCATTCTTTCATTCATCTAAAAATAGACTCTCAATCAACACTATTCAATGATTTGGCCAGCGGCTACTCCAGGTGCTGACAGTATCATGAATCAGAACGTCAAGATCCATGCCTCCGTGGATTTCTGTTTAGAGCAGCCTAAGAAGGACCAGAGCCCAGGACATGCAGCCAATGAACTCAATTACAGAATAGAGAACAGAACCCCATTCAACTTGCTGCCTCCAAGTTAATTCAACAAGGGCTCCTCTGGTTTCACGGCACTCAACGAAGCGCCACGCTGCTACGGAGGTGACAGGAAAGACACAAAAGCCATAATCCACTCCGATCACAAAAGCCGACCTCTTTCTGGGATGACCCACAGCACCCAGAGCTCTGGGAGGCGGAGAAGGGGCCAAGGCAGAGTATGATTACCCATCCAAATGTCTGGCACAGCCACCACCACTGTAAGAGAGAAGAGGCTCAGCTCAGCTCAGCAGTTTCAAGAGAGAAAGTTTTTTAAAAAGTACCTCCACACATTTCAATAGTAGGTACCAGCACCACCACCACCACCGCAAAGAAAGGAAAAAATGCCCACACCAGTTCCCCCCACGAATGTTGGTTTTCTTAGTCTGACTGGTAAACCTTTCTTTAAATTTATGGTGAAAACAAAACTAATGAGCAATGACTGACTCCAAGAGGCCAAATTTCTACCCTGAAGAATCTTAGCTCGGTTTCTGGTTTCCCTGGCTCCTTCTCTTTTTTTGCTTTCAAAAATAAAGAGGTAAAGAGTTGGGGGACCGGCCTTCCTGGGAACGGGGTCAAGACCACACAGCGCGAGGCAGCTCCAGCAGCTGGCCAGAGCTGGCCGGGGCTGGCCGGGGCTGGCCAGGGCTGGTTAGGGGTGGCCAGGGCTGGCCAGGGCGGCTGCCTCCTGCTCTGCCGTGGGCCATGACCACTGGACCGCACGTCGGCACTGTTTTCCGGGTACCCAGAAGGCAAACATTTTAAACCATGCTAGAGAATGGCTGTGCTTTTAGGATGTGTTTACTTGTCCTGGTGTTTTCTCCCAGGGCCCTGAAGCAGCATTCTTGGAACACAACTGAAGAGAACGTGGCAACACCGGCACGAGGAGCCCTCCAGACCTGACCACACTTGAGCCCAACTCAGCAAACCCAAAAATGATTTTTCAAAACTGCCTATCTTGTTCCACACCTCCCAAAGCAGGCAACCTAATTCAGAGATTTTCTAGTTCTCAAACTGCTGCCAGGTCACTCCGTCAATGTGTTTCTTTAAACATCATCTTTTGATTCAATAACAAAGATTACCACCTTGTGATTTTCAGAGTTTAAGAGAAAGCTGAGCACATGGACACAAGGGCCAGCTCAGTCGTTCTTCAGATGAACAAAATCACTCCTCAAAGATCTTTCTTGGGGGCCGGCATTGTGGCACAGCGGCTTACATCACCTCCTGTGAAGCCAGTATCCCATATGGGACCACCTCAAGTCCCAGCTGCTCCACTTCCCAGCCAGCTCCCTGCTAATGGCCTGGGAAGGTCCCTGCCACAGCTATGTAGGAGACCGGGTGAAGCTCTCCTGGCTTCGGCCTGGCCCAGGACCAGCTGTCGTGGCCATCTGGGGAGAGTGAATCAGTAGATGCAAGACGTCATGTCTGCTTCTCGCTCTCTTCCTCCCTCTTGGTAACTCTGCCTTTCAAATAAATAAATAAATAAATCTTAAAAGAAAAGAAATATCGTTCTTCCAGAAATTCTATACACACACACACAAAGAAACAGAAAAAAATTCATCATAATTTGCACTCCTATGAATCACTACCATAATAGCTGAGAGAGGGCCAACAATAACTGATACTGCTGCTTGGGTGGCTGAGCGCGGCTCATGCCTCACAATTTCTGTCCAGATCACATGGCCTCGAGTGACTTTAAACCAACAACCACACCACAGATGATAAACACAGTAAACCAAGGTGGGCAATCAGTCAACAGCAAACACATCTGCATTCCACATCAGAATAGCTGCATTCCAGACCTGGCCCCAGCTCCAACCCGAGCTTTCTGCTACAGCAGACCCTGGGAGGCAGCAATGATGGCTAAGTAACTGGATTCCTGCCACCCACCTAGCAGTCCTGGCTTGAGTTCCTGGCTCCCAGCTTCAGCCCATCCCACCCACAGCCACTGCGGGCACCGGGGGAGTGAATCAGCAGATGGGAGCACGTCTGAGTTCCTCTCTCTCTCTCTCAATACATGGTGTGAGAAGATACGGTAGAAGACAAACTTCTCGAAAGAAATTACAAGGAAGCTGCAATCCTGAGACTGAATATATATCATAGAGCCTCTGGAAGAAGATCCAGATAGAAGCCTGAGTGGTTTAACTGTAGAAATGAACAGGGGAAGGGCAGTGAAAACCGTCCCCAAATACTCTGCAAGACAAGAAGGGCATAGTGATGCCCCTTTAACAATCCTGCCTCTAACTGCTTCAGGTTAAAAGAGATGCAGGAGGTGTGACAGTAAAGGTCATGTATAAGCCAGGATTTTACCCTGGACAAGGAGAAATGTGGGACAACTGACCAAACCTGAGAACTGTCAAACAGAGAATACTGTATCCAGGTTACTGTCTTGGTTTGATAATTATTGTGTGGGGGGTTAGGTTAAACATTAACACTGACGGTGTCTGGGTGAAGAGTCCTCTGGAATTCTCAACATTTTTCTCATTCTGAAAAGATTTCCAAATGCAAGTTTAAAAATGAACAAACAAACACACACACACACACACACACAGAACCTCTGCTAAATTTCTGACTTGACAAAATGTCATCTTCCAGATGGAGGAAACGAAACAGGGCTCTCTCAGTGTGGCCTTAGAATCTGACTCAATTGAGGAAGTGGGGTTAGCAGACTACAGAGTCCCGCGGTTGCTCACGCCAGCCGCCCGGGGGAGGTTGGCTGTGCAGTAGTTAACGCGGGGCATAAACACGGAGGAAGGAACTTGCAGAAAACACAACTTTGCAGCAGGCTGATAACACCAGAAGCAGGCAGAACAGTGACCATCCTCCAGGACAGGCACAGCAGGCAGTGAGGGGTGTGCATCTCGTCTCTGAGACAGACTCCATGCAGGAGGGCTGGAAGGGCACACATCAGCCAGGTGGAGAGCCCCATGCAGCTCAGGCCTGAGCGCTCCTGCAGTCATTAGCAATAGCAGCTCCTATGGCTCCCTGAGAAAGGGTGGAGTATTTTGTACGTGGCACTGAAAAGGGCTTGGTAGCACCTGGGGGAGTCTGACAGGTTCCTGACTGCTGTGGTCCAAGGTAAGAGGTGCAGGGGGATCCACAGGTGCCCCTGGTGGACCAGAGGTGCGACAGCTCCGGGGAGAGAACAAGAGGGCACACCAGCTGGTTAGTCACCACTCCATACCTGGGCAGCCAGAGTAGGCTGCTAGAAACAGACATGCCAGAGAGGCCTAATGGGCAAAGTCCTGTCAGTTAAGGAAAGAACACTAGGAAAAGCCAGGTCTGCACCTAGCTTTCTGAAGGCAAAGCTGAGAACGATCGGTGTAATCACAAGGCCAGAAATTTGGAAAGGAAGAACAAGGCTTTCGATAGCATCAATCCTGTGCTAGACCTTTCCCCGAGCACTTTTCTGTGAGAAAGCAGAAATATAAATGGCCCATCAACAAGAGAAAAGATAGCCAATCTCGCTAGTCATTTCAAAAATCAAAGCAAAAACAAGACAGTTTCCACCAGTAGAGCCCCGTCCTCCCACTCCCACACACACACACACACACACACGCACACATGAGGTATCATAACAGTCAGCAAGGCAAAGGTGTGGAGACAGCAGCACCCTCCCCAAGCGACTGGAAGGAGTAAAATGTGACACTTTTTATGGAGAAGTAACTTGACAATACCCACATCTTTTAATATATTAGAAGGACATTTTATCCCACTTAGCAATTCCACTTGAGGTGCATCTTGGAGAAATACTTAAACAGTAAACAATGAAATGCAAAGATTTCTTCACATCACCATTTGTAACAATGCAATAAAAAGCTGGAAAGTGAACCAAAATGTCAAAGAAAGAAGAAAGTTTAATAATCTATTTTACAGATACATTATGTCAAAAATTCTCTGAAACAGGAATTTGTTTCTAGATGCACATGCATAGACATAAGCACACAGAATAATCTCTGGATTATTTAACTCTAGGGGAGGACTTCTTACATTACAGTCTGGGAGGACAGGCCCACACACTTCTAAGACAATGCCAAAGACGAAGAAAAAGCAAGAGATGTTTGGAAGAATAAATGTGAAGCACAGGGACTCCTCAGTTATGGCTTATGTACTGGCAACATTTGCACACACTAATTGAAAATTTCAGTAATTCAGAACTGAAGGCTTAAAGTCTCCCTCACAACCAATGCTACTTCCTAAAGGTTAAGCTAAAACAATAGACAAAAGTAATGACAACACTCCAGGAAGTAATGCAATTAAACTAAGAGTGGCTTAAAATTTAAAGTTAACAGTGTGAAGATGAAGTCAACAACAATCGGAGGCGTGAAGAAACCACTAAAGATGGTTATAAAATAAACGAAGAAGTGAGAATATTCGACAGATTTGTCAACACCATAGAGGCAAGGGGGTATCAGACTGAACGCACACCCCCCTCCAGTTCCCAGGATGACATAATCACCAATGTGAAGGCAGAAGGTCCTTCAAGGGGGCTCTATCCTCACAAACAGGATTAGTGTCCTCATAAAAGAAACTGCCAATAAGCATAAATAAATGAAAAGAGGATGGGCATTTTGCACCATGATTGAAGTGCAGCACAGGACTTCCACATCTGAACGTTTGGTTCAAGTCCTAGCTCCTCTGCTTCTAATTTAGCTTCCTGCTATCGTGAGCCCTGGGAGACAGCAGTGATGGCTCAAATACTCGGGTCCCGGCCACCCACCTGGGAGATCCAGACTGAGTTCCAGACTCCCAGCTCCAGCCTGACCCAGCATCAGCTATTGTGGGCATTCAGCAAATAAACTAACAAATGGAAAACCTCTTTCAAATAAAATGAACAATAAATAAATAAATGAAGGAGAGCTGCCTGTCCCTTCTATCATTGGAGCACACAACAGGAAGGTGCCACGCATGAACCAGGAAATAAGCCCTTGCCAAACTCCAAATCTGCTGCCGCCTTGGTCTTGTACTTAGCAGCCTCCAGAACTGAGCAAGAAATAAACATCTGTTGTTTATGAGGCCATGGAATGACTAAGACAGTGGGGGACCCCGTGGATGCAGCCTTAGTCAAGAACACGTCCCAGCAAACCAACTCCACTTTTGTATTTCTCACATTCATTCATCTAATGATTGGACACTATGCACTCAACACCTACTCCGTGCCAGACACAAGGCACCAAAGCCACAAACAAAACACAGCAAAAGGACTCAGGACGCCCCTGTCCTCTTAGAGACCACAGGCAAGCAGATGGACAGTACTTTTCCATTCAGCACACTAACCAATGTACAGTCACAAGCTGAGAAAAGTCTGGGAGTCAGACGGTCAAAATATCTTTGCAAAGAAATGGAGAAAGGGGCTGTACAAAAGGAAGACAGGAGCCCAAGACCTTGGACAGTGGTGGGTTGGGGGGGACACTTTTATTTTCATTAACTTGTGACCAAAATGGAGTGTGTGATCCGGATATGAATGTGGGCCACCAACCAAGATCCCAGCTATTTCTACATAATGCCAGTGCTGTCACACACAGCCTCAAGAATCTAAAGGTACAGAAGCAAGTGTGATAACTCCTGATTATTTAATGTGGTAATAAGCAGCACGCATTTGTGATATGACCAATGCTTTTAACATTAAGGTGACTGTATTTCTATATATTTTTCTTTGTAAACCATTTTCTATTTTATGCACTTAAAAGCATTATTCTGAAAATTAGTCTCAAGGCTTTACCATGGTACACACACACGCGCGCGCACACACACACACACACACACATCGGTACCACTCAGCTGAAGTCTGGGACAAGCAGGCAGATCTGCGCTTAAGTGAACAACAAAATCAAGGAACTCAGAAAACTTCAGATTTACCCACAAAACCTCAGGTAGCGGAGATAATCCTATTCCCTAAGCAAACCACCTCAGCCAGGCCCCAACACTTCCCTGTAGTATCAGACTCCAGTCATTCAGCAACCATCGCTGAACCCTGACTCTGCCCCAGCCACCGAGCCAGGCAATGGGGAAACAGCAGGAAAACCACAGAAACCTCCATTAATGGGGTCCATCTTCATTTTGGTATCTTTAATCAAAACTATTGCTAGATAACCTATAAATATTTGTTAAATGTTGAAAGGAGAATGCACACGTGCCAAGTAAGTGCCATAAGCATGTTAGATAAGTCACGTACACATAAAGGTCTTTGGCTATTCCATTTCTTAGAAGAATTTCATCATTCTCTACCATGAAACAATTTCACTTGATCGCCTCCTCTTTTATCTGGCCTTGGAGCTCAGGCTGGTTAATTAAATATGCTTTGATTTCCCCAAGAAATTGTTTCGAACAACCTCACCAAGGGAACAAGGAGATAAATGAGCGTTATTCCATTTCTTCTAAGGCCTGGGCACACTGGCACACTGATGGGATATAATATGCACCTATTATGAATTCCATCTACATAAAACACTCACATGACACGAAGGTGAAGCCTGTGACTGGCTTCTTGATCCAGTAAGATAAAAAGATACACAGACAAAATAATACAGAGGCACAGGGCAATTTCTCAGGAGCTTGGGGCGGGTGGAGGTGGGATGTGGGTCAACAGGAAGCACTTCCAGATTCTGCACCGATCCCCAGCACACGCCATCTAAAAAACGAGCTTTACAACACACTTCCAAACCAAGGTGCCACCCAGAAGGGGGCAGGGCTTGCATCATCTCACCGGAGCTTATCAACTGTTCCCCTCGCCTTCTGAACCACCCGTACCCCTCCCCTCACTTCTTTCACCAAGGAAAGACATTCTGAGCATCAGCAAGAGACCAGCGAGCCGAGCTTCGCAACCACCTGGGATTCGGAACCACCAGGCCTGAGCTGCACCACAGCTCAGGAGACTGAAGATGACCTCCTAGTCCTCCAGCCACGTCCTGGGGGCACAGGCGGACTGTTACAGGAATTCACCCTCTCCACAAGAGTGAAAGCAGCCCCAGGCCTGCACTCTGGTGCACTGGGACAAGACGGCTTCAGATGAGTTGTCCAGATGAGCCAAGAACTAAACAAGGGAACCCAGGAATCCCAGTAGCCACACTTCCTCTCCAAATAGAAGAGAGTCACGGCTAAGGTTTAATGATTACTTCTCCACAGACGGGTGTTCATCTGGAGGACGATCCTCACAAAACTTCTTACGAGGCAGGTGCTATCAGCACCCCATTTTGCAGGAGAAGCAGAGAGGCCAGCAGTGTTAGAGAAACAGCGAGCAAGGGTGTGAACTCACACGGTGGGAGACCACGTTCTTTACCGTGGCACCCTGCCCCTGATCCCAAGGGCACACCTGGATGATCAGCCCGCTGACTTTCTCCCCTAAATACTCCTAACAGGTCACTCTTTCAGACCTCACATATAGAGTGTAACATGCAAAGCCACTGCCTATTTACCAGTCCTTGAGAAGCTAGGGAGCTGGAGCTCGGGCACAGGAGAGAAAGATGACAGGCTCCACGTCCACAAGCACTAAACAAGATCTCCTGGAAATGGACTTGAGTGCAAGGAAGCAGCACTATGTCTTCCTGGGAGGAATGGTTTCTCCTTAGTCTCCCTTCTTTGTTCTGTCCTTCTACTCCAGTAGCCACAACAGTAACTTTGCTGAAAAGAGAGGGCAAATACCACTGACCTATGGCTTCCTCATAATGCAGCCATGGGGGTATGCAATAACCAGGGTGCAGAGCTGGATGCCAGGAAACCCGGACTCTCTACCCAAGAGCAGCCACACACACCCTGGTAGGCAGTGCTCCCTCTTTCCTAGATAATGCTGACGCTGGCTGTGCGTGAGCTCCTTTCTGCCCCCCAGCAATGTTGCTAAGACATGTAACGGCCAACATCTGCCGTTTCTGACAGACAAAATTACCTATTTCATGAGTTTCATGCTAACACACAGATGCCACACCACCTTATTTTTTTTATCTTGTTCATCTAATTCCACATAATTTCAGCATCTGCCAACCTTTAAATCTCCTAGTTGTCAAAAGAGAATTTAAGTACTGGCTCAGAGTGGAGATACATTTCATTTTACTAAGGATTCCCTGGGATGTGAAGGAGGAGGAACACTTCTAAAGAGAAGAGGTGATACGTGTAGTTGCAGACTGGCATAGCCAACCACTACTAGAGGGCTATGGCAGGGACACGATTTAAAGAGGCTGCTCCAAGCCCTTGGGCTCCAGAGCACTCCCTGAGCGGCACTGCCTTCCTGAGCTTCCTGAGTACAGGGGCAAGAGATGCCTGAGGCTGGCTGTGCAGGGTTGGCAATGAGGGTGGGCTTGTAGGGACTCTCTCCTCTTGCCGGTAAACCTCTCACCAGCAGTATGCAAAGCAGGAAGCAGAGGCAACTTCGCTTATTAGAAACTGAGCAAAGGAAATTTTCTGTCTATGAAATGTCTCTGAGCTGCAGTAGTTATACATCTTGAACTAAGGCTTCTGTGTCCAATGTAACATGGAATGTCATCTGCTCCCAAGCCTTACATAAGAGCCACGGAAGAATAGAACGAGAGCCTACGGGGCTGTGATGTGACTCAACTGTCTGTCAATCCAGACTTAGGAGAAAGTGAAGGAAAGTCAACAGAATCATTTCACAGCTTTATTTGACTGACTAGCTTTGTCAGCTTAAAATTAAAAAAATAAATAAATAAATAAAACAAAGCTTACAGGGGCAGGAATTTCACGTAGAGGTTAAGACATCTCCCTGCTTCAAGTCCTGGCCATGCCAGCTTCCTGCTGAAGTGCACCCTGGGAGGCATCAAGTGACGGCTCAAGTACGTGGGTCCCTGCCACTCACTTGGGAGACCCAGATTGAGTTCCAGGCTCCTAGTTTCAACCTGGCTCATCCCTGTGTGCTTCAGGCATTTGGGGTATGAACCAGGACACGGAAAATCTCTTGCTGTCTTGAAAATCCTTTTTTTAAAAGTACTTACAGATTCTCAGGAAATTTGACAAATAGTAGAGTGTTATCCCATGACTCCTCTCCCCAGCTTCCCCCAGTGATTACCTCTTACAGCATAGCAGCAAAACCAGAAAATCATCACTGGCACAACATTATTCATTGCGCTACACACTCTGTTCAAATTTTCACCAGTTTTTGTGTGCAGTTATTTGTGCATGTGTGTGTATGTGCATGTATCTGCAGAAGCACTCATAAACTTTGACATAGTTTCATGTATTCACCACCACAATCAACACTACTGCACCACTATAAAGAGCTTCCTAGTGCCAGCTCTTCTGTGTTCTCCTTTGTTACAGTTGTCATTTCCAGGACGTTACAAAATCAAAGCACACGTTATAGACCCTTCTCAGACTGCCTTTTCACCCAGCATAATGCCCTTGAGAAGCACACAGCTGGTGTATCCCACAGTTCATTTCCTTCTCTTGCCCAGTAGTAACCCACTGCAAGGATGTACCAGTTTACCCATTCACCCATCAAAGCCACGTAAGTTGTCTCCAGTTTGGAGCTATTATAGATAAAGCTGCTATGAACATTTGTGCTCCGGTTTTTGTGTGAACATAACGGTTCACTTCTCTAGGTCGCATGCTTAGACAGCTGGGTCATATGACAGATGCATATTCAGTTTCATAAGAAACTGCCACATGACATCCCAGAGTGGTTGTGTCATTTTACATTCTCATCAGCAGTGACTAAGCCCCTCTTCCTGCATCCGCACTAGCACTTGATATTTTTACTTTTTTAACCATAGTCACTGCAGTATAGCAATGGCCCACTGGGGTTTTAACTTGCATTTCCCTAAAGGTAGTGACACTGAACATCTTTTCACATGCTTTTTTGTCATCTGTACACTGTCACTGGTTTAATGACTGTTCATCTGTTTAGCCCATTATTTTAAAACTGTTTATCTTTAACCATTGAGACTACTTTCTAGATTCTAGATATAAGTCCCTTATCAGATTTATGCTTTTCATCCTCTTAACAAGGTCTTTTTCAGACAAAGCTAAGGTTTTTAGGTTTTTTTTTTTTTAAGTATTTATTTATTTATTTAAAAGGAAGAGTTAGAGAGGCCGAAACAGAGAGAGAGAGAGAGAGAGAGAGAGAGAGAGAGAGAGGTATTCCAGCTACTGGCTCACTCCCCAAATGGCCACAATGGTTGGAGCTGGGCTGATCTAAAGCCAGGAACCAGGAGCTACTTCCAGGTGCCCAAGGACTTGGACCATCTTCTACTGTTTTCCCAGGCCATAGCAGAGAGCTGGATGGAAGTGGAGCAGCCAGGACTGGCGCCCATACAGGATGCCAGCACTGCAGGGAGTGGCTACACCTGCTATGCCACAGCACTGACCCCAGGTTTTTAGTTTTGATGAAGAAAAATGTATCCACTTTTTATCATATAGATCATACTTGTGGTGTTATTTCCAAAAACTCTTGACATAGCCCTAGATCCCAAGAATTTTCTCCTACACACTCTTCTAAAAGATTTACCATTTTACATTTAAATCTGTGATGCATTTTGAATTAATTTTTGTTCTTTTTTTCCTATGGATATCCATTGTTTAAAATACATTCTATGTTAAAAAAAAAAAAACCTATCCTTCCTGTATCAAACCACCTTTGTACCTCTGTCTACAATCAGTTGGGCGTATTTATCCATTTCTGGATTCTTAATTCTGTTCCCTTTATCTATGTGTCTATCCCTCTGTCAATACCACAGTCATGATTATTTTAATGATAAATGAAATCGTAAAATAGGGTAGAGCAATTGCTCCCAGTTCATTTTTTTCAAAATAATTTTAGCTATTCAGTTTCTGTGCCTTTATACATAAATTTTAGAATAAGCTTATCTCTAGCTATAAAAATATATGCTGGGATTTTGATAAGGATTAAATGAAACCTACAGGTCAATTTCAGGAGAAGTGGAGTCTTCTCACGCATGTACACAGTATGTCTTTCCATTTATTTACATCTTCTTTGGCTTTTTTCAACATATAGATGCCCAGCATATAGATGCTCTGTATGCTTAATTAGATTTATAGCTAAGCACTTCATTTTAGGGGAGGGTGACTAGAAATAGTGTTAAGCTTTTCAACCTTGGTCACCATGTGTTTATGGCGAGTTTAGAGAAGCAAGATTAATTCTGGAATGTGTTTTAATCTCTTATACTCTGACCTTGCTGAACTCACCTACAGGTTCTAAGAAGTTTTTTGTGTACTCCTTGGGATTTCTACATAGACAATCATGCTCTCTGCAAACAGGAGGAACTTTCTACCTTCATTCCCAAGCTGTATGTGCTTTACAATCCTCCACTGCCCAGCCACACTGACCAGGACTTCCAGGAATATGATGAATAAATGCTGTGAGAGCAAACACTGTTGTTTTGTTCCCAGTCCTAGGGAAAAGCACTCAGTGTTTCACTCTAAATATGAAGTTATTGGTAATCTTGTGGTTTTTCACCCTTGGCCAAGCACCAAAGAGCAAACTCTTTGACTATAAAATTTAATGGAATATAGTCAGAGTCAAGAGAAACTGTGTTTGCCTACCTCGTGCCTCCCGCCTCCCAAATATAAGGTTCTTCTCAGGGGAAGCCAAGCGTCCCTCACCATTTAATGGTTCCAATGTAGAGGGCAGGTGTATCAAGTTTGCTCAACTCATCTATCCCACCATCTGGGCCAAGTAGGTAGTCCAATCAAATTGAAACAGGGAACTTCTTTGGCATTATTGTGTGAAAGGTCTTTCTCCACTAACAAAGAGATCAACAACCTAAGGTCCTTGACCCAAACCCGGCCTGCCACCTGTTTTTACAAATAAAGTTTTACTAAAACACTGATGTACTCAGGCACGTACATACTGCCCATGGTCGGTTCCAAGCTACAACAGCAAAGTTACAGCACTGCAATAGCGACCACAGGGCCACACAGCCTAAAATACAATCTGGCTCATTGCAGAAAATGTTTGCCAATCTTTGCACTTAATAATAGGAGGTAAGCCTGCAGGAGTTAGGAAGCATCTCACCACTCTATTTTGGAAAGAACATGTTGGGAAACGAAGCCAACGCAAAAGCATAAAATCAACCCAAGTGCATTACATAAACTCCCAGATTAAGACGTGCTGGAAGCTATCACACCCAAATACTTTTCAGTCCCACTGCCCAATAAGTGCAGGGTTTTTCTCAAGCAAGCTTCAGTTGGGTTTCCTTTTTCTGAACAAAAAGAATTCAAATTCATGACAAAGACAAAATCCTCAATATTCACTTCTGAAACACAACTCCAATTTCTCCTTGCCTTATACATTCATCAATACCAAAAAGACTTACAACACTTATTTAGACTAGAATGTGACTGTTTGCTTAAAAAAAAAAAAAAAAAAAAAAAAAAAAAAACCATGACTTGCTGAATGATTAACTACAATGATGCCAAATCAACCGGTAGGGGTTCATCTAGGAATGCTTTTAGCCAGTCACCCCAAGGCAATATTGAACATTACAGGACAAAATGACAGACCTCAAAACTCTCCCCCTGCCAAAACAAAAATCCAGCACTAAACAATCTAACACAGGACACCTGACACAGAAATATAAAGGCAAAAGATAGGGACCCCTACGAGAGCTCTCTGCAATAAGAAAACTGCTCTGAGACCCAGCAGAGAAAGAACTAGAGGAAACCAAAACTCCCAAAGGGACAGATGTGACCACTCCAGGAGATGGGGATTAAAACTGGAGCTGCTAATTGTCTACTGGGCACACAGCGCCAGTGCTGCTCCCTAGAGGCTCTCGGGAGTGGGAGCCAGGATTCGTCGGCCCGGTATTACCATCGACTTCGCAGTCACCATCGTCTGTCCTGATCTCTCGCCCTGGGACACCAGAAAGCACATGGAAGAATGGGGTTTAATTCAAGCAATACGTCCCTATGAGGAAATAATTTTATATCATGTTTAGAAACAGAATAATTTTGTGTTTAAACTTGTTTTAATGTGTACGTTCTGGGGCAGGGGATGTTTCTTTCAACAGCACGCTTTCCATCTGCAGGGGCCAGATGTTAGTCTACAGGGAAACTGAAGTGGTCAGTAAGAGACCAATTATACACAGACTGGGAACAAACATCAAGGGGCAGAGAGGAGTGCGAAGCAAGGAAGGCTCGAAACAGAGCTGGCGAGGCCGTGTCCCAGCTCCGGCTGGTGGGGGTGGGGACGACGGCAGTGAGTTCTGCGCCCGAACCAAGCATGGTTTCCTTCCTGGCTATTTCCTCCCCTCTAGGTTGAAAACTCTTTCAAGAGAATCAGAGACGGGACTGTAAGAATGAACTGAGAATTCTCAGGTGGCAAGACGTAAGATGGAAACCAGATGTACCTAGGGCTAGAAATGGGTTCAGCTTTTGCTACGATGGTAGAGACTGTCCTTTCACTTCTTCTGTAAATCACCAATGTGCCCGGGGCTCAGGCAGCACTCACAGCTGCCAATCTGCAGTCTAGATTCTCCATCCTCATTTGCAGACAGACATGGCCACATCAGTATGTCTGGACCAAGAGAAGTGATGTGTGTACCTTCCGGGCCTTTCTCTATGCTTGCCCTGGGTGCTTTCACCTCCATGTTCTGGCTGGAAAATGGCAGTGACTGGGGCAACCTGGGAAGCCATGGGTTGGAGATGGCAGGATTACCCTAGTGGCAGGTTGCCCACTGCCAGGCCCTGAGACAGAAACGCACTTCTACCTCACCTGAGCCACTACAGTGTGGCGTCTCTATGACATAGCAACCTAGCCTGGGGATTCTGTTTATCATTTGTTGACGGGACATGGTGAAACTGCACTCTTGGGATTTTTCTAGCTTTGAAACTGACTGAACACTGAGGTTGGGATCCTTGACACCAAGATGGAGGACTACCATGGGACTTCCCCAAAGTCGTCATCTGAGTTTTACGTCACCAGCTACAGAACAACCACAGATCACGCCACCAGGCTTCTCTTCTTTCTTCCACTCTGATAAAGGCCTACTGCTTATAAAAGGGTGTGAGTTACTATGCCAATGGGAGGCTAAACCAAAATGTAATGATAAGAACCAGATCACTGTATACTTTTATGACTGTTTATCCCATTAAAATGGAGTTGAGATAACGCCTTCCCAGTTTCACGGACGCATCTATAAGCATTCAGTAAACCAGAGTGGACTCCAGCACCTTTAAGAGACCAAGGGCTGTTGCACTTGCCTCTGCAAGGTGGGGAGTGCTGGTGTAGCACCCAGCAGAACCCGCAGCTTAGGACTGTGAGCCCAACACTCAGCAAGTACAGGCTCACAGATGCAATGTTAATTCCCACAAAAATTGCCTCTGCTGTATCAGTATTAAGGATCCCCTGGCTTTAGAACAGCAGCAAAAACTCAGGGCACTGGGGAAGCAACAAACCATTCAGGAGCTTTATTCTTGCTCTGCTTCCCTGAATTGTTACTTACGGGTTCCCGGCCATCCATGGCTTCCATCCAGAGCCTCCGGTCCTCTTCCGACAATGCCTGCATGGTGATAACCCCTGGCCTGCAGAGAAAGGAGGGACCCGGTTATGAACTCAGTGCCACGTGGGAGAGGGGACTGGCAAAGGATCCTTCAACAAACACCTACTCAGTAGAGGGACAGGGTGCTGGGGTCAGCACCACAAAGCGAGGTGCAGCAGCCTGCTTTTCAAAGCCAACTCCAGACTCAGAAAGCAGCCACCGCCCTGGAATCCATGGCAGTAAGCTGGTCACCCTCAGACAGGTAGGAAGCAGCACAGGAGAGCTGACCGCACTTCACAGGTAAGGAGCACAGACGGGTAAAGCGATGTCATTACACCTGGGTCATTCCCTGAAATCTTACACATTCCTCCACAAGGTTTCACAGTGTTTTTTTTTTTTTTAATTTATTTTATTTGAGAGTTGAGTTACAGACAGACAGACAGAGAGGTCTTCCTTCTATTGGTTCACTCCCCAAATGGCCACAACAGCCGGAGCTGCGCCGATCCAAAGCCAGGAGCCAGGAGCCAGGAGCCAGGAGCTCCTTCCTGGTCTCCCACATGGGTGCAGAGGCCCAAGCACTTGGGCCATCTTCTACTGCTTTCCCAGGCCATAGCAGAGAGCTGGACTGGAAGAGGGGCAGCCGGGACTAGAATCGGCACCCATATGGGATGCTGGCACCACAGGTGGAGGATTAACCTACTGTGCCACAGCACCGGCCCCCACAGAGTGGGGCACAAATACAATAAATTTATTGAAGTCAATAGAAAAAGAAAACTCCCTAAGCTAGAGGTATCTGAGTCTCCTACCATCTAGTCTAAAGCTTCTAAACTGCTTTTGATGTGAAGAATAATCAGCCTGGTACATTTAATTACACTAAATGTATGTCTTTTTTTTTTTTGTAATGACTATTTAGCATGGCAGGTGCTCCATGCTTTGCACTTACTGGCTCTTGTCACTGTCCCTGACACCTGCCTTCTTGCAGCAGCACAACCCTCCAGGAAGCAGGCACCCCGCGTCCAGGGGTGGCGATGAAGTCCCCATCACAAATGGCACCACACAAGAAAGAGAGGCTGAGCCAGAAAAACCACCTCAGGAGATGTGGCTACAAACCTTCAAAGCTCATTCAAGCATGGGTTATCCACTGGGGGTCCACAGGCGGATCCTAGTGTCCAAACACCACCTCCCCTCAAAGTGGAGTGTATTTTTCTGTGCAACAAATTCAAACTGTCCGTCATGAGCTAAGCACTGCGGGCTGAGGTGCTCTGCTTTCAAGTCTGAGGAGCCTCAAAGGTGTACAGGAGCAACTGAGCCAGAACTGAAGTCCTGTTACTGCCCAGAGCCCACAAGCACTGCTGACCTGCACCAGCAAGGCAGGGCTCAAGACACACAGGCCGTGGGGGTGTGCATGGGGACGCAGCCGGTGAAGCCCCTGCTTGGGACGCCTACAGCCCATATCAGAATGCTGGTTCAAGTCCTGGGTATTCTGTTTCTGATCCACATCCCCTGCTCCTGCATCCTGGGAAGCGGCCCAAGTACTTGGGCCCATCACCCACGTGGGAGAACTGGATGGAGTTCTGGGCTCCTGGCTTTGCCCTCCTGGTTTTGGCCTGGCCCAGCCCTGGTTATTGCAGGCATTTGGTGAGTGAACCAGTAGATGGAAGCTCGCTCGCCCTCTCTCTCCCCCTGCCATTCCACCTTTCAAGTAGAGGAAAATAAAACACACACACAGGACAGGCAACACCCTGAGCAGCACAAGCTTTGGCCCCAGAGCACCCAAACCTGTTCGCCCTGACCCACCACTAATCTGTGCTCCTGCTTCTCTCCACAGTTCCTGTGAACATGCTGGATCTATCTACGCGGAACATATTTGAAATACCACGCTGTGCTTTTCCGTTGATCATTCCTCGACATCCCTTAAGGGGAAAAAATCACGCAAAGATGCCAGCACGTAAGTCCAGAGGGAATGGGGATCCTGAGGGCATCCGAGCAGAGCTGGGAATGTGTGAACAGGCAAGTGTGTGTGTGTGTGTGTGTGTGTGAGAGAGAGAGAGAGAGCACACGTGAGCATGTGCGTGGGACAAGGTGAGTGGACGGTGACTGGGTGGGTGTGTAGAGGAAAGAAGGGCTGCTGATGGCCACAGCAGGCCCTGGCCCACGACACCACAGGACTCAGAAGCTGAAATTACTGTCCAGGACACCTGCCAGGCTCTCCTTCCTCTTCTCAGCAAGTCTCACTCCCAGACCCAAGGGCCCATGTCCCACCACAGCCCATCACCAGGGCCATCCTCCCTGGTGCCCACAGCTACAGTTATGGAGCTCAGCCTCCGGCTTGGGGGCACAGGGGCTTGATTCTACCCTCCCACCTTTCAAAAACCCAGGCACCAAGTTTTTATGGCCTTGAAACTAAACGCCTAGAAAGCTACAGTCTACTACAGAACTCCCAAGTTTACTCAAGATCTTGTAACTGCACCACCTGCTTTAGAAGGGGCCCCTAGGATGGAGAATCCCAGCCTAACACTGTCCTATGGAATCTCAGCTGCGGGCTGGGCCTGGGAACTGGGATGTGAACAATTCCTCCAGGGATCCGGGCACACAGCTATGTCTGAGGTCTGGGCCCTCGGCTGCCCACTCTTTTTTTTTTTTTTTTTTTAAGATTTTATTTATTTATTTTGAGATGTAGAGTTACAGACAGTGAGAGGGAGAGACAGAGAAAGGTCTTCTATCTGCTGGTTGTCTCCCCAAATGGTCGCAACAGCCAGGGCTGAGCCTATCCAAAGCCAGGGGCCAGGAGCTTCTTCCAGGTCTCCCACACAGGTTCGGGGGCCCAAGGACTTGGGCCATCTCCTACTGCTTTCCCAGGCCACAGCAGAGAGCTGGATTGGAAGTGGAGCAGCTGGGACTCTAACTGGCGCCCATATGGGAAGCCAGCCCCAAAGGCGGAGGATTAACCCACTGCGCCATGGCGCTGGCCCCAGCTGCCTACTCTTCTCCTTCCTGGTCTCTCTGCGCTGCAGGGCAGAGCCACTCCTGTCTGCACTGGGGCAAGGAGCCAACACGTCTTCAGCTCATTTCCTGCTAGGAAACAGTGAGATCACAAGAGGTGCCCACATACCAAGATCTCAGGGGTTCACAGATGTCACAGCAACTGCAAAGCACACAGCGGGAAATTTCCACCCCGAGCCACAAAGAGGAAGTTGGGGCAACCCCAGGGGCTGTGAAGGAAGGGCCACTTTGGCTTCGACCACCAGGAAAGTCAACAGGATTTGTTTTCGTTTCAAGGAGAAATATCAAAATGCAAGTTCTCCTCCATGTGTGATCTTGTTCTGTTTTGGGGGTGAGGAGAGTGGGGAACAGATGCCAGATGGTGAATAATGTGGATTCCACCGAGTCAGGTCAAATCCTATCACCCCAAGTTCAAGTTTCTCTGAGAGGAGGGCCTTTGAGGTTTTTGCTTGCTTTATGCTGCTTTGAAGGGTGGTGCTTAGCAGGGACCCAGGAAAAATAAATACAATAAGAAAATTATTGTTTAATTCAGAAATAATGAACGTGGACCTTTCACCTGGGCTCAAGGGAGAGAGCTACATAACTGTGGCTTCCACTGCAGGGACAGAAAAGACACCAATGGGCGCTATCAGGATGCCCAGCAAGGATGATGCTGTGAGGAAAAGCAGCCAGACCCAACAGGCTACAGCCGTACGGGGCCAGTCACCGCGCGGGCAAACATTCGCCACACTCGACAGTGACAGAAGCCACAAGGGTGAGTGTGTCGGGGGAATAGAAATAGGCAATGACCTGGTAGGGGCACAGGAGGAATCTCTGGGTTACAGAAACAGTCTCCCTTGATCTGTGACTTACACAGGTAAGTGTGTGCGTGCAGGTGCATGTGTATGCGAAATTCATGAAGCTGCAAACTTAGGATGTTGCATTTCAGTGTGCTCACACTTCAGTAAAAGACCTGCTGCGATCACCCTTCTCATCAGTGATGGAGGCTCACTGGGGATCTGGACTCTGGTCCTATCTACCATCTGCATTTAAACCCCAGACTCACTGCCAGGGTTAAATTTCAGGGTGTGACGTGGAGGTTAAATGGCGGGTGGATGAAACTTTACAAGGTGTCAGGCACAGAGGCAACGCTCCAAAACCACGTTGTTATCACGAGGCGAGTGCGGGGAGCTAGCACAGGGTGCCAACATCGGGGCTGGCGACAGGCAAGTGCGCACGGCCTTCCACCGCAAGGAAAAGACACAACCCACAAGAGCTGCTACTCCACGAGACCCCCAACCCCTCTGCGTTCACACACAGCGCTGCAAATCACACCTCAACCACAAGGCACGACAGGCTGCGGGCACACGCTGGCGGTGACATTGGCACGTTTCCGCTTTCCTGCTGCAGAAGGCATCACACTGGCCCAGCACTCCTCTTTCAAACGGGGGTGTGATAACTGAGGAGCACAGGGGAGGAGTCTTCAGCGAGTTCGGGACGACGTGCCAAAGAGCTTCCTCTACCCCCTGCCCGCCACACCCCTGAGAGAAGGAGCAGACACAGAGCAGACGTCCTGTGTTAGTGCTGGACCTGGCTCAGCCCGAGGACCTCACCAAAGACCTGCGATTCCTCGAGGCTGCACCCGCCTCTCACACTGCAGGAGCCATGCAGGAAACAGGCCTCCACCTGCCACCAGGCAAGCTGCACCCACCACCTTATTTCCTCCGACCCTGCCTCCCTAGGACACCCACAGAAAGCAAGGGGTCAGGTACAACACATCCGGGGTCCTGGGACCACTGACGTCAACCCGCAGCCTTCTCTCGAGCCAGTGCGGCCAGGATCACAACCAGCCCCAACTCCAGGGTTCCTCGACAGCTTTCCTTCTCTAATCTGAGTCCCGAATCTGAGTCAACAACAGTGAGCTCAGTGGTTTGGCAACTCGCCCACTTCCTATTGGACCAGGAAATGCCGCTCCTAACTCCACCCCACTGGAACAAACACACTCGGAATCTAACAGCGCTGCTCTTTCTAAATCAACCTCCAAGATCGAGGGTTCACTCATTCATAAGACCATAAATCTTCAGCTGGCCAGAGTTCGTTCCCCAGCTCCCAGCCACGGCTCTGTGCACTGAAGGGTCAAGTTCCGGGTGCGACAGGCACTGTGGCAGCCACAGAAACACAGGCTGCTCACAGCCTGTGTGTGAAACCTGCCCCACGGCGCTCATACAGGAAGACAGAGGGAAATGAAGGCTTGGAGAAGGGGCCGCATCCACGCCAGAACACTTTCCCGAGTGCCAGCAAGAGGAAGAGGGCCTGTGTTTCTAAAGCACTCCTGGAAAAAGGGATTTCCAACAGTTCCTGAGCAAGGCCAAGGCTTCAGGGATGTGTGGGTCTTGACTGATACACAAGGGGGCCAAAGCGATGCAGAAAAATCCTGGAGTTGGGCAGCCATTCCGTGCCGGTTTATGAAATTACAGATTCAAGTGCCTACAGAGACCATGGAAGGAAGGAACATCAGGGAAACTGAAAAACAGCTTCTTGACAGCCCCAGGGAAAACAGGCTTGGTCTCGTTCTCCTTAAAATATGCACCCCTGGGTGCCTGGGCTGGTGGTGAAGACGCCAGTCAGGACATTCAGCTCCGACGTCTAGCGCCAGGGTCTCAGTCCCAGCTTCCTCCTCAGCTGCCCCTGCCGGCAGCAGGTGACATCATGGGAGAGACCCTGACTGGGTTCAGGTTCCCAACCAGGGCCCAGCCCAGCCCCTGGAGGCATTTGGGGAAGGAACCAGCAAACAAGAGTCAGTCTCTCTCTCTTCTCTCTCTCTCTCTCTCTCTCTCTCCCCCCCTCCTGTCTTCTCTCTCAAATAAATGATAACACTTTTTTAAAAATATGCCACCTTTTGTTTATCCTTTCACACATTTAGTTTTGGATAGAGACACAGGACAAACAAGTGTTTTCCCTTCTAGGGGGAAAAAAAAATAAAACAAGAGTTCAAGTGCAAGGCAAAGAGGCAACTGTCCCCCACCCCTGCCGTGGGGACTGTGGCCAGGTGGAGAGCACCTACAGCAGCTGACGGAGGCACCTGCCGTTCAGCTTGACCAAAAGCTAGCACACAGCAAGGTGCGATGAGCAGGGACAGATCTGTCCAGTTTTACAGTGCTGCCTCGGACACTATCCAGACCACATGAGCCTATGGACCACCAGGTTGCAACTTCTGGTATCTGTGCCCATCTTTCTCTGCTTCTCTCCGCCTGAGCGGCACTTTGGGTCACCACGGCACGTGATAATGTCACATCAGGCACCAGGCCCGAGACACAGAGGCTTCATGCACCTCACAAACTCAGCGGAGCATCCAGGGTTCACCCACACAGGAGGGTCTCCGGCTACTTTCCTATTCCCACCAGCACTCGGACACCCGGCACATCGCCTGGGGCGGGGGAGGGCGAGAGCAGTAACCTATTACCTGGGGACAGGAGCGACTGAATGTGCTCCACTCTCAGCACCCTGAGTAAGGAACCCTGAGGTCCTTGCGCATTACAGATGCAAGTGCAAGGGAGGAAGTCACAAAACGCCATGACACCCTGTGTAGGGGGACAGGTAGGCGAGACGAAGGAAGCGAGAGAGACGCCCAGCGCTGCAAACCGGCAGCCTCCGAAGCATCGCTAAGGTTTCCTGAGTGCTCAGCACGGGCCAAGTGCCGTGCCGTGGGCTTCACCCACGTGACCACAGCAACGGCATGAGGCAGGCACTGGCACTAAGCCTCTGAAAGTGAGAGAACGGAGACTCAGACAATGACTTGTGCTCCAGCACGCTGCTGCTAAGTGCCAGAGCCTGAACCTAACCCAGCTGTGCCCAGCTCTACAGCAAAGCTCAAGCAACTGAACCACAACACGACACTGCCCCCATGTGCACAGCACACGCGCCCTGGGATCCAGGAAGACGAGCTCCTCAGAGGGAGGGGGGAGGCCACCCTACTCAACCCCTAAGAAGTTTCTAGAAGCCACTTCCAATCAGTGGAACAGAAAGGATGTGATCCTAGTGAGCGAAAGAGTCAGACCTCTGAAAGCCTGTAGCCCTGCTCCTCTGGGAGAAAAGGCCTAAAAATAATTAGGACCGTGGGAATAACAACAGTGTAAACTGGAGTAAACAGTATCAATCGTATCAGAAAATCTCTCAGGTTTTTATTTTTAAAAAGACTAAAGTCATAAAACGTCAGGAAGCCAAGACAATGAAATCTTTGGTATATTAAACTGCATGGCCCTAAAGTGTCCACTGTGTGCCCGGCAGAAGCCAGGTACTGGGGACCCAGGAGTCTGCATCCCAGGACACAGCGCACCGGGAGAAGGCAGTACCCCTGCAGAGATGAGCGAGGTTCAAGGAGAACGCACCACGGGTAGGCACCGTTCATAACAAGCTACAAAAACCCGTCCTGTGGTTCTTTGTTCATCTTTACTCTTCTCTCAGGAGGAACAGAACCATACGTAAGTGGAATCTACTGGCTCAGTTGTTTCTTCTCTTCGGATTCACATGACAGCAAAATTTTGGTTTAGATCCTTTTTTTAAAAAACTCTTTTTATATTTAGAAACTGGCAGCGAAACTGACTTAATCAATCAATCCAATTCCAAATTCCATTATGCAAAGAGCAGAAATAGGGTTGCCTCAGCCTCCTACACATCAGGTGCATTAACCACCGCATCCCATTCTTATTTTAGGCAGAATCACACCGCAAACATACCCTCTCATTTAATTACAAAAAAAAAAAAAAAAAAAAACACCTCCATGACACGAGCAGACCGCACCAATCCCAAAGACTCCAAGAACTTCCTGACCGGCGTATTTTACAGGGGGGCACGAAGCACCCCAGAAGGCAGCGCGAACTCCCGCTGCAGTCGTGCAAGGCAGAGCAGCGCTAACGCCCTCCGAGGAAGGAAAAGGCTATTTCCTGCCTGAAATGTCAATGGCACTGAGACCAGCACTCCAACCAGACCAGCAGGAAGGCAAAGTCAAATATTATTTCAAACCAGGGTGAGAAGGGGAGGGAGGGGAAGTTCGAAACCAGGAAAAATGGAGTCATCTGTTGGAAAAGATAACGTGCACAGCCCCGGAGGGAAACGCAGAACCGCTGGGTTCTCAGCACACGCCGGGCACCGGGCAGCGGAATCGCGCCTCTGTTTACTTCACTGCCCTCAGGTGTGCTGTCCCCATAGCAAAGGGCCCGATGCTTTAGTTCACAAAGCCGGGCGGAAGGCACTGCTTAAACAGAGGTAGGATTCACTGAGCATGGTTGCTTCCGCCAGAGAGGCAGCGTGAGTGATCCGTCATGAAGGGGTGGAAGGAAGGAGTTTCTAGACAAAGAGTGAGTCATTCAGAACCCCTGTCCCTTAAGGAGTAACAGCCACAGGGTCACTGCTGCTGCAGAAAAACCTCCTCTCCTAACAGACAACTGAGGAGTTAATTTCCAACTGGACTTTCCAATGGCGGCTAACGCAGATACAAAACTGCCATCTAGAGGCGGGATGCTGCAACAGCATGTTACATAACATGATCGTTTCGGGGAAAGACAAGCAGACACACACACACCAGTGCATGCGTGTACACCACAAACCAGGAGATGGAACAATCCTTCTGAGACCATAAACGATCGGGGAGGCATCAGCGGTTTTATACAAAACATGTATAAATAACCAGTTTCACACACAAAAAGGATGTGAAAATGGGCTCTTTCCTCTAGGAAGCCCTTTGTACAAACTCCACTAATGCCCCTGTGTTCACGTGAGCTCAACGCAGAGGCGACCCGAGAGGTCATGAGCGTACAGGAAGAGGAACTCTGCATAGACAAAAAGCCAGCTTATGGAAACACCCCCCGAAGGCTCAACACAAGAACAACAAAGTCCCCGGTTTTAGGATACAGGGAAAAAAAAAAAAAAAAAGAAAAAAAAGAAACAACCCTTTCGGACCAGGGCTCTGTCAGAGAAAAATTCCACTGCATCCGTCTCCCAAACAACCCTGCAAGGTAGGTAACAAATCCACCCATCTTGCAGACGTCATCAAACCACCTGCCCAGCCCGTTAGGCACAGGACCTAATTTCATAGTATGGCTGCTTTGATTCTTTAACACTAATATGCAGCCTACAACAAAATATATTTAAAAGGAAAGTACTGATGAGAAGCTTCCAATAGACTGTTCAAATCTACCAGCAATCTTTCTAGGCTCATGATTCAGAGTTGAACTAACCTTCCATTTCCCCGAGCTTTCCCCCACATATATGAATGTATGTGGGCCCTTGCTGAAATTCTAGTGTGTGTTTGTTTTTTCTTTAATATTTGTTTTTTCATCTAAAAGGCAGAGTGGCAGAGAAAAAGACATGAGAGGGGAGAGATCTTCCATCCACCAGTTCACTCCCTGAACCAGGGGTCAAGAACGCCATCCTGATCTGCCCACATGAATGGCAGGGAACTAAGTACTTGGACCATCTTCTGTTATCTTAGCAGCCACATAAGTAAGCAGAAAGCTGATCAGAAGAAGAGTAGCCAGGACTCAAGCCAGCACTCTGACAGGGGATTCTGGGGTCTTAAGTAGCAGCTCTACCCACTGCACCATCATGCCAGCCCTGAAATTGAGTGTTAGCAGCACCTAACGTGATTACGTCCCTCGATTCTCTTAGGCAGTAGTCCTCAAGGTCTCAAAGGAAAGAATAAAATAACCTATCTCAAAACTGCACCGCTATATAAAAAAATAAAATTGAACACCTACTGGCACATAATACTGTATTAAAAGTGATATAGGGGGTCAGCACTGTGGTGCAGCAGGTTAATCCCTCCGCCTGTGACACTAGCATTCCATATGGACACCAGTTCTAATCTCAGCTGCTCCTCTTCCAATGCAGCTCTCTGCCATGAACTGGGAAAGCAGCAGCAGATGGCCCAAGTGCTTGGGCCGCTGCACCTGCACGGGAGACCTGGAAGAAGTTCCTGGCTCCTGGTTTCAGGTTGACTCAGCTTTGGCCATTTTGGCCATTTGGGAAGTAAACCAGCAGATGGAAGACCTTTCTTTCTCTCTGCCTCTGACTCTGTAACTGTCTCTCAAATAAATAAATAAAATTTAAAAAAAAAAAAGTGATACGGGGCAGGCATGGTGGCACAGCAGGTTAAGCCTCTATCTAGGACCTCAACATCCCCTATCAGAATGTCTGGTTTGAGTCCCAGCTAACATGTGCTTCCAGTCTAGCTTCCTGCTGATACCCCTTGGAAGCAGCAGAGATGACCCAAGTGCCCGGGCTCCCATCACCCGCGTAGGAGAGCTGTGTGGGCTTCTGGTTCCCGGCCTCAGCCTGGCCTTCTGGTCTAGCCCTGGCTATTGCAGGCATTTAAAGAGCGAAACAGCAGATGGAAGATATCGGCTGCCTCTGCTCGCTCTCTTTCTCTCTCTCTCTCTCTTTCTCTCTCTCTCTGTCATCCAAATGCAGGGTACCTGGAGGGAGGAAGAAGACAGAGTTGACAGTGGCTGGGGCATGGTATGGGGGACTGGCTCAGAGAAGTCTACATCTCCCACCTAGTCACAAAAAGCTCGCCAAAGGATGACTTCAGAGCGGTATGGAAGAATCAGACAGGGCCTTCTGAGGAAGAGCAGTCAACAGGTTCACAGCGCCTCATCACTGCTGCCTCGCCGGTCAGTCAGGAGGGTCTCTAACTGAAGAGGGAGGGAGGGGTTCCGGGTACTCCAGCGCCCCCACCACTCTCTAAGATGCAAGAGCCAAGGACCTCTGTGTGCTGCGTTTCCCCCGCAGCATTCTGAGCCTCCAGGTTTGTCACACAACACTCCACATGCAGGTACCTCCGTTGCTTCAACATGTCTGTGTGTGTGCATCCTACACCCAAAGGTAGGCTCCACTAGGGGAAGGACTGTGCCTGTCCTATTCCCTGTCCCACCTCCAGCCCCCTGGGGCCCTGCACGTCTCACTAGCTCTCCCCACTGCCCAGCTCCAGAGTGTGCCAGTGCTAGGGAAGGGCCTCTCCCCGCCCCCCCGCCCCGCACAGTTTAAATACATGGACTTCTGCTGCAGTCAGCCGAACAAAATAAAAGCATTCTAATCGTTTCCTTTCCCTGTGCATAAACACGGGCCCCCAGGAGACTACATGGATTCGGGGACTCACAAGAAGCCTTTGTTTCTATTATTTTCCATATGGTTTAGTAGCCTCTCCTGGAAAACATTCGGGAGAAAATATCCATGTGTCACTTACATCTGTGAGAACAGTCTTAAAAATAAACAAATCCAGGGATGCTGGCACACGACCACCAGCACAATTGTGTCACTTAGACAAACACTCGCCCTACGTGTGCCCACTGACTTCCCTAAGACACGGCACGGCAGAGTGCAGAGGTCGGCAGGCAGCACGGAGGCAGGTGCCACCACCACCGAGGGGGAAAACGATAAATGTGGTTAATTAATCTGTGAAAAATACGAACCTCCAAATGCTGGGTGCTGTGGCAAGGTAATACAAAGAACGTTTACTTATTATGGTAAAAAAATAAAAAGGGGGGGGTGCCAATTTTGAAGAAGCTAATGAAAGCCGGTGGGGAGTGGGGACGGGGGTAAAAGTCGTCCAGACCAGAGGAGGTGACAGACGCGAATCGGCAGCTCCGTGAGTAAGACTCCTAGTCGATGGGGTGTGGAGCCGACCTCCAAGAGGCTGCCCAGGGCCGGGACACTGCCTCCCTAAGGGGGACGCTGTAGGCCAGATGGCATTAGTTTCACAGAGCCATGGACAGCGGCGTACCAACGTGTGGTGCATCTCAGGAGTAGAGCCTGCAAGTCTGCGGTGAAGGAGCCAGCAAGGTCGGCTCCCCCGGGGTCTGTGAGGGACACCCCGTCCCGTGCCTCACGCGTCTCTGGCTTCTGGCGATGCACTGACCAAGGTCAGCTCCCTAGGCCTGGAGACGCCTCATCTCCACCTCACCTGGGTCTCCACTGCAGGTTCACACAGGCTCTGTGCTCGTCCTCCTCGGTGCCCGTGGTCCCCCTTCCTGTACGCACACCACTGACCTCGTTTCAACCCAAGCCCCTCCATGAAGCCCCACTATGCACAGAAGGCCACACTTCAGAAGCTGAGGATGCAGACTGCGACACACAAACCTGGTACAGGCACAACGTGACCCAGAGCGGACACCTCCCAGCAAAGCAAGAGAGCACTCTGGCTTGGAGCATGGTGTGGCAACATCCCACAGCTGCACAAGGCAAAGATCTCTGCTCCAAGCCCTATCATATTTGTACTGTTAGAGCCCGGGAAGTGAATCTCAGAAGGGGAATTCAGAGAATATCATGTTGATCATGATGCAAGTTTGGGGTTTGGGACTGAAAAATGCAAAGCAGTTCTCCCAACTTAAAAACTTTCTAACGCTGGGAATAATAAAACCCTTCGCAAGGGAAGCCAAAGACATGAAGAGCTCTGAAACGTCTGCTCCGTGAAACGTCTGCTCCATGAAACGTTCGTGCAGGGGTCTGAACCCACTGTGGTTGGGCACTTAGGTCGGAACCGACCCCAAAGCCAGTTCTGACAGGGAAAATAAAGCACCCGTCAGAAGGCACCAGAGGAGAGGATGTTCCTGAAAAGGCCTGGGGGCCAACGCGTGCAGGACACAGCGCAAAGTTCTGAGATAGCAAAGGACTTGGAAATACGAATTAAAAGATTTCTGAGATCGTGGTCCATATTAAGAAGGAAGGATCTCTGATGCATGAAGTTCCAGGACCATAGATCTAAACCCTGAAGCCCTTGAAGCAACGCTTCACTGGATTCCCTGTTCACTCACAGGCGAAAGAGCCACAGCGGTTCTTCCTTTAGGACCTAAGCGTCAGGAATTCGCCCATTTTTATCAGGATCTGAGGATGAACAAACGGAGAGCAGTGCACTCAGATGTAATGAAAACAATCAACTGCTGAGTGGCACCACTGCTGTGATTTCTCCTACCCATGCTAGTCTCCCTGAGTTAGAATACAGAAAGAAGAGAAGAAAAAAGGAGTGTGGAAGGAAGTGTGGAAGGTGGAAGAAGAGACGATGAGAAACCAAACAGAATTCGTGGAACACAAGCCAAGTGCCACGTGCTGGGCACTCTGCTCTCGTCTTCATCTGCTCTTAAAAATATATATATATTCACATATTTATTTATTTATTTATTTAAAGTCAGAGATAGGGAAAGACACATACAGAGAAAGAGAGACTTCCTCCAAGACTCCCATGTGTGTGCACGGGCCCAAGGACTTGTGTCATCTTCCAATGCTTTCCCAGGCCATTTGCAGGGAGCTGGATTAGAAGTGGAGCAGCCAGGACAAGAACCAACGACCATATGGGATGCTGGCATCACAGGCTGCGGCTTTACCAGCTACTCCACAACTCCAGCCCCTTCGCCAGCTCTTTCAATTCAGCCATGCAAGGGTTTCTGGGGTCACCAAGTTGTAGACAGAGGACAGAACCTAGTGAGTGCCCTAGTTTAATGTGCCGTTACGTTTTGATGCCTAACGCAAAGCATGAGAGTGCAAATGGCATTTCTCAGCTTTCACAGACTACAGGTTGAACGTTCCATTGTGTCTCTGCAAGGCAGCCACGACGGCACAGGGCTCAGCACAGAGAAGGGTTTCTAAGACTGGCCCCCTCGGCTCTGACCCCCCCTCTGCTAAGTCTCCTCGCCTCCTCAGTGGCATGGGGCATGGGGGCACCTGCCCCCCAGACTGCGGAGAGCATCACGGGAAGGGAGGTGCACAAGGAGTCCGCTCATTTGCATCTTTGTTCTGCTGTAGCTGCCTCGCAGTGTGTCTCAGAAGACAAAAGTTTTCATGAGTTCCGATCAAACTGTGCTGCTTCAAGTACCCGTTAGCAAGAACGCAGGACAGCTGGGTCGGGCGCTGTCGTGCAGGGCTTCAACCAGCACGTCCATATCAGAGTGCTGGTTCCGGTTCGGGCTCCTCAGCTTCTGATCCAGCTTCCTGTTAATGTGCTCAGGAAGGCAACACTTGAAACCCCAAGTCCTTGGGTCACCCACAAAGCAGACCTAGATAGAGTTCCAGGCTCCTGGCTTCCGCCTGGCCCAGCCTGGTTGCGAAGGCATCTGGGGAATGAACCAGCATATGGAAAACAGCTTTCTCTCTCTCTTTCTCTTTCCCCCAATCTCTTTCTCCCTCTTCTTCCTCTCTGTCCCTCTTCTTCTCTCTCTGTGTCACTCTACCTTTCAAACAAATAAAACACATAAGTCTTTTTTAAAAAAAATAAAAAAGAAGAATGGACAACTAAAGAGCTTAAAAATGTGGACTGCAGAGTGTCAGGCTCAGAGAGTCAGACTGCACAGTTCTGGGGTAGGAATCAGGAACCCATGGTTCTAACAAGGCCCCCCAGGGGACGCCCGGAGCAGCCGCCTCTCACCCAACAATAAGACACGGTTGTCATCAGCTCACAATACTGATCTGCTGAAATAAGCCACATAAACCACACACAGATACGTACAAGGGATTTCAAAACACTTCTGGAAAAGCTGAATTAAAAATAACCTATTGTAGTGCAGACGACTTGAAATCCACGCAGCCCCACTGAAGGCACTGGAAACAAGACAAGTGGAGGCCCCGGAGGACAGGCCTCAGGCACGGCTCCCAGGACGGCCTTTGCCCTCTCTTCCTACTCTCCCCCAGGCTTGTGAGGAAAATGCAGGACACTGATGCCAGAAAAGCAAAAGAGGCGAAAAAGCCTGCCAGGCCAGAACCTCACCTTTGAGACCTACAGGGAAAACAGGAAGAAGCAATTCCATGGGGCTCTTCTCACCTCCTGCTCAAGAGGACACCAAGGAACCTGGTTCTGTTCTCTTTTGGTGAGGCATGGTGTGGGTGGGTGGGTAGGGGG
This sequence comes from Oryctolagus cuniculus, assembly GCF_964237555.1. Classification (NCBI taxonomy): domain Eukaryota; kingdom Metazoa; phylum Chordata; class Mammalia; order Lagomorpha; family Leporidae; genus Oryctolagus; species Oryctolagus cuniculus. Next base: position 30,400,754 of record NC_091437.1, on the reverse strand, counting down.
GCTGATCCTCCACCCCCTGGTTCACTCCCTAAACGCCTGCAACAGCTAGCACTGGGCCAGGCCCAAGCCAGGAGTCCAGAACTCCATGCAGGTCTCCCAAGCGGGTGGCAGGAAGCCGGAGCAGAGCAGCAAAGCTCCCAAACCCCAGCCCTTCCACACGGGAGGCAGGCACCCAAGCCAGACGCCCGCCCCAATGGCCTGGGCCTGAACCGTGACTAGAACCCTCCACGTCAGGCCAAGGAAGCAGAGACAGAGATAGAGGAGAAACCAGCTTCCAAGCGCACCAGGCACGTGCGTGTGCCACATTTGTCTCGGCATACTAAAGGGGGGGGGGGGGGTGCGAGGAGAGCTGGCAGGGGTGGAGATGAGACTGCTCCACGGGGACTTCTGATGGCCCCAAAGTCCACTCGCTGCCACTTCTCAGAAACCTCTGAGGAAGAAATACAGTGAGCAAAGCAGCGCAACCAGGTGTCTTTGAGCTGCTCTCCAGGGTGACGGGGCCTGTGGTGTGAGGGACGCCCCCTGCCACACGGCCGGGCAAACAGACCAGCGTCTCCAGCAATGCACACAGGGCCGGACCCAAATCCCCCCTGCTTCCACACATCCTTCAGGGACGCCGGTAACCGAACTCCCTCCCATTCCACGCTCGCACTGGAGAAGACGGACGCCTGCAAGTGCTCCGAGCACCCAGACGGAGGGGTAATGAGCAGGCGGACCCCTTTCGATCTGAGGAAGGCTTCTGCGACTCCGGCTGCTGCCCGGCCCAGCCCTCGAACTTTACCGCCCCTTCCCCCCTTGCCCTGCACACTGAGCGGCTGGGACACTTTGTTCCTTTTTAACAAACTAATTATTCTCAAACTACGTATTCTCTGTGGTAGATGTTTAGCCTAGCAGTTAAGAGCCAAGTGAGCATGCCCAGGATGCCCACATCATAGAACCCGCTCCAGCTTCCTGCCGATACAGAGCCTGGGAGGCCACGGTGATGACACAAGGGATTGGGCTCCTGTCATGCATGTGGGAGGCCTGGACTGAGTTCTTGGCTGTCAGCTTTGGCCCCAGGAAAGAGCTACTGAGGGCCTCTGAGGACTGAACCAAACAATGAAAGCTCTCTGTCTGCCCCTGCGTCTCAAATCAAGAACAATGTAAAAACCTCACACTGACTTATCTGCATATAGAAGAGAAATGAAATGCCAACTTTGATGCAGGACAAGCTAATCAGCAACAAACACTGACAGCCAAGTACCTAGTATCAGCCACTCCGCATTACCGCCTTTTCCCTGCACGAATCCTTGGGACTAGGCGCTATGACATCTTTGTTTTCCAGATGAAGAGATCAAGGCCCTGGGAGATGAAGACACTTGCTCCAAGTCACATGGTGACAAAGCGGCCAAGTCAACATCGAGATGCAGGTCCCCTGGCTCAGGAGCAGGAGGTGTAAGGGCTCAGCTGCTTACCAAGTGAGGTTAGTCTCCTCAAGGCCCCGCTGGCCCCACGGGCGCTCCACTGGCCTCCAGCAGCCACAGCGGAGAGGAGACACCTGTCGCAGGAAGGCACTGCAGGCCTGAAGCCTGCCTGAGCGCAGGAAGCATCCCAGGGAAGCTGAAAGCACTGGCTTTTCGTTTGTTGTTTTTAAATGAAAGGGAAGAGATTAAAAGGCAGGATGGGAGCATCACGCTGGGATTTAGGATCTGGGTGCTAGCACTGCGGATCGTCAACAGGCAGCTCCAATAAGCTGAACACGTAGGTTTCACTGAAGGAATCAACCTGTTGCCAAGTGAAGTGTCTCCAGAACTGGAAGGCTGTCAAACAAGCTTAGCACCATGAAATGGTGCAACTTCACGAGAGACTCTGCAAATCCCGAGGCGTACAACACAGCCCTCTCCTCTTCTTGTCTTCTTCTCTTCCTCTCTTCCTCTCATCTCTCCTCTCTCTCTCTCCTCTCTCTCTCTCTCCCCCCGAGACTAACTGGTGTCTTTCCTGTGTGCCTCTGCACACAGAGGGAGGGAAACACTGTAACTAAGATTTATTTCATTTATTTGAGAGGTAGAGTTACAGACAGACAGAAAGGCCTTTCTTCCATTGGTTCACTCCCCAAATGGCCACAATGGCCAGAACTGTACCAATCCAAAGCCAGAAGCCAGGTGCTTCTTCCCAGTCTTCCATGCAGGTGCAGGGGACCAAGGATTTGGGCCATCCCCCACTGCCCTCCCGGGCCACAGCAGAGAGCTGGACTGGAAGAGGAGCAACCAGGACTAGAACCCAGCATCCATATGAGATGCCAGCACTACAGGCAGCGGCATTACCCCCTACACCACAGTGCCGGCCCCCCCGAAACACTGTAACTAAAAACTGGTGTTTTATTTTTATGAGTGAAGCTTCTTCCATCCAATCAAACACTGTGTTAATTTTTAGGTAGAAAAAGAAATCACAAGGGGCTGAAACAATTGTGATAAAATGTTCTCTTTAAACACCTTGAGACATAACTCATATTCCTGAGCTGCAAAGTGCTAACAGGGAAGTCAAACCAAACCAAGCCAGGGGTTCGTGCCAAGCCTCAAAGACAAGCAAGTGTACTGACCCTTGCATATCCACGAGGACCTGAGGCCTACTCCAAGCGGAATGAGTGTGCAAGATGGAGAAGAAGTGGAAACGGGAAGGACGGGGGGAGAGAAGGACAGAGGGGGCTGACAGCAGACGGCAAGAAATCCCCATTCAGCAGCATCTGTTTCTGAGAAAACCGCCCCGGCGACTCACCGGTCTACAGCTTCCACGTCAAAGCAAAACCTCTTCTCGATGGAGTCTGTTTTGCGCCTTGTGCAGGACTTCAGGGTGATTGTTTCATCTTCTCCCTGGTGGTACAGACAAACCATCAAGAGGAGGCCAGAACACGGGCCCTGCCCCTCTGCAGGAAGAGCAAGGCAGACAAACAGCAGCAGTCGCTGTGTCCCAAACCGGAGGGTTCTCAACCACACAAAGCAGAAGACTGCATGCGGCCTCTGGCAGGGACTCGCGCAGCGACAGTCTGCACACCTCGTTGTCCTGGGAGTCAAACATCTGTAGTACCTGTGCACCAGGACAGCTCAACATCAACCCACGGCAGATCAACTAGACGGGCCTGAGACCAAGACAGTGGTCTCTCCTGGACCCTGAGCTTCTATGACACTGGGCTGGTCATCACATCTCAGGAAGTTGTGGGAGACCAGGCCACATATCAGAACGGTGGACCCCTCCCTCCCGCACTGCAGTGACCACAGTTGAAACCACCTGTTCACACAGGTGATGATTGCAGTAACTCCTCTCTCCTGGTTAAGCCCGAGTTCCCTGAAAGCAGAGACTGGGTCTGTTTTTGCTTATTACTCTTGTGTCACCTAAGCTCATGGATCCCAGAACACAGTAGGTGCTCAATAAATCAGTCTTAACCGTTTTACTGACATTTAATAATGTACAATAGACTGCACCTGTCTAAAGTCTACACTTTATAAAGTCTGCCAGCTGTACTTACCAGTAAAGCCATCACTACAAGCAAGCCAACGAACATCTCTCTCCCCTCTGGGCCCTAGGTAATGCGCCATTCCTCCCGGGCCACCCCCAGGCGACCAGTGACCCAGCTGTTAGTTTGCACCTCCATCTTTGATATAAATGGAGTCCCAGAGTGTGCACACAGTGGGTCTGGTTTCTCTCCCTCAGCATAACTGTCTCGCAGTGTTGTGTCTGTAAGGAGTTTGTTGCTGAGTAGAATTCCATGTTGAAGTCAAACACGCCACCTTCACCGCCTAACACTGCCGGGAAACACAGAAGCTATTCTCTCGAATTTCTTCCCTGCCACTTCCGAGTTTGTGAGGGTTCCCGTTTCTCCTTGCCTCTACTGATCTTTTTTCTAAAGCAGGGGCAAAATTAGGAAGCTTCCCATGTGAGTTACAAGAGGAAATGTGACTACATAAGGTACATGTAACCACCTATTAATATCAGAATATCACCAAAACACGGAACCTAGGAAGAGACAGTTTATGTTCCCAAGCCTTACATCTATTGTCTTTTATTAAATAGCAAAGATGAATTTCTTAGATTGAGACTTGTTCCTTCTCCAGTTTGTGAAGCACCGCAGGGTGTTAGATAAAAGTTCCAACAGCCCATTGTTTAGGACCAAGCTCCCGTGGACCACAGAGATCAGCGTGGAGTCACCCAGGCTCCAGGCTACTAAACTGAAACTAAGCTCTTTACTGGATCTTCCAAGAACCTGGGAGAAATGAGAGGTAATGGCAGAATTTTTCACAGATGCTAGCCTCTGTTGCTAACACACAATAATAAAGTTCTTTCTGCCTTAATCTTTATATTTACAAAGGTAGCCTGAAGTCAACCTTATGTAAACCAGTTTTTTTTTATTTTATTTTCTTCTGTTTTCTGTCTCCCTGTCCCACCTTACAAGGAAAGTGGCTTTGAGATGACTTCATTCCTGTTTCTGCTTTCTTCAGCCTTTCTCTGCCTGTCAAATCCGCCTCCTCCGCTTGGCTCAGAGGGCCACTTACTGTGTTCTACAGAATCAAACGTTGTTCCATTCTAGAACTGCAGATCAACCAGCGAAGGTCTTTAAACTGTTGTGAGAAACAGTCACACACGGGGAACTGTGGCCCTGCTGACACCTAACTAGCTTCAGGTGTCACAGCGTGGACCAGCTTCCGCCAGGATCTGCTGGACTCATCAAGGCTCAGCACAGAAAAGACGCAGCCGACCACACCCCGTGAGAAAGCCTGCAAAGGGGACCCAGCTGCGCAACTACTGGCAACCTGGAGAAGTGCTCGGTACAGATAACCATCGCATACATACACAAAAAATCACTATGATGACACTACAAAGAAAAGGGAGGGAGAGAGGCAGGATGCGCTACAAGAGCTGCGTTAAGAGGATCTAATGTGGTCAGGTGTCGCTCCCCCTCTTCATGGAGGAACGACACAGGACCCTGCGCTGTTCTTTCGTCTGCTCGGCCCTCCCCGGGTTTGCTGCTGGTTCTTCCCGGGTTGGCTACTGTCCCTTCCACCTCCGTGGAAGGGCGGTTCCCCCTGCCACATTCCCCACTTCCGCAGGGGAGCGGCACACCGCCGGCCGGCTCTCTCGGGGGCTGCACAGGTGTTCCCCTTAGATGTTCCCCTTAGATGTTCCTCGTGCATGCCATCTCTCTCCTCCTTTATAGTCCTCTGCCAATCCCAACTCGGCTGCCCACACGCCGAGTACACTGCTCTCCTCCAATCAGGAGCAAGTCCTACAGTTTATTGGTTGAACTGGAGGCAGCTGTGTAAAAGCTGTTTTCTTCTCTCCCAGCGCCATATTGTGGGAGAGCAGATGCATAGAATAAGTCTTAATTCCAGTAACAGTCTAGTCCGGGTTGCTCCCCACAGTCAGGAAGGTTAGGAGAGGCTTTCTGAGCTGAGATTAGGAGATGAAATAAGAAGACAAGGATGGGCTGGAGAACAGCAGCTGCAAGGCCCTGTGGTCAGGGTCTAGGAGTCCTGCAGGAACAGGATGGAAACCGAGACAGTAGGAGGCCCAGAGGGAACCAGAAAGTGACACAAACAAGAGTCTGAAGGAGGGCAGGGGCCAGACCACGCGGCCAGAAAACAACCAGGGGTCCCAAGCCAGGGAAGGCACACAATCAGCTTCAGGCCGCTCCAGGTCTTCCGAGAGGAGCCGCATCTCAGAGGGCAGGAAACGGGGAAATTCCTTCACCACAGGGGCCAGGTCTCCCAGAGGGTGGAGCAGACCTGCTCACAGCTCCAGGCCCAGAGCTAGAAGAGGAGGAGCTCCTAAAGCCCGGGTAGGGAAGGTCCAGCCGGGGGCCATTCAAGGTCCACAAAATCCTTTGGTCTGGTCCTGTCAAAGCAAACACTGGCCAGACTCTGAAACTCAGTAAATATACAGCCAGCAAAGTTTAAGCTGATAACTGTGATATTATAAATATCCAAAAGGCCCTTGGCAGGAAAAGGTTCCCCACCCATGATTTAAAGGAAAAAAGTCCAAATTCAAGACAGTGAGGGGCAGAAAGGATGGAGAAAAGGATGTTAGGATCAGAAAACATCCTCCTGTCCCGGGGAAGCCCACCTCCAGCACCCAGGACAGCTCTGTACAAACAGGAGTGCAAAGACAGCCCAAAGCCCTCCCTACAGATCGCCATGACGTCACACTCCTCCTCCCAAAGGTGGAGCAGAGAGAGCGACATCATGGCAACGACAGTAGCTTTAGATCAGGAGACTGAGAACAAGGATCGGGGTTTGAGTCCTGGCTCTGTACCCCACTGGCTGTACGACCTCATAAATCACTTTCTCAGAACCTCCATTTCCTCTCTGCTTCTTTATTTTTTAAAGATTATTTATTTGGAAATCAGAGTTAGAGAGAGAGAGAGGGAGAGACAGAGAGAGATCTTCAATTCTCTGGTCCATTCCGCAGATGGCTGCAAAAGCTGGGTCTGGGCCAGGAGCCAAGAACTCCATCAGGTCATACAGCTGAGCAACAGGGGCCCACGGACTTGGGCCACCTTCTGCTGCTCTCCCGGCACGTCAGCAGGGGGCTGGATAAGAAGCAGAACAGCAGGGCCTTGAATCGGTGCCCCAGTGTGGGAGGCCGGCGTTCTAAGTGGGAGCTCACCCCTGTTGCACAACACCTGCCTTTCTGGAAGAAGGAAGACTGGATCCAACACTGTGATAGAGGACAATAAGGATACTGGAAAGTTTAAAGGGTAAAATAAATGTGACAAATTAATACAGTCCATCATGGTATCGCGGTCCTAATGTAGCACTCATTAAGTGTCCCCCGTCCCAAGAAGTTCATTTCCACGGCCTCAGATACACCTGTGAACTCATACACACACCTGTGGACAACCTAGTGGGGCATTTCCTATCTGGGCTTCCAAACCTCTGCCATAACCGGTCCCCACCTTGCACTTTCAAGTATGAGAAGACAGGGGTACCGAAACTACAAGAGTTCTTCATTAAAGGTTTGGGGAAACACAACATAAAAAGCTCCAAAATAAAGACTGAGGGGGAGAGCGATTCAGGGGCACTGGTTTCTCGAGGACTAACAACTCCACTTGCAGAACGCAGGCCCCACCTCCACTCCCACTGCATGAAAAGCAGGGGTCCCTATTCACACAGTGTCTCGTTTCCCACTACCTCTATTCTCTCCGTGTGACGATATTTTAATATGTCCACTTTCCTGGGATTCTCTGCAAATCAACCCCTCCTCTGGCAAGAATCATGACAAGGGCTGTGCTACTGCTCAGATACGGGGAGGGAACACAGATGCTGCCAACCTCCTCTACCACGGCTCAAGGACAGGAAAGCCGGAAGGAAAACTGGGAGCGGAAGAGAGCAGGGGCCCAGCACAGCACGGGGGTGCAATGCCAAAGCCAAGAAGCTCTTTGCTTCTCCACGCCGTCGCCACGCACAGGCAAACCTGACAGGTGCACAGACCTGCACCACAGAGAAGAGCAGGCATGGAACGCTTACAGAGGACCACAGTGAGACACCACTGCCAAATCATTTATGCTAAAGACAGAACCACAGAAATGATTCTGAGCACAATGTAAATATTTTCTACTAAAAACACTAAAATCTCTAAAGGGAAAGTGAAACTCCCATTGAAACTTGGGGGTCAGGGGACTTTGGGGGTTCATTTCAACCAACAGGGCAAAAATAAGGCTAATGACTTCCTTGTTTTTAACTGACAAAGGCTAATGGCTTCTAAGGTCAGGTCATTAAAAGGCAATGCAGTGTCTGCGTCAGCTGCTAGAACATGCACTCCTGAAAACCTGCAGCTGCCCTGAAGCCACAAAGCTGTCAGGAAGCCCGAAGGAGGCCATGCAGAGACCCGACAGACAGGCCCTGAGGTTACCCCGGGACAGCGGGAAGAGGCAGACAAGGAGAGCAGGAGAGGGGAGGAGCTGTATCTGGCCAGCTTCACACTGCGTCAGACCCTCTTCATCACAGCTCTAGCACCAGATGATGAGACCTCACGAGAAACTGCAAGCCCCCTGAATTCCTGACCCACCAAAACCGCAAGACATACGGAAATGGCGAGGTTTTAAACACTGCTACGTTTGGGACTAACTTGTTGCGAAGCCAACAGGTAAGAACAATCGAAGCATCAGCTGGGGGCCTGCACTGTGGTGTGGCAGGTTAAGCAGCCACCTGCAACGCTAGCATCCTCTCTGAGCACCAGCTCCACTGCCACTCAGCTCCCTGCTAGTGCCCCTGGGAAAGCAGTGGACGACGGCCCGCCACCCACATGGGGGATCCACATGGAGTTCCAGGCTCCTGGCTTCAGCCTGGCCCAGGCCCAGGCCAGCAGTTGCAGTCATTTGGGAAGTGAACCAGCAGACTTAAGATTTATTTCTTTCTTTCTCTCTCTCTTTCTCTCTCTCTCTCCTGTGTTTCTCCCTCTCTGTAACTATGTCTTTCAAATAAATAAATATTTAAAAAATTACAAAGAACGGTCAGCTGGCAGTCCTGTGGATATGGAGTATGAGTGGCATGAACCAGTTTCACAGAATGACATGGTAGCGTGTGAAAATACTGCACACACTTGACAGTGTACCTGTGTGGAATATATGAAAATTTCCCAACTATAGCTCCTAATATAACTCAGTACTAATAATTCTCTTATGTTCATTATTCTTCAAGGCACATTGCCTCCTGGAGCTACTGTATAAAAATTGGCAATAACAGTGAAAGACTGGCATTGTGACTTTACAAGCCTATTATAATCACTGTTCACATAGATTAGCCAAGCAAATCAAGCATGAAATTAAAACACGAACTCACCCCCTTTCCTCCTGACTTCTGGTCAAACGGCACCATGCTGATCTGCTTGGAATCCCGCTGATATGTACAGTAGTGCTTCACCCAGGAAGTTCCAAAGTGACCTGCAAGGAAACGTTCCCCGTGAATCACCTGTGCGTGCCCGCGGCGTGCTGCACCTTGTTAACTGAAGCATCACACAGCAGCACTCACCTGCCCTCCGATCGCCTTAGGGGCAACATACTCTCCACCCAAGCTAGAACCACACAGACGGAAATCCCATCCCACAGGCTGCAAAGGGAACCAACCCAAGGCTTTCCCCCAGGGACCAGAGACTGTTTCCCACTCCTGCACCATTGTAAGCCGGTCTTACAATACAAGGGAGGAAGAGGTTCCCTGGGGAAATTAATTCACATTCCCCTCATCAGTCTCCACGTGCTATTTCCGTGCTGTTCCCTGACAGGAGGAGGACTGAGGGATGAAGGGAGGAAGCCTCCTCCAACTGCCGTCACCGCTCCCATCTGTGTGATGACATCACACTCCCCCACTCAGCGCACAGACCTCGGAGGCGCTGACCTACTTCCCAAGCCCACATGTCTGCTTGACTGAGCTCAAGAAGATCTGAAAGGCAGCCAAGGAGACCTCAGAGACGCCACAGATGCAGACAGGAAGTGACTAGGAGTGCCCGCGTGCAATCTAAGCAGGCTGTCCTTCGAAATTATCCCTCGGGAAGGAGGAAAACGCCATGAAATCAAGTTCTTAGCATACCTCTGCTTTTACTCAGTGTGGGGCCAATTCTTTTAACAAAGGAACATTAGGAAGAGAAGGCACTTCAGGCCAAAAGGACCTCAGCCAATACTAGTTCTGGAAGCTTACAGCGATCATATAGCAGATACTGTTAAATTTGAAAAAAAAAATTATGAAGAGCATTAGCAAGGATGTAATAACTATTAATGGTATAACTGCCAATCACAGATGCTGGATGTCTCTTAGTAAACGTGGGCAATGCAGCAAGTGCTCCCATGGGGGCATCAAGGACAAATGAAATCAACAATCACCCGAAGCCCAGAGCTGAGACAGGGGGCAGGCAGCCCACATGGGCGCCCACTCGTGTCCCTTCTGCCCATCTTCTAATCCAGCTCTTTGCTTATGGCCTGGGAAAGCATTGGAAGATGGCTCAACTGCTTGGGTCTCTGTACTCACATGAGAGACCCAAAAGAAGCTCCTGTCTCCCAGCTTCAGATCGACCCAGCTCTGGGCACTGTGGTCATTTGGGGAGTGAACCACAGGATGAAAGACCTTTCTCTCTGTCTCTCCCTCTCTCTGTCTGTAATTCTACCTCTCAAATAAAATAAAATCTTTAAAAAAAATCATCTGAATGTATTCTCCTTGCTGGTGGAAAAAATTCTAATGACAGCACAACACAAAGATTGCAAAAATGCATAAGCATGGACAAACTGAGCATCAAGCTAAACAAAGGGCATTAGCAGATTATAGATAAGTCAATAAAACAGGAATGCACAAGTCCCTACTGACGACGGAAAAATGGATGGATGGATGGATGGACAGGGGGACAGGGTGACAGGAAGAGAAACTGGAAGGAAGAAGAGAAAGGATGGCATTTCTCTATAGTAACAGAAATAAATAACGGAACTAGAAAATTTCCTCCTTGCAGCCATCACAGAAATGACCAGTTCAGGCATAGACTATCAATGGACACTAAATCTAAGGGGGAAAAACATGGTCAGAGGATCTTAGGGTAGCAACCTACAGATGGCTGTTTAGTTGTAAGGGCGAAACAGCGACTGTACCATTGAGAAATTCACATCACCACCGAGGAGCAGATGGACAGCACACGCATCAGACCACCGTCCCAGAGACACACACAGTGTTGCCTAGGTGGGACTGCACCAGGGAGGCATAACCTCAATCTAATCATGAGCACACGCTGAGGAAGACTCCTTAAAGGGACTGGCCTGCGTCCTTCCAACACATCAACGTCCTCAAAGGCAGCGAAAGGCAAAGGAACCAATGCACAGTAAAGGAGACGGAAGTCATGGCAACGAACGTCAATATGCATATGAGATGCTGTCCTGCAGGAAAGCACAGTGCTCCACAGCAGTGTTATGGGCAACACTGGAATATGCCAGCGACCAGCTCCAGCCAGTCCAGGGCTCCCAAGGTGTGAGAGGGGTCGGTGCTCGAAGAAATGAGAGACACTCACAGCAAGGCTGACGGCATGGCCCTGGCTCTGGAGCACCAGACTTTATTTTTATATTCTAAGTCACATAATGATTCTTTCTACTTACAATAACAAGTCTGTGGTCCACTTTCATCTAGTTACAATATCTTTGATTTTCATGGGCATATTCAAAACATGGGTTACTATCACAGACAGGTGCAAGATAACAGGCTGCCCACACAAGCCAAGACCTGGAGTGCTGTCGAGCTACGCAGAAATTGGCTATACAAGCTAGAATATTATCTTCCTAATCTAATCTTTACTAGAAGCCCCAAGTTCAAAGCAGGCCCTTTTTTAAATGTATCCCCGCTTTTGCAGTTGTTTCTGTAACTCTAACTTCTTTATCGTACTTATTTCACTTAGATCTATTCCACAGTTTTGATATCCTAACCATTGTTGTATTTGTAGTGCATATTGAATTAAAGCTTTAATAACATTTATCTTTATTTTAGTGGGAAGTATTTACCAGGGAGCCTGTTGCCTTTTAATTCTTTCCCACAAACAGCTCAACCTTGCGTAAAGCATTAACCCTTTCTCCTACACTAACATCTGCTTGATTAAAATTCTACAAAGCAATGGACATTTTGGGGATTATGAGACTAAGCGTTCTTCCCTAAAAAATAAGAATACAGCAATCATTAGCGGGACCTGCAGGAAGCCCCGGCTTTCTTAAGCAGAGTGTAGTTCCCAAGAAACCTAAAACCACCAAGAGGACCACAGCTGAACTTCTCACACCTTGCTGAGACAGACCTTCGGCTGTGTCCTTGTCAGCCAGCTGAAGTTGCCTTGGGCTCACCAGGAATACAGATTGGAATTAAGATTAAATAGTGTATCAGTAGGCCTGGTGTTGTGCTGCAACAGAAAGTGGCCACCTGCAACACTGGCATCCCACCTGGGTACCGTTTTGAGACCCAGCTGCTCTACTCCCAATCCAGCTCCCTGCTAATGCACCTGGGAAAACAGCGGAAGATGACCCAAGCGCCTGGGCACCTGCACCCAATGGGAGACCTGGATGAAGCTCCAGGTTCCTGGTTTTGGCCTGGCCCATCCCTGGCCACTGCGGCCATTTGGGGAGTGAACCAGCAGATGGAAGATCTTTCTCTGTCTTTCGAATAATGAAATAAATTAAAAAAAAAATAAGTGTATCAGTTATCAATTCCCTGGATGCAGTTACATGAAAGAATAGCCACATTCTTAGAAAATTTGCACTAAAGGAACATGGCATATGCAACCTGTTCTCCAAAGGTTCAGGGAGTGAGTGAGTGTGTGTGCACACACATGCACGCATATGGGTGGGGGCGGGGCAGATGTGCACCCAACACAGGAAGAATGGTGTAACTGTGTTGACATGTTAAAAACTAGTTACATCTAGTAATATTACAGTGTGACCTACATAATTTTTCCAACTTTTCTTTGAAATTATTTTTGACATTATTTCCAAATAAATTATGAAAAATGACACAAAAATTTTGAAAAAAAAAAAAAAAAGCTACACTCCCACGACACTTGTCCCCCCTGGATTATTTTGTTAGAAAACCAAAAGGAGGCTCTAATGGTGATAAACACATCAACTTGGAAGAACACATGAAGGGTTGAAGAAAATCGCTGAACGGAATGTGACAATACAAAAAAGCAACATTGCTTTCCTATATGTAAGTGAATGCTGTTAATTCATGAGGCATTATAAATGAGCACTGAGCTAAATGTCTGCAATCTTGAAAATGTAAATAGACCTAAAACCATCTTTGGGTAGGACTTCAGTAGGCAAAACTGGGGTCACCTTCTGTGCAGGCCTACATGACACCTGCAACTAAAGTTGCTTCCATTTCTTCCAAAGATCCACAAGCTCTTTCCTGTAAGGGTCAGGGACTTAAAACCTTGGTCACAGCTCACACCTCCAACCCCACTACTGCCCTCATTGTCACAAGCGAACAATTTGAAGGCCAAGCAAATTCATGGGTAATCAACACACAGAATCATCAGTAAAATCATGTATTTCTATTCTATTCCATGAGCGAAGACACTGCCCAACTCTACATCAAGGGGACATCCAAAAACGAAAAGCTGCCACACATCTGGGAGGAGCATTGAGCTCTCCTAAGAAAGCAGGGGAGGAGACTAGAAAAAGAATTACTCATTAAAAAAAATTTACTTTCTTTCATTCCTACATTGCATGCCTACAATAAATCTGAGAGCGCTCCCCGGAAGAGCACAGCCCCGTCACAAAGCCCTCTCCAGGCCGGAGGCACAGATGCGTGGAGGCACTAAAAGCCCCACATTCGCAGCACCTGGCATCTCTTCCCCTGACCTCATTCTCAGGAGGGCAAAGGCTCATTCTAAGCTGTTGCTTCTACCTTAAATGTCAGGGACTGGGAAGAAGGGAGACGAGAAGAGGGTAAGGGCCCACGTCCTAACCACTGGGGCCTCGCTGCAACAGCTGTCAAGAAGAGAATCAGCGAGCCGGCGCCACGGCTCAATAGGCTAATCCTCTGCCTAGCGGCGCTGGCACACCAGGTTCTAGTACTGGTCGGGGCGCCGGATTCTGTCCCGGTTGCCCCTGTTCCAGGCCAGCTCTCTGCTGTGGCCAGGGAGTGCAGAAGAGGATGGCCCAAGTGCTTGGGCCCTGCACCCCATGGGAGACCAGGATAAGTACCTGGCTCCTGCCATCGGATCAGCGCAGTGCGCCGGCCGCAGTGCACTGGCCTCGGCGGCCATTGGAGGGTGAACCAACAGCAAAAGGAAGACCTTTCTCTCTGTCTCTCTCTCTCTCTCTCTCTCACTGTCCACTCTGCCTGTCAAAAAAAAAAAAAAAAAAAAAAAGAATCAGCACTGGGTAATGCTGCTGGAGATGAGGACCCTGATGGACGGCGCCGCGCAGCAGGCTGGACCTCTTCAAGGCTGCGCGGCTCAGGATGTGGGATGTAAGACTACGCAAAGGACAGAGGATCGTCGAGAGCCCAGCGATGCCAGGGAGAGAAGCGTTTCAGGGAATCCCACTTCCCAAGCGGACTCCGAATACGTCACTTGAGGGAGATGAATCAGTGGACACCACCTTTCCCTGTAAAAACTGAACCACAAGATCACTGACCGCCCTTCAGACCCAGACCGGGCGCTGCTGGACGTGCCCTCCGCCTTGCGGGCAAGGGGCCGAGCGCACGCCAAGTGGTCCAGTGCAAGCACTTACGTTTCTCCTGCACGTAGAGGTACCCTTCCATGGTGTACGGGCTGATGGTCTTGTGTTCAAGGGGATTCTCCTTCATCTTCCTCATCAGGGACTCCACTTCTGACCTGGTGCCTTCAAAGCGATTTCTTGTCTGGAATGAGTGAAAGGGATCTTATTGCAATCAAGCAACGAAACTTCCGACCAGCCATTCAGATACTCAACCTGAGAGAGAATGCACGTTCAGCCTTCTAGGGAAGGGGCAAACATTCATTCCTGAGTTTTGTATTTTGGTGTCCAAGTCCTATGCCAGAATGACTCTCAAACTCTAGCAATCATCAAAGCCATCTAGGCAACTTACAGAAAATGCAAATGCCCAGGCCTCACGCCCAGATACCAATTTAGTTTCTTAGACCCTGAAATGTGAGCTTTGAATAAGCATCCAAAGTGATTCTGTTTCAGAAGGGCCAGGGATCTTCATGCCTTCAGACCTGCATGAAACTCCTGCACTCAAGGCCACTCACTACCCCCACCAGTACCTGTAACGGGTGAAGGCTAGAGGCAAAAGGGGAAGGGGCCACAAGCCAGGCCCCCTGGCTTCTATTCAGACCCACCATGAAGACCCACCCTAGCTCCAGGGCCCAGGGGGCACTGATGAGGTCTCGCCATCCTGCTACCCCCACCCTGGCCCAGCTGTTTCTGTGCCACTGCCCCCAGTAAAACTGCTGCACCAACATCTCTGTTGCAGAGTCGGCCCCGGGAGGAACCCAGCCTGAGGGAAGCCCTGCTTTGTGAAACCTCCCCGACACTCTGCGACTCCCTGCTCTGATGACACAGGGGACAGGGCAGCTCCTGGCTCCTAACAACTATGCCACACCAGCACACAGACATACCCGGGCTTGTTTCCTACACAGTCACCCTGAAGCAAAGACAAGAGGAAGACTAACAGGGTTCAGCATGCAGTGAAGGTGAACACTGGAGCCCAGGGAACTGCTCTTAAAAGCCCCACGCGGGATTCTCTGCACAGAGACCCTGTGTCATAACTGGGGGGAGGAGACTGGGAGCAGAGGGCACTGACTGGGATTTCCGGTGAGCCTTCCTAGGAGATGGATTAAGAGCACATCCTTTAAGCAGGAGGCCAGCACGGGGCCCCCACCCCCATCCCCTGAGCACACACTCCAAAATGTCAGGCAGACAAGTGCACAGAGGGAGGCTGGGCTGGACTGGGCGGGATTTCCACTTCCAAAGGAAATCCTGACTGTGATGCGACAGATCTCCAGCCTAATGGGCAGCAGCACTTCCGAGAACATACAGAACAGAAATAGGGCTTTGAAATAATAAAGAGCAGGCGTCTGACCAGGGCCACCCTCAGAACACCTGCCCCCTGCTGCTCTCCAGACCCGGGCAAGACCCACCCGGCCCTCTGCATTCCAGGCCACGTGGGTGGGCTCCCTGGCAACCAGACCCACGCTTGTTTTTCCCTTTCCTTACCCAGAGAAAGGAAGCCCATCCCTCTGCCCACTCACATTCTGTATGCTGATGGTCAGCTGTGTCTTGAAGTCGCCAAAATCCTTGGCCAGCTCGTAACCGTGGTGATAGAAAGTGAAGAGGCCCTGCAGGAAGGCCAGCAGCTGGAACAAGGAAGGTGCAGTGAGACGGGCAGGCTGAAAGGGGACACTGTGTGGGTGTATCTGAGTTCCCGACGCTGTTGTGAAAGCCGAGAACACAGCAGCAAGAACGGATGAGCAAGTGCTGCACACCCCTTGTGCGCCAGGCACTGTGCACTCCTCGGCTCCACAGCACACTCAGACAGCCAACGACCCAAGGACCACTGCAGCCCCCACTTCACCAGCGAGGAAGCAGGTTCAGGGAGGTTAATGAGTACCTTGCCCCGAAACACCCCGTGAGCGGCAGCCAGGATTCCAAACCAGGTCTCCTGGGTGGCAGCATCGCTGTTGCCGCCCTGTGAGCCTTAACACTTGCTCAGAACATCAGTTCTTCAGAAACCAAAGACCAGAGCTCTGGCTCGGCTTCCACTCTGCCATTATTTATTTATTTATTTATTCTTTAAAGATTTATCTATTTATTTGAAAGTCAGAGTTACACATAGTGAGAAGGAGAGGCAGAGAGGGGTCTTCCATCCACTGGGTCACTCCCATGATGGCCACATCAGCCAGAGCTCAGCTGATCCAAGCAGGAACCAGGAGCTTCCTCTGGGTTTCCCACGCAGGTGCAGGGCCCAAGGATGTGGGCCGTCTTCCACTGCTTCCCCAGGCCACAGCAGAGAGCTGGATCAGACGTGGAGCAGCCGGGTCCCAAGCCGGCGCCCATATGGGATGCTGGCATCTTTACCTGCTATACCACAACACCGGCCCCCTGCCCTGACATTTATAATAGACAGTGATCCCACTGCAGAGCACGGGCGAGAAGGAAGCCACCGTGTTCTGAGTGCGCAGTCTACCTGGCAGAGGCAGGCACAGAAATTCACCCAGATCAGACTCCAGCCGACGTGTGTTTCTGTGCTTTCCCCAAATTATCCAGAAGCCAACACGGGACCTCCTTTAGTTAATTATTCCCATGCTGCCCCCCCCTTCAGGTACACGGGCTTCCCTGCATTCCCGGGCTACTGAGTGAGCTCACTCGCTATTTAGTGTTGTCCTTGGTGAACAGTGAAACATCCGTCTACCCCAATCCTTGAATACTGAAAAACTATCCATGTCCCCACCGGGAACCCCCGCCAGCCTTCACTTCTCCAAACTCAACAACGTCCCCACAACATCGTCCCGAGCTGCACCCAACCCCGCCCCTGCTATGCTCTCCTGGCCCCTCCAGCTGCCTGTGTCCATGCCCCTAACTCTGCCTTTCAAATAAATAAGAAAAAAAAGAAAAAAAAAAGATGTATTTATTTATTTTAAGAGCTACAGAGAGATGGGGAGAGAAACAGAGAGGCCTTCCATCTGCCATCTGCAGGTTCACTCCCCACATGACCACCAATGGCCAGGACTCAGCCAGGCCAAAGCCAGGAGTCAGGAGCTTCTTCTGGATCTCCCATGTGGGTGGTAGGGACACAAGCACTTGGGCCATCTTCTGCTGCTTTTCCTAGGCCTTTGGCAAGGAGCTGGATCAGAACTGGAACAGCCGGGACATGAACCAGTGTCCCAGGCATTAGTTTAACCCACTACACCACAGCGCCAGACCCTGCCTCTTCTGTTCTGATTAGCAGCCCCAATATTCACTGAAAAAGGATGTGGATCTCATCCCACACACCCACCCCCACGCTCTCACCTGGCTTACAGCAGCGATGGTAGGCACCATGGCAGGTGGCACTCTAAGCTCAGAGTGGTGACCTGTCTTCAGGCTAAGTCACATAACCAGCCCAGTTTATCAAAGAGCTCTGGGGACTGGTGTTGTGACACAGCAGGTATAGCTGCCAGGCTGCTCTACTTCCAATCCAGCTCCCTGCTGATGCACCTGGGAAAGCAGATGATGGCCCAAGTACTTGGACCCCTGCCACCCACATGGGAGACCTGGACAGCATTCCAGGCTCCCAGCTTTGACCTGGCTGAGCCTAGGCCATTGTGGTCATTTGGGGACTGAACAAGCAGATGGAAGATCTCTCTATATATAGGACTGTGCCTTTCAAATAAATACATCTTTAAATAAATAGAGAGTTGTGCACTGAGAAATCAGATAAACAATATGGTGCCGTGACATCCCTCTGCCACTGTCCCAGACACTTCTGTCCCCTTGGATTCTCATGGGAGGTGGGGAAGCAGGCATCAGGGGCGTTGTGGTTGTCAAGGCATCTAGTGGAACCATACACAGATCCCTAACACAAATCAGCGAGTGAGTGAGAACCACAGACTACCGCTGCCAGGAACTCTCTTCTGCGAAGAGGACCAAAGCCTCCGTGCATTATCTACATGAAACTCTGGCCTGGGTGCCTCAGGGACAGAGCAAAGGGGCTCTTCCTGCTCAAGGCAGTCCGGTACTCTCAGTAAGGACCCTCATTTCCTCTTGTTATCTCTGCCCTCCCTGCTGGGCCCCATCACTGTCTGAGGCCCTAGCCCACCCCTGCATGAGGATAACGCAGAGGACAAGGAGCTCAATTCTAAGGCCATTCCTCCCATGAACTCTGATCTGTCCAAACAGGGCCTGTCTCTCTCGGGCTCATTCAGTGCTCTCAACCAGCCCACTGAGAAGACGCCACTTGGGCAGACATCCAAGGGTTCCACAAGCAAGACAGCTGAGTTGCTGACATTAATTTCTGTATTCACGTTCTTTGGTCTCCTGCCTTGACCGTCCACAGGGGAAATGATGCCTTACTGGTACTGCGGCCCACTTCCGCCTCCCTGCCCTCCCCCAGACCCTCTGAACCTTGGCACCTGCATCACCTGCGGGAAATCAGAGTCCAGGCCTTAGACTCCACGGACGGAGGATTCGGCTGCTGGGAGGAAAGGCTTCTGCCGCAGCCCACCTGGCCGTCAGCTCAGAGAGCTCAGCGCCTCCACCAGGCAACCACAAAATCCCAGGCTGGCTAAGCGGGCCTCCCTGCCTGCCTCGACCTCCCACCTATCCCGCTGGTCCTCAGAGTGGGGCTGCATGCACACGGACTCCTCCTTCCTCGCTGACCGTGGACACCACTTACTTTATTTAAAACAAAGGTGCCACTGTTGCCATTAGTTCTGGCTGCCCACTAGACCAGAACAACCATCACGTATTAAATCGTGTTCCCTCAAACACACATGTAAGCTCAAACCCCCAACATCTGAGAATGAGAATTTATTGGCAAATGGGGTCTTTACGGAGGCAATCAAGTTATAAAATAAGGTAAGTAGAGTGGGTCCTAATGCTTTCAGGAGCACAACATGGCTGTGTCCTCATTAGCCTGGACACAGAAACACACAAACAGAGGGAAGCTGTCCATGTGAAGACGGAGGACGGGCACGATGCACCCAAGGGGACCCCTCAAAGCTTATGGAAGATGAAATCAAAATGTCAGTTTAAAAATCTGAAATCTATTTGCACAGGGGTCTTCAGAAAGTTCATGGAACATGAGTATTACAAAACAAAAGAAATTAAGCATATATCTTACAAAGACTCTGCACCCAAAGCAACTCATCTTTTACTTCCATTTTCTGGTGAACTTTCTAAACCTTTACATCAACCAAGGAACACCACCAATGGCCAGCAAAGGGCCAGAAGCTGGGGAGAGGACAGAGCCTCTCCTTCCAGGTGTCAGAGGGAGCGTGCCCCTGCCTACACCACAGCCTCACACTCTGGCCTCTCCAGCTGGGAGACAAGATTCCCACCCAGTCTGTGGTACTCCTTACAGCAGGCCTGGTACACACAGCTACCAGGCATCACTCACTGACGCAGCAGACAGTAGGGCAGCCGAGCCAGCTAAGCCACCAAGCTCCCTCAACTCGGTCTTCACGGGGGACACCGATGATACTCTGGGCGGTGAAGACCATGCACATCCTTGACATAACACAAGCACTGCAGAGCTGGGCGGCAAGAAACAGGTACGCCCAGCCTGACGCGGAAGACGTGCTGTGGTGCAGGCCAGACCGGAGAGGGGAGAGGCCCAGGGCAGGAAGGGAGGAGAGAAGGAAGCTGGAGGACAGTAGAGGAAGGAACGGCACCAAGAAATCCTCAGGGCCCACACCTTGAAGACAAGGAAACACAACGACGCCGGATGGACATGAATCAGGTCTGTACGGGATGCCTGACAATTCCCCAGCAGAACCCTCGCAGAACTGTCCTTGAGTGCCGAGAGCAGTGCCTGGGAGCACTGGTGCAGGACTCTGGGAAGCTGCCCCCGGGGCTTTTCCGCTGAAGACTTGGCTAATTCCCTCAAAACACTCTCTTGGTACATGTTATCATTCTTGGGCCCTCCAGGGAGTCAACAGCCAGCCGCCCTGAGCGTCCCAAAACACTGTGGCCATGGCCTCTGCACATGACCAGCTCACTTCTGCTGGGGCTGAGCCACTGCGGCCGCTGGGCAGCCACTGCCTCGACTGCACTTTGTCTTCAGGATCATCGAGATTTCCACGTCCTGCTTCAGATTCTCCATCCCACTTGTTCAACATTTCCACTGCAAGTTCTGCTCTCGTCTACGGCCGATCTGGGCTCTACTGCTGTGGCATCGACCGAGAGGAAAGTTTTCCACTTTGATTTATCAGTCATGATTATGTACGCCCAACCAACTGAGACGTCCATGGTGTTGGCTACTGTTTCTGCTGTCAAGTGCGGATGCTCTTCCATTCGCACATGAACGAGATTAATTTGCCCTTGGAAATTCACGCGGATGCTTTGTTCCCACAGGCTTCATCTCCTGCATTGTCTCATCCCTTCTTCAAATGAGGCATCCACTTAAAAACCACAGAGTTCTTTGGGGCATTATTCCCATAAACGTCTTATAAGGCATCAATGATTTCACCATCCTTCCACCCAAGCCTCCCTATCAATTTGCGGCTTGTTCTTGCTTGACTCTTTACAGAATGCCATTATCTGACAGGCTCTCTGGAAACCAAGGTCTAATCCTTCCAAGAGCCTCAAACTAGCCAGGCTTAGACACTGGTATAACAAGTCACTAAGAGCATATTTTGGTACCAAAAATAATTTTGAAATGTATGTATAGCATTTTTTTAAGATTTTATTTATTTATTTGAGAGGCAGAGTTACAGACAGTGAGAGGGAAAGACAGAGAGAAAGGTCTTCCATTGGCTGGTTCAATCCCTAAATGACCGCAACAGCTACAGCTCAGCTGATTCAAAGCCAGGAGCTTCTTCTGTGTCTCCCACACGGGTATAGGGGCCTGAGCACTTGGGTCATCTTCTACTACTTTCCCAGGCCATGTTTGAGAGCTGGATCAAAAGAGGAGCAGCTGGGACTAGAACTAGCACCCATATGGGATGCCTGCGCTGCAGACAGAAGATTAACCCACTGAGCCACAGTGCCGGCTTTTCCATGAACTCTTTGCAGAGCCCTTGTATTCAGATCACAAAAGGTAGATTAAAGCTTTAAAGGAATTGGCCGGCGCCGCGGCTCACTAGGCTAATCCTCCGCCTTGCGGCGCCGGCACACCGGGTTCTAGTCCCGGTCGGGGCACCGGATTCTGTCCCGGTTGCCCCTCTTCCAGGCCAGCTCTCTGCCGTGGCCCGGGAAGGCAGTGGAGGATGGCCCAAGTGCTTGGGCCCTGCACCCCATGGGAGAACAGGATAAGTACCTGGCTCCTGCCATTGGATCAGCGCGGTGCGCCGGCTGCAGCGCACCGGCCACGGCAGCCATTGGAGGGTGAACCAACGGAAAAGGAAGACCTTTCTCTCTGTCTCTCTCTCACACTGTCCACTCTGCCTGTCAAAAAAAAAAAAAAAAAAAAAAAGCTTTAAAGGAATTGGCTGGGAGTGGAATTCTAAGATCATAATTCCTACATAGTAAAAGACCCTATTAGATTCCAAAGCCAATGGGAGTCCTGACAAAACTACTAGCAAATCTATATGCCAAAGAAACATCTCATAGATATAAAAATTAAAACTGAAATAAATACAGGGACCAGCCTCAGCTTATGACACTGGCACCTCACATCAAAGCACTATTCAATTCCCACCTGCTCCACTTCTGATCCAGCTTCTTGTTAATGCACCTGGGAAGCTAGTGGAAGATGGTCCAAGTCCTTGGGCCCCTACCACCTACATGGGAGACTCCAGATGGAGTTCCAGGCTTCTGGCTTCAGCCTGGCCCAGCTCCAGCTGTTGTGGCCATTAGGAGAGTGAACCAGCAGACAGAATCAATCAATCTCTCTGTCTTTCTCTGCCTTTCAAGTAAATAAAAACAAGTTTAAAAAAAAAAAAAAAAAACAGAAATGGAACACAGCACTCCCTACTAAAAAAACAGGGCAGAGCAGCAGTCCCACGTCTGCCCCACACCACAACCAGGCTCCTGAGGCCTGAGCTGAAGCCAGACTCTGCCCCGCCCTTGGACACTGCCCACGCCTGGGTTGCATCACGGTCCCCTCTGCTGCTCTGGTTCTAAGGAACCCACGGTGAGCCACCGCCTTCTAACGCCTGCCTGAGCGGAGGAGGGGCTCTGCGCACGGGGCATCGCGAGGACAGCACCGCTTCCTCGGGCAGCGACGACATCTGGGTTATTTGTGGGAGGAAGGAAGGGTGGGAGAGTCCAGGAGTAACCACACGTGACAGCGAGCTGCCGGTTCCTCCCTGCCGGCCTCCCATTCCCAGTGCAAACAGCAGACCACGGAGCAGGGGCAGCGGGCAGCGAGAGGAGGCCTCCTCCGCCGACTGTTCTGCTGCCCCTGCTATGGCTGTGGAGGAGAGGCTGCTGGGAGAGGCCGGGGTGGCCGAAAAAGACAGAGCACCAGGGCTCTCAGCCTTTCCATCCCAACTGGGAGCCCTGCGTAGTCCACGGGGCAGTGGGAATGCAAGGCGAAGGCAGGGGTGCGGGGCGGGCGTCCACGCCGGACAGGTACTCACAGGCTCCACGAACTCAAACATCTTGCGCTCCTGCACTTCCTGCACCTTGAAGACGTACTCCAGCGACACCTCGTAGAAATGCTGCCGGACCAGGTCCACTTGGCTGTCTGCCTACACACGGGACGGGATCGAAGAGAAAAGTCAAGTCACTTTCCCAGGACAGCATTCGTAAAGAGGCCAGACAACCAGCTCTGGTGAGGGCTCACGAAAACGAGACAGAGAGCACAGCACGGAAGTAACAGTCACGGTCAGCGAGCACGGACCGGGCCCCAGGCCCCAGGCCTGCAGCTGGACGTCCACTGCTTCACCAAACCCTCACGAACGCTCATCGCCGACTCCCCGTTAAGCTCCCATACCGGCACAGCATCTTCACGGCTAACGCACAGGAGGAAAACGAAGCACCCTGGCCCCGAGGGGCTTGACCAAGGTCACACAAGCTCGTCCACAGCACAGCCGGTGTCCATCCCGCCGGATCTCCTCCCCAGACCCTTGATCATCCTTCAGGCACTCCAGGTTCCCGTGTGGCCCCACACCCCGGAGCAGACCTGGGCTCCACGGCAGACAGATCGTTCTTAATCAAAAAAGAAAACCCGTCGGTGGCCATCCTCACCCATGCTTCCTGATGTGAGAACAGGGCAGGGAACCTCATAGAAGCTCAATTTTCTAAGAGGATGTATTCATTTGAAAGGCAGAGTGACAGAGAGGGAGAGAAAGTCAGACAGAGAAAGAGGTCTGCTCTCTGCTGGCTCAGTCCCCAGATGGCAGCCAGGCCAGGGCAGTCAGGAGCCAGGAACCCCAACCTGGTCTCCACGTGGGTGGCAGGGGCCCAAACACTTGGGCCATCTTCTGCTGCCTCCCAGGTACATTAGCAGGTACCCCGATAGGAAGCACAAAAGCCAGGACTACCAAATGGCACTCCAAAAATGCCCTGGTTGCAAGTGCCACAACACCAGCCCCAGAAGACATGTGGACATGAGTATTTTCTTAGTTTCAAGGACCAACAGTCAGCTGACCCCTAAGAGGAGTGCCCTGCTCCCTCTGCCTCTACTCTTCCTCTGTGTATCTCCACGTCCAGGACCCCACCAAGAGTGGGCCCAATGACACCAGGGGTCTGGGACCTCGAGCCAGGGGGAAGAAGACAGAAGGGGTAGCAGGAGGCTGTGCTGAGATGAGGCGTGGCTCCTACCGGGGCGCTCTGGACAAGGCTGTCTCAGCTCACTCCTTCACAGCACCTCATCACACTGAAAGCACACTCTGACCAAAGACCACAGTCAATGGAGCTTTTCATATAAACAAACACCGTGCTGGCAGGAAACAAAGCGCTGCTTCCTTAGAAACCCTGGCATCCAAGGCCATTCTACACCGCCCTTTCCCAGGGCAAAGCCCCCAAAGAAGGCTGTCTTTCAAGTGTTCCTTTGTTAAGATTCCCCCAAGCACAGGCATCAGGCCTCGTGGTTAGGCTGCCAGTTGGGACACCCGCACTCCTTATCACAGTGCCTGGGTTCGAGTCCCTGCTGCACTCTTGATTCCAGCTTCCTGCTAATGCACACCCTTGGAGACAGCAGGGACGGCTCAGGCGACTGGGTCCCTGCCACCCTCGTGGAAGACACAGATTGAATTCCTGGCTTCCTGGGTTTGCCTGGCCCAGCCCCAGTCACTGAGGTCATCTGGTGGGTGAAACAGGGAATGGAAGCTCATCTCTATCTATCTCCCTCTCTCTTTTTCTCAAATAAAGATTCTTGCTAAGAAAAGAGGCAGACCCCTTCCATTATACAAATTCAACGCACTGCTCCGACATCTGAACTCAGCAAATCACTCATTCATATTCAGCTATCATGAGCAGAAAGAAACTTCCTTCATGGAGCTTACAGCATGGCTAAGAAAAGAAACATTGGTCAAGAAATCACGAAAATAAAGTCCTGGCAAAGTTCCAGATACTACCAAACAGACCCAAAGAGTACATACACGCTCTCCTGCAACCAACTTCCTCCGCAAGGAACCTGCACATCAGTGCACAGAAGCCAGTATGCTGAGCCCGAAGTGGTTTCAGAGCAGGGGAAGCCACCGCCTGCAGTGCCAGCATCTCATACGGGCACCAGTTTGAGTCTCGGCTGCTCCACTTCCAATCCAGCTCTCTACTGTGGCGCAGTGGAGGATGGCCCAAGTGCTTGGACCTCTGCACCCGCATGGCAGACCTGGAAGAAGCTCCTGCTGTTGCAGCCATTTGGGGAGTGAACCAGCAGATGGAAGACCTCTCTCTCTCTCTCTCTGCCTCTGTAATTCCACCTCTCAAATAAATAAATAAATCTTTAAAAAGAAGCAGCAGCAGCTGGTATGCAAAGTGCCTGCTGCATGGACCCAGCTGCAGGGCTTGGTCACAGGGAGTTTCTAAAGTGCCCACGTAGGGAAGGAACTGACAGGACTGAATCAGAGACATGATTTCAGAAGCCCCCTTCCCCCAACACCCCTGGCTTAAATGACTGGGCTGAGACCCTTCCCCACTGGGCTCCTGCCAGCCATGGCCAGTATGCTTGTGTAGCCTTCCGTGGCCTCCTGTGCAAACCCAAAACCTACCCTGTGGGATGCATGCACCCCCCTGACCTCCCCCGTGCCTCATGCCTTCTCCCAGCCAGGGGGCTAAAGGGTGGTCCCGGATACATGCGAAGCTCCTTTTGCAGTGAGGAGGGCATGAAGGCACCAGAAGGCAGGCCCTGTGAGCAGGGAAGAGCTGACGCCAATTATGGGTCTGAGCTGATCCAGGAGCAAGGCCTGGGGCTAGCATGTTCCAGCTGATGAGACTGGCTCAGGTCACGGACACTCTCCAGAGAAGGGAGGTGGTGCCCTCAGGCCTCGCTTCCTTTTTTTTTATTATTTATTTTATTTATTTAAAAGACAGAGTTACAGAGAGAGGTAGAGACAGAGAGCAATGTCTTCCATTCACTGGTTTACTCCCCAGATAGCCACAACGGCTGGAGCTGCGTCAATCTGAAGCCAGGGGCCAAGAGCTTCTTTAGGGTCTCCCTCGCGGGTGCAGGGGCCCACGAATTTGGGCCATCTTCTACTGCTTTCTCAGGCCATAGCAGAGAGCCAGATCGGAAGTGGAACTAGGTCTTGAACCAGCGGCCATATGGGATGCCGGCGCTTCAGTCCAGGGCATTAACCTGCTGAGCCACAGCACTGGCCCTATGGCGCAGCAAAATTTTTAAATCCACACATTGTTGTCTCATCAGACACAGTTTTCGTGAACACAGTGAAGACCCCTCATGGGCATGGATCCCAACGTTTTTTGCACAAAAATGAACCTGCCTTTCAATTTCATTTTCCACCTTTTTGAAGGATGCCCATAAGTTCCATGAAAGCAGATCCTTCATTTCATTCCCCACAAAACTCCCTGAGCCAGACAACTCCCACAGAAATATGCAATGAGTATGCGCGTCAAAGGAACCAACAATAACCCCTCTGCAGAAAACTCCTTAGCTATTGAACGCTGATTAAAAAACCATCCACTAGGTGGCAGTGTCATCCCACCCTGCTCCCTAGTGTCTCCCTTCACAGACTGAGGGAAGGGCTCGAGGCACTGGCTGGGAAGCTGGCAATCAATTAACAGTGCTGAATAATCAGTGCGTAGATGCCAGCAACAGGGTGCCAGGTGTTTAATAATGCTTCCCCAAAGTTGATTTGTATCTGTTAACATATACGAAGAAAATCACTAAATAGAGGATGTGGGCTGACGACGTCTGGCGAGAGCCCAGGACTGACCAGCTGCTGGCAGCCTCAGTGTCCACCTCTGCAAAATGCAGACACACTCAGGCCCGGGCCTTCCAGGGCAGCGGAGAGGACGCCTCATTCTTGGGTCCCGAACGTGCATCAGGAAGTGCGGGCTGCAGCGGCCGCTGGGTTCTTGGGCTTCCAGTGCCTGTCACTCAGTTCAGGTACAACTAACAAGCGATGCTGGAGAACTGGCCTGAGAACCCAGGGCCTGCAGCCCGATCCCGGCCCTCAGAGCTCTGTGCAGCTCCATGGGCACGAGACGGCATGCAGAGGACGGCAAGGGAAGAGCGTCACGGCAAGTGTCCGCGGAGGGGAGGACCTGGGGCAGTCGGAGCACCGTCTCCAGCGAGGTGCAGAGGTCATCCTGGCATCGGGCAGGGGGAGCGGGATCAGGACCAAATGCCGGCTTTCCTAGGTCTCTCCCAACCCCCCCCCCCCGCCGAGAACTTGGGGCCCAGAGCAGCCAGCCCATCCCCCTGCACCACACAGAAACTACTCAGGGTCCCCGTCAAGGTCTCACCTCCTGAAGCTGCGATTCTTTCTTTTTGGAAGACAAATTCAAGTGTTTTTCTAAGACGCCACAATACTTTTCGGTTTCTTTGTCATACTTCTTTTTGGCTTCCTGACCGAAAAAGAAGAAGAAAATGTTGAATAAAAGCCACTCCAGGCCTGCACGCTCCTGCTCAGCATCACAGCTGTGCTCCCCTGAGCACAGGGCGGCGGCACGTACCTCACTCCCACTCTTCAAACGACGCCCATGAAATCAGCCCCTCGGGAACAAGCACCTGCCTGTCACAGGTCGTGCCCAGTGCTAAGCAGGGGAAAGCAGGAAGTCCAACTTCTAAGATACTACATTTTGAAGCCCAAATTTCTAGTCTCTAACCCCCAAAGAAAGGAGCGAGGTAACCCATGCTAATACAGGAAGGCAGATCTACTTCCAGTTTAAATGGGTGACGTGTGGATCCGCGTAGGATAAACCCAGCCTTGATCCCTAGCATGCACAAAGCAGTCCTGGACATACAGACCCACACCTCCCAACACGGCCGCCCCACACGCGGGCTCTAGGCTGAGGAGCATCTGGATACAAAGATTCCATCTGCCTCGGCCGCTCACTGCACCCACGGAGAAGAAGCCGGAGCAGAAGCCGACAGGACTGCAACTAGGACAGCGTCCGACACGCCACAGCCGCAACTGCTCCTGTGGAAAACCACTCGGGACACGAGACAGACAGGAAGGCACGACGGAGACCTGGTGCGTGCGGCACAGGATCTCCCTGTGCAGAGATGACAGGGGATGCATGTGACTGAAAATGCCCGAGTTAAGAAAGTGGGATCCTGGGTAATTTTTCTCTCTCCCTGGGAAACCTCTGTTAGCCTGCATGAGCCGTGCCTTCAAAAAGCAAACAATCGCAGCGATGTGTGCATCAATCCCTGTTCCTCCTCCGAGTCACCGGCTCTCTGTGGTCCTGTCACTATCCCCCACTTTTTTTTCTTTCTTTCTTTCTTTTTTTTTTTTTTTTTGACAGGCAGAGTGGACAGTGAGAGAGAGAGACAGAGAGAAAGGTCTTCCTTTTGCCATTGGTTCACCCTCCAATGGCCGCCGCAGCCGGTGTGCTGCGGCTGGCGCACCACGCTGATCCGATGGCAGGAGCCAGGTGCTTCTCCTGGTCTCCCATGGGGTGCAGGGCCCAAGTACTTGGGCCATCCTCTACTGCACTCCCTGGCCACAGCAGAGAGCTGGCCTGGAAGAGGGGCAACCGGGACAGAATCCAGCACCCCGACCGGGACTAGAACCCGGTGTGCTGGCGCCGCAAGGCAGAGGATTAGCCTAGTGAGCCGCTGTGCCGGCCTTACTATCCCCCACCTTACAGACGAGGAAGTGAATCTGTCAAGAGCCCCAGAGGGGAAGAGGGCCGAGATCTGAGCCGGGGCAGTGCCTCTCCCGAGTGCACACCCCCAGCACACTGGACGCAGAGGGTCACTGCAGTCTCTCTCCCTTCCATGTCCCAGCAGGGACAGTGGCCCAGGGCGCAGCAGGAGGCTGGCCCTGGTCAGCTACACCACAGCGAGATGACCAGCAACAGGGCTGCTTCTGACTCACATGGAGCCTGCGGGGAACACGTGTGTGCACTCTCAGGACCAGAGGCAGAAAAAGCTTCCCAGCCAGACAGGAAGCTCCGCTCGATCTCTTTATTCATTAACAAACTCATAGCGAGCAACTACTCTGTTAGGTTCCACACCAGGCACTGACAACGCCAGTCAGAAGCGGTCCCTCTCCTTGAAGTGAGAATGTTCTAGAAAGAGAAACACCGGCCGGCACCACGGCTCCCTAGGCTAATCCTCCGCCTGCAGCGCCAGCACCTCGGGTTCTAGTCCCGGTTGGGGCGCCGGTTCTGTCCCGGTTGCCCCTCTTCCAGTCCAGCTCTCTGCTGTGGCCTGGGAGTGCAGTGGAGGATGGCCCAGGTGCTTGGGCCCTGCACCCCATGGGAGACCAGGAGAAGCACCTGGCTCCTGGCTTCGGATCGGCACAGCGTGCCGGCCACAGCATGCCAGCCATAGCAGCCACTTGGGGGGTGAACCAACGGAAAAAGGAAGATCTCTCTCTCTCTCTCTCTCTCTCTAACTCTGCCTGTCAATGAATGAATGAATGAATGAAAGAGAAACACCATCAGGGAACAAGCAAGCAGCAGAATCACTACAACCAGTGCTCCACACCACGGAGATTCTTCAGAGGGGATATGCAGGGAAGGCCTCTCCGGGGAGGGGAGATGGGAGCTAAGACCTGCGGAGTGAGCGAGCAGAGTAACTGGCAAGAATCCATTTCTACAGGGCTAAATCTCTTTAAGATCAGTTATTTATTTCTTTATTTGAAAAGCAGGGTTACAGAGAGAAGGAAGAGACATAGAGAAGGAGAGAGATCTTCCATCTACTGGTTCACTCCTCTACTGGCCACAATGCTCAGGTCTGAGCCGAGCTGAACTCCATTCAGGTCTCCTACGTGAGTGCAGGCGCCCAAGCACTCTTGGGCCATCTTCTGCTGCCTTCCAGGCTCATCAGCAGGGAGCTGGATCAAAGTGGTGCAGCCAGGACTTGACCCAGTGCTCATATGGGCTGCCAGCATCACAGGCAGTGGCTTATGCCGCTGTACCACAGCGCCAGCCCCTGCATTTAACTTCTTTAAGAAAACCACCCACACGCAAGGACAATAATATATAAAATATCAAACCAACAGAGAAAAAATTGGAGGAATACTACCCCTTCAATTTGAGAAAGGTACAGGCAAAGACCTGACCCCAGCAACTCTACTCCTTTATAGGAACCAGGATCTGTGAGCTGGCCTGGCCCCAAGTCCAATTACTGCTCACATCCACATCCAGCAGCCTGGTCAGTAATCCCAAAAAGGAGCGCACTGGGGCCAGCACAATCTAGCTGGCCAGTGAGAAGGAAAGGCCGGGGAATGGGTGACACTGGCATGTGGACCTTCTGGCAAATCAGCCTTCCCATGGCATGCTCAAGCAGAACCAACAGAGAAGCGGATGGAGCAAAAAAAGCAAAGAGGAAGCAAAGCCATTTCCGGCCCGAGAAA
The DNA here is from genome assembly GCF_964237555.1 of Oryctolagus cuniculus. Classification (NCBI taxonomy): domain Eukaryota; kingdom Metazoa; phylum Chordata; class Mammalia; order Lagomorpha; family Leporidae; genus Oryctolagus; species Oryctolagus cuniculus. The sequence goes on along the minus strand of NC_091437.1, from coordinate 30,370,715 downwards.
ACAGCAGCGAGGCCTGCACGGGAACAGCCCAGCCACGAAGGAAATACTCTCATGGGGGCATGTCATGGGGGCTGGAGGGGTGGGGGCACGTTGTGTGGCAGTCAGGATGCCACCTGGGATGCCTGTGTCCCGTATCAGTGTGCTACGCTCCAGAGTCCAGCTTACGGTTACTGTGCACCCTGGGCACCAGCATGTGATGGCCCAAGTATTGGGTCCCTGCCACCCACGTGGGAGAACCAGATGGAGTTCCCAGGTCCTGACTTCCACCTGGCCCAGCCTGGCTGTTGCAGGCATTGGGGGAGTGAACCAGAGGATGGAAGACCCACGTCTCTCTCTCTCTCTGTCGAATAAATAAGTAAAACCAATGCAAAAGAACTGTTCATGGCAGAACAGTGTTACCCAGAAGCTCTCAGGACACAGGACGGTTTCACCTCCAGCGCGGCCACTGTGTACAGAGCACTGAGAGGCCGAAGGACTGGCTTAGGATCCTGGAACTGATTTCAGCCTGCAGGGCACGACTCTGAACAAACCACAGCCCCTCTCCAGGGGCAGCGTTCTCATCCGTAAACCCAGGCTGAGGAGGGGAGGCCACAGTGCAGGGTTCTTGGGACTCCAAGACTGTAACAAAGCTAGGACAAGAGCACCTGCTCCTGCTGTGATCGCTGGGACTAAATGAGATAAACCACACACGAGGGCTCTTCCCAAAGCTTGGGAGGAAAGGCACATCACAACAAAACTACTCAAGGATGTCCAGATGTTTTGTACTGACACTAACTTATCTATTAATACCAGATTTTCTGAAGGCCCCTCACACAGAGCTCAGCATGGGACATGCTCAGGATGCTACAGCAGGGATGACCGTGGTGACAGAGAGGGTGCTGTCACACGCACCTGTCTCCTTTTCACCAAGGACACCTCTTGGCTTTCCATGCCCCGTGCACCATGAAGACAACCCTTCCACACACCTGCCACCACCTGAAATGACACAGGTATTTCTGTCTTTCTGTCTAATGCATGTCCCCCAGCCTCACCAGCAGCACCAGAACCACCCTTGCTTTGTTCTCCACCAAGCACCAGGGCCAAGAGCGGTGCCAGGCACAGAGCATGTGCTCCCCTATCTCTTAAAGGAACCGTGTGTGTCCAGGACAGCAGCCAACAGCAAATGACCCCTGGGCAGCCTCTGTTCTCACATGCGCACACCTGACACGACAGCCTCTGACTGAAGTGCTTTCGGTGAGTTCACTCCTTTCTCCCTCACAGCAACTCTGAGGCAAGTGACCTGACTGTACCCATTTCTCAGATCAGGAATCAGGGCTCCCAGATTTACCTGCAAACAGCAGCAGCGAGACAGGACTCCCGCAGTGCCTCTCTAGGCCGGCTCTTAACCACTACTCCCCAGGGTAGGCTATTCTGCTCTCACACACCATCCAGCTTGCCAAACCTGTCTCAGAAACAGGTGCAGGTATACGCGGGGGGAAATCAACATCCCCCCGCCCAGAAATCTCAACTGGCTCCACCAAGCTCCTAGGTGGTAGCCCACCCCAGAGCAGCCACATCAGCACAGGAAGTCCGCGTACCCCTCCTTCTTGTCCAGCTCTCGCAACAGGTTGTCATGGCAACCAAGGCAGCACCAGAGAGGCGGGCGGAGGAAGACGTAATTTTAGCATTGCACAGGCAGGATCCGGCACTACCCCTGCAGGCAGGGAGCCCCCGCTGCTCTGACACCTTTCCCTCGAGCCCCTCACGGTGGGTTTACTGTCAGGTATCTCCTTAAATTTACGAAATCTGGTGTGTGGGTATGTGGGCAGCAGAGCTGGATACAGTGAATAAAGAAAGGAAATGACAAAGAGAGGGGGATGCAAAATTACCCCAGACATCGGCCAATCGAGCTGTGAAGACTGATGGCTAACTTCAACAAACTATCTGACTGATGCTTTTTAATGATTTAATGAATGGGGAACAGCATGTGCCTAAGGGGAAAAGAGGCTTTGGTGAGTGACCATTGGAACTCTCACTCATCCACGTGTCAGTGTCTAGGCCGGCTGCTCCTGTCACCACGGTCGTGGTGTCAGTCACGGGGAGCCCACTCCTCCACGGTCACCGCAGTAACCCCAAGCCACCTGGGGGAGGAGAGGTGACCGCCCTGCCTCCACCTGATGCCCCCTCACAACCTCTGGAAGCCACGGCCCAGTGCTCACGGGGAGCAGGACGCTCAGGTCCCAGGGCGCTGAGCAGAAGGCCCCGCATAGCCAGGGAGGGCCGAGGCCGTGGCCATGCGCGGCACGTTCTCTGCCATCGCTCGGCGGGCCCCGAGTCTTGGAGGAACTGTCTGTCAGTGGAACCAGACACCGACCTTAAGCTCGGACGCTAAGCCAGTGAGGCCCCATTCCTGGGGAACCGGCAACCAAGACTGGCAGAGGCGTGTTATCAAAGCAGGAGGAAAACGCCCGCCGGGGTCCCTCCTCCAACCGTGGACCCAAAATCCCAGGCAGTCACACACGGGTCCTCCAGGCCTTCCGGGATTAAGGTGGGGACTCCGTCCAGGGGTGGCCCAAGTGGGGGCCCTGGGTTGGTGAGGCAGTGCCCATAACGGAATCACAGTGGCTCCACAAGGAAAGGCCACACAGACCCGAGGCCGGGGGCTCCCTGCCTCCCTCTGCCTCCTCTTCACCGTGTGCCCCTTCCTCAACACATGCTTAAACATTCACTGTCGCCACCAAAAGCCAGACCAGCTGACCGCCAGACTGAGACTGTGTGCGTCCAAAACTGAGCCGAAATAAACCTCCTCCTTCATACCCTGGCTTCCCTCAGTTACTTCTATTAGTGACAAAGCTGGCAGAGAGAGAGAGTGAGAGAGAGAGAGAGAGAGGGAGAGAGGGAGGGAGGGAGGGAGGGAGGGCGGGTGAGCACTGAGCTAAGCTGGACATCTCAGCCGCTTTGTCCCACCTGCCCTCAATTCTCAAGGCCTTTTTACAATTGGATGAAGTCCCCACCAAGCCTGAGTGGTGACGCCCAGAATGCCCAGCAGGTGGCGCAAAGAACTGAGACGGAACTGAAAACCAGGAAGAAAATGTAAAGCTTTTGGCTTCCATGGATTCCAATGAAAATGTCTTCCCCACAGGTGGCCCTAACACTCATCGGAAGGTCAAGCTGGCTGGGGATTCTGAGTGATTTAACACTGGGCAGGAGACCCTGGGGAAGACACCTTTGAAAAATGAACAGGGCTCCCTTTGCGGTCTTTGAGGAACACCTGAGAATTAGCTTCGCTTTGGCTATAGCTCGCCCAGGTCAGGGGTAACGTGTGGTGGTGTCAGGGGTGAGGCAGGTCTGCAGATGTGGCTTTCTGACCTGTACAATGTGCAACACACACACACACACACACACACACACTTTGAATTATTTTCCAGTGAGAAATTCCACATAGAACTATGGCTTTTCAGAGTTTTTCTCTTTTTACATTGGAAAAATGTAAAGATTTGGCAAGAGAGGGCCCGTTTCCTCACACATGGCAAAATCTGGCTAAGCGCTTGCTCTGCCTCCCTTTAAAGAAACTCCAGGTGCCCACGGGGTCAAATTCTCAAGCCCTGCTTAGGCTGAGAGCTGTGGACATCCACAGTAAACACATTTCAACAGAAACAGTGTACTGTGCACTGCAGTCCACTGTCCAAGCACACAGCTACACAAAACACAGAGCAAGCCAGGATTCCACCTCCGGATGATCCATGATCTAAAACAATCTGCGAACAAACGCTAGAGGGCCTGCTCCAGAGCAGGCGACTAAGGCCGTACTGCGGCGCCCTGCAAAGACAGAGCAGGGGCCTCCAGGCTTACCTGCCCATGCTGGGCTGTGCTCCCCAGGCCTCCCACCCCACACTCCCAGAACAAGGCCGTGGAACGCTCACCTTGGCAGCCCCGATCTGCTCCTTCCGGAACTTCTCCAAGGGCGTGATGAGCACCTCGCTGGCATTCTCAATCTGGTGAAGAAAAAAGGCAGGCGTCGGCGTGGAATCACAACCATCCCAGCACAGACAGACAGCAGTCCTGAGCCTCCGCACTGGAGTGGGACACCTCTACACTGGACACCGTGTGAGCTGTTCCCAGTTCTCGATCTAACAGCACAGCAAAGCAAAACCTGGCCGTGACTTCAACGCGTGACTGACACAGGTTCTGCAGAAGCAAAAATGATGCCCTCTGAAAACCTAAGCAGCCATCGCAGCCGGAGAAGTGGCAACTGTAGTGGCCGAGTTTCCAAGATCCCGTGATGCCTTGTAAAATGCTCATTTGCCTAAGCTGCAGGTAAAGTTGACCAACAGTGGGACTAGGTTAACAACCAAAACAAAACACCTCCTAACACCTACTGGCACGAACACCTTGAGCCTGACTTTGTGTTGCCCAGTGCAGCTGGGACATCTGTGCTCCTGACCGGGTTTCATCTCCCAGGACTCTCCCCTCCAGGAGGTGGGGCAGCCTTTCATGGGTGACTCCTTATTGTAATTAAGGCTTCAGCTTAAAGACTATCTCTTCAAGGGAGGCCTTCTCTAACCACCAATGGGATCCCAAGAAGCTACCACCACCCCATGAGTGTGTTCTTCAGAACTCGCATGCCTGTTCACATTTTCTGGTTCAGCGATGCACACGCTTATACAGATAGACACACGTGCACACATGCACACACACACACACCACTGTCATAAATGGTCACTTGCCCACTACTATCCCCAAACAAGGGCAAAGCTGGAACAAAGAAGCACTGAAACATTTTCTGAATGACCAAACGAACAAATGAATGATGACTTGACTGGCTGCCAGTTGTGTGGCCGTGAGCAAAGCACTGAACCTCTTTGGGCTCCAATTTCTTCATCGGCAGAATGTGTGGGCCGAATTGTTCCAGCTCGGGAATTCTATAGTGGTTTCCATGCCAGTACGATATTTTTCAATCTTAATGCACTCCTCACTCTTCACTGAACTAATTATGCCAGGAATCGTGTTGCAACAAAGCATTATTTTTTTTTTTCTGAACCACACGCATGTGCATTGCAATGAAATGAACAGAGGCAATGTCCGGAAGCCACGGACGGTCACAGAACTGACTGGACTCTGTGGGGAGAAAAAAAAGACAGCTCTCCTGATGTATTCCCAATTTCCTTTTTCTCAACTTTGAGAACATGGGTTTCAAAAGTGAGCATTTTAACTCCACAGTGTAATCAAGCATTGCAACATTAAGTAGCTTCATTTTTTACTGTTCTGTGAGGCTGCTTTATTTCCTCATTGTATTCTCTACTGCACATCAACTCAAGTCTCGGAGGCTCACCACGACGCGCTGGGACTCCACCTCACGGACTCCTGGCCGCAGCTGCTCATCAGAATCACCTGGATGGCCGGCGCCATGGCTCACTAGGCTAATCTTCTGCCTTGCGGCGCCGGCACACCGGGTTCTAGTCCCAGTCAGGGCACCAGATTCTGTCCCGGTTGCCCCTCTTCCAGGCCAGCTCTCTGCTGTGGCCAGGGAGTGCAGTGGAGGATGGCCCAAGTGCTTGGGCCCTGCACCCCATGGGAGACCAGGATAAGTACCTGGCTCCTGCCATTGGATCAACGCGGTACGCTGGCCGCAGCGCGCCGGCCACGGCGGCCATTGGAGGGTGAACCAACGGCAAAGGAAGACCTTTCTCTCTGTCTCTCTCTCTCTCTCACTGTCCACTCTGCCTGTCAAAAAAAAAAAAAGAAGAATTACCCGGAGAGCTTTCAGAACTCCCACTGGGCAGGCCATGCTCTAGATGAATAAATGCGGAGCCTCTGGACTTCACTGGCCAAATCTCTCCAGCGGGTATTCATGACGCAGAGGCCAGTCCAAACCAGATGCTCAATAAATGAAACCTCTCGCCTGCTCACCAGGGCACCGGGACACCCACGTCCTGCCCCAGTCCTAGTCCTACCTGCTACCAGCCTTCCCAAGACCTGTTCTCCCACCTGAAAAGTGAGCTGCTGCAGATGGTGCAGAACAAGGTCCCCCTGGGTCAAAGAGCATACGACCGTGGGACTTGCACTTAGTCTCAAACACTAGGCTTGATCCTGGGGACACGGAAGCCAGTTCCCTGCCCTGCAGGAGCTGTACACACCACGACTGTGGTTATCAGGATACCATGTGGGAAACGCACAATCAGGGGCATGAACGGGATGACGACAAAGTCAAAAACGCAGCCAAATATCCCATGGGGTCAGGGAATGCTTCCCTGAGCAGGTGCGGCCTGACTGAGCTGTGCTGGAGGGGTGACGCCACCACTGCAGGATGAGGAGGTGGAGACGGGGCCTGCACTGGCCAGATACCCGGACACAGACGGCTGCAACTCAATTCACTGACATTCATAATAAAATTGCAGAGGCAAGCTGAAAAGCATAATCCAGTCATTGTTCCTGTACCGCAGGCCATTGCAATCTGCAGGGCATTCGTGGGGCTCTGTACACCACACCCCCACCCCCAAACACTGACTCAGCCAAGAATCCGACTCAAAAGAATCATTTCCCTTTCTCGGGCACGAGCACGTGCGCAAACACACAAGCTGTCCGCTCCCTCCACCCACCAAGCAGCCCTGCTGCCGCCACCACCCTCCTGACTCCGAGGCAAGCACTGGGCAGGGCGCCACGGGGGAAGCGGGGTCTCCGTCAGCAGGGAGGGCAGAAGGTCAGAGCCCCCTGCTCCGCTGGGAGCTCTAAAGAAATTCCTACCATTTTTCTTCTGTTACACGGAGGCTTGGCCTTGGATCCGATTCTATCACTTATTAACTGTGTGATCCTGACAAGTTACTCACCCTCTGCAAACCCCAGGATCTTCATCTGAAAAATGGGGGTCATCTAGAGATGAGTTCAGGGTCCTTACGAGGGTGAAAATGGAAAAGGCAGGAAACAGCTCTACAACGTCTTGGTAAACATAAAGCTCACAGCATCAGCCATTAGTGCAAGAAGAGGAGAAAAACGCCCAGATTCTGGAACCTTCCCCAGGCCCTACACGTGAAGGCATCCATTCCTGCAGCTGGGAAATCTCTCCCCGGTTCCCACTGAACCACGTCAGGATAAATCCTAGTACCAAGGGTATCGCTTGAGAACCTGGAGCTTGGCGTGTGATCCCTGAATTTGCACAAGGCCGTTCTCTCAAGAGCTTCTTCCAGTTACCTTCGCTTACTAAGTACTCGTGTACTGGCTGCCCACTCCGTGGCAGGTGCCGTGGCAGGTGGCTCGGGACTGACAGCGAGCAGGGGACCCCTGCCCTGTGAGGCTGGTATAACGCCGTGCGGGGACGAGGCAGCAGGGAGAGCACCTGAGGCTCCCCGAAGTTGTGCACTTGGGCAGGGCCCTCACACTTACTCTGCAGGAGGACGGCAGTGCTGTGTGAAGCCACCCACCAGGCGACCCTTGAACGCTCACACACCCCTTCAAACCCTGCAAGGCTGAGACTTGCTGAAGAGCTCAAAGCACCCACAAGGCAGCGTCGGGACTCACGCCCAATTCTTCCAGCAACCAATCCCGTGCTTGCTCGTTGTGAACAAGCCGTCTGGAGAGCAGCGCGGCCTTACTCACCATCCGTATCCGCTCATCTTCCAGGTTCCTGAGGACAGTGGCAAACTCCTGCAAAGACCTTGCTGGGAGAGAGAAAGGGGCCATGAGACAGAGGAGGTCATGGGTGTGCGAAGCCCTTCCAGCCTCACTGTTCTGTTATGGGTTGCAGCCCCGTGGTGCACACAGAGGCCTGAAGCCAACTGCTTCCAAGACTCTCCCTGTATTTGCATTGTGAACTGCTGAGGGTAGGATGGCCCAGAAGTGCAGGTTGCGTCCACCTCACACTCGAGCTGGGGAGGGGTTTCTTCCAGGACAAGACCTGCCTGCTCCTCAGAGAGCTGGGGACGGGGGAGATGCTGGCAGGCTCCCAGGCCCCAAGCTGGAACAAGCGGAGCTCCACTGAAGGATTTCCTGTCCAGGAGTCAACGTCCTCAACCTTTGTCATGGGGTTGCGTCAGAACCCAACCTTTGCTTTGGCACCAGAACCAAACAAACAGTGTTGCTGGCACCTGAACCGCCGCCTCTGGCTTCTCCTTGGGTTTCTCCACTCTGGGTCCCCAAGCCACTCATGACCAGAACGCACCTTGCAGCGTGGCTCTCAGGCGCGGACTGTTCTTACCTGGGGCACTCACAAAAGCGAGAGGCAGGGAGTGCAGTGGCCCCAAGGATACCAGGGACACTTGTGCAAGGAGGGGAAAGGCAACGCCCACCCGTGAGTCACAGTGAGAACGCACTTTCACTGCTCCCAGCTGCCTCCCAGCTGCCTTTGTGCCGCCCTAGCTCCTGGGACCCTGGGTCACAACCTACACATCCGATGAGTTCACCCAACACGACTTCTTCCAATCCTGATCACTCCGTGGAGTCGAGCAAGATGCTCAGAGTACAAAGGTTAAGGTGAAATGACGAGTCCCTCCTGACGGTGACTGTGTCCTGACACTGTCAACACTCCAAGCTCAGGGCCGAAGGCAGGGATGGGGAAGAGGGGAGCACCACTGTGTGGTACTGGGAGCACAGTACCTCAGCCTCTTGGCAAGAAGCACAAGGGAGTGGTATGGGTGGGGATGCTTGGTGCAAGGGAGCAGCGGGGGTGGGGATGCTTGGTGCAGCAGTTAAGCCACAAGCTGACACACGCACTCCTGTGTGGGAGTCCCAGCTCCGCTCCCGACTCCTCCTTCCTTCTAAAGTGATCTCTGGGAGCCAGGAGTTCATGGCTCAGGTAACCGGGTTCTTGCCACCCACGTGGGAGACCTGGATTTGACTCCCTGGCTCCCTGCTTTGGCCTGGTGTATCCCTAACTGTCGCAGACATCTGGGGAAGGAATGTGAGTTCTCTCTGCCTCTCAAATAAAATAAATAAATAAATAAACAAACAGAAAGCCTGTGTGTGTGCACGAGGGCGTGGTGGGGACCATGGTGAGCTGCTCACTGAGCTCCTCTCCCTCTGTGAAGGCAGCAGCAGCAGCTACGCAGCCCCAGCCGACCACTGCCGGGCCAGAACATGAGGCCAGTAGATCAGATTCTACTATTCAATGAAGCTGGAAAACTGGCATTTTACATGAGCTCAGTTTATATGGTAACTCAATTTTTAAATGACAGCCAAACAAAATATGGCTGTATTCTGCTCTCAGGCCTCGAGATATCACTTTGCAACCTCTGACCCCATTTTCCCATCACCTGCTGGTGCTCTCCTTTTGCTCTCAGTTCACAGCACTGCAGCTGGCAGGAGGAGGGGTCACAAACCCAGCCAGGAGAGAGGAGAGCCCGCTGGAAACCTCTAGCTGTCTCCTGCGCACTGGAGAGTGGGTGAGAAAGTCCCAGAACCGGAGAAGAAGCCCAGGGCGACCCCAGGCCCCCGGGCTTCTATTTCTCTGCAGCGCCAGGACCACCGCACAGCCTTCTTTCCCGGGCTCAGACCATTCCTCTCCTGGGGCAAGGGAAGTCGTGACGCACGGTGAATATGCCTTTTGCCCGCGCATGTATGACTTACCTATACACATCTCGTCATCTGTTTCCGCGTCTCCTATGCACTGAAACTTGAATTCATTTAAGGAATCTGCAAACTTCCGCTTTGCTGTGGACAAATCTAATGAAGAAAAGGGGGGGAAAAAACAGGAATTACTGAAATGAGTCTGGTTCTCCTCTAACTGCCCTTTTGAGTCCTCCTGTGAATGCAGCAGCAAGCAGATTTGTCCCTGAGGCTATTTCAAAGCACGGTGGAACAAAAATTCAACACAGTAATACTTGTTTATACCACGATGCACTGACCTACTCAGCGAGTTAGTGTTTTTTGTTACACTTGCTTTACTAATTCCTACCCTCCCTCTACTTCCTCAAGCCACACAATGAGGCCTGTCACCTCTGTTTGACACATGTGGGAATCCACTTGCCAATGGAGACCAGAGAGGAACCCCGGACCAGAGCCAAGAGGGGTGCTCACAGCCTCACACCTCCACGTGGTGGTGCACACCACCACGGGTCCCCCACGCGGTCAGTGCAGCTCCCGCTTGTGCGACTCAACACCACCTTCCCCTAAGTACCACCATCAGCACAATCTGACTCTGGGAAGTGAGGCTGGGGACAGCCAGAAGGAAGGGCCTGGAACCTCCTGTCCCCGCAGCATGGGAGCTCCTGGCCTTTCTCCTCTGACCAAGCCCAGATGAGGCCCGGGTTACCAGCCCCCTCTGACGTTCCTCGTGAGCCTGTTTCTCTCGGTGCCACATCCCCAGCAGTGTTGCCTGTGGAGTAAGAACAGCCCCCACCCATGGTGTCCATCATGAAATCTCTCCAGTCCTTGTCAGACTGGAAAATTCAGCCTTTGTTAAAGTCAGTCATAAAAGCCAACAATCCTTGCTGAGGCTCCAGCTTTTGTTGAGGGTACTTAAGCACCAAGGCACCTTCCAATGGCCTGGCAGACAAGGCTGCTGGGTACAAATGTGTTTATCTCAATTCCACGTACAGGAGTTGGCACTGGGGCATAGTGGGTTAAGACTCCACCTGCAGTGCCAGAATCCCATATGGGCACCAGTTCCAGTCCCAGCTGCTCCACTTCCAATCTAGCTCTCTGCTATGACCTGGGAAATCAGTGGAGGATGGCTCAAGTCCTTGGACCCCTGAACCCACGTGGGAGACCTGGAAGAAGCTCCTGGCTTTGGACAGGCTCAACTCCAGACGTAGCGCCATCTAGGGAGTGAACCAGCAGATGGAAGACTTCTCTCTGAGCCTCTCCCTCTGTCTGTAACTCTGTCTCTCAAATAAATAAATAAAAATATTTTTTAAAAAATTCCTGAGCTGGCTGTAGCTGAGGATGAAGTCATCACTCAAACTGCCCTGGGAAGGTTTTCCTCCCTCCCTGGAAGGGCAATGGCGTTCTGTCCACACTCAGAGAAGAGAAGCTAGCAGGCACAGCTGCCAACATGGCCTGGCTTTTATTAAGATCCAGGGTAGAGGGTGGGGGTTCGAACTTCTCAGAGCAACACGACCAGCTGGAGGATAAGCACGCACAGCCTCTGCACTGCTCACCCTTGGCAGCCAGCTGCATCTGAGCGGCTGTAGGGTGGGAGATTTCACCTTTTGATTGTATTGGGTTTGTCTCCTTTCTATGCAGTGCATCCTGCTTATTGCATATGGACCACTGAAGACAAATCCCACCCCCAGGATTCACTCCAGGCAATGGCTGCCAGTCAAGGAAATAGAAGTGGTTATGTTGCCGTTGGCAGGGCTGGGGCTAAGGCTCAGGCCCCCAGACTGGCTGCCTGCACAGGCTCAGACAATGCGGTCCTGAGCTGGCTGTGGCTCATGCTAAGCACTCAGCTCAACCCCAGCAGAGAAAGGCACTCAGGTTAGAGAAGAACATGAAAACCAACTGGCAACCATGTCCAGTCTCTCCCTGGTTCAGTCACTTTCCCGGAAGGTCCCTGGCCAAAAATCCAAAGGCACTAGCAAGGAATCAGGAATCCATGACACCTGGCCAGCCCTGGTAGAGGAGCTCCCTCAAGCACACCACTCCCCAGCAAGGCCAGGAGAGACAGAGGCGGCTTCAGGTCAGACTCCTGCAGGGGGTAGGGCAAGAGGAGGGCAAGGACAAGCAGGAGGAAGAAAGACTGGAACATCTCAGAGCCGGAGCTGCAGCCTGCCGAGCAATCCAAGACACAGGTGCCTCGAACGTGGCTGGGAATGCACACAGTCTCACTTTAGTCAGAAACGAGCCCCAGAGCACGATGCTCGGAGAGAAGCCAGAGCAGACAGGAAGAGGAGCCCTGAATGGCTCCTGTGCATCCCAGCAGAAATGGGACGAGAGAGAGACATCTCGACAGAGTGCAGAAAAGCTACGAGGAGAGCCCGGCTTGGAAAAGCGTCCAGCAAGCACCTGAAAGGCTGTGCTGCCGGGGCAGCTGCAGTGAGGACGCAGGAGTGGCTGAGAACACACAGGGGGGCTGTGACAGCCTCCGCACACAGGGACCCATGGAAGCAGGGGCAGGGCCGGGAGCCCACGACCACAGGTAACCCGCACCACCGCACACACCTGAGAGTTGGGGCGGACCCCAAGGAGCTGGGAAAGAGGCCAGGGCCTGAGGGAGGAGTAGGGACTCAGCACCGCGAGGGAGTTAATACTCGCTCCGGGCCAGGGGGGAAAGCTGGCGGAATGAGAATCCCAACTACTGGACCCTGAAAAGGAACTCACCATGGACTCGGAGAGAGATCTCTCAGTAAAGCTACAGTGGACGCCTGCCGCTGTGCTGGCTCAGAACCCGCTCCCAGGGCCTTGGGATGGTATCTCAGGCTTCTCCACTGGTATTCTGCAGGGTGTTGGTGTAAGCTGGCCAGCCCCGCCCCCACTGGCTCATGTTATGAGTTCCAGCTCTGCCATGTATCAGATACACAACTAACCCTGGGTTAGCCCTGGCATGTCACCTGCCGGAAGCTGTCAGCCCTGCGGGTTGGGTAGAGGGACACTGCAGGTGCACATGGTAGGTCAGTTCTAGACACGGCTGCACTTCTTACTGCTAGCACATCATCCTGCAGGATCCAAAGGGGCCTGCTTCCACCATCACGCCCAGCACTCCCCCTGGATACAAAGACCCACGGATGCTCAGGTCCCTTCTTACACAAAATGGTGTGGTGTCTGCCCTTAACACAGCCCCACGCATATGCTAAATCATGTGTAGATTATTACAACCCGAATGCTATGGAAACCGCTGTAACACTGTATTGTTTAGGGAATGATGACAAGAATAAACAACCCCTACATGTTCAACACACATACGGTGTTCTCCTGTGCTTCCAAGTGCAGCTGGGTGAGTCCAAGCAACCTGCGGCTATGGAGGGCTGGCTGTGTATGTGTCTTCCAGGAACAGGACTGGGAAAGGGAAGCTCGTGGACGCGAAAGGACAGACAGAGGGGCGCACAGACACCAAGACAGGCCCTCAGGTAAGGTCAGGTCCTCTGAACTGCAGCCCCTGCAGCAGGCGAGCTCACACACGGCCCCACCCGATCAAAACCCCTCCGTGTAACCTGGGACAATGCAGAAGACATCAAAAGGAGATTGCCTGCCAGCGCCGCGGCTCACTTGGCTAACCCTCTGCCTGTGGGCCGGCACCCCAGGTTCTAGTCCCGGTTGGGGCACCGGACTGTCCCAGTTGCTCCTCTTTCAGTCCAGCTCTCTGCTGTGGCCTGGGAAGGCAGTGGAGGATGGCTCAAGTGCTTGGGCCCTGCACCCTCATGGGAGACCAGGAGGAAGCACCTGGCTCCTGGCTTCGGATCAGCGCAGCGTGCAGGCCATGGCAGCCATTTGGGGGGTGAACCAATGGAAGGAAGACCTTTCTCTTTGTCTCTCTCTCTCTCTCTCACTGTCTAACTCTGTCAAAAAAAAAAAAGTAGATTGCTCAAAAGCCACTGCCTCTTATGTATCTCAACCCAAAAGGATGGGTGGTATCTTACGGAGAGGATCAGCCTGCATGTACAGCTCCCTAAAGAGCTGTTTCTGGAGCTTTCACGCCACTGCGACACCCACGGGACTCTAGGACACGCGTTCCAGGGAGAGGACAGGGAGGGCGGGAGCCGCTCCCGGGGCCGGGGCTGGGGGCATACCACGCTTTGAGGCCCCCAGCTCCCATGACCTCACTGCCGCAGGTTCAGGCAGCCACACAGGGTCAGTACTACTGAGTGTGCAGGAACATCTGTGGCTGGAAAAGCAGAACACTGGCCAGAAGAGAGAGAGAGAAGCCACCAAGCCAGCATCAGCCGGGAGACAAGGACGTGTGTTACACGGAGGCATGGCTCTGCCTCCTGCATGAGGAGACCAGGAGGGCCACGGACATCTGGGACTGCTCCCAAAGCCGTCAGCTCCGAGACCGGGGAGGCGTCCCCTCTTCCTGCAGACACCACGCTCTGCCCAAGCACTTCCTGATCTGCACAGAGCCTGAGACTTACACTCCAGTGTGATCCCTCCTGCACTCAAACAGAAAGTGTATCATAATTTTCTAAATAGAATTTACCTTAAATTTGCACAAGTTTCACCAGTAATAACACAAAGACAAGTCACTTCCTTTTCCTCCCTGGGTGAAGTGCTGCATGTACACTCACAAACATGCACAAGGACACACCCACAGAAAGAAGGACTCCAGGTAACCTTACAATTACATTTCTTTTTCAGTGTATCAGCTTCCAAGTATTTGCTACACAGTAATATCTTTCTGCAGACTTGGAAAGTGCTCAGGCGACGATCTCAACAGGGCTGGTCTGCTGGGTACTTAAAGCATAAGAACACCAAGACCCCCGGGCCTCGCTGATCGCCCCTCTTCTGTGGACACCAGTTACAGTCACTCTCTGCACCAGGGCCCTGGCATGTGGAATGATTCTGGAGCTCGTCGCAAGTGGCTTCATGTCACAGCACACAAGGAGTGTCTAGGAAAATCCCGTGGGACTGGCAGGACTGGACTCAGCAACACCTGCTGGCTTCCAGGAGGACCGGGACTGCGGGCTGAGGGCAGGACACAGGGCCCAGAGCAATGACACGTTTCCTGCATACCCGCTTCCCAGGAAAACCAAACCCTCTCTCACCTCCCACCCTGCTTCTCAGAAAGCTAGCCAGGGTGGCTAAGAGCACCACCATCCATCCTACCACACCAGCTGACCCCAGCACGGCACCCTTCACAGTGCAGCCTGCTTCGTGCACAGCGTCGCGTCCCAAGTCCGTCTGTTGTGCCTCCTACAAATCTCTCAGTCTTGCCCATTCCTATCACCATCAGCCGTCCCTAAGCCCAAGGCTCCCACGTGCCTGCACACCAACCAGGGCCTCCTCTCTGGGCTCCCCACACCCACTTTTATCCCTCTGGTCAGTTCTCTGCCCAGTTGAGTCAGACAGACTTTTGGTGACTTTCCAGGCTCTGATGATGAAAACCGAAGTCCCTGGCAAGGCCTAAGGTACCATCAATGTCTGGCCCTCCTGCCTCCTTCCCTGGGCTCCAGGGGCACTGTCCTCTGCAGTTCTGGAATGCACTATACTGCTAACATTACCTCTCACCCACTGTGCCTCCAGTGCCTAGCTCAGAAGCTCCTACCTCTAGGAAGCATTTTTTTTTTTAAGATTTATGTATGTATTCATTTGAAAGTCAGAGTCAGAGTTACACAGAGAGAGAATGAGAGGCAGAGAGAGAGAGAGAGACAGACAGAGACAGACAGAGGGGTCTCCCATCCACTGGTTCACTTCCCAAATGGCCGCAATGGCCGGAGCTGTGCCGATCCGAAGAAAGGAGCCAGGAGCTTCCTCCAAGGTTCCCATGTGGGTGCAGGGGCCCAAGGACTTGGGCCATCTTCTACTGCTTTCCCAGGCCACAGCAGAGAGCTGGATCAGAAGTGGAGCAGCCAGGTCTGGAACCGGCGCCCATACGGGATGCCGGCACTGCAGGCGGCGGCTTTACCTGCTATGCCACAGCACCGGCCCCACCTCTAGGAAGACTTTACTGAGTTTCCTAACCAGGGTCAACCCGAACCTATTTTTTCATTTGCTGAGTATGCATCTCTTCCACATAGCAATTTCACATTTGCTGAGCTGATTCTTCAATGAATGTCTCCCTTCCTATAAAGTTCCATGAAGGCTGAGAGCAGGTGTTGCAGAAGGACAATGGAGAGAGGCTCAGCAGGCTCCATCAAAGGAGAACTTCCCAACTCTAGGTTCCACAAGAGGAAAAGATCCAGGAAAGGAGGACAAACTCTCCAACTTTCGGAAGTCTGCCTGGAGCCTGACAGATGTAGGAACGTGCTCACCGCTGACAGGAAACCAACCCCCCCCAGTGTGGAGGGAGGAAGATGGCCACAGAGCTCAAGGCAGGGCCACTACCCACAGGAGCCTAACACAGGACCTAGTTATTTTTTAAAGATTTATTTACTTATTTATAAATAAATCTTTTAAAAAATAGTGGGTTTTTGGGGGGAGGGGGATTGATTGATTGATTTTACATGACCTGGTTTATTGCCCAAATGGCCACAACAGCCAAGGCTAGCCCCAGGCCGAAGTCAGGAGCCAGAAGCTTCCTCTAAATCAGCCATGTGGGTGCAGGGGCCCAAGCACCTGGGCTGTCTTCCACAGCTTTCCCAGGGAGCTAGATTGGAAGTGGAGCAACCTATGACGCAAACCAGGACCCATATGGGATGCTGGTGCTGCAGGGGGCAGCTTAACCCTCTGTGCCACAGCAACGGCCACAAGCAAAACCTATTTCAAACCAAGAACCCGGAAAAATGAGTCGCCAACAAGGCAGTTGTCAGCCCCAGCACACCCCCAACCTGGAGTCAAAGGGTATTAAGGAAAAGTCCCCAGAGACCCTTCTTCTGACCTGTATCTGGGCAAACACAACACCTCCTATCAGAGGCTGTGCATGCAAGGAGGGATTCCCCCTACTCACCACTGCCCTACCTCTGAGTGGGGCATTTTGAACCAAGGTCACTGGTGGTCTCTTGTCAAATGCCATCCTACAGCCTGACACTAGCAAAAAGCAGCAGTGTCAAATCTTAACCAAATACAACACCCCATCGTTTTCATCTCGTTTCTCTGGCCACTAGATGGCAATCGACTACATCAGAGCTAAGATTCCAGGAGAAATGACCAGTCCCTGAAGGCAGTGCTGGGAACAGACCCTGTCCCAGTGATGATGACACCCTTCCAGCAAAGGCAATGTCACCTGAGTGCTCCATCAGCATTCAAGCGGGGCCCTGGCCTCCAGGCGGGAAGAGCAGTACTCACTAGCACACGCAGAAGGCCTGTGTCCCTCTGGTGGGCTGGAGCCTGCACCGTGGAGGGGACAGGGCGGGGATGAAGCCGCTGCCTCGGTATCTCTCACAGCCTTTCACACCCGCCAGAGCAGACCAGGCAAACCTCTCTCCACACCACAGTGCAGGAAAGCCCAGCCGGCACAGAGCCGGGCCTGGTACCCGGAGCGCGTTCTAATTACAGGCCTGCGTGCTCTTCCTGGGGCCATTTCCCTAAAGCTGCACTTCCTAAATGAGGCCACAGCCAGCTCTGACTCTGGAGAGTCTGGTTTTCCAACCAGAGCACTAAGGCTAATGCAATTTTCAGGACTGATTTTAAAAACAAAATCCAGTAGAACAAAGAAGTGTGCTACCCTTTCCAGGATGAAGTCTCCAATCCCAGTCACATGAAAATACCCGCAAGAATAACATGCAAGGCCCAAATTCATTTTGATCTACATCAAAATCATCATAGATGCATTGTGCATTACTGTATTGATGTCTTATCATGTATCATGGACATATGAAGCACTTTAGAGTATTCCAACCTCACCACCGTCTTGCAGGGTAGGTTTTATCATCTTCATTTTGCAGATGGGGAAACTGAGGCTCAGAGAGATTAAATAACCTGCCAATGACACACAGCTAATGAGCATGGTGAGTAAGACGCGGGGTAGCTTTGACTCCAAACTTAATGACCACACTCCACTGCCTACTGCCTAGTTTACCCAAAGGTTCCAGAAGCTGGTATCAGAGTACTCAAAGACGCAAAAACGCATTCCATAGCCTCAGAGGATTCGAATGAGGAGGGCCTGATCTGGGTAAACAAAACTATAATTAAGGTAGAGTGTGCAAAGGCAATCAGCATAGAAAAACAGCTACAGACATGCAAACAAGGGTCCTGTTCCAACTGGAGCCACTGGAGGAGGCTTGGGAGAGGTGGCGGGGATAAGATAGGGAGCTGGGTTTGAGTGAGCCTTAGAAGTTCACTAGTGCCTGTCTATGTAGAACTCAGAGGAGGGGCGGGGCGGGGCGTTGGGCCTGTGAGGTTCTCCAGAAGTGTCAATAGACAGCAAAGAGATGCAAAAGCTGAGGATCTGCCCAGAAAGGCAGTGAGTCTAACAAATCGCCAGGAGGTAAGACTGAGCAGATAGTTTAGAAAAAACCATGGGAGGGCTTGTGTGCCAAGCCATGGACTCTGCACTGCACCCCCTAAGGAAACAGCAACCAGCTTCTTGCAAAGACCAGTGATGATGTCAACCGAAACAGTGACTAAGCCGTTCACCAAGGAGCTCTTCCCAGCTTTATCTTGGGATGCCAACTCCTCCACGCCTCGCTGGAGAACATGCACCTGCAGGGAGCGGCCGCCTTCCCTAAGGACAACTTGATGACCGATGGCCCCTGCAACCTGGACATCTGTACACAGACCACTGGTCAGCCAGGAGGGGCGGGGCAGGTCTGAGGGAGTCACAGGAACTCTGCTCCCTCCTGGAAACTCCACCTTCTGTTCCTGGAAGGACACTTCCAAAAGTCTGTGGAAGACGGAATTAGCCAAAAGTTCTGCCATCCATGCAGAGTTTCTTTCTTTTCACAATGCTTATTTTCCCTGAACTTTTTGAGGACCTCTCAAAATTGTGGGTTTTCCATTTTCAATAAACTTTTCAAGGCAGCCTCATGCTAGGAAGGAGCAGTAGCACCATCATTAATTAGACATAATTAAGAGATGGGTTTCGGAGCAGCAGTTAAGAAGCCAATGGGGGCCAGTGCCGTGGCTCAATAGGCTAATCCTCCACCTAGCGGCGCCGGCACACCGGGTTCTAGTCCCGGTCGGGGCGCCGGACTCTGTCCTGGTTGCCCCTCTTCCAGGCCAGCTCTCTGCTGTGGCCAGGGAGTGCAGTGAAGGATGGCCCAAGTGCTTGGGCCCTGCACCCCATGGGAGACCAGGAGGAAGCACCTGGCTCCTGGCTTTGGATCAGCGCGATGCGCTGGCTGCTGCACGCCAGCCGCAGCAGCCATTGGAGGGTGAACCAATGGCAAAAGGAAGACCTTTCTCTCTCTCTCTCTCTCTGTCCACTGTGCCTGTCAAAAATAAAAATAAAATAAATCTTAAGAAGCAAATGGGGATGCCCACATCCCTTCTCACAGGCCGGGAACCATGTCTGATCCCAGCTCCCTCCTAATGCATACCTGGGAAGGTGGCAAGTGATGGCTCAAGTATTCAGGTCCCTATCACAGAGTTCCTAGCTCCTGTCTTCAGCCTGGTCCAGCCAGGGCTCCTGTGGACATTTGAGGAGTGAACCAGTGGTTATGACATCTCTGTCTGCCTCTCTCTCTCAAATAAATAACTAAATAAACATGATTATTTTCAAATAATGAATACAAATATGCTTACATTTCCAAAGTGTTATTGTTCTGCTTTGTATATATTTTACATTTATATAGGCATTTGTATGTATTTTACATTCATATAAGCACACATGCCTTTATGTATATTTTGTAAATACTTTTTTATGTTATATACAACTATTAGCTTATCCTCATGAGAACACTGAGGCACTGAGGGTTTAACCACCTTCATGATAGTGCTTGTCACATAGTAGGTGCTTAATAAACTCCTGCTGACTCAGTGACCGCTGAGTCAGGCGACCGAGCTGGCATCACACCACAAGGAACACTCATGTCCTGCAGAGCCCTGCCTGGAACTTGCCTGACACAAAGCAGAGTATGGACACAGAGAACAGAGGACCTGCATTTAGAACCCTGAGACCAGACGACATGGCAGCCGAGAGCCAGCGCAGGAAAAACTCCCCGGCGTAGCTGGCTGTGCTTCCTGCAAACAAAGGAGACCATTCTGAGAAGGGCGAGGCAAGTGAGGGAGCAAAGAGAGGGTATTTCCAGGATGAGCAAGTGCAGGTATCTGTCTGTCTCTCCCCATACACACACACACACACACACACACACACACACACACGAGCCAGGGAGGGCCAGAGGGGTGAGGGCTCCATAAAAACAGGTGCAAGCTCGAGGTCTCCCCCTTCCCAGTTGTGCAACTTCAGGCAAACTCCCAACCTTTCCAAGCGTCTCTGTAACCATGGAGATAGGCCCTTCACTGAGTTGTTGTGGAAACTGAAAATGAAAAGAAAAAAAAAAAAAAAAAAAACAACAAGCTACGGCCCACAGAGCACGGAGCAGCCTGGCCCATGGGTGCTCATCCACCCTCCTTCCCGTAAGCCACAGCTCAGGGGAGATAGCCAGCAGGTAGCGGGGCAGGGCAATCTTAATTGGCGTAAAAACTGGGTGACATTTTACCTCACTGATTCTGCAAACCAATCAAATAACCCCATTCTAGGAAGCTACTAGAAACCTTTGAGTCCTTCAGGGTTTCCCTCAGATGCCTAGAAAACCAACATGCATGAACAAAATTTCCTTTCACCCCTGGGATCTGAAGTGCCAGGCAAAATCCCTGGACCACATGACACTAGGTTCTAACTGAAGGAATTCCGAGCAGGGTGGGTTTCTCCTTAAGCTGAGGAAAACTCCAGTGGGGCCTTTCAGGGGCACTGCTGCACGCATGCTGTCATCATGCGTCACCTGTCAGTCCCAGAGGAAACAGGGAAAGGATGGGCCCTGCGCCACAGCCGAGATCCTGGGGAGCACGGGGTTCCAGGCCAGCAGTGCTGGCCTCAGCCAGGCAGCGTGTGCTGCACAGGGCAGGGAGCCCAAAGAGAACACAGGAGCCACCAAGGGCTCTGTGGGCTCAGTGGGTCAGACTGGGCTTGGCATGGGCCTCGAGAGGGAGCCTTAAAGTCTGTCCAAAACGCAGATGCTGCTCCAGCAGACCTGGGAGCCTGTGAATGCGCATTTCTCACAAGGTCCCGGGGCTGTCGGTGATGCTGGCCCAGGCATCACTCTCTCTGAGGCAAGAGCTTGCACTCAGACCCAACACCCTGAGGACAGGACCACAGCTTCCTAATTCTTCCAGCTCAGCGCCCGGAACACCAAGATCTCAACACACACTGGAGAAATAAGGGGATGAATCCCTGGTGAGAACTTAAAAATGTCACAGGCAGAACAGAATAGAACTGAGACTAAAAACCAAAATTGGGCCGCATGCTGGCTCTGCTGTGAACTACACAGGTGCACACAGCACGTGACACACTCAGCCTTACAGCATTCCCTAGAAAACCAGGGACTGAATCAGAGGGTCTTTCAGGTCTAAGATTCTACCCAAAGGATTTTTCTGCAAGGAAATATCTGGATATTCCTACAGCAAGCATGTATCCATGTCTTTCTCCCAGAACAATTTCCAAAAATCCAACTGAGAGAACACAGACTCTGTTAGTTTCAGCAAATAACCACAGCAACTAATTCCCCCCACCCCAAAATAAAATGATGTCTTCACCATGATGTTCGGGCTCAATGAGATGAAGAGGGTGACGTGTACCATCTGAAAATTTATGGTCTTAAACTTACAGCCAAAGCCAGACCTTCTTGGAAGAGGTTTACAAGTTAAAGAAAGGCCTTGCCAAAAAATTGAAGAAGGGACAAAGAGCCAGAAACACGGGGTTGATGAGGTGCTCTGCCCATCCTGGGTTCACAGAGACAGGCCGAGGCGCCCAGAGCAGCATCCAGCACACGGCGAGACAGCAAGGCAACCGAGTGCCACCACGTCTTCCACCAGCAGGCACCAGGCGACTGTGGCTCTGTCCTTTCTGTGCCTTTCCACATGCTGCTATCTGAGAAGAGTCTGCAAAGACTTACCAAAAGAATGGTAAGGCTATTAAAGGCTTTCTAAAAACAATGAAAAAGAAGAAAACTGCAAAGCAAATAAGTTCCGGTTGACAATGGATTTCCAGCCACACTAATTTCTCAACAGGTCATCACAGCATGCAGGTCTTTCTGCAGAATGAATTCCCATTTGTGAATGCAAAGTGCAAAACCAAGGGGGTAATACAGAGAGGCACATGCTGTTTTAGGTTCTACAGAAAACCCTTGAATTCCTGGATTCGTTAACTCTTGCTATGAAAAACTCTAAACTTTAGTGGCTTAAAATGACAATAAACATTTATTATCCTATGTAGTTTCTATGGCCTGGGGAAAAAAAATGAAGCAAAATCTTCCACCTAAAAAAAGAAAAACTCGGCATCTACAAATTCTGCAGTTACTCCTCTTTCCACACCTTCCAACCTCCTGTGCGATCGTATCTGAGCTTAGCACATTCAGACAAGCTGGAGCCCCACAAAAAACAGGGACCATGAAGCCAAGACCAGCCACTTCCCTGTAACCCCTGGGTCTCCTCTAGCACAGGAAACAAAAGGGGACAACGAAAGCCAGTAACCCAGGCCGAGGAATCGGATCTTAATGGAATTCAGCAGGTGTTCATTCAAAGTTACAGGCAGCAGATCTTGGAGGTATGCAACATGAGCTACACTTGCTCGCAAGAGCCAAGAGAACTTGAGACCAGCCAGGGAGAAGCCAGGCACCAGGAATGCAGTCAGACACTCAGCCTAACAGGCCTGGAAGAGTGGGTAAGCACTGGGGCTTTGGGAACAGACTCCAAGGGTTCAAAACTCCTAAAGTGGCTGTGTTCAGTTTTCACCTGTGTGGATGGAGCTCAGAGGAGACCTGCCTCCCAAGATTCCTGTAAGAAAAGAGACGATGCCTGGGGCCGGCCTTGTGGCACAGCGGGGGCCATGGCCTGCAGTGACAGCACCCCTTTTGGGGCCGGTTCGAGTCCCAGCTGCTCCACTTCCAATCCAGTTCCCTGTTAATGACCTGAGAAAGCAGTGGAAAATGGTGCAAGTCTTTGGGCCACTGCTACCCACGTGGGCGACCTGCAAGAAGTTCCTGCCAGCCCAGGCCACTGTGGTCATCTGGGGAGTAAACCAGCAGATGACGGCTCTGACTCCCCCCACCCCCATTTTCTGTAACTCTGCCTTTCAAATAAATATAGCAATCTTTAAAAGACAGAGATGATGATGCTTGCAGTCTTTCCCACAGGACCCTCAGCACAGTAAGCACTCAATAAACTAAGAGTTCTTAGTAGACAGCTTTTAGGAAGTAATGGAATAAATAAGATACCAGCTGCTCTAAGTCGGAGTAAAGATGAGAGGGCCATCACACGGCCCAGCCTCCTCCAGTCTCCACGCCCCCTCCACACTGCCCTCCTCTCCTCTCGGCTCCATCTGAATCCACCTAACCCCTGGGCGCAGGCAGACGCCCCTGGGCAGCAGCACCAGAGGTCAGCCATAGCTGCTGGGCTCCACAATCAAGCTCCGTTCAAAAATCTGCTTTTCTTCCCCTCTCCCTGGGGTTAACTGAATGTTCCGTGAAGGAGAAGAAGGGGGAAAAAAGTACCTAGCAATCCTGGGCAAAGCCACACCTGGTAACATTCCCAAAAATCAGTTTCACTTTCTCTTAGCCCCTGTTTAATCAGCTGCTGCCATCTCCAGGGAGGCTGAGTGCCCTGGGCCCAGCGGGGAGCCCAGGATGGCACACACTTGCCCGCCCAACAGGTTCCCAAGCAATCCCCACCTGTGCCGCCTTACCCAGCGGTGTGCGTCTCCTCCCCAGCAATGACACTGCGGCAGGCTCTCAGGGTCTTCCCTTCCGTAGATCACGGAGCGTGAGACGCCAGAGATGGCTTCTCAAAACAGGGCTGACGCCACATGCAGCCCCCTCCCGGGAAGCCCACGGAAGCCACCAGAACCGACATTTCTGGGACCGGAGGCGGCTTCTGTGCACGCTGAAGTTTGAGAAGTGCCATCACCTACCCCTTCAGAACATCGAGTACTGAGCCCTGATGACGGAACATTCCGGAATCTGACTCCTGACAGCAGGTTTACAAGTGTTCCCCTGGCAGGCAATTAATGCTCCTGAGACGAATCAAGACGACAATGGGGTGGGAGGTGGGAACACCACAACTCAAGGTACAAATCTCAAGTTCTGAACTCGGAGTCTTTTGCAAAAATGTTCTTGCGCAGGTCTCTTTCTGAGCTAGGAATAGGCCTTCTGCAGGGGGTGGATCCGCAGACCGAAGAAACCCACACACACCTGTAGCTGATGAACAGGCCTGGTGCCGACAGCCCAGAAGCCATCTGCAAACCAGGCTTCCCCCCAGCACGGACAACTGCCTTTGGCGCCTGGGGAGCCGAGCACTCTTGCACCACAAGTCTGGACTGGGGCTGCCAGTGCAGGCCATGCCCAGCTCATCTCCTCTAAGCCTGCAGATGGTAAATCAGACAGAGACACCCGTGACCCCAGTCTGCAGGCTCACAGGGCAGCGGAAGTGTCTGAGAGCCTGGACTACAGGCACAGCAGCCTCACGGGATCCCAGGCTCAGAAGGGTCTTCGTGGGCTACTGCTCTGCACCAGCTGTCAGGAGTCGTCACTAACTTAACCCCTGACCTTGTGCTTTGAGTGTGGAGTGTGCTGGGACAGGGCAGCACGCCCGTCAAGCAGAGGAGTGGGCAGGCTGGGTGTCATGGTGCCCGCTGGGGTTCCTTGTGAGCCCAGGAGCACAGAACTCTGGGGGTGGCCCCTCGATGTGTGGAGCCCAGTGAGACTCAGAGTGAACACAGGTAAGTGTGTTATGTATGCAGCCGTGCAAGCAGGAAGGCTGACAGCCCTGAGAGGCCATGTCTTCTGTCCCATCCAGAAGGTGCCAAGTTCAAGAAGAAAACAGTGGTGTTTGAAGAAACATGCATGGCTCTGGGACCTTATCACAGCCTTTCTTCCTCATGCTATTTCCCAGGATGAGCTGACCACGAGGACACAGGCAAGGAAAAGCTCAAGAGATCCACTGTTGCCGTCCCTCGCCGCCCTTCCTCATGCATGAGCACGCCACAGGGAGGAACGTGTGGAGACAGTGCATGCCATCCGGGACTGGGGCAGCAACACTGGGGTTATTTTGTGCAGCGTCTCCACTGTTCTTGGAAGAATGAAACAAATGCTTATGAGCTGTAAAAATATAAACTGTATAATTCTGGTGATTCCACAGCCAAGTCAAATGATCTTATTCTTACATTTAAAATTGGCATTACACAATATAAAGAGGAACAGAAGAAATCACACTAATAATTTAAATTGTAAATTTTTCTTTTTTAGAACAACATTAAATAACAAATTAAGAGTAACACAAGTCAAGAGAGAGATCAGGAAAGAAGAAAAGCAGCTATGTTCACGCCTCCTACAGTCCCGGCGTTTCCTTTCTGAACAAGGAGCCCCACAGATTAGGTAACACAGGAACCTCCCGAGAGTGCTTTTCCACCTCAATTAACTCTTCTCCAATGGCATCGTGATAGAACAAGACCTCCATCACCTGAGCCTAGGCCAGCCGTCTCTGGCCTGGACTCCTAACCAGGGCCCCTACTCCGCTGCACGCCATCTGAATGACCCGCTCAAAAGGCAGATCCGATCTTGTCATGCCCTTTCCGGACACTTCCTCACTGTGACTCTTCCACTGCACTCGAGGTCTAGAAGACTTGCAGGGGCCCTGCGGCCCCAGCCCTTGCTCAGTGCCTCAAATGAGCCAGGATCTCCCCAGCCCCAAACACCAGCCTGCTGCTGGCTCTCCAGGAGCCTGCTCTGGGCACACCCAGTCACTGCCCCAGCTCTTCATCACGGTCCCTTTGAAGGGTCTCTGCCTCAGGCAAACAGCCTCCTCCTGTTCCTCCCAACCCAGGGGCTAGCTCTCCTGGCTCCCAGAACTCCGCCTTTCCATCCCTTTAGGCAGCTCTGATTCCCTTTGACACTTGTCACTGTTTAAGGTGTCCCAGCCTAAGGACATCAGAAACCCCAGGCAGGCTGCTGCTGTGGCTGTTTGCTGATGAAAGAGCACAGTTAGCCCCACTCCAGCAAGTCTTAAGTTCTCAACCATGTTTAAGTAAATGAATGCATGCACCTGAACGTGCCTCTTTTTTAAGAGTTTCATCAGGAGAATGACCAACGCCACCATCCTGTTTAGAAAGCTGCATCACAGAAACAGGGACAGTACAGCCATCCGTCACCCAGGCCTTCATGACCCACCCGTCAATCACAACTCCATTTCCCAGGCTTAGTCCTGAAATCCGGAAACATCTATTCCCCCCACTGCCTTCCTCATCCAACAGGATGCTGTTAATAACATTTTCAAGGTACCTCTAATGCTATTTTTAAACCACTTTGCCTAGAGGCAAATGATAGGACAATTTGCCTTTGTGTATCTAGATAGCATATCTAGGTCAAAATTCTAAATACATAATCCGGTGACAAATTGTGCCAATTACCATCAGGTAAAGGCAGAAGCCAGCCTTTATAATCCATCAGGTGGCACAAGAGGGAACACATGCACACACACACACACACACACACACACTCTGGGGAGAAACATTTCTTGGCTTCTGAAGTTTGTCTAACTCAGATCACTCCACTCTTACTAAATCAGAAATTCTGGGATTCCAATCTGGACACCTGTTTGTTTTTTTCTTTTTTTAATAAGTTCTCAAGGCAATTCTTACGCACACTAAGTGCAAGAATCATGATTATAAGGAGACACTGCGTTTGAGGTATTAAATACCAGGAAGCTAGAAGAAGCTAATAAAAGTGAACCTGAGAAAGCAAAGAAGTGAGAAAGAAAAGGAAAGCAGAGGCCTGTAGGCCCGGAAAGTCCCTGGCAACGTGCCTCCAAGAAAGCAGCAGGAAGCTGTTCCCAGAGGAGAGAGGGACCATGGAAAAACCCTGGGCCATTGTTCACCAGGGTCATTCATTATTTCGGCCCTTTTATTCTCATGGACACTTCCTCCTATCACAAGGTACTGGGGGGACAGTCAATAAGAAACCCTGACATGCTCTCTTCCCTACAGGAAGGATAAGGAGACCATGACCCCGAGACCTGCTCCAAGGCACCTCCCATGGGAAGAATCCTACACCCAGGAGCCCTCCTAGGGCCTGGAATCCCAGCCACTGCTGGCCTCCCTGCCACTATCTGAGGAATGAGAAGGCTCATGGGGAGCCCCCCAGCACCTTCCACCACCTTCAATACCCGCTCCTGCAGTGGGCCCACACTGTCCCCGGACATCATGTCCACCCGCAGGGAACCTAAAGGATGTGACCTCATTTGGAAACAGTCTCAGCAGATGTGATCAGTGAAAATGAAGTCACACCAGATTGGGATGGGCCCTAAACCCCATAGCAGGTGTCCTTAATAGAAGACACAGGCTTGCATGAAGAAAGGCCATGTCAACAGCAAGGACCATCAGGAGGCACCCGAAGCCCAGAACAGGCAGCGCCCTTCAGAGGGCACACGCACTGCTGACGTCCTGACTCTGGAATTTCAGACGCCAGAATTAAGGGAAAAGAAATCACTGTGGCTTGAAGCGACCCAGCGGTCGCTTGTTACAGCAGCTCTAGAAAGTTGTAATGCGTGCTTTCTTGGGAAGCCCAGGCCTCCACGTCCTAGTGTCGCCAGAACCCGGGGGTTCCGCCACAATGAAAGCAAGAAGTCCTGCTCCTCCGATACTGCAGGGGCCTGGCCCAGCCTCGCCGATGGCCTCCCCCTGCTGCTCTCCACCCTCGGACACATCCCACATCAGCGCCCTCATGCATCCTCCTTGGCCTGAAGGGCCTCTTCTACCTCGACTGACCCAGGGCTCCTGCCAGAAGACCCTTCCAGGTACAGCTCCTCTCTGTCTCTGTCTCCCCCTGCCTCCCCCTGTTTCTCTCTCTCTCTCTCTCTCTCTCTCACACACACACACACACACACAGCCCTGGGCATCCCTGCCACTGCCCAGCCTGGCTCCCACTGTGCAGCCACAGCACCTGGATTTCTCCCTCTCAGCACGTTCTGCACCTGCTCGGTGTAGGCAGCCATGACAGTGCCAAGACCAGGTCAGCCCTGTAGAGCAACCACCAGAGCACAGTGAATGAACGGCAGGCACAGGCAGCCATTGTTCTTCGTAACTTGGCCCAGAAGTGGGGTCTGCTGTGTGAACTCTCACAGCTGTGGCCACACCCCGTCAAAGGAGTGGACCGTGCTACACAGATCACTGATTCTGCTCTTTTACAGAACTGTGCACTGAGCACCCGTGTGCCTGACGTGTAAGTCACTGAGGAGACAAAAGCAGGCACAGAGCACACACAGCCTGTGCCTTCATGGGTGGGGAACAGTTACCAACCTCACCTCAAAAGCCCTCGCCCTGACTGTTGATGAACAACTTAATATGTTATCCCTCTTAGTATTTTTGTTTGTTTGTTCTACTTAATACTTTTGGTTGAATACTGTAATCAATACACAATTATTCTTAAGTGCTGAAACTTAACTGAAAAGTGATCACTGTTAAATATAAGAGTAGGAATAAGAGAGGGAAGAGATGTGCAATTCGGGACATGCTCAAGCTGACTTACCTCAAATGGTAGAGTTAGAAACATACCAGGGGATTCCAATTCAGTCCCATCAAGGTGGCATGTACCAGTGCCATCTCACTAGTCCCAGTGATCAATTTCTGTTCACAACTGATCATAATGATAGGACTAAGAACCAAAGGGAGCACATAAACAAGAATAGTGTCTGCAAATACTAGCTGATAGAATAAAAAAGGGAGAGAATGATCCAACACGGGAAGTAAGATACACAGCAGACCCATAGAATGGCAGATGTCCTAAACAGCACTCTGGCCTCAGAATCAGCCCTTAAGGCATGCAGATCCGGCTGAAAAGCCCATGAGACTATTTCAGGCATGGAAAGCCAAGACACTCTGGGGGGGAAAAAAAAAAAGAAACACCAAACCTAAATGAAAGATCTCCGCGAGTGAGATCACAGTGGAAAGAACGGGTCATCAAAGAAGGAGGCACCTTTCTCTGAAGGGAGGAGAGAACCTCCACTTTGACCATGGCCTTGTCTAAATATGATCAGAGTTGGTGAACTCAGGGGGCTTCCATAGCCTTGGCAGCTCATGACAAGAGCCTAGGGTGATTACTGACGCCATAAACAAGAGTGTCAATTTGTTAAGTCAACAACAGGAGTCACTGTGCACTTACTCCTCATGTAGGATCTCTGTCCTTAATGTGCTGTACATTGAGATTTAATGCTATAACTAGGACTCAAACAGTATTTTTCACTTTATGTTTCTGTGTGGGAGCAAACTGTTGAAATCTTTACTTAATGTATGCTAAACTGATCTTCTGTATATAAAGAGAATCGAAAATTAATCTTGATGTGAATGGAAGGGGAGAGGGAATGGGAAAGGGGAGGGTTGCGGGTGGGAGGGACATTATGGGGGGGAAGCCATTGTAATCCATAAGCTGTACTTTGGAAATTTATATTCATTAAATAAAAGTTAAAAAAAAAAAAACTGAAAAACAGTAAAACCTCATTCATGAGCCTGGCTCCCTCCTCAGGGCTCCAGGGGCTAGCACGGTGCCCGGCACGGAATGGGCGATCGGCAGTGCTGGATGGAGGGTGCATGCACAGATCGAGGGCAATGAATGGATGGAAAGTAGGGAGAATATCTGGTACACCCTGCGCAGTCAATAATGGGCCAGATGGATGCACACAAGGATGGATGGGCAGGGAGATGGATGCAGCAAACAGTATGATGGACAGACAGATGGACACAGGGTGGACAGGTATCTAGGAAACAAAGCACCTGGCATGAAATGTGCACGGAGCACTTCTCAAACGTGCAAAAGATGCCAGAGCCCTCTTAGGTGGGACCTCTCAACCTCCTACGTCATCTCTCAGGCCAGCCAGATGGCCCCTAGCATCTGAAAAAAACAGCATCTCTAACGAAACTGGGATTCCACCTCTCCTGTGAACCTGAGTGGGAAAATAACTTTCCCCCGCGCCGACACGCTCTCTCCTATTTCCCATCACTCCCCTCTCTTTCTGCAGCAAGGGCTCAGCGGCCTGCTGTGCTAGTCCTTCTCCACCCGGGAGAGTACTGCAGTTGGAAGATGCTGTCCACTCCTGTGCAAATGCACACCAGCCACCCCTACTGGGCTGTGTCTACTTGTGTGATTCTTCCTTTATCTGCTGCCTTCAGAGAGATTTTGTCTGAGGGAACCAGAGCTGACTCTGAAACCTTCAGCAATATTTGCACATACTTAAAGAGGTTCATGGGAAATGCTTATTATACAAACTAAGCAAGGACTCTGAAATTGTTTAACACCAAAATAAACTTAGCTTTTCATTGCTTTGTTCCATGAACTTTTGGGAGTACCCTCACTTACGAAGACAGGTTGGAGAAAATACCACAGCTAGAGAAGAAAACGTATCTGAGGGGCCTTCTCATGGCAGACCCACTTAAACCCCACTTCTGGGACAGCTGAGAAGAGAAACAGCATGCAATAAAACAAAACAAACAGCAAAGCACCAACATAAACCTGCAACCTGCCCCCAAACCGCTGCATCTCACAATGGCCAAGGAAGCCCCCGTGTGCCTCGGCTATGGCTCTGGCTTCCATCACATTACACTCTTTGCATTTGCAGGCTGCACTCGGCCGCATGACAGTAATGAAGTTAAAGTAACTCAGATGTTAGGAGGTCTTTTGTCTTAGGCCGTGTTCTGGTGCTACAAATGAACACCAGAGACCGGATAATTTCCAAAGCATAGAGGTTTATTGAGCTCATGGTTGTGCAGGCTGGCAAGTCCAAGGGCAGGGCAACAGCATCTTGAGAGGGCGTTCTTGCTGCACCCTAACAGGGCAGAAGGCATCTCACAGCCAGACAAGCAAAGCGTGCTAGCTCCGGTCTCTCCTCATCTCATAAACGCACCAATGCCACCAACAGGGGCCCAGTCTTCAACTAATCCTGATGACCTCCACCGGCCCCACCTCCAAACACCACCAACAGAGGAGCTTCCGGGGGACACATTCAAGCCTCAGCACCTGTCTTCATTTTCCTTCTGCTCAAGGTCCCCTTCCTTTGCTTCCAACACAGGTCCAGCAGTGTCATATACTTAGGTTCATTTATTCGTCCTTTAACTCTGCACTGAGCACTTCCTATTTCAGACTGTGACTGTGGCAGGTAAAGGGAACAAAACCCGGAGCAGCACTGACACAGTCCTTGCATGCCCCAAACCTGCAAGCTAGTGAAGACAGTCAGCAGCACTCTAAACACTGAGCATGTCAGCGGTGAGAATGTCCAAATGCAGTAAAGGCTAGATGGGAGTGAGATAAAGAGAAACTGATTCCCGCTACTTCCTTGTGGAGGCAGCGAGCCCATCCAAGGTCAACACACCGACCCAGGTACTAAGAATTCCCCCATTATTGTGATGGTAGCCTTGCAGATGTGTGCAGGTATAAAATCTTGTAAAATGTTTAGTGAAACACATGTAGCTTCTCATATGACAACTAAGCTTTTAAAAATAGCCCAATATTGTGCTAGCTCACCTCTCAGGACCTCCAGGGAAAGGAAGGTTCCTATGTCATCGACCAACAAAAAGGGCCGAGCTGTACCACCCTGCTACACTGTTGTGCCTGCTCTGCTCACAGCTGGATTCAGTCATCCAACAATTTACTAAAACATCTACTATAGGGACCAGCATTGTGCATGGCAGGTAAAGCCACTGCCTGCAATGCCAGCATCCCATATGGGCACCAGATTGTATCCTGGTTGCTCCATTTCTGATCCAGCTCCCTACTAATGGCCTGGAATAAACAGCAGAGTGTGGTCCAAGTGTCTGGGCCCCTGCCACCCACATCGGAGACCCAGATGAAGCTCCTGGTGACAGCCTGGCCCAGCCCTGGCCATTGCAGCCACCTGGGGAGTGAAGCAGCAGACAGAACATCTTCCTGCCTCTCCCTTTTTCTCTGTAATTCTTTCAAACAAATAAACCTTTAAAAAAAAAAAAAAAAGCCATTGACTCTGGGACAGTTACTGCACATTTGTGTTCCCCCTAACACTAGGAACGAAACAACCCAGCTCTCCTGGGAGCTGGAATTTCCTACAAATGCAGACGAAGTGCTGTCTACATACGAGGACTTGAAGCATTCTCTGAACACTTAGTTAAGGCCACTCTCCATTTTCAGCATCATTACAGTGACTATGTGCCCGGACCCTAAATGATTCAAAGACAATGTTCACTTGATTCTCCCCACTTTGAGGTCAACACTGTTGTTTAAACCCATTTTACAAATGGGAAAATTGCTAGTAAGTGATATAACATATAAGCCCAGGAGTCAGATTCTAGAATCAACAATTTAAAAATCCAAGCTGTGCCGCTAGAAGGATAAGTTGTGGATGAACTGCCCGGAAAGCCACTTGATAGTCTCAGTCATTCTTGTCTATTACCTCTGGGGCCAGAGGTTTTCCGTGGAAAAACAGACTCAATGAACAACCTCAAGCAAGTCTCCTGACATCTCTGAAGGAGAGTATGAGGAATGGTGAAATTAATAAGCAGAAATAAAGTCAACCCTGCAGAGATGAAATGCAAGAAGCCAGCAGCGCAAGGCCAGGTGGCTGGGGAATGCAAGGTAAGTAAATCAGCTCATCAGAGAGAGGGCCGGGCTGGAGAGGCAGGCAGGGGGAGCTCAGGGGACCTAAGGATGAGGACCAACTCTGCACAGCAACCCTGAGGACACCATTCTATCCACGATTCATGAAGAGCTGCAGGCACCCTCTGATTACAGACGCAAAACTCAGTTCTCCTGCATGAGCCTACAAGGGGTAAGAAGCCAAACTGCTCATAATAAAACAAGCGAACAGAACAATTAAAAACCCAATCATGAACCTGTACCAACTAGTTTGCCAACCACCTGACGCCTGATATTATCTTAGCTAACGTTAAAATAGCATTTACTCTGGGAACGAAACTTCAAAATTCACCCCTCTGTGAAACAAATCACTTTATCAACAAGTGTGTCCTGGTTGTTCCGGAGTTTAGTTTAGGGTTTGCGTCTTAAGGGGGCGGATACGTCTCCTTGTGGCCGGGTCTAAGCTGCATCATCGAGCCTGTCCACTCTCTGCTGCACTGCTAGACACTGCACAGGGGAACGGTAGCTGTGTACGTTCTATCAGACCCACTCCACAGCCAGCTAACAGCCTATTCCTTGTTTGCTCTACAGCTGGATGAAACTAGAAACAAAAACACATGAACTGTCAAGGAATCAGCGGCCTAATAAGAGAGGAAGGTAGAAAGGACACCAACAGAGGACCTGCTATGTGTCTGACACTCATTTCCTCCTTCAAATCCTCCCAACAGCCCTGACAGGTGTCATTCCCCCTATTTCACAGAGAGACCCAGGCCCAGAGATGTTAAGAACCTTTCCAGCCGGCGCCGCGGCTCACTAGGCTAATCCTGTGCCTGCGGCACCGGCACACGGGGTTCTAGTCCTGGTTGCTCCTCTTCCAGTCCAGCTCTCTGCTGTGGCCCGGGAGGGCAGTGGAGGATGGCCCAAGTGCTTGGGCCCTGCACCCGCATGGGAGACCAGGAGGAAGTACCTGGCTCCTGGCTTCGGATCGGCGCAGCGCCGGCTATAGCAGCCATTTTGGGGGATGAACCAATGGCAAAGGAAGACCTTTTCTCTGTGTGTCTCTCTCTCTCACTGTCTAACTCTGCCTGTCAAAAAAAAAAAAAAAAAAAAAAAACACTTTCCATGATGACTTAACCTAATCACTTCATGCAAACACAGGCCTGATTCCAACTCTGGTCTCTCAGGTACCAGAACAGGCTTCAGAAATACAGAATTTTTTTTAAGGGTGCTTGCAAAGAAAAAAAAAAAGCTAGCGGTAAATACCAAAAGAGACGTAAAGATCATCTGCAATGAGCGTTCACCGAAAGCAGAAACCCCCGCCGACTGAGAGGACGACGCGCCTCCCAGGAAGTAGTGTTCGAGCTGGCCACAGAGGGCTTGATCAAGGGGAGATGGGAGAAGAAGCCTACAGAGGGCACAAAGGCTCCGAGGCAGGACCCTGGGCTGCAGCAAGGCCAAAGGACGGGAGATGCCAAAGAGCAACAGGAGGGGCTATGGGGGTGGCAGAGCAGAGCCACAGTCTCCAATGAGGGAGAACAGTCAAGCCAGGGCCTCTGCCTGGGGCCCTGGAGAGAGGTGGCAAGGGTCTGAACCAGCCATGACGGGTGTGATGAGGACACCAGAGGTCTCTGGAGACAAACTGCAAGAGGGAAACCAGCCACCAAATGTGGTCTCAGAGACTGAGCCTGGCTGACGAGATACTGTCGGCCTCTTGAACACAAAGAGACTACACAGGCCCAGGAGGCCAAGCAGGCTCTGAGAGGGGGACTTATCAGGGCTGAGGCACCAGCAAGAGAGGCGGGAAAGGGACACCAGCAGACATGAGGGCAGCGAGGAGGTAGGGAGAAGTCTGGGAGTCACACCCACGTGGGTGGCAGCAGAAGCCAGGGACTAGATGGACTACTGACGGAGAGAGATGGACCTGCTGGGCCAGGAGGAAGAGAAGAGGAGGCCAGGAACCACACAAAGCCCCTACCCCACTCACAGGACAAGGAAGGAATGGAAGCAAGGGACATTTGGAAGGGGACGACGGAAGCAAGAGAGATCAAGGAAGATGAGAGGGGTGGGCATCTGGCCTGGGGGGTAAGCTACCAGCAGTGATGCCTGGAACCCACAAGGAATACCTGGGCTTGTGCCTCCACGCTGCCCCTGTCTCCAGCCTCCTCCTAATGGGCACCCTGAGAGGCAGCAGGCTATGCCTCAAGTACTTGGGTCCCTCTCACTACATAGCAGACCAGAAGGAGCTCCTGGTCCCTCCATCATGACCCAGGCCTGGCTGTTGCTGTCATCTGGGGAGTGAACCAGCAAATGAATGATCAATCAGTCAGTCTTTCTCCCTCTAATAAGTATTTTGGAAGGAAGGAAGGGAGAGAGGGAGGTGGGGGAGGGAAGGAAGGAAGGAGAAAGGAGAAAGAAAAAAAGAAAGAAAGAGATACATACATACATACATAGATGAGCCCACACCAACTTGGCAATGAAAACTCACTTAAATTGCTTTAGCTGAGAGGAATACTATCCCGTCTTCTCAATGGGTTCATGATTTCAGATCATCTTTCAAAACCGCAGGCCTGCATTCCCAACCCTTTGCATCTTTCAAAAAGTGCTTTTTGTGGTGATAGAACAGTTCTATAGAAATCAAGCTGGAGTTGGGGACAGAATCACCGTGGAACCAATAAACAGCGTGGCAGAGACTTTGGGTGAACCTAAGAGCATTAGGTTCAGTTTACAACCAAATAACTGAAAGCCAACTAACTGCTCCTGGGATCTGCTATTTTTTTAACTATATATTTATTTATTGGAAAGGCAGAGTTAGAGAGAGAGGGAATCCTCCATCTGTTGTTTCACTCCCCAAATGGCTGCAATAACTGGAGCAAGGTCAGGCCAAAGCCAGGAGCCAGGAGCCTCTTGCAAGTCTCCCTTGTGGATACAAGGTCCCAAGCACTTGGACCATCTTTTGCTGCTTTCCCAGGCACATTCATTGGGAGCAGGATCAGAAGTGGAGCAGCTGGGACTTGAACCAGCGCCCGTAGGGGATGCTGGCATTGCAGGCCATGGCTTAACCTGCTGCGCCACAAGGCAGGCCCTGCTCCTCGGATTTCTAACACACCCGCATCTGTCCTCTACCAGTGACTGCGCAAAGCCACAAAGAATTGTCTGCTCCATAAACCAGCAGCTCATTGGTTACTACCCAAGCCAGGGCTGGCTACTTACAGTGAGGGCACAGACCCCTACGGTAAGCTTTCCGACCCTGTCGCCTGCGCTAAGAAAACCCAACGTGCAAAAAAGCACAAGTCACAGAACAGGGCACAGATGACCAAAACTAAAGCAAGTCTGAGCCCCATGAAACACTCACTGTGGGCAGGATCC
Source organism: Oryctolagus cuniculus (assembly GCF_964237555.1). Taxonomy (NCBI): domain Eukaryota; kingdom Metazoa; phylum Chordata; class Mammalia; order Lagomorpha; family Leporidae; genus Oryctolagus; species Oryctolagus cuniculus. The sequence continues at coordinate 30,335,106 of NC_091437.1, read as the reverse complement.
TCTCTCGCTGTGCTCGCCTGGCAACACCTGTGCTGTGCACATGGCTGCCTCTAATACACGGGTCAGGAGAAGGGAGAAGTACCTGCCCTTGGGTGAGACTCTGGCCGTGGAAAATGAGAAACACCGGAAGGGAGCAAAGGAAGGAAGTGGGACTGGGAAAACCACAGGGCCACACACAACACTTACTTCAAACAAGCCTCTCTTGGGTCAAGGTTCTGTGGTCTCAAATTTACATGACCTCAGGGAGGAAGATGGCCACCCAGCCGTAATCTCCCATTACCACCAGCAACGCTGACCAGACAGCTCGGGGAGTATCTGGTTCACGGTCAAAGTGAACCCAAACTAGTGTCGTGAGCAAATTATGGCTTAATACCAGGTGCTGAGAGAGCAAGCCCCTGCGGCAGAAGTAAACAGCCCCAGGTTTCATCGCGGGCAGAAACTAGCTTCCCCAGCTGAAGTCAGAACTCCTCTCTCCCATGACACTCCCTACTCCAACTAAAGCTTTACCACCTCCAGACACGGCCGGCCAACAGGATTCACCAACCCGGTGTAGCAGGCACCATTCCAGGTCAGACAATCCAGAAAGCCCCACCCTCACGGGGCTTACCCAGCCCCAAGCTCACACACAACCCAGTTCTCATTCCTGAGACTTTGTCTCCTTGCTGTTCCCTCCAAGAACAATGCTAAGCTCCGTCACCAGCTGTCCTGATGGGCCAGTCCTTCCTGCAGATGTCATCCCCCGCAGGGAGTTCTCGGTAAGCCCACGCCAGGCTCCCTGCAGCATCTCCTGCCCACACAGAGCAGGCACTGCTTCCTCCCTTGAGCCCCTGTATGGCACCATGTGGACCACCGAAGGACAATGACTACGTCACCATCCTTTGCTGCACTGGCCGTGTGACTTAGGCTGTGATGGCCTCCCCAAAGCTCAACTTTTGTATCTCTGAAAACCAGGGGTTGGGGTGGGCGTTTGGTGCAACAGTTAAGACTTCGACTGAGAGGCCAATGAGCATGCCCACAGCCTGTCAGTCCATCCCTGGCTCTCTGCTAATGTAGACTCAGTGGCAAACAATGATAGCACAAGCAATTAGATTCAAGGCTCCTGGCTTCAGCCCGTCCCAGCCCTGGCTATTGTAGGTATCTGAGGAGTGAACCAGCAGATGGGAGCTCATTCTGTCTCTGCCTGTCTCTCAGATAAATAAATACAACTTTGAAAAAATGAAAGGGGGGAAATTATTAAAAAAAAAAAAAAGTTGCCTTTTACTGAGATATTACTATGTACCAGAGAAACACTAAAATTTACAACCATTGCTCATTACACCCTTTTAAAAATCCTACAGGGGTCAGTGCTGGGGCATACTAGATAAAGCCACCACCTGCAGCACCAGCATCGCGAATGTGTGCCGGTTAGAGTTCCTCTTCTGATCCAGCTCTCTGCTATGGCCTGGGAAAGCAGTGGAAGATGATGCAAGTTCTTGGGACCCTGCACCGGCATGAGAGACCCTAAGGAAGCTCCTGGCTCCTGGCTTCAGATCAGCCATTTGGGAAGTGAACCAGACAAGGGAAGACCTCTCTCTCTTTCTGCCTCTGCCTCTCTGTAACTCTGCATTTCAAATAAATACATCTTTAAAAAACAAAAACAAAAAAACCTAAAAGGTAGGCACTGTTATCCCCGTTTCACAGGGAAGAACACAGAGGTCAGAACGGGGTCAGAGAGGCTGCGTGATCTGTCCAAGGTCCACAGACAGCCATCAGCAGAGGGGAGATTCTCGCCCCGGCACACGAGCCTGCATGGGGCCCTCTCTTCTTCACTACGCCCTACTGCCGCCTTCCTTCAGTTCCCGACTGCATCAGGCAGCAGTCGAACTAGAGGTGGAACTGCACATTGAGCAGTCGGGGTCTTCCTGGGCCCAAGGTAACCTCTGTAGCGGAGAATTATTCACATGCGTGTATTCTTTAAACATGATCATCAAGAGAGAACAAACAACACAGAACATGAAAACAAAGAATGAAGGGCACTTGCTAAGCTACGAAAACAAGACAACAAAGTGCCCTACTAGTGGTTACTCAACATCCTATACACATAGAGCGATCGTCACAGAACAGCCTGAAAACCAGCTTTCTTTTCCACCCCAATCCCTCGGAACCGCAGTATCAGGGGAGGGCGTGGGCTGTCACAGCAGAGGAGGCAGCAGGAATGACACAGCACATCCCAGAAGTGGCAGGCCCAGTTCTGCAGCCCTTACTAAGACAAAATCCCCCCTGGAGGGAAATCCCATCCAAATCCTCTTTGCCAGGGAGGAGAAGGTCAAAGAGACTAATCCTCAAGAGGACCTGAAATTCCAGCTGGCAATGCCGCTCCAAAGGACATCCTCCCGGGAGCTGCAGACAAGCCCAAGCCTCCCTCCTCCGCTGGGTAACTCCTGCTTGCCTGGCACACGGACCTCAGGGGCACCTGAGCACCAGCACTGTTCTAGCCACGGGACCCCAGGCAGGTCACGAGCCACCAGATAATAGCAGAGCCATTGTGATGTGGTTGCTGGGAGGACTCCACAGGTTAGGCACGTAAGCATGTCTGGCATTAAAAAGCACTCAGCGTGAGTCAGGGACAAGCTTGGGGAGTGGCCGCATGGGGAGGCTGTGCAGTGCAGTGCCTGTCCAGGGACCGGGGTTGGCCCTGTGACTCCCAAGCAACCCATGCATGGTTGTCATACATGGCTCCCAAAGGTGGCCAGCTCCAGTGTGGTCCACAAAATGCTCTTCTCTGACCATGATTACAGGACCTCAATGTATCGTTGATTTTAGAGGGGGAAAGGCATGTGGGTGAGGTAAGGGTAGGGAGACCAGACTGGGGGAAATGCAAGCAGGGAAAGGGGAAAAAGGAAAAGGATGCAGAGCCTGCCCCACTGCTGCCAAGCTGGGCGCTGTGCTGGTGCCACGTGCAGACTCCCAGAAGTAAAAGCAGACCTCGGGTCTCAGCCTAGAATACCCAGAAAGAGACCTAAAGGGGGAGTTTTGTTGCAGCACTTAAGTGGCTGCTTGGGACACCCACAACATATAACGGAGTGCCTGAGTTTAAGTCCTTGCTCCGCTTCCAATCCGGCTTCCTGCTAATGTGCACCCAGGCAGGCAGCTGGTGATGCTCAAGTACCCGAGCCCCCAGGATTCAAAGGGAAACCTGGATGGAGCTCCTGGCTTTGGCATGGCTTTGCTGCTGCTGTTGTGGGCATTTGGCAAGGTAGCCACCACAAGGAATATGTCTGTCACTCTGTCATTCAAATAAACAAAAATAAATCTTTTTTTTTTTTAAAGACAGTAAGAAAGGAGACCCGAGGACCAGGGCTCCCAGGGGTCATCAGGCAGGCTGCCACTCGGTGGCTTAAGATGATTTTAGGATTTAGAAACTGATACATCTTGCTACACAAACAACACACAGAAGCCCCTTCCTTCTCTAAATTCCGCAAGCCTGCAGCTGGGCACTGAGAGGCCTCCAGAGCTCCTAACAAAGGCAGTAGCTGCAGATGTCTGGCCACCGGAGGAAAAGCTTTCCCTTATCAGCAGCAAAGGGCACAGAGTCGCCTTTACCCCAGAGGCCTGACCCCCTATTGGGAAAAAGCACTGACACAGAGGAGCGCCACCATGAGATGATGCACTTGACCTGACTCCCACCCGACACCTGCTCTTCTCACCTAGCTCCTACAGCTGTCCGAGCTGACAGCAGGACAGGACCCACCCGGGAGGGTTCTTGTACTGATTAAAAACAATGCAGGCAAAGCCCCTGGGACAGTTCACTCAATCCTGAAAATCCCACGGTCTCTGCTGCTCTCTCCTCTCTCATCCCTGGAATCGTCCAGCCCAGGAAGTCAGACTGACTCTTCCTGCTGTCCTGGCAGCCTCGATTCAGAGCCAGAGTTCAGGACAGACACTGCTGGCGCTTGCTCTGGGTAGCAGGAATCAGGAGGCTGCTCATTAGTGAATGGTGCAAAAGAGGAAAAGGAAGCAGAGACCCCCAGGCTGCGGGGCAGCTCCTCCACATGCCCTGGCCCCAGCTCAGGGTCAGGTGTAGCAGGGGGAAGCTACGGAAAAGAGCAGTGCCCGGGGAAAGAGGGCGGCAGTCGACTCCGGGGCTTTTACTGTGGAGGTGGCAGACAGGGACCTTTAGAAGGTCCCGGACTCTCTGAAGCAGAAGATGAATTTTGGGTGAACACGCACGGTCACAGGAAACAATGCAGAACGTAACCAGATTTCCAATAGTCTCTGACACGCCTCTCCAAAAAATTCAAAAAGCCTTTAAAATCACCAACTGATTAAGGAAAAACAAGAGTGTCGGAGGAAGAATAACATAAAAGCATGTTTAGCTTTTAGCTCAGGTGGGACAACACTTACCAGGTGCTTTGTTACATATCATCTCATGCAATAGCCACCCAGTGGAAGAAAACTGTCACTGAAACTCCAACGGCAGAGCCAGGACTCAACTCTCAGAATGTTGAAGGCCAGAGCCCAGGCTCCCAATGACCTCATCACGCTATCACCTTTTCAAGTCCAAGCACCAGATCTTACAAACCAACAGGAGGACGGACGGGAAGAAGGCAAGGCGAGGGAGAGGCAGGAGGATGGAAGGGTGGTTGGTTAGAGCCTGACTCACAGCACTGTACCCATCCTGCTTCATGCTCTCCCACAACTGAGATGTTTTCTATCCATCAGGAAAACGCAGTAAGACAAAGTGCAAGAGGGGCAGGCACTTGGCCTAGCAGTAGACAGCTGCATCCTTTATCACAGTGCCTGGGCTCAAGTCCCAACTCCACTCCTGATTCCACCTTCCTGCCCATGTGTAACCTGCAGGTACCCCTGTGAAAGACCCAGACTGAGTCTCCAGCTCCCAGCTTCGGCCTGGCCCAGCCCTGCCCTGGCTGTTAATAGGTAACTGGGGAGTGAATCAGCAGATGGAAGATCTCTCTCTTTCTCTTTCTCTCTCAGCCTCTCAAATACAGGAAGGAAAGATGGAAGGAGATGTATCAGTGCCATAAGCCTCCGTTTCCTAACTACAAAAATCGAGTTCATACCTCACTACCCCACAGACATGTTACTGAGGCACAGGTATGCTACATGAGGCACACGTGTAAAGCACTGGGGTCTGCCTCCATGTGTGGCATGCAGTGAATGCTCACGAGTGGGAGGCATCGCTGGAGTCACTACAGTCTAGTGAAACAGTATGTCCCTGCCATGGAAGCTATCGTTACATTGAACTCCACATTCACTGCTTCAGTGAGCCAGTCTCTATCCCTGAGCTCTGCTCACATGCCAAGCAAAGTAAGGCATCGATTTGGCTCCCAGAAGTCATCACACTCACCGCCCCCCCCCCCCACACACACCCCCAGCTGCACGCCTGGGAAGCCAGAAGCGGCAGCAGCCAGCAAGCCTTGGGAGCGTGCCTGGGCCCCAGAGCCAACTGCCCAACATCATCAGAGGTGTCGAGAGGTCTTGGAAACCTCCAGAGTGATTACAGGGGTACAGAATATTCATGGCAAGCTTCTCCAGACATGGAAGGAAATCTGGAAAATAACTACAAGAAGTTGTCAATGGTGGGGCAGGTCTACCTCTGAGCTTGCATGCCCACAGATGAGAAAGCCAGGGATGTGGTGGAGCAGGGTGTGTGGGAACAAAGGTTTGGGGGACCTCTGACTCATTACCCTTTCATCCCTGCAAGAAATCCATCTGACGTATGGGATTCTTCAAGGACGATCATGTTCACGAGTTAATCCCAACTTCACACCAGACTATATCACTTCTCTAGTATAAACTATGAAGTCTCCCCGACACAGAACAATTATTAACAAGAGCAGCTGCCAGTTACTCATTAAATAACTACACTGTAGGCTAAGCCCTTTACAGACACAGGCTCAAATAATCCTCAAAAGGAAACCTAGGGGTAAATATCGTCCCCATTTTTACAGATGGGAAACAGGCCTCAGAAAGGCTATGTGGCCTGCTCAAGGTCATAGGACAAGCAGGTGACAAAAACAGATTTGTAAACCCCATGTTCTACTAGTGTCCATTTCTGGATCCATTACTGGGTTCCACTTAGGGGAACCTAGGCTTTTTCTCCTATGTCTTCTCTCCTGATCCAAAAGCTGTCTTGTGCTGAGTGCTGAACCCAAGGTAAACCATACGAACCCACGGGTCCATGAGGCTTAAAGCACACAAGACGGCAGCATTAATTACACAAAAGGACATGTGAGAAGGACATGAACAGGCAGAAGGAACAGGGGACGTGACCACAAACCTGCCCACAGACTGACACGCCCAGAACACCCTGCACTCCCCTCTCTTCAAGAACAACTTCAAGAAAAGATGCCTTCGCAGAAGACGGCCAAGTTCCTGAAACGCTTGTGGTGCCTCTGAAGAATAAGCAAAGGTGGCCACACAAGAATGCAGGGAAATACTACTTGAAAACACAGCGAACCCGGAACATCCCACAAGTGTTCTCCATTAGATTTCCCAAAGCAAGTCAGGACTGTGGACCAACCCATTAGCACAAATCAAAATAATCTGAACCAAATGTTCCCACTGAAACGCCCTTTCCCCCTCGAAGAGCTGTACAAGGGAAAACGCATTCCCAGCCAGGCGGCCACCTTGCTCTAGTAATCACCACCAGACCTCGAGGTCTGCAAGGCTCTCACCAAACCAGTGAAAGCCTAGGAACTGCACAACCAACAGCAGAGCCCACAGGGGAGGTGGGAAAGGTGGACAGGAGGAACACGGGAAGTGTTGCCACAAGAACTCTCTCCAAGGACACTTTTTCCTAGAAGTCTTCCTTCGGCAGGACGCTGGGACTCCTCCACTCTCCTCCACCCTCTGCTAGCGGCCACCTCCTCTGCTCCAGCCAGATGGCTCCCGCTGCTTAGCAACTACCATCCAACAAAGACAGGAGCCAAGATGAAGTCAGGCTTCTGACATCTCTTGCTCCCCAGCAATCACGGGACAAGCTGAAAGCAGAGCCAAGACGTCTACAGCTTCAGACCTGGAGCTCAGAGGCTGAGGAGCCTTCTAGAGCTGCGTGTGCTGGCTGTCACTACTTATCTCGGACCACCCCAGCCAGGGAAAGGGACTCAGAAAGCTTTCAGGAGACAAGGGCTCAATACGCTAAAAACCACCACAACCCCCGGCTCCCATCCAATCTTTGCTTAATTATGGCATAAGCGATATGGCAATGGCACCTTGGATTTGGCCTAATACATCTCCCAGCCCAAGCATGTGCTGAGCACCAGCTGACACCTGTGGTCACCTCCTAGGAGACTGTCCTTGACACTGCACTTAAAGTCAGTCCCTCCCCATCCCCAGGATCTCTTTCTTCCCTGACCATTTTTACAACTTACCGTTATTTTCTCATTTTTTTTTTCATCTGCCTACGTAAAGGTTGCGAATCTGGTTACTGCCTGATCCTCAGCCTCGCAGGCTGATACAAAAGAAGGCACCGAGTAATAGCTGCCGTACGGATGGGGTACGATGATAAGGGGAAAGTCACGAGGCGGCCCTCGCGTATCCTTAAATGGTGAGATGTGCCCTAATATTACTGACTTCCAAAAATAACCTGGTACAGATTCAGCTTTCGTGAATTTATAAAATCTCACCTCACATGTGTTCTCACACACTCGGTCCCGTGGAAAACAGCTAAACCCCATGTTTACTATCTACTGCGTGAAAGCAGTGCTTCTTCCTGCTGCCCCCACATTACCCCTACTGAACCTTTCTTTGGAGGGGTAAAAGGAGAAACAGAACTGGTAGAGCAGATATGGAAGGGGTAGCTTCTCCAACATGTATTCTACAGGTTCGTCAACAAGCCCTTGCTTATCCCTGATGGCTGCATCTCAGCTTAGGAACACAGTACACATGTGGGATACGAGGGCCAAGCGTGACTGTCGCGTGTCTTTTCTGGAAACTCTGTGCTGGCCAAAGGAGCCAAGTAGCACTGTGGTGTCTTCCATTTGCTGTGGGCTCCCATCATCCATAAACCTAAACACCTTCTATCATGCGAGGTTCTTATCCATTTTCTTGTTTACTCTCTGTCCTTTTCACTTGACCCTAAGTTGCCAAGAGTAGGATCTTGTCTGTTATATTCACAAACCCCTGGAACATTTTATGTCCTATTAAACACTATCCAAAAAAAACAGAAACTGTGAGCTCTGCCTGGCTGCTTAAGCTTCCGGACAAAGACTAAGGAGGTGTTTCCTCCCAAAAGGATAATGATCTATGTAGTCTTCCTCTAGGATGAGGTGAAGCTTGCCAGGCACTCCCCATCATATACTGACATGGCTCTGAGCAAACACAGGTTCCACCCAAAAACTGTTTTAAGTATAACATTGCTAACCTCTGCCAATCCCTAAATCATACTGACTATGACAATAAAGGGTCTCAATACACCATTCACGTTCTGAATGAGCCTATTTAGCAAGAGGAGAGCCAATACATGTGGCCATATTTTCCAAAGATGGCCACACCAAAACAGCCCATCCCATACACTCTTCTTAGAATAAATGAGACACAGAGAGTCCTTTATCGAATAGAGTGGTCCATGTTCCCTCCCCTAGAACCGGGACGGGCCACGGCAACTACCTCAACCAAAAGAACATGGCACAAGTAACACTGCAAGACTTCATAAGAGGCCAGATCATAAGAGTTAACACAGTCTGTCTCTCTGTCCATGCACACACACGCGCGCACGCATACACACACACACACACAGAGATTGTGTCCAGGGCACTTTGTGTAGATGAAGGCAGCTGCAGAAGAGACTACATGGAGAGAGCACTCAGAAATAAACAGAAACCCCATTGCTCCCACGTCCAGACGACAAAGAATCCCAACCCTCAGAGACCCCAACCCTCAGAGACCCCAGGCAACAGTAAGTAAAGAACAAATGAGTCATCCCTGATAAATTCTGCCCCAAACTGCAGATTCATGGGCAAAATAAATGTTACTGTTTTAAAACCTCAATTTTGTTACTCAGCCGCAAGAGCTAGAACCATGAATGGCATTAATAACAACCATCCCTCACCTCCAGTCCTTAGAGCCATCCTCCATGAGCTTAGGGGTGACGGTCAGGGTAACTTCAGTCCACTTGCAGCTGGTGGGCTCAGTGTAAAAAACCCCAGAGCCTTCTGGGCCAAGGAATGCCACAGAACATGAAGCCAGAGCGACACACAAAGCTTTTCCGAGGTCTCCAGACTTTGCGCTCTTTGGACTTGAAGAAGCTGAGTCTGGCTCTTCAGCCCACTGTCACTTTCTGCCTTTCCCAGCCATTTCTTCTGCACAAGCCTCCAGAGAGCAGATTCATCCGTCCAGGATGGAGACCAGGAATGTACTTCTCTACCACACCTCCACTACCCATCCCCTGGTGATTCTAGGAAATGCTGCCCTGAGATTCTGGGGTAAACACCTGGACCAAATAAATCAGTTATGGTGCATCATCATCACGCCTTGGTCATCCTGCTCTAACATTCATTTCCTTTGTATCTCTTAATTTTTGTAAAATTTGGGGCTGGTGCCGTGGTGCAGTGGGTTAATCCTCTGCCTGAGGGGCCTGCATCCCATATGGGCGCAGGTTCTAGTCCTGGCTGCTCCTCTTCCCATCCAGCTCTCTGCTATGGCCTGAGAATGCAGTGGAAGATGGCCCAAGTCCTTGGGCCCCTGCACACACATGAGAGACCTGGAAGAAACTCCTGGCTCCTGGCTTCAGATTGGTGCAGCTCCAGCCATTGCAGCCAACTGGGGAGTGAACCAGCGGATGGAAGACCTCTCTCTCTCTGCCTCTCCTTCTCTCTGTGTAACTCTGACTTTCAAGTAAAATAAATAAATCTTTAAAAAAAAATTTTTGTAAAATTTAAAGGTAATGCAAACTTAGCTGTAAGACATTTCATGGGGCTGGTGCTGTGGCATGGCAGGTAAAAGCCACTGCCTGCAGTGCCGGAATCCCATATGGTCGCCGGTTCTAGTCCCGGCTTCTCCACTTCCAATCCAGCTCTCTGCTATGGCCCGGGAAAGCAGAAGATGGCCCAAGTCCTTGGACCCCTGCACCCATGTGGGAGACTGGGTAGAAGTTCCTGGCTCCTGGCTTCAGATTGCAAAGCTCCGGCTACTGTGATCATCTGGGGAGTGAACCAGTGAATGGAGGACCTCTCTCTGTCTTTCTCTGCCTCTGCCTCTCTGTAACTCTGGCTTTCAAATAAATAAATAAAATCTTTAAAAAAAAGAAAAGAAATTTCATTTAATGAAAAGTGAAGGAAGAAAAAATGTAAAGCTATTTCCCCTTTAAGCCACCATACAAATAATGTTCTAATCTCAACATCTTATGTGTACAATTTGATGTGCTCTCTGCCAATACCTTGGAAAATGAAAGCTCTGAATATCAGTGAAAGATTATTATACAAAGCACTATTCTTTAATTCTGATTGCAGCTGTGACAATTTGAGGCGCAAAACTGTATTGTATTGAGTTCATCCTAAGAAAGGAGAATGGGTTGAAGTACAAAGAAATAAATATTTTCCACTAGCATTTCTCATAAACTAGGGTACCCAAAAAGGAATGACAGGAACCAAGGAGGCGATGAAATACTTAGCGCTGAGTTCACATTCAAGGTTATCTTCTGCTGCAAGGAAAAGACAGAGAAGCTCCTGAAAGCACAAAGGGCAAAGGGCAGAAGCACAGAGAGGTGGGCGCAGCTGGGCGAGGCAGACCGGCAAAGCAGCACGGATCGCCTCCAAGTGCAGCTCACGTGAGACCTGGGAGTGGTGGCGCCCAGGCTGGAGGATGCATCTGGCACAAGCAACTGCAACGTAGGAGGGAGAAGAGGAAAGAGCCGAGGGCGGCCTGCGGGAGAGGGTGAAGAGACGGAGGCTCGCCAACATTCTTCCTTTTCTCAATTCCTCCCCTGGGAAGAAGAGAGCTTTCCGGCAGAGAGGCCTCCACGGAGCCTAGAGCCGTGGTGGGAAAGTTTCTCGTGAAGTCCACCCTTTTGTTTGTTTCCTGCCAAGAAACTTACAGGGAACCTAATCCCAGCCTTCTCACCTCCAAACTTCATGACTTCATCTCGGGGACTCAGAGGAGCGTGGATAGAGGACGGGAAGGAGGAGGAAGAGAGTGGCGGTACTGACAGCTAGTTCCTGCTGACAGATTTCAGACAAAAACGTTTTGCTCTCCAAATTTGTCCTGTGAGAGGTTTAAGGGGTGCTGCAGGGCTACAGCATGGAGTACGTCACACAGGAAACAGTACCGGACTTTATTAACCTGAGAGGCAGAAAGACAGTCACTGAGTTCCCACTGGCTGGTTCACCCCCCAGTCACCCACAATGGCCAGGCTTCGGCCAGGCTTGGGCCAGGCTTGGGGCCAGGCGCAGGGAACTCAACCCAGGTCTCCCAAGTGAGACGCAGCAACCCAATCACTGGAGCTATCACCACTGCTTCCCAGATTCTGTATTGGCAGAAAGCTGGGATGAGGAGACTGGGCCAGGAGTAAAACCCAGGCAGTACAACGGAGGACACGAGCATCCTAACTGGTGCCTTTTCCTGCAGGCTAAAAACCCACTCCAAGCACAGGATTTAAAGTCAGAAATCCCTGAGCTCCGATTCCAGTACCACCTGGGCCACCTCCTAACCAGTTACAGAATCTTCCCTCAGTTTGCACTTAACACAGGGATACTCCCAACCTCGCAGTGCCATTTTAAAGAATAAAAGAAATATTGCATGTAAAATGATTAACAACAGGGGCCAGCACTGTGTTGTAACAGGCAGAGCCACCACCTATGGTGCCAGCATCCCCTACAGGATCCAGCTCCCTGCTAATGCCCCCAGGATGGCTCAAGTGTGTGGGCCCTTACACGCATTGAAGGAGACCCAGCAGAAGCTCCTGGCCTCAGACCAGACAAGCTCCAGCCATGGCAGCCATCTGGGGAGTCAACTAGTAGACTGGAGATTTCTTTCTGTCTGCCCCTCTCTGTGTGAGTAACTGACTTACAAATGAATCATAAGTAATGCTTTAAAAAATAAATATAATGATTGACATGGAACCTGTTCCAGATTTTCTCTCAACTGGAAAAAGAGGAAGGCCAAAAATAGCCACAAAGTCTTTTTTAAAAAAAAAAAAGATTTATTTATTTACTTGAAAGACAATTACAGAGAGGCAGAGAAAGAACCATCCACTGGTTCACTCGCCAAATGGCCATAATGGCCAGAACTGTGCCAATCAGAAGCCAGGAGGCAGGAGCTTCTTCCTGGTCTCCCACACTGCTGCAGGTGTCCAAGCACTTGGGCCATCTTCTACTGCTTTCCCAGGCCGTAGCAGAGAGCTGGATCGGTAGTGGAGCAGCCAGGACTCAAACCAGCACCCATATGGGATGCCGGCACGGCACGCAGCAGCTTTATCCCCTATGCCACAGTGCCGGCCCCCAAAGTCTTATTTATATGATGTCCTTTGAAACACTTATGGAAATTATGTACTACGAAAAAGCTATAATGCATGGACTTCAAACTTTTTGTACCAAACATATTTATCTTTTAATTTCACTTTCCATGAACTTTTTACAACACCTTTGTACTTGTACAGCTTCAAACACCTCTGATTACTCTCTGGGGAGATGAGGACAGGGGCACCTGCAGCTGTACTGCAGCTTTCACTTCCTTGGGTGACCCAGAGCCACGTTCTTCCATAAAATCAAATGCCTTCCAGATGATCTGGCACCCAGTGATGCCAACAACACCCTGGCAATGGCTTTAGATGGGTGCACGGGAGATCCAGTGTCACCTAAAGCCCAAAACAGAGCAAGACAAGCTGACTTGCCCCAAATGGTAGAGTTAGAAACACACCAGGGGATTCCTATTCAATCCCATCAAGGTGGCATGTACCAATGCCATCTCACTAGTCCAAGTGATCAATTTCTTTTCACAATTGATCATAATGAAAGGACTAAGAGTCAAAGGGATCACATAAACAAGTCTAGTGCCTGCTAATACTAACCGATAGAATAAATAAAGGGGAGAGTGATCCAACATGGGAAGCGAGATACACAGCAGACTCATAGAATGGCAGATGTCCTAAACAGCACTCTGGCCTCAGAATCAGCCCTTAAGGCATTTGGATCCGGCTGAAAAGCCCATGAGAGTATTTCAGGCATGGAAAGCCAAGACACTCTGGCAAAGAAAAAAAAAAAAAAAAAAAAACCCTAAATGAAAGATCTCTGTGAGTGAGATCCCAGTGGAAAGAACAGGTCTTCAAAGAAGGAGGTACCTTTCTCTGAAGGGAGGAGAGAACTTCCACTTTGACCATGGCCTTGTCTAAACAAGATAAGAGTTGGTGAACTCAAAAGGCTTCCATAGCCTTGGAAACTCATGACTGGAGCATAGGGAGATTACTGATGCCATAAACAGGAGTGTCAATTTGTTAAGTCAACAACAGGAGTCACTGTGCACTTACTCCTCATGTAGGATCTCTGTCCTTAATGTGCTGTACATTGAGATTTAATGCTATAATGAGTACTCAAACAGGATTTTTCACTTTGTGTTTCTATGTGGGTGCAAACTGTTGAAATCTTTACTTAATGTATACTAAACTGATCTTCTGTATATAAAGAATATTGAAAATGAATCTTGATATGAATGGAAGGGGAGAGAGAGCGGGAAAGGGGAGGGTTGCGGATGGGAGGGAAGTCATGGGGGTGGGGAGCCAATGCAATCAATAAGCTGTACTTTGGAAATTTATATTTATTAAATAAAAGTTTAAAAAAAAAAAAAGAGCAAGAAGAAAACACAGTTTGAGTAACACACCCCAAGAGCAGGACACTGTGCACTGCCTGACAGTTTACTGAATTCCAACCCCAGGAGGAAGGAACATTTCTTTACAGAGTGACCAGCAAGTGACTGCTATGACACGTCCATCACGGAGGAGGAACACTGCTGGGCTTGAAGGAAGCCAGGTCCTCTTTGCAGAGGGGAAGAAGAACTACAGATTAAGTGAGAAGCCAAAACTCCAAGAGCAATCATGCACCAGCTCAAGCGGCAACTTGGCACAGCCAGTTTGGAGCGCCTGCCTGGGGTGTCTGGCCCCAGAATCAAACGACAGAAAGGGCAGGGTCACGTCTCCTGCCTAACACATTCTACAACTCAGACATCACATCAACCTGCCCAGAGGTTCCACCCCTCAGAGCCAAAATGGGGTCCCGAGGCCCTGGACCCACACAGCCTGGCCTGGGTTCAAACCCTAGTTCTGCCATTTCACTAGCTCTGTGAATTATTAATGTTCTCTGTGCCTGGATTTCCTCATCTATAAAATGGGCACAATACCAGAACCAGTCTCCCAGGATTTTTGTAAGGACTGTGTGAGTTAATGCAGAGTTGAGGTCACAGTCAATGCTCAGTTCAATGAAAGCTAACATCATCCACCTCTTGGTGCTTTTCACTAACCATCACTGACCTTTTATTACATCGATGGGTTACCTAATTCAGTGCCCCAAACCCCATGAGACAATGTTTATAAAGCAGTAAACTCAGGGCCTTGGCTGAATGTAGAAAATGCTCTATAAAGGGATTTAACTCCTTGCTGTTTTCATTATGAAATCATTCCATCAAATCTAAAATACATCTTCACCCACTTCTGAAAAGACACCATGGTGGAAGACAAGTCGAAGAAACTGAAACTTGATCACTGTGCAAGCACCCAGTTGGGCACAATGTAGTTTCTGAGGAGTCACAGGTGCCTTCTGTATTGAACAGCCTTGACTGTTCTATTGCAACAGAAATTCCAGGGCCCAGGAGCCACTTGAATGAAGCTACCTGAGTGCTCTCTTCCTCTGCCAGTCCACAGCCAGGAAAAGAGGAGGTCTCTGCACCTAACTAAGTTCCACCTCTTCTCATTCAAGGTACAAGGTGCTTTCAAGAACACCCATGCCAACACCACCCAAGTTTTCCCATTCGTAAAACATTAACTTTAAATGACTATGAGATAAGCAGAGGCTATTTCAAACAACAAAAGAAAGAGCAAGAAAAAAAAAGGCTTTAGTAAACAACAAACTATTTATTTGAAAGAGTTAAACGGAGAGAGGAGAAGGGGAGGGAGGCAGGGAGGGAGGGAAGGGGAAGGAGAGAGAGAGAGAGAGAGAGAGAGATCTTCCATCCAATGGTTCAGTCCCCAATTGGCCACAATGGCCGGAGCTGTGCTGATCCAAAGCCAGGAGCCAGGAGCCAGGAGCTTCTTCCAGGTCTCCCACGCGGGTGCAAGGGTCCAATCTTATTTATTTATTTGAAAGTCAGAACAACAAACTTTATGGGAGAAAAGGAAGGGGGAAGTCCCTAAAAGCACTTCTATCCAATTTTCTTCTATCAGACGAAGACAATACATAACCCAGGAGTCAGCAAAATCTTGTAGTGGTTTAAGCTGCCCCCCATGACACCGGCATTCTGTCTTAGAGAGCCGGTCTGAGGCCTGGCTTCTCTGACGGCCTCAGTATTTGAGCCCCTGCCACGTCTACTGGCTGGGCCAGGTGGAACAAAGCCTCGGAATTACAAAGTTCTACACTAACAATAACCTTGGTCTTCATAGCAGTGGTGGGGGTGGCATGACAAACTGCTTCATGTCAATGTATCTTTTTTTTTTTTAGTTTATTATTTATCTGAAAGGGAGAGTTGCAGAGAGGCAAAGGCAGAGAGAGAGGAAGAGAGAGAGAGAGTCTTCAATCTGCTGGTTCACTCCCCATATGGCCGCAATGAAATGGCCAGAGCTGTGCCGATCCAAAGCCGGGAGCCGGGAGCTTCTTCCAGGTCTCTCACGTGGGTGCAGGAACCCAAGCACTTGGACCACCTTCCAGTACTTTTCCAGGCCATAGCAGAGAGCTGGATTGGAAGTGGAGCAGCCAGGACTCAACCCCAGCACCCGTATGGGATGGTGGCACCGCAGGCGGCAGCTTTACCCACCACACCACCCCTTCAATACATCTTTAATGCATGTGTCTTTGCGGTGCAACTTCGCTGTTTCTCCATCTAGACATGCAGCTGCTGGCTACTCCCTTAACTCAGGGCCAGCTTTGCGTCTTGCTCAGGCCAACAGAACGCCGCAGAAGGGACGCAGTACGAATTCCAACGCCTCAGCCTCGGAGGTCTGCAGCTCCCCACTTTGGGAACGCTGCTCTGAAACTGCCAAGGGACGGAGAAGCCGGGGTGAAAGGCCCCAAGGCGGGGAGGCCGCACTGTCCCAGGCCCGGATGTGGCTGCTTGAGAGCACCTAAGAGAGGCCACCAGAGTGCCCGGTTGATCCTTTGAGTCCCCAGAAAAAAAACACCTCAGTGATCTGTCCTACCACAATGGATAAGGGAAACGGGTCGATCATCCTGGGTTATTTAATTTTCAAACTGAGTTTCCCAAAGATGACAAACTTCCCTTAAACTCGGCAACAGGCAAAGTGATGGCAGTCAGCTCAGGACAGCCGGGGTGGAGACGAGCTGGGAGCTTTCTGGGTTGCTGACAATTTCTCTTTCTTGGCCTGAGACACAATTCCATTGGGTGTGTTCCCTTCGTGATAATTTATCGAGCTGTACGCGTTTCTGGAGTCGCTAAACGAATGTCTTAAGTAGTTTAAGCCTCTCTTGGCAGAATCTCTTTGAGAAACAGGACTATGTGACTCAAGGAAATAAATCGGCGTGCTCGCAATTTGCAGTCCACTAACGAACGTTCCCTCTGAAGCATGCGCAAGTAACGCACAGAATCTAGTTTTCAAAGCCACCAGGGCTTGCTGAATCAGGACCGTGCTTCTTCCTCATCAAAAGCAGGACCGTGCCGCTTATAAGCCCAAAGATGGCTCCAGAATCTGAGAAAGTTTCCGAAGGCCAAGGTCAAGATACACTTCCATGCTGGATCCAGCGTTTCATGCTGTTTCCGAAAGTCTACATAAGCCACTTACAAAGTAAAATGTCCTTGGAACTTCTGTACTCATGGTATATCCCCTCTGCAAATGACACAAACTCCATGAGGACAGCAGCCACAATGTCCTCACCTTACTGTTCCCACAGCCACCTCCACCCCTGAACGCCAAAGCCAAGCACGACCCTGCTTCACCCAAAAAGGACCCAAAAAATGTCTTTGATTGGCAGGATGTCCCCAAAGCCCTTTAAGAGTCTGGCACCCTTGGAGCGAGTCACTCTGCTTCAAGAAGTTTGTTAAAAGAGAAATTGTTTTAAGAAGAAAAGATGGATGCATAAAAATGCCCATCAAGTTTTTTTAAAGTAGCAAAAACAAAACAATTTTTAAACAAAACACTCTAAATCAGGGGTGGGGATCTTTCTTCTGCCAAGGGCCACTGGGATATTTATAACATCATTCGCAAGCCATACAAAATTATCAACTTAAAAATTAGTGTGCTATAGATTTATTGAATTTTGAGTCTTGCATGTGGCTGCCTTGGCAGGGCTGGCCAAATGATCTCAGAGGCCTTATACAGCCCGGGGGGCCAGACAGTCCCCATCCCTGCTCCAAAGATTTAAAGTTAGAGGACAAGGAAATGATACAGCCATAAAGTAGAAGTAGTACACAAGCATCTAAAACGTTAACAGGGACACGCATTTAGCTTGTTAAGACATGATTTTTTTTTTTTTTTTTTTTTTTTGACAGGCAGAGTGGACAGTGAGAGAGAGAGACAGAGAGAAAGGTCTTCCTTTTGCCATTGGTTCACCCTCCAATGGCCGCCACGGCTGGCACGCTGCGGCCAGTGCACCACGCTGATCCGAAGCCAGGAGCCAGGTGCTTTTCCTGGTCTCCCATGGGGTGCAGGGCCCAAGCACTTGGGCCATCCTCCACTGTATTTCCGGGCCACAGCAGAGAGCTGGCCTGGAAGAGGGGCAACCGGGACAGAATCCGGCACCCCGACCGGGACTAGAACCTGGGGTGCCGGCGCCGCTAGGCGGAGGATTAGCCTATTGAGCTGCGGCGCAGGCCAAGACATGATTTTTTTAAAGATGTACTTATTTATTTATTTGAGAGGTAGAGTTACAGAGGGAGAGACAGAAAGGCAGAACAAATAAAAGTGGGCTTTTGATGAAGGGACTGCCACTTGGGACGCCTGCATCACAGACTGGAGTGCCTAGGTTCGAATCCCAGCTCTGCTTCTAGTTCCAGTTTCCTGTTAATGCATGCCGGAGGAGACAACAGCGATGTGCAATCGATTCGGTCCCTGCCATCCACGTGGGAGATGCAGACTGAATTCCAGACTCCTGGGCTTCAGCCTGGCCCAGCGCCAGCTGTCCCAAGGCATCTGAGGAGGAAACAAGTGGATGGAAGACCTTGCTCTCTGTGTCTCCCTCTCCCTCTGTCTCCCTGCATTTTGAATAAAGTGAAAATAAATGACAATAAAAATAAAATGAGAATAGAAGTTCTCTTTGGGATGGGATTATGGCCTTTCAACCTACTGCTTCACAGTTTTCTGCTAGGTAAAGCAGTTTTCACTTTTTAATTTTATAGTCAGGAAGCAGCAAAAAAAAAAAAAGTAGAAAAACTGTGTTGAACTGAAGAAAATTAACATTATCCTCTATCTTCCTTCAAGTATCCTTTTATCATTCTACCCGTCACTTAGGTTCTTTCCCTAGAGTCATTATTTCAGCTATGTACTTATCTTAATGTGACCAGATTCAACTCATACTAAATCCCAATGATCTGTTTCTCTTTCTTGCTCTCTACGAAGCTTATTGTAAACCCAATGGCCAGCACAGTCTATTGCTCGTCCCTTTTGGCTGAAAGCTGTTGGCTGTAAGACGAGGGGATATCGAAGAACAGATGTCCATGCAAGCACAAGACTCCCACTAAGTATTCGTTATTGGTCTCAGCCAGCTTGGGCTGCCATAAGCAAACACCACAGGCCAGCTGGCTTGAACAGCAAGATGCTATCTACCCTTGATTCCAGCCCTTGGAAGACTGAGGTCAGGGTGACAGCAGGGTGGAGCTCTGGTGAGGGCTCTCTTCCTGGCTTGCAGACGGCTGCCTTCCCACTGTGCGCTCCTGCGATCTCTGTGTGTGTGCACAGAGAGAATGAAAGAGAGCGTGGCACCTTTTTTTTTTTTTAATGTACGATTTATTTATTTAAAAGACAGAATCACAGGGCTGGCGCCGCGGCTCACTAGGCTAATCCTCCGCCTAGCGGCGCCGGCACACCGGGTTCTAGTCCCAGTCGGGGCGCCGGATTCTGTCCCGGTTGCCCCTCTTCCAGGCCAGCCCTCTGCTGTGGCCAGGGAGTGCAGTGGAGGATGGCCCAGGTGCTTGGGCCCTGCACCCCATGGGAGACCAGGAAAAGCACCTGGCTCCTGGCTCCTGCCATCGGATCAGCGCGGTGCGCCGGCCGCAGCGCGCCAGCCGCGGCGGCCATTGGAGGGTGAACCAACGGCAAAGGAAGACCTTTCTCTCTGTCTCTCTCTCTCACTGTCCACTCTGCCTGTCAAAAAATAAATAAATAAATAAATAAAATAAAATTAAAAGACAGAATCACAGAGAGAGAAGAGGAGACAGGGATAGAAACAGCATCAGAGATCTTTCATCCTCTGGTTCATTTCCCAAAAGGTTGCAATGGCCAGGGCTGGGCCAGGCTGCAGTCAGAAGTTTCATCTGAGTCTCCAGCGTGGGTGCAGGGGCCCAAGCACCTGGGCCATCTTCCACTGCTTTCCCCAGCACAGGACCCAAAATGCCACCCACATGGGATGCCAGTGGGGCAGGTGGCAGTTTTACCCACCACGTCACAACACTGGCTCCTGGGCATCTCTTTTCATAAGGATATTAATCCTGCCATATCAGAGCCTCATCCTTATGGCACCATCTCAAACACAGTCATACTAGACGTCAGGGGGAGATACAATCAAGTCCCCGGCATTCATTAAATGAAAACCGACAACACATCGCCTCACTAGTGGACCCTACGTTGGCACTAAACATAGACTGTTACCTGTGAACAGTGACCACAATGATGAAAAACTTCATTCTGTGGACCACACAGTGGGACACACCAAAAGACAGGTGCTAAGTTTCACCACATCTTTATAATTTAAAGAACCACAGGGAACCAAGGAAGGGTTTGGATGGGCATGTGATATGCCCAACCCTGTGCTGTAGGAGGCTTAATGAGGAAGCAGCAAATCTGGATCCAGATGGAGAAACACAGGAGGTGAGAAGGGCAGTTAAAAGCCACCACAGAGTCAGCCGAGTGGCTGTGTGGGCAGTGGCAGCACAAACAGCTGGGGTGCAAGTAGTAGAAGGAGACAGGGAAGAGCAGATGCGAGGGGGTACCCACTAAAGTCCAATCCATGGGCAACTGCCCCCCACTCGATCATGAGAAAGAGAGAGAGGGAAAAGCAGCAGAGTGCTAACTGGAAGGGAGGTGGTAGTGGGAAAAAGGCTGCACCCTCCCAAGACCCAGGGATGTGAGGAGGAGGAGGAGGAGGAGGAGGATACACTTTGCAGGAGGGGAGTGTGCTTTGCATTCAATCCGAGCTGCCAAGACACATACAGCAGAAATGCCAGGCAGGTAATGGGAAATGGGTACACGAGACCCTGGGGGAGAAGTCGGGCCAGAGCTGGACGTGTGCATGTCATCCACAGGAGGAAGAGAGCCAAGAAACATTAATGAACTCTGGGTCACACAGAGGGGCAAAGAGCACAGGAAAGGAGACAAGGCAGAGAGGCAGGTGAAAATCAGGACCACGCACTGCCAGGAACGCCAGGAAAAACTGTGTCCAGGACACAGCGTTCAGGACCAGCACAAGGAACACAGACAGTAAAAGGCTGAGCAGGGAACATTCGGGTCTGGCTCCCACATCACCAACGGAACCCTCAATACGGCAGTTTCAACAGGGTGCAGATAGCAAAGCAGGGAGCCACAGGAAGGAAGAGACAGAGACACTTGCAGGTCCGAGTGCCTCTGCATGTGCCAGGCATGGTGACAGACATTTTATAAGGATTATCAGCTTTAACAGCTCTAAAGAGGCAGGTGCTGTGATCACTGGTATTCAGAGCGTTATGTGTATAACTTAATAATGGAAGGAGTGTATCTAGAAGGTCATGCTTGCCTGTCTGGAAAACAAACCTCGCCTATTGTGATGTAGCTATGGAGATCTGAGAGCAGGCACCAGGTGGAAACTGCTAGGCAGGGAAATGATACAAACTGAGAGGGGTGGAGCGCGAGGCGGCCTGGCCGGGGCGCTAATCACAGGGGCCAAAGAGCTTCTGAAGCCAAACAGGGAGACTGGGGGCTCTCAGGGGCGCGTGTTCTGTCTGTCTCCCGCATGAACTGCTTGGGAGAGAAACAGAAAACCAGGCCAGTGTGCTCAGTGAGCCTCCATGTAAGTGGCTATCACCAACTACGTTTTTTTTTGAAGGCGGTTATTTTTTAACCACCTGCACAAGTGTATTAATGAAAGAGTCTGAGTTCACCAGATCTTTCATTAAAAAAGTCAAGTCTTCACTCAGAGGTCATCACAGTGATGGAAAAACAGAATGACTGCTACGGAAACACCCTACACCTGTGGGAGTTTAACTCAAGTGAGAAAGGCCCGGGTTTTAGAAATCCTTCAGTTCCCTTTCCCTCTCCCACCCACGAGGACAACTCATTATCGCCACAGAATAATTTCTCATCAGGGTCACAGCTGCCATCAATGGTACTGACTAAAAGATACATAAATCATCCTATTCTGCTCAGCCAGATACTTAAACCATATTTGATAGTAATGAGCTATTTTATTAGAAATGTTCAAAAAATGCTAACAATTCTGGGCTTGCAAGAAATCCTAATAACAGCAGTTTCTTTGGATTTACAAACTCATAAATCTGTGGATGCCGTCTGACATTTATTGAACATGAATAACAGCCCCACGTGCTGTGTTCCCAAGTCTTAGCCAACATTCTAGGGAAATGACTTAACAGACAGGCCTGAAAGGGTTCATCCTGGACCAGTATTTCCTCATACCAACTGCCCCTTCCTATCATTCTCAACTCAACGCCACCCACCACGGATCCCTCCCCAGAGTAACAATGGTCTAAGACTTGAGCTTGAATCTCGTCTCTGCTGCTTCCCAGATGCATAGACTGCAAACAGAGAATCGTGACCCCAATCAGCTCAGTCCCAGTGTGACAGGAATAAAGCCTACCAGACCCAAGAACTGCAAGCACCAGGCTAACATGGCGGACC
This sequence comes from Oryctolagus cuniculus, assembly GCF_964237555.1. NCBI lineage: Eukaryota > Metazoa > Chordata > Mammalia > Lagomorpha > Leporidae > Oryctolagus > Oryctolagus cuniculus. Next base: position 30,312,911 of record NC_091437.1, on the reverse strand, counting down.
GCAGGTGGCAGAGGAAACGGCCAGATGTACTGGGGTACCCCTGCTGGATTAACCATCACCCACTTGTCCAGGTGACGCTGAATAAGTCCATCATTTATCTCCTTCAGGCCCTACCCCTTTCTCTAATTGTCACACCTGATTTTAGCAAATTAGCCTGGAAGGGTTTTGGTATTTTGCTCAATATTGTTTACAGACATATTTATTTCAAAACAGAGAGAGAGGGAGAGACTGTTTTGTTTTTGAAGATTTATTTATTTATTTGAAAGGCAAAGCTATAGAGAAGGAGAGGCAGAGACACAGAGACCTTCTATCTGCTGGTTCACTCCCTAAATGGTCCCAAAAGCCGGGACTGGGCCAGGCTGAAGCCAAGAGCCAGGAGCTTCATCTAGGTCTCCCACCTGGGTGCAGGGGCCCAAGGACTTGGCTCATCCTCCACTGCTTTCCCAGGTGGAGGGGGGAGTACAATCATCCCCAGAAGCTTCCTTTCCTGCCGATTTAGACAGAGGAGGAAATAACCTCACTTTCATCATGAACGACTCAGGGGGAAAAGCCACCAGAGGCTAACGTTCACTTCTGCTGACAAAGGTTTCAAACCTGTGTGAGCCATACCTAGGGTGAGCATAGCCAAGCCAAGGCAGTTTTGAGGGAAAGGGCACTGTCAGAAATTCTGCTGGAAGAGCAGGTGTGACCCAGGACAGTCACCCCAGTCAGGTTCTTTGCAGCAAGGAGAACGCCTGCAACTGTTTGCTCTCTTCCACAGAGTTTTCTCTTTAAAAAAAGATTTTTATTTATTTGAAAGGCAGAGTTACAGGGGCATGGAGAGATGCGATCTGGGGGGCATAGAGACAGAACAAGAGAAAGATTTTCCATCTGCTGGCTCACTCCCCTAATGGCCACAATGGCCAGCACTGGGCCAGGCCAAAGCCAGGAGCCAGGAACTTTCCGCAGGTCTTCCATGTGAGTTCAGCGGCCCAAGCACTTGGGCCATCTTCCACTGCTTTCCCAGACAGAGTAGCAGGGAGCTGGATTGGAAGTGGAGCAGCCCAGACTCAAATCGGAACACATGTGGGATACCAGCGTTGCAGACGGCAGCTTAACCTTACTAAACTACCACACTGACCCTGTCTATTCTACCCACTTTCAACTTCAGAACTGTAGAAGGGGGCCAGCACTGTGGCATGGCGAGTTAAACTGCCATCTGCAGTGCCAGCAACCCATATGGGAGCTGGTTCAAGTACCAGCCTATCCACTTCCGATACAATTCCCTGCTAATCCACCTGGGAAAGCAGCAGAAGATGGCCCAAGTGCTTGGGCCCCTGCACCCATGTGGGAGACCTGGATGAAGCTCCTGGCTCGTGGCTTCAGCCTGGCCCAGCACTGGATGCTGCGGCCATCTGGAGAGTGAATCAGCAGATGGAAGATCTATCTCTCTCTGTGTCTCCATCTCTCTCTATAATTCTGATTTTCAAATAAATAAATAAATCTTTTTTACAAAAAAAAAAAAAAGTGTAGAGGACAGAAAGGTTACAGGAACCTCAAAGCTGCCTCCCCTTGCTATCACCACCAGCCTTTCCCTGACTCAACAGAAGCACATCCCTAACGAGCACTTACTAACCTATGTAATCAGAGCTGCCTTCCTTCTGAAACCCAGAGGCCAACTTCCAGTAACATACCAACAGGGGGCGATCACGAGCACACAGCAAGGCTGAACTACGTAAAACACATGTGGTCATTATCGCTGGTCTGGGCTCAAGACAAGTCAGGTTGGCGGAGGGATGAGAGGGCCAGGATGCTTGAATCACAGAGCTCATGGCTGCAAGTCTTGTTGGAAGAGACAAAGACCAGATTTGGGCATTGCCACACAAAAACAGGTGGCAGCTCTCCCTGAGAGTGCCAGGGGAGCTGCCAATCTCCAAAATACAGAGGCAATCCCTCACGTGACACCCCTTTGCAGAACCAGACTACCCAGTCTTAAAACTGTCAATCACACGGCTTCTGACTTTAAGCCAAGACATATATTATTTGAGTTGCAATTAACTATTAGGGGAAAAAGCAACCTGTGTGAAGACAAAGGTCTTTGGGAAAAAGAAGAACAAATATTTGTTAATTTCCTTCTCCATGTTTTTCCTTTTTATTTTCATTTTCCCAACCATTTTAGAAACACCAGGAAGGATGTTCATTTACCACCTACGTGGTGGCCTTAAAAGAAACAAAAAGAAAATGAAGTAATCTTAATTCATAATGACTCATTTTATGGTGCAGATGCTCTAAACCCACCGAGAAAGGCTATGACAAGAGAAGAAAAATTAAATGCGTGAATGTGGAAGAGTACAGAGGGCAGGGACAGAACAGCTCCACATCTCCTCTCTAACAAAGGATGGAGAAGTCAAAAAAGACATTACTTCCAGTTTTTAAGAGACGGCTGGTCTCCCGTGTCATCTGCCAGGGGCTCCTGGTGAGGTCCAGGCTGAGACCCAACAGGGGACAGTTCCTCCCGGAGGAGGAAACCTGGTGCAAGGAACCTCACTGAGCAAAGTATCTATTATCCCACAGTCAGATGTACACATGATCCCAGAATAAACCAGCTCCTAGCCCCGTTCCAGTCCTTGGTAGATAAGTAAAAGGCGCTATTTGCAGCACTGTGCACAAACTGACTTCAGAAGAGTTCCCGCAGGGGTGGGCATTTAGAGCAGTGGTCAAGTGTCCTCCGCCTTGCGGCGCCGGCACACCGGGTTCTAGTCCCGGTCGGGGCGCTGGATTCTGTCCCGGTTGCCCCTCTTCCAGGCCAGCTCTCTGCTGTGGCCAGGGAGTGCAGTGGAGGATGGCCCAAGTGCTTGGGCCCTGCACCCCATGGGAGACCAGGAGAAGCACCTGGCTCCTGCCATTGGATCAGCGCCTTCCAAGAGAGGCTAGAGCTATAACCAGACCACAACTACAGGACACAGGACCATAGCACAACCAAGCACCGAGGCCAGCTCCCGAGGCGACTGTCACAGTATCACTGCCTCTCATTCCTGAGGTCTCAGCCAGCAACTTCCTGCTTTTCTGATGGCAGAAAACAGGATGAAAACCCAGAAGCTCAGTTCTTCTTTTGCAGCAGATTAGAAACAGCCAACCCAAAGTGAGAGGCACTTAGTGACAAGCTCAGTGACCGCAGGTGACGTGACAACTAACACACAGAGGGAAGAAAATGCAGAGCAGCAGGTGCAGACTCAAAATCACAGGCTACAGCAACACAGCACATAATGATGAGCTTTGAGTTTTCAAGAAAAAGTTGGCTTCTGCTTAAGCATCCTTTTGTTTCAAAGGCAGCAAAATGCCTAACATTTAAGCCAGGTTCTGAGCATTTAAGCAGGTTTTTCAGATTTTTTAAGACTTGACACTTGAAACAGTAAGAGGCAGAGGGCCTTGGGGGGCAATAGGCACCCCTATTGTGTGTGGCTGGGAGCTATACCACGCCCAGTGAGGGGTAGGGACTCAGGGGAGCTGCTGCTCCTCCTGGGCCTTGAGACAGCCCCATCCCTTCCACTGCTCAAACTCTAAGAGAAAGAAGATGGTGTGGTGACAACTCATGCGCCTCGGAGCCAGGCGATCCTGGGAGGAATCCTGACCATTCCACTGACAGCCCCTGTTCGGCTTTGATCCCCGGCATCACCCTGGTGCCTGGCACACAGGAAATTCAATAAATGGCTAGTCGAGGGAATGTACAAACTGGGTGGTTTTGTAAACTTTACTCTCTCTAAACCAGCATCCTGCTCTTCAAGACAATTCCTACACCATGGAATTGTGGTGAGGATTAAATGAGTTTACTTTGTAAAGTGCCTCCTGGAGGGCCTGGATGTGTGCCTCACTGTGCCATGACAACCTTCGGTCACCTGTACATCTCACCTAGGAGCAGCGCCTAGTCCCTGGTGACAACGGACAAAGGAGTATCAGCCCATATGCCTATTAAATATACAAAACGCAATTTGAGCAAACACCAATTTCCTTCCTCTATCCCCAAACTCAACAATGTCTTCACTGATCATCAGTACCCTGTAAGCTAGAAAGATGTTCTAATTTTCCTGAGTTAAGTAGCAAATCAATAACAAACTCCATTTGCCTCCCCCTCATCTCTCCTGGGCCATCAGAAACTAAATATCCATGAGCATGGTGTGCAGAATTCCACAAGGTCCAGGCTATACCAGGGGTTGTTCTGGTTGAAGTTGTAAACAGGTGTAAAACTTGGATCTAGGAGATTCCCTCTTGGGGGGGTGGGAGGGGTGCTAACCCTGAATGCTTTGGTAGTGCTCAGGCTTTATGGTAATGTTGGTAAGACAGACAGACAGCAAGAGAGCAGCAGGAGAAGCAACACTGTTACAAGCAGATCTTAACACTGGGTTCTGAGCACTACAGCATCAAGGACAACTATAAACGAGACTTTCTGGCTCACTGAAAGATTTTTCTTCTCTGATCTGGAACCTGCAGGACAGAAATCCCTTTTTTAAAAGTATCTTGTAATACTTCTTGCCTATACTTCAGTCAATATTGCCAATTTAGCCTTTAAAAAAAAGAAGAAAAGAAAAAAATGTCCTGAATGTCCCAGAAGGAATTTGACGATTTGTCATCCTGTTAAGGAATTACAATAGAAAAATAATCACTCTGAACTTGAGGTGCCTGTGGGCAAGGAAGAAATTAAATCAGAGGAACTTATGGCTGCTGGGCAGAGCTGTGACACCCAGGCAGTCTGCAGGGACAGGCCACTGACCCAGAGGTCTCCTCCTGGGCTGGGAAGACAATACGGGAGGAGGCTAGCCATCAGGCTCCTCACCCTCAGTCTCCTGCACCCCCAGGAGCAGGAAGGGCACTGAGACCACCTGTGCCTCTCTCTGTCTCACCGGGGCACCTCCTGAGAGCCCCCATCCCTGCCCAGTAACAAGGCCAGTTGCAGCAGCAAAAGGATGGAATGACTGTTACTAAGAGCAAGTGCTGCGGGCTACACTTGTGAGAACTGACTTCAATCCTGACAGCATCCTGCAGAGGAGGCCCAGGGATCACCCCCAGGGTCACAGAGCCACAGAACGGTATTCCTCACTGTGAACTTGAGTACTTCGCAGAGCTCACCTCCCAAGCTTGGAGAGGATGGCTGTGGCCTCCTGTTCTGCTGTAGGGAAGTCAGCACACACAGACCCCACATGGAGGAAACCCTGGTGGTGAGAAACAAATGAGAAGTGTCCCCAGCCTGGTCCCACCAGTTATCCCAGGAAGAGGTGCTTTCTCCCTTCTCTGCCTGGAGGTGCAGAGGGCAGACGACCCTCCATAAATATCTGACATGTGCCAGATTCCCCCCTTCTCTTGCAAAATCGTTCCTGGACATTTTTGCTGAAAGCCAGAGGCCTCCTGCGGCACTCTCCGTGCCCTGTCCCACTAATAAAGCTTCCCAGGAAACCCTGTTACAAGTCAACGCAACTGCTCGACTCTCCCGTTCCTGCTGTGCTCTGAACTCTGGCAGAGTCACGGCCGGGGGACCACTCTCTGGGGGTGTCTGGACAGCTCAGCACGGCAGCAGCCAGCACGCTCCTCTCCCACCTCTGCTGGCCATGTAATCAGCCTCCTTCTAATCCTGCAGAGCTCTGCACTGCCTGGCACTGGAGGCCAGAAGCTGTACACGGGTAATAATTTAACAAATCACCTGTCTGGCTCTCCTGCCAGGGCACCCCACTCTGGAACGTACACAGCTGCTGCTGCTAGGGCTGCAGCCCAGCAGGACATCAGCTAAGCCCACAAGTACCAGGGCCTGGGGCCCACCCTCTTCCAGCTCTGTCCTGCCACGCAGAATCAAGGTGAGGTGTTTACCAAGGGACGACCTTCTGGAACTACACCTCTGCCTCCAGGCTATGCTCCCTGCGGAGCTGTTTGACATTTGTTTTGACTGAAAGGCAGAGAAACAGACACAGAGATCTGGCACCTGCTTGTTCGCTCCTCAAATGGCCAGCAACAGCTGGAGGTTGGGCCAGGCCAAAGCCAGGATCCCAGAACTCAGTCCAGATCTCCTACATGGGTGGCAAGGACCCAAGTACTTGTGCCATCATCTGCTGTCTCCCAGGCACATTAGTAGGAAGTCAGATTGGAAGCAGAGGTGGGACTTGATCCCAGGCACTCTGATGGGACTCAGGTGCTGCAAGCAGTGTCTTAACCTCTGCACCCAATGCCCACCCCATGGGGACAGGTTTAACAACCCCATTTTGCAGAACACAGGACTAACAAACAGGCAATACCTATTCTCAGAAACCTTGATTGTGGGAACATTCTAGGACCCAGCTGTATGACAGAGGGAGAGAAAGGGAAGTGCAGCCAGCGTACGGGAAAACACTTTAAAAACATTTCATCCAGGGTTCCATGAACAAGCAAAAAAAAGTGATGTGAAACTAATTGTGGAATTTGTCCCAAAATACACATGAGCCACACCCAGCCCAGGACTGCAGAAAAGTCAAAATGGTCTCCCAACTATTCACCATCTCCATCCATGGCTTTGCCATTTATCTGGAAGCCACTAAAAGAAAAGACCCTTTAGGGAATACAAAGAAGCCCATTTTAACAAAGACTATGTCACGACAAATCTTACAAGAGAACAAATCATTTTGCCCAAAGCAGTGGTGGAGGGAAGCAACCTAAGAACAGCTGTCTTTACATAACCACCAGCGAGCTTCCGGCTGTCACCAGCAAAGATTGCTGTCAAAAGCTTAATACACACGCTCTGACGCGCAATGACAGTAAGACCGCAGAGCATGGATTTGCAGGGTAATTTTAAAAAGTTTCAAACCATATTGTCAGCTTTATGTTTTAAGGAGGGGCACTGGATTTTTTTTTTTTTTTTCTCGCAATACTTGTTTGTGACCAGTATTTGAGATTAGTTTGCCAAGAACACTAGATCAGGGCAGGGTGACACAATTTGTTCCAAAAAGAGAGAGTGGTGTTTAAGGTTAGAGTTCTCACAGGCAGGCTTTAGGGTAGCCAGGGAATGGCAGAACTGGAGTGCGCTCAGCCGTCTGTGGCTTCACTTCCACTTGCCACCCAGAAGGAGCCATGTCGTGAACACTGACCTCTCCCAGGCGCTGTGGCAGCCAGCATTTTGTATCTGCATCTGCCGATGCTCTTGAAGGAGCCACACACAGCCAAAGGTCGGTATACTTCCCTGAAGATAACTGAACACTCACGCATCTAGCACAAGCTGCAAGGTCAGGCGGCCAGGGCTCGGATCCCCGGCTCCACGCTCACCCGCTGAATGATGCGGGCCACGCCAAATTTCCTCGGTTGTAAAATCGGAATACCATACTACCTGCATCCCAGAGTTGTTGAGGGAATTAGAAAGCAGAGCTCTCCAGGGCTGGTGCTGTGGCGTGGCGGGTGAAGCCACCGTCTACGGTGCTGGAATCCCATATGGGCACCGGTGTGAGTCCCAGCTGCTCCACTTCTGATCCAGCTCTCTGCTATGGCCTGGGAAAGCAGAAAATGGCCCAAGTCCTTGGGCTCCTGCACCTGCATGGGAGACCTAAAAGAAGCTCCTGGCTCCTGGCTTCAGATCGGCACAGCTCTGGCCACTGCAGCCATTTAGAGAGTGAACCAGAGTATGGAAGACCTCTCTCTCTCCCTGTCTGCCTATCTGCCTCTCTGTAACTCTGCCTTCAAAATAAATAAATATGTTTTTTTTTTTTAAAAAAGTTGAGAAAAATAAAAAGACTGAAAAAAGCAGACACTGCATAAACAATAACTACTATTAGCAACATTCAAGGGGCAGGCATTGTGGTGCAGTGGATTAGGTCACTGCTGCTTAAGATATGGCCATTCCTTATCCGAGTTCTGGCTACTGCTCCCCTTCTGATCCAGCACCCTGTTAATGGCAGGGGAAAGCAACAGACAATGACCTGAGTGCTTGGGTCCCTGCCACCCACATAGGAGACCCAAATGAAGTTCCAGGCTCCTCACTTTGGCCTGGCCCAGCCCTGGCTGCTGTGGGCATTTGTGCAGTAAACCACACATGGAATATCCTTCTCAAACTCTCTCTGTCCCTCTCCTTCCCTCTTCCCTCTATCTCTGCCTTTCCAAATAAATAAATCATTTTTAAAATTTTTCAGTAAATGAGGGCTCACTGGTCAACAGCACAGATCTCTAGACGGTTAAGCCACTCATCTGGCAAACATGTAGTGACCGGCCCCACCCATGCACCAGGTACCACACTAGAGACAAAGCGGACAACAGAGCACAGCGTGGGGCTCAGACTTCAACACCTACAGTTTGGCAGAGAGATGGCCACGGAACCAACACAGCAGCCAAGGCTCCACGTGAGGACCAACACTGAGCACACACCACAAAACGGCACTGATGCAAGAGAAAGGGCTCTCCCTGTGACATGAGCCTAATCAAACATACACCAGGTGCCATATGACATCTGTGCTCACGTAGGAATTATACTGGGATTCAACTCCGTAGATTTTCACCAACACGCGCACTGAGAGCTAATGTTCAACAGTGGGCTGACGTTCCACAAGGAGCTGCCCGATCAATATCCACTGAAGTTGAGACGGCCTTCCCTTCACAGGTGAGCAGAGCCCAGCAAGCATGTGAGCAGAAAGCACACAACCACAACACTGAAGAGGCAAGGAGACCCAGCAGGCTGCATTGGTTCGCAATGAGTCACCAAGCAGCTCTGGGCAAATATCAGGCTCAACTGCCCCACTGTTGACAATTCATCAAAAGGTGGGTGAGACGGGAACATGAAAAGCAAGCCAACACAGGGTAACAGGCAAGAAGAGGAAGAAAAAGAGCCAGCAAAGATCTCTCCAGGATAGCCACAACAGGCAGAGAAGTCAATGCAGTCATTGCCTTAAAGTCCACAATGGCATTCTGCATGAAATGCTTTATAGGGAATGCAGTTGGGTCAACAGACCAATAGTTATCACCTCCAACTTCCCATTTCCCTCCAAGGGCTGGGTCAGATGTTCCTTTATGGCCCGCCGACAGCACATGTCAATTAACCAATGTAGGTCAAAAATCCCTTTATCTAGATCTGACTCAATGTATGATCAGCTGAGCTCCAAAAGACAAAGATGAGAAACATTACACATCTCTCTCTGCTCAACCAGGCTATATGGAAATATGACTTTTCTTCACCCAAATTCCTCCCAATACAGAGTTGCACTGGAAATGGACTACCCAGATGGGGAGGGTCACCCACACCAACTGCTGCTCCCATTTCAAAGTTGTTAAAAACCACCCGGTTTCTTGTAAAAATGCCAATTCTAGTTCTGTAGGTAGCACATTGCATTTCTATACATCCAACAAATTCTCAGGTGAGGATGGTGCTGCTGCTCCACAGACCACACTCCGAGAAGCAAGGGCCTAGACCACACAGCCCCACACAGCGCGGCACTGCCTCAGGCTTACGGGCAGCTCCCAGAGTACAGCCAGCGCAAGTCACGGACTCTGTCACTCAGAAAAACATACCTGCACACCTTCACAAAATTTCAAAACTCTACCATGGGCCACAGAAGGAACCTCTCAACTCTGCGGGGCAGTCCGCAGATCCCAGGCTAAAAAGCTCTTCCTTAGGAAGCCTGCCAATGACACCTGCCAACACCAAAGCAGCTGGTGGTAGGGGTGGTGGGGTGCATCCACTTGACCACTCTGGCCCATGGGCAGGCAGTTCACCATCTCTTCCTCTGGTCCACAGTAACACAATTAAGATTCTTCAAGACGAAGACACCGAGGCAGCTGCTACAACGTCCGTATTCCCCATCACAGCACCAGGATTCACGTCCCAGCCCCACTTGCAATTCCATCTGCCTGAGAAAAAGCAGTGATGGCCACAGGACTGGGGTCCATGCCAACCATGTGACAGACCTAGAGTGAGTTCAGAGCTCTCTGCTGTAGCCTGACCCAGCCTCAGCTGTTGCAGGAAATCAGAAAATTAACAGATGGATAGAGAATTGATTCACATTTTCTCTCCCCCCCCCCCTCTCGATTTTGTTTATTTGAAAAATCAGAATTACAGAGAGGGAAGGAGAAATAGAGATCTTCCATCCACTCACTCCCCATATCTGGGATGCAGGGGCCAAAACACTTGAGCCATTTTCTGCTGCTTTTTCCCAGGCTGTTAGCAGAAAGCTAGACCAGAAGTGGAGCAGCCAGAACACAAATTGCTGCCCTATGGGATGCCAGCATCATAAACAGCGACTTTACTCGCTGCACCACAACGCCAGCCTCTCTCTCTGCCTTTCAATAAATAAATACTTTTAATGTTTTAAAGATTTATTTTATTTATATGAAATAGTTACAGAGAAAGAGAAAGGTCCTCCATCTGCTGGTTCACTCCCCAAATGGCTGCAATGACTGGGCTGAGCCAATCTGAAGCCAGAACTTGGAGCTTCTTCAAGGTCTCCCACGTTGGTGCAGAGGCCCAAGAACTCAGGCCATGCTCCGCTGCTTTCCCAGGTGCATTATTAGGAAGCTGGATGGGAACTGGGGCAGCCAGGACTTGAATCAGCGCCCATGTGGGATGCTGCCACTACAGGCCGGGGCTTTAACCTGCTGTGCCACAGTGCCAGCCCCAATAATTTTAAAGTTGCATTATTATGTTTTTATTATCACAGCCTTTAAGAACATGCAAATAAAATCCCATAAAGCTGGGCCAGCACTGTGGCACAGCAGGCAAAGCTGCCACCTGCAGTGCCAGCATCCCATATGGGTGCTGGTTTGAGTCCTGGCTGCTCCACTTCCAATCCAGCTCTCTGCTATGGCCTGGTAAAGCAGTAGAAGATGGCCCAAGTCCTTAGGCCCCTGCACCTGTGTGGGAGACCCAGAAGAAGCTCCTGGCTCCTGGCTTCGGATCGGTTCAGCTCCGGCCATTGTGGCCATTTGGGGAATGAACCAGAAGATGGAAGACCTCTCTCTCTCTCTCTCTCTCTCTCTGAGCCCTCTGACTCTGCCTCTCTGTAACTCTGCCTTTCAAATAAATTTTAAAAATCTTTAAAAAATGAAAAACCCATAAAGCTCCAATGTATAATTTTTTTTTAACAATTCATTTACTTATTTGAAAGGCAGAGTGACGGAGAGAGAGAGAGATCTTCTACCTGCTGGTTCACTCCCCAAATGGCTGCCAACAGCTGAGGTTGGGCTAGGCCAAAGCCAGGAGCCAAGAATTCCATCCAGGTCCCTGCACGGGTGGCAGGAACACAAGCACTTGAGCCACCATCTGCCACTTTGTGAGGTGCACTAGCTGGAAGCTGGATCCAAAGCAGAGAAGCCAGAACTCAAACTGGCACCCTTATATGCGATGCAGGCATCCAGTGGGGTGGCTGAACTCTCTGTGGCACCACAATGCCTGCCCCATACACCAGTTTTTTTGATCAAGTGAAGACCCACACCCTGCCTGCAGGAAAAAAGGCAGACTGGAAAATAAGCATAAAATGCTGCCTACAATTTCAAGGGCTCCACAGACTGCCCAACGTCCTGCCCTGGCCTCACGGATCAGACACTGGTGCAAGCACCAGTCAGTGCCACCCAGCCTCATGCACTCACAGCCTACCTTCACTTAAAAAAAAAAAAAATCAAATCCACACTATCTGAATTTTAAACTCATTTTTTATTACTAAAAAAAATTAAATTAAATGTCATATGTAAAAGCTGTATGACTGTGGGCCTGATCTTTAGGCATAAGTTTTCCAAACAAAACATGTAATTATCAACACAAAATATTTTGTCACTGCATTACGTAAAATCACCTCTCACATCACCTGTGCATGAGTGATACCTCTCTGCAGGTAACACTGGTGTGTGTAATCCAGAGATCTGCAACCACCTGAGGGTTTCACAAGGCACTCACAGCTTGTGATGGGGGGGGGGGGGGGGCTTGTCTATTCTGGCAAATTCCAGCAGACCCAACAGCCTCCATCTGCACATGCCTGGCAGAGCTGCTACTGAAAGAAAGAAGACCAAGAGATATGCATGTATAGAGGCCAGTGACCTGTCCAGATGCCCCTTCCGTGGCTTGTCTGCCCCCATCAGTGAGATAAGACTCACCCAGCCAACCCCAGCCCTGTCTCCATCCCATAAGGACCAGAGGTGGCCATCTGATCCAGCTAGGCCAAACTGCTTCTCTTCTGAGAATTTCTAATTAGAGCACAGAGGAGTTTGCTAATTGATGCTGGATAAGCAAATAGCCAAGCTAACAAATCAGCTACAACTGTTTTGGCCCTGGGCTGGGGTGGCCTGCTTCTGCACTGTGTGCATACTGGGGACATGGAGCCAAGCAAGAAGAGACACCAGCAGCCCTGGAGAGAAAGGCCTGGCTTCCCAGGCCCCAGTCCCAGGCCAGCTGTGCTTCCTGCCCCCAGGTTCCACAGGACATCCTAACATCGCATTTCTTCTCTTGGCTTCAGCTGCTTTGGGCAGCCAGCTGCTCCTTGCACCAACTCGCCCCTCCCTGAGCCTCACCGTGCTACACAGCCCTGACTCCCACGTTCAGGTGGACGCGGAGGGCAGCCAGCACCCAGGGCAGGCACCCTCCCAGGACATGCCCCAAGAAAGGGTGGGACATGAGCCTCATCACAGGAGGGGGTTCTAATAACGACTCCAGCTGACGGGTGCCATCAGAGGATGCTGACACGAGGGTATCACGGATGATGGAGAAGGCGGACAAACGATGCCAGACACAGCTCCTAGCTACTGAACCAGGAACCAGGAGCATTCATCAGAGAGACCAGGCTTGCTGCCTCACTACCTCGTTGATGCTTCCCGGGTGCCCACTGAAGGCGGTCATGCCGTGCTCCTCCTGTTACACAGGAGGGAATTGAGACTCGGGGGACATAAATGACTGCCACGTGCTGCAGCTGCACACTCCACAGTCCAGACCCTGAACCGTCACTCTTCCTGGCTCTATCAACTGACCTTGCAGGACAGCACAGAAATGCCACACAGACCAGTGTCTGCCAGAAAGAGGATGCCGTGGCCTCCAAAGGGTTCTCACACCCCCACCCCCTGGGCAGCAAGGAACAGCCCTGCCTCCTGTGCCAGGTCTGACCCCAGACAGCACACACCCATGGGCACAGCACCAGGAAATGAAGGTGTGCAGAGGTGAACTGGAGAAGTTGTGCCACCTGGCCATGCTGCGGCTGCCCAGAACAAAGCTCCGTGAGCTTGGCTGGAGGCCAGATCCCAGAGAGCAGGTTCCACTGGAGTGACTTTTCAATCGGTACACGGTTCTGTGGCAAAGGGGAAGCTCCACTGCCAGGCCAGCCAGAACTTACCGAGCTTGCCAAGACCCTTCCTTCTCACAAATGCTGGAAGGGAAGCGGCATGCCTGGGGTTGGGCCTGCATGACAAGTCAAGGGAGAGAAAGCAGAACCTGAGTTCCAACCCCAGAGGCCATCCCGATTCCCCTGTAATTCACATCTCATCTCTAAAGCCCAAAGCCCAGAGCAGACAACTGACCGGTCCCAGTTCACAAACCAGTTAGAACTGAAACTCTGATTGCCCGACACCAAACACAGCCTGGGTGTTGTCAGGGAATCCAGAACCATATCGAACATGAACTTTGCAATGATCCAAGTCCAAACGCCCCCACAGAAGCGATGCTGACGAGTCCACTGGTCATGGTCTTTGAGTAGGGGCCCACAGTGCACTTCGACAAGCACAGAGGCCATCATCGTCTGAGCAAGTAAGTCACTGAGTGAGCTCTCTGGTTGTGCCCATCTGTCCACACTGCCCGTCGGGAGTGCGGCGCTTACTGCCAGCCGCCCAGGGCTGGGAATCCCGTCTGAGGTCTGAGAATGGGAACAACCAAGGAGGTGGGCTGAGGGGCAGGCAGGCAGTGCAAGGGCCAAAGGCCCCTGCACCCCACCCTCCCTGCAGCAGGCAGGACAGGACAGCACAGCGTAGCGTAGGAGCCAAGGCACCACCCTCTCGGGGGCCCTGCTCCTGTCTCTCCAACTCTCCCTCACTTGTTTCTCCTTTCTTCCTCTGACCTTTAAGAGGGAGATGGGCCCTCCTGTTTGAACTCAAACCCTTCCTCTCTTCCTCATTTCCAACATAACTGGCCCTGTGCTGGCGACTCCCACTGCTTCCCTTGCCAACCCCACTCCTACTCCTCCAGCCACCTGCTGAGCCTCGGCTCCTCCCCTCCCACCTGAGTGCCTTCTTGCTGGCACAGGAAGGAGAACATTTACCGAGCTTCCCACACTTGCCAGGCACCACGCTGGCTGCTTTCCATACCCCTTCAGTAAAAAGAATCACTCAATTCTCAGGTGCCCCAGATGCAAAATCTCATCATGCTTTTCTTCGCCTCCCTCGGCTCCCACACCTCAATCTAACCAGTGACCGAATCCTATCAATGTCTGCTCCTCACTAGGCAGCCCTCTCTCGGGCTCCTACCCCAGGCCTCTGCTGCCCACAGCCCGTGCACCCCTGCCTGGTCTCCCTGCCTCCAGGCAAACACACTGGCCACTGCCACGTGGAAGCACGGTGCAGATCACACAGCCTCTGCTCAAGGCCTCTCCAGCCCCCGTTTCCCTCCACAGCCACCCAAGCACCTCGTCGGCTCCGAGGCACACTCCAACTTCTGGGCACCAGCCAAACCACACTGACGCCCCTTCCATGAGCCACACAGACCTTCCCAAGTCTCTGCTCACACAGTTCCTCCATCTCTTGTGCCTTTTACTCCCGTGTCTTGGACTCACCGCTCCTTCTCTGAGGCCCAGTGCAGACACGGCCTTGGCTCCTGTGAACTCGGCTTTCCTACGTGCATCCACACTGGGCCTCGATGCACCTGGGTGGCAGGAGCCCACCAGACTTTATGTCTGCAACCTGCACTATACCTCACACAGCTTTCTTCACCAAATCGATATCCATTTACTCATTCAACATGTTTCTACCCCACGTCTACCACGTATCAGGGTGTTACCAAGATCAGCAAACAATGATGAGCAAAAAAAGATGAGGCTCCTACCTTCAGGGGCTTCCCATCTAATGAAGACACACAATTTAATAAAAACTGCCCGAAAGGGTTTACGGCTAGCACAGCTCTGGGCTGTGGAAGGAAAGGAGTCAGTCATATGTTAGTACACGGAGTCCAGGAGGGCAGGCCAGAGGAAGTGAGGCTGGGATGAGCCTGAAAGATGAGAGGTAAGAAGGGCAAAGTGGCAGAAGTGCTCCAGTTCCAGGGGATAGGCTGTGCAAAAGCCCTGTGGTGGAATGAGAGCAGAGAGCCAGTGTGGCTGGAGACCATGCAGGAAGACAGGAAAGGCTACCAAAAGGTATCAGACATCTCAACAAATGTACAGAGTCAATAAGAATACATGATCCTCAACAATTAGTTTGGTTTTTTTAAAGATTTATTTTATTATGTGGAAGGCAGAGTTACAGAGAGAATTCTTCCATCTGCTGGTTCACTCTCCAAATGGCTGCAATGACCAGGGCTGGGCCAGGCCGAAGCTAGGAGCTTCATCCGGGTCTCGCATGCGGGTACAGGAGCACTTGGGCCATCTTCTGCTGCTTTTCCAGGTACATCAACAGGGAGCTGGATCAGAAGTGGAGTGGCCAGGACTTGAATGGTGCCCATATGGGATGCTGGCATTGCAGGCACGGGCTTAATCTGGTATGTGCCACAACACCAGCCCCGATTAGCTTACTTTTTAAGAAAAACAATAAAACTAACTGAACATCTACACCAGCACACCAAACATAATAAAAAATACTTTTTTCACAGTTGAAAGAAATGTCCTCCTAAGGCATGAGTGCTGTTCTCCAAAAAAGATTGAAATGAATTGTCCTAACTAGGAACAGAAAAGCACGAACAAGGCTGGAACCTGATAAAAATCATGTAATACAATGTTGTTCTACCCTTGAAGGAGAGGCCTGGCCAGCTAACTAGGCAAACAGCCTGTCAATCATCCTGCACTGGTGAAGAAAGCAGAGGAGAACCCTGGCCAGCAACCGTCAGCATTGGCGGACGAAGTTTCAAGCATTACCTCCTTTGATGCTCACTACCTGCCGTGGGGCTGGTACTAACACCATACCCAGTGCTGAGACAAGGACTCTGAACCCCAGGGAAGTAAAATACTTGGGTGAAGGGCACACAGGCTAGGAGCAGTAGAGCCAAGTTCTGGGCCTCTGCAGCCTGCACCCTTCCCCACCACCACCCCTCCCTGCTTTCACACAGGCTCTCTGCACACTGCTTCTGGAATCACCTCCTGTGCATCTCATCTTGCTTCTCTGAGGATCTGCGCCACTGAGCACCGACAATGCAACACAGATAAAATCATCTCTGAAGGAATGCACTGGAACTCCTGGTGTCAGCTCCTTTCCTGCCCCGGGTCTCCTTCAACACACCCCAACTCTTCCTCCAATTTTAAAACAGAGAAGTTTTCCAGTTCACTGTGATACTTAATATCCTGAGAGAACAGGAACTGGAAACCAATGAATCTCCTCGGGCCACAACCGAGCCAAAGTCAACAGACTCCGAGCCCCTCTTTAGGCGCGCGCTGTTTACAGTACCTCTGCCCGGAAGGAGAGGGGAGCTGCACGCTACTGGAAAGCTCCAGCCACGGTTTTCCCAACACTTTGAGCATCAACCAGTCTTTCCCCAGGGTGCCAGTGCTGGGGTGCAATGGGTTAAGCCCCTGCTCACAACACAAGCATCCAGTACAAGAACACTAGTTTGAGTCCTGGCTGCTCTACTTCCAATCCAGCCCCCTGCGGATACACCCGGGGAAACCAGCAGAAGATGGGCCCAAGTACCTGGGCCTTCCCATGAATGTCAGAGACCCAGATGCAGCTCAGGGATCCCAGCTTTGGCATGGCCCAGCCCCAGGCATCAGGGCCATTTGGGGATTGAATCAGCAGATCTCTCCCTCTTTCTAACTCCACCTTTCAGATTGATAAATAAAATAAAAACAAAATAAAAGCTATTGCTGCTCCTCCTTCTCAAATGCTCTCTGGAAGCAGCCAAGGCAGAAGGGTCAATGAGCAAAGCTTACCTACCTGCTATGGATGAAAACATCCACCCAGTTTAGGTGGGGCCCAATCACTTCAGGATCAGCCAACTGCCCTAAGCCACCAGCCAGACCTTATTAAGTGGAACTGATGCCACGGAGAACACATGCCATCCTGAAGAAGCTGCCTCAAAGACCCAGCTGTGTAAGCCCAAGCCCAGGCCCAGGCACTGGGTGCACCCAGCACTCCAGTCCTGAACCACAACACAGTGAGCCAAAATGTGTCCCCCGAAACTCATATGCTCAAGTCCCCATTCCCAGGACCTCACCAGTGACTATATTGGAGATAGGGCCTTTCAGAAAGTATTTAAGGGGCAGGGATGCAAGCCTCACTGTGAAGTCACCACTTGGGATGCTGGTATCCCATATCCAACATCCTCTGCTTCCAATCCAGCTTCCTGCGAATGTGCACCTGGGGAGGCAGCAGCTGATGCCTTGAGCACATGGGTCACTGCCACTCAGGAATCTAACTCGAAAGAGAGGGGAGCTGAGACCCAGAATGAGGGTCAGGCTCCCAGCTGCAGCCTGGCCCAACCCTGGCTGCTGCAGGCACCTGGAGATTGAACCACTGAAGCACCTCTCTCTGTATGTGCGTCATTTTAAAAATATAAAGGAAATAGTTTTAAGGCATTTAGGGTAAAATTGGTATACAGGTGGGCCCTAATCCAGTATCACTGGTAGCTTTCCAAGAAAAGGAGGCAGGGGAACAGGCACATACAAAGGGCCAAATGAAGACACAGGGAGAAGGCAGCAGTCTAAAGCCAAGAACACGAGCCTGGAGAGAAAACACCTTGCCAACAACTGCACCTGACTTCCAAAAACATTTCCATTATTTAAACGGCCCAGCCTGCAGTACCTCGTGATGGCAGCAGTACCAGACTAACACACGAGCCGTCCAAGTTGCTCTGTCACCTGGTTCCCTGCCACTGTTTGCAGGCAGGGCACGAGCCTTCCCTGGTGGAGCACTCAGCCCAGGCAACACAGCCACAGGGCACACAGGCCCCCGCAGGCAAGGGCCCCAAGGGCTCAAGTCAGTGAAGGTGACTTGGCCTCGCAGGGACAGGGGACCCAGGACAAAATCCTGTGACTGTGTCCTCAATAACATAGAGGTGAGAGAATTTTTATTTTTAGAAATGAATGAAATCAGGGCAGTTGTTGTAGTGCAGTGAGCTAAGCTGCCACTTGCAAACCAGTATCCCAAGTCAAAGTGCTGGTTCAAGTCCAGGCTGTTCCACTTCTGTTCCAGCTCCCTGCTAATGCGCCTGGGAAGGCAGAGGAAGACAGCCCAAGAACTTGGGCCCCTACCACTCACAAGTAAGACCCAGGAGGAGTTCCAAGATCCTGGTTTTGGCCTGGCCTGGCACCGGCTATTACGCCCATATGGAGAGTGAACCAGTGGGTGGAAGATCTCTCTCTGTGTGTCACTCTGTCTTCCAAACAAACAACTGAATCAAGGAAGGAAGGGAAACGGGGAGGAGGGAAGGTGGAAGGACTGGAACTAAGGGATAGTCGAGCCCTTCCAAAGAGCTTGAGTGCAGCGTTACTCTGTTTTACAACACTCATGCTCCAGTGGTGTTTCCCTGTAACAAACCATGTTACACAGAGCCTTTCTCAACGACAGGACCTCACAGACGCAGGGAGGAGGCCCTGGGAGTGGAAGGCAAGGGAGGGGGAGATGCCCACAATATCAATGCCCAAAAACATCATCCAGGGAGATGGGACTATGCACACATCACAGCAGGGAGAGGACAAGCAAGCTTATTTCAGGGGCTGGCCAGGAGCTTTTAGGGTCCCACAAATAGGGGAGGAGGCTGCTAGCCATGAAAGATCCCTGGAGACTGAGAGTTTCAAGAATGACTTGAGGGTTAAGAAATATGGAGGGGCCAGCACTGTGGCACAGCTGGTAAAGCCGCCACCTGCAGTGCCGGCATCCCATACGGGTGCCAGTTCAAGACCCGGCTGTTCCTCTTCTGATCCAGCTCTCTGCTATGGCCTGGGAAAGCAGTAGAAGATGGCCCAAGTCCTTGGCCTTTGCACCCGCCTGGGAGACCTGGAAGAAGCTCCTGGCTCCTGGCTTCAGATCAGCACAGCTCTGTCTGATGTGGCCAACAGAGGGGTAAACCAGTGGATGGAAGAACTCCCTCTCTCTCTCTCTCATTCTGCCCTTAAAATAAATAAATAAATCTTTAAAAAAAAAAAAAAAAAAGAGAGAGAGAGAAGAAGAAGAAAAGAAATATGGAGAGGGACGAGAGACCAGCATGGGGCAGCAGGTAAAGCCCCCTCCTGTAAAGCCAGCATCCATGGGGGTGGTTCAAGTCCTGGCTGCTCGACTTCTCATCCAGCTCCCCGCTAATGGCCTGGGAAAAGCAGTGGAATGTGGCCCAAGTGTTTGGGCCCCTGTACCCATAGGAGAGACCGGATGAACGTCCTGGCTTCAGCCTGGCCCAGCCCTGGCCGTTGTGGCCATCTGGTGAGTAAACCAACAAATTGAAGTGCTTGCTCACTCTCTCGCTCTCGCTCACTCTAACTCATATTTTCAAATTAATCAAAAATCAAAAAAAAAGATGGAAAGGGGCGAGCAATTGACCTACCCATTAATATGTTAGTTGAGAAGACCACACCCCTTAGCAGTGCTCCTGGGTTCAAGTCCCAGCTCCACTCCCCACCCCAGCTTCCTACCACAGCACACTCTCAGAGGCAGCAGGGATGGCTCGAGCAGCTGGGGCCTTCCACTCACATGGGAGACCTGGATGAAGTCTCCAGCACGTGGTTTGGCCTAGCTAACCGTGGGCATGTGGGAATGAACCAGCACATGGAAGATCTTTTTCTATGTCTCTGAATCTCTTTCTCGCTAATAAATAAAACAGGGGCTAGCATTGTGGCGTTGTACAGTGGCAGCATCCCATATGGACTCTGGTTCAAGTCCCGGCTACTCCACTTCCAATCCAGCTCTCTGCTATGGCCTGGGACAGCAGTGGAGGATGGCCCAAGCCCTTGGGCCCCTGCACCCAGGAGACCCAGAAGGGGTCCCTGCACCCAGGAGACTTGGAAGAGGTTCCTGGCTTCAGATCAGATCAGCTGGGCTCCAGCCACTGTTGCCCTTTTGGGAATGAACCGGCGGACGGAAGACTTCTCGCTCTGTCTCTGCTTCTGTCTCTCTGTAACTCTGCCTTTCATAAATAAATCTTTTAAAAATACATAAATAGCAAGCAGAGAACACTTCAGGCAGACTCTGCTGAAGTTAAAGCAAAGTGTGCAATGACCCAGAATGGGCTCCAGGCATGGAGCAATGCTAAGCACGTGTCATCAGCAAACAGCGAGCGGTTACTCAGCAGTGGCTGTGAGCCAGGCACCGTGTGAAGCCCACCGCACACACACGCGCTCACGGCAACGGCACAAGCAGCACAGGAGGCGGGCCTATCATTGCCCCCTTCACAAGGTGAGAACAAGGCCACACTAGAAGCTCTGCAAAAGCACACTCCCCGCCCCCCCCCCATTTTGTTCACTACCATCTCCCTACAGCCCACAACCATGGCTGGCACACAGTAGGACCGTGCTGTTTATGTGTTGAACGTCAGCATCACACCAGGAACAGGTATGCCGCCAGCCTCCAGAGCCCACCCTCTCAGCTCCTGCTCCCTGCCACACAGTGGGGCGATGGCTTGCTCAGACGGGGCCAGACATCACCTGGCACAGGAACGCATGGTCCATTGCACACTGCATGGTGTCGGCATCTCCTGCTCTGCAGCACTGACAAAGGGACTCTGCACCCAGAGGACCGAGCGATGGCACCCCAGGGGTGCTGTCTATGTCTAGAGATGACAGAATGGGGCAGCCCAGGCAGCAACAGAGCACACAGCAGTCAAGAACACTCCTCTCCCTGTTTACTCCTGGACACTCCCTGCGGCCTCACACACACCAACAGGTGTTACATGATGAAATTCACTTCAATGCCAAGTCCGGGAAGGGGGTAGATGTATCCATCTGACTCTAGAGCGGGTATGATCCACGACAGAACATCCCAAAGCACGGTAAGTACACGGCCTTGTGGTGCATGGCTTCGTATTAGGCAGCGCATGAATGCTGGCGTTTACATGTCAACTTTTAGTTACTTTCTATTTGAGGCAAATTGTACCAGTCCTTTATTAAACAAAGAATGTTCCTTCAAAAAGAACAAGTACTCCCACTTAAAGACAAATGTCAGATAAACAAGAGAATAGGTGTGTTATGATGATGTGGCCGGAAATCGTGATGGAAGTGACTAAAGTTTGGGAAATAGTGACTTCCTGGAACTTGCCAAGTTCTCTGCGTCAAATGTCCCACCACTCGGCCATCTATCCAGGTACACCATGGCTCAAAAGGAAGGCAGTGGACAGGGCCTCCGCTTCAAATTTTCCATCAAAATCCCCTGCTGAGAGAGAGAAGGCAAGGGAGGAACAGACACACAGACACACAAAGCCACGTTCGTTGAGACATCACAAGCTAAGAACAGGTTCTGACCTGGGGCTGAAGTCCTGTCCCCCACCTGGGGAGAGCGGTAACACAGAGCTCTCTTTGACAGTCCCCAAAATTCCATACTAGTCTTTCGGCTATTATCTTACGGCATGGGTGCTTAGCTCAGCCCTGTCCAAAGAATTATACTGAGGTCTCTGGGACCTGTTCCAACAACAACACACAATGAGGCCTTCTTTCTCTCATGAAGCCAGGAACCCCTCCCTCGGGGATTTGCTCTTCCGACCCTCCCAGGCCCCATCTGGAGAAGAATTCAGTTGGCCAAGGCGTCCCCCCCCCCCCCGCCCCCGGCTGGAGATGATCAGGTGCCAGGTTGGCTGCAGGTGTGCGGGAGAGCTGAGCTCTAGGCAGAACCCCAGGGTGGAGTCCGCTGCAGGAGAGAGAACACCACAGCATATCACAGCCTTTTACCCTCGGCTGCAGAAGGATAGCAACGATGCCACAACCTGTGGCGGCCCATTCTAAGTCCCACGAGAGCAGCAACTTGTCTTGTTCCTGCTGCATCCTCAGAGACAAACGAAATCAGGGTACACAGTTCACTGGTATTTGCTGAATGAACGCAGGGAATGGATGGTGGCTGGCTGGCTCTGGCAGGGCTAAGAGGAGTAAGTAATGAGGAAGCGTAACTTTAGGGTATTTTTGCCCTTTCTACTTGAGCTCTGGTAACTGTACAGATACACAGACCCCACAGGACCACTGTGTCCTTTTCGTAGCTAGCTCTCACAAGCGGTGGATTACAGCAGCACTCCCAGCCCTTGAACCACCTGAGCTCACGGCGCAGGACAGCACACCAAACGCCACCTGGCTTCCTGCAGCCCATGCTCAGACGCCCCTCCTGTCCTCTAGCGTCTGAAACAATGAAGACCAGAGTGATCCCAGGGACGACAGTGCCATGCACCCACCACTCTCAGCTCCGAGCCCTCCCTTCTGAGAAGTTCAAAGTCCTTCACATCCTGGCTTTTATTTAGAGTACTTATTTTTTTTTTTCTTTTCTCTCTTCTCTCTTTGCTTATCTGTATTTTCTGATTATTCTACAATAAACATAGATTACTTGAGTCATAAAAACGTCTCACATAAAATGATAGAACACACAAGTAAGATCATTCAAAAAAGACACTGAAAACACACATCACAAAAGTTAACACAGCCATTTCATGCAACGCACTCCACTGAGTTCTTCGAAAAGCAAGCTATAAATTTCTGATAAAAGTCGAAGCTCATGACTTAAAATGAGAACACCCAGCTAGCCATACGGGCACTTATCAAAGGGACAGCTATCTGATGGGCAAGATGCCTGAACTACAGGGACACAGCCTATGAAGTCATGGAACACATATGGATACAACGTATATTCGGAGTTCACCCATAGTAAGAAAAGCTTCCTGGCTTCGCTCCTCCTGGGGCAGAAACTTCCAGAGAGCTGGCTGATGGGGTGAAGGTACCCTGCATGGTGACAGAGGAGGTGTCTTTCTTCACAGCACTGGCTCGTCCATCTTGGAGTTCCACTCTGCTCCCAAAAGGATGCTCTCACCAGCTCACCCACGAGCTAAGAGGGGCTTGAGGTTCTAGCTGGCCTCAGACCTTCACGGTCAGTGCCCAGCTTGTCCCACAACGCAGTAACAAGGAAAGGAGCTGGGCTTGCAATCCAGAGATCAGGTTGCTAGATCCAAGCCTAGGCAACTCCGCACACCTCACTTCATGCCTTGGTGATTCCATCATATCAAAATGAGTAACACCAGACAAGTTCATATCTCACAGGTAGCTAAGGATGAACTAAGACAAATATGGAACTGCACACACGAAAAAGGGGGTCGGGGGGGAGGAGAAAAAGAAGGAAAAGGGAGAGGAGAAGTTATCTAAAGCCCACTCAGCAAAATCTGATAGCACTGAGATGCATGGGGCGTCACCACCTCAGACCAAGGCTGATTTAAGAAGCAGAAAGAGGGGCCGGCGCCGCGGCTTACTAGGCTAATCCTCCGCCTAGCGGCGCCGGCACACCGGGTTCTAGTCCCGGTCAGGGCGCCGGATTCTGTCCCGGTTGCCCCTCTTCCAGGCCAGCCCTCTGCTGTGGCCAGGGAGTGCAGTGGAGGATGGCCCAGGTGCTTGGGCCCTGCACCCCATGGGAGACCAGGAAAAGCACCTGGCTCCTGGCTCCTGCCACCGGATCGGCGCGGTGCGCCGGCCGCAGCGCGCCTGCCGCGGCGGCCATTGGAGGGTGAACCAACGGCAAAGGAAGACCTTTCTCTCTGTCTCTCTCTCTCACTGTCCACTCTGCCTGTCAAAAAAAAAAAAAAAAAAAAAAAAAAAAAAAAAAAGAAGCAGAAAGAGGCCAGCGCCGCGGCTCAATAGGTTAATTCTCCACCTAGCGGCGCCGGCACACCGGGTTCTAGTCCCGGTCGGGGCGCCGGATTCTGTCCCGGTTGCCCCTCTTCCAGGCCAGCTCTCTGCTGTGGCCAGGGAAGGCAATGGAGGATGGCCCAAGTGCTTGGGCCCTGCACCCCATGGGAAACCAGGAGAAGCACCTGGCTCCTGCTTCAGATCAGCGTGGTGCGCCGGCTGCAGCACGCCAGCCGTGGCGGCCATCGGAAGGTGAACCAACGGCAAAAGGAAGACCTTTCTCTCTGTCTCTCTCTCTCACTGTCCACTCTGCCTGTCAAAAAAAAAAAAAAAAAAAAAGAAGAAGCAGAAAGAACCTCAAGGCACCTTTCAGCTCCGTGCTCTAGAAGATGAAGACAGTGTGGCGAAGCTTCCAAGACAGATGGAGAAACGTTCCAATTTCCCCTTTTCCGGCCACCATCCTCACTAGGAAATGGCTAAGGACGTAACACAACTTTTGAGAACCGCATGGAGATAGCAAGTTAACAGTGCCCTGGTCCCAGGGACAGGCAAGGGGCAGGCCACCTGCACGGGGCCCAGCAGAGCCCTCTGTCCCACAGACACGTGAGCGTCCAGTCCTCTGGCCACCGCAGCCTGCAATGCGGGTGTGAACTTGAACATTCCAGGGATGTAGCAACAAAAGGGGTGTGGAGGGCAGGCAGGGCAAAGACTTCCCAAGGCTGAATCAATAGAGCCATGTGTAGACAGAAGACCAGCAAACACTGCGTATCAGGCACGGCAGAGCCGCACAGGCTGCCCCGGGGAGGCCTGGCCACACACGGCCCGTGGAATCCCAGCCCGGCTCCTGTTCCACACACAAGGCCTCCACAGCAAAGCTGAAGCAAAGCGCTGGGCCTCTGGGAATGAGAGTTCAGGTAGAAAGTGCTGATGTGGGACACTTGGGTTCTTTTGTTTAAGGGAATAGGTTGGGCTTGAATCTCGGCTGGGTCCCTTACTGGCAGTGGGCTCAGGGTCTCTGTAAGTTAGGTCAGCAAGCTGTTCAACACCCCAGACCCTACCCTCAACACCCCAGACCCTACCCTGCTCCACTCAAAACAGCTGTACCTACGAGAAACAGTTGTTGCTAGAGTCAAATCACATCGTGCCTAGAAGCACTCAGCACAGGGCTGGCTCACTGCTCTTCACTCTGAGCAGTGTCAGGAACACCATCAGCACGACTGCCATCTTTAACTGCAGACGATGATCTTGAGGATTGCATTATGGAAAAATCCTGCTCCTTAGCCTGACCTCACACATGCAGTAGGAAGGAGGGCACACTCCACACGCAGGAACCTGTGCTGCTGCTGAATTCAGACGCCGTGACGCAGGACTATCACTGCTGCACCTCCAGCCTCATCACAACATCCAAGTACCCTGAGGAAGACTAGCTGCTGGTGCATCCCAACCATGCACAAGAGACTCCATGAGAGCTGGGTTCTGGCTTGCTCACCCTGCCCAGGGACGGAAGATGACTTGTGCCCATCAACAGTCAGGTGTCTAGGGAATAGGGGTATGTGCTTGGCATTGTTCTTTCTTGGTTCCACTCATCTCTTGTTTGGAGTCTGTCTCTGTTGGTTAGAAATGATAATCACAGGCTGGGTAATTTATAAAAACTAGAGGTTTTCTCAGCTTTCAGTTCTGTAAGCTGGGAGATCCACCCTTGGGGAGCAGGGTATATGGCAATGACCTTGCTGGTGGGGACCCTTTCCTGAGTGCCAAGGCAGGGCAGGGCAGCACATGGCAAGACAAAGTATCCTGGTTCAACTCTCTCCTCCTCCTCTTGTAAAGCAGCAGTCCCAGTGCTAAGGGCCCCACCCTGACAGCCTCATTAAACCTTAATGACCTCCCAAAGGCTCCACCTCCCAACACAATGGGAGTATCTAGTTTCCACCCTCTTACTAGGTAATGGGACTTCAATGTCAACAGGAGCTTACAACACAGGATCTCATGCAGGCATCATTGTAGATGCCTTCACTTCGTAGTAATGTAAGAAAATGTGGAAGGAGGCAAAACCCAAGGAAGCCGAGAGAAGCCTCCCCAAAAACAACAGAGGCCTCCCCCAAACACCCGGAGGGAAACTTCAACAACCAACGTAAAGAGCCACACACACAGCACACACTGGGTTGTCAGTAACTCACATACAAGCATTAAAAACAAGTATCCCCTTCACTGAACTTTAAAAAGAACAGTCTTGGCCGGCGCCGCGACTCACTAGGCTAATCCTCCACCTGCGGCGCCGGTACACCGGGTTCTAGTCCCAGTCGGGGCACTGGATTCTGTCCCAGTTGCCCCTCTTCGAGGCCAGCTCTCTGCTGTGGCCCGGGAAGGCAGTGGAGGATGGCCCAAGTGCTTGGGCCCTGCACCCCATGGGAGACCAGGATAAGTACCTGGCTCCTGCCTTCGGATCAGCGCGGTGTGCTGGCCACAGCGCACTGGCCGTAGCAGCCATTGGAGGGTGAACCAACGGCAAAGGAAGACCTTTCTCTCTCTCTCTCTCTCTCACTGTCCACTCTGCCTGACAAAAAAAAAAAAAAAAAAGAACAGTCCTAAGTATCCCAAAACAGTAAGAAAAATACACTCTGAAAATAAGACAAAGACCTCTGCATTTTTACATACAAGACTTTTTGGAAAATTCATTACACTGTCCATATTTTTCTTAAAAAAAAAAAAAAACCGGCCGGCGCCGTGGCTCAATAGGCTAATCCTCCACCTTACGGCGCCGGCACACCGGGTTCTAGTCCCGGTCGGGGCGCCGGATTCTGTCCCGGTTGCCCCTCTTCCAGGCCAGCTCTCTGCTATGGCCAGGGAGTGCAGTGGAGGATGGCCCAGGTGCTTGGGCCCTGCACCCCATGGGAGACCAGGAAAAGCACCTGGATCCTGGCTCCTGCCATCGGATCAGCGCGGTGCGCCGGCTGCAGCGGCGGCCATTGGAGGGTGAACCAACGGCAAAGGAAGACCTTTCTCTCTCTGTCTCTCTCTCTCACTGTCCACTCTGCCTATCAAAAAATAAAAAAAATAAAAATAAAAAATAAATTAAAAAAAAAAAAACCTGTGGGACTAGCTTCCCACACTTGGGAAGTGATGTTCTAGAAGTGGGCACTGCTCCTTTCCTGTTGAGGACCATCACCCTGCAAGGTTATAAAAAGACATTCCAACGCCTGTGCCCAGAACCGCAGTCGGGGAGGAGCACCAGGAGTCTGCTTAGGGGGTGAAGGAGACAGCGGGATCCCTCTGGCTAACTCTCTGCCAACTCTCCTGGCTTAAAATCTGTCCGGGTCCTCATTCTGGGTCCTGGCATTTCACTGTAGGTTACACGTGCCTTGCTGGCTGATCCAAACCTCAGTCCTCGCTTTGAGCTTTCACAGAATCCCACTGTCTACTCTCCCGTGTCAAAAACTTGCTTAAGTTTAACATAAAAGGACCATACATCCCAGCAACATCACTCCTAGTTACCTCCGCAGGAGCAATGAAAACACAGAACCACAAACACTTGTACGGGATGTTCACAGTAGCAACATACATCATCGCCAAAAAATGGAAATGATCCAAATGTGTAGGAAGCAGAGAATGGAAAACCACTCAGCAATAAAAATGAATGAAGTAGGAGTTGGCACTGCGTTGCAAGGGGTTAAGCTGCCAGTTGTAATGCAAGCATCTGATATCAGAGCACTGCTTCCAATCCAGCTCCCTGTTAATGCACCTGGGAAGGCAGCGGATGCCGGCTCAAGTACTTGGGTCCCTTCCACCCACGTGGGAGACCAAGATAGAATTCCAGGATCCTATCCATTATGGCCATTTGGAGAGTGAGCCTGTGGATGGAAAATCCATCTCTCTCTCTCTCTCTCTTCTCTCTTCTTCCCCCCCATCCCACCATCATTCTTTCAAATAAATATTTTTAAAATCTTTATTAAAAAAATATGGGGGGGGGAGGGGGACAGCACTGTGGCACAGTGGGTTAAACCACTGCCTGCAGCACCAGAATCCCATTTGTGCAGCGGTTTGAGTACTGACTGGCTGCTCCACTTCCAATCCAGCTCCCTGCTAATGTGCCTGGGAAAGGAGCAGAAGATGGCCCAAGAGGTTGGGTTCCTGCACCCATGTGGGAGACCAGGAGGAAGCTCCTGGCTACTGGCTTTGACCTGGCCCAGCCCTGGCTGTTGCAGCCATTTGGTAAATGAAGCAGCAGATGGAAAAAAATCTTTCTAACTCTGCCTTTCAAATAAATAAATACAAGGTTAAAAAAAAAAAAAAGAAAAAACAAAGGAGGGGGGAGGAATGAACCAGTGATAGATGCTGTGACACGGATGCATGTGAGAAATACTACATTACATGGGTAAACCAGACACAAAAGACCACAGGTCGCATGACTCGCAGGAGAGGTCCAGAAATCGCCAGCGAACAAAATACTGACGAGCGGCTGCCTGAGGGGAAGAGCAGGACAGACCAGAAATGAGCAGGAAGGAAATTTTTCATAACAAAAAATTCTTTTAAATCTGCTCAAAATGATGCTTAAAAGATGCTTGGCAGAATGCAGTGTTCAGCGAGGGAGCCAAAGCAAAAGTGGGTGAGTAAATGAGTAACTGAACTAAACCAATTTCCCAGGAGCCTCTCTGGTAAGCCTTAACTAGGTCTGCATTCATTCACCCTAATCAGCCTGCACAAGTTACATGTGATGGCTATGTAACGGCAAGTCGTGTATTTTATAGACAGATATGGTCTAGTTCTTTAGACCAGGGTGAACTATGGAACTGCCATTTTTGTAAGTCAAAATAGTTACATACTGAGAATTTCAAACGACTCATCCTATGCACGCAGTACCTTGCGATGAGACAAGACAGACCAGACACTTCTCACTTAACTCCAGGCTCCATCACACAGTGCACAGCTGGGTGTGCTCGCCCAGGAAGAAGGGACAACAGGAGGATCCTGCCCCAGGACAATGCATGGGACGCACCTACCGGTGCCGACACGGGTCACAGAGGGGCAGTCCAGGACACTACAGCAATCACTGACACACACTGCCCTGATTCTGGGAGACGGCACAGCCCTCACTTCCCGAGGACCAGCTCTCACTGCCCTTGTCTTCCCTATTGTGTGTCCCCTCGGCATGCAGATAAGGGGTGTCCACATGCTAACACTTGCTCTGGGCTGTGGACACTCGGAACCCCTCCCTGGACGCCACCTGTGAGGCCCTGCTTGCGGCCCTCTGTCCCTCCAGAGGGACCGGCGGACAGCACTGCAGGGGCGTCTGGACGACTGCGCTCCCAACATCCCCCTCCCCACCAGCTCAGCAGAATCACCAAGGAGGAGGAAGTGCCACCAGAGAGATTTCCTTCTGGCTTATTTCTCAACAAAAATGTTTGGCTGCTATGCAACCAGTGTTGGAAGGGACGATGGGGCTATTTGTGAAAGGCCAGGTTTCTCCTAGCAACAACGACGGACACGAGCTCTGGGGCACATGCAAATAAAAACCCGTCCCTGCGTCCTTTCTGAAACTCTTCAACTCATCCGCAGTGGTCACAGAGGCAGCCCAGAGATCCCAGGGTAACCACGGGGTGAGATCAGGATCACCAGACTTCACCAACGAAAATACAAAGCAACTAGGTGCACATGGCTCAGGACACACTGAAGATGCTCACTGCTTATCTGACATTCACATTTGACTGCCTGCCCTAATATTTTATCTGGCAGTCATAGATTTCATCGATGCCACAGGTTGCTGTTTTATTTCCCAAACACAAGACAATGGTTTTTAATTCAATTAACTATTCTTTAACACCTCAAAATGTATGATGACCAGAAAGGTAAGGTTCCCAGATCTTGTGAGCCCCCCGTATGAGGCTGGGTTACAGTCCCACCGCCCCTGGAAGCTCAGGCTTCCTGTGCACCAGCACTGCACCACGGCCCGTCATTTGCCCTGACGTCTCCAAGTAGCCTGGTAAGGCAGGCCCATCTACTATCATCTCCACTTTACAGGTATGCAAACTGAGGCTTACAGATAGTGGAAGCAAACTCCAGCTTGGGCCTCCCAGAATGAACACAAAAATAAGGTCTAGGGGTCACTCAGCAGAGTCCCAGGCTTAGTCTATGGTCTACTCCAGGGTTCTGGAATGAATTCCAACTTTCTAATGCCCTAGTATGCATATTA
Organism: Oryctolagus cuniculus; assembly: GCF_964237555.1. Lineage (NCBI taxonomy): Eukaryota > Metazoa > Chordata > Mammalia > Lagomorpha > Leporidae > Oryctolagus > Oryctolagus cuniculus. The sequence goes on along the minus strand of NC_091437.1, from coordinate 30,282,851 downwards.
TATATCAATAAAGCCCTTAAAAGCTCTTCCTAAGTACCTACTTCTCTATCAATAGAACTCAGACTTTGGGCCAGCGCTGTGTCCTACTGGGTAAAGCTACCGCCTGCAATGCCAGCATCCCATATGGGTGCCAGGTCGAGGCCCGGCTGCTCCACTTCCAATTCAGCTCTCTGCTGTGGCCTGGGAAAGCAGTACAAGATGGTCCAAGTCCTTGGGCCCCTGCACCCGTGTGGGAGACCTGGAGGAGGCTCCTGGCTCCTGGCTTCAGATCAGCATAGCTTCAGTTGTTGCGGCCATCTAGGGGGTGGACCAGCAGGTGGAAGACCTCTCTGTCTCTCTATCCCTCTGACTAGTACTCTACCTCTCAAATAAATAAAAACTTAAAAAAAAAAAAAAAGGAAGGAAGGAAGACTCAAATCAAACAGAATCAACTTCAACACATCCCATGATGTCTTTACCACCAATGGCAATGAGGCTGGGCTACAACTGACAAACCACAGCCATTACTAGGAGTTCTCTGGCCATTTACTGTAAATAAACTCCTCTTCCACACAGAGGTGCCACGAAAGAGGTTTTTTCACAGCTTCCAGAGGAGCCAAGGGGTTAAATGTGGGAGATTCTCTTGGTGGTCGAGTAAGTCCAGACTTCTTCCATGAGGTCCCCGAATCTGACCCACGCCCATGCCAATGGTCACACAGATCCTCAGACCATGACTGGCTTTGGAGATGATCACGAATGGCATGGACTTCACTTCACTTCTCAGAGCTCAGGATGAGGCATTTTCATTCTTAGGCCTCTCAAGGAAGATAGCTGGGCTTGGCGACATTCTTCCAACACAAGAGTAGCCAAAGGCGGGGGGAGGGGGAGATTCATCATATCTGCCTTTGGAAGGCAATCCATCGCCTTGGTAACAGTTCTAAAAAAGAGAAAGAAAGGAAAAAAAAAAAAAAAGCAAGCACTACCACCTCACTCTACTGAATTTTACACCTAAGCAGGCAGCCTAGCAATTACGCTTGCGACTCAAGCAAGGTACCTACTCCCTTCTCACAAAAGGATGCTTAGGGTCTCTGGTTCCGCTTGCCAAACCTTTACCAAAAGGGACATCCAAATCCTCCCATTGGTTCTTGTGGCTTTTCTCATGCAAATTATAGAGGTGCCAACAGTCACAGTATCACTACCTCCTATGGTTGTTTCGGGGATGGAATGGCAGCACACACGGGACTTACAGAAGGACTGGCAGGCAGGAAGCCATCCATAGCTATCAGCTACGACTGTAACTGTGGCAGTGGAAGCACAGGTGTCAACTGGAGAACTGCGTGATGCGTGAGACACAGTACAAAAGTGCCCTACAAAACTTCCACTGCTCAAACTCAGAGTTAAAGGTGAGCTCACCAAAGAAAAACAGCGAGCAATCAACTCTGTGCCCCAAATAACTAAACCACACAGCCACCACCATGCAATGAAGGATGCCTTAAGAGCAGGAAATGGCACCTACAGAAAGCTAATGACTGATGGAACATACATGTCCACACACACACACACGCACACACACACTCCTGCCCAGAGCCCCATTGCGACCCTGGAGGCTCAGAAGCCTGGGACAGTGCCCTGGACGGGAACAGGAAGAAGCTGGCATCCTTTCCACCCCTGCCACGGCCCTGCTTTCCTCCGAGCCCGATCCCAGAAGCTGGCACAGAGACACCTCACAGCCAGGAGGGTTCAGATCACACATGAGCATTTGCAAACAACACTCCCAGGTTCACCGAAGAGTTGTGAAAAGCTGGGAAACTACTCAACCACCACCAGAAGCAGGTCTATTAACAAAGCTCAAAGAACGGAATAAGATAAGAAAAAGAGGTGTGGGCATTTGGCACAGCGGTTAAGCCACAGCTTGGGAAGCCTGCATCCCTATCAGAGCACCTGGATTTCAGCCCCAGCTCACCCCTCCATTACAGCTCCCTGCTAATGCCCAACCCGGGAGGCAGCAGGTGATGGCTCAAGTAGTTGGTCCCTGCCACCCATGATTGAGTTCCTGGCTCCTGCTTATGTGTGAACAATAAGCATTTGGGGAATAATCAGTGGATAGGAGATCTGTCTCCTCTCTGTCTCCATCTTCCTTACAAATAAATAAATGGTTTTTTAAACAGAGAGTGTTACAGAGACAGAGAGATAGAGAGCAATCCTATTCCAGTGACTCACTAAAGAACAGAAGTCAGTGAACCACAAGCCTCCCTGGCTCCACACCCCAAGCTTTAACTCGGGAAAATGTGTTTGTCACATTCAGTCTGGAGGGGTTTCGTTCTCTTTTATTCTGCAGTCAGTGCTGCCTGGATTTTCATGCTAGACTACAGGAAGGTAAGCATGGGTCTCCCACAGCCTGCATTCAACCACAGAGGATAACAAGGCACCGCCTTTCCATGCGCTGCAATGGATCAAGGCTTTTCATTTAGCACTGTGCATCCCACTGCATGAGGCCATTGAGTCAAGCATGTGACTCAGCAGCCATGATGCCAATTGTATGTCACTCCGCAGGGCTCACTGAGTAAGTCTGTGGCGGCACTCACAAGCAGGGATGCCTTCAGCCCCAAAGCACCCACCATAGGGACCGCTGTAAGACAGACGGCAAACTTTCCAGCCTATTAGAAATTAAGGCAAGGGGCTGGCACTGTGGTACAGCAGGTAAAGCCACCACCTGCAACGCCAGCATCCCATATGGGCGCTGGCTTACTCCCAGCTGTTCCAATTCTGAGCCAGCTCCCTGGATCTGATCCAGCACCTGGGAAATCAGTGGAGGATAGCCCAAGTCCTTGGGCCCCTGCACCCACATGGGAGACCCAGAAGAAGCTCCTGGCTCCCAGCTTCAGCCTGGCTCAGCTCCAGCCATTGCAACCATTTGAAGAATGAACCAGCAGACAGAGCTCTCTCTCTCTTGTGCTCTTGCACGTGCTCGCTCGCTCACGCGCGCTCTCTCTCTCTCTCTAATGCTTTCAAATAAATAAAATAAATCTTAAAAAAAAAAAAAAGAAACTGATGCAAGCATGTGTGCAGGCTATCATGTGAAGATCATGCAGACCACTGAGGGCAGCCATGGATCCTGTCCTCAAAGACCTTATAATTCAAGGTATAATAAGATCCAGGGGCCAGCACTGTGGTGCAGTAGGTAAAGCCGCCATCTGCAGCAAAGGCGTCCCACATCAGCACCAGCTCAAGTCCCGGCTGCCCTGCTTCCGATCAGCTCCCTGCTAAAGCACCGGAGAAAGCAGCAAAGCATGGGCCAAGTGCTTGAGTCCCTGCACCTACCTGGGAGACCCAGAAGAGGCTCAGTTCTGGCCACTGTAGCCAGTGGAGAGTAACAGATGAAAGATTTTCTCTCTCTCTTCCTCTCCCTCTCTTCCTCTTTCAAATAAATAAATTTAAAAACAAAAAAAAGGATACAAATAACCAAAATGCAAAGACCAAATCCCTAAAGAAAACCAGCAGGGGCCAGCGCTGTGGTACAGCAGGTTAAAGCCCTGGCCTGAAGTACTGGCATCCCATAGGCGCACCGGTTCTAGTCCCAGCTACTCCACTTTCTATCCGGCTCTCTCCTATGGCCTGGAAAAGCAGTAGAAGATGGCCCAAGTGCTTGGGCCCCTGCACCCACATGGGAGACCTGGAAGAAGCTCTTGGCTCCTGGCTTTGGATCGGCGCAGCTCCGGCTGTTGTGGCCATCTGGGGAGTGAACCAGCAGATGGAAGACCTCTCTCTGTCTCTACCTCTCTCTGTAACTCTGTCTTTCAAATAAATAAAATAAATCTTAAAAAAACACACATTTGTTACTCTAAATGGTATTTCCTACTATAGGAGTGAATACTTAGAATGTGACTTCAAGTCTGACAATAAAAGGAAAGATCAGGGGCTGGCGCCGCGGCTCACTAGGCTAATCCTCCACTTAGCGGCGCCAGCACACCGGGTTCTAGTCCCAGTCAGGGTGCTGGATTCTGTCCCGGTTGCCTCTCTTCCAGGCCAGCTCTCTGCTGTGGCCAGGGAGTGCAGTGGAGGATGGCCCAAAGTGCTTGGGCCCTGCACCCCATGGGAGACCAGGAGAAGCACCTGGCTCCTGCTATGGGAACAGCGCGGTGCGCCGGCCACAGCGGCCATTGGAGGGGGAACCAACGGCAAAGGAAGACCTTTCTCTCTGTCTCTCTCTCTCTCACTGTCCACTCTGCCTGTCAAAAAAAAAAAAAAAAAGGAAAGGTAACCAAATTGGTGAAGTCTGCTTGATTTGATCCAGAACACACTCAGGGCGCCGGCGCTGTGGCTCACTTGGTTAATCCTCCGCCTGTGGCGCCGGCATCCCATATGGGCACCAGGTTCTAGTCCCGGCTGCTCCTCTTCCAGTCCAGCTCTCCGCTGTGGCCCAGGAGGGCAGTGGAGGATGACCCAAGTGCTTGGACCCCTGCACCTGCACAGGAGATCAGCAGGAAGCACCTGGCTCCTGGCTTCGGATCGGTGCAGCGCCAGCCGTAGCGGCTATTTGGGGAGTGAACCAACGGAAGGAAGACCTTTCTCTCTGTCTCTCCCTCTGTCCATAACTCTACCTGTCCAATAAAAAGGAAAAAAAAAAAAACAACCAGAACATACTCAGGCCATCTCTTCAGACATGGCTTTGGGAAGGCACAGTGTCACCTAAGCAAGCAGGACTGTTCACATGCCCAGAAAGGTGCTAAACAGCTGCTGGGCCTGCCAGGATTCACCCAGATGCCAGGCCAGCACGGTCTGGGCTGAAGAGAGAGGCTGGCTGCAAGCAGACCTGACTTCTGTTCTCATCTCAGTCATCAACCTGACGGCCTTATTGCTTTCTTTAAGCTGGAGTTGTTTTGCTTTTATTTGAAAGGCACAGACAGAGACAGAAAGACAGACGGCAGACAGATCTCCCATTTGCTGATTCTCTCTGCAAATACCTCCAACAGCCAGGACTGGGCCAAGCAGAAGCCAGGAGCCAGGAACCCAATCCAGCTCTCCCACATGTATGACAGGAACCCAATTCCTTGAGCCATCATCACTGTCTCCCAGGGTCTGCATTAGCAGGAAGCTGGAGTCAAGAGCTGGAGATGGGTCTCAAACCCAGCTACTCCAAACAGGCAGTACTCCAGCGTCTTAGCCACTAGGCTAAACGTATGGTGTCTGCATTTCTAGAACAGCAGTAACAAAAGGAAAAGGAAAAGGCTGGGGGCAGGGGGAGGGACACATGACCCTTCACCTAGTGCGTATGTACAAACAGACATCTCCTGGAACCCGGCTCAAGATGACACGATGCTGCCCCTGGAGGAAACGCTTAATTCTTCCTCTTCCTCCCACACACCACACAGTGCACTTTCGCCACCACCCTTCTGCCAGGCAGAGCAGCTTTTGAAAGGCAGCTGTTGGGCAAGCTACAACTTCCTAAAACACTTCACAGTGCTCAACTTGAGAGCACAAGATCCAACAGTGTCCCCAACCAAGCCCCTGCATCCCTGCTGCTGATCCCAGCTCTGTACCGAAGAGGACCTCTAATCCCAGAAGGTCACTAGGGTCAACTTCCAGGTGGCTTCCAGGCAGTGGCCCTGGATGAGGGGTCAGGGAAGGGAGCTGGGAGAGCGCTGCATCACAAGGGACTGCGGGTGCCCTGGTCCTGTGAAAGAGGCGCGTGAGCAGCTGAGGGAGCCACAACAACCCAAAGGTGATGCAAGATGGAGAGCCAAGGGGGCAGGTCCCGTGCAGGGGAAGCTCTAAGAGCTATGCACGGCTACTGAAGGGTTGAAAGCAATGAGGGGAGATGAGCAAATTTCACTGTGAAAAGACCACTTTGGCTATGGTGGTAACCACAAGCTAGTCCATGAGTTCCCGTGACAAACACAGGCACTAAAGGGGGACAACTACTTGAGACTCCATAATAAAAAAAAGGCTGGGGCAGCAGGGACCGGAAGAAGGGTCAAGGGAAGGGAAACCTTGGGTTAGCGCACGCAACTCAAGTAACACTGACACCGGCTGGAGCTTGCAGGAAATGCAGAACCTTGAGCCCCACCTCACAACCTGCATTGTGACAAGGTGCCCAGGAGATCCGGTCACATATTACAGTCGGAGAAGCACTGCTCCAACACAGAACAGGACCCAGTCATCGGAGATCATCCGTGACACCACTGACACCTTCATTTTCCAACCTGGCTCTAAACAGACTCTGGAACAGAGCTGCAAAATGCAAGTAGTTGCCTTGAAGTTTAAGAGAAATGAATCACAGACGAGGGCTGATAAGAAAGAACTCACTCCCTAACCAGCCAGGAGGGGGAATCCACATCCAGACACTCTTGGGTCCTGCCAAGTCTATATAGTGTCAGCAAGCACACAGGCTGAGCATGGACAGCCATGATACAAGGAAGCACCCTCTGTCCATCCCCAGAAGCAATCATTATCTGTGAGGTCTCTACCAAAGCTTCCAGAAGCATCACCCCAGGCAACTCTCAGAATCAACACAGCGATTCAGCTTGCTACCCACCTGAAAACTGAATGAAGCCACTTACAGGGCTCATCAGTGCTACAGATCACAATTCTACCTAATTATAGAAACACCGCTGGCTCCGTCCCTGCTTTTCTGTGACGCCTGAACTAAGTCCCTTAATCACCAGGTGTCCCAGCTTTCCCCCATCCTCAAAACATGAACCCTAGCATTTATCCCCAAGGATGCTTTAGGGATTAAGGAGATGATGTTTTCAAGACTCTCTGAGATACATCTGGGCTATTTAGTTCAAAAAGCTTTGACTGTGTCACTCTGTTACTCAAATCACTTACAGTGGCTTCCCAGCATCACTGTGGGCCCCAACCTTCCACAACCAAATCCAAAGCACAGATACTGTAGTCAACCCACAAGTGGCCCACCTCCCAGCTCCTGACTCTACGCTGTAGCCAGTGAGCTTTGCCATGGAAATGGAACCCTGCCGTGAAACCCTTCCAAGTCCATGGCCATGCAGGTTCACGCATGTGTCTTACATGAGGCAATCATGGCGGGGTGGGGGGTAAACAGTTATAGCAGGTGGAAGAAACAGAACTGTGCAGGGGAATGCAACTGGGAAAACGATCATTCACAGAGAAAATGAAGCAGGTTCCAAAGGAGCGTAGCACAGAGCATAGACAGACAGACAAGGTAAAGCCAGAGGCAGCAGCAGAGGCCAGGGCCATGAGCTCAGAAAGCCCAGTCAAGATGTACAGACTCCTTCAGAGCAACCATGCTGCTAACTGCGAACCGTCTGAGTGAAGCAGAGGTGCTGCCTGCAGACTCCGAAGACTTGGTCCAAAACTCTCCTTCAATCCATTACGCTCATCAATAAAATCCACACCGTTTTCAGGAAATATCTGTGAGAATTTTAATAGTAATGCATTGTCTCTTTTAATCAGAGATTATAATCACAGAACTAAAGACCCAGTAGGAACTTTAGCAATCATGTACTCTAACACCCCCCCCCTTTTTTTTTTTTTTGACAGGCAGAGTGGACAGTGAGAGAGAGAGACAGAGAGAAAGGTCTTCCTTTGCCGTTGGTTCACCCTCCAATGGCCGCCACGGCCGGCGCACTGCGGCCGGCGCACCGCGCTGATCCGATGGCAGGAGCCAGGTACTTCTCCTGGTCTCCCATGCGGGTGCAGGACCCAAGCACTTGGGCCATCCTCCACTGTACTCCCTGGCCACAGCAGAGAGCTGGCCTGGAAGAGGGGCAACTGGGACAGAATCCAGCGCCCCAACCGGGACTAGAACCCAGTGTGCCAGCGCCGCAAGGCGGAGGATTAGCCTAATGAGCCGTGGCGCCGGCCTCTAACCCCTTATTTTAAAGATATGAAAAACGACATCCTCAGAGATTAAATGATTTGTCCAAAGACCAAGACAATCTGTGGAACAGTCAATAGTCAAATCCAAGAGAACAGGATATAGTGAACATTCTTATATAAGAACCAATACACTCATTCATTCATTCATTCATTCAACAAATATTTATCTACATACCGGATGCCATTGTAAGCATTACTAACTCAGAGATGGACAACAAAGGCAAACATCTTGGCCCTTGTGGAGTTTCCATTCTAGTAGACAAAGACCAAATAACAACAGCAACATAATTAATAATAATAAATAAATTATATAGTATGTTAGAATGAGATACGTGTTACCCAAAATATGTTGGGACAGGAAGGGCAGTCAGGGTAGACTTTACTGAGAAAGTAGCCTTAAGGGCTTAAAAAAAAAAGATTTATTTATTTATTTATTTGAATGACAGAGCAACAGAGAGAGACAGAGAGAAATCTTCCACCAACTGGTTTATTTCCCAAATGGCTACAAGAGCCAAGTATCAGCCAGACTGAAGCCAGGAACTCCATTCTGGTCTCTCAGAAGGGCTTAAGAAACCCAGTACAAAGGCCATCTCCTGCTGCCTCCCCAGGAGCCTTGGCAGGGAGCTGGAACAGAATGAAGCACTTGGGACTCCCACCGGCGCTCATATGGGGTGCTGGGGTCACAGGTGGCAGTTGAACCCACTGCATTTCAATGTCGGTGATAACATGTAAGGCTTGAAGAAGGCAAATTCTTGCAGGACACTGAAGATCTGAGAGGTAACATGATTTCTATTCATTCCAGCATCTCTCTCTTGTACAAAGTAGTAGATAACAGGGTTGTAGATTCTGGGGAGAAATTTAGCCTTTTCCAAACATGCCATCTACTACATTCAACAAACAAAAATACACATTTCTTAACATTCACTCAGATAAAACAGGAAAAAAACCAATTCTCCTTCTGGCTTTAATAAGAAGTCTTGATAGGCTGATAAACTGGAATGCAATGAAAAAGTGGATAAGGAGGGAATTTCAGGCTGGAAGCAAAACAACTACATATTCAACATTTCGATAATGAACCAAGCCAATTTCTTTCAGTTACTGCCAAATATGGATTAAAATTTGGGTCACTTCCTGACCACACCAGAAATGAAACTGAGATTGGCACCAAGTTCCCAAAACCTGATGAAGAGTTGCTCAGAAGTGAGAAAAAGAGGGTATCAAAAGAGGAAGAAGGATGGAAATTACAAAGACTATTAGAACTAGTTCTCATCTTCCTCCCCAGAGGAGGCTGAGCTTGGAAAAGGGCTGGCGTCGTAACTCAAGAGGTCGATGCTTTCTGCTCAACCCTCCAGTCACCTTGTAAGGTATCTGCTTTCATCAGACACTTCACAGGTGGCAGAACACAGCCAAAGAGTGTCTGAGAAGTTAAAACACCCACACAAACAAGCCAGCAGCACACACAGGACCAGAACCAGGACTGACTCTGAAACCCTGGTCTCTGGCCTGTTTCTGTAAGATCTGGACGCTAAGAATGGTTTGTACAAAGCAGAACATACGATGGAGATCCTATGCAGCACACAGAGCTGAACTATTTACTACCTGGACCTTCACAGAACAGTCTACTGATCCTTACAGTCTGACCCACTACCAGTCAAAGCAGGTTCACAAGTTCCACTGTTCCCCGGACTGTCAACCTCACCACAAGCAGACAGAGGCTCCAGGAGATGGAGAACCGACTCCAGCACTGGCCGGTGGTGACGGAATCTGTTCCATGGCTTTACAATTCTAATACAGCATTTTTTTTTATTTTTCATAACTGTCCCAGCAGAGGAAGTCCCCTCCTTTCCTCTTATCTACCTGATATCCATATCCCCCATTTTCTTGGCACTTACTTCTCAAACACTATCCAGAGGCTGCTCAGGGTGCACAGTCCCAGTGGTGCCCAATACTGCACAACTCTTAGTTCTCCCCCTGCCAATCTGAACTTTCAAGATTACTTTATTAAACCACGGCCTGCTAACCCGCATCAGTTTATCACAGAGTGGGTAAGATCTGCGACCTATCTAGGAGGCAAAGTCCTATCTCTTCCCCGGATGACTTTGTCCAACGTCCTTAGGCCAGGGGTGTGAAATGTGGTTGCCCTATGAACCCCCCTATCTGGGCACTATAACCTGTGGGGAGCAACTCGGACTAGACTGTTACTGGAATTAAGACTTATTCTATGCATCTGCTCTCCCACAATATGGCGCTGAGAGAAAGAGACCAAACAACCTCTACGCAGCTGCCTCATCAGTTTGACAAGCTGCAGGAGCTGATCCTGCTCCTGATTGGAGGAGAGCAGCGTGCTCGGCGTGTGGGTAGCAGAGTTGGGATTGGTGGAAGAGGACTATAAAGGAGGAGCGAGACAACATGCACCAGGGAACATCTGAAGGAACACCTGTGCAGCCCCCGAGAGAGCCGGCCGGCGGTGTGCCGCTCCCCCGCGGAAGTGGGGAAAGTGGCAGGGGGAGCCGCCCCTCCACGGAGGTGGAGGGGTCGGCAGCCAACCCGGGAAGGACTAGCAGCAAACCTGGGAAGGGCCGAGCAGACAAAAGAACAGCACAGGGTCCTGTGTCGTTCCTCCGCGAATGGGGGAGCGACATAACCCATCTTCCGTATTTACAGCACCCTAATATTCCTCGAGAAAATCGTCCCTGTGACATCTGGAGCATTTATTTACGTGCTGTTGACTCTACTCTGAGCTCAGGCCAGGCCAGCTTCAGGGACCATCTCAAGGATGAACACGATGGCACAGCAAGCTAATGGGAACCACGCTCAGGGCCTCTGTGCAAACTCTCAGCCTGAGAATTGGCACCAGCCTACAGGAACACAGAGTTGGAAGCCACAAGGAAGCTGGGGCTTGCACACATCCTTCTGAGCCAAGAGACCCCAGGCAGGTTCAAAGTCAGGAGATCCCTGGGCTTTCCAGCCAGATACTGCAACAAATCCTCTCTCCTGTGCTTATACAGTTTTTTGGTTCCTCTCTCCCTCCGCAAGCAAAGTGCCCTGTCTGGAGTGGCCAGAAAGCAAGTGACACATCCACAAGTGCGCCTACGCAAAGCAACTAAGCAAAAGACAACCTAACTGTCAGCTCCTTACCAATACTTGACACCCATTCTGCAACCAAAGGCGGTCACTCAGCTTCTCCCCCCATATCACAGGAGAGTGCGCTCCCAGGGGGATGTCAGGGCCTCTGATTTAACACCAAGTTATCTGATCAGAGCTGGGGCCAGTGAGGCTAAGAACCAAGACTCTTACAATCAACACTTCAAATTAGTAGACTTTATCTTCTCCCACCCAAAGCCATTACCCCTCAAGTCTAAGGGCAAAAAAAAAAAAAAAAGAAATACAACAATCAGTGGGCGAGTTACCCTGCTTCTATTATTTCCAAGGTTGCATGGCAACCGGCCCCAGCCTGGTCATCACAGGGGACATGCAGAGGCAGGAATGTCCGACCTCCAGGTCAGGCAGCACATCCTGTCTGCCGCCCTACAACTCAAGGGCCGGGGAGGGTTCCTGCTGCTGGTACACAGCCGGCAGAACGCAGCCCATGGGTTTCTATCTCTCCCACACTGGCCAAATTTCCTTTAACCTCTCTGCCTCCAAAGAGCATTGGCAACGGATGTAACCCAGGACAGATTCAAAAGGCATTCAGCAACAGCCTGATGGGGAGAAGATGCTGAACCCGAGAGAACTTTCATGTTAGTATTTACTAAGACGCTGGGAACGAGCAGAGAAAAAGGTGTGGTACACAGTCAGGAAAGCAGAAAGCAGCTTGTGCGTCAGGTCTGGGGTCTTCTTGGACCCTTTGCCACTGCTCCTTCCAAGCTTCCCTCCAAGCAATGCTGCTCTCCAAGCACAGCCATGGCGCTGCCTGTCTCTAGGTCATGAGCTAATTTCCAAAAACTAAGAAGTCAACAGGGAAAGAGGTCTGCATTTGGCAACACCTTTTAGAAGTCTCTGTGGTGCTGGATCTCTGCACGGTCAGGACCCTAGAGAAGGAAGGAAAGAATGTGGATCACTAAGTCTCTAGGGCTTATCTGTCGCCAAACAGGGCACCTGCCTGTGCAGAGAGGTGGTGCTGCTCGTGCTCCCTCCTGACCCACTGCTAAAGTAAGTGCCCAAGAATGGTGGTGTGCCACAGGGCCCAAGAGAGACAGGGGCAGGGATGGACCCTTATTAAGCCTATGGGCTACTTGGCTAGACAAGAGTCCTAGAAATTAAGTTTGTATGGGGAACATGGTCTTTTGTTTGCTAAATTCCTATAAAGACCCATTCATGCACACAAAACTACCAAATGAACTGAAAGTCAACCTTGTAAAAAGTCACTATGAGGTTCTGAGAAAAATTTTTGGCAGAAACCATGCTAGGGGCATCACTGGAAGAACAAGGGATGCAGCTCCAGCAACACCCACGGTCAGCAAACGACTTACAGGAGGCCTGAAACAGGAACAAAAGTGCAAGAATCACTTTTTAAAATCTTTGTAAAGGAAGGTGAGAAATTAGTCCTTTATAACTGATGGAGGCTTATTCAGTATACTTTACCATTTGTGCTACTAGTAACTAAAATGATTTCCCAAACTTAACACCTTTAACGTGGGGAGTGGGACGGGGACATATACTCCGACGGTCAAAAGCTCTCTTGTTAAAGCAGCTGCATACACAACAGCAAACTGCCTTACCCACTGAAGACAGCGCTGTAAGTCCCTTTCTTCAATGTGTGGAGATTAGAAAGGAATCAGCCTGCAGAAGGGTAACTGGCCCACACAAGCAGACCGGGGCTTCCCGCATCTTGCTGCTTATGGCACAGATTTAGAAACAGCAGATTCTTCAGGCCAGCACTGTGGCCTAACAGGTTGGGCCACTGACTGCAACTCAGGCATCCCATATGCACACTAGTTTGAGTCTTGGCTGCTCCACTTCCAGTCCAGCCCTGCACATGTGCCTAGGAAAGCAGCAGAGGATGGTCCAAGTCCTTGGGGCCCTGCATTCTGGGAGACCCAGAAGATGCTCCTGGCTCCTGGCTTTGACCTGGCCCAGCACTGGCTGTTGTGACCATTTGGGAGGTAAACTAGGCGATGGAAGATGTATCTCTCCCCACCTCCCATCTCTGCTTTTCAAATAAAAAAAAATTTTTTTTTAAATCAGGTTCTCTTTCTCTCCCCCTGCCTGACAAAACACAAAGTAAAGGAGTAGAGGGGCCAGCATTGTGGCAGAGTGGGTAAAGCTGCTACTTGAGATGCCGGCATCCTATATGGCCACTGGTTCAAGTCCTGGCTGCTCTGCCTCTAATCCAGCTCCCTGCTAATGCACCTGGGAGAACAGAGGATGGCCCAAACGCTGTGCCCCTGCCACCAAGGAGCTCCAGGCTCCTGGCTTCAGCCTTGCCCGGCCCTGGCTGTTGGGGCCATTGTGGGGATAAGCAAGCAAATAGATCTCTCTCTCTCTCCCTCTCTCTCTCTCTCTCTCTAACTCTGACTTTTGAAGAAATAAGTAAATCTTTAAAAAAAAAAAAAAAGTAAAAGGTAGAGAAAGAGAACTACAAGAGAAAAAGAGTGAGCACAGGCAGAAGAAGTAGAAACAAAGGAGGCGTGTGACAGCATCAATCAACCCTAGTTCTGACTCCTGCTTTGTCTGACTCATCATTGCTAGAGCTATCCCATAGATGGACTGGCTTATCACCCTATCCGGGCAATCACCCCTGACCCATCCACGATAAAATCTCTATGTAAAATAAAATCTAAGGAGAACCAAGCGCTGGCGCTTGAGGGCACCGACACTCGCAGTTGCTCAGAGAACACAGTCAAGCAGTGCAGAAAGGCTCTCAGAAGGCACATTTAGCATCGTTCACGCAACAGTGCACTGGGCAGCCCGGCGAGTGAGAAAGGCGCAAGGACTATACAACAAGGGGCGGGACAGAGGGGCCAAGGGAGGAGCAGACACAAATGCCAGCTCTTGGAGGGGACCTCTGGGTGACACCTGAAGGAAGAGGAGGACAAGTCGACCACATGACAATGTGCAGCGAAGGCCTTCCGAAGGGTATCGACGGAAAGGCCTGAGGCTGGAAGGCACCTATGTTCTAGAGAAATCTGCGAGCAGCGAGGCTCAGGCACAGCGAGGGCAAAGGGGAATGGTCAGAGAGGCAGCTGGCAGAGCAGGCCTGAACGCACATGGCCACGTAAGCCATGGTGAGGAGTTCAACCTGCGGGTGGGCCACTAGCCTACTGGTTAAGATGCCTGTGTCTCTCGAGGCCGGTGTTGCGGCGTAGCAGGTAAAGCTGCTGCCTCTAATGCCGGCATCCAATATGGGTGCCGGTTCAGGTCCTGGCTGCTCCACTTCCAATCCAGCTCTCTGCTGTGGCCTGGGAAAGCAGTAGAGGATGGCCCCTGTACCCACATGGGAGACCCGGAAGAAGTTCCTGGCTCCTGGCCTCAGATCAGCAAAGCTCCAGCCACTGTAGCCATCTGGGGCATGAAGCAGCGGGTAGAAGACCTCTCTGCCTCTGCCTCTGCCTCTTTGTAATTCTGCCTTTCAAGTAAATAAATAAATCTTAAAAAAAAAAAATGCCTGAGACTCACAACAGCCTGTGTGGGTTCAATAACCCACTCCACTCCTCACAGTGCACTCCCTGGGAGGCAGCAGTTAAGGCTTAAGTAACTGGTTCCTAACACACACATTCAAGGCCTGGATTCAGCTCCCAGTTCCCAAGTTCAGCCAGGCCCAGCCCTGGTCAATGTGTGTATTTAGTAAGTGAACCAGCAGAAGGAAGCTCGCTCACTTGCTCTCATACTCTCTATGATGTGCCTATCAAATAACTTTCTTAAATCAGTAAAAGGAGAGAGAAGCTCCCTTAGCCTGGATCCCCTAAGAAGCCAGCCCAGATAGGCATCAGAATTCTTCTGCTGCTGTTTTCCGCAGAGCTGGCCTGTTGTTCTAATCTGCTAAGAGGCAAGAGAAGGACAGAGGGAAAGAGGGAGGGACAGAGAGAAGGAGAGAGAGGGGGAGATAAGGGAGGGGGAGAGAGATGGGGAGAGGAAGAGGGAGAGATGGGGAGAGGGGAAGAGGGAGGAGGGAGGGGGCAGAGGGAGGGGGAGAGGGAGAGAGAGATGGGGAGAGGAAGAGGGAGAGATGGGGAGAGGGGAAGAAGAGGGAGGGGGAGGGAGGGAGAGAGGGAGGGGGGAGAGGGAGAAAGAGAGAGCACACACAAGGAGGGTGGAGCATAGGGGGCTATAAAACTGCCAATGTCTGAGATGGAGACCACTGTTTCCCACCTAACACCAACAGTTCTATCAACGGCAACTGTGTGTTAAGTGCTGCCATAGACAGCTGTGCTATCTTCGAGGCAGAAAGCCTTGTGGGAGGCCAGTCACCCGCTCAAGAAGCTGGTGGTTAGCCTCTGGGCAGTGAGATGGGGCAGAGATGGGCAGGCACTCGCAAGATGCACTGCTTTTAGAATGACTTTTGAAAGTCCACACACCCATCAGTTCTAAATAGGCTGCAAAATCTTATGAATGGGTATGCTGAAAACTAAGACATCTGGATTAAGTTCAATAGAATACTGGCCAGGATATGAGGTCCGGTCTAATTCCTAGAGATAATTCCTAAAACGAGGATTCACCTCCAACAAGGAAACCAGAGACTGTGAGATAGACAGAGAGAGAAAGAATTTTTTTTTTTAATCTCTATCATCTTGCTATCCTGCATAGGCAGAAACAATTACTCCTTAGAGTAGCAATAGCTGCTGCAATTGTGTGCCAGGTACTTTGGACACAGCACTTCATTTAACCCTTCCAATGCTCTCAAGTGAGCACCACTGCCCCATTTTATAAATGAGGAAACAGAAGATGGATGGGGCTTGGCTAAGACCGCAGAGTCAGCACTGTGTGAGTTACAAGCCAAAGGGCTGGCACCAGACCAAGGTTCAAATCCTGACTCCAACACTTTTTGGTGGTATGAGTTACTTAACCTCTCAGTGCTGTGGTTTTCTAGTCTACAACTGAGGACCATAGTACCAACCTCCTAAGACTACCGAGAAGGTTCCAGGAACTAACACTGGGAAGACACTTTTTAAAGGTCCCTGGTATATAGTTTAGACTTCAAC
This sequence comes from Oryctolagus cuniculus, assembly GCF_964237555.1. Taxonomy (NCBI): domain Eukaryota; kingdom Metazoa; phylum Chordata; class Mammalia; order Lagomorpha; family Leporidae; genus Oryctolagus; species Oryctolagus cuniculus. Next base: position 30,266,874 of record NC_091437.1, on the reverse strand, counting down.
AGAGGTAGCATTACTATTCTTATGGTTCAACTAATTTTTTAAAAAGATTTATTTATTTACTTGAAAGTCAGAGTTATACAGAAAAAGAAGGAGAGGCACAGAGAGAGAGAGAGAGAGAGAGGTCTTCCATCCACTGGTTCACTCCCCAAATGGCTGCAACAGCTGGAGCTGTGTCCGAAGCCAGGAGCCAGGAGCTTCTTCCAGGTCTCCCACGTGGGTGCAGGGCCCCAAGGACTTAGGCCATCTTCTACTGCTTTCCCAGGCCACAGCAGAGAGCTGGATTGGAAGAGGAGCAGCCAAGATTCAAACTGGTGCCCATTTGGGATACTGGCACTGCAAGTGGCAGCTTTACCTGCTATGCCACAGTGCTGGCCCCAGTGGTTCAAATAATTTTAACATATTACTTTCAACACACAGGCTCTTCATTCGATGACACTCTGCAATGATATCTGCAAAGATAATCTTCTCTCAGTTTCTGCTCCACTAGCAGGAGACAGATAGAGAGGAGAGTAGGCTGGCCAGCGCCATGGCTCACTTGGCTAATCCTCTGCCTGCAGCGCCAGCACCCCGGGTTCTAGTCCTGGATGGGGTGCCAGATTCTGTTCCAGTTGTTCCTCTTCCAGTCCAGCTCTATGCTGTGACCTGGGAAGGCAGTTGAGGATGGCCCAAGTGCTTGGGCCCTGCACCCATATGGGAGACCAGGAGGAAGCACCTGGCTCCTGGTTTTGGAGCCGCAGTGCACCGGCCATAGCGGCCATTTGGGGAGTGAACCAATGGAAGGAAGACCTTTCTCTCTGTCTCTCTCTCTCTCACTGTCTAACTCTGCCTGTCAAAAAAAGAGAGAGAGGAGAGTAGGCTAAGAGACAGCAAGTGCAGAGACCAGAGGCAAATCTTAAAGGCGTGGACAGAAGTGTGAGAGCAGCCTGTGCGAATTCACAGTAAGGAAATGATGACAGCATATTTACAAGGACATTATGGACTGGTTAATAATCATGAGAAGGTGACAGACACAACCTGTCAAAAAGTAGGTCATTAGTTCAAGAATTCCCTACAGCATACCTGGGATGTCACATGGCCACTGCAAACCACCTTACCGAGCAGATAATGATACAGAAAGATGATTATTAGCTGTTAGCAGAAAAGATTATCAAACCAAACTGAGTGTCGTCAATCAGTACTATTGGTGTAATTTGCATTTCTTCTTTTTTTCATCTGTAATTTCTAAATTCTAACAATCAAGTGCTACTTGTGTAACCAGGGGAAAAAGCACAAGTTTTTGGGTTGATTTTTCTTTTTCAAATAAGCAATGTTATCCTGCGTGAAGAGAAAAGATGTGGAATACACCCTCAGAAGGCGGCTCACGGCGGGGGGTGCCTGCTGGCGCCGTGGGCTTTCTGAGCTAGGGAAAGCAGACATGGGCCACTTGTCCTACCTGGGTCTTGGTTACAGATGCCCAAACATTACTCCTGCGCTGCCGGACGCATGACTGCAAAGTCTGGGATCCTATACCTGGTTTCCGGACCTATCCCAGGGAAGCTTCTAGGTCCCTAATTGATGTTATAAATACAAAATTATAATTGGAGCTGTTCAAGTAACCCAGATAACATGCTCTCCTTCCAGGTCCCCAGATTTCTCTTCTAATAGAAATCACTGACCTACTTAGTTAAAGATCATTTTAATAGCATTCCCCACCCCAGCGACGAAAATGGGAGACTTGTGGCTTCCATCAGGTGGCCCCACTACAGAAGCAGAAGATCAGGCCAGGCAGTCCCGATTGGAGCCACTCACCAGCGAGCCGGGTGTTCTGTACCCACCCTGATCTGACAGTTCTTTTCACCCCCCTGGAAGCTAACACAGGAAATGCAACAGCAAAGAAGGCCCAGGCCAGTGCTGTTTATCATACTGGGACCACTTGCAGCCTAGACTTCCTCCTGGTTCTACCCACCCATGCACAGTCACCTAAAATCTTTAGAGCTAGAATCACCAAACTCTGGAAGTCTGTGTTGGGTCATTCCTTTTTTTTCAAAAGCCTTTGTTTTCCTCAGAATCAAGCTATTAGGGTTATCACTTGGACCCCTTGGCAAGGCCAGACGGGGATGAGAGAAGGGGCAGACACAGTGAAAAAACGAGAGGAATAAAAGCTGGAGAGAAAAAAAGCAAACACACAGAAGGCAGAGAACATGTTTTCTGCATTTGGATTGGGGTTTCAAGAATACAGAGTTCCCAGTTGAGGAAGAAGGGATTTTGTGTTAAGACCCTAACACTCCCAAACCATCGCTATTTTCAGCACATAAGAAAACTGTGTCTTTGTCAATAGTCCCTAAAATGCTTAAAGCTGAAACCCTCCAAATGCAACTCTCTCCATCATTACCAAACACCTGCTCCACTGTAGAATCAAAAGTCCCTCTTTTGCGCTCAAAACAATGCATCCACCTTCTGTACCTTGCACCCTTGCTGCCCACTGTCAACCAGGAAATTGTTCTCTCCAGCACGATCCGCACCAACGGAGAAAGACAGGACTAAAAAGAGCTCAGACAGAGCCAGCAGGCGCTGTGGCCTGACTGCAAATGAGTGTGGTACAGCCAGACCATCTAGAGGGTGACGGGCACACACAGTGCCACGTCCGAACTTTCCCGCACTCAAAGTGCAGCATTCCAGGGAGCTGCCAATCGCCTGAATGCACCCAAGGAAAAGGACGTGTGGCTCAAGAAGACCGAGGGACACAGCACCCACTCTCGGAAGGAAGAGGCTGCCTGGGCCTGGGGGGGGGGGGGGGAGGCGCTGGGGAGAACAGCTAAGGAGTGCTGGGTTTCCATGAGGGATGACAAAAATCTTCCACAACGAATTGTGGAGATGGATGCAAAATCCTGTGAATATTCTAAGAGCCGTATCCTGTATATGGAGGAACTGTGTGGCATGTGACTATATCTCGCTCAAAAAAGCTGTTTAAAAATACAGAGCTATCTACTAAGGAGGGCCCTCCAAGGGCTCTGCCCACTGTCACCTACCCCCACACTGTCCCATCTGACTGACTGAGGTGGCACAAAGATGTGAGTCACCCGTCTCCAGCCTGACATTTTACAAGTTTCTCATGTAAGATAATCATCAAAAAATAAATCCACTTTAAATCTTTCTTAAAGAGACCCCAACATTCGGAACCCAGACTTGTGAAAATAAGCAGATTTTCAGTTACGCTCCGCTGGTGATCATCTTCATGCATGAATTCTGTGCTGCTTCAAGCACAAAGCCCCAGGTCCTGTTGCGCTGTGATGGTATGAAGCTACGCTGGCCAGGAGAGGCGAGGGAGGTGAAAAGCCAGCCAAAGTCACATCCCAAAAGACAGGGAGGCCAACAGCTATCAGTTCCACTCCAATTTCCTATGCAACGAAGCAGAGCTTTCCTGCTGAGGACCTGATTGCAAGCATGCTGGCTATGTACACAGCAAACAGGATTTCTGTCCAGGGACAGAACCCGCTTGCTGCTCTGAATGGAGCTGGCAACGTGGTAGCTTGCTGACCTTGCACGTGAGCTAAGGGCGGGCGGCTTTGGGCAGAGGGCCGGGAGCCAGCAGCAAGGCCTGGCCAGCAGATGCACCGGAGTCGGAGGCCTGCGGATACCAGGGAGTCCATCCCCAGGGCCTGCCCTGGCCTCCGGCTCCTACAAAGCCATATTGTCCACAGAGGGAGTCGTGCAGCCGGTACACAGGCTGAGCCGGCTAGGGTAGGCTTTGTGTCAAAGTCAGAGACGGAAGCAAGAAACCCTTGTCTCTGAAGTGCCGCCTGCAGAATTTCTGAAGAATCCAACAGCAAGGTGAAAGCTGCATTGGTCTCCGGGTGGTGCCACCCTGGGGTCTCGGCGGCAGCAGCTGTGGTCTGCTCGGTCAGCCACCCAGCCTTCCTCAGAGCTGGGTGCCAGCTGAGATCACAACAGAGACAGGCATCAAACCAGGGAGGAGCTCTGCCAGAAATGAGTTGTCCAACAGCACCTCCAAGGCAGGAAGGGGAGCCCAGCTCCTCCTGCTCCAGAGCCACCAGCCAGCCTCTCTCCCACTCTCCCCAGCAACAGAGCTATGCAACAGCCCAGCCAGCTCATTCTGCTTCCTGAATGCTTTCAAAGACAAAAAAAAAAAAAAAAAAAGAAAAGGCAACATAATTACAGGCTCTGACCCCAAATGACTTTAACCCTGACATGAGGGGGCTAAGACTCACTGTGGGAGATCATTCACTCCCTCTTTGCCCAGGAACACAGCTTCCTTTCAGGAGCACCCTGCCCCCAGCGCCCCCCAGTGCTACAGAGGGGTCCTGGCTCCCAGGCCCAGCTCATGGAGCCACGGAATCCCAGTCTTGGAGCCACACCGGCAGAGATGTTCTGAAGTCGCCAGAGCTGGGACACTTCTGAAACACGCGCCATCGTTCCCTGACCTGCAGTGGTGCAGACAGCTTGCGACCCCTGAGATGGGCAGAGAGGCAGCCTGGCCGTGCACATCAAGGGAGGGCACAGAGCGCCGGAGGACCAGGGTGGTGCAGAGCCTCCTCTGGCCTAGTCAGACGTCACCAGTGCTCCAGTGGCAGCCCTCACCCCACAAACATCACCTGGAGAGGAGCCTGCAAGAAATTTCCAGGCCTGCCCCAAAGCTCATGGGAGCAGCCAGGGAAATTCATACACACATTCACTTTTAAGAAGCACTATCAGGGCCGGTGCTGCCACAAAGCAGGCGGTAAAGCCTGCGTGCGACTTGGCATCCCATATCCGAGTGCTGGTTCCAGTCCCAGCAGCTCTGCTTCTGATCCAGCTTCCGCCAAACACCTGAGAAGGAGGCAGAAGACGGTCCAAGTACTTGGGACCAAATGGAGTTCCTGGGTCCTGGCTTTGTCCTGGCCCAGACCTGGCTGTTGCCGCCATTTAAGGAGTGAACCAGCAGATAAAGATCTCTCTCTCCTTGTCACTCTGCCTTTCAAATAAATTAATTTTTAAAAAGAACTATTAACTGGCCGGCGCCGCGGCTCACTAGGCTAATCCTCCGCCTATGGCGCCGGCACCCTGGGTTCTAGTCCCGGTCAGGGCGCCTGATTGTGTCCTGGTTACTCCTCTTCCAGTCCAGCTCTCTGCTGTGGCCTGGGAAGGCAGTGGAGGATGGCCCAAGTGCTTGGGCCCTGCACCCCATGGGAGACCAGGAGGAAGCACCTGGCTCCTGGCTTCGGACCGGTGCAGAGCACCAGCCATGGCAGCCATTTGGGGGGTGAACCAATGGAAGGAAGACCTTTCTCTCTCTCTCTCTCTCTCTCCCCCTAACTCTGCCTGTCCAAAAAAAAAAAAAAAAAAACTATTAACTTACAACAAGGACAATCTTGTAATGACAAAAACAAGTACAATACCTACAATTATCTCATCTGCTCCTCACAATGATATTATAAAGTAGGTATGCACTCTCTACCCTTATACTCACACTGCTTTCTGCAGGTTCACCTCCAGAGGCCAGTGGGCAAGTCCTCACCCAAACTGGCCAGGATGACCCCCTGGTCATTGCTGCAAAACTCTTCCGAAGTCCTTCTCCCCACCGCCACCTGCTGCCGCTCCCCACTCTCTTCACTGCATGCTAGTGGCTTGCCACCATTTCTCTGGTAGAGTCACTTGGAGAGTGACTCCATGCCCACATTCAACCCAGACAGATCACCTCAGAATCTGTGGGAGGTGACGGGGGCCAGTGCTGCCTGCATAGCCACGCACCATTCCAGAGTGCCTGGATTCAGCATGCGCCTCGGGCTCCTGACTGCAGCAGCTTCCTGCAAGTGTATACCTGGAAGCAGCAGGTGATGGCACAAGGACTTGAGTTCCCACCACCGACGTGGGAGAGCCAAGTACAGGACCTGGCTCTCGGCTTCAGCCTGGCCCAGCTCCAGCTGTTATGGGCATTTGGGGAGTGAGCCAGTGCACGGGAGATAGCTCTCTCCCAGCTTTTCAAATTTAAAAAACAAAGACTCTCTGAGGGCAAGGGCAGCCGCCCCTGGACAGCTGAGGCTGGGACCCATCCTGGGAGTCAATTCACTCCCAGAGCCTCAGGGACCACCTGGGGGCACCCAAGCCTCTCCCTGTGGCACCCATCTCTCCAGAGCTCTAACCTGGGCTTCCCATTCCCTGTGGGTGTCTCCACGTACATGTACTATACGAACACCTCAGCAAGGACAAAGCTTACTGAGGTCTGTATCCCTACCAGATGCCACGTTTCCTTCTGTTGTGGTATACAGTTCCGCCACTCCCCAGTGCTGAAGACAGAAACCCTGAAGACATGCTGACCCCCTCCGGCTGTCCTCAGCCACCTCCCCTCGCTGTCACCTCCGCGTACTCCTCACTCATGCCAGCACGTGTTCCCTTCTGCAACGTGCATGGATCCCACATTCTACTCTAACATATCAGCATCTGTTAGAACATTCAGTGACTCTGCTGAGCAAGGCAATTAGCAGCAAAGTGTACCCCCTGCCACACACACTCTGTAGTCCCTGGCACACAGCCACCTACCCACAACACTGGTCTGAGACGCACATCCTGCCCCTCCCTTCCTCTTAGGCACACGGCCACACAGACAGGGTCCATTCTCTTGCATACGTCTGACTTGGAACAGTTTAAGCAGAGAGCCAATGTCATATCACTGATGAACTTTGGGACTGTTTTAAGTAATACAACAATAATACTCTTCAACTTAATGATTACTTGAAACTTTATTTAGAAAAATAATTGCTGGGGTCGGCACTGTGGTGCAGTGGGTTAAAGCCCTGGCCTGAAGCGCTGGCATTCCATATGGACACCGGTTCTAGTCCTGGCTGCTACTCTTCCCATCCAGCTCTCTGCTATGGCCTGGGAAAGCAATGGAAGATGGTCCAAGTGCTTGGGCCCCTGCACCCATGTGGGAGACCCAGAAGAAGCTCCTGGTTCCCGGCTTCAGATCAGCGCAGCTCCCGCCATTGCAGCCATCTGGAGAGTGAACCAGCAAATGGAAGACCTCTCTCTGTGTCTCTACCTCTCTCTGTAACTCTTTCAAATAAAATAAAATAAATCTTAAAAAAAAAAAATGCTAATTGCATCAAACTGAGATTTCTGAATGCTATTAGAACGTTCCCTTTAGGGATAAACGTATTTTTTTAATGAGTACACTTTTTCAAAGCAAACACATGGTGGAAGGTGGGGAAACGTTAAAGGAGGCCTTTCAATGCCTCATCTTCGGGAACGCTGCCTCTCTGGCTTGATGAGCCCTCCCCCACCTTCTCCAGCGGTCTCTGCTCCCTCCCATGAGACCCTTTTTACTGCCAGCAGCCATCCCCACTCAGCTGCACACTGACTGGGTCTCCCCTGCCTCCTCACAAACACTGAGCACCTAGGAAGCAGGGCTGTTCCTGCTCCATCCAAGAAATCCCACCAGAGTCATCACAGACAGCAACATGCTGGCCCAGGCACTGCAGTACAGAGCACAGGCCATGTAGCAGGACCCTGCTCTCCACTGGCACTGGGCTCTCAGGAAGAAGCAGCCAGAGATGGAACTCACACCAGACAGCCAGCCTGTCCCCATCCCCAGGAACGCCAGCGCCCACAGCAAAGCCCCCATGACTGACGAGGTGTGCCCACTGGCCCGTCACCCACAGCAGGTGCATGGCCTGCTCTAACACCTGCCACGTCCCTGACTCACGCTCATCACCACACAAGGGAAAAAACATTGACACTCCGGGGTCCTCCATGTATGGGATTCCTAGGCTCAGCTGTGCGTTGTTTTAGGGAATGATTTGTGCTGTGGCTGTTAATCCCAAATTTAACAACGCATACAAATAGGAAGAAGGAAATGCAGAAAATCTAAGTGTTGTTTCATTCCAGAGACCACTCCGGAATAAACTCTTTATAAAGTGAGTTTCTTTCCTACTCTAAAATCATGATTTATAAAATTCAGTTCACTCAGAGCTTTTCAGAAACATCCGTTAAATATTTATCTAAATGAAAAATGTATTCTCCCTTTAGCCAAGCACTTTCTCTCCTAAGAGTTTGTCCTATAGATCTGCTCACTCACGTGTCTCATGCCAAGGGTGCTGGGATGCTCAGCATTGGAGAAAGACTGGGAAGAATCTAAATGCTTATTAGTAAGGAAATGGTTAAATTATGTTCTATTCATATGATGGAATACAGTGCCAAATGAACAGTGATTTAGCTCTACAGGCACTGATGTAGAGTGACATCAAAAATATACATAGATTTTTACTACACCCAGGTTTTATTAAAGATTAGCATTCACAGAGTCTGCAGGGTCGGAAGGGCGGTTGGCACAGAACAGCTGAATGCTACATTTTGTGTGTGTGATATACAAAATAAGTAACTATGACATCACTTGATTTTTCAAAAGCATCATCTCATTTCATCCCAACCACTCCAGAACAGTGGATTTCCAGACTAAATCAAGCTGGAGCATGCACTGTGCGTTAAGCCTCTGCCTTTGACACCGACATCCCATGTAAGTTCCAGTTTGTGTCCTGCCTGCTCCGCTTCCAACCCAGCTCCCTGCTAATGCAGCAAAAGATGGCCTAAGTATTTAGGCTCCTGTAGCCCATATGGGAGACACAGATGGTAGCCAGTTGGGAAATTAACTAGGGAACGGAAGATCTCTCTGTCTCTCCCTCTCAAATAAATCTTTAAAAAATAAAATATATTTAAACAAAGAAAACTCATGTATAATCCACCCATCTTATATACGTTTATGAATATATATTTGCTGACACATGCGTACATTGTACCTGAAAAACTCCCAAAACACTGGTAAAATGTTGCCTGCAGAAGTTGGGATGGAGAGAAAGAAGGGGTGGGTGTGGAGACATTCACATTCCTTTGTGTTCCTTTTGAATTATGTACCATTTACAGGTAGTACCTGTTTAGATAAGCTTTCTAAAAACAAAGGTAGAAATGAATTAAAGCAAGTGTGCCTTTTTTAATTGTATTTGCTTGGCTGATACTCATTGTGTACACACGACCCACAGGCGTCACGCTAAGATGCGCAGGCAGCCGCGTGTCAAGGCTTTGGTCCTAGCTGCTTGACCGTCTCCTCGGCACACAAAAGCCAAAGTTCCATTCCGTGTGCCTGGAAATCTATCTAAAGTCTCCCAGGAGGGGTCGGTTCATACATTCATAGTGTTCAAATCAGCATGCCGTAAGCTTCAAAGCAGATCTGACCGCGAGATCAAATGAGTTTTGAAACCTATCGGTGGTGTCGCTACAAACCCTGCAGAACACGGTTTATTTTGGCTTTTCGTGTGTGGCAGCAGCAGGACTGGGAGCACGGCTACTGTCTTGGCCCAGTGAGGCCACCTAGTTAAGGTTTGGGCCAAATCCCAAACCCCTCAAACTTTGTCCATCTGGCAAGGATGACACGCACCCCCCCACACCCAACCCCAGGAATCTCCTCTTTCTAAATATAGTCGGCAGCTGTCCAGGCCCTGAGCGTACCCTCTGCAGCCTGCTGTGCCTTCCAACCAAGGTGAAATGAGCCAGACGTAAACATGCGTGACAGCTCTGGCCCGCACTGCCAAGCTGTTTTCCTTACTATTTCCTCTCTTTATCCACGCCGGGTTGACGCGGAAGCCCCGGTGACTCTGGCCACCAGTGCTGTTCTCACCCTAACAACAGACACCATTTCCTTTTGCGGTCCCTGAAATGTGAGTTAGGAAGAGACCGTTAGATAGGGGCCAAGGCCCATCCCATCTCCCATTTTACCTGGAAGAGCCTACAGCTCAGACAGGATATCATGCAGGTTCCAGGCTAATTAGGACACATCCAATTAACTGTAATCTTCTCTCTGCCTCCCTGTGTGTGTGTGTGTCTCACTGCCCACCAACACCAACCCACCCACACACACACACACAGACACACACACACACACACACTCCCCAGATCTCTTCCAACTCTGCTTCTTTCAGAATCAGTGTCAGGGCCTACAAGAAGGGGCTGTTGAGGAGGCTTTAATCGCAAGATTAAGCCTCAGGATCCTACTCAAAGGAGCACAGCTAACGACTCACCACAGGGACATAAGCGACTGAAACAACGTCAAAAAGGTCACAGCACTGCAGACCTGCACCAACTCCACACAGAGAAATCTGTGCCACAGAAATGCGGGGCCCCACACACACCAGCAGGGGGACAAACCGTCGGCCCAACTGTCTCTGAGAGTGGGAGACCCACTAACAAGTCACTAACAGGAACACACAGCGTCTGCCTCTAACACACAGGATTCACTGGAGCAGCAAAACACAGATCCATGTAGCATAACCCCACTTGCGAAAAAACCCTGCAGAAAAAGGATCCTGCAAACAGCACACCAAACCAGTGACAATGGTTAAAGACGGGGGTGCTTCACTCTATGCATCTGCACTCTTTGATTCTTTTATGAGAATGCATTCATGAACTGTGTCTTTTTTTTTTTTTTTGTCTTTGCATGGTAAGATTAGGCCATTCATTCATACCGCTAGTTCCCTCCCCACTCCATCCAATTTTTTCTGTTTCAAAAAATAGCATCATCACTCACATAATTGCTCAAGCCAAAGTCATTTGTGACTTCTCTCTTCTCTCTCATACTCCACATCCAATTGAGCAGCAAATCTCACGGGCTCAACTCCCCGTGGCTATCACCTCTGATGCCAGCACTGTGGCCCAAGCTGCCATCACCTGTTACACCTCACCCGTGACTACAGGCTCCTAAACTGTCCCGCTGCCCTACTACATCTGGAGCTTTTCAAGCACAAGTAGGATGACGTCACAACATCCAATCGCTGCCCACTGCACACAGAACAAAACTCAACATCCTCTCTACAACTCAAGACTCCTGTGACCAAGAACCTGAATCCTCACCCATTCATTAGCCATCACTCTGCTCCAGCCCCACCTGGCTTCACTCATGGTCTCCAAGGCCCTGCGCTCTCTCCCCCATCATGACTTCTGAGACGTTGTGGGCTTTGGGCCACATGGTAAGAGCAGGGCTCCATACATGTGGAATCAAAGTCTTCTTTGGTGGCTGTTCCTATCAGAAGTTTTAATCTAGACACTTGAATGGTTAGCTGGGCCCGACACTGTGGCATAGTGGGTAAGGCTGCCACCTGCAACACGGGCATCCCATATGGACACCAGTTCGAGTCCCAGCTGTTCCACTTCTGATCCAGCTTCCTGCTAATAACCTGGGAAAGCAGTAGAGGATGGCCCGAGTCCTTGGGCCCCTGCACCCGCGTAGGAGACCTGGAAGAAGCTCCTGGCTCTTGCCTTTGGATTGGACAGAGTGAAACAACAGATGGGAGACCTTTCTGTCTCCCCCTCTCTCTGTTTGTAACTCTACCTCTCAAATAAATAAATATACATACACACACATATACATACACACATATATATATATTAGAGTGAACCAGCAAATGGAAGACTTCCCTGTTTCTCTCTGTCTCTCTCTGTCTGTCTCTCTCTCTCTCTCTCTCTCCACCAGCTCAGGAGTGGTAACGGTTCTTCCCTGGACAGTGCTTTTTTTGTCAGCTCCGGCAGTTTGGAATCAATGCCTTACACCAGGCAGCATTAGCAAGTCCAGCCTGGGACACCTGCCCTGAGGGGTGCTCCCGGGCCTCCGCAGAATATAAACTCGAATCACAGCCTCATAAAAGCCACCTCCTAAATCCTGAGCTCTTGAACCGGATCAGCAACACACATGCGAGGCTGAAGCAAAGAGAAGCTTCAGAAGTCCCCAAGAGCACAAATAGAGGAAATACTGTGAATACTGCTCACTGCATCATCGAAAATCTTATGATAAAAGGGAAAAAAATGTTTGAACAGACAGTTCAGCAAAGAACGTGCACCAATGGCCACCAAATACATAAAAAGGTGATCAGCATCATTAGTCATCAGAAAATGAAATTGAAACCACAGTAAGACAGCACTAGATTTGAGTCAAAAAAGAGATAATAACAAGTATTGACAAGGTCATGGAGAAATGAGAACGCTTAAATTTTGCCAAAAAGGAATGTAAAATGGTACATCTGCTGTGGAAAAACAGTTTTGCAGGCTTTTTCAAAATTAAACATAAGTTTAAATTGAGTATAATCTTAGGGGCAAGTGTTTGGCCTAGTAGGTAAGATATCCACATCCCCTATCAGAGTGCGTTTCAGTCGCAGCTTGAATTCCTATTGTAGCTTCCTGCTGGTGCAGACTCTGCAAGGCAGCAGCGATGGTTCAGATCACTGGGCCCTGCTACCCACGTGGGAGACCTGATATGTGTTCCCAGATCCCAGCTTTGGTCTTGGCTAGGGGCCATTTCAGGCATTTGGAGAGGAAAGCAGTGGACGGGAGGTGTGTGCATATGTGTGTCCATGTCTATGTATGTGTCTGTCTCTCAAATTAAAAATTTTTAATTAACATTAAAATCTAACATAAATTTACCATACACCCCAGAAATTCTACTGTTAGACATACACACCAATGTTCCTAACAGCATTATTCATTGGAACCAAAATCCAGAAAGCACCCAAACATGCATAAGCTGGTGGTGGATGAACAACTACAAGTTCACACAAAGGAATACTCTAAAGCAACAAACAGGAACAGGAGGTGCACAGTACACTATGAGTGAGCTTTAGACTCATGCTAAGTGCAGACGTCAGACGCAACAGACCACACATCCTCCGATTCCACCCAGCTTGGACTTTCAGAGAAGGCAAATCGACAGAGGCAGGAAAAGGAAGATCAGTGGTTGTAGGAGGCTTCAAGGTAAGGATGCGGAGTGCCTGTGGGGCACACTAAGGGCACAGGGGCAATGCACTCAAGGTGGAGACCAGTGATGGAGGCTCCAGCCCGTAACTACAAACCGCTGAGTCCGACACACCACAGGCGAACTTCATGACATGTCAATTGTAGCTCAATAAAGCATTTAAGAAAAATAATCCCCCAAAATACACTGACCACAAACAGCCACTTTGAAAGGAGTAAATAAAAATATAATGTTCTTATGAGAACCACCTGTGATAACCCGGCGTGTCATCTCCAGGTGCTGATGAGCATTCTAAGGGGCAAAGAGAGAGAGGGAGAAAAGGCTTTTTTTATGACTGTAAAGGAGAAAAAAACACAGTCTTTGTTAATGATCGCTGTCAAAAATTAAAATTCAATAATAAGATATTAAATCATACAAAGAAACTGAGTTAATACATACTAGAACATGGATGAACCTTGAAAACACTATGCTAGGTGAAGAGAGGTAACAATGAGATATTGCATGACTCCACTTACAACAGGGACCTGGAAAAGGCAATGTGGCAGGGACAAAGAGAGGGTCCCAGGAGGGGTGGGGAGGTAATACTGAGTGGGAGAAGAGCTTCCGTCTGGGTGCAGAAAACGTTCTCAAAATAGAAAGTAGCAACATTTACACAATACTGTGGATGTGTTTCATGTCGCTGAATTGTACGCTTAAAAATGGTTCTGAGGAAGCTATGGGTTGTATGTACTTTCTCGAAGCTTTATAAACTCAATAGTAAGAAAACAACCCAATGTAAAAATGGGCAAAAAAACTGAACAGATACCTCAACAACAAAGAAATATAAACGCAAGTGAGCATTTGAAAATATGCTCAACAATATCTGTCAACAGGAGCTGCAGATTTTTTTTATTTGACAGGTAGAATTATAAACAGTGAGAGAGAGAGAGAGACAGAGAGAAAGGTCTTCCTTCCGTTGGTTCACCCCCCAAATGGCCTCCAAGGCCGGTGCTGAGCCAATCCGAAGCCAGGAGCCAGGTGCTTCCTCCTGGTCTCCCATGCGGGTACAGGGCCCAAGCACTTGGGCCATCCTCCACTGCCCTCCCGGGCCACAGCAGAGAGCTGGACTGGAAGAGGGGCAGCCGGGACTAGAACCCAGCGCCCATATGGGATGCCGGCGCCGCAGGCAGAGGATTAACCAAGTGAGCCACGGTGCCGGCCCCTGAGCTGCAGATTTTTAAAAATGGCAGTATCACTACGCATCAATTACAATGGCCAACATCCAAACCGCTGACAATGTCAAGTGCTGGTGAGGACACAGAGGGGTCGACAGGAAGTCTCATTCCCTGCTGGTGGCAATGGAAAATGGTGAGCCATTTTGGAAGACAGTTTGGCAATTTCTTGCAAACTACAAATACTCTGCACATACGACCCCAGCAATCACAGTCCCTGGTATTTACCCAAATGAGCTGAAAGCATGTCCACACTTAAACCTGCAGATCAATGTTTCTATCAGCTTTATTCCTAACTGCCAAAACTTAGAAGCAACCACAACACCCTTCAAGAGTCAAATGGGCAGAAAAATTGTGGCACTTCCATACACTGGAATATTACTCACTGATAAAAAGTCATGAGTTTCCAAGCCAGGAGAAGATTTGGAAGAACCTTAATGCCCCAGTACTCAGTTTAAAAAAAAAAAAAAAAAGCCAACCTGAATAGACTACATACTGTTTAATTCCAACTACATGATGTTATGATTCTCTGGAAAAAAATAAAACTAGGAAGACAAAAGCCTCAAAGATTGCCAGGAGCTGGAGGCGGGAGGCAGCGGAGGCATTCTGTGTAACACTCCAAGGGCAGATCCGTGTCATAACACATTTGTGAAAGCCCACAGGATATACAACACAGAGGGAACCCTTAATGTAACCTGTGGACTTCTGTTAACAATAGCAATGCTGGTTCATCAACTGGAAGAAAGTAACACCCCTAGGCAAGGTGTTAAAAACAGGAGGAAACCAGAAGGAATGGGTATGAGGAGCTCTACAGACACTTTCTGCACTGGATTTCCACTCTGTTTTTCTGTAAACCCAAAACTGCTTGAAAAGACAAAGCCTGTTAGTTATTCTTTAAGGGGGTAGGGAGTAGAGGCCTAAGTCAGTCAGTGGGTTGAGAGCTACAGTTTATTCAGTCCAACAGAGAATAAAGTGGAACACAGAGGAGGGATTTTTTAATTTATTTATTTTGAAAGTCAAGAATACAGAGAGGGGCTGGCGGTGCAGCTCACTAGGCTAATCCTCCGCCTGTGGCGCCGGCACACCGGGTTCTAGTCCCGGTCGGGGCGCCAGATTCTGTCCTGGTTGCCCCTTTTCCAGGCCAGCTATCTGCTGTGCTCCGGGAGTGCAGTGGAGGATGGCCCAGGTGCTTGGGCCCTGCACCCGCGTGGGAGACCAGGAGAAGCACCTGGCTCTTGCCTTCGGATCAGTGTGGTGCACTGGCCACAGTGCGCTAACCGTGGAGGCCATTGGAGGGGGAACCAACGGCAAAGGAAGACCTTTCTCTCTGTCTCTCTCACTGTCCACTCTGCCTGTCAAAAATAAATAAATAAAAATTTAAAAAATAAAAATGAAAAAATAAGAATACAGAGAAGAAGAGACAGAGATCTCCCATCCACTGATTCACTCCACAGATGGCTGCAACAGCTAGTGCTGAGCCAGACGGAAGTCAGGAGCTTCTTCCAGGTCTCCCAGGTGGGCAGCAAAGGCCCAAACATGTGGGCCATGCTTTGCTGCTTTCCCAGGCCATCAGCAGGGAGCTGGATACAACATGGAACAGCCAGAAACAAACTAGCACCCACGTGGGACCACAGCACCACACATGGTGCTACACCCTAACGCCAGCCCTGAGAATTTTTTTTTTAAAGCCAATGTTATATTTACACTACAAAATCGTAAGATTTCCTTTGCTGTTGTTTGTATTTGCATGACTAATGCTCTAAATGTCAGTGTTGCAAATTACCACCTTTTACAGCTTATTAGGAAATGCCTTTTCTTCCTTTTATTAGCAAGTGGCAAACCAAAGGAACTGGGAAAAACCTTTTGTGACCTAACCCCATACCCATTTGCACCATTAGGATTTTATGAGTAATCTAATTACTCCTAAACAAAGCAGGGTGGTGTCTAACATGCTTCAGGAATTAATGCTCTTTGAGAAGGCCCCAGCTCATTATTACAAAAAGCCTGCACTAAATCTTTAGGAGGTTTAAAAGGTAAAGCATGCAACTCTGGCGTTGATTTTTTTATTCTCACTTTAACGGGCAAAGAAGAGGACTCATGCACTTTAACTGAATCACATCCAGAACAGCATTTTGGCCTCTCTGTTCAATGTTCCATGATCAGTGAAAAATGCATCCCTGATCATCACTCAGATCTACCACCCCCCAAAATAAATAAATAAATAAATAATGAATATGTTGCTTTCCAAAGCCAATACACAGTCAGCTGCCACTTGCATACTCGTCTCGCCCACAATGGTTCTTTCACCTCGTGATGGCCAGAGAGCTACAGAACTTCAGAACACAACACAAAACACCAGCCAGTCTTCCCCGCCCAGGGCTCAGAGCCTGCAACACACCTGGGACAACATTCTCCCTTAACCTAGTCCCTGCTTTCATGGTCCACTTTCTAAGGTCTGGATCTGCGAAGAACCTGCATCTGACCTGCCGGTGTCTTTGCTGACGACACTGGAGAGGGATGGTCCAGAACAGGCCCTGCTGCCCACTGGCAGCTGCAAACCTGGGCTGCACCACTTCCTCCTGGGGTGACTCTGAGAGGCATCTCACAGGGGGATGAGAAGTTCTTACAAGACCATGTGTGGACTCAGCACGTGGCCCAGCGTTGTAAGTGCTCAGGGGAGGAGACCTGCTGCTGCTCCTGCTCCACTGTCCCTTTAGAGCAAGGGACCCAGGACAGAGACCTCTGAATTACTAACTGCCTGGAATGCAAAGAAAACGGAACCTCGTCTTCCAAGGGCCTCAAGAACGTGACAGACTGAACTAGAGAAACAAATACAGAACCCCGTGAAAGAGAAGCATTAGGCAGCAGGATGCCAACCGCGAAGGAAGGCTTTACTCAGTATCACACATCCTGCCCCAACGCGACTGCAAGTGCAGAGGGAAGGGGCCGCGTCTGCACGCAGCCAAGCGCCACAAACTTGAAGGAATCCACTTCCTGCTCACTGGTGTGGAACACAAAGGCACATCGGAGCTTCTTCAGGCCCTGGAACCCGGCTCAGTGTTTGGGTCCTCATTTTTACTTAAACCTCCTCCAACTGGAAAGAGAACAACTTATCAATTAAAAATGTCTCTACTCAAAGTACAGAAATCATGAACTCTATGCCTGAAGCTGGTTACCACTACCTAGGCAAAAATGACTAAAACTGTACTTTTGATGTCCACAATAGACAAATCTACAGAGACAAAAAATCTAGGAGTGATTACCTGGACTACAGGCAATGGGAAGAAACAGGGAATGACGGCTAACGGGGTGACAAAAATCTCTAAATTGATGTGATGACAGCTGAATAACTCCATGACTGCACTAGAAACCAGCAAAGGGGCCAGCACTGGGGAGCACTGGGTGCAGCCACCACCTGTGACGCCCTCATCCCAAGTGGGCACTGGTTCCAGTCCTAGCTGCTCTACTTCCAATCCAGCTCCCTGCTATTCCACCTGGGAAAGCAGCTGTTGATAGCCCAAGTCCTTTGGTCCCTGCACTCACCTGGAAGACCAACAGTTCCAGGTTCCTGGCTTCAGTATGGCCTAGTCCCAGGCATTGCAGCCATTTGGGGAATGAACCAACAGATAGAAGGTCTTGATCAATTGATCCCCCCTCCATATCTTTCAAATAAATTTTTAAAATAATTTTTAAAAATTAAAAAAAAACACATTGAATTGCATGCTCTAGATGGTTGAGTCAAATGGTCACATAAATTATATCTCAATAAAATTGATGCATATTTTTAAAATTGCTTTTCTGCCTCCTCCCTTAGATTATTAGAGTAAGGCTGGGGCTGGCACTGTGGCACAGTGGGTTAACGCCCTGGCCTGAAGTGCCGGCATCCCATATGGGTGCGGGTTCTAGACCTGGCTGCTCCTCTTCCAATCCAGCTCTCTGCTATGGCCTGGGAAAGCAGTAGAAGATGGCCCAAGTGCTTGGGCCCCTGCACCCACGTGGGAGACCCAGAAGAACCCCTCGCTCCTGGCTTCGGATTGGTGCAGCTCCGGCCATTGCGGTCATCTGGGGAGTGAACCAGCAGATGGAAGACCTCCCTCTCTCTGTGTCTACCTCTCTCTGTAACTCTGCCTTTCAAATACTTTCAAATACTTGAAAGACAGAGTTACACACTTGAGTCATCTTCTACTGCTTTCCCAGGCCACAGCAGAGAGCTGGATTGGAAGAGGAGCAGCCGGCACTAGAACCAGCACCCATATGAGATGCCGGCGCTTCAGGCCAGGGTGTAAACCCACTGCACCACAGCGCCAGCCCCTAAAATAAATCTTAAAAAAAAAAAAAAAAAAAAAAAAAAAAAAAAAAAAAGATTAGAGTAAGGGTACTGTATCTCAGTAAGAAGTTAAACTTAAAGAGGCATACCCCCAGCAACAAATCCAGAAATAACTGTCTAGGTGACAAGAAACATAGTTCCTGAAAAACCCACACCACTCCTCAAAACCAACAACCTAATATATTTTATTTCTATGAAACCACATCTGGTTTGCCATGAAGTTCATAAGACTGCCAGACATGAAATTGAATGCATTCTGTTAGCTTTTCCTAGAAGGCAGAGAGGCATCAGCCTGGCCACTGAGCTGGGGGATGTGGGGGTGTGGGGCGTCCTCCAGAATGTTATTAGGAATGCAAGAGACAGTAAGAGACCTATTTTGTTCCTTTTTAACTTGTGGAGCCTTTTTTGCCACAACCGCAACTGGAGAGAAACACTGTTACTTTCGCACACACACCCTGAGCCTGCCCAGAGGAGCCACACACCTACCTCCTTCACCCAAGACATAAACGCACCTCAGTGCTTAAGGATTCTGCTCAGAGAAACACCAGGTCCACGGCCACCCTGCACGCTGCAAGGTGTGAGCACTAAAGACCACTAACGGACCATGTGGCCAGCCAGGCCCCGGGCCAAGGGCTTTCTGGGTATACAGTTCTCCCTCAGTCCCTAGAGCAGCCCTCGAGGTCAGCGCGGCCACTCCCAGGGACGAGGGGGAGCTCAGGCCTCGGATGTGCCCAGAGTCCAACAAGCACTGAGGGATGGGCTCACGACTAGAATGCAGGAAACCCCGTTTCCAGCCTCTCTCTGTGGACGGAAAAGAAAAGTAAAAACTGACTCAAACACACAGACTCTTGACCGAGAGAGCGGTTAATCAGCCCAGAGGAAGTGGTCTCGGTCGAACGAGTCCCCACAGAAAAGGCCAGGCCAAAGCAGCACCGGAAGCAACTGACCAGGAGTCACCAAGACTCCAATCCGCATCAAATCAGCACCATCTCCACAAGCAAGAGAAGATATACGGCCTAGATTTGTTCAAAGATGCATTTGTTTATTTGAAAAGCAGAATTAAAGAGAGAGAGACAGAGGAGCCAGGAGCTTTTCTCGGGTCTCCCAAGTGGGTCCAGGGACCCGAGCACTTGGGCCATCTTCTACTGCTTTCCCAGGTGTATTAGCAGGGAGCTGGATCGGAAGTGGAACAGCAGGGACTCGAACCGGAGCCCACTGGGATAGCAGAGTCTCAGGTGGCAGCCTTACCTGCTAAGCCACAACGCCAGCCCCTGGCCTAAGTGATCTTACTGCGTCAGTGTCCAGAGCAAACGTCTGAGTTCCAGAGAAAGACTTCAATAGACGCATCCCTACGGAGTCCACAGATTTTAATGAGACTGTCAAGGGGATTCACGAGACTAACGCAGGCCAACACTGACCTGGAGGACAGTGCCGCTTCAGGGTTAAATGCACTACTGGCTTTGGGACTCAACCACTTTTGCTGAAATACACGTAACTGCTGTGCTGCTGCAGGCAGGTTCCGACCTCTCTGGTCCTCAGTTTGCTCGCTCATAAAGTAGAAGAAACCAGAGCACATTGGCAGTCCCTGCAGGGTGGCTCCTGTGCCTCCGACACACACCCAGGAACCCTGAGCCCCAAGATCTGCAAATACGAGTCACAAAATCACTATAAAATAAGATACATCTGGTAATAAAATAAAATCCCAAAACCTGAGAGTGGCAAGAGACTGTGGATCATCTAGACCAACATGACTTAATAATTACGTATTTATTTTTAAGTTGTACTCGGAAAAAATGGGCTTCCTATTTACAGTAGTGTTAAAGACAATCTGAAAAAAAAAAATTCACAAATCCTAACGGAGCAGCACACAATGCGGCAAGCCCCTTGTGGTAATGGAACACCTGAGGTCTAAGGAAACCGCGACGGGCTCCACCCTCCTAAGAGGCCACATGACCTGCTCAAGTAGGCGTTAACAGTAGTCCAGGAGCACACTGGCCACAGAGCTGGATGGACAGAGGCCAGAACACCCCGTTCCCCATCAGTCTTCTCCCCAAGGTACAGGTCTGGTTCATTCTATTAGTCAATTTAATTATCTCTTGCACCAGGTCACAGCAACGTTTCTTCCCACCCAAACAATTCTTGACTCCCCAAAATAGCAGCTGGCAAATGGCCAGTCACCCACAGGCGCCCTCCTCAGATTCAAGTCCAAATTCCAGCAGCCTTGGCCCCAGGGTTCCACTCGGGGCAGGCGGGGTGGGGCAGGACGAAGTGCTCTGCCTGGGCAGGACCTCCCTCTTGGGCTTGCAGAAGACGAATCGGGTTCCAAAGCTCGAGCCCACTGCAAGAGCTGCTGACTGTGGGCCAGGGCTTCCCCCAAGCTTCCGAGTCCTGGCGTGCCGAATGGAGAAAAGCACACGAGATAATTCCTGTGTGAAGTGGTGCCTGCCATGGATGGCGTATGATGCCAGCCACAGGGGTGGCAGACCCACCGCGGCTTCCTCAGCCTCTACAGCGGGGCCCATTAAAGCTGGCCTGAGGTTCAACCAAAATTCCCAAGCCCAACCTGCAAGTGGGCTCCTAACGGGCCCCAAACCAGGAGTCACCCTGCTCCCTGAACCCAAGGACAGCCTTGATCACAAAGGAAGAGTGCATTCCCGTGCTGCAGGTCAGGCCCCAGCTGCGGCAGACACCTTGTCCCTGAGAAGCCGGGACACATCACACTCCTGGGTTCACTGCACCCCAGCAGCCACGAGCCACCCTGGCGTTCCAGCGTGGCTGTCCTTGTTTTTAGAAGCAACAGGCTCACAAGAATGACACCCCGGGCACTTGACTTCGGTCAGTCTCATTTAAAGAGGCCTAGGGACAATTCTCACGGCGTGCTTCCTGAAGCAGCCTTTCTGGGCTGAAGTCCATCCCAGAGGCGGGACAGGCAGAGTCCAAAACAATTCCACAATCTGTGGGCCTGCGCGTCCACACCAAAAGATGCACTCTCACTACGTGTGAAAAGGTAGGCTGGCAAGGTTTTCACCATTGCAGACGCTGGGCCCCACAGCACCCTTAGCAGGAAGCAGAAACTCCGGCTTTGCAAAAGTCAAGCAGGATGCAAATGTCATTGCTCTCCTTACACCAAAAAAGGGGAGAAAGCAAAAATGCTTTCAGAGAAGGCCTGAGAATCGTGATGGGTAGTTGAAACAGCGCCTTTCTGCGCGAGTACTAAGGGCATTCCTTCTCCGGTCTTTGCGTTTTTGCAGCATAATGAGAGAGGCTGATAGGAGAAGACAGAGCGAGAGAGGGAAAGCGCCGGGATATGCTCATTCTATTTTTAAACCCTCGCCTACGGTTTGGAGTAAAGGAACACTCTGATTCTGAACTCCCACCCCTGTCACCTTCTGCCGAGCACAAGATTCCGAACCTGCACACGTTCAGGGCACTGCCTTCAGGTCGGAGGGTTGCCGGCTTGCTCAGACACCCCTGGAAAAGCGCGCTAAGGCAGCACCCCGCCCCGAGAGCCAGCGGCCCTGGCCAGGCTGGAGCTGCGCGCCGGGAGCGCGGCGGCCCCAGACTGTCCCTTCCCGAGCGCGGGCGGCTCCCCCTCGGCCGGGTACCCGGCGGTACGCAGCTCGTCCTCGCCGGGAACCAGAGTCCTGGACGGGACCGGCTGTCCGGCAGGCTACAGCGCGGGGACCGCGAGTCCCGCCCCGAGACACCTGTGCGCGCCCCGCCCGCGCCACCCCCAGGCGCCACCCGCGTTTGCGGAGCCGCGGCCGTCCGCGAACGCCCAGGACTGCGCGACAGGGCGCCGGGCTCGTGGGACGGGGCTGGCCCGCCGCTGCACGCCTGGTCCCCGCCCGGGTGGAAGCATCGACGCCCGTGACCCGGCGCCGCGGGGACAGACCCCGGGCCCACCCCGCCCCCGGGCCACTCACTCTTGAGCGCGCTGATGAGCGACTTCCCGTCTTTGATGAGCTCCTTGATGAATTTGTTGGTCTTGTCCAGCTCCGCTTCGTGCGACTTGAGCGTCTCTCGGAAGTGCGGGCTGTCGAGGCAGCAGTCGCTGAACTCGAGCGCGGGGAGCCCCATGGTGCCCGCGGCGCGCAGCCGGGGGCCGCGAAGTCCCCGCGGCCCGGGCGAACCGGCGCGCCGAGCACGCACGCGGCTGGACCCCGGCCGGCAGCCCCGACGGCCCGCGGCTCCACAGGTGTGGCGCCGGCTCGCCCCCGGCGCGGTGTGTGTCCGCGGGCTCGTTCGCCCCCCAAACCCAGCGAGGGACCCGGGCGACGGGCGGCTGCGAGGGTGGCGCGGGACTGAGCGGCGGGCGAGCAGGAAGCGCTGCGGCGGACCCACAGCGGCGCGGGGAAGCGAGCGAGCAGGAGCGAGCGCGGCCGCCGCCTCCCCGCCTCCTTGGCTCAATAGCTCTCCGGCAGCCGCGAGCGCCCTCTCACAGCAGCCTCAGCCGCCCCGCCGGCGTCCGGGCCGCCCGAACCTGCTAGCTATGACCTCATCCCCGCCGCACCAATCAGCGCGCGCCCCTCAGCCCGACCCCCGAGGCCGCCCGGGGCCGCCCTGCCTTTCCGTGGGTTTGACCCAATCAGAGGAGGCTGGAGGCGGGGCCTGGGTCCGGGGGCGGAGCCCACGCCACCGCCTAGGTCCGCAGAGCAGACTCCGCCCCCTCCCGCCCGCCGGGTGTTGCAGACCCCGGAGCCCTCCGGGTGAACGCAGCTGGACTGGGGCCCCCGCCACCCCAGACCTGGCCCGCCTGCTGCGCACCTCCTTCGGAGCCCGAGATGGTGCGTCGGCAGGTGTCGGGAGGGGCGGAGGAGCCTCCCTGTGGCGACCATGAAAAACCTGGGCATCAGGGCTGCAGCCCATCGCTGCCCGCCCTACACTGCTGGGTAACCGAGCTGACGCTCAGCGCACAGCCGCTGGTCCCGAGAGAACCCCGAGCGACCACAAGCTCCTCTTGCAGTCAAGTCGAAAATGCATCTTAAAATACCCGGCTCTCCTCGCCCCCAGTCTTCCCGCCCCCTGCAGTCAGTCTCCGTCACGGCCACTCCTGCCCAGAATGCAACCCCTGGCTGCCCCTCGCCGAGGGGGTCTCTCGTCCTCAGGAGAATTCCAGCCGCCAGTTATCTTCTGGCCCCGGGGGTCTGCCGCCCGCCGCCCTTCGGCACCCGGCGGGCACCACGAGGGCACGTGCCGTCGCAGCGTGGTCTGCTCGCGCACCCTGTTCGCTGCACCATGGGCTGCGCCGACTGTGCGCCCCGCGGGCTGCGGGTCTCGACCAGGGGTTGTGGCGGAAGTGACTGGATCCTCTCCCCTTCCCACCCCAGGCGCGGGGCCCTGGCGTCCCTCGGTTGGGCCACGGGACGCAGTTCTGGCGTCTCACTACCTGCGCTGGTCAGGCTGGATGCCACAGGTGACTCGGGGGCGGATGGCGGATGGCGGCTGTCGCTATGAATTTTGTCCATGCCCAGGCACTAGCAGGCCTCTTTCGGGGAAGTGGGCTTTTGCGGGAGAGGTGAGAGGTCGGTGCGGCGCAGGCACTCGCCTAGACGCTAGGGATACAAAGATGAGCAGAGTGAATTTGGCTGCTTCCACTCCGTGGAAGGGCAGAAGCAACAGAGCCCTAACTAGTTACCTAGGAGGTCTGGGTGCTGGGGCACGTGGAGAAGCAGCTTCGAACTCAGAAGGCGTCCCATCTGTGCTGAGACTTGAATTCACGCCTCATGAAGTGCCTACATGATGGCAATCCATTTGCTAGATGCATCTACAAAAGTAGGCTTGATAGTACACCCAAACAGCTACCTGATAAATCATTACAACTGCAAATAGTTATTCTCACTTGCCACCGATGAGAAGGACCTGGAACGGTAACTCCATGAAGACATACCTGTTTAAGGTTTCATCTTAGCTCTTCTAACAATCCCATGAGAACGTCGTGGTTTAGGACAACAATCGTTTTTGTTTTCTCTTATAATCATGGTCCTTTAGGCAAGTCCACAGTCTGGGGAGGGTTCTGGCTAGAGGTATCTCATGTGACTGCAGTCAGATGGTCACAGGGGCTGGAGCAGCCGGGGGGCTAGATGGGCACCCCACTCTCTGCAGGAAGGCTCAGGGCTTCTCCGTGTGGCCCACTGTGCAGCTCCCTAAGGCAGGGCAGCTAGGGCCACCATGCGCGCTGTCCAGTTCACAAGGGGAGGCTGCACCACCTTCTATGTCCCAGCCTTGGGAGTCATACACATCTGCCACCCTTCACTGGCCACAAGCAAGTCATAGCCCACCCAGATTGAAGGGGCAGGGAATTAGACTACACCCCTAGATGGGTGAGCGTCAAGAATGGGAGACATTGTTGTCACCATCTCTTTAAGCACAGTCTGCCACAGTGGGTCTGGCACAGAGCAAAGGAATCCACAAATGTTAAAGGAAGAAAACAAAATGAGATCCGCAACTATGTGTGTTATCCCATTGAGGAAATGAGGCAAAAGTGTATAAAATAGGCCGGCGCCACGGCTCACTAGGCTAATCCTCCACTTGTGGCGCCCGCACACCGGGTTCTAGTCCCAGTCGGGGCGCTGGATTCTGTCCCGGTTGCCCCTCTTCCAGGCCAGCTCTCTGCTGTGGCCCGGGAAGGCAGTGGAGGATGGCCCAAGTCCTTGGGCCCTGCACCCGCATGGGAGACCAGGAGGAAGCACCTGGCTCTTGGCTTCGGATTGGCGCAGCACCGGCCGTAGCGGCCATTTGGGGGTGAACCAATGGAAGGAAGACCTTTCTCTCTGTCTCTGTCTCTCTCACTGTCTAACTCTGCCTGTCCAAAAAAAAGTGTATAAAATAATATGTATTAATAATAATATAGCTATCATCTATTGGGCTTATTTTGTGCCAGGCACTATGCTAAATTACTTATATTCATTTAATACCCACAAAGGTGAGACTGGCAACGTGATCATCCCCACTTTTCAGATGAGAAATTGAGGCACAGAGTGGTAACTTGAGCCAGGTTACCTAGCTAATAAGCAGCGGGCACAGACATAGTCACAAACATGTTTCTTTTTTTTTAAAGTTTTTTTTATTTATTTATTGACAGATAGAGTTAGACAGTGAGAGAGAGAGACAGAGAGAAAGGTCTTCCTTCCGTTGGTTCACCCCCCAAATGACTGCCACAGCTGGCACTGCGCCAATCCGAAGCCAGGAGCCAGGGGCTTCCTCCTGGTCTCCCATGCGGGTGCAGGGCCCAAGCACTTGGGCCATCCTCCACTGCCTTCCCGGGCCACAGCAGAGAGCTGGACTGGAAGAGGAGCAGCCGGGACTAGAACCAGGCGCCCACATGGGAGGATTAACCAAGTGAGCCTTGGCACTGCACCCCCCACAAACATGGTTTACCATGGCTACTCGCAGAGGCTACTCGCAGAGGGTCATGTGTAAATCTCTTAAAAATCCAATCCAGAATTTCCACAAAAGACCTTCCACGAGTATTGCCAGAAAGAGAATGGGACAGCAGAAGTTCTGAGTGTAGAAACCGTGTGTGGAAGGCACAGTGCTCCCTCCTAGGAACACGAGAGGCTCCCGGAGAACAGGTAGCAGCAACCAGGCGCCACAGCCCCGACCTGGCCCCACCCCCTCAGTGCGAATGTTCCTTCTGCTGTCTTCCCTTGGGTTTACAATTCTGGTGAACACTTATTCTTTCTCTTCTATGCTGAAGACCATAGGTTGCTTTAAACAGTGACTTCTTTGTATTATTACTGGCTAAGCCACAAGTTTTCCTACTTTTAAATAATGGTTTTGGAGTTGGTGTAAATGCTGTTTTTTTGTTTTGTTTTGTTTTGTTTTGTTTTGTTTTGTTTTGACAGGCAGAGTTGTCAGTGAGAGAGAGAGAGAGAGAAAGGTCTTCCTTTGCTGTTGGTTCACCCTCCAATGGCCACCGTGGCTGGTGCGCTGCGGCCAGCGCACTGCGCTGATCCGATGGCAGGAGCCAGGTACTTCTCCTGGTCTCCCATGGGGTGCAGGGCCCAAGCACTTGGGCCATCCTCCACTGCACTCCCGGGCCACAGCAGAGAGCTGGCCTGGAAGAGGGGCAACCGGGACAGAATCCGACGCCCCGACCGGGACTAGAACCCGGTGTGCTGGCGCCGCAAGGTGAAGGATTAGCCTAGTGAGCCGCAGCGCCGGCCAAAATGCTGTATAATTCTATTATGGTGATAATTAGGGCATCACATTTGTCAAAACTCAGGAGTGCATTTTGTGGTAGGTAAATTACACCTTAATAAAGATGGATTTTTCAGAATGATCATGGTGGCGATCTGATGACATTTAGCAAGCTTTTGCTGTGTTACAGGATCTGGGCTAAGCCCCTTATTCCATTTCCTCACTTAACATTTACTACAATCTGGAGAGGCAGGTACTGCTTCTACGCCCATTTTACAGATAAGGAAACTAAGGCCTCCAGAAGTAAAGTGCCTAAGGACACACTGTTCTGGTGAAGCTAGGCTTCAGAATTCAAATTTATCTTTATTAAATAAACTTTACTTAGTATATAGTTCATCTTATATGTATAAAGTTAATTGAAGATAGATCTTAGTAAAAAATAAGAATGGGAATAGGAGAGGGAAGAGGAAGAAGGGTGGGAGTATGGGTGGGAGGGAGGGTAGAGTGGGAAGAATCACTATGTTCCTAAAGCTGTATTTATGAAATGCATGCAGTTTGTATACATTAAATAAAAGGTTTCTGGGAAAATAAATAAACTCTCCATATGTGATGTATACATGAACTATATATATATATAGTATGCGTGAACTATATATATATACACACACATACATACATACATATATACACGTTGTAGATCCCAATGAGGCTCCTGGTTCCTGGAGGTACAGGGTACAGGGTCTCAAGGACTCATATTTCAACTCATATTTCTTTAAGGGAAGTGGTAGCATTTATTTAATGTACTTCGGCTCAAAAAATTAATGAAACTCATATTAGTTGTATGACACAAGCCACGTATGTTACCACTATTTATATGTTGGCATCATTTTACTTCTGCTTTTTATCAATTAATTATTTCATGCCTACTTTTATACCAAATATACATTCTCTCTTTATTAAGTAGTTAAACAACATTTATTGCCTACCAGGTGCACATTTAAACACTTCATAAACATTAACTCAGTTAATCTCTTCACAACCCTCATTATCTTACCTGTATGTTACAGCAGAGGGAATGGAAATGAATCACCCAAGTCCCATAACCACTGGGCAGCAGAGCTGAGATCCACGCTGGTCATCTCATCCAGCTTAGGCCCTGTCACAAGTAGAACCCGAATGTGTTCAGCTAAAGAATTCAGGTTCTTGGGATTTCACACAACTGGTAGTGGCCATGTGCCACTCGTCTGGCCATTGAGATATAACTGGAAATCTGTGTGGCTTTGGAAAAGGTTTGGTTTGTTTTTTTGATAAGGGATAGCACACACAAACCTTTTGCTTACTGCCCTTCTCTATTCTCTTTGCCTTGAAGGCAGATGCAAAGCACAGAGCGGCAGCTGCCATTTTGTGGCTGCGAGAATGATTGTCACATGCCAAGGCTGGTTAGATGAGAAAACAGAGGGAGTCAGGTGCCTCGGTGACACCAAAAAGCACAGCACCCAGACAGAGTACCCATCTCCCAACTGCTCATCACAAGAAAGCAGGAAAAAAATACAACCTATCTGTGCAAGCCACAGTAATGGGGTTTTCTCCCACTCAAAGGCAAACAGATTTAGTCCCTAATAATAAAACCTATGTTTTACATCTTTCTGAACTTTGATCATCTGCATTAACACATGCTCCTTGTTTAGTTTCCAAATTAGAAAATTACTGGTTTTAAGAATGATTTCAGAGGCCAGCATTGTGGTGTAATGGGTTAAGCCACTACCTGCAACACCGGCATCCCATATGGGAGCCAGTTCAAGTCCTGGCTGTTCTACTTCCAATACAGCTCCCTGCTAATGCACCTGGGAAAACAGTAGAGGATGGTCCAGGTGCTTGGGCCCCTGCACTCACGTTGTAGATCCTGATGAGGCTCCTGGTTCCTGGCTTTAGCCTGGCCCAGCCCTGGCCATCGCAACCATTTGGGGAGTGAACCAGTGGATGAAAAACCTTTCTCTGTCTCTCCCTCTCTATCTCTTTCAAATAAACAAAATAAATTATTTTTAAAGAAGGATTTTTTAAACACTTATAGTAAAGGCAACAAATGTATTTATAAGGCAGAGTGTATAATGCAGAAAGGTATTTAAGGAAAAGGATAATCCATAATAAAAATAAACTTGTTCAGAGGATGAGACCAAAAATAATCAGACACAATTTCAAGAGAGACCCAAGAAATAACTGGTCTTCATCTTAAAACTGTTGCTGCTGAAATAACTAAATAAATGAGCTTGCTTCAGCCAAGTACACTAATCTAAAGCAACCCTTGTACCTTGCTCTCTTTCTTGCTTTCGATTCTTCTTATTCGTGTATATGCACATTATTGTATATGAATATGCACATTATTTGCACATTCACATATTATAGGTCCAAAGTAATCCTGTGAGATTTTGTTTAACCCAGTATTTCTCCTATTTCTGGAGCACAGGAACCTGTTTTTCCCCAACATGACATCCCATGCTTACTTGGTGTTCTATGAAATGCATTAAGAAATGAACAGGATCACAGATAACAGGTAGAGGGTCACACAAGAGAAAGGAGGAATTACTAGTCTTTCGGCTGTCATTTTAATTGTTGCAAAGCAGAGTATTTTTCATGAGGACTTCACATGCTTTCTAAAGCTACTGGAAAATGATCACCATCCAGGTTCAAATCCTCACTGATGGATGGGCTTTAATCCATGCAGACTCACATTCCTCTCTGTGGCTCTGGCTTTGAGGGGATGCTGTGGTTTTTTTTGTTTTTTTTTTTTTTTTTTTTTAGTGTGTGCCTGTGTCTTTTGAACATAGCATGTGGGAAAGGGCAATGTTTCAAAGAAGAAAGAATTCGGCCATCCTTTTCTTCTATGGAAGAGCCCGCATGCACAATCAGTACTGAAATGGGTTATCTCACACCTAAAGCCAGGGTAAAGGCAGCCTGGTGTCTGCTGGGAGAGGGAATGTTTGTAGGTTTCTTTTACTAGGACTTACCTCCCTGCTCCTCTTTGTGTTTGTTCTCTGGGATTTCCCATCAGGATGTTTCTATGACCAACATTTGTCGAAAAATTTGATGTCACAAAACCAGTAGATGTTATACTTTCAAACTAAAAAGCTAAGCATTTTTTAAAGATTGGTTGCCTGAAAATTACCTACCCTTGTGCTTCCAAAGCTGGTCTGAGGTCCCGTCTGTCGAGAAAGCAGTTTTCTTTGTCCAGGATGAAATGAGAAAAACAATGACAATGTAATGAATTTTTCATTATGCTAAATATTCCATTTGAAAAAGTGCTTTTTATTTTCATATTATGAGCTTCCTAAATATTTGGCATTGATACAGTTTGGAGGAGAGTATTAACATACTTTTTTTATAGGTAATTAATTATGAGTGTTTGACTTGTCATTTTAATTGTTGCCAAAGAGAAAGTTTGTCATGGGGAATTAGCAAACTTCCTAAAGCAACTAGAAAATGATCACTCTCCAATTCAACTCATTAAGATGATAAATAAAGATGCCGGTTGTGTGTTGTTTTGTTTTTTTTTTTTTTAAGATATATTTATTCACTTGAAGTCAGAGTTACACAGAGAGAGGAGAGGCAGAGAGAAAGAGGTCTTCCATCCAATGGTTCACTCCCCAATTGGCTGCAATGGCCGGAGCTGAGCCAATCTGAAGCCAGGAGCCAGGAGCTTCTTCAGGTCTCCCATACAGGTGCAGGGGCTCAAGAACTTGGGCCATCTTCTACTGCTTTCCCAGGCCATAGCAGAGAGCTGGATTGGAAGCAGAGCAATCGGGTCTTGAACTGGCGCCCATATGGGATGCCAGTGCTTCAGCCACAGTGCTGGTCCCAATGTTTGTTTGTTTGTTTTTAATGCTCTTTGGCAAAATTCATATTTGGAAGTGCTATGCCCCTCCAACTTTGTTTTGCCTTTAGTTTAAATTTTAAAGGTGTTGGTGAGCCATGTTGCTGCTGTGTTCTTTGTGATGCACAGAGTATCTAGCAAGCATGAGCACTCAGTAAGCAATCCAGTGGATAGAGGAAGCCAGTGCTGGGCTAGCTTTCAGGCTTGTGGGCCATACAGTCCAGAGTCTGCCACCGACCCACAAGACCAGCAGCAGACCACACATAAACGAATGAATGTGGCAGCTCTGATCTCATAAAACTTGTAGACACTGACATTTGGATCTCATCCAATTTTTATGTATCACAAAATAGTCTTCTGTTTTTTTTCCAACCATTGAAGAATGTAATAACCATTCTTAGTTTATGGACCATATGAAAACAGGTGACAGGCTGGAACCAGCCCACAGGCTACAGATGGCCAACCGTTAGATCAGCCAAACATGGGAAGCGGAGATCCAGCACAGAGCAAGACCTGAGATTTCAAAGGTGGCACTCCCAATACTTCTGTCACACTGAAAGCCTATGACCTCAGGAAAATCATCTCAAGACACTAGCATAGCCAGGTTTCCCAGCTATCCGTGAAAGAAGCCATTCCAATCTATGTCTTCAGATTCTTGGAAGTGGTGTTAAACATGATGGTTAATAAACATTTTGCAACTAAAAAGAACCAAATAATACTCAAAGACATGAATGCAAAAGAAAAAATGTTACAGGTTTCTACTAGTTGATTTAAATGATTCAATTCCCTATGGTTTCCAAAACAAACAGAGATGAGAAAAGCAGAATCACACTGAACACCAATCAATTACCTTTGAATTGGGTTTTTCATGGAATCACAGAACCATGGAGCTTTAGGCACATTACTAACTGGGTCTCAACCTCCCCATCTTTGAATCAAGGGCAATAATGAATATTTCAAAGAGTTATAGTTAATAACAAGTGAAATAATATACAAACTACACGGTCTGGTACCTAACAGATGCTCAATAAATAGAAACTTGTATTACTATTATGTTAACTTCTAAAATCTCAAAATGGACAACAACTTAGTATTTTTTTTAGAATTTTTTTTTGTTTGACAGGTAGAGTTAGACAGTGAGAGAGAGAAACAGAAAGTTCTTCCTTCCATTGGTTCACCCCCCAAATGGCCGCTACAGCCAGAGCTACACTGATCCAAAGCCAGGAGCCAGGTGATTCCTCCCAGTCTCCCATGTGGGTGCAGGGACCCAAGCACTTGGGCCATCCTCCACTGCCCTCCCGGGCCACAGCAGAGAGCTGGACTGGAACAGGAGCAACTGGGACTAGAACCCGGCACCCATATGGGATGTTGGCACCACAGGCGGAGGATTAGCCAAGTGAGTCATGGCCCCGGCCCCTACAGTTTTTAAACTGTGCTAAGGAAATGAAACCAAATGCTGATGTTATCATAGAAATACCTTTATCTTTATTAGGTGAAATACTTCCTTTAATTTCTACTTAGAGCATTCCTGGAAGACAGCATAGAGCTGGTTTCCAACTAGAAGCCACAAACTATTGCATTTTTACTTTAGGTAGTATTTGGCACCATTGAAGCAGGTGTGTCACTGAATTACTCCAAAGATGATTCAATTACGGAGAAATCCTAGCTCCTATAAACTTTTATTTCAGCTTCTTTTCTAGCAATAAGTTGATACAGATATGAATGAAGGACTTAAAAGAAATAGAATGTCCTCACATTATCTTTTTTAAAGTATTGCTAATGGCAAAATCTTAAATATATCATAGAGACATACCTTTTAACCACAGCTCTGCCACTCTGTGGGTATGTGACCTTGGATTAATTTATGTAATCTCTCTAAGTCTCAGGCTTTTAAAGCATAAAATGGGAATAATAACCGTGCCTACATTGCAGGGCTATGTGAAGATGAAAATATAACATATAACAAAAACTGCTTACTTAAACCAGTCTCTGAAAACTTAGTAAGTGAAAAAAGTGTTAGCAAAATTAAATGGCAACTAGCCAAATCACTGAAAGATCAGCATTGATACATTCCATTTTCATAAAATTGTGCTTCCTCTGGCAGCTGTTGGATACAATTTTGAAAGAACCGACTCTCAGTATACTACAGTAAATTGTTAAAATAGGTGTTCATAGGAAGATAAACCTGGAGGTAGTTTTCTTCCATTGTTCTCGTAAGCAAAAAGCAAGCCAAGATCCTTGGGGCAGGGAGGTTTCTGAGAACTGGGAACAAAGGTTCAACTCCGACCTCTAAAAAGAAAAGGATTTGCAGGTGACTTTGAAAACATTTCACTCCTCTGAGACACTTTCCTGGACTCCCCACTGCAAGCAGTCCCCTGCAATGTCTCAGTTGGCAAGGATAGGGGTGGGGCTGTGTACTCTGTGGTTGTATTGTCAGCATCCAGAACAGTGCCTGCACACCTTAAATTCCCAGGAACTGCCTAGAGAATGAACAAATGAATGCGTGATTTTCTGAACGGGTAAGTCTGGCATAGGCCTGGGGGTGGGGACTTCGCATTTGCTAAAGCAATGAAGTCACTGTTTGGGACTCCCATATCCCATATTGGAGTGTCTGGTTCGAGTGCCATTCCTCCACTTTCAATCCAGCTTCCTGTTCATGTGCACCATAGGAGGCAGCAGGTGCTGGCTCAAGTACTTGGGTCCCTGCCACCCCATAGAGACCTCGACGACTCAAGTTAGAGGCTCCAGGCTCTAGCCAGGCCCAGCCCTGGTTGTTACGGACATTCAGAGAGTGAACCAGTAGATGGAAAATCAGTCTCTCTCTCTCTCCCTCTCTCTCTGCCTTTTAAGTAAAACACAGATAAATAAATAAATAACTTTTAGAAAAGGAAGTGTATATGGAAGATGAGCTGGTCTTATAGTTACGGTAAAAGAAAAATAGTGAAATTCATGAACATGTAGGCCCAACACTTAATTTCAGTCTTGGATCAAATGGACTCAGAGTTTCTGGGGGAGGAAAGGAAGGGACTTATAGAGTGGCTGGTTAGCCCACCGCCAAAAGAAAAAAAAGAAAGAAAAGTGTTCCACAGACATACACGTGGAGGCACACCATCCACTAAGACCTGAGGTGAATGAAAACGTAAGGGCCGATTTCCTACTTCAGGCACAATAGCCTTTCTCCACCCAGCCCTGGGCCACCACCCACTTACTGCCTCTTGGGTTTCCTTCCCTCTCCTCGGATCCCTCTGCTGATCCATCCTCACGTTCCCACCCTCTGAACCCCGGAGTGTCCCAGGCCAGTTCTCAAACCACTAGTCATACCTCCTGGGTGACCCCCACCTGCCCTAATGCTTCAGATACCAGCTGTGTGCCCACGACCGCCCAGCTTGGCCTCTCCTGCACTCCAGACAGGCATATGCGACTGGCCGCTCAGTACTCTGCGTACACAAGGGGGCCACGGGAAATTTATAGGAAAATGGAATTTAAAAATAATGCGTGTTTTCCATGGATCTTCGGAAGCCTCCTCATGTATCTGAATAATGGACTCTTTAGAAAGAGACAAAAAACTGACATCTTGAAGTTTCTCCCGAAAAGCACTCCTCTCCACTACACATCTGTTGTGCAGTCCCAAACCCTGGGACCATCCTGTCACCCCCTGCTACAATCACCCACCACCAGCCAATCCTTCCGGCTGAGTCTTCAGCCGTCACCTGGGACA
This sequence comes from Oryctolagus cuniculus, assembly GCF_964237555.1. NCBI lineage: Eukaryota > Metazoa > Chordata > Mammalia > Lagomorpha > Leporidae > Oryctolagus > Oryctolagus cuniculus. Next base: position 30,232,845 of record NC_091437.1, on the reverse strand, counting down.
CGGCTACTTTTCTTCCCACCTCTTCCCATCCAGGTCCAAGCCACCACCACTTCTGACCTGATGCTTGCGACAGCCTCCTGACTGCTCTCCGGCCCTGACACCCACAGTGAAGCCCCAGGAACCAGACTGACCAGATGTCCTGCTGCTCTCGTGCTCACAGTCCTCCAGCTCCTTCCATCTTATCTGTGCAAAAACGAAAGCATCCTCTGATCCACAGGTTCGTCCTCTCACCTCCATTGCCAGCTTTCTTCCCCAGCTCCCTCTGCTTTAGCCACTGTGGCCTTCAGGGCATTCTGTAAGGAGACACACACCTTGTCCAGCCCATAGGCCCTCACACCTGCTGTGGACTTCACACCATTCTGCAGGAGACACACACCTCGTCCCCGCCCACAGGCCTTCACACCTGCTGTGGACTTCACACCATTCTGCAGGAGACACAGACCTCGTCCCCGCCCACAGGCCTCGTCCCCACCCACAGGCCTTCACACCTGCTGTGGCCTTCAGGGCATTCTGCAAGGAGACACACACCTCGTCCCCGCCCACAGGCCCTCACACCTGCTGTGGACTTCACACCATTCTGCAAGGAGACACACACCTTGTCCAGCCCACAGGCCCTCACACCTGCTGTGGACTTCACACCATTCTGCAGGAGACACACACCTCGTCCCCACCCACAGACCCTCACACCTGCTGTGGCCTTCACACCATTCTGTAAAGAGACACACACCTCGTCCCCGCCCACAGGCCTTCACACCTGCTGTGGACTTCACACCATTCTGCAGGAGACACACACCTTGTCCAGCCCACAGGCCCTCACACCTGCTGTTTCCTCTGCCTGTCAGTCTCTCCTCACTGACCGTGCTTTTGCTCCTTCAAATCTCAATTCAGTATCATCTTTTCAAAGAGGGCTTCCCATTTCAAACAGACTCACCTCTGCCCTCACTCTGCTTTGTTTTTCCTCACAGTCCTTATCACCAGTGTTGGTGATGCATCCTTCTGTAAAATGTATTGCTATTGTCTTCACAGCAGATGAGAAGTCTGTGAAGGCAGCTAGCTGTGCGACAGGGGAATCTTTTTCACTCACTGCTATTTTCCAAAACCTGGAATGGTATGTCACACATAACAAGTATTTTTTAAAACATCATCAAATGCACAAATGGATAGTACTGTTCCAAATATTCCAATAGGAAAGTGTAAAATAAAAAAAAATTGATAAATGCTTTCTACAAAGTAAATACTATGCTTACAGCATCAGAAGGCAGTATGAAGAGAAGCTGACGTTCTGAATGGACTTAAAACCAATTTAGACAATGCTAAAAATTCAAGATCAGGCTCAGAAGAACTGACTTTCAGCAGATAAATGGCTTAAGCTCAAGAAGTACTATCTTTACTTTACTAGTCGCTCTTCTGATCACGGCACCAGACCAGCAGGTATTGTAGGGTCTATGGAATCTGCTTTGGTCTCTAGAGTTCATTCTTCGAAAAAACCAAATTACCTCCAAGCTCCTGTCTCTAACGCTCTATCTCCATCTGGGATCAGTCCCCTTTAGCTTTTATTTCAGGGGGTGGATGTCTCACCCGGTGAAGGCCACCAAGGCCAAGAGGAAACACAGACCTCTACTTAGAAGAGGAAGCGTAAGTGCATGAGAGGAACACAGACCTACAGTTATGACTGTTCTCTCACGCACACACAGTTACTGAAGTCTACGTAAGTTTCAGCTGCTGCGGTGGACACTGGGACATCACGGCTGAACACGATGTACCCACACCTTCAAGGAGTTCACAAGAGAGCCTAGAGATCACCAGAGACGCTGATCTCCACAGCACAAGGGCAAAGGGACGCTGAGTGTGGTGGGCGCCAACTGGAGGGCACCCGCTTGTCCAAAGAGCATCGATGAGGCTTTGGACAGGATCTGGTCCCTGGGTTAAAGCAGACATCCTCTGTAGAGTCGGGGAGCGGAGGAGGCCCATGTTCCAGGCTGAGGGTCAAACATGAGCAATGCTAGGAAGCCACACACACTTCGGGAGTGTTACTCTAGAGGTGAGGTAGAGGGCAAACGGCAGGACACGGGCCACTGTTTATTTTAGCATATGAATAAGCTTGCAGAAAAATGGAATTAATACACGAGTTTATTTTGATGACCAAAAACTTCAAAACTCATGTATGGTTTTCATAATACTCATTTCTTGTGACCTTTTTGAAGACTCCTTATAAGTGTGGATTTCAGCACTCGTTGATGTATCTTTTAAATCCTTTTCCTAGGGTTTTTTGAAGTACCCTACTAAAGACCCATGAACTCTTTTAAAAAAGAAAAGATTTATTTAATTATTTGAAAGGCAGAGTTAGAGAGAGGGAGACAGAGGAAATGACAGTGATCTTTCTTTTTTCTTCTTCTTCTTCTTTTTTTTTTTTTTTTTTTTTTTTTTTTTTTTTTTTTTGACAGGCAGAGTGGATAGTGAGAGAGAGACAGAGAGAAAGGTCTTCCTTTTTGTCATTGGTTCACCCTCCAATGGCCGCCACAGCTGGCGCGCTGCAGCCGGCGCACCGCGCTGATCCGAAGGCAGGAGCCAGGTGCATCTCCTGGTCTCCCATGGGGTGCAGGGCCCAAGCACTTGGGCCATCCTCCACTGCACTCCCGGGCCACAGCAGAGAGCTGGCCTGGAAGAGGGGCAACCAACTGAGACAGAATCCGGCACCCCGACCAGGACTAGAACCCGGTGTGCCGGCGCTGCTAGGTGGAGGATTAGTCTATTGAGCCGCGGCACCGGCCAGTGATCTTTCATTTGCTGGTTTACTCTCCAAATAGCTGCAATGACCGAGGCTAGCACAGCCAGAATCAGGAGCCTGACACTCCATCCGGGTCTCCCACATGGGTAGCAGGGGCCCAAGCACTCGGGCCATCGGGCCATCGTCTGCTGCTTTCCCAGGCACTCTAACTGGTGCTCAAACGGTATGCCAGCGTCACAGACAGAGCTTAACAACGCCAGCCCTGGGCACACTTGGAGGCAGGGAGACCAGTAGGGAGGCAGTGGCAGCACTCAAGTGAAAGGTAACATCGGTCTGAATGAGGGCAGGAGTAGAGTTAGGAGATAAAGAGACAGACTTAACAAACACTGAGTCAAGATTAGTGGGAGAGAGGAGGCAAGGGAAATCCTGAGGTCTCTATCCCAGAGGGTATGACCAAGTTTTAGTAGGAAAAGAGTCAGGCAAGAAGACGATTTCATGTTTCGGTACAGGCATTCATGCATTCATTCACCTACTCATTCAAGAACCACCTGGAAAACACCTCTCTGTGAATTTCCAAGTGTGAACCTAAAGGGCTAGATTTCAGAGAGTTGGGTACGATTAACACAGGAGCTGACCCAGGAGGATGGCTGGCATAGTCCCTGGCACAAAAGAGCTTTCAGTAGGTTCTGCTGGAAAAAATGAATGAAGAGTTAGTCTGTGAGAGTACATACGAGAGAAGAGCTAGGAACCCAAGATGGAACTTGAAAACACAAATGTTTCAGGGGTGGTTAAAGGAGGCAGAAGTGGAGTGGTCAGAAGGGTGATGTCATGGAAAGCCAAGCAAGACAGGAACCAAGGACAGCACACATTGTCTGGGGTTGGAAGGGGTTTAAAAATTCTGCGTCTTCTTCCATGTTAATGTTTCTTCATCAACTATCCCGAAATTGAAAGTAGATTTCTAGACAAATCCAAAATAAGCAAACCAAAAAAAGGCATTTCTTTTTTTTTCTATAGTTTGTTACCTTATAATCCAAGCATTATTTGTACAATAGTTTCATTTTTAGTTACCAAATTTAATTACCAAATTCATGTTATTGTGTATTTTTGCTTTAAATAGTTTGTGATTTTTTTTATTTATGATGATTATTTTCTATTCTTGGTGTTAATTTCCCAATGCTAACTGAAACCAGAAGGTAATAATAACAAAACAATTCAATGTCTAAGACCTGACTGTAACATTTATTCTTAAAATTTTAAAATATTTATTTATTTGAAAGGAAGAGCAAGGGTGGTGATCTTCCAACTACTAGTTCACTATCCAAACGGCCACAAAAACCAGGACTGGACCAAGCCAAAGCCAGGAGCCAGAAACTGTATCCAGTGTGCCCATGTGGGTCAGAGGCTCAAGTGCTTGGGCTATCACCCACTACCTTCCCAGGTGCATTAGCAGGAAGCTGGAACAGAAGTATAGTAGCCAAGACTCAAACTGGCACATCCAATATGGAATGTGGCTTAACCCACCTTACCACAACACCAGCCCTGTAATATTTTCTTAATACTACATACTCATGTACCAGTGGGAGAGGTTGTGGCTCTGCTCCTTTCTATGTGAGTGTGATGATTATTGGTTGCAATCAAAGCATTTGGTTTTTGGTTTGTTTTGATTTGTTCTTTGCCTATGGAGTATTCATAGTACTCCCTTCTGATGGCAACAGTATCTGAGTTTCTCTTGAGGAACCACTTCTTGCCACTCCTAGTGCAGGTAACTTGGGTAGAACTGCCTGCATTGGGCTCAAGGGGAGGGTATGGAACCAAGAGTTGATCAAAATATTTTTGCAACCCCCTAGAATTGTGCACTTGACCCAGACAGAGACAATGAGACAGAATTCTAGGGCTTGTCAGAGCCATTTACTGTTGAATTTGAAGCTGGATGAATGTACACTGGAAGCCAAGAAGGACCATTCCATCATGGGGGAGAGCCTGAGAATGGAGCTAACACAGGAGTCGATGAGTTCAGAGATGCAGAAAGAGAGAGACCAGGACTGGAGACGCAGCTGCACAGCCCACAACTAACCAACATACTGCCGCACTTCTTCATTAAGAAAACCAATAAAATCCCTTTTCAAGCTTTGGTTGGTTTTTCTACCACTTGCAACCAAAAAGCCCAGAGGACAGACCCAACTTAATCCTTATTTATTCGGCCTCATTTACCAGCAAGGAATCGACTGTCCAAAGCCATAGTCATTTCCAGCGCCCATCAGGCCCTTCACGCCATGCACAGCATTTCAGGTCAGCCTCACTCTCGGCATCCCAGGGCTCAGTTCCTAAGCCAACCTCACTGAACTCACAGTCTAAGCTGTGGACTCGCTGCTTCCCATGGACACTTCCTGTTTATTATACTCACCCACAGTGGGGCTCTTTCTACCCTGCCAATCTTTTTGTTTGAATAAGTAGCGGCAGAACTGGGTGGGAGCCACTTCAGTCCCCAGGCGTGGAAAGCCTCATGCCAAATCGTTTGGCTCCAGCCCCACCCACCAGCACCAGTGCAGTCTGTTCATGCCCAAGCCACTTAGTCCTGAATGTCCCACCTGCTGCTGCTTTTTCCTCCCCCGACTCCTGACGACAGGTTCAGCCTGGTGTTCTTCCCAGTTCTGTCACTGCAGTTGCTGCTGTGCCACCCCGAACCCTCACTATTTCCCCTCCAGGGATCTTGGGAATGTCTATGAACTCATACCTTAGTGCTCTAGCACAACCCAGCTTCCAAACAGTACTTCACAACCCCCACGGTGTCATTCTCCCTTCTCAAATAAGGTTGTTTCCCCTTTTCCTTCCTCCAGACGGGCAAGGTGAGTCATTCAGACCCGCCAGAGAGGAAAACAGCCAGCTCCCTGATTACATAAGAGGACAAAGATTTTCCCTCCAGTTTTTCCTGAAACAGGCAAATAGCAGAAGGACCAAAGCTCCTCACAGCACAGGTAATGACCTGCTCTCCTTCCTCTGCTTTCACTTTCTTTCCTTCATTCGACAGAAAAAATGCAGCAGCTCTGATGTTCTCATCCAGCCCTGGAGAACTGAGGTGTAACCATTATAGATCCAACACCTATTTAATGGAGGGTCTAGTACACGCAAGGTGTCGTGTTAGGTTTACCGAGATGAGTAAGACCGGCGAGGCCCCTGCTTCATTCAGATGACACCCTAGTGACAGTAAAGAGGCAGAAAACAAAGACGTGAACCAGAGAAGGAGCACGATTTCACACAGTCAGAAGTGCTGTCGGGAAAAGACAAGGGGAGAGGCGTTTGGTGCAGAAGCTAGGACGCTGCTTGGGACGCCTGATTGAAGTGTTTGCTTTGAGTTCTGGCTCCTCTGCGCTAACCCAGCTGCCAGCTAACGCTCACCCGAGAGGCAGCCGGTGATGGCTCAAGTGCTTGAGTCTCTGCCACCCACAAGGGAGAGCCAGATGGAACTCCAGACTCCTGGCTTTGACCTGGCTCGGCCTTGGCTGTTGCAGACATTTGGGAAACAAACCAATGGATAGAAGATTAGATGCTCTCTGTCTGTCTGTCTGTTTCCCTCTCTCTCTCTCACTTTGCTTTTCAAATTTTAAAGAAAATGAAAACAGGTTTTGTTTTTTTTTTTCAGAAAAGAAATATAAGGAGATATAAGAATAGTTCTGGGGCTGGCATTGTGGTATAATATGTAAAGCTGCCACCTGTGACACCAACATTCTGTATGGGCACCAATTCAAGTCCCAACTGCTCCACTTCTGCTCCAGCTTCCTGCTAATGGCCTAGGAAAAGTGGCAGAAGATGGCCCAAGTGTTTGGGTCATCTTCCATGCATGTGGGAGACCCGGATGAAGCCCCTGACTCCTGGCTCTGGTCTGGCCCAATTCTGGCCACTGTGGCCATCTGGGGAGTGAACCAGTGCATAAGACATCAAGTAAATCAAAAAATAGTGTTTTTTTTTTGTTTTTTGTTTTTTTTTTTTTTTTAAAAAGATGACTCCTTTAAGACAGAGTAATCATAGACAGCTGTTCTGAGGAGGTACCATTAGAGTAAAACCCAATGGAGAAGTACATAGCATATGAAGCCCTAGATAGTATTTCAGAAGATGAGCATGTGCCCCTAAATCTACAGCAAGCTTGATTTGTTAGAGTAGGATTCAGCAAAATACAGCCCAGGAACCAGACAGAACCTTCTTACTTTTCGGGGGGGGGGGGGGGGCGGATAGTCCACAAGCCAAGAATGGTTCTAACATTTTAAAATGGTTGAACAAAACAAACAATAGTAACATTTTGTGACACATGAAAATTATGTGAAATTCCAATTTCGCTGACCGTGAATACAATTTTTATTGGCGCACTGCCATGCTCTTTCATGTATGCATTTTCCATGGCTTGCTTTCATGATTCATTGGCAGAGTTGAGTAGTTGCAACAGAGACCATGTGGCCTGTAAAGCCGAAAGTATTTACTATTTGGCCCTTTGCGGAAAACGTTTACAGATTCCTGTGTTAGAAGAACAGGAAGAAACATCTTCCTTAGCTTTGGAGAACCTGCCATTTCTTTGGACTATTTAGGATCCTTTTGCCTGTAAAAAAAAAAAAAAAAAAAAAAAAAAAAAAAAATCTGTATCCAATTGACCTAAGCCACATGGGGCATTAGAGATAGCCATGAACTTGTGATGGTTTCCCCATCAGGAGGTAGACTCCGGGTCCTGTCCCCTTCATCTGAGAGGGTTTGGAGATGGCTTTGGCTCCCAGAACATGCAGAGGTGATGCTGTAGCAGCCCAGGCTCTGACCCTAAAGCACTGGCAAGGTGCTTCCTGCCTCTTGTCAACACTCCCCTGGGGCCCTGCAGCTGTGTAAGAAGTCGGACTTCCCTGGGAGCCAACATGGAGGAGTTCAGCTTACAGCTGCCAGCTGGGCCTAGACTTCCAGCTCTCACTGCCAAGGGGTCAAATCTATGAAGAAAGCCTAGGGGGAAGCTTCTTAACCAGCCCATCAGCCAGCTGAAGACCACCGAGTGACCCAGGGGGTGTGCAGGGCCTGGAAGAATCTCCTGAGCTTTCTGGCCCACAAGATTGTGGAATGCAATCCTATAAATTTTCCTTGGCTCTACTCTCTGCTCTGGGTTGGTTTAAATTGTCAGGCTGGGAACAAGGTAACGGCAGTCATTCCCAGAGTCCCTTTCTAAGCTGACAGTGTCCAGAGAAAGATGATTCTGAGGAAGGAGAACACGTAGGCTGTTCACAGTCCACCCTGGAGTTGGGAATGGTGGCACCTCCTTTGAGTCACTGGAGAGGAGCAGACACCTGACCAAAGCCAGGGTTCTGTTAGGAAGGAAGCAGATGAGTAGATACTGGCTCAACAACCCACTGCATCCAAAGCATCTTTTTCCACCATCATCATTCATGAATTCATTCATTCAGAATAGTTTAGGCTAAGCCACATGAACATGCTTTGTTAGAAGGATCTTGTTCAACAGTTTTTATCAAGCCTTTACTAGAATGGCTTGATGGGGCAAGATGCTAAGGCTACTGCGATACAGTGGTGCCAGGGTCAAGGAAGGGGAAGAAGAGGCCCAGCTGTGTCATCTGCAGAGCCCAGTGCATAATGAATATGGAGCAGCTCCGGGTCCGAAAGTGTGAGGAGTCCTTGGAAGTGCAGAGCCCTGTGCCACTGCGTAGGCTGCCTGCCCACGAAGCTGGCCCAGAAAAGGAACAGGGCTCCCCAGGAGAGAACGGCAGGGACTGAATGGAGACTGAGGTGAGGTGGGGCCCAGGAAAGCTGCTGTGAGACTGAAGCAAGGACCTGAAACGTGGAGCGGAGCAGGCAGAGGAGTGGACGAATCCGCCTCCCTGGACCATATCCTTCCTCCCCCTCCAGCCTCCAAGCTGACCGTGGACACGGGCGAGCTGGTCTCATAGATGTGAGGAGACAAAAACGAGACGGGTAACAGATCCCCTTCCCGTTCGTGCCAGCTCAGGCCTGTTTCCCAGCCCGTTTTTGTGTTCCAGGCCTGAGCACTTGAGTAATCTGCCCACACGATCTAACCCTTCCCCTTCAGCACTGCAGACCATCGGGACCTCCCCAGAGGTCCTGCTCCTCCCAGTGCTCAACGGCAGGTGAGTCCTAGGACAACAGCCTAGCCCCTCCACAAGCTGGAGCTCAACACATTTTATCACCAAACCCAAATCCTTTCCTTAAAACTACCTGCTCTCATTTTTAGCTCCACAGTGTTCTCTGTCTCCATATCCGATTCTACGGGAACTCAACGCAGTGCACATCCAAATTGGTTGTACACAGAATCAGATGAGCAGCTTATTAAAAATACAGACGCTTCAGTCCCAGGCCAAACCCAGCTCCTGTGTTTTTCACCAGTTGCACAGGTCACTCTCATGCACTGCTGGGTCTGTGAACCCCTGCTTCAGCACACTGGACAGAACAAACAAGTCAGAAAGTCTCACTGCAGCTCCCAGAGCAAATGACTTGGATTCCGTTCCTCGGCCCTGATGATTCCTCTGTTATATCTCAGCCCTACCACCCTGCTGCAGAATTAGCTCTGGCTGCCTTTGGTCCCCTCCCTGGTGAACTCTTGGTAGGATTGTCCATCCAGGGCTCCACTGTTCCCTGATGACCAAGACCCACATGTGGCCCACCAGATTTTCTCTCCCAGGAAATTCAATCTCGAAAGAAGCAAGGCACAGACTGAAGAAAATAAATGAAGTTCTTTGATCTGGTATGGGTGGCCCCAAAAATAGGTCTGTTAGTTTCTGCTCTCTGAGCTGTCCCTGTTCTGTGCTTTTGAAACCTGGCTTTTCAGCTCTTCATTTGGCTCCATAAGCTACCTTCTCACTGCCTAAGGAATCCTACCTTTTGTTGAAATGGACCAAAGTTGGTTTTGTTGCCTGCCACCCAAGAAAACTAAATGATGCTCAGAACCAAGACTTTTTAAAAAAGTTATATTTACTTGTGAAAAGCTGAGTGACAGAGAGGGAGATACAGAAAGAATGAGAGTGCAAGAAGTCTTCCATCACTGGTTCATTCTCCAAATGCCTGTGACAGCCAGGGCTGGGCCAGGCCAGAGACAGGAACCAAGAACTCAGTCCAGGCCTCCCACATTAGTGGCAGGAACCCAAGTACCTGGGTCATCATGTGCTGCCTCTCAAGTACCTTAGCTGTGGGACAGTGGGTTAAAGCCCCAGCCTGCGGTGCCGGCATCCCATATAGGCACCAGTTTGAGTCCTGGTTGCTCCATTTCTGATCCAGCTCTCTGCTATGGCCTGGAAAAGCAGTAGAAGATGGCCCAAGTCCTTGGGCCCCTGAACTGCCTGGGAGACCTGGAAAGAAGCTCCTGGCTTCAGATCAGCTCAGCTCTGGCTGTTATGGCCATTTGGGGAGCTAACCCACAGATGGAAGACCTCTCTGTCTCTGTCTCTACCTCTCTCTCTCTGTAACTAGGCCTTTCAAATAAATAAATCTTTTCTAAGAGAGAGAGAGAGAGAGCAATACGCTAGTCCATATACTTGTCACTCTAATTTGGGATGCAAGTATTCCAAGCAGCGGTTTAACCTGTGCCGAAACTGCTACTCCGGAATCAAGATGCTTGCTAGAGTATTCTATATGATAATTATATGTCATGGCTTCCATTCTTATAAAGCCATTATGTATAATCTTCTTGTAACTAAAGTGACTGTTCTATGGAAGGTCAATAATTTAATAATGACTTCTTTGTTCCAGTAATTCTAGACAGTAAAAATTCCACACTAGGATAATAGGTCAGTCATTGTCCTGCTAAAATGTCTTAAATGGAAACAAAAAACTGGATAAATACTCTTTCTCCAAATAACACATATTGTTCTAGACTTTAGGGAAGGAAAGGACAGAAGGAAAAGAGACTGGGCTCTGTTTAAACCAGCTCACGGGGCTGGCACCATGGCTCACTTGGTTAATCCTCTGCCTGCGGCGCCAGCATCCCATATGGGCGCTGGGTTCTATTCCTGGTTGCTAGCTCTCTGCTGTGGCCTGGGAGGGCAGTGGAGGATGGCCCAAGTGCTTGGGCCCTGCACACGCATAGGAGACCAAGAAGAGGCACCTGGCTCCTGGCTTCAGATCGGCACAGTGTGCTGGCCACAGCAGCCATTTGGGGAGTGAACCAGCAAAAAGAAGACCTTTCTCTCTGTCTCTCTGTCTATAACTCTATCTGTCAAATAATTAATAAATAAATAAATAAATAAATAAATTTTTTAAAAAATTAACCAGCTCACCTTCAGCCACATCTGCTCTCTACACACAGATTTAAGACCATGTCAACCCTTTATTTCTTAAAAGGGCTGGACAGTGCATACAAATACGCTTTCCAAGGGGAGGCTATGGCAGAGGAGACAGCGTTAGTCATTGCAGCACTCTCTCTCAGCCTCTGCTATTTCATTTCTACCTTTATCTCATTGTGACAGATATGACCATTCCTTATTCTTACTGACACCTGTTTATTGTGACTCCAGCTAAAAGGAATTGAGCACTTGCTACAAAGCAGGCATGATGCTGCGTATTTCACATTCATTACCTCCTTTAATGCCTACAATTGCCATGCAAGATTAAGTAATGAGGCCAATGAAAAACAAAATCACTTGTAATCTGTGTATCCTCAACTGTGTCCAAGTCTTCCTTACTCTATGCCTTCAATTAAAAGTGCCTGCTTGGCCCAAGAAACCACTGGAGGGCATAGTAAGTGTGGCATCACACTTCAACTCCACTGGTGCTGACCTCACTGTCAATACTATGCTGTGTTTCCCCAACCAGACTGCAAGCTTCCTGAGGGCAGGAACTATGCTTTGTCCACCACAATACCACACCAGCATATGTCTGGCATAGAGGAAGCACTTAAAAATGCTGCAGAATCGAGAGTATCTTGTAGGGTCCTCAGACTGAGGGACCATTAGAGAGTGAGGAGAAAGTGTCAAGAAGTTTCTTCTTGGGAAGTAGAAACTGCAGGTTACCCTTAGTGGACACAGCCAATTTTGCAGTTTGGTCAAGCCTTTAGAAAGCACTGGATGATAGGGCTAGCACTGTGGTGTAGCAGGTAAAACCGCCACCCACAGTGCCAGCATCCCATATGGGCGCCGGTTCGAGTCGTGGCTGCTCCACTTTCGATCCAGCTCTCTGCTATGGCTTGGGAAAGCAGTAGAAGATGGCCCAAGTCCTTGGGCCCCTGCACCCATGTGGGAGACTGGGAAGAAGCTCCTGGCTCCTGGCTTTGGATTGGCGCAGCTCTGGCCATAGCGGCCAACTGGGAAGTGAACCAGCAGATGGAAAACCTCTCCTTCTCTGCTTCTCCTTCTCTCTCTGTATAATTCAAAACTTCAAATAAATAAATACATCTTTAAAAAAAATAAAAGCAAGCACTGGATGAGGGTGGGCATGGCAGTGCAGCAGGTTAAACTGCCACTTGGGTTGATTGTATCCTACATCAGGGTGCCTGGTTCAAGCCCCAGCTCTTCTGCTTCTAACTCAGCTTCCTGCTAATTTAGTCTGGGAACCAGCAGATGATGGCCCTGTGACCCATGTGGGAGACCCAGAGTTCCAAGTTCCTACATTAGGCCTGACAGCCATGGCTATTGCTAGCTTTTGGAGAGTGAACCAGTGGATGGAAAGTCCATCTCTCTCTTTCACACAGATGAAAAATACATGAACACTTTTTAAAAAGTATTGAATGAGGGGCCAGCACTGTGGCAAACTGAGTAAAGCCACTGCTAGCAGCATGAGTATCCCATATGGGCACTGGTTCAAGACCTGACTGCTCCACTTCCAATCCAGCTGCCTGCTAATGTGCCGGGAAAGCAACAGAAGATGGCCCAAGTCCTTGCATCCCTGCAACCACGCCAGAGACCCAGATGAAGCTCCTGGCTCCTGGCTTTGGCCTGGCCCAGCTCTGGCCATTTGGGGAGTGAACCAGCAGATGGAAGACCCCTCTCCCTCTTTATAAATCTGACTTTCAAATTAAAGAAATAAATCTTAAAAAAAGAAGAAGCATGGGTTGATTCTGAACTTGAGATCCTGGGCGGTTTTCCTTCCTGCAGAGCTGTTCCATCTTCTAGGCATGGTCAGTGATTTGGCTTCGATTTACAAGGAGTTACAAAAAAACCTGATAGGAGTAAAAAGGAAGTGGGTGAAGTGCCAGCCATGCTTTTCCTGGGCCGGTCAGCTCTCTGAGAGCGCAGGTGCACACATCACAGTTTCCAATGAGGAGGGCATCACGTTCCACCATCACTTCCAGAACCGGAGCTAAGGGCTGCCTCACCCACTACACATCCTGGGGTGAATTCTTTTTGTGACTCAATTCCTCAAATGGAGAACAGGCAAATACACACATGTACCACCCGCCAAACCTATGCAGTTCTCTCAGTGGAGTCAGTCTCCTCCATGCAGTGCTGTGCAATTCAGGGTTTGGCCTTTAGATTAGGTAAACCTAGATTAGGCTTTGGGTTTTCCATGCGCTAACCATATGACCTTGGGCAGGACGCCAAAGCTCTCCAAGTCTTAGCAGCCCTGCCTGTTGTGGGGAGGGTGATAATGTGTGCAGTGTACTTCGCCCAGCACCAGTCATAGGTGAGGCAGGAAGTAAATGGTGGCTGGGTTATAGCAGTATCATTCAAAGCAATCAAAAAGTCAAGTGTGTTCTTGGTGTTTTAATTGGTAGATGTGATATGAAATCAGGCAAACTGTAAGGAGAATTAACTTGGAATAAAGCAATGAAGTTATATAGTCATACTAAAGACATTTCTCTCCTGATTTTCTCTCTCCCTTTCTCTCTCTCTCTCCTCTCTCTCTTTCTCAAAAGGTTCAGGACACTCTGAATCTGTTATTCTCAGAAAGATTATTTTGACCATTTATCAAGGAAAAATAGAACTGCTATTGCATCTACCTTTCCTGTTTTGCTACCCAAACTTTCGGTATCTATTTGAAAACTCAAACACAAAGTGTAGAACCCTTTGATGTTAAAGGTGGTGAACAGCTCAAACACTATTCATTTATTAAAAGCAACTCTTAGTAGGCAGTTAAAAATCCCATCTGTCTCATTTTCACTGGATCACTGATTAACCTCTACTCAAGTAATTTCAAAGCCTCAAGATACCCAGTGTATCACACAGATCTCAGCAGGTCCACTTGAAATGGAAAAATTCTAACACTGGCCACAGAGTGTTTCCTAATGGTAGGTGAGGCTACCAGACCTGTCGGAGCTATTGGAATGTGGGCAACGGTCTCCATAAAAATTGAATACAATTTTCTATGTGCTGTCTCCCTGTCAGGGACAGTTGACATTGATCTACATAAGCAATGTGTGCAAAGTAACTTTTTTATTGCTTTAAACTACTGAGATGCTTAAAATTTTATTTGAGAGGCAGAGAGACAGACACAAGCAGAGAAAGCTCTCATCTGCTGATTCACTCCCCAAATGTCCACAACAGCCAGGGCTGCGCTAGGCTGGAGACAAGGAGTTCAACCCAGGTCTCTCACATGGGTGGCAGGAATCCAATTACTTGATCCATTACTTCTGCCTGCCAGGTTCTGTACTAGCTGGAAGCTGAAATCAGGAGCTAGAGTCACGTATCAAATGCAGGCACTCAGCTATGGAACATAGTTGTCTTAGCAGGTGCCTTAACTACTGCTCATCCCAAGCCTCTGAGATTTTAGGCCTATTGGTTGGTGCAGCAGAGCCTCGCCTATCCTGACTGATGGGGCAAAGTTATAAGCACATTTGGCATGCAGAACAGCACACTATGGTGCTACGGCCAAGTCCTCTCACCTTAGTCTACAGTTAATGTTCAGAATTTAGTGGTTTAATGGGACAGAAAGACAAAGAGATAATGAACTATAATCAGTATCAGAATAGCTTTAATAGACTGGTAGGAAAATTCGGAGGCATCTATCTCCTCTATGCCTTATGAAAGCAAGAAATATGATTCCTAAATTGGTATTCCCAGCTGGAATTCTCCTCCTCTGTCAACAGGCTAATTCATTGACTCCTGGTGAAAATTCAGAGCAGGCTGTCTGTCCCTGACCCCCACCTTGTTCCATGAATTGTTTAGCTGGGGCTCACGTCAAGCTGAGGACACCCTGTGGTGTAGCACCCCAAGTGCCCCTTCCTCTGGGGCGTACTTCTCTGTGCCTCTGTCCCTCTCTCCCCACAGAGGAGAGGCTCAGGACAGATGCCCATCTCCTGCAGGTCATCTTTCCCCAAGCTAGACTCCCGGTGAAGGAATCAGTGATCTCCCAAAGACTGTCTGCACAGCTGGAATGGAACGTCTTGTTATTTTACTAAAACCACACTACTAAATCTCTCAGTAGTACTACTACTAAAGGTCACTTATTCTGAGCTCACTCTTGGGCAGTGAGACCAGCACTTTATACACATAGCCACGCAGGTTGTCTGTTAGTTATGGTTCTCCAGAGAAACGGAACAAACAGGATGCACACAGACATGTAAGAGGACATTGACTGTGGAATTAGCTCTGGCACTTAGGTCGGACAAGAAGATTCACAAGAGGACGCCTACGAGCTGGAGAACCCAGAAAGCTGGTGGTGAAATTCAGCCTCAGTAGGAAGGCCTACGAAAGGGAGGCGCTGACTGTGTGACTCCCAGGCCAAGGCTGGCGGGAATAAGAAGGCCTGCTGGCGGACACCCCATGGACCCTGGGCACCAGGACCAGGAGGGCCAGTGTTGAAGGAGAGAGGATGCGTACAGGGAGCAAACCCCCCTTCGTCTGCCTTCCTGTTCTCTTCAGACCCTCAAGGGCTTGGACGATGCCTGCCCACATTGGCGAGGCCAATCTCCTCTCTCAGCCTGCTGATCCCGATCCCTTCTGGAAACATCCTCGGAGACACACCAGAAATCACATTTTACCATCTGGGTATCCCGTAGCCCCATCAAGTTGACACATCGACTTATACTTTACAAGTCAGAACTATCATCTCCTTTCCTATGGATAAAGAGACAAAGCTTAAAGTGGCCAAGTGACTGGCTTACGCCACCCTGGAAGGAGGAGAATTACACTGACACAGAAGCTGTTCTCTTAGAGGAGGTGCACCTGACTCCTCCTGGCCAAAGGACAGCATCTCAAACCCCACACCCAAGAGAGAAACCCTGCAGTTTCCCCTGTCTTTGCATTTTGGCCACAACCTCACTGCATCATGCCAGGTCTAACTCCAGCGCTGCTCCAGTGGGCTCCCCAGGAGAACCAGGCCCCCAGCACCTGCGCATCCCCTTCTGCCTTCGCAGAGAAGAACCTGGGAGCTGAACCCAGGAGGAAAAAAAAAAAGCAAAACGGTCCAAGGAGAAGAAAACCCAAAGGAGCGAGATAAGTTGTCTTCTCTTGGGTCATTCTCAGCGACTAACTCGTAACCGTGGAAGAGAAACGCAGTCCCGGGGCTCCTTAGAGACTCTGGGGCCCGAGGCGGAAATAGTCGCTGAGATCAAGAAGGGGCTGGGACCAGAGGCTACAGCCAGGAAACAAAGCGCAGGAAACAGGATTTCTTTTTTCCAGTGTCCAGAACAAAGCTGACGAGGAGCTTGGCAGGAAGAGGGGCCACCATTTCTTAGTACTAAGTGTTCAAGAGTGAAGATGTGTGGGAAGGGGTGAGTCACGGAGCAGTGGTGATAGGGAATACTCTGAGCTCAGTGCTCTTTTATTATCTGACTGTGGTGCTCATGCCTCTCCGTGGGAAGCCAGAAGGGGCTGGGATAGTCTCGTGCTGCTCATTATGGGATGTGAGCCTGGGAGGCTCCACCCCCTGTTCCCTCATCCCAGAGTGCTGCTCCCACTGCTCTCTGCACAGGTCATTATTTTTAGGTCTTAGCTTAGAGGACAAGATGACAGCTCCTCACAGGATGCTTTCCTCGGCTCTGTCCCACAGCTGCCAGTTGCTGACCCTATATCCATTTTCCTGCCTCTTCTCACAAACATTATTCTGATTTTGGTGGTGGTAGAGAAGTTCCCAGAAAACACTTCATTTCTCGTGTTCCATTTGAAGCTGGAAGTGGTCAGTCACGTAACACAGCTCCGGCAAACAAACAGAAGCAGTTGGATGCAGTTTTGGAAAATTTCCTAGAAGTGAAGGCGATTCAACAGGGAACAGCTCTGTTTAACCTCACGTCTTCTTCCTTGGCTCCATGTGGATGGACGGACGGTGCTCCAGCAGCTTTCTTGTAGGCATGAAGTCAAAGGCCTCTCTTTCTTTCTTTCTTTCTTTCTTTCTTTCTTTCTTTCTTTCTTTCTTTCTTTCTTTCTAAGATTTGCTTATTTATTTGAAAGGCAGAGTTACAGAGACAGAGACATAAGAGAATCTTCCACGTACTTGTTTACCCTCCAAATGGCTGCAATGGCCAGGGCTGGGCCAGCAGCTTCTTCCAGGTCTCTCACGGGAGTGCAGGGGCCCAAGCATTTGGACCATCTTCCACTGCTTTCCCAGGAGCATTAGCAGGGAGCTGGATCAGAAGTGGAACAGCTGGGTCTCCAACTAATGCCCTTATAGGATGCTGGCAGCACAGGCAGCATTACCTGCTATGTCACAACACCCGCCCAAGGGCCATATTCTAACAATGGCAAATCAGGAAGTACAAAGGAACACAGGGCCCTGGCAGCATTGAGGAGCTCCCACAACAACCCTGCTCTGCTCACCTCCAGACTTCTCATCACCACAAGAAGTAGCAGTAAACTCCAAGTCTTTTTTTTTTTTTTAAGATCTATTTATTTATTTGAAAGTCAGAGTTAAACAGAGAGAGGAGAGGCAGAGAGAGAGAGGTCTTTCATCCATTGGTTCACTCCCCAGTTGGCCACAAAGGTCGGAGCTGAACCAATCTGAAGCCAGGAGCCAGGAGCTTTCTCCAGGTCTCCCACATGGGTGCAGGGGCCCAAGGACTTGGGCCATCGTCTACTGCTTTCCTAGGTCATAGCAGAGAGCTGGATCAGAAGTGGAACAGCCAGGTCTCCAACCGGCGTCCATATGGGATGCCAGCACTTCAGGCCAGGGTGTTAACCCGCTGCACCACAGCACCTGCCCCAGCAAACTCCAAGTCTTTAAGCTACTGCACATTAGGCTTCTGTTACTTCCAGCTGTACACACTCTCCATTTGATAATCCCTACTCAAGTAAGTTCTTTGATTTCTCTCTCAAAACATAATGTCCTTGAGGCTGGCATTCTGGTGCAGGTTAAGCCACCCCTTGCTATGCCACATTCCACATCAGAGAACCAGTTTGAGTCCTGGCTGCTCTGCTTCTGATCCAGCTTCCCGCTAATGCACCTGGGAAAGCAGTGGAAGATGGCCCAAGTACCTGGGCCTATGCTACCCTTGTGGGAGACCCAGCTAGAGCTTCAGGATCCTGGATTTGGCCTGGCCATCCCTGCCCATTGCAGCCATTTGGGAAATGAACCAGTGGTTAGAAAATCGACCTACTTTTCTCTCGCTCTCACTCTCTCACTCTGCCTTTCAAAATAAAATAAATAAATCTTAAAAATAATAAAAATAAAATGCAATGTCCTCTTGCTTCGTAGCACCTTTATTTCATGGTTTGCTGGATTAGCAGCTTAACCTTCTCACTCATCTACAAGTGTGGACAAATATGGGCCTTGATCTCCTGTCCTCACAGCTACATTCTCAGCACCGGGAAAGCGGAAGAATTAGATGTTTGTGGCAACCAGTGAATTCCATTGGTGATCAGTCCACCAGCAGCTGAACATCAACCATGCAAGCAGGAGTTCTTAAAAGGAAGTAACTAATACTGGAATCTCTGAAGACTCACGGGAGAAACTAACCAGAGCATCCAGATCAGCAAAGCAGAGCAGAAAACTGCCCTTTCAGTGCAGGCTGTTGCTTCATTTTTTTTTTCTTTTTTGAAGATTTTATTTATTTATTTGAGAGGTAGAGCTACAGAGAGAGAGAGAGGGAAAGAGACAGAAAGGTCTTCCATCCGCTGGTTCACTCCCCAGATGGCCACAACGGCTGGTGCTGAGCCAACCTGAAGCCAGGAACCAGGAGCTTCTTCCGGGTCTCCCATGTGGGTTCAGGGGCCCAAGCACTTGGACCACCCTCCACTGTTTCCCCAGGCCATAAAGGAGAGTTGGATTGGAAGAGGAGCAGCGGGACCTCAGCCGGCACCCATGTGGGATTCTGGCACCACAGGCAGAGGCTTAGCCCACTATGCCACAGCACTAGCCCCCAAACTGTTGTTTTAAACAGAATTTTTATAGGTTTGCTTTTCATATATATGTGTGTGTGTGTGTGTGTGTGTGTGTATACATATATATATATATATGATTTTATTTATTTCAGAGATGAAGAGAGACACTGAGCTCCCATCTGCTGGGTCACTCCCTAAATGCCCCCCAAGGAACCAAAACCAGGGAATGCCCCAGGGAACTAAAACTGAGAGCTGGGAACTCAATCAAGGTCTTGCATGTGGGTGACAGGGACTCAATTATCTCAGGCATTCCCGCTGCCTCCCAGGGTGCATATTAGCAGGACGCTGGAATCAGGAGCAAAGCCAGGACTAGAACCCACGCACACCAACAGGGTTCGAGCATCGTGTTCACTGGCATCTCCTCCGCTAAGCCAAACAGCCACCTCTCAAGCTACTTTAGTTGTTATCTCGTTCCCTGGGCTGAGTTTTTACAGGATACAATGGCACAGCCCTTACGCAGAGGATTTGACTAAATGAGTACACAATGACAAAATTGTGAGGATTCTAGAATTATTAACTATGATCACCATTGTTACGACCATATTACTTTGTCAACAACTCCTTTAAATATATTCTCAAAATACTTATTTGCATTTATAATCAATTCCTCTACTTAATTACTGCAGGCTATAAACATATTGACTGGCTCACTGAAGGATAATATCCAAATAAAATTTTTGTCTTTATTTATGTATGTTGAGAAAAAATCATTACTGTTGGCAAGTATTTAGAATTAGTTCAAATGTTTCTTCTTACAGAAGTATTTTCAAAATGTTACTTTTGCAGGACAATGTTACCTGGATATTTGTCAAAGTGTACTGCTCTCACCTATCATCTCATCCATTTGTAAAGACAAGGCACAGCTGCACAAAGCAGTCCTCATGCAAACCTCGGTTGCTGAGTATAAAAATAACCACTGCCCCGAAACCTGCAAACGAAGCCCCAACTTAGTTAGGACTCCCAGAAGCAGCCTGGCCACAGGATGTGAGGGCAAGCAGCTCATCTGGGAGGTGTGGGGGACGCCGGGAATGGGCTGGGGAAGTGGTGGAAGAAATGAAGGCGGTCAGGGGTTGGCACTGTGGTGCAGCAGATAAAGCCACCACCTGCAGTGCTAGCATCCCACGTGGGCACCGGTTCAAGTCCTGGCCGCTCCATTCCCATCCAGCTCTCTGCAATGGCCTGGGAAAGCAGCAGAAGATGGCCCAAGTGCTCGGGCCCCTGCACCTATATGGGAGACCCAGAAGAAGCTCCTGGCTCCTGTCTTCAGATTTGTCCAGCTCTGGCCATTGTGGCCATTTAGGGAGTGAGCCAGCAGATGGAAGACCTCTCTCTCTCTCTCTCCCTCTCTGCCTCGTCCTCTGCCTCTCTGCAACTCTGTCTTTCAAATAAAATAAATCTTAAAAAAAAAGAAGGCAGTCAACAAAGTATGTGTTCTTTTAAAAACAAACTAGTATGTATTTATTTTCATTTTATTTCAAAGGAAGAAATACAGAGAGAGATTTTCAGGCTGCTGGTCCATTCCCCCAAATGCCCACAACAGCCAGAGCTGGGCCAGGCTGAAATCAGGAGCTGGGAACTCCATCTGGGTTTCCTACATGGGTGATAGGGACACAAGAATTTGAGTCATCATCTGTTGCCTTCCAGGCGTGCATCAGCAGGAAGCTGGGTTGGAAGTGGGCAGCCAGGATTCGAACGACTCACTCTAAGTGGGGTGCAGGCATCTCAAGTAGCAACGTAACTGCTGCACCATGACGCCAGCCCCGAAGTGTGTGTTCCTAAGTCAGGTACGGTGGTGAAGCGACCAGAGCTCAACCCACCAGAGGGCTGAGGGGCTGGGGTACTCACACGTCTGTTCCCATCAGTCATCCATACTGACTCCACAGCTATCTGCGGGAAAGGGCGGGGCCGGCTCCTCCGGTTCTGGGAAGGGCCCTCAGAACAGAACGGCAGGCGTTGCCAGTTCCACGTGGCCACAGCACAATGAACTGGGAACACCTGAAGGGCACTGACAGCCCCCACGACAGCCCCCTCCAAGTAAAGTAAAGGCATCAATGTCCTATTCCAGAGGTGACACAGAGAAGTGTCGAGATCGTAAACGGACACATTTTTTCTCTGAGAGTTAAAAATCAACTTTTAAGTTTCCTTCTACTTAATGCATTAGATCCTGATTTCTAACTTCTGGAAGTGATGTATATAAGATGGTAAAAGAAATTAACTTCTTAAAAAATGATCAATTTATTGAAAGTAAAAAAAAAGTGGGAAAAATTATACAAATGCTACACCAATACACAAAGGTAATGAGGAAATGACTGAAGTTTACAAGTTACCCATATTTCACAGGTAGCATAAAGCCAGGATGTAATACTAGTGCCTGTTCCTCCAGGCACCAGGAGACATAACGGAGAAGGGGCCGGTGTTGGGGTGCACACATCAAGTTGCTGCCTGTCACGGCAGCCCCCCATGTGAGCACTGTTTCCAGTCCGAGCTATTCCGCATGTGACCCAGCTTCCTGATAACGCATCTGAAAAGCACCAGGGGATGGCCCAGTGTGTGAGCCCCTGCCACCGCATGGCAGACTGGGAAGAAGCTCTTGGCTCCTGGCTTGGTCCTGACCCAGTCCCAGTCACTGTAGCCATTTGGGTTATGAACCAGCAGATAGAAGCACCCCCTCTCACTCTCCCTCCCTCTCTCTCTCTCCCTCTCCGTGTGTGCTTCAAATTAATTAATTAATCTTTGAGAGAGAGAAACAAGGCAAGAACCGTGCATAAAGGATTTTTACCACCTAGCACTGAGAACTTATTTCACCTCACTTTAGCTTCCTTAGGAAGCTCTGCCAGTCTTCACAAAACACAAAAACAATGACAGTTCTAGATCTCTCTTTCTCCCCTAAATAAAGCCCTCACTTTCCTGCGCATTTCTCTCACAGAATAAAATCCTTAAAAACTTAAAAAAAAAAGAAAAAGAAAAAAACGACAGGGCTGTGCACGCACAGAGCGAGGGTCAGAGCTTATTAGACGATGGTTTCAAAGGAGAGGAAAGACGTCTTCAGGGCAGCAAAGAGAGGGCGGAGCGAGCAGGCGTGGAGCGGTCACAGGCAGAGAGGGCAGGCGGAGACCCTCCGCCCACTGACCCACCTCCTACACCACTCCATTCAGAGCTGGAGTCCACATCTGGGAGCAGGAAGGAGGAAGAGGAAGCCCACTGCTGATGAATGCCGCCAAGCTGTCCCCAAAATGTGCTGTCACATTGTGGAAGAAGACAGAAAACCCAGATGGCAATTTTTAGATTTTCAACTTCCTCTACAGAAATCACATTTTCCGGTATAGCCTAATTCTATTTAGTGCGTCTGAGAGATGGCTGTATGTCATTAACAATGGCCAGGCAAGAAAATAAAGTCATTAGGCTGAGCCAGCTGCACGGGCCCTGTGTCCTTGGGGTGGAGGAGCCGTGGGCAGGAGCTGCTGCTGGTCTGCCTCCAGTGCCGTGCGGCCTCCAGGGGCCGTCACAAGTGGAAGCACAAATGTGGACTGACAGCAACATCACATCCGATCAAGGCCCGGTCTTAGCAGCAGGGCCACAGACCTGGGAGGGAAGAGGCCCAAATGGTTGACTCTGAGAGCAAATCGGTGCTTATTTGCATTAGAGCTTGAATTTGCATGTTGGTTGCTTCCCTTAGCTCCAGAAAATGCAACTATAATCTGTGCTTGCCACGCTTACATCCTCTTATTTTCAAACTGGGTTAGCCAACTCTGGGGAAAAAAAAATCAATACCAGGGGCAGTAAGGGGTAAGGTGGTTACTCCAGGAATGCACCTTGGAATCAGTAGCCTGGGTGGCTCGGCCACACCCTGTAGCATGAGACCTGGCTAAACCGGCTTAGTTCCTGAGAGGTTTTCTTCTTCTGTAAAATGGGGCAAGAGAGGTGCCGTTTCATAGGAGTCTCAAGAGAATTCAACGAGGTAAACTCGCAGCTTGGAGCCTTACCCATGGGTAGTGCGTGAGAAATGCATGCTTCTGACTAAATAGGACCGGTTTTTATGGTAGCAATCTTTATTTACCCTTTGACACCCTTCTTCGATGCTGAACACAAAAGGATATGAAGAGGAATTGGCACAGAAATGGAGACAGGATTTGATCACATGCAATCCGTTTAAGAAGATAAAAGGAGAGGAGGGATGTATTAGTCAGAGTTCTGCAGGGACCGACAGGACGCAGAGAGATACAGAAGAGGAGATGTCTCGTGAGCTCTGGCTCACGCAGTTACGGAGGGGGAGAAATCCCATGACCTGCAGTCTGCAAATTGGAGACCTGGGAAAGCCAGTGATGTGCACCAGGCTGAGCTCCGAGGCCCGAGAACCAGGGAGCCAGTGGTGGGACCGGAGCGAAAGGAAGCCTGATGGGGGCTGGGAGTGGGAAGTAAATAAAGGAGTGATCCTGCTGTTATAGATTGAAAAGGCCTAAGGTGCAGCAGCTCTGATGCCTGAGGGTAGGAGATGATGGCTGTCCCAGCCTAAGAAGGGGGAAAGAGGGCCCAGCACTGTGGTGTAGTGGGTAAAGCTGCTGTTTGCAACACCGGCATCCCGTAAAGGCACGAGTTTTGAGTCCCAGCTGCTCCACTTCTGCTCTGGCTCTTTGCTAATGGTCCAGGAAAGCAGTGGAAGATGGCCAAGTACTCAGACCCCTGCCACTTGCATGACAAACCCAGATGAAGCTCCTGGCTAATTTGCTTCAGCCTGGTCCAGTTTGGGGAGTAAGCCAGCGGATGGACGCTTCCTCTCTCGTCTCTCTCCCTCTCTCCATAACTCTGCTTTTAAAAACAATTACACTTTTTAAAAGCAGACAGACAGAAAATCCACCCTTCCTCTGCCTCTTTGTTCTCTCTGAGCCCTCAGCAGACTGCGTGATGCCACTGACAATAGGGAGCAGCCTGGCTCAAGTGCTGATGTCATCCCTCTGAGTCCTCAGGGCACCCCGGCCCCATCAAAGGGACCCATGACATTACTAGAAGGAGGGACGATGAACCAGGTAGCGGTAAGCTTCTGAACCCCGACTAGGAATGGAAGGTGGGCAAAGATAAAGAACCCATTATGAGAATCCATTGCTGCTCGTAAGCACAAATGGATGGGACAGCGGCAAAGCAGAACATTTAAAATAATTAGTAGGAAACTACATATGCTGATTCCCAAATAAAATAGGAATAAGAAATAAATAAAAATAAGAAAGAGTACAACTGAAACGCCTCCTACAAGGGAGAAAAGGGACCGTACTGCTTTTGCTGGCCATCTGTGGGGAGCAGCCCGGACTGGACTAAGTTACTGGAATTAAGACTTATTCTATGCATCTGCTCTCCTGTGGGGAGCAACCCGGACTAGACTGAGTTACTGGAATTAAGACTTATTCTATGCATCTGCTCTCCCACAATATGGCGCTGGGAGAGAAGAAAACAGCTTCTACACAGCTGCCTCCAGTTCAGCCAATGAACTGTAGGACTTGCTCCTGGTTGGAGGAGAGCAGCGTACTCGGCGTGTGGGCAGCCGAGTTGGGATTGGTGGAAGAGGACTATAAAGGAGGAGAGAGACGGCATGCACCAGGAACATCTATGGGGAACATCTAAGGGAACCCGTGCAGCCCCCGAGAAAGCCGGCCGGCGGTGTGCCGCTCCCCTGCGGAAGTGGGGAATGCGGCCAGGGGGAACTGCCCTTCCACGGAGGTGGAAGGGATAGTAGCCAACCCGGGAAGAACCAGCAGCAAACCCGGGGAGGGCCGAGCAGACGAAAGAACAGCGCAGGGTCCTGTGTCGTTCCTCCACGAAGACGGGGAGCGACATAATGGTGCCGTGACTCGGATATGAAGCCTAGGCAGGGTTCTATGTCGTTCCTCCACGAAGACGGGGAGCGACATAATGGTGCCGTGACTCGGATAGGAAACCTAACTCGGATAGGAAACCTAGGACGGATAGGAAACTTAGGAGGGAAGAAACGGGAAGAAGCAGGAAAATACCGGAGAGAGAGACTAGCAAAGAGCCTAGGTGCCGGAAGAAGCTATTGAAAGCCTAGGCATAGACTCGGATATGGACTGTGGGAAAGAAGTTAGGATTGAAAGCGAAAGTGAAAGCTTTCATAGACTCGGATGCGGACTATGGCGGGGAAGCTAGGAGATTGAAAGCGAAAGTGAAACCTGGAGGAGGCTTGGACTCGGATACGGACTGTGGGAAAGAAGTTAGGATTTAAAGTGAAAGCAAGAAGAAACTTAGACTCAGATACGGACTGCAGGTTGAAAGTGAAAGTGAAACCTATAAGAAACTTAGACTTGGATACGGACTGTGGGGAGAGGCCAGGAGAAATGAGGGAGGAATATTGTTGGAAGAAAACTTAGGGAAACATACCGGGTAGAGAAAAATGTTAGGGAGGATGAAGCCGCGAGTGCAGGCCAAGCCATCTTGGAATTCTTCAAGTCAGCCCGGGGAGCAAGAGGCGAAGATCTGGAACCAGAGGCAGAGACGTGGGCCACCAGGATTCGCCAGGTTAGTCCGGGGAACTTGGACTGAATGCCGGTGGTGGCGGAAACATTCGCGGAAGCCGCCGCGTGCAGAGAGAGCACGGGGCGTTGGCGCAAGGCCGTGGTGCGGGCGCGAAGTGCGTGGAGACCGCGGAGCGTGCGCGCAGAGCCGGGAACCCGCCGGCGGGGCGAGGCGCCGGGAAGCCGCGCAGAGCCGTGAAGCTGCCGCGGGGCGAGGCGCCGGGAAGCCGCGCAAAGCCGGGAAGCCGCGCAGATCAGAGAAGCGCGGGCTGAAGTGGCTCAGCCGGAAAGGTGCCGAGAAGCAGCCTCGGGGCGGGCGCAGCCGGGAAGCCGCGGGGATAAGAATGAGAGCGGGAAGCCGCAGGGATAAGAGAAACAGAAGTTTTAGAAGTAAAGTGAGAGAAATAGGAATGCTGGAAGATAGAAGTGGAATGGGAGAAATAGGAATGCCCGGACATAGAGAAATAGAGAAATAGAAAGGCCTCCCCACAACATGGCAATTAGAAAGCTTGGATTCGGTCTGCCCGATAAGTGAGGCGATGAGCACCTGCGGCGGCTAGCAGCTTATGCGCCGCAGGTCACCGAAGACAGGCACGAATTAACATCAGTAAGGCCTCCCCACAATACAATTAGGAGGCTTGGATTCGGTCTGCCTGATTAGGCGATAAGCACCAGCAGGCAGCTCGACCAGAGTATGAGCTGCAGGTCACCGAAGATAGGCACGAATCAACACCAATAAGCCTCCCCACAATATGGCGCTGAGAAGGCTTGGATTCGGTTTGCCTGATAGGTTTTGTAAGCACCTGCAGGCAGTTCTAGCAGAGCAGAGCATGCGCTGCAGGGCACCGAACACAGGCACGCATCAGCGCCTAAAAACCTCCTTACAACATGGCGAAGAGAGGACCCGGATTCGGTTTGCCTGATTGATAGGACTTGTAAGAACCTGTGGCAACTCTAGCAAGCAGAGCAGAGTGTGTGCCGCGGGACACCGAAGACAGGCGCGTATCAACGCCAAAAAAAAAATAAAATAAAATAAAATAAAAAGAAAGGGGGATCTGTGGGGAGCAACTCGGACTATACTGTTACTGGAATTAAGACTTATTCTATGCATCTGCTCTCCCACTGTGGGGAGCAACTCGGACTATATTGTTACTGGAATTAAGACTTATTCTATGCATCTGCTCTCCCACAATATGGTGCTGGGAGAGAAGAAAGAGGCTTCTACACAGCTGCCTCCAGTTCAACCAAGGAACTGTAGGACTTGCTCCTGATTGGAGGAGAGCAACGTACTCGGCGTGTGGGCAGCCGAGTTAGGATTGGCGGAGGAGGACTATAAAGGAGGAGAGAGACGGCATGCACCGGGAACATCTATGGGGAACATCTAAGGGAACCCGTGCAGCCCCCGAGAGAACCAGCCGGCGGTGTGCCGCTCCCCTGCGGAAGTGGGGAATGTGGCCAGGGGGAACTGCCCTTCCACGGAGGTGGAAGGGATAGTAGCCAACCCGGGAAGAACCAGCAGCAAACCCGGGGAAGGCCGAGCAGACGAAAGAACAGCGCAGGGTCCTGTGTCGTTCCCCCACGAAGACGGGGAGCGACATAATGGTGCCGTGACTCGGATATGAAGCCTAGGCAGGGTTTAGTGTCGTTCCTCCACGAAGAGGGGGAGCGACATAATGGTGCCGTGACTCGGATATGAAGCCTAGGCAGGGTTTAGTGTCGTTCCTCCATGAAGAGGGGGAGCGACAGCCATCTATCAGCAGGAGTTTCAAAACAACACCTCTAGCGGCAGCGTACTGTCCCCACTGTGACACAGGCTCCAGGGTCTCCCCTCTGCTACAGTGCCAGCTTCTTCCTTTGCCCCTACACAACTCACTCTCTATCCAGCAGCCAAATGAGTCTTTTAAACACATGAGCGCCATTATGTCACCACTTGGCTTCAAACTTCCCCTAAGGGCTTCCCAGTACATCTCATACAGAACCCAAACCCAGCGCCACGGCCCGAGAGGACACGATCTGGCCTCTGACTACCTTTCCACGTTCCTCTCGCACCACCACCTTGCTCACGACTCCAGCCAGGCCACTGCAGGGCTGCTCCTGCCGCCCAGGCCTCTCCTGCCAGGTGTCTGCATCCAGTGTCAGACAGCGAGCGCCTCCTGGAAGGGGCCTTCCTCAACCTCCTGACCAAACGATAACTCTCACGCTCCAACCTCTAGTCTGTGACTTGGATTCTTAACCCTAGGCCAAATCACCTTATAGATTCCTCTGTGAGCCCATCTGACGCCCTGGTAGAGGTCAGCACTGGGCAGAGGGAATGGTTCATTAAGACAGCTCAGGAACTAGAGTGGCACTGGTACACAGAAGAGATCTCTTAGATAGGCATATATTATTATAGTATGCTATATATAATATGTTGACATTTTATAGAGTATATTTTATTTATATATTGTCTTTTTAAAAAGGACTTATTTATTTGAAAGGCAGAGTTACAGAAGAGAGGTGGGAAGACAGAGAGATACCTGCTGGTTCACTCCCTAAAAGGCTGCAATGGCCAGGATTGGGCCAGGCTGAAGCCAGGAGTCTTATCTGGGTCTCCCATGTGGGTGTCAGGGGCCCAAGGAGTTAGGCCACCTTCCACTGGGAGCTGGATCAAAAGCAGACCAGCCAGGACCCAAACTGATGCTGGCATCGCAGGCGGTGGCTCAGCGCTCCATGCCACAGTGCCGGTCCCCTAAATATTACCTCCTGAATAATATGCCATGTATCCGTATGTAATCCATAGTTCACTCTGTTACTCCCCTGGGGCTTCCACCGCCTTCCTGCTTTGTGGGACTGTATGATTCAGAGGTAAAAGCAGAAGTGTCTGAACCCAGCTTGTCTTCTCCTTCCTGAAGTCCTTACTGAGTTACAGAGATGCTGGGGTGCCAGGGGCAGGAAGTAGAGGCGAGAAGTGGAGCAGAGTTTCCACCAGCAGGGGAGATCTGCAGGCTGGTGATGGACAAGCCTTCAAGCTGCCTCCTTAGAGATCCCAGACAGAGGAGGGGAAGACAGCTTCCTGGTGGGCTCGGGGAGGCAGACCCCAGGCGTGGTAATAGCTGAGACTGAGTTTCTAGAAAGACTGAGGGCTGAGGGCTGAGGGCTGAGAGTGGGCTTCATTTTAAACTGGGACATCTCAGACCCACAGCTGAGGTGGGCAAGGGATACAGACAAGCGACACTCCAGCACCCACCGCGGAAACACCACCCCTGGAACAGCTTTCACTGCAAAGACTCCAGAGTGCCAGGGCTGGCTGGGCACTCCTGCACCTGCCTTCCCTGGCATCTACGAGGGAGGTGCTCCTCTCCCTTCCCCCACCCCCTCCTTTCTTTCTGCCTGCCTGTCAATCTATTGTTTGGCAGCTAGCTCCAGGTTCATCCAGGACAAGTGGCAGAACCACCCAAAGGTGGTCCCACTTTGGAGGTCAATTCCCCAGAGACCCACATTTCTACCCTGAGCCTCTCTGCCTGGAGGGGCAGGAAGAACTCTCCGGTCAAAAGCCAAGCACCCAGCACCAGTTCTTTCTGCGTCAGCTTCCTCCTGCAGCTGGAAGCGAGCAAGAGCTGAGGGCCCGTCGTGGGGAGACCAGTCACAGCATCCTGCTCTCCAGTAGGAATGCGGTGTCCTGGGCCGGAGAGCCGCAGGGTGAGGCGTGGGCTACCACTGTCTGCAGGGCTCCGCGCTGGGATAGCTTTCACCTGCAGAGGGCACAGCCAGAAAGCAAGCACTTAGGCAGAGAGAGCCCAGGACACTGCTGGACTGTATCCCTTTCTTGTCTCACTGTGTGACAGTCAGTGCTGTTTTCTTGCCGGAAAGATAACTAACTCATCCTGGGATACCCACAGGCAGGTGAAGTGTCAAATGCCACGCAGAACAGCCATGTCATCCATTGCTCCCTCCCCGGGAGAGCAGCAATGGGTTATTGGCCTGCAGGGACTTCTCAGGTATTCCTACTAGCCAGGGTTATTTCTGTGAAAGCTGTGGCTTTCAAATAAATAAATCAATTTTAAATAAATAAATAGATAGATAGATACAAAGAATAGCTTAGAGGAGATCGTGTTCTAGACAGAGGAATGACTCCAACAGTGGAAACTTGGGTCACAAAAGGCAGGAACCACAGCTGGGATCCCCTGAGATCATAACATCACGTCTCTAGCTGGGGACTGAACCCCGAGGAGCCCATCTGGCTGCTGAGGGAGCCTGAGTGTCCAGGTAAACCCCGGACTCTCCAATGATGCCCCACTCCCTCTCTGCCTGCCTCTCTTCTGGTCGATGACCCAGCAGTCTGCATTCTGAGACAGGTCCCCACCAGCGCTGCTGTGGGGACTGGAAGGGACTCAGCTCAAGAAGGGTATTTGGCTGAGCTTTGTCAAACTCAAACACTTGGTGACCCAGGATATCTGCATACTCTCACCTGGCAGGAGTTGCTGGTAATCTGGGTGCCTGCAGGCTAAGGGACCATGGAAAGGTGCTCAGCTCACATTGGAGGAAGAGGTGGGCAAGGTGGGGTTGGAGCTGATGGACAGTCCCTTGACACTATTTGCGATGTTTGCACCCAGGCCTTGCTTTCTAGAACTGCTCACAGCCAACAACTGTGCATGATGGGTTCCAAGGCAGGGCCCCTCTAACGCAGGACCCTGTGGGCCTGGCCGAAGCCTTCTCAGAACTGCACTGCAGTCTCCGTGTCTTCCTATCCAGCCTGCTCCTCTAGCTCCTTAAGCAGGTATCCCCTCTGCAGAGCAGGCTGAAGGCGCTCCGGGTCTCGTCCTGCACTTTTCCTTTTCTGGCAATAAATCACCTGCAGCTCATCACACCTTGGCTCCTGCTTTTCAGAGGATCCAAACTGCTGGCACAGATGGGGTTTGGGGACTGCCTCATTTACCACTGGGGAGACCAAGAGGCACTCTCCTGAGCGGGCTGTAGGGCACAGAAGGTCACGGGCACAAAGCGGCAGCTGAACTGCTGAAGCATCACGTGTGGTGGCCTGGGGAAGCACCCTGGTGGGAGGGAACAGCCTTGCAGATGCAGGGAAGAATCAGGGACCTGCCACTTTGGAGAAGTTCCTAGGGGTCCAAAGGTCAGGGAGGTGACAGAATGCCCCTCTAAAATAGGAGATGGGGCTGTAGCTGTCAATCAGTAGCCTCTGCTGGCAACAATGGAATCCCACGTCAGAGCATCAGTTTGAGTCCTGGCTGTTCCGCTTCTGACCCGGCTCCCGGCTGATGCACCTGGGAAAGCAGCAGAAGATGGCCCAAGTGTTTGGTCCCCTGCCACCCATATGAGAACCAGGATGGAGTTTCAGGCTTCTGGTTCAGCCTGGCCCAACCCCAGCCATTTTGGCCATTTGGGGAGTGAACCAGTGGATGGAAGATCTCCCTCTTTCTGTCTCTGTCTCTGTCTTTCCCTCTCTTTCTCTGTCACTATACCTTTCCAATAGATAAATTAATCTTTAAAATAAATAAGAGACAAATTGCCACAACCTCCCTTGCAAGAGTCTTGATGCAGCCCTGGGATTCTGGGGCAAGGCCACGTCATCCACCAGAGACAAGTACCTGCCATTCGAGAACAACTCCCGGGAAACTGCTGGGCTCTGGCAGAAACAGAAGCCTGACCACTGGGCACAAACTGACCTCATCTGAAAACGCCTGTTGGGAGCTTAGTCTTGTTGGATCCAGCAAATCACAAAGTTGATTGTACCCAGCAGCATGACATTTTAAGTTGTAAGTGAAACATAGGAGACCAAGTTTTATGAACAGATAGTCCAGACTACTGGGTCACCTGTCACAGTGGCACCAGCACCCCTCTCCTGGCTTGTAAGTGTGTCACACAGCTGATGTGGAGAAAGAAGCCCTAGCTTGGTTCAGAGTAGGTTGGTTTGGTGGCTGGTTGCAAGGCAATGGAGCGTAGCAAACCCAGCAGCTGTACTACAGCTACATTCAGGAGTGGCCTTGAAACAACGTGGATGGAGATGGACAGTCTTCCCAGTGGATGGAGCTGAACATGGTGTGTGTGGTCGGCCAGGTGCAGGAAAGGAAAAGCAGTCTGACATGAGAAAATTAAGAGATTTATGGGCTGAGGTCCGTGCATGTCTGATTAGAGGCCCAGGAGATCAGAGACCAGGTCTGGGTCAGAGCCATCGGGATGAACAGAAGGGAAAGGGTACAAAGTGACAGGACTGTATCAGATTTTAATACTTCCAGGATGGCCGGTGCCACGGCTCACTAGGCTAATACCTCCCAGGAAGCATCTACCACAGCGTAAGTACTCAGTGACCAAGCAGGTAAAATATCTCAGCCAGGCGAGACAGGCTGCTTCTGACTGGATCACGCCTCTCTTTGGGGCAAGCTCTGCGCTGGGCTTTCTGGGACATCCTCAGAACCTCACTGTCTACAGCTCTTCCTACCCGATCCTCTCTTTGCCATAGCTTCCGTGCAGTCTGAGGGTTCTCCCTAACGACCCTGCCCCACGTTACATTCAGGAAACTCTCTGCTGCTTCTAATGCCATCTTGGTACCTCTTCCTGAGGGTCTGAGTTGACATGCTAGCACTCCTCACTGGATTGGCAAGACCCCTGGAATCTGCACAGCCTTGAAGGAAGAAAGTGAGACAGAACTTCAGAACTGCACCACCTACAAATTTAACAAGACAGCTTTCAATCTTCTGTGGCTATCCTGGAACAGGATGAGCTCTGCAAATTGACAGCAAAGGGGAAGAGAAAGCGGAGCCCTTCTCCGTCTCCTTTGCTGGTTTCCTTTTGCCTATTGGACCTCCGAGTGATGGACAAGCTTGGCTTCAGTTCATGGACACTTCCATTCATTAGCAAAATGATTTCCCAGTGGATCTCATAGAAACTGGCTTAAAATAACATCTATGTGTAGATGACTTTCACAGTTATATTTCAGGTCATCAAAGTTAAAAACTCTTGGTTAAGAACATAGTTAAAGGCTGGCGCCGCGGCTCACTGGCTAATCCTTCACCTGCGGCGCCGGCACCCCAGGTTCTAGTCCCGGTCGGGGCGCCGGATTCTGTCCCGGTTGCCCCTCTTCCAGGCCAGCTCTCTGCTGTGCCCCGGGATGGCAGTGGAGGATGGCCCAAGTGCTTGGGCCCTGCACCCACATGGGAGACCAGGAGGAAGTACCTGGCTCCTGGCTTCAGATTGGCGCAGCGCCAGCTATAGTGGCCATTTGAGGGGGTGAATCAACGGAAGGAAGACCTTTCTCTCTGTCTCTCTCACTGTCTAACTCTGCCTGTTCAAAAAAAAAAAAAAAAAAACATAGTTAAGCTCATGCCATATTAGAAAACCTGGGTTCAATTCCTGGCCCTGGCTCCAGCTTCCTACTAATGCGACCCTGAGAGGCAGCAGATGATGGCTCAAGTAGTTGGGTTTCTGCTACTGACAGAAGAGACCTGAATTGAATTTCTGGCTCCAACATTTAGCCTGGTCCAGCCCTAGCCATAGTGAGCATCTGTGGAGTGAATTACTAGATGGGAGTTTCTTTCTCTCTCTCTCTCTGCCTCTCAAATAAGTAAACAAACAACCCTTGTGCTTCAGAGGATAGCATCAAGGGAAAAGACAACCCGCAGACTGGGAGAAAATATTTCAACATCATTAGTTGTTAGTGAAACACAAATCAAAATTACAACATGACTATATTATACGGCTGTAATAAAGCAAGGGTTGTTGAGTATCTGGAAACACTGGAACTTTGGGGCAATGCTGGTGGAAATACAACATGGTCCAGCTGTGTTAGAGAACAAGTTTCAGTTCCTGAAAAGGTTACCCAGCATTCCAGATCCAAGTATGCCCACGAGAATTGACAACACATGTTCACATAAAAACTTGTATGTAAACATTTACAGAAGAACTAATCGTGACATTACAGAGTGGAAACAACTCAAGCGTCCATCAGCTGATGCACGAGTCAACACAGTAGGGCATATCCACACAACGGAATACTAGTCTGCCCTAAAAAGCAGCACACACTCAGCCCCTCGGAAACATGATGCTCAGAGAAAGAAGCCAAATAGAGGATTCTGTTTTCATGAAATGTCCCTATTAGACAAGGAAAAAGAAAGAGGAGTAGATTAATGATCAAAGGGGCTCCAGGGAGAGCCGAACTAGGCTTTGACTGCTAATGGGTATGTGATTCCTTTAGCGGGAAACGAAAATGCTCTAAAATTAGAGAGTGGTGATTATTGAACAATCTTGTGAATGTACTCAACCATACTAAGTTGTAGGTTATCCTTCAGAAGGGTAAATTTATGGCACGTAAATTATGTCTCAATAAAACTTCTACACAAAAGAAACAAACCACAGGAATCCAAAACAATAATGGTAAGTCCATAAATCCAGCTTTCCCCGCTAAACTCCAAATTGGTATGTCTTACTGGCTGCTAGAAATTTCCACTGGGATGCCTCACAGGCATCTAACACTTAACGTGTCCCACACCGAACTCCTGGATCTCTGCAGCACCCCCCCCCATTACTCCTCTCAGTTTTCTCCATCTCAGTGAATGCTACCTCTATGTTTCCAGTTGCTCAGATCAATGAAAAAACTGGAGCCACTCTTGGCTGCTTCCTTCACACCCTGCATCCAGTCCATCAGTCAGTCTTATCCTAACTGCAAGATGTTTGCAGAACCGAGTCACTTCTCACATGGTCACATGCATCACTCTGGCCCAAGCCCCATCATCTCTTGCCTGGATTATGCCATTAGCCTCGGAACTGATCTCCCACCTCTACCACTGCCCTGTCAAGGCTCAGACTGTGCTCCTTCAAATGCCTGTGTAGAGACTGCAATCTGTAGGGGCCGCTGCTTTACCTGCAGTGCCGGCATCCCATGTGGGTGCTGGTTCGAGTTCAGGTTGCTCCACTTCCGATTCAGCTCTCCTTATGGCCTGGGAAAGCAGTAGAAGACGGCTCGAGTCTTTGGACACCTGCACCTGTGTGGGAGACCCAGAAGAAGCTCCTGGCTCCTGGATTCAGATCGGCTCAGCTCCAGCTGTTGGCCATTTGGGGAAAGAACCAGTGGATGGAAGACCTCTCTCTCCCTCTCTCTGCTTCTCTGTAATTCTGCCCTTCAAATAATAAATGAATGAATGGATGGATGGATGAATGAATGAACGAATGAATGAATAAATGAAACTGCAATCTGCAGTACCCAAGAATGTGATTGGATTTGGAGACAGGCACTTTGGAGAGATGATGAAATTAAAAAATGAGCCCACGGAGGTGGCCCTAATCCAATCTGACTGGTGTCTTTATAGGAGGAGGAGATTTGGACAAACAACAGGACACCAGAGACCACGCGAGAACACAGGAAGAGGGCAGTCTTCTATGAGGCAGGGACAAAGGCTTCAGGACAAAATAAACCTGCCGTCCTCTTGATCTTGGAACTCCGGCCTCCAGAACTGTGAGAAAACAGATTTCTGGTGTGTGAGCCACCAGTGTGTGGCATTTTATTCCGGCAGCCAAGCAAAACAACAACCTGCTATAGCCTATTTTTCACACAGCAGCCAGAGTGATCTCTTGAGATCACTGCTTCTTTGCCAACCACCCTGGCCTGTAAGTTTCATTCGCTTTCTGACCTGATCTCCTGACCAGCACACTGCCACTGCACAACTCCCAAGGCACCACGAACCTCCCACCTCTCCCTTACACCGCTCCTGTCTGTGCTGGAGCCACGCTGACCTTTGGGAAGCTCCACAGACACCAACCACCCTCTTGTATTATGGCCTTTGCACATGCTCCGTGCTAAAGATACTCGCCCACACACCCTGTGGCTCACTGCCTTGTTCTTCAGCTAGTGCTCAAAGGTTGCCCCCAAGGCGTCTTCCCTAACTGCCCTGTCCATAATGACCTCACCTCACCCTGGTCACTTTCTTTCTTGCTTCTTAAAGGTTTATTTTATTTATTTGAATGGGGGAGAGAGAGAGAGAGAGAGAGAGAGAGAAAATGAGAATCTCTCATCTGCTGATTCACTCCCCAAATGGAGTAACAACCAGGGCCAGGCCAAGGCAGAGCTAGGAGCTTCATCTGGATCTTCCAAACGGGTGACAGGGGCCCAAGCTCTTGGGCCATCTTCTGCTGCTTTCCCAGGCCATCAGCAGAGAGCTGGATCAGAAGTGGAGAAGCTGGGACTCAAACTGTGTCCATATGGGATGCCAGTGTCGCAGGCAGCAGTTTTACCCACTAAAGCATAATGCCAGCCCCAATACACCCACCCCCGCCCTCTGCCACTTTCCACCCCAGGGACCTTGACGTCACTCTTCTTTTGCCATTCATCATCTGACCTCTTACTAACATATTTCACTGCTGACTTTGTCATGGATCTCCCTGACTGCAAAGTCAGCTCCATGAAGACAGGGACTTTACTGTGTTCTTCGCTGTATCCTCATGGCCTCAGGCTCTGCCTGGCACACAGTTCAATAAATGATTTTTTTTTTTAAATAAAAAGGGAAGGGTAAAGGAATTGATAATATTTTGACTACATTTAAGACTGGTCACTTTCTCTGCTAAAAATCTTGGAACCAAATTCGTGTGTGCTGACTCCAGTAACTATCCGAGGGAAATTATGCACAAACCTCGATGGGGTTTCATTGGTTTCCCCTCTTCCTTTGATGGAGAAACACAGTTGGCCATCTGTTTTTGAGGATTCTGCATGCATGGGTTCAACCAACTGCAGATAGAAAATACTTGGAAAAAAACTATCAGACTTCTTCCTTGCCATTATTTTCCAAACAGTTCAGTGTTAACAACTATTTACATAGCATTACACTCTGCTAAGTATTATAATAATCCAGGAATGATTCGAAGCATATGAGTGGATGTGAGTAGATTGTGTGTAAATGTGCCATTTTTCAGCAAGAACTTGGCCAGCCCTTGATGCTGGTATCCCAGGCAGGTCCTAGAACAACCTCCCTTGCATATCTGGTGATGACTGTACTGTAGGGTTTTTTATTGTTGCTGTTGTTATTTGTAATTGGTAATTCTGGAAACTTGGAGTAAAACAAAATAAACTTTAAAACATTTTAAAAATGTCTTTGGGGTGGATTTTTGGCACAGGGGATAAGATGTCACTGGATGTTTATATCCCACGTCAGAGCGCCTGGCTTTGAAGCCCAGTTCTGCTTCCAGTTCGGGCATGTGTTAGGAGACAGAAGGAGATGGTCAATGACTTGGGTCCTTGCTGCTTAGGCGCAAGATTCAGACAGAGTTACAGGTTCCTTGCTTCAACCAGGTCCACCCCAGGCTGTTGGGGGCTTTTGGGGAATGACCCAGTAGATGCAAGATCTGTCTCTCTCTCTGCCTTTCAAAAAATATAATCTTTTCAAAAAAACGTCTTAAGTTTCCAGCCTTCAGGGATGGGTGTTTGACCTGTGGCCGCCCCAGGGGCGGGAGAAAGACACTTGGCTCACTCCCAGCTTATACTGCCGAGTGCTCTTAGGTTTCTCTTGTCTCAGGAGTTCCTCGGGAAATTCTTCTGAAGATTTGCAAATTTTCCCAGGGATCATTAGCTGCAGAGGAAGAAAAGACACCCTTTTGTAGACCTCCCGGTCAAAGAGTATGGAAAAATGGCATTTGGGGTGGAGGCAAGTGCCTCTTCTCAGCCTGTAAGACACAGGGCCAAAGTTGAAAGGAGAGCTTTAAAACTTGCCTGCCATAAAGGGCACAAGGGCAGTTTCTGGGTTAACAGCCCGGGTGCCAGCAAACAGGAACAGAGCGGCCACTGTCTGGCCCGCTGGGTTCCTCAAGAATGGCTCCAGTCTGGCTCTCCCAGGAGAGGGGCTGGCCGCAAATCTGGCTTTGGAATTCTCCACAGACCTGCAGACTGCACCCCTCTGCTCCCTCAGAGTCCCATCCCCCGGGCTGAGGCCAGGGCCCGAGTGAGTGCCTGACCAGCTTCCAGTCTCTGTGCTCACACGGTCCCTGGCCAAGGACTGCCTGGAGGAGTCTGGAAGCCAGGGAGCCCTGGAGCAGCAGCGGATGGCCCTGTCCAGGAGGAGCTGCTAACGACCACCTGCCCCTTCACAGAGGCCCGCTTCTGTCTCTCCACCATTCCAACCCCTGAGCTGGGGCACGGCCCAGGTGAGAAGCCTGGTGTTTTTCCATCACTATTTCTTGGCCTCCAATTCACTGCGGCCTCAGATTACATCACTTTTCTACTTTCTTTGCTTCTTTGTGTTACGTTGGCCAGCACTTCCCTCGGTGGCTCAGGGAAGTCAAGTGGAGTCAGGAAAAAATTCTCGGGTCTACAAAGCAGAAATTCAAGCTCAATTGTTCCAGCGCGGTCAGTGGCTTTCCACGTGTTGCGGTGCGTCAGACTCCTCTCTGCAGAAATTCTCAAATGTGAACGTACTCAAGAGTTGCCAGGGGACCTGTGGTCACTGTCACCTAGCAAAGATGAAGTGAGCCACGCCCTCGAGCTGTCTGCTGAGTAGGTCTGGGTAGGGCCGAGGAACCTACATTTAAAAAAAAAAAAAAAAGACCAAGTACTCCCATCTGCTGGTCCACTCCCCAAGTGCCCACAAAGCAGGGACTGGGCAAGGCTAAAGGCAGGAGGCGGGAACATAATCCAGGTCTCCCATGTGGGTGCAAGGACCCAAGTCCAATGAGCCATCACCATTGCCTTCCAGGGCCTGCATTCAGGAACCAGGAGCAGGTATTGAACCCAGGTACTCTGACATGTGACGTGAATATCTCAACTGGGATCTTAACTGCCAGGCTAACTGCCTGCCCCAGAACTTACATTGTTAGCAAGAACTGCAGGTTACCAGATGCAGGAGGCTTGACATCCCTGCTGAGAAAAATGGCGGAAGGAGCAGGGTAACCAGACAGGCAGTCTCGGTTTACAATGGTTTGTCTTCCAATTTTTGACATCACCATGATGCAAAAGCAATAAGCATCAGGTAGAAACTGAATTCAAGTTTTCAGTGTTGATTTTTTTCCTCCGGAGCTGGTGGTATACTGTAAAATACTCTTCCTGGATGCTCCTGGTGGCAGCAGAGAGCAGGAACCCTCAGTCAACCCCACTGTCACGAGGGGGAAAGAATGGGTTAATCTTGGCTGCTTTATCGCCAAGCTAAGATGTCCAGAAGTCTAGGGGTATTAACTGTTAAATGCTGTGTAATAAAATTAAATTTCCTAATGATGGCGCTTTTACCTTACAACTCACCCCTGTGATGTGCAAACACTGGGCTACGTGTTCACTGCGAGCCAAGTAGCAGGTGCAGGTGTCTGGTTCTGCCACACCCCTGCGGAGTCAGAATTTGCAGCTGGGCACGTGTCTCATTCCCTAGAGGTATCTGGCACACAGCTAAGCTTGGGGTGCACTACCGAAGGCATGGTTTCATTCAGGAAAAATAAGCCAGACTTCCGCTTCTGAGGTCCCCCACGCCAGGCTCTCATCACGTCCTGGAAACCAGCACGCACGGTTCCTGGCAAAGAATCTGAAGAAAGGCTTCCACGTGCCGCGGCAGCTGCGATCCTTAAATAAAAAAGGACTAGAGAAACGAAAGCGCGATTGCAATCACTTGACAGGGCTTTTCTCTCTCTCCCTGGGCCAGGTAGAATGCCCCAAGGTAAAAGTGGCACCTGGAGCCGCAGCCTGGCTGGGAGACCGCCCTGCCCGGTGTTACTCAGGAAGAGGAGGGAAAGAGCGCCAGCTGTACCTGCCAATCACCTGGGAGCCACCGTGGCTGGCACTCATGCTGAATGGCTGCATATTGCCTCCAGATGGGTTCCTCAGTGCCAGGTGCCAGGTTAGAGCAGCTGCCTGGGAGGGAGTGTTCCCCTGGCAGAGCTGTGTGCACCTGCACGCAGCGATGTCACCTGCGCGCACGCTGGTTTCTCCAGGGTGCAGACAAGCGCACTGGGGCAAGTCAGCAGCCTCAGCACGGGATTCCAGCTGATTCAACTCAGTTTCCGTGGTCAGACTGGTACCTGGGGGCAGCTGCTTCTCAGAGGGAACAGATGGCTCCATTCTGAATTTGTTACAGCTGCAGCTTCACTCAAACTAACATAACCCTTCTTTCCCCATCCTCAAAAAACAAGAGGAAATCACAGGCCGGGCTTTTGCTCAGCTTTTGACCTCTCTCCCAACTCCGATTGCCCAGGGCAGCTTCTCCGCACTCTCTAGCACACAGGGTGAGCTCCCTACCCCAGAACTGCAGTGCACAAGGGTCGCGGCAACCCATTAAGACACAGTTGGGTGTTCTCAGTCTACACCCTGAAACACGTCTGTCCGTATCCACTCCATTTCTCTCCCTTTTCCCCAGACATCTGGGGTCCCTGTTCTCACTGGGTATTCCAGGAACTTCATGATTTAAAACAAAATCAAGGCTGGCGCCGTGGCTCACTAGGCTAATCCTCCGCCTTGCGGCGCCAGCACACCATGTTCTAGTCCCGGTCGGGGCGCCGGATTCTGTTCCGGTTGCCCCTCTTCCAGGCCAGCTCTCTGCTGTGGCCAGGGAGTGCAGTGGAAGATGGCCCAAGTGCTTGGGCCCTGCACCCCATGGGAGACCAGGAGAAGCACCTGGCTCCTGGCTTTGGATCAGCGCAATGCGCTGGCCGCGGCGGCCATTGGAGGGTGAACCAACAGCAAAAGGAAGACATTTCTCTCTGTCTCTCTCTCACTGTCCACTCTGCCTGTCAAAAATAAAAAAAAAATTAAATTAAAAAAATAAAAAAAAAACAAAATCAAAATGGGATGGGGGGAGCAGAAGAACAAGAGAGGAGGGAGGTAAGGAAAAAGGAAAAGGAAACTAGGGCACGGCTCGGGCAGGCCCTGCAGGTGCAGCTGCGTGTGAGGACGGCAGAGGGACTTGTCGGCTCCTGGCTCAGAGCTGCTCAACCAGGGCTGGGCCTGGGGACTGCCCAGGGTCATGCACAATGACCGACCTGTGTCTTCAGGTGTTCTCAGGTCTGAAGAAGATGCTGGGCAGGAAGGAGGCGGGCTCTTTCATCTCCTGCCTGGCAGAAGCATGCTGAGGTCAGGTGCCAACACCATCCCTGCACAGCCCCAGAAAGATACACGAGAGG
This sequence comes from Oryctolagus cuniculus, assembly GCF_964237555.1. Lineage (NCBI taxonomy): Eukaryota > Metazoa > Chordata > Mammalia > Lagomorpha > Leporidae > Oryctolagus > Oryctolagus cuniculus. The sequence continues at coordinate 30,192,289 of NC_091437.1, read as the reverse complement.
AGACCAGGTGGTTCTCCACCACGAGCCGCAGAACAGTCACCTGGGCGGGGAGGGGCTTTTAAAACAGAGGCTGCGAGGGCCCCCTCCCGGATTCAGCAGCTCTGGCCACGGCCTGAGAAGGTGCCTTTTTTTTTTTTTTTTTTTTTTTTTTTTTTTTAATTTGAGACAGGTAGAGTTAGAGAGGGAGAGAAGGAGAAAGGTCTTCCTTCCATTGGTTCACTCCCCAAATGGCCGCCACGGCTTTCACTGCGCCGATCTGAAGCCAGGAGCCAGGCGCTTCCTCCTGGTCTCCCATGCAGGTGCAGGGGCCCAAGCACCTGGGCCATCCTCCACTGCCCTCCTGGGCCACAGCAGAGAGCTGGACAGGAAGAGGAGCAACCGGGATTAAACCTGGCACCCATATGGGATGTCTGCGCCACAGGTGGAGGATTAACCAAGTGAGCCACGGCGCCGGCCTCCAGAAAAGTGCTTTTCTAACAACTTCTGTGATGCGGACGCTGCCAGTCTGGGGACCACCCTTTGAGGACCCAGACTCCAGAGGTCTAATTCCAGCGCTCCAGTTCTGCCACTCTGCAGGTGAAAAGTGACAGTTCCCTCCCACACGCTCATTACCTGGCAGGTCCCTCCACCCTCCCCTCCAGCGTCTGCACACGGACGGTGGATAACCATGGCTGAGTGGAGGGTGCCCCCTTGTGCTCCCAAGCTGTGGTGCACTCTCTCCTCCCTGGAAAGCATAGCCAGATTGCATTTTATCTGCAGACCACGGGAAACCCGAGACCTTCATCGTTCATCAGATCTGCTCCACGTGTAGAAAGCCAGACAAGAATGGCTTCTTCACGTGGCTTTGGGATGGATTTTGGTGCCTAGGAGCTTGGTCTGGATCACACGCTCACTAAATTCTCTGCTGGAGAAGATGCCTTTGTAACATAAGGAAGAAGCAAAACAAGTTCAGAGTCCTCAAAACACCACGTAAGTCAGAAAGGACCCTACCAGGGCTGTGAACCATGCTTTGTTCCCCCCCCACACACACACACACAGCCCCCCGGCTCTCTCGAAGTGGAGAGTCAGCATCTACTGTGGTCAGACGCAAACACTCTCGGGAGCGATGGTCACCAGCGCTGTGCCCAGTTCACGTCAAGGCTACCTCTGAGCTTTGTGCAGTCAGTACGCCGCCGTTAGAGGGTTTGCTGCTGCCTACCGCTGCGGCCAGGAACGAACCTCTAGGAAAGACGGTCAGCCAAGCAGCTGCTCAGGCATGAGAGTGTGCTGGAACCACATCCGTCTCTGGACTCCACTCGCAGAGATTCCGATTCAGCAGCCCTGGGCTGGGGCCTGGGAGTTTGCTCTCTAACAGCCTCCTGGGTGGTGCTGACGCTGCTGGTTGGGGACTACCTCTTCGGGTGGCATTTGTCATTCTCCCGGTTGGTCGGTCATGGTTGGATTATCACTGAGCCATAGTCTAAGACATCAAGAGCCTTTCATTCCGGGTATGCCAATCGAGGAGGCAATGCTGCTGCTTTGGAGAGTCTTTGCTGGCGGTGGGCTGCCCTGTAGTGGCAGGCAGTTTAGCAGCGCCTCTGCCCTCTACCTCACAGTTGCCAGTAGCAACCTCCTCCCCTAGGGTGTGATGATGCAATAAATATCTGACCTCACCAGAAGGCCCCGGGAGGCAAAATTGCCCCCAGTTGAGCACCACTGTTCCTCTCTGTTTGGAAAGTGACAGCACCCTCACGTATTGCCTCACTGACAGTGACATACATACAATATATTTTTGGCTCTGTAGATGAAAAAAAGTTTCTCAAGTGCCTACTATTTGCACAGGACTCTGCTAATGCGCTTCACTGTTGACTGGGTCTTTTTAAAATTGTTGACATGCTTCACACGCTCGTCGTCATAGCCGAGATGCATTTTCCCCTCGCAGCAGCTCTTCATCTGCACTAGCCCCGTTTCAGGGACTCTCGAGCCACAGAGGCTGCCAGCTGCTGCACTGGATAGCACAGCCCCGACTCTGGGCCAGACTCTGCCTCTGCCCCACTGCCTGCTGGCTTTTCTATAGGGATTTTGACAAGTTCATGCAAAGGGCTGGCATTGTGCCACAGTGGGTTTGACCACTTCTCTGCAACACAGCATGCCATTTCAAACTGCAGGTTGTAGACCTGAGACTCTATTTGGATCCAACTTCCTGCTGGGAAGGTAGCTACAGATGGCCCAAGGACTTGGTCCTCTGCTATCCATGTGGGGACCACGATGCAGTTCCTTGCTCCTGGCTTCATCCTGGCCCTATCTCTGGCTGTTGTAACCATTTGGGGAATGAACCAGTGAAGGAAATCTATCTTTCTCTGCCTATGTCTTCCTCTCTAGCCCTCTTTCTCTCTCTCTTTCTCCCTTTCAAGTAAATAAATTTATAAAAAGTGCATCAAGAGGCATACTATACAAAACTAATTTGTATGAATTTCAATTTTTTTACACAAAAATAGACATCTTTTAATTCTATTTTTCATGGACTTTTTTAAAATTTTTGACAGGCAGAGTGGACAGTGAGAGAGAGACAGAGAGAAAGGTCTTCCTTTACCATTGGTTCACCCTCCAATGGCCGCTGCAGCCGGCGCACTGCGCTGATCTGAAGCCGGGAGCCAGGTGCTTCTCCTGGTCTCCCATGCAGGTGCAGGGCCCAAGGACTTGGGCCACAGCAGAGAGCTGGACTGGAAGAGAGGGAACCGGGACAGAATCCAGTGCCCCGACTGGGACTAGAACCCCGGGGTGCCGGCGCTGCAAGGCGGAGGATTAGCCTATTGAGCCACGGCACCGGCCTTTCCATGGACTTTTAAAGGGACCCTCAAGAGTAGGAGGAAGGATGGGAGTAGTGGAGGAGGGCAGGTAAGGGATAAAGAACTGCTATATTTCTAAAGCTGTATCTATGAAATGTATATTTATTAAATAAAGGCTTTATTTAAAAAGTGTCCTCAAATGTGGAGCAACAGGTGCCAATTGTACTCCCGTGTCCTTCCATTTCTGGCCCTGTTTCAGCTGTTTTATCAGATGCACATACCTCGTCACATTCTCGGCAATCTGTCATTGGACTATTTCTACCTAGTCTAAAACAAAGCCTACATAAATTTTATCAAATAGTACAAGACCTCATCTGGTGGCCAGACTGTGTTGACTGCTATGATATTTTGGTTCTGATAGCGTTTCCAGTGGCTGTTTTCCAACACAGCCTGTGTTTGTATGTGCAACACTGAGATCTTTCATCTCATCAATGGTAATCACTCATGCACAAACTCTGTCACACTCTTGTGCTTTTCGGTTTAATCACAACATCTTGGAGTGTTTATCCCCATTCAGGAATTCCGCCTTTTCATTGGTCCCTGTCTGGTATTTCTCCCTATGGTTTCTCACTTTGTCCTCAGTAAATATTTCTCACCAATTAGGAAACCAGTTACTCCCTAGAAAATTTTGCAATAAGGCCTTCTGTCTCACAATTTTTCATTCAGATTTTTTAGCAAGACAAGCAAGATAGACTTAAAAGCTAAGGTCAATTTCTGCCAATAAAAAGTAGGGAGTGATCGTTACGAGCCAGGAGCTGTGCTCGGCACCTGACATGTGTTATGATGTGCAGGTATGAGGGCGATCACCACGTTAAAAGCCAGGTAAGGAGGCCCGGAGAGTTTAAGCAACTTGTCCGAGGTCACCCAGCTAGCAACACGCAGAGCTGGGGTTGTATCGAGGGCTGCCTGCTGATGACGTGGACCTCCTACCTTGTGCACTCCACTGTAAGGCAGTCGGGTCACACAGGTTGCTCTTGTTTCTGAGTCTGTAAGGATGACGGACACACAGGGTATCAGTCTGGGAAGATGAAGAGTCGTGGATGTGGGGCATGGTTGCCTGGCGTGAATGTGCTTACTGCCACGGAACTGTACATCTGACAGTCGTTCAAATACCAGCTTCCACGGTTCGTGTATTTTATAATTAAGCAAGCAAACATACCGAAATTGGATAATCGAAAGGGGCCTCTCGACTACTCAGTCTCACTCATGATTAGCTTGATCCAACTTTGTTTTTCAATGCAGGATGCACCTCTGAGAGCAGGGCTTGCAGGGCCTGGGACTGGGAACAGCTGGACACAGATGACCGCCGTGAGGACAGTAATTGAGCCCTAGGATGGGTTCCAGCAAGGACAGATCTTGGATTCCTGCCCTGACCAGAAGGGGGCGCCCTGCCCAGTCCGGAGCAGCAGAGGAGACACCGCCTCCCGCTGCCTGAGAGAGGAGAGCACCCTGGAGTCCACTCTGCCTTTCACGGAGGTGCCTGGGGAGTAATCGTGTGCTTCGTGGTTACTATCAGTCCCCTGTGAGTCAGCGACGCGACCACAGGCTGGTGGGAACACCTCCCGAGTCCCCTTCCCCCAGACTGGATCAAGGTGCCGCACCCTGCGACTGGCCAAGGCTGCCTCTCAGCCTCCTGCCCTTAACTCGGCTGGCACCACCTCCACCGTCAGACCTCGGGGGCCCAGAGAGCAGTAGTCCAAGCTTCTGTCCTTAACGAGGGAGGCAGCGCAGTGCTGCTGGCCTCCGAGCTCTCGGTAGAGGAATTCATTCAGCTTCCACGCTGCTCCAGCTTGAGGCCCAGGCTGAACACATGCTATTTTTACCAAATGCTTTCTGTTCTGTGACATGCTTTGCCAACTTGCTATTATTAGAGAAATCAGGGGCTGTCTGAGTTTGCCTTCTCTCTCTCCTGGCTTCTCCCTCTGAATTTTGCAGGGGAGGGGGGTGGTGGTGGTTTGGTGGGGGAGACCCTGTCTTGTCCACAGAAGGTAAGTGACAGGGAAATGGTGGCATCCGAGAACCCACCTTAGTGCCAGAGCGGCTCGGACACGGGCTCCGCCTCCTCTCACGTGACATGTAGTCCTGGCTTGCCCTCGTCCCAGATGGCACAGCTGACGGGACAGGAAAACACTATATTGGAATATTTACAGCGTCATTTCCCCCACCCCCATTTCCTGTGAAGGAGGATTTGGTTTCGGCCAACAAAGTTGTTGTGTGGAGCACGGGAAGATGTGGGAAGGGACTCCGAGTGGTGCGGTCCCGTGGGTGGGACGGCTGGCCGGGTCCGCCCAGAAAAAGCCAGGGAGTTATCTCCTGGAGAAAACATCAGAGCGGAGAGGGAGGATGAGAGAGAAGAGGCAGGAATGGGCTGAAACAGGGGGCATTCAAGAGCAAACTTAAGGGGGCTGGAGCCACTGCTATTGTCTCTTGGGGACAGAAAAGAGGGAGGAGCTTCTTTCAGAAATGCTGCTGCTGTTGGGAGTGGAATCTACCCCCTACCCTTCGGCATTCTAAAGAGATTTCAGTTGAGGCACACACTGGTTTAAAAAAAAATTTTTTTTTCCACCCAGCTGGGACTACCAGGAGGCTTCAGTATAATGGCAAGGGCAGGCCACCCTCTACCCCTTCTCTCCTCAACAGAGTCTCTGTTCCACAGAGTTTATTAAAATTATTTCTTTATTTGAAAGGCAGACAGACTGATGCACCCCACCCCATCTGCTGGTTCCCAATTCAAACGCCCACAATGTCTGGGGCTTGGCCAGGCAGAAGCTGGAAGGCAGGAACTCAACCAAGGTCTCCTGTAAGAGTGGCAGGGATCCAACTACCACAGCCATCACCTGCTGCCCCGCAGGGTGCGCATTAGCAGGAAGCCAGAATCAAGAGCATAGCTGGACCCCAAAGCCAGGCACTCCAATCTAGGGTAGAGGCATCCCAAGCAGTATCTTAACTGCTAGGCCAAATGCTTACCTCTAGTCCAGATATTTTGAACTAGTACCTTGGTCCGGGTGCAGACTCTGGATGTATTTTGCTTGGCTAGCTGAGGATTCATTTTTTTGAACCACCATTGAAAATTGGGTTTTCACAATGTAATCATCTGCATCTCCTTTCTTCTCTTGGAAAAAAAAATTGGAAGATCTGGCGCTACGATGCCCTCGTTCCCACAAGGCAGAAGTGGGCTCGTGTTCTCCGGTTCATCACTGCACCCACCGCTCACCCTGGGTGTGCCTATGCAAGTTTCCCTAAGCTACTTCCCACCATCTGGCAATTGACAGACTGGGAAATTCAGACTGACTTTCCTGCTGAGGACAATCAGAAAATAGGGGAAAAATAGAAATGAAATCTTCTGGAAAGGATCAGAGTTAAAGTGCTATGAATTATCAAATCAGGTTCTGGGGAAAAGATGGGTACAGTGCGAGGCAAGCCCAGCCGCTGAACCCCCTTTCTGCTTGGGACATTTGTTGCCTGTGCAAAAGCCAAAGAAGAAATGTGGAGGCTAAACAGCATGTAGGCAGCTTTAGATATCGATGAGAATAAAAGCTGGAATCCAGTGCCCACCAAAAGGGGGCATGGAAACTGTCTGTTTTAGGCTAGAACCCCCAAAGACTGTACCTCAAGACCGGATGAATTGAATGGAAAACAGATGAGACTTTGCAGGGCTTCCACCAAGATCCAATAAGCTTAATGCTTCAAACTGGATTAGGGTGATTCCATTCGCCAGCATCCCCAGACGCCTTGCAGCAGCACAAATGTGAATGCCCTGTGGAGGAACATAACTCCGTAAGTCCCACATGACTCCTACCAGCAACTGTCCGTGTGCGATTTCAGTGCACATGAAGATAACCAGGCACCCAGGGAAATAAGACAACAGAAAAGAGACACAGCAGAAGCAACTAGGACTGAAGCGAGCCAGACCTGTGGTTATGAGAGCTCTCAGACACAGACCTTAAGATAAATGGCCGGCACCGCGGCTCAATAGGCTAATCTTCCACTTTGTGGCGCCGGCACACCGGGTTCTAGTCCTGGTCGGGGTGCTGGATTCTGTCCCGGTTGCCCCTCTTCCAGGCCAGCTCTCTGCTATGGCCCGGAAGAGCAGTGGAGGATGGCCCAAGTGCTTGGGCCCTGCACCAGCATGGGAGACCAGGAGAAGCACCTGGCTCCTGGCTTCCGATCAGCGCGATGCGCCCGTGGCGGCCATTGGAGGGTGAACCAACGGCAAAGGAAGACCTTTCTCTCTGTCTCTCTCTCTCTCTCTCACTATCCACTCTGCCTGTAAAAGAAAAAAAAAAAAAAAAAGGCCCCCTTCCCCATGGCTTCCACATGCTTGCATAGGAATTCTCAGATACCTTAATCTTGGTCTAGATTTCATTTCTCTAGGGCTCCCTTTCCTGATGTCTCGCCTGTGAATTAGGTCAGCTCCCATGACAGTCAGTCCCCATTATGCACATTGTTCACCAAATGTCCTTCCTTTGAAGTGCATATATCGCAGCTGAACCATGCTTATTTGAGTGATTATCAAATTAATCTGCTTCCTTCCCTCTGCTCCGTCCAGGTAGCCATGACTAAGAATCTGCCATATAACACACCACTGTTAGCTTTTCACCTATGACTCTAGTGCCTAAGACAGGCTTGACACACAGCAGCTGTTCACGGGTGTTGGGTGGATGCATGGATGGGTGGACAGATGACAACCTGATACTAGGCAGCAGTAGCCACCTTACAGTACATCAGTCTTCATAAATTTTGTTCTTGTGGCATCTAAAATAATTCTGTAAAGCAGCATTACCTATCCCCACATGTAAAAATTGTTAACTGTTATCATTAAGTTCATACAGTTTCAATACTATAACTTCAAGTATATTGAAAAAGTTGGGGGGCTGGCGCCATGGCACAGTAGGTTAATCCTCCACCTGCAGCACCAGCATCCCATGTGGGTGCTGGTTCTAGTCCCAGCTGCTCCTCTTTCATTCCAGCTCTCTGCTACGGCCTGGGAAAGCAGTACAAGATGGCCCAAGTCCTTGGGCCCCTGTACCCACATGGGAGACCAGGATGAAGCTCCTGGCTGCTGGCTTTGGATTGAGGCAGCTCTGGCCATTGGGGCCATCTGGGGAGTGAACCAGTGGATGGAAGACCTCTCTCTCTGTCTCTCCCTCTCACTGTCTGTAACTCTACCTCTCAAATAAATACATAAAATCTTTAAAGAAAAAGTTGGCATTTAAAAAATAAACAATGACATCCTTCTTTAAATGTACCCATGAATCTGTTATTAGTATTTCTAATAAATCTTTTTTGGAAAGATTTATTTATTTATTTGAAAGGCAGAGTAATAGGCAGAGGCAGAGAGAGAGAGAGACAGAGAGAGAGAAAGTCTTCCATCGCTGATTCACTCCCCAAATGGCCGCATTGGCCAGAGCTCCACCGATCTAGTCAGGAGCCAGGAGTCTCCTCCAGGTCTCCCACATGGATGCAGGGGCCCAAGCTCCTGGGCCATCTTCCACTGCCTTCCCAGGTCACAGTAGAGAGCTGGATTGGAAGTGGAGCAGCCAGGACTCGAACCGGCTCCCACATGTGAAGCCAGCACTGCAGGTGGTGGCTTCACCCACAATGCCACAGCACCGGCCCCTGTTTTTATTATTGCTAATATTCCCTTTGATTTGCTTCCACAGTTCTGTCCGCCAAAAATCAAGGGATAGAAGAGAGAAAGTTGGCCTAGCAGCCTGCAGAGGGCAGTGTTGGACCAGCTGTTGGGTTCCATCTCTCTGGCCCTCCCTCTCGGTAGCAGATTGGATCTACCATTCAGCTTGGCCTCAGAGGGGAGCTCAGCCTTGGTGGCCCAGCCCAGGGCTCCCTGGTGTGTGTGTCTACACAGTGAATTATTCATGCTAAAATGACTCTAGCAAGAACGGAGGCCAGAGACGCTCCTTCCTATACCTGGAATCAGGGACTAGGACTTCAAAAAGATGAAAACTTCATTTTCTCTGCCCTTCATGAGAGAGAGAGAGAGAGAGAGATAGAAGTCTCCATCTACTGGTCCTCTTCCCAAATGCCTACAACAGTCAAGACAGGGCCAGGCTGAAGCCTGGAGCTGGAACTCTTTCTGGGCCTTCCAGGTGGGTGGCAGTGACCTGAGTACTTGCTCCTTCATGTGGTACCCCCCAGGGTGTGTATCAGCAGGGAGCCGGAATCAGGAGAGGAGGCGGGATTTGAACCCAGGGATGGGATATGGGATGCAAGTGTGCTGAGCGGCATCATAACTGCTTTGCCACATGCAAAGGTTTTGTTTCACCTCCTAGGAAAGGATAACAACAATGAAATCTAAATAATTTATAGCTTCAGGTGGCAGTAGAGCCAAGCGGCCCAGAGCTCGGACCTCACACCGCTCAACAGCCTTTCCAAACCCCAGCTTCTCTGCCTGTCAAACTGGAGCAGTGTTGCATGCTGGTAGGGATGCTGTGAGGATTAAATGAGACAATGCAGAAAAAGTGCTGAGCGTATCAACAGTATTTCATAAGAGCTCGATAACCAATAGTGATGCCAGTGAAGATGATGATGCTGAACTGGCATTTTGTTAGGCACAAATGCTTCCAGACTTTCCATTCATGTCCAAGGAGAGTGAAAAACCAAGCTTTGTTAGTTTCAGCAGCCTGAGAGTTAGACGCAGAGACGGCTGGGAGTGGAGGGCAGAATCAGCAGGTTCAGCAGGAGAGCAGGCTCTCTGACATGGCTTACCCAGCCGTGCAGGACTGGGGGGCCCCTCGCGGGGCTGATCTGTGTCTCGGATTGGGTGGGTGGTGACTGTAAGGACACGGCCACTGGCTCAGAAACTCTCCCCCACCTCACACATAAAACAAAGGACTTCTTCATTTATTCTCTGTGAAACCTCAAAGGGTGCCGATGAACTAGTTGGAAAAAATTTGCTAAGTTGGAGAAATTGCTTGGGTGTGCTTGGAGCAAGACCCCATCCCCCGCTCCTGCCTCAAGTGGGGAAGGTCACGGGGACTGGTTCAGAGAGGGGCATGGAGAGAGCCAGGGAGAGATACTGCTCCCTTCACCTGGCAGCCGTCCAGCCCCCAAATAGATTCTGTGTCCAGTCCAAAAATAAGATCACATGAGAGGGAGAGAAATAAATACGCAAGGGCTTGTCCTTAGGTGTCCGGTGGCACACCAGCGCCGGCCACATGCGCAGCAGCCTAAGAGGGAGGCCTCACGACCCACCTGGCTGCCTCCTTGCCCACGCTCCCTGAGGCCGGGTCAGCCTGCCATCGGGCTGAGTGTGCAGGGTGGTTTTGCTCAGCCCTTCCCGGGAGCGCCCCTGAGCTCCATTCACACCAGAATGGGAGCAGGGGAGAGAGCGCAAGTGGATCCAGCAGCTTCTCTCCAGGCGGATCACAGCATCGCCTCCTTTTCCTGAAGCAAGATCCCTGCTGACGGCGCACGGGAACCCCTTCTCCTGCAGCTCTAGGTTACTGTGAGTGCAGCTGCGGCGCCACCACCCCAGAAAGAGAGCCCCCCGCATCCAAGGCAAAGAGGTGAGTCATCTTTTACTGCAAGGCACTGGGACCCTGCAGTCCACGGCCCGCTTGGCTTCATGCTTGCTCTCAGCAGGAACGCTCGCCCCCACCCCGCCTGCCGTCCCCGCCCTGCTCTGGGTCTGCAGCAGGCTTGAGTCTATGTGACAGATGCTGCAGCAAAACACTGCTGTCCTCCCTCAGCCCAGAGGCCAGTGCTCCCTGGGGGAGCTGGGTAGGTCTACTTCTTAGTGGGGAAGTGGGAAGTGACTCCTACCAAGTGAATTATCTTTGCTGAATCCAAGAAGATGTTTACCAGGAAATCATTAGAAAAATCCCATTACAACAGAGTTAATGCTTTGTTTTAAAAGGCGCAAGATGAGATAGGAAGTAAAAGGATTCCTTGTTACCGAGCAAAAGAGGGAACAAGGAAAATGGGATCCCAGGGCCTTCGTCCTCTCCATCCCTCCCATCCTCGTCCCTTCCTGACTTAGAGCCCTGCAAAATACTCCACACACCTCCAAGAACTCCTTGCTTTGGTTGACAACAGGAATAAAGTCAAGGGGTTGGGAAGAATTGCTCTTTAACAAGGGCCAAGGGTCAAAGAGGAGGAATTTCGCAGTCCTGCTCCGCCCTTGTAGTGGCTCTGCAGGGATAAGCATGGGTGCCACCTTCACCTGCACACGTGCATTGTGAGTCTGGACACAGCCTGCTCCCAGGCTCTGGACCTCCCCTGCCCCCCCCCCCGCCCCCCGCAATACCCTGCCCTGCTGAGAAGTGCCCAGAAAAAATTTGATGAGAGCAAGGTAATTCCTGGCTACACCAGGATTGTTTCAGTGAACAGACCCTGGAAGCCAGCTGGAAGAGACTGACAAAGAGAAGGGAACTTTTGTTGATGGAACTGAAAAAGCCGAGTGGGTCTGGTGGGATCTGGTGCACAGGTCCCGAATCTGCCTCTCTTCATTTCTCGGTGCCACATCCCCTGTGTCAGTCTGCTTCCAGGAAGCCCTTCCCTGACTGTGGGGGCAGGATGGCTGCCGGCACTCAGGCTCACAGTCCCCCCGCATAGCCGCCAGACAAGAGCAGGCACTTCCTGCTCCCAGGAGTTGTAGCTTGAGTCTCAGGGTCACACTGAGGGCCTGTGTGGTTACTGTGCCTATCCCTGCTGTGGCAGTGTAGTCAGCCCCATCTCAAACCACACGGGCTGAAAGCAACGAAAGGGTGGTTCCCCAGAGATAGAGAAAGCGCTCCTGGAGGAGAAGGGCTAGGTGCAGGATGGCCAGGGGCTACAGTTGCCACTGGGCTGCTCTTTTTCCCAGTGGTCCAGGTGAGGAGGTAAGGCTCGTCCAACATAACTCCTTCCTCTGTCTTACATGCCTCAGACGCAGGTCTCTTAGCAAGGTGATCATCAGTGTAACAGATGACCCACAGACTCCACGTCCATCATTCCCAGAGACCCCTGAGAGTGGGGACGACACCTGAGGGCCATCCCAGCCACCATGCCCGGGCCTGCCAGGGTCTCCCTCTCCCTCACCCACGTTTCCCCGGTTCTGCTCCCCTCGCCCCTACTGAAATGATCCACCTTACCTTACAAGTGCCAGCCTTGGCGCTGCGTTCCCTCTGGTCCTTCTAGACTCTTCTGCTCTGAACCTGGTGGACACTATCAGGACTGCAGCTGAGCAATAGAACTTCGTGGATCTTTGTTTCTCTCCCAACTTGAATTTTATTTTCCTGGGGAAGAATTAAGTTTCACCCCCAGACCTCTCTGGTATCTAACACATCGTAGGAAGTAACAGAGCAGTAGAAAACCCGCCTCCCTAACCAGCTTAGGGAAGATGGCTCGATTACTTAATTCTGACTTGAAAGGTAGTTTAATCATTACAGCAAACACTGAGTGAGCCCGGAACGTGTGCTAGAACCCCTACAGGCCTCATATCATGTGACCCTGTGAGGCAAGCACTACTGTTATCCCTTTAACAGATGGGGACACTGAAGCTCAAAGAATTCACTTACTAGTCCTAGGTCACACAACTGGTAGGTGCTGATGTTTGGATTATTTTTTTAATGATTTGTTTATTTGAAAGACAGAGTTACAGAGAGAGGGAGCGAGACAGAGAGAGAGAGAGATCTTCTCATTTGCTGGTTCACTGTCTAAATGGCCACAATGGCTGGAGCTGGGCTAAGCTGAAGCCAGGAGCCAGGAGCTTTTTCTGGGTCTCCTACACGGGTGCAGGGGCTCAAGGACTTGGGCCATCTTCCATTGCTTTCCCAAGTGCATTAGCAGAGAACTGGATTGGAAGTGGAGCAAACCAGTGCCCATATTGGATCCCAGTACCGCAGGTGGCAGCTTTACCCACTACGCCACAGCACTGGACCTGCGATGTTGAAATTATAACAGTTAGAACCTCTGTGTATCAGCCATCCCACTTCCCATCCCACTTGTCCTCTACGTGCTTATTCTGCAATTTCCTGCCGCCTGACTGTAGAGAGTGAGGGCCTGGGATTGGTCAGGGGGCAGGAAGAAGCCCTCTTCTACCACCTGCACTGCCAGGGCCTCGATGGGGAGGGGCGATGTGTGTGTCAGCATCCTTATGAGATTCTACCCAGGGGTAAGGGGTCACACTCCTGTCCCAGAGAATCAGAAAGGTCAAGGGGTCAGGGATTTCACAAAAGGAGGTGCCTCCAGGGCTCTGTAGGGCAAGAGATGCTTTCTAACTAAGTGGGCGTGGGTGGTCCTTGGGGAAACAATAGCTGGAGGGATGGCTTCAGGATTTCAGCTTTGCCCCTCTGGCCTTCAGTCACCAGACACGGCCCTGCCCTCACCAGGGTGACGGGGGTGCTGCTCCCTAGGAGGGCGGCAGGCAAGATTTGGAAGACAACCAAATTCCCATCTCAGAGGAAATCAGAAGTTTGGGACAATGGTATTTTTGACGCCACCTGTGCCCCTACATCAACCACTTAGCTCTTAGCTGACGCAGTCTCCTGGGTGCTGGCGGGACACTTGAGCCGAGGGCATCCCCTTTCTTTGAGGCTCCCTGGTTAGTGTCCCCCTAAAGAGTACGTCCTGTTGATGTTGCTTCATTGATCCTCACTTGATCCTCACATGGATCCTCACTGATCTATGAGATGGCCAGAGAGCTGGGGTTCTACCTTGTCCTGATGGCGCAGCTGAGGCACCATGAGATGGAGGCTTGCCCCCACATTACACGGAAGGTCTTATCAGGCCAGGGGGAGCACGGAGGTCGCTAGGCTCTATGCTTGCTAGGAGTCTCCGGGTGAATCTTCCAGAGAAAAGCCACCAGCAGACTCCAGAGAAAAGCAAGGATTCCGAGCAGCGTTATTCCTATGATCCCATCACAGAAAACAACCCACACGTCCACGAGCTGATGACCAGACTGCCAAAATGGGGCATGTCCCTATGATGGGAAACCATTCAGTGCTCAAGAGAAGAGACCTTGCTCTGTGCGACACTATGGGTGCCCCGTGGAGACGCCGTGTGAAGGAGGCAGAGTAGTTTGCCATTCGTGGTTTGTCTAGGTCTGGTAAGAAGAAAGGCTGGGGAGTGACTCCCAGAGTGTCTGGGGGTTCTCTTGGGGGTGACAAAAATGCCCTAAAATTATAGTGTTGTTGTAGATGGTGGTGGTAGTGATACAACTTTTTGAAAACACCAAACTCCCCTAAGGGCACACAGTTAGTAGGTGAACTGGATGCCGCGTGGAAAGACCCAGGCCAGGCTTTCCTGCAGGCCCTGGTCTCGCCTGTCTGCTGGGCCGAGCGCGTGCCTGTCCCACTCACGGGACCATGCACACGACCCCAGTGCAGAGGACGCAGATGCAAACAGTCAGGACCCAGATGTGTCCCACAGAGCCCAAGCCAGGAAGCTTCTCCTCCTCTTGAGTACACAGCACGCGGCGTTCAGGGGCTCCAGCCCTGCTTTAGAAGCTGCCCCCACGCTGACTCCAGATCTCGTTAACTCACGCTCACTCTGGTGTTCTCCCTTCAGATTTGTCTTCTAGCATCCAGACCTCTGGTTTATCAGGAACTTAAAGAACAAACCAGGAATCCAGACTGGTTTTGTTTTTTTTTTCCCAAATAGCCAATTATTAGACCACAAGTCATTAACCTGGGTTCAAGTGGACTTAGGGACATCCTGTAACTTCCTGAATTAAGTGTGAAATACGTGAAGAAGGTGTGTGTGTGTGTGTGTGTGTGTGTGTGTGTTTATTTAGAGGGCGATTGGGTATAGATTTTGTCAGATTTTGAAACGGGTCTGTGCCTCAGAAAAACTAGCAGGCTTTCTACATTTCATAACGTGCCAGGGCTCCAGGCAGACTGGGGAGGTGTGTTTGAATCCACACGACAGCTGTCACGCCATTACAGGGGAGGCCCGAGTGGGGACTCCTGGGCAGGCTCTCAGTCAGTGCCTCCTGAGAGTCACAACCCCTTGCTGCTCCACGTTCTGCTGGCTGAGACAGAACAAGAGGAGCCACGCTCCCCGGCTCCCTTGCGCCTCAAAAGCTCCCGAGTTTGGATCATGGAGCTGAAACATCACTTTAGCTGGGAAAACGTGAGGCCTTCTTGTCACAAAGACGTGGAGGAGGCTCTCAGTTGAGTAAACATAAGCTCATGGGAAACCCAAAGTAAAGCTGCTATCACAGAGCAGGCGCAACCCCTGGGGTGCACATTCGTGCACTGGGGCAATCAGTGCACCTGTCACCTGCTGCGGGAGCCAGGCCTTGTCTACACCGGACGTTCTCAAACCAAGGTCCCAGCACCAGCTGCACCGGCGTCAGTGCACCTTCTGCAGCAGGGGGCCACTCCACCCCTACTGACTTGGAAACTGAGGGGGAGGAGGGGCCTTGTGCTCTGCATTTTAACAACCCTCCAGGTGACCCTGTGCTCACTCAAGTTTGGAAGCCACTGGTCTAGGTCCCGGGAATACAATGACAAAAAGACCAAGTGTGCAGCAGGAGAAGACGGGACACATAAGTAACCATGTGATGGATATGATGATTCCCAAATCCTAAGTCCCGCGAAGCTCAGGAAAGCAGGGCCTCGTGAAAGATGCTGCTGAGGACAGGTGGTCAAGGTGGAGGTCGTCTGAGCCGAGACCAGAATGGTAAGAAGGCGCCAGCCATGCAAAGAACGTAGGGGCGGAGACTGAACACACCCATTCCGGGCAGAAGGGAGAGCAAGCGCAAAGGCCCTGAGGAGGCAGGACTGAGTTTGGTCCACATGAGGAGCAGTGTGCCTCGAGCACAGTGAGCCGGGGGAGTGCACAGGGAGAGGCAGGTGGCTTTCGTTCTCATGCAGGGGGAGAGGCACTGGGCAGTTTTGAACAAAGAGGGAGAGAGGGGCACAGTCAGATTGACCTTTTAGCTGGATCCTTCTGGAACGAACTGCAGGGTAAGAGGAGAAGGAAAGAGGCCAGCTAGCAGGCTATACAATAAACCAGGCTGGAAACACTGGGGCTTGGACGGACCAAATCCATGAGCAAAGACTTATTACGTGAACAACAGACAATGGTGCAGGGCGGTGTGCATAGAAGATGGTTCTTGAGCATACACACATGAGAGGCTGTAGACACCCCCACACACACACACACACACAGGTCAACAGTGGTTATCTTTGGAGAGCAGAGGTTCAATGAGGGTCATTTGGTTCTGTACTTTGTGCACTTTGATTATGCAGGAGGAAGCTTCAAAAGGTTCATGCGAAAAGGAAATTGAAGATGCTGCAGACTTCCCATGAACTTTTGGAATCTCCCTTCTACATTGAGTACTCCTTTTTCTTTTAAATACTTTAAAATCGGGGTCAGTGTCGCGGTGTGGAGGGTAAAGCCACCGCCTGCAATGCCAACATCCCATGGGGTGCCGGTTTGCATCCCGGCTGCTCTGCTACTGATCCAGCTCCCTGCTAATGGCCTTGGAAAGCAGCAGCAGATGGCCCAAGTGCTTGGGCCCCTGCAGCCACTGGGAGACCTGGAAGATGCTCCTGGCTCCCAGCTTCAGCCTGGCCCAGCTCTGGCCAATTCAGCCACCTTTAGGAGCAAACCAACAGATGGAAGGTCTCTTTCTCTTTCTCTCTGTATTTCTTTCTCTCTTTTTTTAAAGATTTATTTATTTTACTTGAAAGTCAGAGTTATACAGAGAGAGAAGGAGAGGCAGAGAGAGAGAGAGAGAGAAAGAGAGAGAGAGAGAGAGAGAGAGAGGTCTTCCATCTGCTAGTTCACTCCCCAGTTGGCTGCAATGGCTGGTGCTGTGTTGATCAGAAGCCAGGAGCCAGGAGCTTCTCCCGAGACTCCCAAGTGGGTGCAGGGGCCCAGGGTTTGGGCCATCTTCTACTGCTTTCCCAGGCCATAGCAGAGAGCTGGATAGGGAGTGGAGCAGCTCAGACTCAAACCAACGCCCATATGGAATGCTGGCACTACTGTAGGGTGTGGCTTTAAACGCTACACCACAGCACTGGCTCCTCTTTCAAAATAAATAAATAAATTTTCAAAAATACATTTTAAAATAAAATGGATTATTATTACATGGATGGAGGAAAGCACACAATAGAATAGGTGATGGGTATGGAAGATGAAGAAGCCCTCTCCCAGCCTCCTCTCCTGGAGCTGCTGGAGCGCAAGGCTGATAGGTGGGGGCTGTTCTGGGGCTCGGCACCTCCCTCCTGGAGATCCCTGGGACCCAGCTTCTGCCCCAAGCTCTGCAGATGGAGGTGCCACCAGGTGTCCCTGGGCAGAACTTCCCGGAGCTCTCCATCATCTTGGCAGCAGGTTCACCATGAGGCCAGGATGCCCTTGATTTCCCAGCCTGATTGGGCACAGACAGGAGGACTGGCACGCAGCATCTAATTTCCGCCAGCAGCTGATTAGGATTTGCTGTGCCTGATCGAGGTCAAATGAGATTAGAAAGAAAATGCAGTGCTGCCGGGGTGCGTGTCACGGAAGTGCACCATTCACGTAAACAGGACAGGGGAAAGCAAGCGTTGGTCTCCAGATTCGAGCCGAGGCGGTGTGCCCGGAGAGAGGGGGCGTTATTTTTTGGGCCAGTTGGAACCCTGCTGCTCCCATGATGCTCTGCTGCTTGTTTCTGTCGGTGTGGTTATTAAGTCCGATTTCTGGAGGCACTGAGTACAGAATACGGAAACCGTGGCTATGCCACACTCTACCTGCACCGTCCTTCCAGGGCTCTTGATAAAGGGCCGCAGTCACTCTCTGTAACAGTGACTGCGTAGTGCTCCATCTCCAGCCCATCCCTTAGCCTGCACCAGGCATAGCGTTCGGGCCTGACCCCGCGCAAGCCCCTGTCTCTGTGGCTAATCCTGCTAGGATTCGGTCGGTCCTCCACGTCTGTCGCTTTCTGCCTTTCTCGGCTCTCCTCTGCAGAGCTGCCGTGGCCCTCATCGTGGCAGGAATGGCTTTGAAAGCTCCACGGGAAGGCCTGGTTTCTGCTACCTGCCCTGTGTAGGAGCGCGCACGCTGTGGGTGTTCGTGGGGCGCCTCCCCAGCTCGTCCTCCCTCTGATCATTTCCTGGCATGGAGCTGGAGGGCTGTTCCATAGCCAGACTTCTCCACGAGGCAAACCCGAAGTCCTCCCACTCGGGATAACAGTGGGGTCAGACAACACCTACGTCACCATGTCCTGAGATTCAAAAAATCCCCATGTGTACTATATAAAAGATAAATGGTGCAGAAGTTGGAATAAGTATAGAAACTGATAGATGCTGACATGAGATTTTGTAAATGCCAACATGGGGAGGGGGAGGATTATTTTACCATAAGTCTCTTACAGAACTGAAGATGCATTATTTCCCAGTATTGGGGCAGTCACACTGCCAGTCCATAGCTGGTAGCGACGTGAGTGCATGCCAGTAGCTAGGGATTATACCTGTATTTGCCTAAAAGCTCAGTGTGTGTGTGTGTGTGTGTGTGTGTGCAACACTGTTTCAGAATGGGATCTAACAGGGAACTAAGTAAGGACTTGCAGCTGCATGCCCAGTGTCCCAGGCTCTCGCACAATCCTGTCTGCAGGGAAGTTGGGATGTGGGTGGCAAAGTCCTCCTGCTCTCCTTTAGTGGGGAGGGAATCTGGAGCCCTGACCGACCCACAACGCAGGTGCACAGGTTTAAGGGTGTGCACCTGCAGCCGTGAGACTGCGGGACTCCAGCTAGGGGCGCCTTCTGGGTGAGTCACTGAGTCTGCACCTCTGTGCTCGGGAGTTTTCGGGTTTTCAAAACTTTCAAATCCATCGTTCCATGTGCCTCAACAGAAGTGTCCCGTGCCCCGGGTCTGGTACATGAGCGTCTGCAGGTTCATCCTTCCAGAGGCTCACGAATGGCTCCTCTGGTGCTCTGAAAGCAGCGTGGGGACCAGGCTCCTGCCCCTGCCTCCCCTGGACCCGAGCAACTGCCCAGAGGAGGGAGAAGCGGAGAGCCAAGCTCCAGTTCCGACAGGTCCCGCTCTTCCTCTCTGAATCACTGGGTGGGCAGGCTTGCACACACACTCACACACATGTGTGCACACTCACTCATGCCTCCCGGGCTCACTGATTATAGGAAACGATCACTCGTGCTTTATCTGATCTCCTTAAATACCTCTCGATCTATGCAGGCCCCTTCCTTCCACCTTCTAGCCCGGGAGTTATTCGCACAGGTGGCTTCCTCCTTTGCTTAGCTGGCCTGCCCATGTCCTTGGACCCTGTGAACAAACCCCTAACCGTGCAGCCTGGCTCAGCGGAGGGTGCCCTTGGTGGGACAGAGCAGGGAATGGCAGCAAACGCTCTCTGCAGTCCTCCCCTCCAGCTCCCCTGCACGGCCATTGTCGCCAGGACTGGGCTCTGCCAAATGCCTCTGGCAGGGCTTGGCTCGGGAAGGGCACAGACAGACACACACACACACTCTGCCCCACACAGACACCAACACCCCGGGCCGGGAGGCCGGATGGCAGGAGAGAAAAGGGCTCCTTTCATCCGTAGCCCTGCAACTCCCAGAAGTCTCTGCCACATGACCTGCTGCTCCCTGGCAACGGAGGCCTCCAACCAAACAGGGCCCTGCTCCCCCGAGCGCCCAGGGAGTCCGCTCAGGCATTTGCCCCAAGACAAACCACGTTAAAATAACACGCGGGGAAGCCACGGCCCGTCTGCTGCCTCTGCCTCCCTCCCCGCTGGCTTGTGAACAGCTTTGCATTCCCGGCCCTCTGCTGTGCGTCCCTGGGGGTGGGCTGGATGCAGGTGCCCCCCCTGCTGGGACGGAGGCCCAGCGAGAGGCTGCCCACCTGCCGCGGCACAGCGCTGCGCGGGGACTGGTAGCTGCTGGGTGGCGCGCTGGCTGGAGGCGGGCCAGCACCTGATGTGCATGCCGTGGCCCGTCCCTCTCCCCACACAGAGCCGCAGTACCCAGAGGATCAGGGAGTGGCCGGCCTGCAGGGGAAGCAGCCGCAGCGCAGCAGCACAACAGGGACAGCGACAGCCAGTCTCAGAGCACAGGACACTGCGTGGCATCTGTTTCTCCTGGGGTGACCCAAGAGAGTGTGTGGAGAGCCACAGCCTCTAGCCAACACCGGCTTCCGGTAAGACTCGGGGTCTCTGTTCTGGGGCAGTGTGTGTGTGTGTTTGCGTGTCTGTTCAAGGCGACTTGGAGAGGAAGGAAAAGGAGCCAGGTAAAGGCAGGGAGATGTTTTAAGTTGGTAGCACTGGACGCAGCCCCCTGCAGGTGAATCCCAGGAAGCTCCCCTCTGGCTCGGTTTAGGTGGGCAAGTTCTAGCTGCTGGCGCAGGCAAGAAAGAGCAGTACCTACACTTCAGAGCCTGCAGGGAGAATGCACCAGGACTCCCCATTCTCTCCACTCCTCCCCCGCTAGCCACCAGCTACCGGGGTCTGGAGGGGGAGGGAACGCGCTCCTCAACCCCCCAACTGCAGTGCCGGAGGAAGACCCTGTGGTTCTGCAGGTGCCCACAGCTGCAGCCCGGGAGGATCGGGCTGGCATCATCTTGCTGTGTCACACTCCACCCCTTTGGGGTAGCCCGGAAACTCAGCAGCCCTGGAGCACCTGTCCATATGTGGGCAGCTTTAGTTTTAGTTACCTTCTGATGTAACACTCGGGCTGAAAGGCAGGGTTAGAGTGGGTGGCAATGGAAGGCTTGGATAGGGTGGCATCCACTGGGTACCTGGGTTACTCCCAGCCTTCCCTTCTGGCTGCAAACGGCACATTGGTCTCAGGACCCCCGTGGCAGGCACCAGTACGCAGGAGCTGGAATGGCTTCCCCTGGGCATTCTTTGGCACACATGCCATGCATACCCACAGCTCTACTGCATGCCCAAAGTATGCGAGGCTCCCAGAGGCAGCTTGAGAAATTCAGACCGCCAGCGGCTGGAGTGGGAACTTCAGGCATTTCATCAAACACTCATATTCCCTGAGACCTTAATCTCCTGTCTCAGGCCCAAGAGCCCACCCTGTCCCTCTCTGACTGTTGTGCACACAGCCCCCCCTTTTCCAAAGCCCTCCTCTCTGCTTTGGAAAGAAGCACTTTCCCTTTCATTCTCGAAGGGATGTGACTGTTTCCAACTGAGCTGCCCAAGCGCTGGTGGGAGGATCCTCTGATGGCTGGGTGCGAGGGTGCAACAGTGGCAGAGGACTGCAAAGAAACCGGCCTTGCCTTGGACGGCGGTGTCTGGGGAGGGCTGGCCAGGGCAGCGTGGCCTTGAGAAGGGGCAGAATTTGGTGGAGACTCTGATTCATAGTCACAGAATTCCCGTCGCCTGTGTTTTCTTTGCTGGTCACTTGAGGGCTTCCCAGGAAAACCCCTTCCTGAGCTGGTCTCTCTGAGGGTGAGACCCCTAACCTGCTGGGGAGGGCAGCTGGCGGGCACGGGGGGAGGCTTTTGCCACTGGCCCTTGCTTCTGTTAGTATGAATAAAAGGACTTGTAAATGAAGGACCTAATCAAAATCAGTCGATATGCAAAAAGTTAAGAGAGAAAACAATGTCGGGAAAACGCTCCTCCAGTTCACATGTGGCTTGCCTAGGTCCAAAAAGGACTTGGGACAGCAGTATCTGCTTAAGTGGTCTGACGTTACAGGCAAGCAGCACCAACCATGATGATGGTGTTTCCTGCCTACATGGGAGACGGATGTCCACGTCTGACCCCAGGAGGGACAGCAAGAACCATCACTTTGTTGAAATGCATGCTGTGGACCCTGAATAAACCATTAGAGCTCCCAGAGCTGCCAGGAGCCAGGCTCCTGTGCAGAGAGGAAGGCACACCCACTTCCACCTCATTAAGTAGGTATTGCTTGGCCAATGCAGTACACCTTGAATGAGAGCGCTGGAAAAACAATCTATAGTCATTTGTGCCTCAGGCATGCCCTGTGCTAGGTAAATCGAACACCCATGCATGCCCCATAAAGTGAGGGTGAATGAGTATTTTTTTCCCCTAAGAAAGGATCATTTGTCAACAGATGTTCATCAAGTACAAAATAAGGCCCATCTCTGACCTAACAGGATCCAGTCCAGTCAAGCACAGAGAGAGAAGGCAGGGGAGTCTGGAGGAGGGGCGGGTAGCAGAGAAGGAGCCTGGGCTTCAGGGACGTCCAGCTCAGCGGGCAGCTAAGTAGAGGAACTCGAGGCCGAGGAACCAGCATCTGAGCCGGTTGCCTACAGGCAGAGAAAGGGAGGAGGGAATGGCAACTGGACCTGAGAGGCCGGGCAACAGCGTGGCTCAGCACATTCGCCCTGCAGTCAGACCGCCTGGGGTCCAAACGCGGACGGTGCTGCTTACTGCTCCTGTGACCCTGTGCCTCCGTGTCCTCATCTGTCCCGAGTCCAGCGTTGCTATTGAAAGGGTCGAGTGGGTGATGCCTGGCTTCCTGTGAGTGTGATATGCGCCCTGCTGTTACTGCGGAAGGTGCATCTGGAGAGGGCTGCTCGCAGTCCCTGGATGCCCAAGTGCAAAGTGACACTTGATGAGTGCTCACCGGTGCCACCTTGGAGGTTTGTCTGCCTCTGAGCACAGGAGAGACGGAAGAGAACCTGTCCTGGTCACCATCATTTCTTATGCCCTGACTGAGCCCAGGCGCTACGCCTGCCTTGAAGTCAGCCTTGTGAGTAGGGGCTTGTCATGGCTGACTTCAGTTGTTAGCTTGACTAGATGAAGGAATCCTTAGAACCCTGGAAAAGCACTGTTTTAGGTGTTTCCAAAGAGGTTAACTCATGAAACCTTCAAGGAGGGCAGGCACCAGGCAACTGGCTGGACACAACACAAATCAGTGTCTCCACCTAAGAGCTGAGACACACGCGTCAGGCCTTGGATGTCAGGACTCCAGGCGTGCAGGCCTTCAGACTCTAGATCTACACCAGCGGCCTCCTTCTTGGGGACTGAGGCTTTTGGCTTTGAGTTGAGAGCTTCCCTGGTGTTAACACCCTTGCACCTGCACGGAACCAGCCCACTTGGCATCCCAGTCTGCAGATGACCTGTTGTGGGACCTCTGAGCTTGAACAAGCACATCGGCCAATTCCCCTAACCAATCCCCCCTCGTATGTTTATGTATGAAGGCACCCAAAAAGTTAGTGGGAAAAACGAATTTAAAAGGAAGTTTATTTTGGGTATAAAACATTTGGAAATCCATGCAGCTTTTCTATAGTATCCATTTTCCATCATCTTTCCGAAGACTCCCCTCATGCATACTCTGTTGGTTCTATGCTTCTAGAAAACTCTAACATGGGGTTATTATAGATGCAGGGACAGAGGTGTGGTAGGGCGGAGCCAAGCACTGCCAGGGACAGCACAGGTGTGGGGCACTGCCTACCCTGCAGCAGGGCTGTGTCCCTGCAGGGCACTGCTCATGGACACAGTGCTTCTCTGCTCCTCCAGGACCCGTCCGCCGTTCCCCAGGGAGTTTCCCACAGAATGTGTGTGAGAACCACAGGGGAGCTTGCTAAAAAATCAGGTCCCAGGGTCCCATCTGCAGAAGTGGCATTTGTTAGGAAGCCAGGATTCTGCGTGGTTTTGGCCCAGGACATTCTGGTACAGGGGGTCCACAGACCCCAATTTAAGAAGCTCGGGTGTGTTCGTCTGGGTGGTGGGGACATAGCTTCTCCAGCTGGAGCGTCTCTGTCATTGCCTACTTCCTGAATGACCTCACGAGACCTCCACCACCATCTAACAATAACCACACACTTCCTGCCTGTTGCATCATCATGGCCAGGCACAGCACCAAGCCTGCCACTTAAACTCTCCTCTCATTAGCTTTCCTAAGAATCCTGTAGGTTAGGCACTATTATTTCCACATCTCACAGCTGATGGAAAGGGCCCCACTGCGGGTATGTGACTGAGCCGGGATTTGAACTTGGGGCTGGCAGATGACAAGAGCCCAGCCATGCAACCTATAAGCTGTCCTGTGGGAGTGGTCTCAGCTCCTGCTTTCCCACTCTTGGCGGGCTGTCTTTCTCCAGCTCACCATCCTGCCTGGTCCACCTCACCCTCAGACTTCCATAGAATTTCTTCAGAAGCCTGTGTTTCCCTATCTGTTCTCTCTTTCAATGAGTTAGAGACATCGGGATGACGGGGATGCTGAGACAGGTGCACGGCTTGAACCGTGTTCATCCCTAAATTCATGTGTTGAAATTCATCCCCTAACCTTCAGGACCACAGAGTGTGACCATATTTGGAAACAGGGTCCTGATGGACACAATCAAGTGAAAGTGAGGCCAATAGGGTGGCTCCTAGGGGAAGGGGAAGCTTGCACCCAGAGCCGTCCACTGTGAGAAGACCATGTCAAGGGGCGTGGAGGGAAGCCGGCCACCTACAGATGGAGGAGAAAGGCCTGGGCTGCATCAGAAGGAACCCACCCTGCTGAGCCCTTGACTTGGGACCTGAGGCCTCCAGAGCTGGCAGACCACGCAGGGCTTACTTCGACTGCCCCACCTGGGGTCCCAGCAGAGCCGTGTAGTAGGACGTCACATTTGGGCTTCCCACTCAGGCTCTGACTTGGGGGCAACCTCACTGCAGACCAACACATTATGCCACGTTGTGGCAGCTGGCTCTGTTTGGACCCTGAGTGCCTTCCTGTGGACTAACCCCAGGTTCTTGGTAGCCGCGAGCAGACCTTCGGCCCAGGAGAGAAGGACTGAAGAGAAAGAGGAGAGAGGGAGGAGAGAAGATAAGTGAAGGGACAAGGAGACAGGAGGAAGAGGGAGAAAGAGGAGTGGGGATAAGGATGGCACAGGGGCTACTTCAAGCCCCAAGAACCAGCTGCACACAGCCCATTCTTGGGCACCCCCTGCTCTGTGACAGGTGCAACAGAGCAGGGACCGACACTAGATGGGTACAGACTCCCAGCAGGCAATGACCCCCACTGGGTGGTCCTGCAAGGCATATGGCAGAGGTGCTGAGCTGGGCAGGGCTCTGGGAAAGCCTCTATGAGGAGCTGATGCTTGGGTTGCCAACTGAAGGGTTTGCAGGTGCCACGTGGTGAGGGCAGGGTATGTCAGGTGGGGAATGAACACATGCAAAGGTGGCATGGTGTTGCCAAGGAGTGGGAGGAGGGACGCTGGGGCTGGAGTGCCAGGAAGAGGGGCAAGTGAAGCCCAAGGGGCAGGAAGCATGGGGCCATGCAGCTGTCTTGGGGATTTAAGTCCTTAAGCCGTGAGCCAGGGGAGCAAGTGATCCTACAGAGGGGCAATTCTCATTTCACACAGGCATGTTGGGAATGGAGATGCTGATAGCATGGCTCAGCATGAGTCAGCTCTGAGGCCCCTGAGGTCATAAACTCGGGCTCGGAGGCGCAGCCAGAGTTCCCGGCCCCTTCCCAGGTGGTGCCCTGGCCACCGTGTCCCTCAACAGAGTGTGTTCTGGGGGTCTGCCATGGCACCACTGAGAAGGGACTAGAGGGGGCCGCTTCTCCCCGGCAGCCAAGCCAGGCTCCTGCTGTGAGTGACAAGGCAGCCCCTCCTGGGCTTCCTTGGCGGGGCACAGGAAGCTCCCACGACTGTCACTGCTCCTTGGCCTGCTTGTCCCCTGCAGGGCCTGCAAGAGCCGGCAGGTGCATCATTCAGCAGGGGGCTCGGAGAATGACAGAGATGCCCGTTGTCAGGGGAAGGAGGGGAGAAATTAGGTGGTGACGGGTCTGGAAGAGGGCAGAGCGTGCTGGACGCCTAGGACCTGAAGCCTTACTGGTGAGTCCACGTAAGAAGCTGTGAGATGGGCCTGGGGTGACTCCAGCTTGGTGTCTGCAGTCTCCAGGCGCCCAATACACACTTCGTTCTCGCCAGTGGGAGCCTCGTTAGTGCCAACCATTATGGCACAGCCCATAGTCAAAAAGTCCTGACATGGCTGACAGCGTGCTGTGGCCACGCACCTGCCTGCCACCCACAGTTCCCTTTACTTTCCACTACGGCACGGGACTGCATTTAGTTCAGCAAGGGTGAGCTCTTGGAGCAACTGTGGAGCAAAGAGGTGTTTAGGGGAGGCAAGAACACAGCTGGGCGGCCACCTGGGGGCAGCATTCTGCCCCTCACCCCCTCTCATTTTCACATCCGCTCAGTGTTGCCCCGAACTCCTGTCAGTTCCTCTGCTTCCCTGCTCTGGCCCACCTCTCAGATTTTGCAGTTGCTCTTCCAGCTTTCTGGACGCTTCCCCCAGTTCATCATGTAGCAAAACTCTTCTCGTCCACAGCCCTCACCTCTCTCCTCACCCCATCAAACGCGCCTTCCTGTTCCTCTCTCTCTTACCTCTCTTTGCTTCATGGCACTTACCCTGATCTAGTTATTTTACCAATTTATTTTATTTTATTTTATTTTATTTTATTTTATTTATTTATTTGAAGGAGTTACAAAGAGATCTTCCATCTCCTGGTTCACTCCCCCAACAGCCAGTGCTAGGCCAGGCCATTTTCTACTGCTTCCCCAGGTGTATTAGCAAGGAGCTGGATTGGAAGTGGAGCAGCCAGGACATGAACCGGTGCCCATATAGGATGGCAACACTACGGACGGAGGCTTTATCCTCTATGCCACGGCGCCAGCCCCTATCTTGCCAATCTTGCAGAAACCTGCCATCGCCTATTCTCCCCCCCAGAATGTAAGCCTCAGGGAGGCAGGAGCAAGCCTCTGCCTTGTTTCCTGCTTCATCCCCAGTGCCTAGAACACAGGGTAGCCACGCAGTAGGTGCTCAGTAAGTATCAGGCCACTGAACGCTGAGTGGGAAAACCAAGACCAGGACAGCAGTGGATCCTCCTTACAGAGCCGGAGACGGGCCAGACGCTGCTGAGAGCAAAGCGAAGTTTCCATCAGAACCTCTGACCCTAACTCAGGGCGGGTCTTGGGGGGAGGGAGTAAGCACTTGACGGTGCCCAGGTTCCCATGCTATGGTTCGGCTGCTCTAGGGGGGTCAATTTAGTCTCATTTCTGCAGAAAACTTGAGTTGGGAGCCAGGAACAATCCACCCTAGCAGTGCTGTTCATGCCGAGGAGTGAATGACTTCTTCTGGCTACCTAGCACTCCAGGCAAACAAGTGAGGTCAGGTAGCTGGAACGGAGACCATGATCCCCCACGCTCGTGCCCACGGAGGCTTCCCCTGGCTTCCCCCTCCCCCAACAATCTTGGAAATCATGGGAAAGATCTGCACTGATTGACTGGTGAGGGCAACGTGCTGCACCAACACCTTGGGGGACAGAAAGAGCTTCTGGGGCCTGAGCGTCCTCTTGTCCTTTTCTAAGAATCTACGAGAATTTAGAAATGCAACAGAGGGAAGCTGAGAACAAGGCTCCAGACTCGCTCCTGGAGCCACCCAGAGTGAGTTCCAAGTCGCAGGTGGGCCCAGCCTGGCTTCCTGGAGTCAGCTGGCTGCATGTACTTTGATGAAAGGCAGTTTTAAGTTACAGGAGAAAATATTCCTCCCGAATTTAATTAAAGGAAAATCTCAATTGGTTTTTCTTGCTTGACAACAGGGGTGTCTCCTAATGGAAGTTGGCCACAGCAGCTGCCTGCCATTCTCCTGGGATATCCTGCTGGGCACTGGGGAAGCGGAGCCCTAGGGTTCCCAGAAAGGGAGCTACGTGGGATACGGGAAATGCGTCTGACAGTTCCAAACCTGACCCGTGTCGCTTAGAGCCTCTCATGCCTTCAGAGCAACAGCCCTGATACTCTGGTAGCGGAGCATGGTGGTCCTGAGCAGGGAACATGGGGACACTTGTCTGGCTTTGACTTGTGGCTCTGACACTGCACAGCTGTGTGATCCTGGTCCAGTTCCATAACCCCTCTCAGTCTGCACAACGCAGGCGACAGCAGCCCCTAGATGCTAGGTTGTTGACAGGGATATGTGAATCCACACGTAGAGCCTATAGAATGTGTCCATACGACATCAGAGTTCATGGGGTCGTTAGTGGTACATATACATGCACAGAATATTTTAGCACACAACACATGGCATGCAGTATTTGCTCAATAAATACTAATTATTACTGACAAACTCTGTAGTCAGTTAGAAAGGATGCAAGGACACTCAGGCCCTCTTCTCAGAAGCTCTCCCCCCCAAGGTGTTGGTGCAGAACTTTGCCCCCACCAATCAAAATCAACACAAGCCTTTTCCACAATTCCCATCAGACTGGTGGGGGAGGGGAAGCCAGGGGCTGCGTCTGCCTCCGTGGGTGTGAGGGCCTGAGCATGCGGGATCATGGTCTCCCTTCCGGGCACCTGACCTCACTCGTTTGCCTCTGATGCCCAGCAGCCAGAAGTCATTCACCCCTCGGCATGAACAGCACTACTAGAGTAGATTTTTGCCAGCTAACAGTTCCTGGATCCCTTCATAAGAATGTATTTGAACTCCAAAAATGGCCCTGGGGTAGACAGTCACCTGCAGCTCTGCTGTTGCCCTTTTGCCTTCTTTGTTCGGGGGAGGATCGTCAGTTGGTGCTTTTTCAGCACTTAGTATCTGCATGTCAGGGACTGTTAGTCCTGGAGCAGACACAGGCTACCTCTGAGCAGTTCTTAGTGCAGGTGTTCCAAACGCATCGTGAGAGTGATGTCTGTGAATTCTTTGTGTTTGATGCACACATGTGTGCATGCACACACACAAATCCTGGCTGGATCCCCTGCAGCCAGGGTTCCGTGGTTCCTCAGTACATGGGCTCCTTGAAAATCCCACTCCTATTCCCTGGCGCTGGGCTTTGAGCTCAAATCACCTGACAGCGGACTGCAGGGTAAGGGCTAGGGGGCTGGCGTAGGGGGATCCCACAGCCACCTGGCACATGGGCTGCCTGATGCCCCGCCCTCCCTTGCTGAGTGGCCTTGGGTAGGGAATGGTCCATTCGTGGGAGCAGCTGCCCTCACTGAGGATGGCTATGGCGGGGAACGGAGACATGGTGTGGACAATGCGTGGCACAGCATGCGGGCTCGCTCTCTCTCTCTCTCTCTCTCTCTCGCCAATTCCCTTCCTCTGCGGCCCTCCGGACGGGCTCGCAGCTGTGCGTGCAGACGAGCCCAGTGGGGACAGCTGTCTTGGAGGTCTGTAGATGTTCCCTCGTCCCAGGTGACCGTCAGCACATCTTGTGGCTTCCGCAGCAGCCCAGAGACGCACTCTAGGCCGGGGTCCTGGCTGCCCCCGCCCTCTGCTCAGCCCACCCATTGACCAGTGTCCAGGCCTAGAGTAGGGTCTGCAGGCCTGTTGCTCTCCTACGTCCTCAGAGCTTTCTCCATGGCCTGGGGCGTGAGACGCTCCCACAGGGAAGCTGGACGCCCTCCTGTCCCACGCTGACCTCCCTAATGCATCCCTCCCTCCCACGGAGGCCCAGGGCTTTCACACACAGCTGCCGCAGGGCGGGTCCCACACAGCAGTGTGAGTGGGGGTGGGGGAACCGTTCCCAAGGCCATTGTGCACTGTTTCTCGTGACCCAGTGACCTGACCCTTCCTGCCTCGTGCTAGCCCCGGACGGAGCCAAGACCCTGGAGGGCGGCCTCACCTTGGGCTAGCTGGCTGGAGCCCCACCAAGGGGGGAGGTCTGGCTCCCACGCTGGATGGACCCCGGGGGAGGTCGGGGGAGGGTGAGCCAAAGAAGGCCTCATCGCCTCTGTGTCACCTCCAGGCCTCCCCCTCCTGCCGGCTCGGCAGTCGGCCGAGGGGTGTGGAGGCCCCCACCCTCCCCATTAGTGGCCTAGTACTTAGAACATGGCTGTGCCGCACCAGTGCGCCTGGATTGGAGTTCTGGCTCTAGCTCCCGACTGCAGCTTCCTGCTAATACAGACCCTGGGGGGCAGCGGTGATGGCGCAAGTGACGGGTCCCTGCCACCCATGTGGGACACCCGGATGGAGTTTCCGGCTCCTGGCTTCAGCCCCACCCAGCCCCAGATGTTCTGGGCCCAGGGGAGTGAACCAGCAGATGGGATCTCTCTCTCTTTTTCTCAAATTAAACACAAAAAGGGTCTCTTTCAAAAACTCTACCCATGCCACTGTAAGACAAGCACTCCCTGAGCTGGCTGCTCACAAGTCTATGCACCGCACAGCAAGAGAGGAGCCGCGGGTGATGAACAAGGAGCAGGACAGCCCCTAGAGGATGGCAGCCCCAAAGCCAGGATTTCCGGGAGCCCAGAGCTCACTCTTCCTGGCCGACGACCCCACATCCTGCCGGCCCCGCGCTGGCCGCTCGTGTTTCTCATTATCTCTCCCCACCCTCCTGAGAGGCTTCTCGCTGCACCCAGAGGCTTATTTTTAACTTGCACAGTAATGCTAGGGCCGCACATGCTGCACTGCCTCCATCCCCAGGGCGCTGGGCTGCCTTGTCGGGACGCATTCTCCCCGCTCCCAGCCACGCTGCCTTTCCTACGCACCGAGCAGCTCCTCCACGAGGGCCCCCGCCCCACGATCCAGCAAGGAAGGGCAGCTGTGGCCTCGGCCCCGGGCTGATGGGGCAGGGAGCACCCCCCCCCCACACACACACACACAAGCCAAGGGAGCCGACAAAGCAATGAATGGCACAGAGACACTGCGAAGAGGTTGGTCCCATACAGAGGACAGACAAGGCCTGGGACAGGGAGGCTGTTCCCAACTGGGCAGGGGGAGCAAACTGCTCTTAGAAGGTGACACAGTAGCAGGGCCACTAAGCTAAGAGACCACCGAGCACACAAGGAATAGGGAGACCATTTCTCTGGGAGGGGAGGGCACGGGGGCTGGGCAAAAGCTTGGTGTGTTCTAGAACATGACAGAAGGCCAGTGGACAAAGGGAAAGCGGCCAGAAGCAGGCAGAGTCCAGGCCCAGCAGCTCCGGAGTCACGCAGAGTTTGGGCTTTATTCTGAGTGCTGGAGAAAGCCTTCAGATGGGCTGGCAGGCGGAGGTGACGAGTGATGACTGACAGACATCCCCAGACCTCAGCTGGCTCCCGAGCAGGCGGGAAGCCGGGGCTACGAGTTAGGAGGCCAGGGGCTCCTGCAGGAAAGGGGTGACGGGGTCGAGGCTCGAGTAGGGCAGCGCCACACCTGGGAGCAGGCGGCCTCATGCGGCTCCCACTGAACGCTTTCTTCCCAAAGGGTGCAGAAACGTGCCCTTCAACTGTATGCCCGGAGCACCAAGGCCAAGTCAGAGCTGGCCAGACGAGCGACAGGGCTCAGCACCCAGTGCCTAGGACCAGCTGCATTTATTAGGTGTCTAAGCACAATTAGGGTCTATGTCCAGAGGCAGGCATTTTGGTCTAGCAGTTAAGGCATCAATTATGGCATCCACATCCCACATCGGCGTACCTGGTTCAAGTCCTGGCTCTGGTTCCTGGCTCCAGCTTCCTGCTACTGCACACCCTGGAAGATAGTGGTGGTGGCTCAAGCAATTGAGCTCCTGCCGCCCACTGTTTCCCACTCCCAGCTTTGGCCCCAGCTGGCTCTGGTCCAGGCTTGGTACAGATCTGGCCATTGTGGGCATTAGAGGAGTGAACCAGTGTGTGGGAGTGAGTGCTTGCTCTCTATAAACCGCATTTTTTTTTATCAGGAAAAGAGATCTTTCCCCAAAATTTGCCCTCTTTGATTTTCCTGAAAGGTGTATAAACACTCCTCTCTCTCGACGCCAGTAGCTTTCTCTGTTCTTTAAATCTTTGGGTGGGATCTGAGGCCAAATCCTCCATTTTTGTGGAATTTTTAGATCAGTAAGAAATAAAACGTGGGGGGAAAAGGTCAGAATTCTCAACTTTGATGGAGCTTGCTTCCACCGGGTGATCCCACTCGCCTACAACACTCAAAGGTGACTTTTTAAGCCTGAGCGGCCTGAACAGTGGGTCCCACAACCCACTCTGGGCACTGTGTATGTATTAACTCACTGAATTCCCCCAAGACTGAGCGGCCGGTGCCACCCTCAATCCTTGTTACAAGGAAGGAGTCGAGGCTTCCAGAGAAGGGGGTGACGTCATGTGTGAGGAGGCAGAGTCAGGCCCGGGAGGCTGCTCGACCTCCTAACCCACACCAGGGCCCCACCCCAGGGCCTGCTGCTGTCTGCTTCAGTGGCTACCGTGTCCTAAAGACTGCGTAGAGAGAGCTGAAGGAGATCATGGGAAATGTTAGTCAGGCAAGGAGATGAGAGAATCTGTCGTCCTTTGCATTCTGGGTTTTTTGTATTTCTTTGAATACACTGTGCCTGGTACATAGTCTGCACTCGAAATCTATTTGTTGAATGAAATTGTTGAGTTCGTAAGTGAATGTTATTTTAAAATTAATTGTGGATTAAGGAAAAGATTTCATTATGGGAAGTGTAAATTAAAATTTAGGATATTTTAGGAAAATAAAATCCTACCCATCATCCAGAGAGAGGCACTATTGAACTGCCGATAATGTTGATTTATACTTTCCAGTCTTCTCCTGTGTTTATGTCCATGTCTCTATGTCTGTTTATCTCCCTATGTATTTCTGCACACAAATGTGTATGTAACAAAAAGGGCATCATACTGTATTTTTAAGCTTTTAACTTGGTTTTCTCACTTAGCAGTGTATCACGAGCACTCCTCCTTCCATTTAATATTCTAAAGTAGAATTTTGAAGATGTGATCTATTTTGAATTGCCACGTAGTAACGGTGCACCCTGTGGGGTCCAGTGCGGGGCACAGGGAGCCGGCGTGGTCCAGGGCAGTCCCCTGTAATTTACTAAATGAGCTCTGCACCACCACATCTTCATCCGCGGCCACCACGATGAATAACGTTGGACCAAACAACTTCGATGGGACGTGCCTGAGTGGTGCCGTCGTCCTGTGTCTGGACATAGCCTGGGGGGCTTCCAGACAACAGAAGGGTGTTTCTCCCAGTTCTGCAGGCTGGGGAGGCCGGGTCAGGGCTCCCGCATATTGGGTATCTGCTGCGCGCTGCTGCCTGGTCCATAGACGGTGTTGTTTTGCCGTAACCTCACGTGGCGGAAAGGGCACGGGCTCTCTCTGGGGTCTCTTCTGCACGCTACTTATCCCATTCATGAGGACTCTGCCCTCGTGACCTAATCACCTCCCAATGCCGGGCTGGGGTTCAAGTTTCAGCAAGGGACTTGAGAGGATGCAGACATTCAGACAACAGCTATTCCATTAGAGTGACAAGGGGTCGAGCTCTGCATTTTCAACACCAAAGGAGGAGAGACCCAGCAGGGCCTCTGGACTGGGTCAGCTGGCGGCTGTCTTGCCCCTGCCCCACAGAACCACTTAAAGCTGAGCACACGCCATGCACCAAACTCCCCATTTTCCCAGCGCGGGCCATTAGTCATTCTCTCCAATATGTTTTTGGTGCAATTCTGCCACAACGGGGGTAGGTTAGGAAAAATCCCGTCTGTGACTAAAATGTGGTCCCAAAGTTAGACGACTGGGTTTAAAATCCAGCCCTACCCCCTTAGCAGCCTATGTGACCCCCCGCGAGTTCATGTCAAGCCTCAGTTTCCCCAGGAATTAGTGGCGCATACCCCAGAGGACGTAGTGAGCATTCTGCCCAGCATGGGACAAACACTCAGAAAATGTTTCGCACAGCTGTGAGGAAGGCAGGGCTTCAGAAAACACCATCCTGTCCTCCCTGCAGGATCTGAGGAAAACAAATTGCTAAAAATCACTCAAAATGCTGTATGGCTACATTACTCTGTTTTTGTTTTTTCCGCTGCGTCTCTTTTGCACACTACCTTGAGGATGTCAGAATTTGAAGCATTCAAGGCAATGAGCTCTCCTTTCCTTCCCTACCAAGAACCAGGCTTGGCCAGCGGCGCGGCTCAATAGGCTAATCCTCCACCTGTGGCACCGGCACACCGGGTTCTAGTCCAGGTCGGGGCACTGGATTCTGTCCCAGTTGCCCCTCTTCCAGGCCAGCTCTCTGCTGTGGCCAGGGAGTGCAGTGGAGGATGGCCCAAGTGCTAGGGCCCTGCACCCCATGGGAGACCAGGAGAAGCACCTGGCTCCTGCCTTCGGATCCGCGTGGTGCGCCAGCCGCAGTGCACCGGCCGCAGCAGCCATTGGTGGTGGGGGTGGTGGTGGTGAACCAATGGCAAAGGAAGACCTTTCTCTCGGTCTCTCCCTTTCTCACTGTCCACTCTGCCTATCAAAAAAAAAAAAAAAAGACCCAGGCTTGTTGGGCTAGAAGAAACGCTGCCGTGCACAGCAATGCCACTGTCCTCTCCGTTTGGCCAGCTGTGTTTTCTAAGTGTCTATGCTAAAATAGAAACACAGCAGCCTACGCGTGCACAGGCAAGGCGCGCACACACACACACACACACACAGCCTACAGTCCCAAACTGCCCTGTGTTCCACGACAACAGACAATGCCCAACCTCTCACACACAGACCACAGACAGGACCAACTTGACCCATACACTGTGTATCAGCTGTTAACACAGATGCCCTGCCACCATACGGCAGTGCTCATTGAGCCGCGCTGAACACATTTTTCGCACCTAAGTTTTCCTTATACACAGGGGAGGGGGAAGACGACAGTACATTCATCTGAGCTAAATACTGCCAGAGCCCGACTGGAGGGGCAGCAGAGGAAGCTGAGTGTGGAGACCCTTCTGCTCCTAACTCGTGGCTTGTGACACACATGAAAGTCCTGCGATTCCTCTGAACCCCAGTCACCAGCAGTGCAGGGGACAGGGCACTCTAGGGGCCTGGCCGTGCGTTTACGTTTCTACCTGTGGGAAATGCTCAGAAAAGTCTTTGTGGGTCACAGCGCATCTTCAATATCAAAATGGCCCTGGAGATCACAGATAACACACTTAATTGTGAGGCACCCTGGCAACAGCGCAAGGCAACCCCTGAAGTCATGACCAGCATGCGTGCCCTTGGCCTTGGCTCTCTGTCCCTGCCTCCTACCAAGAACCAAACATCCTCCTATAAGATGTTTCCAGAAGCATTTTCTGATCTCCCTTCTCCAAAATGCCCACTGGCTCCGCTATTACTGCCTGGAGAGAAAAGTCTCAATTCTGGGGAATGGCATTACTCAAGGTCATCCCTGATCTGACTCCAAATCAGCTCGCCCCCACCCTGGGCGCCCCTGCAGCCCCCACCCCTCAGCGGCCTGGGCCACTGGCACTGGGAGAAAACACCCTCCACGGCCCACTCCAGTCTTAGCTCAAGCGATGCCTCACTCCCACACTCACTGGGGAGAGCCCGTTTGCGCTCTGGCTGAGCCTCCCACAGAATCCCCTCAGCCCTCTTCCACTTCAGCCCACACCTGCCACCCTCACCCGTGGCACTTATCAAGGCTGTCATGCCATTTCCCCTTGAGCTTCTCTGCCCCTGTCAAGGGCAGGGAGCTTGTCTTCCTCAGCCTGAGTAGTCAGGACAGCAAAAGCAGCAGCTAGAATTATGAGATGCTGCAGCACGCATTTTCTTTATACGCCAGGCATGTGCTAAGGGCCTCACATGTGTTATTTCGGTGCATCCTTGTAACAAGCACACAGGTGGGCAGGATCCCTGACCCTGGCCCAGTTAAAGGAAGGAACTAGAACTGGCCTTTCAGATTTAAATTCAGGAAGCCGCACTCCAAAACTCCTGCCTTTAACCATGACGCCAATTTCACGCCCATACTGGGTCCAGCCAAACTGCCTGTACATGGGAGGTCCTTAATAGGGGTAGCTCAGTTAAGAGAACAGCCAAGAGCAGGCTGCCCAAGGTCATGGCCACTGAGACATGGTGAGAGCTGGGCTGTTAGCAGCCATGTCTTCTCCTCACTTACTAACAAGAAGAAAGGGGACAACCACTTTCAAAGGAAACCCACATTTTTGACCAACTTAATGGCAAGAGGTTGGGGGGCAGTGTGTTGGATCCAAATCAGCTGAGTCTAGTTGGATTTGGGTGATGACCTGCATACAGGAGCCAAAGCCAAGAACCTTCCTTTGATGGATACCAGTGTGTCTGCCCAGCCTGCAAGATCGCTGACAAGGGAATACCTCTCCCTCTGTCACTAGACCACACCTGCTTACTTTTTTTTAATGTTTTTATTTTCATCTATTTGAAAGGCAGAGTGAGAGAGATAAAGAGAGAGATCTTTCACTCACTAGTTCACTCCCTAAATGGTTGCAAGAGCCAGAGCTGGGTCAAACTGAAACCAGGAGCCCAAGACACCATCTCTCTCACATGGGTGGCAGGGCCCAAGCACTTGAGCCATCATCTGCTGCCTGCTGGGATGCATCAGCAGGGAGCTGGATCAGAAGCCGAGTAGCCAGGACTAAGTCGCACTCTGATATTGGATGTGGCCTCCCAAATGGTGGCTTAATCTGCTATACCACAACACCCTCTCCAAGCCTGGTTTGTTTGTTTTGTTTTTAAGATTAATTTTATTTATTTGAAAGGAAGAGTTACAGACAAGAGGGAGGGAGGGAGGGATGGAGGGAGCGAGTGAGCTAGCGAGCAAGTGAGCTCTTCCATTTGTCAGTTTACTCTCCAAATGGCCGCAACAGTGGAGCAGGCCAGGCTGAAGCCTGGAGCCAGGAGTTTCTTCAGTCTCCCACATGGGAGACCATCTTCTATTGATTTCCCAGGCCATAGCAGAGAACTGGATCAGACAAAGAGCAGCCAGGACTGGAACCGGCACCCACATGGGATGCTGGAACTGCAGGCAGTGGCTTTACCCACTATGCAACAGCACCAGCCCCAGGCATGTCCATTTCTTTAAGGAAGGGGAAGGGGGAGTAGTTAGGCCCCCAGGCCCTCTCCTGTGGACCTGCCCTGTCGACCCCACACTGACCTGCCTTTGTGAACACGGGCAGGAAGGCAGCCTCCTGGTCTTCTCAGGACAGTGCTCCTGGGTGGGCACTGTCCAGGTCAATGGCAGTGGGGCCAGCGGGGACAATTAGGACCAGTTGATTAGGAAGGGGAAAAGGTTGGCCTCCCAGGGAGCTGTACACAGACAGCAACCTCCAGGCCAGCCAGGGTGCTTCCTCCATTCCTCCCCACGTCAGGAACAGAGAGTGTGAACAGGGAAGGGCTGGCCCCAGAGAGCCTGGAGGACAAGGGCCAGAGTTTTGACCTTTCTGGGCCCCCAAAGCCTGCCGCATCTACAGCACGGTGCATTTGGAAATGAGAGGACAGCGTTCCCATCTCCCTTCTCCCTCTTCCTGCAGCCTGGAAAGGACTAAGGGATTGGTGGCATTTCCTTGGCTTATTTCTTTGCGTAGCTTCAGTTTGCCCTGCTCTACTGTAGACATCTTCATAGACAACACTGTCCTCTGGACCCTGGCTTAAACACTACATGTTTTGTGGGACCATGTCGGAGAACATGCAGACGTGGACAGACTGATGAATAAGTCAGTGTCGGGAATCTGGGCTGACCCCCTGTGCTTTCTAGACTCTGATTCAACCATGCCACACTGCTGTTGGATTGCATGAAATCCTACACCCCCATCCAGCCAGTTCGCTGCACTCTGCCTTTAAGATTTTTAAAGGAGTAGAAACACATTTTGAGAAGCTGGGACACTGGGGACAGATTCCTCAGACCGCAAAAGTCATTGGGTTGTTTTATAAATGCAATGAAAAGTCCTATTCCACAGTTCCCCCAGTAGCACCTGTCTGGCCCATGGTGCTGCTCCACATTCAGCCTCTTATGAACAGGACCTTAGGGTGGAGCCTGTGGCCAAGATTCATTCAATCAAGTCTGAGACTTCCATCAGATGGCATCCAGGGATGGCTGGTGCTACAGTGGAATCGCACCGCCATCCAAGGGGCAGGCAGAAGTCTGGGCCTTCCTCGCACTGGCTCTGATGCAGTGAGGCACAGCCTTAGAAGGGCAGACTGCAGGAAGTAGGGTCTAGGGAAAAAGCCACTGGCTCCAGCTTCAGTGCTCAGGAAATGATGAGAAACATCAGGGCCCAAGCAAAGAAGAGGCAATGCCCGTGTACCCGGGAGGCCCTGCACCTGGAGAGCTGGGGCTGGGAGAATCCCACTGTATCTGAACACACCGGGAGGCTCCTGGGGTGGGCACTGTCCATGTCGAAGGTGCAACGCCTGCTGGCCTTGACCGACAGTGCTAACTGCAGGGCTGAGAGGCCCTGTGCAGAGAACATCACTATATTTAGGTCGCCGAGTGTTCAGGGATCCAGTAAGGACAGGCAACAGCTAGCTGGGGCACAAGAGGAGACAGGAAGGCAGAGAGACAGAGAGGAGCTGTGTTGGGGGGAGGTCTTGGGTCATTAATTGACAGGGAAAACCCCAGCCAGGCCTTGCGGTGGCCTTTTCCAAGCAGGAGCACGCCAGCCCTCCCCAAGGTAAACAGCTACAGAAGTCCTGACAGAGAGCGCGCCAAGGGGGTGGGGAGCCTGGCTCAGACGGAGGACACCAGCGCAGCAGGGAGGGCAGGGGGACGGAGGGTGCAAGGTGAGATGGGCAGAAACCAAGGGGAGGTGGCCCCAATTCCATCCCAGGCAAGAGGGCTCACCTGGGCACTGGGACACTTCCCCGGAGAGCCTGAGAGGAGCGTTTGGTGGTGGGCTTCCCAAGATATTATATCTCAGGAATGCTAGCTCTTCCTATGAGGTATAATAAGGCAATGCTATTATGTTATAATGTGTCTCATCCACATCGTCATCTAACATTCACACAGTGTAGCACTGCACTCAACACTTTGTATAACTTTATCTCATTTTACTCTCCCAACAACCCTAGGGGTTTAGGTAGCATTGTCATCCCCATTCCAGAGAGGCACAGACTGAGGTTCAGCTGGCCCAAGTCTCAGGGCGAGCAGCACCCTGACTTAGCCCTTGGCTGACTCAGGGCCCTAGCTTCTACCCACCAGGGAAAAGCATTCACAGGCACAATGAGAGGAAGGGGCAGCGCCATGAACCCAACACAGGTACAACCACCACAAAGCACCCAACTGCCACTTACCCATATCCCCTCACATATTCCATCAAATTCATAAGATCTCCTACACCGTCGTCTTATGCATCACCAAGACATAAGATGCTGCCCAGCCTGACTGCGGAGATGTTGAAATGCTGCAGACTGTGCCTCTGAGGCATGATGCAACCATGGCAGGAGTTCAGTTCACCCCTACGATGGTGCTTTTGTAGCATCGCCAAGCTTTGCAGAGGGGGACACTGGGACTGCAGCAGGGAGTCTGCGACCATGGCAGCTGCAGAGTCTGGACTCATCCTCAGTGACTTCCTGGGCCCAAACCCCTGCCCTTGACCATCAGGGCACACAGGCGAGGAGGGAGAGGGGCCGGCTTTGTCATTTATTCCTTCTCATGGCCTTGGCCAACAAACACAACAGAGGTGCTAACTGCAGGATAGAGGGAGACTTGGCCTCTTTCTGCTCGTGGGCTCATCTGCAACTGGCTCACTTGGGGATGTCAAGCTCCCCTTTTGGATTCTGGGGATGCACCCTCTGGCAGTGAAATCAGGAGGTGCCATTCAAGAAGATCCTCGCAGTTCTGGTCTTCTGCTTCCCCATTCATAACCCTCCCCAGTCCAGGGTCTCTCTCCCTCTGCTCATCTCCCCCATTTCCCAAACTCCACTTGTGATCTGTGCCAGAGTTTTCAACATCATCCTTGACCTTGAACTTCATTCTTCCCACATCTTCCTGCCTCCTCCCATCTCGAGTGTCTCAATGCTTTGACCTCATCCTGTCTTCTTTAAGAACCTTATTCGCAACTTAATCACCACCTAGTCCTGTTCCCACCCCCTTCTCATTAAGACTTTCCTAGAATCCTGAACATTAAGATGAGATATTGGGCAAGAGAGAGGTGGAATAAAGAGTTTGTGTGTGTGGAGAAAAGCCAACTGGATGAGTTTCTTTGCTTTAATTTTCTACCTCGTTCCTCTATCACCCACTGGGCTGTGAATGTACAAGCCAGCTTCTTGGTTTCCCAACTTATGTCATCATCGTGTATCTTCTCGCCCTCTGTCTTGACCTCATGACAATCCTTCCCATAATTTTCCATGGTGATGAAGACGGATGGACTTTCATTAAATCTCCCCCAGTTCTTTTAAACACCCCTGTCCCCTCCCCTCCCAGCCTCTGAGTCATCCCTTCCCATCTCATCTCTTCTCGAAGCCTTCCCCAACACTGGGATGAAGGCTAGCACTTGGCACTTCCCCCTCTTCTGATTTGACGCCTACTTCAGCACCAGATTAAAATCACATCTTGGGAAATCATTCTGTTGGAAATGCTCATTTTCCTTTTTCTGGTCAACCTTCTTCTCACGCATCTTGTGTCCTGCAGCGCTTCTCTGATGGCCTGTACGATTATCTCAACTCGGCCCAACTTTCCCACAAAGCCCCACTAGAGGAATTGTAGAACATCTTGCAATTTCGATCCATGTAAACGCTGACTGCACGTTAGACGCGATGTGTTTTCAGTGCTTGAGGAAAGTGGGAGAGCTGCTCTGTATGGATCCCTGTGTCCCCAGGTCCCCTGGGGCAGAGATGTCTGCTTCGTCCATGCCCTCCATTCATGGAGGAGAACACAGGAAACAGGTGCTGCAGGAATGAATGACTGGCAGTCATGACTGGGCATGTGTGCCCGCCCAGGATGTGAGCTCCGTGAAGGCGTCCATTCACTCAACACATACTGATGGACAGCCGACTGCTGCCAGGCCTTGGGTTAAGCATGGTGGCCATAACGGTGAATAAAACAAACAAACCCTCGCCCTCTTGGAGCTTGCCCACTAATGGCAAAAGACCATTGAGGCCAGCGCCGCGGCTCAATAGGCTAATCCTCCGCCTGCGGCACCGGCACACCGGGTTCTAGTCCCGGACGGAGCACCGGATTCTGTCCCGGTTGCCCCTCTTCCAGTAAAGTTCTCTGCTGTGGCCAGGGAGGGCAGTGGAGGATGGCCCAAGTGCTTGGGCCCTGCACCCACATGGGAGACCAGGAGGAAGCACCTGGCTCCTGGCTTCAGATCAGCGCGGTGCGCCGGCCGCAGCATGCCAGCTACAGCGGCCATTGGAGGGTGAACCAACGAAAAAAGGGAAGACCTTTCTCTCTGTCTCTCTCTCTCACTGTCCACTCTGCCTGTCAAAAAAAAAAAAAAAAAAAAAAGGCCATAGAAAAGCCACTCTGTTAGCATCCGCCTACTGCTGGGCTCTAATACGTGTGCTGGGGACTCTTGAAATCACAGAATGTTGTATTCGTATTTGTTCTGGGAGAACCACGCAACTGGGAAAGAGGGAGACACTTAAGGTGGGGACATTTGGAAAAGACTTCATTGAAATATAATACACATAAAATTCACCCATTTAAAGTGTACAGTTCACCGGCTTTTGGTACATTTACAGAGTTGTACAACTGTTGCCACTAGCTAACTTCAGGGCATTTTCAACACCCTAGAAAAATCCCCATATGCATCAGCAGTCATGCCCTAGTCTGTCTCTCCCAGCCCCCAGCACTGCTCGTCTACTTTCTGACTCCACAGCTTGGCCTATTCTGGACATTTTGCAGAAATGGATCACACAACGCATGTCCCTTTGTCACCAGCTTCTCTCGCTTAGCATGATGTTCTCAAGGTGCATCCCCCTTGTTCTACGCAATTGCATTCTGTATGGCGGAACCATACTCCATTGTTTATCCATCATGTGGTGGACATTGGGGTTTGCTTCCAGGTTTTGGTTTTATGAGTAATTCTGCTCTGAGATTTATGTACTCACTTTTGTGGCAACATATGCTTTCCTTTCTCTTAGGTATACACATAGGTATGGGATTGCCAGGATGTATGGTAACTCTTAATCATTTGCCGGACCCCTAAACAATTTTTGCAAAAAGCATGCATCATTTTGCATTCCCACCAGTGATGTATGAGGGTTCTGATTTCCTCCTATCCTCATCAACACTTGCTATAACCTGCCTTTTGTACTCAAGTCACCTTGGTGGGTATGACGTGAGACTGTGCTTTTGATTTGCTTTTCCCTGATGGTTAATGATGCTGACTATCTTTTCATGTGGAGACAGCAATGCCTGTCTTATGCTTGTGAGGCAACTTCGGACTTGGTACCCAGCACAGCGCCTGTGTGTTGAAGGTGCTCCCTCCTCAGAGACTAGGCCAGGAGGCCTGTCACCTGGACTCAGAGAAGGAAAGGGAAAGGGAATGAAAGAGACACTTGGGTCAGCTGCTCAGATCTGGCGAGAGAGGATTTGCAAAATGGCTTGCATTCCCATTCAACACAGCCAGGACTGGGCCTGCAGATGGACGGGGGGCTTCTACCCTGTACAGGGGAGGCCAGACTGTTCTGGGGGTGAGTCCTGAAGACCATGTTGGAAAAGGGAGTGTGATTCGTGTCGGGGGAGGGACAGGAGGTAGCTCTGGCTTTAGAAACATCCTGCTGAGTTAGGGCAACGCTGGAGGCAGGCGGCCTTGCAACCTGGGGAGGCCCAGAGAGCAGAGAGCCTGTGCGGGTGTGGCCAGATGGTGCGTGGGTGTTCACTGCTGAGAAGACAGCTAGAGGCCACTGTGGGGTGACCCTGCCGAGAGGCCAGGGGCAGACCTCCTGTGCGAGGAGGCCCAGATCCATGGCCAGCAAGGCCTGGTCAGCCAAGGAGACGCCCTGGGCTCTGGCCCAGCCCACAGAGGCCAGCAGCCATAAGTTGAGTCATAAAGGCCAAGGGTGAGCGGCAACGGGGCAGGCAAAGGGATCCGTGCTGGAGATACTGGAGACTCGAGGACCTTGCACAAGGGATCTGAACTGCCCCCTTCCAGGGAGAGCCTGAGTGAGCACCACCTCTCCTACAGCCACCCACTCATCCATGTGTCCACTCGAGAGGAACAGGGAGGGCGGAGCACCACCTCACAGCACAGGCAACACTGACATTCACACACTCGCGTGGTTTTGGCTATTTAACGGGGCAGCTGCTGTGAGGACGCCCACCTCACAAACTGGGATGAAGTGCCGTCCAGGCAGGGTGGGGCAGAACAAGGCACCACTGTGGATGGCTACTCAGCAGTGAACACGCCCACACCGGGCTGGGGCTGGACATGGTCCCACAGGCATGGCTGTGCCTCTCGGGAGCTGCCCTGGAGCCAAGGAGCTCCCAGGGGAGAGACTTCCTCTCCTTCCACCAGAGAGTGCAAGGTGCATGTCCAGGGCCACCTCTGGCTGTGGTTCTCTCGGAAGCATTTGGATGCACCAGGCCAAAGAGATGCTGCCTCCAACTCTGGCGCCTACTGCTTCTGGGCCCTTACTTTGTTCCAGGCACTGTGCTGGCTGCTCACATGTGCCCAGCCAGCCTCTGAAAGTGGGTACTGTTGTTGCTCCCATTTTACAAGTAATGAAACTAAGGGCTTGGTGATGCCTCCTGGATCTACTAAGTGGCTGGACCAGTATTTGAATCCAGTGATTTAACTGCGAAGACCGGGCACCTAACTGTACACCACCTGTCATTACTCTGCGTAGTTTCCCTTTAGAATGGAAACAAGATCCTGTAAAGATCTAAGCATTAAACACAACTCTAAAAGTGCCCATGTCACAATCCTAAGGAAGGTTTGCCACGTAAGCAAAGTGGTGGAAACCTGAGTGAGGACTTGTTCCAGCCTTTCTTCCCCAACTCAAGCCAATGCCAGTAAACTCAAAGCTTGAGCATTGTTGGTTATACAACTGTTCCCCCCCAAAACTGCATCCAGCTAAACTCAAACAGCGTATGTTTCCATCCCTCTATCCATTCTTCCACCCCTCCAGCCACACAGCCATATATTCACCCATCCATGTTCATTCATCCACCCATCCATTCAGCTTTGTCATTTCATAATTACTGAGCCTACTACGTGCCAGGCACCAGAGACTCAAACGAACAGGCAGTGGCTCCTGCTGAGGGGTTCACAATCAGAGCAGAAGCGCCCCTCTCCCCCAGCACAGTGCACCCACGTGCTGGGAGACTGACACTGTATCACCCGCTTTCAGGTCTCAGCTTAAATGTCACCTTCCCAAGGAGATACCTGTCGGCCTGACCCTTTGTTCTCTGCCTTGGCTCCTTGATACTAAAGGAATAACCTTCAAAGGATATCCTGCAGTTTTTCTTTCACTGTCTTTAATACGTGTGTGTGAGTCTCTGTGTGTGTGTCTGTGTGTGTGTGTGTGTGTTTGTAAAGTTCCATTGTGACAAGGGCCCACAATGGCAGGGACTACAACTAACTCATTCATAAAAGTATCTGCAAGGCCTGGCACCCAGTGGGTGCTTCCTTTGCTGCCTGAGTGAATTAGGCTGCAACCAGATCATAAAGAGCCTTGACTGCTAAGCTAAGGGGTTTGGCCTTTTCCCTGAAGGCAGTGAGGAACAAAGAAATCTGACCAAGGGCGAGGCACTGTTCTGATTCTGGAGGACAAGGCTGGAGACAGGACGAGGTGAGAAAAGTAAGCTGCAGAGAGCAAACTGAGAACTGCGCTGGCTGAGGGCTGAGAATCTGCTGGCCTGAACTAGGACTGGGGGGTAAGGGGAGGGAATGCGAAGGGGAAGGGGAGGGCATTGCAGAGAAGGGGAGGGGCCGAATCACGGGGAGGTGCTGGGGGCAGTGAGGGGTAGGGAGCGTGACGGACAGCGGGGGCTCGGGCCACATCACCCTCTCTGCGCCGTCATTAATGAAGCAGTGAGAGTGGACAGAGGGGACAGGGACGGGGACAGGGACATCTGCCGCAGACAGATGTATTCAGGAAGGTTTCTTGGAGGACAGGAGCTGTGACCGTGAGGAGGGGCTGGGAGACACGGTGAACCCAGAGGCAGACAAGGACAGCCAGAGACAGCAAACACCAGGACACTTCAAAAGGTGGCCGGCCGGCCGGCGCAGTGGCTCACTAGGCTAATCCTCCGCCTTGCGGTGCTGGCACACCAGGTTCTAGTCCCGGTCGGGGCGCCAGATTCTGTCCCGGTTGCCCCTCTTCCAGGCCAGCTCTCTGCTGTGGCCAGGGAGTGCAGTGGAGGATGGCCTAAGTGCTTGGGCCCTGCACCCCATGGGAGACCAGGAGAAGTACCTGGCTCCTGCCATTGGATCAGCGCGGTGCACCGGCAGCAGCGCGCTGGACGCGGCGGCCATTGGAGGGTGAACCAACGGCAAAGGAAGAC
Organism: Oryctolagus cuniculus; assembly: GCF_964237555.1. NCBI lineage: Eukaryota > Metazoa > Chordata > Mammalia > Lagomorpha > Leporidae > Oryctolagus > Oryctolagus cuniculus. The sequence continues at coordinate 30,147,493 of NC_091437.1, read as the reverse complement.
CTTTCTCTCTGTCTCTCTCTCTCTCACTGTCCACTCTGCCTGTCAAAAAAAAAAAAAAAAAAAAGGTGGCCGGAGAAATGGAATTAAAAGAGAAGTTTAGGGGCGGCGTTGTGGTGTAGTGGGTAAAGCCACCGCCTGGGGCACTAGCACGTCACCCATATGGGCGCTGTGTTGAGTCCTGGCTGCTTCTCTTTCCATCCAGCTCCTTTTTTTTTTTTTTTTTTTTTGAAAGCTTTTATTTAATAAATATAAATTTCATAGGCACAGCTTTAGGAAAATAGCAGCTCTCCCCCCCATACCCGCCCTCCCACCCCCACTCCCATCCCACCTCCTACTCCCTCTCCCATCCCATTCTTCATCAAGATTCATTTTTAATTATCTTTATATACAGAAGACCAACTCTATAGTAAGTAAAGATTTCAACAGTTTGCACCCACACAGACACACAAAGTATGAAGTACTGTTTGAAGACTAGTTTTACTGTTAATTCTCATAGTACAACACATTAAGGACAGAGGTCCTACATGGGGAGCAAGCGCACAGTGACTCCTGTGTTGATTTAATAAGTGACACTCTTATGACGTCAGTAATCACCCGAGGCTCTTGTCATGAGCTGCCAAGGCTAAGGAAGCCTTTTGAGTCCACAGACTCCGTCAATATTTAGATACCCATCCAGCTCCTTTCTAATGCACCTGGAAAAGCAGAGGAAGACAGCCCAAGTGCTTGGGCCCCTGCACCCTGTATGAAAATTCTGACTTCTGCTTTCCACCTAGCCCAGTGCTGGCCATTGTGGCCACCCAGGGAATGAATCAGAGGAAGATCCCCCTCTCTCTGTAACTCTGACTTTCAAATAGATAAATCTTTGCACCCCCCCAAAATATTGCCATTAAAAAATAAGTTTATATTAATGCAAAAAAGTTCTGCAATCTATGCATAATTTTTTCATCACACACATATTCCATGAACTTTTTGAAGTCCCCTTGTACTTTAAGAGAGGTGGCTGAGGACAGGCCCTGGGGCCACTTCAAAGGGTGACTGAAGGAAAAGGAGCCAGGGCAGGACGCTAAGCAGATGAGAAAGGAGACCTCCCCCCACCCCACCCCACCCCAGGGCCAGGGCACGTGCTGACACCAGAGTGAGGGCTGTGTAGCCTGCGGTTGAGCTGCTCTGCTCGCTGGGGCTTGGGATCCACTGAGAGTAGAGAGACCCGGTCTCAGGCTGCACCCAGCCCGGATGAGCAGTGCTGCAGGCAGGTCTTCTGGTGGTTACACGGCAGCTGGACAGCGGAACTGGACGCAAGAGCCCCCTCCCAGTAAAAGCCAAATCAGTTAAGAACAGAATGCACGCCTGACCAAGGGCAGCTACAGGCCACGGCACCCCGGGTGTGGGAGGAGCCTGCAGCACTTCCACGGCTGGGCTGGGCTGGAGGCGGGGCCGTGCAGAGCCGCTGAGCGAGGCTGGAGCAAGAGCGCCCCCGGCGGCGAGGAGGCGCCCTGCGCAGAAACTTGGGACTAGAAGCAGAGGTCCAGCCAACAGCCGCTGCGCTCTCTCCAGCAACATTTCCACGAGTTATCTCCTTTCCCTTTTAACTAGACAAAGCCCTGCAGTGACCAGATCCAGTGCGAATTGGCCCTCCCCCACCCCAGCCACTCCCCCAGAGACCATCCCATTTTTTCCCCCAGGTTTCCATCGGTGTCTCCACCCAGGACTGCAGCAATCAGTGCTGGGATACACCCCGCCTTCCAGGCACACCTGCACACCGCCGGCTCGCTCTCTCTTCCACGGCCGCTGGGAGTCTGCTTGGCTGCTCTTCCTTCATACTCTGAGAACCAGAATGCAGGGAAGACAACCCTTTTCCCAGCAAGCTTTGTCCACAGAACACAAGGCTGTCAAGCGCCCCGGCCCGAGGAATCCACAGTTTTCTTTCTCAACAAGATGCTGTAGGGCGTCAGTATCTGAGCACAAGGAACCCTTATTAACCGAATAAAGCTGGATCAACCACACTCAAAGAGATAAAAGAACAGTTTACCCTCCCCAGCTTCACCATCTAGCTCCTCCACTTTTATTTGTATGATATAATATGTATAAGTCAATATTTGAAGAGTTTAGCAATCCCAGGGCACAACAAGACCTGTTACAAGGATCACGGGGTGGGAAGTTTGTTCACAGATTTTTGGGAGACCAAAGGCTGAAGTCCATTAAAAAAAACTTTTTAAAAATATGATTATACCAGGAGGCTTCAGAAAATTCATGGAAAATGAGCATTCTCTTTTAATTCCACTTTTCCTTGAACTTTCAAAGCCCTCTTTAATCTGCGAGGTCATCAGCTTGATTATATTTTTAGAAGCTCGTTCTTGGGTACAGAGCAGGGAAAATTCTCTCTCATCCTGCAGAGAGCACAAAAACCTGCATGGGAAAAACAGATGATTCTACAGCTCTGCTGAGTGCGCCATCACCGCAGGCACACTTGGCTCAGTGCGCCCTCTCCTGGCTCCAGGTTCCATTGCACGCGCCCGAGGCCAGCCCAGCCCGCAGACAAGTCTCCAATTCCCACATCAACAGATCTTTTGAGTTTCTTCTTCTGTAACCACTGAAACCCCAGGATGTTCTCTCTCAATATTTGTGCTATATTTTCAGGACACATGGGGTTCTGCCACTTCGTGTAGAATGACTGTGCTGGTTTTCTTTCTTTTCTCTCTCTCCCTTCCTAGATTTATTTGAAAGGCAGAGTTACACAGAGAAGGACAGACAGAGAGATCTTCCATCTGCTGGTTCACTCCCCAAATGGCAATGGCCAGAGCTGGGCCAGGCCAGAGTCAGGAGTCTGAAACTCCATTACAGTCTCTCATGTGGGTTCAGAGGTGCAAGGACTTAGGCCATCTTCCACTGCTTCCCCAGGCACATTAGCAGGGAGCTGGATTGGAAATGGAGCGCTGGGACTCAAACCCGTGCTTACATGGAATGCCAGTATCACAGGTGGTGGCTTCATTACTTTCTTTTCTTCAATTCTTCTTGGATCTGAGTTAGGGGGACAACATGTATATTTTTTAACTTTCTGGGATAAACTGCATGATTCTGGATATGTGGTAACTAGTTCTAAAGTCAAAGTGGAGCAGCAAACATTATCCAATGCATTGGAGCCAGGTGTGGCTGAGATAGAGGTTTTTTTGTCCACCTTGGGAAGTTGTCAGGACCGTAAGCCAGCCTCCTATTTCCTGCATTCACTTAACATTTTTCTGGGTACTTGTTGGGCACCAGCGAGTGTGCCAGGAGCAGGTCTCCGTGGTGAGCAAGACCAGGACGGCACTACCTTAATCGTTGCAGACACAGAGCTAAGGCACCCCAGAGAGTTCCTTCAAATGACCTGTTAATCCATCTTGTAGGTTCATCTCTCAACTGAGAAACTGGCACTTTCTGAGACCCTCAAAGGGCTATTCAACCCTCCAGGGAACACGCTCATGACCTGTTGTGATGGGAAGGAGGAAGAAGCTTGAAAGAAAACCGTTTTTCCAAATAACTGCCTGTTCTCCTTGGAGCTGGGTGGCCCCTGTGGGAGCCTGTGGTTACCTGGCAGCATCGCATCACCCCTGCTGGCTGGGCCCAGGCTTGGAGCCCCCCGCTTGCTTTCTGCCCCTCTCCTGCTATGGGTGGAAGAGAAGCTGACCTCTCCCTCTCCCTCTCTCCCCCTCCATTGGATCTGGAAGCCCTGAGGCCCAGCGGCCAGACAGAGGAGATGCACAGGTCCTGGAAGGGGTGGCTCCAGAGAGGGAGTGCCCCCTTGTAATCAGGCCACGACTGGAGCCGGTGGCTGATAGCGCTGGCAGATGAGCCAGCCGGTGTCATCCCAGAGAGATAAGGAAAGCATCCAAGGCCAAGGGCTGTAAGAAACCAAATTCCAATGCAACATCCGATGAGATTCCATGAGTTATTTATGCCCTGACTTTTACTAAACTTGAGATGAACCTTGCAGGGGCAGACCTTTCTTCCTCACTTCTCTTAGATTTACAACCATATGCGATGGCACTTCAGAAAGTTCATGTCTAAATGGAATTAACAGATAACATTATCTTGGAGCAAAAGGTTTTGAAATCCATGCAAAAGGTTTTTTCAAAATATGCATTTTCCGGCCGGCACCGTGGCTCAATAGGCTAATCCTCCACCTTGCGGCGCCGGCACACCGGGTTCTAGTCCCGGTTGGGGCGCCGGATTCTGTCCTGGTTGCCCCTCTTCCAGGCCAGCTCTCTGCTATGGCCAGGGAGTGCAGTGGAGGATGGCCCAAGTGCTTGGGCCCTGCACCCCATGGGAGACCAGGAAAAAGCACCTGGCTCCTGGCTCCTGCCATCGGATCAGTGCGGTGCGCCGGCTGCAGCGGCGGCCATTGGAGGGTGAACCAACGGCAAAGGAAGACCTTTCTCTCTCTGTCTCTCTCTCTCTCACTGTCCACTCTGCCTGTCAAAAAAATAAAATAAAAATAAAAAAAAAATATGCATTTTCCATGAATATTTTGAAGACCCCTCTTATGCATGGATTTCAATATATTTTGAGGTGCCCAAATGACCTGTTAATTCTATTCTCCATGAACTTTTGACAAACCCTTGTATGCACCTCCTGGGGAAAGTCACAGTCGATTCTACAATGCAAAGTTCAATGGAGTATCCATTAGTTCATTGTAAATACACTGCACTTTTCAGAAAGTTAACATTCTCTCTAACATCACTCCCAATTTCCAAGAGGCTGGTCCAGAAGGATTGTTTTTGGTGGGCTTGCTCCATCGAAAGCACCCACATGTCGTGGTGCCTTCTGTCAAGTTACACGGTTCGGTTAAATCTAGTTCATTCAGTTCAATGCACCAAGCTGTTACCGAGCTGAGCACTGTGTTAAGAGAAAGATCGAGACACGGCCCTCAGGAAACGCAGAGGCCAGGGGATGAGCGAGATGCAGGAAGAGATTACTGAAGTCCAGCACGGTAAGTGTGCAGAGAGCTGAGAGCAGCGCCCAAGGCTGCACTTCCAAGCCTCTGCCCTCGGGGAGTCACGGTCTGAGACACAGCCAGGTGTTAACTGGCAGATTGAGCAATAAAACCAGGATTTAACCTCAGAGCAGCGCCGTGGAGCAGAGGCAAGGGGCACCACAAGAGCTTTAACGGGACATCTGGCCAAGGTGGCTGGGGTCCAAGAGGGTAGCCTTGAAGAAGTCACAGTGGAGACAGGACAGACGGGTCAGGGGGACTCAGCCAGAGAGTTCGGGCACAGAGTGTGCAAAAGGCCTGTGGCAGGAGGGCACGTGATGTGTGCCCACGCCACCAGTCTACGGCCGGGGTGGCCAGAGCACAGGGCTGGAAGAGAAAGTGGGCAGCTGCCTGGAGAGGTGGGCAGGGCTGGGCCCCACCCGGAGTCTGCTTGACCCTGACCTTCACTTCTGAGTGCTCACTTCCTCGTCTGACCCTCCAAGGGGTCAGCACAGCACCTACCTCGTGGGATAGGCGAGTCCATTTGGGCACAGCACTAGAGGTGGGTGCTGTCCCCTCACCTGCTTGGACAATTGCAGTCATGACCCCCGCCATTCCCACCAGGTGCAGCCGGGCCAGGGCTGATGTTGCCTTTGAATAATCTGCCCTGGCTATGTGGGCACCGTTTTCAGAGAGGTCTCCGAAGCCACAGAAATTAGCGTGAGCTGCTGTAAAGGTAACCACGGGCTTTCTGGAGACATTCTGAATGAATGACTGGCTGGGCTGCTGACCACAGGGCTCACAAACAACCACCAAGAGCTTCTCCCCAAATACCCAGAAAAAACACGAGACGGAGGAAGGAGGACAGAGCCTCCCGAGAGAAGGCTGCCTATAAATGGAAAATTACACCGAGAGAAAACAAATCCTATTTGATGTCAACCCATTTTTGACTCTGTCTGGAAATCCAGGGCAGAAGGAAGTGGAGGGGACAGGGAGTGAGCAGCTGCGCCCAGGCTGAGTCTGCCCGCCGGGGACCGGCCAGGACACGTGTGTGCACGCTGACGCGGCGGCCGCCGCAGCGCCCACACCTCTGGCCAGATGCTCCCAGGGCTGCTTCTGTGCGGCGCAGGGTGCCAGCCTTCCAGTGTGGGCCTCTGGGCTGAGATGGGCACAGGCAGCATGGGGAGAGGCGTTGGAGCAGAGACTGCTGCGGCTCCTGGGGCCCTCTGTCACCTAGGACGGTACGCAGAAGGGTCCTGGTGACACTGAGTGGAACAACCCACCTGCTAGCTGTTTGCTCAGTGGTCGTCAGGGCTCTGCACAGCGTCCCAGAGTGGCAGGGCCCCAGGCTGTTACTCCTGGTTCCACGACCCATCTGCACCGGGCAGTTTCGCAACAGCTTGGGGCCGAGTATTGCTCGCCAGAGAAGAACTATGGTCTTGCCATTCAAAATGTTAGCAATAAGAAATAGGCGCCATCTGGTGACATGTTTCTACTATGTGCAAACACAGCTAAGCACTTTCCTGGGAGGTCATAACCCAAATACCTAACATTTCACTCAGCACCGGGCTGCACATGCGACAGGGGTCCTGTAGGATCACATGGTGCCGGTTTTGGTTTGCGCAAGTTTGCACTACGATGTCCCCGCTATCATGAAATCACCCAGTGACGCGTTCCTCAGAATACACCCTGTCGTTAAGCACGACTGTCCCGAGGCCCCAGGTCAGAACGCCTGGGTTCCAATCCCAGATCCACCCCTTCCGAGCCGGGTGGCCTTCAGCCACTGCTCCCCCTGCAGGGCTGTCGCTTCCTCAGCTGTGCAATGCGGGAGTCCGGAATACCCGAATTGCAGGCTTCAGGAAGGCCTGGGTGCCGAAAGCGGCGCCGGACGGACTGCCCGGGCTGGGCACCCTCTGAATGTTCACGCACGCTGTTGTTGCTGGCACTCTGCTCGTGCTACCCAGCTGCCTCCCCACGCTAGCACAGCCCTGAAAACTGTGTCGAGAAAGGGGTTGCCTGTCCCCGTAATGGAATAATACTCAGCACTAAAAAAGAGACGAGGGAGCAACCCACGGACAGACACAGAGGAGTCTGAAATGCTCACTGCTAGGTGAAGGAAGTGCACCTGAAAGGCTATGGGTGTCTGGTCTATGTGAGCTGACAAATCCCCGGAAACAGGGAAAGCCCCAGAGGCCTCCAGGGCGGAGGAGGAAGGGAGCGATGGACAGCCAGCATGCAGGATTCTTTGGGCAATGGCCTACTCAGCGTGGTTAGTCAGCGATCACTTGCATTTGTCCAACCCCAGAGAGAGAGACCCCTAACAGAAGCACGGACTTGCATCATAATCATGGGTCCTTCCAGGCTCAGGGACTGCAACACGTGTGCCAGTCTGACGGGGGAGGGTGACAGTGGAGGAGGCTTCGAGGAGGGGAATGGGAGGAGGGAGAGTAAACTCTGTACTTTCAGCTCAATTCTGCTGTGGACCTAAAGCTGCTCTAGAATAGACAGTCCATTCATTTTACAAAAAAATAAAGATTAAGTGACCCAGCTAAAGCGAAGTCACCGAACTGAGGGTCTTGCTCCCTGCCCTCAGCTGCTGTAGTGGACTCAGGTGCTGTGGCTGAAGACGCATCCAAGGAGTGGGGGTGGTTAAGAATCAGAGAGAAAAGCCATGGTGCCTCTGGGATGTCACTGTCGGTCCCCTGGGCCCCAGGCTGGCTTGCCCAGCCCGGCTGCCTTTCCTGAAGCCACCAGCTCCAGCCTTCTCTGAGCAAAGGTGCTGGTGAGAGGGAGGCGTGGGAGCCGCCTCTGTGTTGCCTCCCACGGACACTCGCCGAGCTCCTCGGCAGAGCACGCCAGCAGCGAGCGTGTCTGTGTTCAACCGGACATGCACTTACAGTTCGATGTCCACCCCCGACTCAGCCCCCCCCCACACCTTCCACTTGCAGGCATTTCTCGACTTTGCATCTCAGAGCTGATTGTCATACATGAGAAAAATGGAGGGGCCAAGGACCGCGTGCTTGAGATTTCTATCAACAAAACAGTGTGCAAGCAAGATGCCATTACCGTACAAACACGGAGGCTCTGCGCCAAACCCTGCAGAGTGCACACACATTGCTTGGAAGGGTGACACACAATGCCTGCCATTGTCATCGCGACCAGTCACATAGCAAGCCACAGATGCCGGGCTGCGCAGCCTGGCTGCCTCCAGCACGACACTGTCCACACGTGGTGAGTGAGCAAAGGAGAGCTCAGAGAGGTTCCACGGGTTCCCAAGAGCACACAGTCCCTCAGTGAGCGCGGGGCGGGGGGTGGGGGGCGCTCTCTGAGGCCAGGGCTGCAGAAATCCATCTTTAAACCATCTTTAAACTGCCACGTTCCTCTGCTGTCCTTTCAAGCTCTCACCGTCTGTCTCTTCTATAGATGACAGAATGCAGACGCCATGCCCCAGCACAGTGCCCGGCACACGGGAGCTGCCACTCAACGTGACTCACCAGCCCCCCTCCCCCCTCCCGCAGGCCCCTTCCCCTGCCATCCCCCTGCTCCTCCTCCCCCAGCCCCTCCGCAAGGGAAACCGGCTGTCTTCGCAGGGCCTCACAAACTGGAGAATGCCTCGGAATCACCAGGGACTGCTCAGCGCTAGTCGGGAAGTCTGACGTTGGCACAGGGGTCTGTATTTGGAAACAATATCCCATGTAACTATGATTTTTAGTGCTCCTTGAATCATACTTTGAGAAACACTAAAATCTGTCTTATAAAATGCCTGTGAAAACGCAGATGGCAGACACTCTGGAAGCTCAACACGCGAGATAATGAAGAGCACATCTCATCACACATAAGCATGTTTATGGCACAAGATACGGGAACCGTGAAGAAGCAAGGGCAAGGGCTGCGCACAGCAGCTGCAACGCCACGCAGGACGCCACCTGTGATGTGGTTCCACATCTGGTTCCATTCCTTGCTCCGCTTCTAATCCAGTTTCCTGCTACGTGCACCCTGTGAGACAGCAGCGTTGGCTGAAGTACTTCAGCCCCTGCCACCCACATGGGAAACCCAGATGGAGCTCCTGGCTCCTGGCTTTGGCCTTGGCTGTTGTGGCCATTTAGGGAGTGAACCAGCAGAAAGAAGATCTCTGTCTTTCTGTCCCTCTGTCTGTCTGTCTTGCTGCCTTTCAAAGAAAGGCAGACAAATAAAACTTCAACAACCAGAATTAGAAGTAAAATAAATAGTCCTCCCCAGAGATCATTCTAAATATATGCAAGCTATTTGTAACATTAGAATTTACTGATAGTAGTTATCACAATGACCCCAGATGATGTGTGGACATGGGTAGACCTCAGAAATAATGTAGGTCAGCGCCGCGGCTCACTAGGCTAATCCTCCGCCTCGCGGCACTGGCACACCGGGTTCTAGTCCTGGTCAGGGCTCCAGATTCTGTCCCGGTTGCCCCTCTTCCAGGCCAGCTCTCTGCTGTGGCCAGGGAGTGCGGTGGAGGATGGCCCGAGTGCTTGGGCCCTGCACCCCATGGGAGACCAGGAGAAGTACCTGGCTCCTGGCTTCGGATCAGCGCAGTGCGCCGGCCGTAGCGCGCCGGCCGTGGCAGCCATTGGAGGGTGAACCAACTGCAAAAAAGGAAGACCTTTCTCTCTGTCTCTCTCTCTCACTGTCCACTCTGCCTGTCAAAAAAAAAAAATATAATAATAATGTAGACTGAATCAAGAAATAGCTGAGCCGCACAGAGAGAGTGCACTGCTAATACACGCAGCACCCACAATTCCTAGTGCTGGCTGCTTCAGAGGAAGAGGGGGGAATGCTTGGAAAAAGGGAACTGGGGGGATTTCCACCTGCCCTCACGCTTCATGTCATATAAAGATCTCCTGTTAGCTAGGAGAAAAAGCATTGATGCTCGTTAAATCCAAGCAGACTCAACGCAGGTGTGCTTTTCTTGTCATTTTTGCTTTTCTTAAATTAAAACAAAGCAAAACGGGCCCTTGCCCCCAGGTCACGCTGCCACTATATTGGTTAGTGGCCCAGATCCCTCGATGCCTTCACAAGCAGACAGATCTCGCCCTGGTTCTTCGCCTGTTGTCTCCCTCCTCCTCCAGATCCGTCAGATCCGTCGGTCCCCTCCCCTCTTCACTCTGTGCAGCCCCTTTCCTGGAGGTTTCTTAGCTGTCGACAAACATCCTCGAAGGTCTCGCGTGAGGAGTGAGAGTGGAGAGGAGCTTGGACGCTGGATATGGGGCTACGGTCTGCTGGGACCCCAGCACTTCCTGGGAAGCTGGGTACACTCTGTCCCTCTGTAGGGCAGAGATACGGGCTTTGTTCCCTGTCCACGGGGGGGGGGGGGACCCTCTACGTGATTCTAGCAAAGACAAAGGAATGACAGGACACAGAAGTTTACTAACACACGCTCGTGCATGCACGTGGGAGCACCTGGAGATGAGCACCTCAAAGAGTGGCCAGAACCCGGGCGCATGCGGCAGCAGCTTAACCCAAAGACAAGAGCCTCCCAGAGAAGCGACAGGCAGAGGAGGAGGGCTCTGAGTCTCTGGGGCAGCGAAGTGTGGGGAGGCGAACACAGAGGAGGAACTAACGGGGATGAGGTTTAGGTAGTCAGTTCTGGGGATTGACTTCCGTCCAGGGCACCCTGGCCAATGTATGCCCTGCTTGGAGGCCAGCTGGGAGAGGACAGAGGGCTCTAGCTGCTTCTTGTCTTTGGCTCAAAATAATCAGTACACCAAGGGGGCACATTAGGGGTGGCAAATTCCAGTATCCTCCACCTCCAACTCTTCCCATCATCTTACGCCTTTCCTCCCCTCTCCTCTCCCCGCATCACCACCTTCTCATCTCAAGGTCATTTCCTGGTCTTTGTGTCCCTTGACTTTTCTGCAGAAGCTGGCACTTCTGGTCACCCTGTTCTCTCCTGCTCTGGCTTTTGTAATCTTTCTTTATATATGGCCAGCCTCTCTCCCTCTCTCTCAGGGCCACCCAATGGCTCACAAGCTCCGTCTTCTCTTCCCTGCTCCATCGACGACCTCCTCCACCCCCCGAGCATCATGGTGGAGGTGCTCACATCCTCTTCTGGCCTTCTCCTTGGCTCACAGCCATGTTTCCCCACCTGAGGGACATGCTCAGCCCTGTCTCATGAGGATGGAACACACTCCACCTGCCAAGTTCAAAGCATGCAGACAGGGACTCTGCGCCTCCGTTAGATGAGTGCATACCGGCCATGAGAGGAATCTTGGTGAACATCCAAGGAAGACCTTTTAGCCGATGTGCCATCGTCAGGAGATGGATAAGCAAGCATCCAAGGGAAGGGGAACATCTCCGGCCAAGGGAACCGTGTTTCCACAGAGGTAATGTGGCAGGTGCATGCTTGGCAAAGATCAAGGAACAGAAGCAGCCCCACAGAGTAGGCTGAGCACAGTAGGAAGCGGGGAGAGGACAGTGATGAGCCAAGGAGAAGCTGGAGCTTGACCGAGAAGAGTCCATGGGGCAAAGTCAGGACTGCAGGTTTCCTTTCAAGAGCAGTGAGAAGCCACTGAGGATTTTAACCCAGCAAGAAAACATGGCCTGACTTCAGCAAGCTGCTGTAGGAAAGCCAGCACTGAAGCCAGGAGACAGGAAACGAAAACGACTGTGGCTTGGAACACAGTGGTAGCAAAGGAGCAGGCGGAACTGGCCAGACTGATCACGTATGTTGGAGACAGAACTACAGAACTCGCAGGCTGATGGGACGGGGGTAGGTGAGGGAGAAAAAAATCAAACATGGTTTTAGGCTTGGGCCTCAGGGACCATTCCCTTTCAAACAAGACGCCTTGTGACATTTGTCACATATTTTATTCAAGCCACTTATATGTATTTCATTCCTGTGCTGGGCAAGGAGTTCTAGGAGAGCAGAGCTTGTGTCCTATTCTTTTCTAAACAATATCTTCCGCAGCATCCAGATATGTGCTCCGCACCTAGAAGGCTACTCACGCACAGCGCTGAGTAAATGAATGACCGGGATGTGTCCCGAGATGATCGTCTGAGGTTAACCCAGTCATCGGCGGTCAGAGGTGGGAGATATTCTTATCCCTGGAGTGACTGATGGCTGCTGTGCCACGGGGCACTCGCACAGAACTACCCAGGGCAGGGCTGCAGGCTGAGAAACCCAGCAACTCCAGTCCCCCTAAGCGTGAGGTGCTGGAGATGAGCTAATTGGAAGGCGTAGCTCAAGGCCCTTCTGTGAGTGAGCCGTCTGCAGGATTGTGAGCCCCGGGAGCAAGGATGCACTCGTCTGTCATCAGGGAACACTCAACTCATTGTGTCGGGCCCCACCCGCCCGTTGTTTTATTGTCTGCCCTTCACCGTGAGTAATGTCACTTTCCATTTTAAGCTGGAAGCTTCGGGAGATGACCGTGTTCTAAGACAGAGTTTCAAGCTAAGAGCTGCCTTGGGGATTACTCACCCACTTCGAGATGCGGCCAACAGTGCGCCCTCCCACTCAGGAAGCTGTGGGAAGACCTCCTTCCTTGCCAAAGCCTAAAGGAAATCTGGTTTTCCCTGGAATCAGACCAGGAATAGGGCCAGGCTGTCAGAAAGCTGCCGAGGTAACTGGTTCTCCTGGTGCTACTCTTGTTTCTGGTGCTTGTTCATCTGCACGGCATTCGTAAGGGCCTCCTATGTGCGGGGCAGTCTATGACAATGTTAGCCAAGAGCTAAACATCGATGGTCCTGCTCCGCGGGGAGCCATGAGTCTGGGGGACAAGCAGGCGATGACAATGAAAGGTCAGAGCCCTGAGGCAGTGGTGGAGGACACGGCATGGGCCATCGGGAAGCTTGGGGAGCCAACAGCTGAAGCAGTATAAAGACAAGGAGGAGCTGGCTGTGTCTCCTACTCCAAGCAACCAAAACTGACTCCAGAAAGCAAACTTAGAGCAACCGTGGTTGCTCACAGAGTCACAAGCGATGCAGGGCAGCCCCAGAATCACGTAGCAGGAGTGGTCCAGCCAGACCCAAGACCTGTGGGGTGTGGTGGGGGGAGCAACTCTCAAATATACGGGGTGGGGCTTCAGATGCGGGGCAGCCAAAAGGGTGACAAGCATCTAGGAGAGCAGGTGGAAGGAGGGAAGGTGGGGAGGAGAAGGCTGTCTCAGCATGACCTAAGAAAGTCTGAGTCAGAACACCCAGAAGGAAGGGCTTAAAGACAGCCCCGACTCCACGGAGGCGAGCAGGCCCCGGGGCCCAGCGGCCAGGCTGTCAGGCTGCGGGAGCAGAGGGACGGCACTCACGGCTCAGCAGGAGGCTTCGCCACCTCTGCGACGGAGCCAGCCCGGGCCAGCAGGTCAGTAGGAACCGCATTGTAAGCCTTTCCCTTCTCTGGACGTCCACAGGGCTCATGACAGGCCTTGAGATTTTACAGCCCAGCTACACCAGAATAGCATTCTCGACGTGAGAGCTGGGAAAGGTGACTGGGCTAAGTCAACAGGAGGATGAGAATCGTCCACCTCTGCTGCCTGGGCTCACGGGAGCCTACAAGCAATACATAAACCTAGTGCTTTATAGACAAGCAGACTGGGGCACATGGACTTTAACTCACCTGGCTAAGATCCCAGTGCTGGGACACTGTGGAGCAAGGGCGCGTGTGAGGATCTTGCCGGCCATAACTAAGAATCTGCCGACAGAAGGCCCAGAGCGGGGGGGCCAGATGAAGGATGAGGGTCAGCTCAGAGGGAGAAGGTTTTTTTCCTTTGTTGAGTGCGTGAGAAGAGGTTGGAAGCCTAACCTCTTTGCTCTGCGCTCTCTCGTGGCTACCGCTGTGAGGCTTATGGCTGGCTATTGCTCCCTACTGAGACCTTCCCTAATTTCAGCAGAGGGGAGAAGTCCCAGTTCCTAGAGGGACCCTTCTGTGAAGGACTTCCAGCAGTTAACTCAGGGTATTGACCCCAGAGGGTAGCAAGAAGTATACATATTCAACTTTTAAATAAAAATTTCTCAGGCCGTACAAGTAATGCATGATGCTTCTTTAAAATTTTAGGGAAAATCACTGATAACCTTACCATCCAATGACAGCTGCTTCATATTCTGGGGTGTGTGCTTACATTTTGGGGTTATATGTGTGTGTGTATGTGTGATTTATAGTTTCTTTTACAATGTATAAGACTTGGTATTTCTCTTTTTTGAATCACAGTTCTAGTAACTGAAATAGCTGTAACTGCCTTGGTTTAGTCCTTTTCCAATTCTGCAAGCATACTAAAGAGGGGAGCGTGGCATGGGACACAAGGTGTGTGTCCGAGCGCTCGGGCGGAAGCCACGGGGGCTTTCTGGAGTGCACAGACTCGGTAAAGGGGGCGGTGCCAGTCCTCAGGGGAGGAGGACTTCACCTTTTGTCATTTATCGGTATTTCCAGGTGGACCCCCTTACCTGAGAACGTTTAGCAAAATGAGTGACCTAATCAGGGGAGATGGGCCGTACTGCCCAGAGCATGTTACATAGATAAAGAGCAGAGGAGCAGCCGCTAGGCTGAGCTCTGAGTGTCATCTTTGTTCTGATTCCTTGCGCCCTTCATTAGCCCAGGGCACCCCATCTCCACCCACATCCTCGGCCAAGCGAGGTCAAAACCCCCGCAGTCCAACATACACAGCTCACTGGTGCCCTCAGCATTCCCCAGCATCACCCCTCTAGGCCCACGTGGTGCAGGCAGCACAAAGCCACTGTGTCCAGTCACTGCTGCTGTAGGTTCTCGGCATGCCATGTGCCACCCACCTCCTGCCCTTTGTCCTGCACCATCAAGACAAAGTCTTCCCAGTTCAAGAGCCCGTGTGCTCCCTCTGTACCCCAGATATGTGGTGTGGGGAGTCGTGGCAGCTCCATCTGCTGATGCAAAGAGGCTTGTCTCTGCGCTTTCTGTCCCTTCAAAAGTCCTGTAGGCTGGCGCCGCAGCTCAATAGGCTAATCCTCCACCTAGCGGCGCCGGCACACCGGGTTCTAGTCCCGGTCGGGGCTCCGGATTCTGTCCCAGTTGCCCCTCTTCCAGGCCAGCTCTCTGCTGTGGCCCGGGAGTGCAGTGGAGGATGGCCCAAGTGCTTGGGCCCTGCACCCCATGGGAGACCAGGAGAAGCACCTGGCTCCTGCCTTCAGATCAGTGTGGTGCGCCGGCCGTGGCGGCCATTGGAGGGTGAACCAACGGTAAAGGAAGACCTTTCTCTCTGTCTCTCTCTCTCTCACTGTCCACTCTGCCTGTCAAAAAAAAAAAAAAAAAAAAAAAAAAAAAGAGAGAGAGAGAGAGAGAAACAAAAGTCCTGCAGATCTGTCCCTCACACCTTATGCTAGACTTACCTCCAGTCAAGGGAACAAAGACACTGTCCTTGAACAGCCAAGAGGGAACCAAAGCACCTGGTTCTTTTCTTCCACCACCGTCCCCGCTCCATCTCCATGGAACCCTTACCCACCAGCCAGTCCCTGTCCTGAGGGAGGGGCTGTCACTACCAACTCTGGGTGCTGGGTGACCCTGAAGCCAGGGTCAGTGAGCTCCTCTGACAACAGCAGACCCCTAACTTGCTCTTCAGGTAAGAGCTCTTTAACGCACTTGCTTCTGTGTTTTGTTTCCTCATGCTTCATTCGGCTTTCTCTTTATTTACAAAATGAAACAGTGAATGCCCCTATTTGAAAAGCCAATTATTTACACCTTCTAGTCTACTTTTTGGCTCCATGAGATTCAAGAGATTCTCAATACACATTTCATCTGAGAAAAAAAAAACCTGAATAAATATTGGGATATTATTACTTACCTTGTGGTGCTTATGATAAATCATATTTAAAGTACTTAATAGTATAGCCATATATCCTTCATTTTATTTTTCTTAAATTTTTATGTACTTATTTTAGAGGCAGAGAGAGAGAAAAGATCTACCCAACACTGCCCAAATGCATGCAATAGCCGAGGCTGGGCCAGGCCTAAGCCAGGAGCCTGGGACTCAATCCAAGAATAGCACAAGGGTGGCAGAGACATAATGCTTGAACCATAACTTGCTATCTCCCAGGGTGAGCATTATTGAAAAGCTGGAATTGGGAGGGGAGCCAAAGCTCAACTCCAGGCACTCTGACACGAGATGTGGATGCCCCAAGAGGAGTCTTAACTGGCGGGTCAAATGCTCACCCCCATATTTCACTTTTAGATCAATCACCTCATGGTGATTGTCTGTGGCAAATAACACTGGCTTCACCTTTTCAGTAGTGAACACAGGTTTCAATTTAAAATGAATTTCAGCTACAATAATGATTCAACTTCAAAATGCTAATTAAATACCAACCAAAAAAAAAAAAAAAAACCACATTCTGAATGTATATACCCAGATTCTGCGACATCCTGTGTATACACAGAAAATAAACTCTCTCAAAAAAGAAACGGCAAGAGGGACAAGGAACACCAGACAAACCCTAAATCAACCAGCTAACCAACTAGACTGCAGAAATCTCGGAGCAAACTTGGTTAGTTATTTATGGCACAGAGTTGGAGGGGGTGTACAAGATAATTTTCAATGTTTTTTTTTCCTACCGCTACCAAGACACAAAGCAAAATAAGCAGCTAGTCCGCAATGCCTCTCTCCTTCGTGTGCTCCCCACGACTTCCTTTTCTTTTTTTTTTCTCTTTTATTTATTTGAGAAGGCAGGAGGGAGGAAGGGGGGAAGAGAGAGAGAGAGAGAGAGAGAGAGAGAGAGACACCTTCCATCTGTTGGTTCACTCTCCAAATGCTCACACCAGCCAGAAATGGGCCGAGGCCAGAGCTAGGAATGCAACTGAGTTCTCCCATGTGGGAACCAATTCCTGGAGCCCCTACTGTTGCCTCCCCAGGGTCCACACTGTCACGAAGCTGAAGTCAGGTGCAGGAGCAGGAGCCAGAAATCAAACACTCTGACGTCAGACAGGAGAATGTCCACTGCTAGGCTGAGTGCTCCTTTGTTTTCATCCTGGTCACTCCCCACTGGAAAGTCTGGGTGCATTCAACATTCCCCATTAGATGAACCGCTAACCCTAATCCTAACCCCAAAATGAATGGTGGAGGTGTGGAGTCTCTGTGCTCCAAAATGATCTTTCCTGTCTCTCTCCTTTACCTAACAGGCATGCCTGCCAAGTATTAGCCAGAGCCCCTAGCTATTCAATGCCATGAACACCAACAAGTACTCACGGAGGAGCTGCTGCACACATGGCGAGGGCCGACGTCTGGGGGAGCAGAGTGCACCAGATCCAATCCCTGCTCTCTAGGAGTTGAGGATTCACTAGGGATGCCAAGCAGAGGATGCAAATAGCTATAATTGCAGGGTCTAAGGCAGTCACTGCCACAAACAGCTACAGCCAACATGCACAGGATGCCAGGGGAGGCAACGAGGAATTCTGGCTTGGAAGGGTTCAGGGCAGGTTCATGATGGAGGAAGCACTGGCCCCCTGAGAAGCACCTGTCCTTTAAAAAGGTTTTATCTAGGGGCTGGTGCTGTGGCTCAGAAGGTTAATCCTCCACCTGCGGTGCAGGCATCCCATATGGGCGCTGGTCCAAGTCCCGGCTGCTCCTCTTCTGATCCAGCTCTCTGCTATGGCCTGGGAAAGCAGTAGACCATGGCCCAGACACTTGGGCCCCTGCACCCACATGGGAGACCAGGAAGAAGCTCCTGGCTTCTGGTTTCAGGTCAGTGCAGCTCCAACCATTGTGGCCATTTAGGGAGTGAACTAGCAGATGGAAGACCCCTCTCTCTATCTCTCCCTTTCACTGTCTGTAACTCTCAAATAAATAAATAAAATCTTAAAAAAAAAAAAAAGCAGGTTATACCTACTCTTGCACTCCCTCCTACTTCAAGCGGCATATTATTTTGAAACACTTGCCCTTTCTGGGTTAAGCACTGGAGGAAGATTCAGCATCCTGTCGTTTCTCCCCTGTAACATGCCAACTCCTCGCTCATGAGAATCATGAAGTCTCCCCGACTCGACGAGACAGACTTAGCCGCATGCGGCTCTGAACACATCCTGGCCCCACCTGGAAAATTCTTGCTCATCTTCAAAGGTCTCAGCCCAAATGTCACTTCGTCAGAGAGACCCCCTGAGCACGCTCCGTTTCTGGCGCTGTCTCCCCGCCCCGCCACCCACTGTCTGATTTCAACAGGGAGATCCATTTCAGATTTTCTTACTCAGTCATTTGCTTCTTAAACGTTGTAGTGTCTTCCCTATAGGAATAGGAATAGGAAAAAAAAAAAGCAACAACTGTGTTCCCAGTGCCTGATAAATCTGAGTATTTCATAAATCCTTCTTGAAGGAGGTAATGAATAATAACATCTAATTTAATCTCATCTCTTCTCAATTCTTGATCTCTCTGATTGGTTAATTTGTTTTTGTGGGGAAGAATCAGTGGTTTTAGGAAATACATCGGATTAATTCTGTACTGATTTGATTCATCAAAAAATATTCACGCTTGGGTTCTGTATGGCAATTGGCAAACGAGTGTAGTTCGTGTAGTTCGTGGGCGTGGTTCGTGGGGAGACCTGAGGCAGCACGTGTCTTCCAGCAAAACCACTGGGCTACAGAAGATGAGCTGAGCCCCCATTCTTCACTCCCACTCTCCTTACTTTCCATATAGATCTTTTACCCCCGACTCTGATTGTGGTATCATTGATAAGTAAAACTATATATATGTATTGTACTATGGAAAGATTACTGTGACCAAGCTAATTAGCACCTCCATTACGGCCTAGTTATCACTGTGCGAGGTGAGAGCATTTAAGATCTACCTCCTTGGCCATTTCCAACTGCCGAGTCACTCATTATTATAACTGCAGTCGCTGGGCTGGACCACGGATCTCCAGAACCGGGGCATGCTGGGTCAGTGTAACTCTGTATGCTGTGGCTGGCCCCTCCCCATTCCCACCATCCGCCGCCCCAGGCCCAGGTAACCACTGCTCTGCTGTTTCTGTACGTCCAACTTCTGTGGATTCCACCTATGAATGGGACCAGCAATACTTGTCTTTCTGTGCCTAGCTTATGTCACATAGCCTGGCGCCACCAGGCTCACCCATGTTGTCACAAATGACAAGATGTCCTTCGTTCTAAAAGGCTGAAAAGTATCCTATAGTGAATACACGTCTCATTTTCTTTATCCTTCATCCTCCAGTCAACACTTAGCTATTATGAATGAGGCTGCAAAGAATGTGGGAGTGCAGGTTCTTATTCAACATACTGACTTGACTCCCCTTGGATAGATACTCGGTAGAAGAACTGCTGGATCATATGATAGTTATGATTCTTTTGAAGAACTGCCATGCCATTTTCCACAAGGCTGTACTAACTTTCCCATTAACATTATACAGGGTTCTTTTTCCTCGATAGGCTTACCAACACTTGTTACCAACTTTTTTTCCCCTTTTTAATAACAGCTGTGCTAACAGGTGTGAGGTGACAGCTCACTGTGCTTTTCACTTGCATTTCCTTGATGATTCGCAATGCTGATCAATTTTTCATCATGTATCTGTGGGCCACTTGTATCTCTTTTGAGATTGCCTATTCAGGTCATTTGCCCATTTTTACTCAGGTTATTTGTTTCCTTGCTATTGAGTTTTGACTTCCTTACATATTTTGGTTATTAACCAATTATCAGATGTATGGTTTGCAAATGTTTTCTCCCATTCCACAAGTTGTCTCTCTACTCTGGATTGTTTTCTTTGCTGTGCGGAAGCTTCTTGGTTTGATAGAATCCCATGTGTCTAGTTTTGCTATTGCTGCTGTGCTTTTGGGGTCATATCCAAGAAATCATTGCCCTGAGCTTTTCGCTATCTTTTCTTCTGGCTGGTTGACAGTTTTAGGTCTTACAAGCAAGACTGATTCATTTGGAGTTCATCTTTGTATAGGGGTGAATCACGTATTTATCAAGCGCACACTATTTGCCAGCCCTGAGCTATGACAATGGGGACAAAAAGCTGAGTGAGGCAGTGGCTGACGCTGTGACACAGTGAGTTAAGCTGCTGCCTGCAATGCTGGCATCCCATATGAGTCCCACGTTGAGCCCTGGCTGCTCCAATTCTGATCCAGCTCCCTGCTAACATGCCTGGGAACAGATGGAAGATGGCCTGGGTGCTTGGGCCCCTGGCACCCATGTGGGTGACCTGGAGGAGTTCCTGGCTCCTGGCATTAGATGGGCTCAGCCCCAGGTGTTGTAGCTGTTTAGTGAGTCAATCAGCAGATGGAAGATCTCTGTCTCTACCTCTCCCTTTCAAATAAATAAATAAATAAATAAATAAATAAATCTTTTTGAAAGAAAGACAAAAAGCTGAGCAAAACAGGGCCTCTGCTGTGATGGAGTAAGGCCAAGTAACAGCATGAGGCCCTCTGTGCAGTGAGGTCTGAGGGAGAACAGGAATGTCCGGGAGTTCAGGCAGGTGGGCAGGGCAGCGTTGGCAAAGAGAGGTGCAGGCCAAGGGCACAGCAAGTCCAAAGGCCCTGCGGTGAGGACGACCTTCGCACATCTGAGAATGGCACGTTCCTACTTGTTCAAGGTCACTGGTGGACTCCATGCCAGCCAACGCTGGCCTTCTGGTTGTGGTCAACACAGGAGAGCCTGGAGGCAGAGGAGGTCACGAGTTATGCTCAGGACCTGACTCTGCTGGCTTTGTTCCCGGCCTGAGAATGGGCCAGAACGTGGTAGACCCTTAATGAACAGTTGCTGAGCAAATAGTGGAACCCCTACAGGTGGGCTCGGCCTTCCCCTCCGGCATCACCAAGCCTCACAGCACTCTAAGACAGGAGGCATCATGAGGGCTGGCTGGTTCCCTCCCACCCCGCCAGCTGTCCGCATGGCCCTTTGGGCTCCCAGAAATGCCAGTGTCTCGTCGAGTTTGTGAATGACAGCAGCATGACTTGAAAGCTCAGCTCTTGAGGTCATAACCAAGCTGCCGAGGGAGGGACCACGCTCGGTCCTGGGTGAGCCAAGGGCTGGAGACGAGCAGGACGTGGCTTGGATGCTGGGCCCACATGGCACACAGCCCAGCAGCTCGGGCTCCCCAGCATGGTGCGGGATCTGTGCCAATGCCATGGTGGCTCAGAGCCCCGCATTCCCAAGGTGGCCCCATCTCAGGTGGACGCTGTAAGTCCTGGCAGATTTGCAGGTGGGATTTTAAAAGCCAAGAGCAGCTCACCTCCTGGCACTCTTCACTGAATAGACGCCACCGTCTCTCTTGGAGAAGGTACTGGGCCATGGTGCACTGTGGCCAGGCAGCTGCGGAGAGTGGACAGGACCTGTGGCCTAAGCCCACACCTACCATTCCATGGGCAGTCTGTGCCTCTTACCTGAGCTCTTGATCAGTGTTCCTGCCTCCACCTCTCTCAATACCCCACTTGCAGCCAGAGTGACATCACTGACACTCACCTGATGACATCAGCCCCAGCCTGTAGTGGTTTCCAAAGTCCTTTAGACAAAAGCCTCCAGGGAGCAGCCATGGCCTTGCCTCCTCATTCTCAGTTCCCCAAGTGAAATGCACTCACTCTCTGGACTCAGGGCCTTTGCACATGCCACATGCTTTTACCTGCAACCTTCCTCTCTATTCACTAATATAAATATAAATATAAATATAAATATAAATATAAATATAAATATAAATACAAATGCCCCCTCCTCCAGGAAGTCTTCCCACCTCCTAGGATCTGTAGATCACTTGTTATCGGGCTCCAATGGTGCTGTGGACTTTGCTGTTACAATACTCATTTCAGTGGAACCCCACAGATGGGGGGCTTTTCCGCATGAGAATCTGACTTCAGGAGGCCTCGCTGTGTCTGTTTTGTTCTCCACTAAGGGCGTCGTGTCTGTCACACAGAAGGGTCTCCTTAAATACCTGTCTGGTGAATGAATGCGCGCTCAGATTGCAGAACGGGTGGGGACAGATGCGCTGAGGAACACGTGAGAGTACGACTGGAACGCACCAGGGTCGTGTCGCAGCTCCGAGTCGCGCCATCCTCTCCCTGGAGGCCTGGCTTCCTCCCAGCATGGCCGTGTTGCTGGAATCAGGCCCTTGTTCACGCTTCAGAACCACCTTCCACCTCAGCTCTGAGACATCCGGGCCTCTCCCTGCGCTGCCTCCAGCTCAGCACAGCAGAGCGCTGGAGCGAGGAGGAGTCAGGCCGGCTGAGCACCTGGCTCGGCACTGCTGGGAAGGACCCGCAGCCTGCACTCCTGGCCCCGCACCCTCTGTTTTATTTTCTTCTCCCCTCCCCCCCGCCCCGGCAGAGCAGCAAACAATAATTCAGTAAAGGAAATATGAGTAATGGAAAGAAAGAGAAAAAACAAACACAGCAAAATGGGCAGTGTCCTCTGGGCCGCTGCTTTGAAAGCAAACAAGGAAGGCAGACTTGGAGACATTTCAGGGACTCTGAAAAATAACCAGGCTCACTCTTCCCTTGCAGGCCGAGCCACGCCTCTGTCTTGACGTAGGGAAAAGGGGGCCACAAGCTGGGCTTCTCCCTCTCCCTTGGAGCTGTAGGACACACAGGTGCCAGCCCCGAGGCAGGCCCCTGGAATCAGTGCCCATGCTGGGAGGCGCCTCCCCTGATTGCCATGCAGGTGGGCACCTCTCTGAGGAAGAAATCCGAGGATCCCATATAACGTCCTTGCCTGGGGATACGAGATGCAGTGCAGGGGGAGGGGCTGGGAGGGCAGGCTCAGGTCTGCTCCCGGGAACGCCCACGTCAGGTGCAGTAAAACCATCCAGTCCACTTTCTTGTGCAGAAAAGTGAAGATGGTTGATTCCAACCTCTGGTGCAAGTAGCAGGGGACCCACTGCAATCACTGTATTCATGTAGGGTGACAGTGGCTGAACTGACCCCGGAGGGCTCAGGCCTGCGCTGAGTGCAACTGACAGCAGGGGGACTGAGAAAGATGATGACAGAAGCGACAGTGGCTGAGACCCTAGTGTGTGCCTGGTGCTTGACATGAGTTCCTTCACTTAATCCTGCCAGCCACCCTAGGAGCGATTGTTATTATTCCCATTCCATGGATGGGAACACCAAGGTAGTGAGAAGTCACAAAGCAACTAAGCACAGAGCTACAGTGAGACTCCCTCAGTCCAGAGTCTCTGGTCTGAGCCACGAAGGCTCTCTGAGGATACTCAGCTCTTACATTGCGCTGGGTATAATTGAATGAGAAAGACATAAGAAAATCAAAAGGAAAAGTGCAAATTATATAGCTCCATGCAGCAATGCGCCATCAACCCGGGGAGCACCTGGTGAGCCTTACCCCGTCTGGTTAATTACTCGGCAAACTCTTTGTTACAAAGAAACATGAAAGGAAGGGCTGTAACCAAAATGACTGTTTTCCCCTCCTTGGTGGAAAGGTGGAGTCAGCAGGTTTCTAGAGAGAGCCGAGCAGGCCCAGTCCTCAGCACGGCGCAGGACGCGGGAGCTGGCAGCTCCAGAGCCCAGAGGCAGGAGGGGGGCTGGATGATCCCGTGAACTTCCAAAGCACTGTGTGGGGAGCTGGTCACGTGCTGGGTGCCACACGGCTCCCGCCTTACGTGACGCTGTTAAACTGGACCTTCACAGCCCCTCTCCAAGTAGATACCAAGCAGATGAGGGAGGAGACACAGCAGGCTAAGCAACTCGTCTACAGTCCCGTTTCTACTCAGCGGCACAGGGTCTGAGCCACAGCAGAGTTCATGCGCAGGATCCTGGCTGCCTTGTGTTTGATTTGATTTAATTTAATTTTAAAATATAACTCTCGGAACTATCTGTTCCCCTCAACTTGATTTAAAAAAAAAAAAAGATTTATTTTTTTTTTTTATTTGAAAAGCAGAGTTCAGAGAGGCAGAGGCAGAGAGAGAAGTCTTCCATCCACTGGTTCACTCCCCAGATGGCCACAACATCTGAAGCCAGGAGCCAGGAACTTCTTCTGGGTCTCCCACATGGGTGCAGGGCCCAAGCACTTGGGCCATCTTTTACTGCTTTCCCAGGCCATAGCAGAGAGCTGGATCGGAAGTGGAGCAGCCGGGACTCGAACCGGCATCCATTTGGGATGCCAGCACTGCAGGCGGTGGCCCCAGCCCCTAGGCGCAGCACCAGCCCCTACCTTGTGTATTAAACACAAGGCAAGATACAATTTGCAGAGCTAAGAGAGCAAGAATTCTTGACTGTCTGCCCTGTTTTCCACTGCTGGGCCAAGGCTCACTGGGCCCATCTGGGAGACTAACTGGATTCTTGTTTCAGCAAGTGTTCACTCTTTTCAATACATTATGTTCCGTGCCAGGCTCGAGAGTCCTCCAGTGAATGAGTGGGAGTTATTTATTTGTTTTCATTCATTTGAAAGGTACAGTGACCCAGAAAGAGCTATCTTCTATCTGCTGGTTCACCCCTCAAATGCCTGCAACAGCCGAAACAGTTTGAAGTCAGGAGCCCAGAACTCAATCCAGGTCTCCTGGGTGGGTGGCAGGAACCCAAGTACTTGAGCCATCACCTGCTGCCTCCACGGGGTCACATTAGCAGGAAGCTGGATCGGAAGTGCAGCAGGGACTTAAACCCAGGCGCTGCAATACGAGATGTGGGCATCTGTATTTTAACCACTGAACCAAACGTCCACGTGGTCTCCTTTTCAAGAACTTTCAAGAAGAGTACATAAAAGGGGCACACATACACTTAGAGGGGATTCTACAAACAGGTTCTACAAACACGAACACCGCGGCACGGGATAGACAGGAAGGTCAGACCAGTTCACAAGAGGACTCTGAACCCAAAGCCCGCAGCTGTTAATTTCTCCTCTTCCTTGAAAAGCAGATGTGTCCACCAGGAAAGAAGCACAGATAACTTAAGGAGCACAAAATGGAACTTAAGCCCACACAACCTTTCTGAAAAAGTTCAGTAAAAACTTCAACAACATGCATGCGACTTCCCCCGGTCATGCATTTCCAAAAATTCCTTCTGATGAAGTAACGGGATAGTGTACAGAGATGTCTACAGCAGTTTTGCTTACAATAGCAACAAACAATAAGCGCCTAAATGCCCAACAGTGAAGAATTCGTTGGCACAGCTTTGCACGTCCATGTGGAATACTATACAGCCACTGCAAGTGGATGTGTCATAGCCATACTTTCTAATTTTTCTCCCATTCTCTCACATCTAAGAGTTTCTAGGTGGATGGGCATCTCTCACTCATTTGTTGAACTGATATAATAGGAGGAAGGAGCTTCAAAAATTTCATGGAAAATGAGTATTGCGAAAAAATTATGTGTGGATTTCAAATTTTTTTTTTTTTGCACCACAATACAATTACCTCTTCCCACTGTTCCATGAACTTTTTGAAGTTCCCATGGAAAACTATAGATCCTAAATATTCACCTTTGTTTGCTAAAGTGTGGAGCATGCGCCCCTGCTGAGAGAAGAGGATTTCCCAGAGAGGCTAAGGTACAGCTTTCCAAAGCACTGCCCAGGAGACTTACGTCCCTTTGGGTCATTTTGGTTACTCAAGAACGCTGTGGCTTGGGCCCGTGGTGTTTTCAGGGGAACTGCTCTCCCCTCTTTGAACCAAAGGGCTCAGCAGGCAGGAAGCAGCAGCCAAGCAGAAGTCAAGGCCATTGCCTTGATAATTGTCATTATGTCTGTGTTTGCCTTCAGGACTGCCTCCTATTTACGGGAAACTTTTGCAGTTATGCCAGAGAGACACAGCTTCCTTGAAATAAGGCAGTCACATTTCAGGAAAGCTGCTTGTCATTCATTTAAACAAAATGAAAAGCAAGGAGTCTGGTAGGAAGATGATGGTCGGCGCACCCGAACTGAGGTCTGAAAACGATGTCACTCCTGGGTAGGAGAAAGCTGCCCCTTCTGGGACATCCCAGCAGCCCCACCCCACCCCCACCTGGGCCCCAGCCTTCATTTCTGTCTGGCCATCGTATCACTTTAATATAAAAACAACGGCATGGAAGTAATAAATGGGCAGGTTGCTCAATGATGACCCACCCAGTAGGGGGACGATCTGAGAACAGGATTGGGAGAGAGTCCAGCTAAATCCTGCTGGGAGAGAGATTGAAGGCGAAGGCTCCTGAGAGCAGATACGATTTCCCAGCAGTGTCTGGCCCGAGGAGAGAGGCCCTTCGACAGGAAGAAGGTCAAGTCCGGTCTATTTTTACAAGAGTATTTCAAGTGGTTAGTGGATTTATTTCCTGTGGTTCCCAGGAATTCTGCAGCAGGCTTTCAGGAGGATGGCGGTGATAGGGGACAGGGAGTTGATGAGTGAGAATCAATAATTATCTCTATATTTGCTTTGCTTTTTTCTATAAAAACAATCTAAGGGAAAAACACTTGCTTTAGAAGAG
This sequence comes from Oryctolagus cuniculus, assembly GCF_964237555.1. NCBI lineage: Eukaryota > Metazoa > Chordata > Mammalia > Lagomorpha > Leporidae > Oryctolagus > Oryctolagus cuniculus. The sequence goes on along the minus strand of NC_091437.1, from coordinate 30,121,233 downwards.
CAAAGTTCGTTACAACAGAGGGCAGACTGGAAGTCCCCCCCTGTGGGTCAGAGTCTTCAGGTCAAGATTTTGCAACTGAAAATCCAGTTGTTCACTCGTTCTCTCCCTCCTTCATTCACTCAACAAGTGTGTGGGCGACCCTCTGTACTGCCATTGCTGGAGAGTCAGGGAGAGGGGGTGAAGAAACCCGGCTCTGTCGTCCAGGAGCTTACAGGGAGCAAGGATGCAGGTGGATGCGCACGCACGCAATTAACTATGCATGGTGGGGAGGGAAAGAGCACAGTGCGGGTGCAGTGGCCACTGAACGCAGATGAGGAGCCAGCAGGACCTCTGGGCAGGTGCACGTCAGCTGCCACTAAATGTGAGTAGGAGGCAGCCTGTGGGCACTGCCAGGGAAGGGAACACTGTGTAGGCAGGCAGCCGCGTGGAGGAGGCCACAGCAGACGTAGGATTCAAGGGAAGATGGGGTGGGCTGCAGGGCACTGGCAGAGGGAGGGAGTGGGGGGAGGCGAGGCAGCAACATGCAGGGTCCTACGGGCACAGCTGAAGGTCTGGATTTTAGTTATTTTGTGGAAGCAGGAAGCATGGAAGGCTTTAAGTGACCGATCTGATACAGGTTTTTAAAAGATTCCTCTGGTTCTGTGATGGGAAGGAGCCAAGAACAAGAGAGGGGGCTACCGCAGAAGGCGAGACAGGAGCTGGCAGGGGACTGGACTGGTGTTGGCTGCGGGCTGACTGATGATAAGCACGCCATTAGATAACCTTCACTGGAGGCAGGACTGGAACAGCAGGCCTCAGAGAAGTCAGCCAAATCAGAGCGCCGGGACCAGGGCCAGAGGAAAAACTCGACCAAGCCGTCAAGAGAAATATGACTTTAATGCAATATTGCTCAAAAACCCAATTGAAAATGGACAAGAAAAATGCCCACGATGGACACAATATCCACTGATAGCAAAAAGATGGCACGAGGAACACTGCTGACCCTACAACGTGAGCAAAACAAGACCACCAAGGGCCCCGAGACGGCTGTGGGTGCGGAGTGAAGACACGCCGTCAGCAGGCACGCACATTAGGACAGAGCCCACTGAGGTCAGAGATGGAGGACAGGGGAGCAGGGGGGGTCTCCTGCGTGTCCCGACCACCTCCTGCAGATTGAATCCCTCCAGGGCACGGAGTTTCACAGCCCAACAACCGACTCCTTGGACAGTTCCGAAAAGCAACGCCCGCCTGTTCCTTTTCTGAAAGATCTTGAGACCAGCTTCCCACGCCAGGACGGGCTCGAGAACACGGTTCCGTGAGAGCACCCGGGGAACGTGTGGCCCGCGCCGCGGGCGTGTCCGAAGGTCCAGATTTATGGAATTCCTGAAGAGCCCCTTGCGCCTGACAAAGCCCGGAGGGAGCCGGGAACGCAGGATGCCCGACTGTCAAGAGGGGTTATGTGCAGAAAGATGGCAGCACCAAGAAGGAAAGAGAGGTCAGCCTGCCGGCGCCCCGCCTGCTTGTTGCTTAACCTGCTTCCCAGGGCCAGTCGCTTAAAATCCCCCCTCACCCCGGTCTTTGAACCTTGTCCAGCCTAATGGCTCTTTGATCTCTAAAGCATGAAGGGGAGCGGTGGATGCTGAAGGATACGAATGGCTTTGAAAGGTCAGTGAGGAAAGGAAGGAAGGAGGGAGCCATGAAAGCTGGCCACGCCCGCAGCCACCTGCCAAGGCCAGTGCAGACTCCACCGCCCCTCACTGGCAAGCGAGCGTGCCGCCTGCCTATCACTGCCTGCCTGGCCCGTTTGTTTCCTGGTCAGTGTTGCCTTGACTGCAGTGCGTACCCTCTGCCGGCACTACAGACCTATCTCTTAGCTTGGCCCCTGGGATACAAGCTTTCCACTCACTCCCCAGCTCTTTCCTCCCTTATCAAACGCCAGTCACTTCCCAGGGCCTTTGGTGATGTTTTCTTGCTCCATTTTCTGCACATGAAACCCACCAACCCCCTCCCCCAACCAACAGCTGGACTGTGTGTGGACCTGTGTGTGGAAGGCAACCACGTGGCCCCTGCACCCTGAGCACCCTCAGCAGAGTGCAGAGGGAGAATGGTGCCTTTTGGACTGGTTCACCAGGGATCAAAGAGAGGCAGCAAGTGCCAAAAAAACCTCTAAAAATAGCCAAAGCCCTTAAAAAGAAAGAATGTTAAAAAAAAAAAAAAAAGTTTTAAACAGTCCCAATGCAGGCCATGCAAAAATTGGGCCCCAGAAGGCTGACGCTGGGACAAGCGACTGCTTTCTGCCTGCCCCTCGACTGTGACACCCACTGGGGCCCTTGGCAAACCCTGGCCCTGCCCTGTCGCCTACCCGCTGCAGGATACTGGATGCCTCTGCAGGATGTAGCGCTCTCTACACGGCCAGGGCCCCTACGGCCTTCTGTCCAGATCCAGACCAGATTCTGAGACGTGGAGTGAGCTCCATGGGGTTTACATTCCTCTGCAGTATCCAGGCGCCTTAAAACACAAAACCCTGTTCGGGGAATGCGGACTATTCTTCCAGAGACGCCTGGATATCATCTGTCTGGCAAAAATGTGAGTTTCTCTCTCTCTCTCTCTTTTGCTTCTTAATCCTTTGAGTGAGCCAGGGCCCCTTGGCAATGAAGCCTCTGACCAGAGGGGCGACACAAGAGACGGCTGTCTTGGAACCGCCGCTGTTATTCTGGGCTCAGCTGTGCGTTTGCTTTGCTAAGCTGTTCGGCCTGTCTCTGTCACAGCTCTCTCGGATAGAAAGGGGAGTCCATGCAGCCCAAGGGACTGAGGAATAGCAGAGGCAAAACCACACGGCACCTAGCGTGGGGTCTACGCAGCCGCCCCCGACACACGCTTGGTTACTACTGTGAAACCCTCAGTTCTGCAACAAGGGACACAATCGGCCTGCCAGCACCAAGCCCTGATGAAGCACTGTAGCAAAGCCCGGCTCTCAGGCCATGCAGGGTGCTCCCAGGCCTCACTCTGTTCCTTCCTCGTGGCCCTGTGACCACGAGGTCTGGACTCTTCACAGCCGCACGTCACAAACGAGGTGACCGGGGATCGCCTACGTGACTTTCCTGGTCACATGAGGCCTTAAGGACCCAGTGGAAACCACAGTCCAGGCCTGACTCACGGGCTGTGGGGACCCTCCCCCATTTCCCATGGCGTTTCTAACTCTGGCTCAAGTAGGATGCTCCACACATCCCCGAGAGGTCTCTGGCCTCACCAGAACCTTCATCAGCACTGGCCAGTGACCGCTATGACGAGGGCCAAGCCGGGCTCATCCGATGCTGGGTCACCTTGTGTGACAATGAAGCCAGCGGAAACGCACAGCTGCTCTGCGGAAGAACTCGCAACGGTTCCCCTGCCGTGAGACACTGTCCTCCTCGGGATGTTGTCCTCCTGTAGTCTGCTCTGGACATAGGGTAAAGCAAGCCCTTGGCATTTTGAAATGAAATAAGAAACACATATTGCAAAAGACTGACTTTGGAGAACGTAAATGTTCTCATTTAAGAGGGAAGAAAAATAAAGACCCAGCAAAGAAACCATGTTCTTGTGAGCTGGAAGGCTGGCTGACTCTGAGAAAGGAAGGTCCTAGCGGTGCCTGTTCTGGAGATTGTAACATGTGCGACAGATTTAAAGGACTGCTGGAGACACACCACTACAACAGGGTTCCAGGGAGGGCTGCGAGGGCTGCAGGCGTCCCTGCAGAATCGCTTTGCATTTGGCTCGAAGCCCTGGCGCTTTCATGCATCGGTCTGCAGGACGGATGTTTCCGTTGAAGACGTGTGCAGATCTTCAGGATGGCTCAGAGCTTGCGGGAAGCTCTGGACCAGGGCACCCCATTCAAGTTCAGACAGAGCCGAGGCCAGCAGAGTAGGCTGCTGTGCCAGACAGCACTCTGGCTTTCCTCTCTGCAAGGATGCTGTTTTGTCCAAGCTCAGAAACGAATTCCTTAGCTCTAATCAGATGATGCTCTGGGGAGGGAAGCGTGTTGGGGCTGCACAAGCCAGATGACAGAGAATGAAAGACTCGGAATCAAGGGAAGAAATTAAGGATGCTGGCTGGACCCCTGGGGACGGGTGTGTGTGTCTGCCTCCTCTTCAGTGAGGAGTGTGAGAGTGAAGACTGGAACTAAGCTGTCTGGTGGCCATCAGCAGCCTCCACGCCCCACCAGCCGCACATGGTTCAAGCACCTCTGCCCTTCTCACCTGAAGCAGGGTGCATGGAGTCTGGTGTGGCCCGATGTAACCTCCAGACGGGCAGAAACTGAGTCCTAACCCCAGTCCACAGTCTCTTACCCAAAGGCCTTAGGCGAGCTATGTTTCAGAATCAGGAATCCTGGAGATGTTTAGAAAGGTTTCCATTGGAGTCTGGGACACCAGTCCAGACTCAAACATGAAGGCAAGTCTGCTCCTGCTAGGTTTTATAAACACCAGCACGAAGTGGGATGAGGACTTGGAATCATCTCAGGACTCTGGGTCAATTTTGCCACCATCTGAGTTAGGAAAGAACTTCCAGTGTCAGACCTGTTTGCACTTTAGAATCCTGGGATAGGGATTCCAGACCTTGCTTTCCATTTCCTTTTATTTTCAAGATTTCCAGGTCATCTGCAGCATTCCACGAGGGGCAGGCACTGAGCAGAGGTTGTTGAAGCCTGGGGACAGGTTATTCTCAGTGACTTGGGGTCAGTACCTAAGCAAATAAGAGAGCATCCTTGCAATGAGTGATGATGGAAAAAAATCAACCTGTCCCGAGAAATGGCATTTTTCAAGTGCTGCTAAAATACTACCATATGTTAGAAACCGTGTCTGTTCGTTTTAAACCAGCCGCACAACTGACTGGCAAAACTAACAACAGGGAAAACGCATGGCGATAACCAAGCTAGTGCGTACCGAACTCCTGTAAGTCTTCAGAGGCAGGTTCAGTGGGTTCCGAGGGTCAGCATGCAAAACCTAGAGACCATGCTGTAGTGACTGTCAGTGAGCGCCATGTCACAGACAGGGAAACTGATGACATGGGAGAATGAGTAATATGCCAGTGAGGACCCAACCAGTATTCAAATCCAAGTCTGGCAATGTGCTTGTAAACCAGCTAGAGAGAATGAGTGTGTGTGTGTGTGTGTGTGCACATGCATGCACAAGCACATGTATGTGTATGGGGGGGGGGAAGCAGGGAGCGAGGGAGGGAAATAACCCTAATTTATAACATTTGCTGAATTCTCTAGAATAAATACTCTCACCAGGGTTGATTTCAAACTCCCAGCCAAATCCCTAAATATTCATTACTTGGCTTTCATGAATTTTTTTTTAATTTTATTTTATTTAATGAACATAAATTTCCAAAGTACAGCTTATGGATTACAATAGCTTCCCCCCCATAACTTCCCTCCCACCCACAACCCTCCCCTCTCCCACTCCCTCTCACCTTCCATTCACATCAAGATTAATTTTCAATTATTTTTATATACAGAAGATCAATTTAGCATATATTAAGTAAAGATTTCCAGTTTGCACCCACATAGAAACACAAAGTGTAAAATAAAGGAATAAGATCGAAGTCGGCGAACACAAAAGGCTTCCATAACCTTGACAACTCATGACTAGAGCCTAGGGAGATTACTGACGCCATAAACAAGAGTGTCAAATTGTTAAGTCAACAACAGGAGTCACTGTGTACTTACTCCTCATGTGGGATCTGTCCTTAGTGTGTTGTTCAAAGTGAAGTAATGCTATAACTAGTACTGAAACAGTATTTTACACTTTGTGTTTCTGTGTGAGTGCAAACTGATGAAATCTTTATTTAATACCTACTAAATCGATCTTCTGTATATAAAGATAATTGAAAATGAATCTTGATGAGAATGGAATGGGAGAGGGTGCGGGAGATGGGAGGGGTGTGAGTGGGAGGGAAAATTAAAAAAAAAATACACAGTTACTCTTAGGTGTTTAATTAAGGCTTTAATGAACTTGTAAAAGGCATCTCCTGAACACCACTGTCAAGTGCATCCCACACCCGAGTCCTGAGGTTCTTGTCAACTCTGGAAAATGAACTTGAGCTCGTGGCACACAACTGGCGTGGGTGCAGCATGCTCATCGGCTCGCCCAGGGCAGTCAGCCATGGCCACTCTGCTGCCCCAGACCTGCTACAGGCCACTGAGGCTGGAGTAGAGAAACAGAGACCAGGGACACATTGTCCTCCTTTCTCCAGGCAAACCTTCCTCCATCAGAAGGCGTGGTGGGGTAAGGAGGTCAGGCTTAAGATGGAAGGGTTGATCCCTTCCCTTCTGAGCTCCTTCACAGGCCTAGTATTTCCCTTGAAGAAGTAAGGGAACATTTTCTGTAAATGGGAACAGGGTTCAGGATTGCTTTAACACAGGGGAGGGCATTCCATGCTAATACGAGCCCAATTTACATACACGTAGGCCTTTGGTTAAGCTTCTCTGTCTATACCGCAGGTCTCCTGACAGCGTACTTCCACTGGAGGTTCCTAAGAAAGGGCTGGCCTGGTAGCCAATCACAAGCACGCACAAGACCAGGTGTAGGTACATGCCAAGTGTTGGATACAGAACAAAACACCAACCAGTTCCTATCCCAGGGCCTCAGAGACCATCAAGAAGCTTGGTTAAATTATATCCATTCACTCATTCAACAAGTATTTATCGAGTGCCCATTAGGTGCCGGGCTTTGTGCCAGGCACTGGGGCACCACGGTGGGCAGGGCAGACTGGCTTGTACTCTGGATGGAGCTGATGTTCCGGAGAGACGTTAACTACACAGTCACGAGAATGAATGCATCATTAAAAACTGAAGTCAAAGCCCGGAAGCAATTTTAATTGGTCCTATGAGAACTGCGCGCAACTTGACACCATTCAGGGGAGTCAGGAAGACTGTCTTATGGAACTGACAATTGAGCTAAGATTTGGAAAAAAAAAAAAAAAAAAACAAAAAAACAAAAAAAACTAGCAGTTACCTAGATGAGTGGAGTAGAGAGCGAAGAGGAAGTGTGCTCCAGACGGAGGGAACAGCATGGGCAAAGGTCCTAGGCTAGGGGTACACAATGGTGTCCAGGAACTGGAAGGCTGGTTCACACAGAGAGAGGTCCAAGAGGAGGCAGGGGAGGAAGCAAGGACTGGATCATGTCCCAGAGCCCTGCAGGCCATACCAAGGCTTTGATCCTTCAGGCGGAGCAATGGAAATCACCGGGGGGTTGAAGCACACAGACTGCAGCTCCCCCAGTGCTACAGGAGTAACCAGTGTGCTGTTGAGGAAGCACACGGAAATCAGCACATTGAAGCCACTGTGTGGTGCAGAGGAAGAGCAGGGAGCTTAGGGTTGGGCATGAGTCCGAACAAGACTCTCTGGAGGAGGAACTATCTGAGCTGAATTTCTGAAGGGTGAGCATGATTTAGCCAGGCCATGGTGGAAGGGGGGAGGAAGGACCGAGCAGCTGGGTGATGTTTGGGGTAAGGGCTAGAAGCGTGAGGGAGTGATGTGGGGTGGTGGTGGTGGGGTAACTACATAAGAGAAAAAGCAACGGGGTTAGGCAGGGACCAGGTGGTGAGAGGCTCTCAGGTTAGGTAGGAGTCTGGGAGCTACTGGACCCAGTCAAAGATCTTTAGCAGGCAGCCATCATCAGATCTGGGAGTTAGGAAGGTCACTAGCAGCAAGAATGGAAGTGGATGGAAAGTGAGCAGTGCTGGAGACGAGAGCCCACTGCTCCCTCCCACAACTGCCCAGGTGAGCGGAGGTCTCGGGTCAGCAGGAGGGCAGCAGCAGTGAGGATGGATAAGAGATGTCAGGGAGACATGAAATGGGGAAACTGCACAGGCTGTTCTTACCGGCTGGATGGGCAGCAATGACACTTCTGTCCAGTGGATAGTCTGAGTGAGACTAGCTCTTCTATTTGGACTGAGTCCTGCCTTATGATCTGGTACACGGCCATGCTTAGACATATCCTATGTGTCTGTGAGAAGAATGGTGTTCACCTGTTGTATGCACAGTTCTCTTACCTGAGTACAACGATTCTCTTAAGCAGGTGACCAGTGCATTTGGACCTTCTCCATCCTTATTAATATTGTGGATGGTTGCTCTATCATGTTTCAAAAATGTATGAAAATCTCCCATCATCCTTGTGGATTTCTCAACTTCCTTTGTATATCTGTCAATTTTACCATATATATATGAGGCCATGTCATTAGGTATACACAGGTTTGAATTTTAAATTATTTCACTTATCATTATCCTTTGATCCATTTTTTTCCTTAATCGTTTTTTCTGCCTTAGACCTAATTTTTTCCTGATATTAATATAGCTACCTTGGGGCCAGTGTTGTGACACAGGGGATTAAGCCACAGCTTATGATGCCAGCATCCCATATTGGGGTGCTGTTTGAAGTCATGGCTGCCCCACTTCCGATTCATCTTCCTGCTAATGCGTCTTGGAAGGCGGCAGAAGATGGTCCAAGTACTTGGGTCCCTGCTACTCATGTGGGAGACCAGGATGGAAGTTCTGGCTCCTGGCCCAGTCCTGGCTGTTGCAGCCATTTGGGTAGTGTAGCACCAGATGGAAGATCTCTCTCTCTCCTCTTTTCATCTCTCCCTCTCTGTTTTTTGTTCTACCTTTCATATACATACATACATGCATACACAAATCTTTTTAAAAAATATAGCCCCATCAACTTCTAATTTTTTACTAACAGTTCCTTGGTATCTAGTTTTCAATATTTTACTTTATTTTTTATTTATTTCTTTACTTCAATCCACTTGAAAGGCAGAGAAAGAGAGAAAAAAAGAGACAGAGAGATTTTTCTATCCACTGTTTTACTCCTCAAATGCCTGCAATAGCCGGGGCTGGACCACCCTGAAATCAGGGGCCTGAAAACCAAATTGGGTTGTGTGGGAGGCAGGTATCCAACTACTTAAGCTATCACCTCCTGCTGGCCAGTGTGTGACCAGTAGAAGCTGGAATCAGAAGTGGAGCTGGGACTCAAAACCCAGGCACTCTGGCATAGAATGTGAGCATCCTAAGCAGCAGCCAAGCATTGTGCTAAATCTCCAATTTTATGTTTAATCCTTCCATATCCCTTTAATGTCTCTTTTAATCACAGCATAGGTAGATTTTTAAAAATCCAATTGCTAATAAATTTAGCCCATTTATATTTATTGTGTGATTATATTTTATAAATATATTTGGATTTACTTCTGCCTCCTAATCCTCTTTTAATCAATTTTTAAATTTTTATTCTTTTCTCTTTTTCTATGTTCTTTGGAGTAGGTACAGTTTCACTTATTTCATTTCGTTCCTTTGTCCCCAGTAGTTTTTTGTTGGAATTAGTACATTCTACATCTCTTAACTACCCTTAACTACTCTGTAACTACCCTTAACATTTAATACACATTATTTGACTTAACAAAATATAAACTTAATGAGTATCTCTGAGAAGGAGTTAAGGCTTTTGGATGATGCTGTTCATAGAGACAGACAATAAGGACTATGACCTATTTGGAACCAAAGCCGAGTTCTGTTTTGTGCTTGCTGGAATGGAGGGCACATCCAATTATGACTTGAACAGATACTTACACATCTATCTACTTTGATGGCTTTATACACTTTGCAAAGAGAACTTCTTTGTGAGTATTCTGCATTGCTTAAACAGTGACAGAAGTCACAAGCAAAACCAAAATAATCAATGTCAGTGTTTGCCTTCCCTAGGTGTTAGAACCATGTCCCCTCCCCCTCCACCCCCAACTTAGTCACCAGGGCCAAACAGAGCACAATGTCTCCTGGAAATAGCAGGCTTCACAAACAAAACTTCAGTAACTCTTGATAGCTGGGAACTGGGTCTGAAATGCTGACCAGGATCCACTCGTACAAAAATAATGCCTTACCTGGCCTCCTCCATCTCCTCTGATATGTTTGTGGCTTAAATAATGGGGAGAGCCTTGGCTCATCTCTGCTTAATAGAGGAGGGAATGATAAAAACTATTTTTCACAGCAATTAAAAAATTATTTTAGCTTAAGCCCTTAATCACAGCTGACCTGGACTACACCAGACTTCAACTAGTGAACATAATAAGCCCCTCAGACCTCCTGCAGGTTAGGTTCCATTTTTACACTTTCCAAGTGCTACTGTGAATACTGTCCCCACTGAACCCTTCGGACAGCCCTGAGCAGTGGCAGGGTGGGGAGTGCTGGAGAAAACCCTTGGATGGAGTAGATGACACGCTTGGGTTCCAGAGCCAGTCGGTGACAGCTGCTGGAGCTGTGCTGGGCCGGCTCACCACCCCACACTGAGTGGTGACTGCTGTGTCTCTGGGAGAGGCTACACGCTCGGCATTCTGTTCCTGCAGCAGAACCACAGCAACAAAGCATGTCAGCCTCAACAAGGATGTTCCCGCAGGTGTGGTGTGCCTCTCACTGCAGTGTCAGTGATAAACCAAGGAAGTCATCTGGCTTTCCTAACATCTCTCCAGTGCACCACACCTCCAGGGGCTGTGCTTGGTGCACAGTGGTGACATGGAGTCCACGAGGCTCGCTCTTCATCTCTGAACACACACAGATAATCCCCTCCCCTGACGGCCAATAAAAAGAAAACAGGAACGAGGAGCAGAGCTCATAAATTTCCATTATGCTTAATGCCTGATTTCCCTGAGTTAATGGATTCATTTATTACAGCAATCTGTAAATCCCCAAGGGCCTCCTGAGGTGGCTGCCTCATAGCTTTTCTATGTCATATACTTCCTTGATTCTTCTCCTTGAACAACGAATGGGTTGTCAGGGAGCCATGCAGTCAGTGCTCAGCGACCAACCGCTGCTCAAGCTATAGGCAAACTGTAAATAACGTTAACAACAAGGCTTTGGAGGCTCCCAGGGTTTCCTTCAGCAACAAAAAGCAATTTCATTTTTTGGATGTTTCAGCTGATTCATAAATCCAGCTGTCATGGTCTCCTGACTCCATGCTGAGTCCAGACTGCTTGTCGGAGTCGACATGTGCCCTTCAGGTACGATGCGAGCTGGACAGCTTAGAGAGCCACCCAGAGTCAGAGCAGCCACTCCAGGACTGCCCATCTCACTCACGGGAACAGAGAGACTGCAAGGTTGCCGCCTTGTGTCACCACGGGTTGCATTGCGGTCAGGAGCGGGGGACCTCGGAGGACCTGCTAGGCCCTGGCTGAGGTCATTCTGTCTGTGAGAGCTCTGCAGGGGTGAAGTCGAAGCTGTGGGACTAGCACACACGTGTGGGTGTGAGCACCTGTAGGATCCTCAGCCAGACCTGGCACCTGCAGCCTCAGGTGGGCTTGCGTGCATCTGTTCCTCTTCATCTCAGTAGAAGGGAAGCAAGAATGCAAGTGGATGGAGCCAGATCCATGCCCAACTCAAGGGAGTTTCAGAACAACTCAAGGGAGACTCCTGGTGAGGGCTGGATCTAGCAGGAGGGCTATCCTCCCACAATCGGGGATCGGGGAGAACGGGGACCTCCATGGGAGAAGTCCTGGAGACCACAAGAGACAAAATTTTGCCCATCAAAGACTGACAGTGCAAATGACTAGCTGTACAGTTCAATGGCAACCACTAGCATTACTGGCTCCTGTACTGATGTAAGTATGTAACTTAGGAAGTACACAAGAAAAAGACAACCGGAAGGAATAGAGCATCATCTCGTAGCTGAGAGTGGTTATGTGCCCGTGGAAAGGTGATGGGAGGGCTGGTTTGCTCTAAATCAGAAAGGGGTCCTGAAAGGAGTGAGAGCGAGATCCGGTGGCTGGGGAGAGACACAGGGAGAGACAACAAGAGGGACAGTGGTGGGCAGAGAGCTGTGAAAGCCCAATGAGGAAAGACAAGGGTTTGGGAGAGGCGGCGAGGACCGGGAGGGAGATGCAATGTGCTGTGCCCGGTCGAATCTTGTCCCTACAGTGAAACTGACACAAACGAGTCATTTTCTGTCTGTTACTGTGTTCTGTGAAAAGAAGTGGACCGAGTTTCACTGGATGAGAACGTGGAGAGAATATTTGGGAAGGTGTCTGCAAAATTCTCTCTGGGGGGGTTCCTTGGAGGAACCTCAATCAGTACTTGAAACTAGGGCCACTGACGGGGTCCCTGGTGGCTGCAGATGGGGAAAAATGCACCCGAAACATTAAAATGCCAGGACAGGGAGAACGATGGAGGCTTCCAACACAGACCCTAATTCCCAACCATCAGGATGAGTGATCTTAAGTGGTGCCTTGATTCAGGATGGAATTGCTTTCAGCAAGAGCAGCTCCCCAAGGCTGTTAAGGGATGAAAGAAGGTGGGGAGACCGGGTTGTCTGCCACCAGGCTCCCAGTGCTGGCTGGGTAGGTTTCTCTGGGTGAGCTTCTCCTGCTGGGAGACTGGCATGGGGCCAAAGGAGAGGTTGCCAGTGGACCTGAATAACTGAATCAATGGCAAGTTTATGGGGGCAGATGTCCGTGCCAAGCAATGGGTCAAAACCCCACTCCTGGTAAAAACATTGCAGGGCATGTGAAGGCACTTAACTCTTCCACGTGATGAACGGCAAGTGGGGGCCTTGTGTTCACAGAGCCCCGCTGAGGCTCAGTTCCGCCACCTTCCAGCTGCTGACCTGGAACAAGCCACTCGGCATGCCTGAGCTGTGTTTTCCTTTCCTGAGAAATGAGCATTAGTGCCCGCCTCATAGTGTTACGGGGAAGTGAGCGTGAGTTGACTTGGTGCCCAGAATACGTTGCCTGATGACACGGCTGCAGTCACAAGACCGCTAGGGAATTACGCACAATCAGCACCTGCATTTCCAAGGTGACGCTGCCACGTCGCTCTCCCGGTCTCTCTTTGGTCTCTCTGTTTGACATTCTTTGTAACCACTAGCGGGCAAGGATATGCTTTCAAATTCTGTCACTCATTAGCTTTGTTTTTTAATCCGCAGGGATGTAACTGATACATTTTATATAAATACTGTAAATTTGTATATAGTGGGTGCATACAAGGTTAGAGGCTTATAATAGGGAATTCGGTGGTTTCTATGTTTGAAGTATGTCTACTACGGGTAAGTAATTGCGATGACGAAGGCCCGTGTGCAGGGACAGACCTGCAGGAGGACGTGGGAAAGCTGAGGAGCACGCAGCCACCAGGCTCAGCCTGCAGGCCCTCAGAGCATTCCCTTGGCACAGCGTCCGTCCTTTAAAAGTCCCACTGAATCCACCCTCACGCCCTCTTCCTTCCAGCAAACCCAGAGAGTTTCCTTTGCGTACAAACATTTTGCCGGCCCTCTCGTGTCCCTGTGGGGCCTCCTCTGCCTTTGCTCACAGGCCCCCAGGTGGCCAGGCCGCCCGCGCTGCCCGCTGCACCCGGGCCGTGCACACCCAGCCCCGGCAGTGTGAGGGTGGATGGCAGAGCCTCGGTCCGGCCCCTCCGCTCTTGTGGGTTTCAGCCAGACCTGGGGTGTTATTTTAGTGCAACTGCAGTGTTTAATTTGAGGATGTGTGTGGACCAGAAGGAGGGACCAAAACATGATTTTTCCCCCCCTTTCAGCCAAATGATTAAATTTGAAGTTCTAAAAAACGCACAGCTGGGTCCAAAGCGGCATCCAATTGGGAAGAGAGAAGCGCCCCTGAAAACCCCTCCCTCGCCAGGGCCCATCATAGCCCCGCCGCCGGCTGCCACCTCCCTGGCAACACCTGGGCAGTCTGCTCACCCCCAGCCCAGCAGCCGCTGCCCGCCCTGCCCGCGCACCGCGTGCCTGTGCTGGAGGATCAGCGCACAGATCTTCTCCTTTCTTACAGTGCCGAGCACCCCGCCGCCATGGCTGAGGGGGAGGTCACCACCTTCACAGCCCTGACCGAGAAGTTCAACCTGCCTGCAGGGAACTACAAGTTGCCCAAACTCCTCTACTGCAGCAACGGGGGCCACTTCCTGAGGATCCTGCCGGACGGCACTGTGGACGGCACAAGGGACAGGAGCGACCAGCACAGTAAGTGCCCGGCTCGGTTGCACCTGCTCCCCTGGCTGGGGTCTTCCTTGGTCAGGGACCGGAGGACCTCTAGGTCCTGTTCGGGCAGGACACACACAGAGGTGGCGGTGACATAAATGTGTCGAGGCTGGGTTTGCGAAGCTACCGCTCACCTAAGGGCATCCAATTTCAAATTTGGAAAAGGACTCTGCTGACCTAACGCAGCTGGCTGCCTGCGCCCAGCCGCTGTGCGTTTCCCCAGGTTGCTGTAGCTGCCCCCTCCAGCTGCTTCCTGACAGGCAGGGGGCAGTAAAATCCCACACCAAGCCACGGGCTTGATGTCCAGTTCACTAACCCTCCAGGCTGGGATTGCACCCAGCGTACATGTAGCCTTGCACGTCGTAAGCCAGGCAGCCCTTTCTCTGCCTCCATGCAGCAGATGTAGCTGTGGTCCCCGGGAGGGGGGAGGGGTAGGTCATTCTCCAGACCTCGTGGAAACAGGACAGCAGCAGCAACAGGAGCTGGAGGCAGAGCGCCTCGCCCAGGCTGCACTGGCGGCCAGCTCCCAGGCGATACCAGTGAGGGAAGGTCAGGCTTGGGAGGGAAGTATCCTCTTGACATTGAATGACACAGCTCTCTTCCTTGCACCTGGGGACTTCCGGGGTGGGTGCGGATGCCGAAAATCAGGTGTCTGGTCCCTGGGTACCACGGGGGCACTGGATGTTGTAGAGAAGCCAAAAGCCAGAGCTGCTGGCTGCCTAGAGACTCAGCACCTCAAGAGTCAACCGCGCTGCAAATCAGGAGAAGGAAAGTGTGGGTGGGCTCCGGCAGAGCAGAGGCAGCAGGCAGCTCCCGCGGGACTGGCTTCACGTGGAACGCTAAGTGCTGCCTTAGGCGGAAGGTGTATAGACCAGAGGCTCTTAATTATACATGCACCGTGCACCAACGGCTGCAGGCTTTCAACACAAAAGACCACTCCAGCGCTGCCCACTGTACCCCTACAAGCACAGGCAACAGTGATGGACACCAGGGAGCACCAGCCCCTCCTTGGCACCGCGGTGAGGTGCAGGAGAGGCTGTGGCCGGGCTGGCAGCTACAGGGGTCTGGGTTTGGGGCTTTGTCTGAATGTCCCATCTTCCAACGGGCCTGCTGAATGCCTGAGACTCAGCAAAACACAGGTTCTGGAAAGAGGTTCCTGCTAAACACACACAAAAGGGAGGTTTGCATTGCGGTGCGCCGTGTTAGGTGGGGTGCAGAAGTCGTGTGACCTGCAGCCGCCCCAGCAACAGAAGGGGGGCATGCTGTCAAGTCTCTGGATTTTAAGTGTTTCCAGGAAGCCTCTGGTCCTCAGGCTCTCTGGTCCTCAGAGCCCTGGAGGAAAGAAAAGCTTCGTGATGTGCTCTTCGGGGTTCAGCTGGCTCTTTTGGGAAACTGAATTCTGAGGTCACGGCAGGCTGCAAGGCTGGAGTTCTGCACACACAGTGCAGGATTTCACAGCTGCCATTCCGCCATCAGCACTCGGGACCGGGCTCTGGGTATTTAACACTGGGACAATCCCGAGGCCTGCTGGGGGTCAGACCGAGTAACCCTGACACTCCAGGAGCCCCGGGAATGCAGTGCAGCATTGCCATGGGGGGGCGGGGGGAAGGTGTGCGGGCGGCTGCATCCTGCTCAGGCTCGCTGCTTGGCTGAGTGAGCGTGAGCAAACGCTGGAAGCTTCCCGGCCTGGATTTTCTCACTCACAGAGCAGCAGTATCACTGGGCTCACGGCTTTCTAGAGAGGATTAAATGAGATGCTACTGCGGGGATTTCTGGCCAAGGGCGTGGCCCAGAGGAACAGCTCAGCCCACCTGGTTGACGTCCCTGCTGTCAGCACCGAGATGCCACATGCTCAGCCCAGCACATGGACACACAGGATGCCATTGAGGATCTTCTTCTAGAATGCTCCTTCAGGGAAGGTCAAGAGCAGTGTCACTGATTGATGTGCTGACCTGGGCACCAAGGACTGGGGCCGTGGAGGGCTGAAATCAGAGCAAGCGGGCGCAGACGGCGGAACTCCGGGCCTGCCAACGCCAGAAGCTGGCATTCCCACACTCTAGAGTCGGGGTGTGTGGAGTCCGAAGCTGGGGCTCACAGTGTGCCTGCTGCTTCCTCCCCTCTCTGCATAAGGGGCTCTGCAGAAGCGGTGTCAAGTGCCCGAACCCGGAAGCTCCTCCCAGCATCCCCTCCTGTCCAGAAGTGTCCACTTCTGCCGGGTCCCAGCCATCTAAGCCTGGGGGAATCTTTTCATCTCACTGGGCCTGTTTCCTCTTCTGTGGGGTGGGAATAATATCACTGCCCTGTGTGCTCAGGAAGCTCAAAGACAGCAGGATCTGAATTGAGGGGCCTCCTGGGCCCGGCCCTAGATGGGGCTCTGTCGCCCTCTTCTGTCCAGTGGCAGTACTGCTGCAGGATTCAGGAAATTCAATGATTACTGGCTGAGCCCCGGACACGGATGAACTGGATACTCCCTGGGTAACTGTGACACACTCAGTGTGACAAGTGGGTGGTCCTATTCCTTGATGATCAGTCGGAGCATGTCTGGGGACTGGCGGCATATGGAGAGTCACACCTAGAAGCCAATCACATACTGTAAAAGATCTACACGCATCCTGCACACAGCACTGCACGCCTGGGAGCTGAGCAAGGCACAAGGAACAACAGTGCCAGCTTCTCTTTGTCTCCAGCTACATGATCTTCTCTGGGCAGAGCTGGGAAGTTTTCAAAATGTGTCTTCTTCCTACCCCTAGGAGAATCCTGGTTAGGATGCTCGTGTGTGGCCCATGCAGATCCAGAGCTGAGCGCAGGGTCCCCGCTGGCCGGTCTTTCCGCCTGGACAGAGATGGTCTGAGCTGATCCCTCTACCAGGCCTCAAATCACAGTGGCAGATGGTGATCAGTACAGGCTGTGGACGCCCGGACACTGCCACAGGGGCAGAGCTGTAGATTCTGGTACCAGTAGGGTGCCGCCCGTGAGAAGGTTCACGTTCCCTCCTTGGGCTGAGGCTCTGAGAGATGGCTGCACGGTGTCACCCTGAGAAGCAGGGTCCTGGAGGCGGCACAGGTGCAGGGGATGACAGCCGTCTCCATTTCAGACACAGAGAGCATGGACAGTGCCTGGACAACCATGCAGCTCTGCCTGGAGTCTCCTGCTGTGGGCATCCATGTGATGACATAATGGGGTTCTCTCCCAGGACATCCCCTCAGGGGAAGGACCTCGTCTCCTTGCCCAGCGCTGCTGTCTCCTGTGCCTAGTGCACTACCTGCACCTGGGTGTAAGTAGACACTGATCCGGCAAGTGGCCAATGGCACTGGTGGCAGCTGCATTCAAACCCAACAATATATTCAGTAAGTGGCCGATCACTGGCAGGTGCCAGGCGCGGTGCTAGATGCTTTCATCTCAGCCTGACCACAACACCGTGAGCTTCTGAAGCTCTGAGATGAGAACAGTGACGTCAACCAGGGCATGAGCGCTCCCAAACCGGACACTGCGCACTTCCTTCTCTGGGACCTGCCTCAGTCTCCTCATTAAAACATATTCATTTGCGCTGTTGTTTGTTTGAAACGCAAAGAGAGAGACAAAAAGAGAGAGCTTTCCATCCACTGGCTCACTCTCCAAATGCAGGCAACAGCCAGGGATGGGTCAGGTGGAATCTAGGAGCTGAGTACTCCATCCAGCTCTCCCACGTGGCCGGCCGGGACCATCACCTGCTGCCTCCCAGGGTGCACGACAGAAGGAATGTGGAATGGGAAGCCAAGCCAGCACTCGAACCCAGACCCTCCAATATGAGATGCAACTGGCAACTTAATCACGGTGCCTGAAGCCCGCACTCATCTCCTCGTGTTAGGAATAAGAGTGACAATGGCACCCATGTTGTAGGAACAACAGGAACACGAGATGTGACAATGTCTGACAAGGTGTTCCGCACACTGCCCGGCACGTGGCATCTGTCACCATCAGCTCCCCAGCCCTACAGCAAATCTGCCTCCCTCGTCTAACTATCTGGTCTTGCATCCGTTACATTAAATGAACACCACGCTTGCTCAGAGAACCAAAGGCGAGCCTCACCCTGGCTTCCCTGCGACTGTGTGGACTGGAGCACCAGAGGCCTGGGACACAGGCACATGCGCCCAGCGGCCCAGGCAGCAGCCGCGCAAGCCCTGCCCCAGCTAACTCCCTGCTTGTCTGCTCAGTCTGCGGGAGATTCCTCTCTGCAACAGGAGGTGGGCCGTATTCCTCCATGGGACTGGCAACCAGAATAGTAACTGAAGAACACACACTCATGAGCCTCCCAGACCCGTAGTCTCAGTACACAGGATTCCCGGCACCGCTCAGCATGCAGATGGAAATGTTCTGGGGCAGAGCAAGCGCCAATCAAATATTTATGGACACAGCCACATCCTACAGGCACCGCAGAATTTGCCGGTCGGAAGATTCCAGCTCCACAGCCCCCTCTCCAGGGCCCACGGCCCTTCCCAGGAATCGCCCTGCTGGCTTTGGGGAGGCCAGACTTGGGCGGGGCAGCCCCAGAGGGTCAGGCCTCTGCTCACCATCAGCCCGAGCTCACGGCTTTTCAAAGGCCCACGGTGGGCAGGGAGTCGGCGGGAGGCGAAGGGCTGGGCTCCCCACAGGGTGTGACGTGAAGCACTCCCCGCTCCTGCTGCCCACCCGCCTTCTCTTCTCTGATCTCGCCCGGGGAAGTTTCTAGATTAATTTAGGTCCCTGGTATCCACATCAGTCTCTGGACTACTTCATATTTCCCAGGCACCCATAAGGAACAGAAGCCTTTACACCTCCTATGAAGAATCTTTGTCATACATGCATGTGTACACACACACACACGCACACACAGGTGTGCACACACACACATGCACATGTGCACACCCCATAAGTGTGAGGGAAATGGAATGAACAGATACGCTGATTTTCACACAATGTAGTTTTGAAATCCAGGCACAGCTTTTCCTAATGCACACTTTCCATGAACCTCCTGAAGGCCCCTTGGATGTGTTCTAAAGCACTAGAATTTTTCCCCTCAAATTTCATCCCCTGCCCCACCATCTCTGTCTTTCTCTAACATTTCACGGAGCTCGGCTGTGGCTCCATTTTAATTATAAATGCCAGTGACATAAAACAACCTCAGTGAGTTCTGAACGAGGCTGACCTCACTTTGGATAAACACAGCAAAGGACGGGAAGTCTCCAGCCCAGAATAAACCAGGCACGTAATCTCTTTTGGCCTCTCTTTGGAGAGCAGAGGTGGGAAGCAGGATTCGAGGCCACGACTGGTGCAGACGCCAGGCCTGGTACTTTCCGTGCCCGAGGCACCAGCTGGAATCTCAGCGTCCAGAGTCCCTTGGGCAGGGTGGGCGCTGGCCACACAGGGAAGACCTTGCTCGGGAGCCCTGCGTCGGGGAGCAGAGTGCCTCGGCAAGCCCCGGCTCCAAGCTTCCTGTGAATGTGTACCCTGGGAGGCGACGGATGATGGCTCAACTACTTGGGTCCCTGCCATCCAAGTGGGAGTACCGGCTGGAGTTCCAGGCTCCTGGCTTTGGCCTGGCCCAGCCCCGGCTACCGTGGGCACTTGGGAGTGAGCCAGTGGATAGACGATCTGTGTGTGTGTATGTGTGTGTGTGCACATGCGCCTTTCCAAAAGCAAAAAAACTTCCTGGACAGGAAGGTGCAGGGATGGCTTGGGGCTCAAAAACAGGCTACGGTGCCCCAAAGCTTACCTTCCTTGGCAGTGTAGCCTTATAACCCCCTTTCCTTCTTTCTATCCTTGAAAATAAGGGACCATCTGCCCTACCAGGAACAAGCTAAGATCTAAAGAATCTTTGGGGTACAGAGGAGAAAACAAGACATACCGACTGACTTGCAGGCCCTCAGACAGGTGGGAACACCTGCATGGGGACTGGCATGTCCACCAGGAGACAGACTCCACCCTCCTCTATGGGGTCCCTAAATACACAGAAACCCTTGAAGGGATTTATTTTTTAAAAAGATGTATTTATTTCAAAGGCAAAATGAGAGAGGGGGACAGAGAGACATCCATCTCTCATCCGCTGGTTCACTCCCCAAATGCCCACAGGGATGAGTGAGGCCGAAGCCTGGGACTCCATCCAAGTCTCCTGTGTGGATGGCAGGCACATGAGCAGAAATGATGAGCAGTTGGGACTCACGGGCACTCTGATACGGGGATGCCGGACTCCCAACCAGCAGCTTAACCTGCTGCACCACAATGCCTGCTCCCTGTGAAGAGATCTAAGTAATGCCCGAGAGACAAAGTGGAAGCGTGGTCCACAAAGGGCACACGGACAACTCACGTCACTTGATGTCTATTTGGTTCCACAGAGCATTCCAGCCAGTGCCCCCTCATGGGCACCTAAGAAAGAAGCAGGACTCTGCATCCTGACACAGACATTTCTGGTCACAAGTCCACCAAGCACACACTGCCAGCCCTCTCGTAGTACATTTTTACATTAATTTGGATTTATTAATTTGGATTCTCTAAGAAATGTGTATCTATTTCTAGACCATTTTTTAAGAAAAGATTTATTTATTTATTTGAAAGGCAGAGCTAGAGAGAGAGACAGAGACAGAGAGAGACAGAGATCTTCTATCTGCTGGTTTACTCCCCAGATGGCCACAACAGCTGGAGTTAGGTGAGTCTAAAGCAAGGAGCCAGGAGCTTCATCCAGGTCTCCCACACAGGTGTAGCGCCCCATGCACCTGGGCCATCTTCTGCCGCTTTCCCAGGCCATTAGCAGGGAGTTGGATCGCAGTGGAGCAGCTGGGACTCCAACAGGTGCCCATATGGGATGCGGTTGTCACAGGTGGTGGCTTTACCCGCTACACCGCAGCGCCGGCCCCTAGGCCACTCTTTAGAAAGTTGCTTTCGACCAGAAATTGCCATCCTCATCTCAAAACTGGAGGAAAAGCAGGACCTGGGAACTTAGCTCGTTTTTAAAAAAAAATTATTTATTGGAGAGGCAGAGAGTTCCCATCTGTGCGCTCTCGCTTGCTTGCTCTCTCTCTCTCTCTCTTTCTCTCTCTCTCTCTCTCTCTCTCTCTCTCTCTCTCACACACACACACACATACCCTTTTTATCCCTCTGAAAGAAAAGCAGAAAGCAACAGCACTGCATGGTTGGATCCTGCCTGTGATGCCGGCGACGCTGGGTGGGGCAGTGAGCATGGCTCCCAGGTTGCCCTGCAGTCACACGGGAGCTGCTGACACCACACAGGGGGCCGGGTGTGGGCAGGGCGTGCTGCAGGGCATGTGTGTTAAATCCTTTTTCAACCCACGATATTTTCAATTTATACTGGGTTTCTTGGGCCATAACCCATGGTATATCAAGCAGCATCTATACATATACCTTCGCGAGCTATGTTTGTGTTTTTTAAAAAATTTTCAGGGCTGGTGCCGTGGCTCACTAGGCTAATCCTCCGCCTGCTGCGCCAGCCCCCCGGGTTCTAGTTCCAGTCAGGGCACTGATTCTGTCCCGGTTGCTCCTCTTCCTGTCCAGCTCTCTGCTGTGGCCCAGGAGCGCAGTGGAGGATGGCCCAAGGGCTTGGGCCCTGCACCTGCATGGGAGACCAGGAGAAGGAACCTGGCTCTTGGTTTCGGATCAGCGCAGCTCCAGCCATAGTGGCCATTTGAGGGGTGAACCAATGGAAGGAAGGCCTTTCTCTCTGTCTCTCTCTCTCACTAACTCTGCCTGTCAAAAAAAAAAATTTTTTTTCACAAGGAAACAAGGATATACTATATTGTCTCATGTTTTTCTTTTTCAATGTTATTTTCTGCTTTTCTTTAAAAAGGGGAAAAGGATTGTGCATGCGTGGGTGCGTGCCGTGTGTGTGTGTGTGTGTGTGTGTGTGTAGTTTTTCCTGAGGTTTTTGCACCTTGTTTTTAGCTCCAAACAAATGGAGTTTTCCTTATTAGCTCAGAAGCAGGTGGAGTTCCCGTCACTCTTTGATTTTCCCATTCCGAGCTTTATCCGTGTGTCTCGCGTGCAGTGTGGAGGCCCTGAGTGCAGGGAGCAGTCGGCAGCAGCACACCTCCCGGCATGCATCAGACAGGCGTGTGTGCACCTGGGCTCTGCGTGCCCCGCCCCCTCCCTGTGGCCCCTTCCTCGGGCCTGCATGCACTGTGTTCTTCGTCTGCTGGCGGGAGGGCCCCCTGGAGAGCTGGCCACACCAGCAGGCAGCTCAGGCTGGGTGTCGCTGCTTCCGGCCAGCCCTGTTTGCTGCACAAGGATATATGTTCAGGAAACTTAGCCAGAAAGAAATCCAGTGAAAATGAGCTCTGAAACTTGGACATCCTGGAGAAATAATATTTACAGAGGAAACTCCTGAGACGAACTCTCAGCAGAGCAGCAACCCTGGCTGTGGGCTGAGGTCACGTGTGGGGCAGGCCTCCAGCTCTGGTGTGCCTCGGTGAGGCCTGTCCACAGCCTCCATGAGCCCTCCCGAGGGCCTGGCCAACCCAACTCAGCCCCAAGGCAAGGCAGAGGCAGAACAGATACGAACCAGGAACTGAAAACCCTTCTCTCGGTACCTGAAAGAATCTTTGGAATTTCTATGAATTTCTATGGGAAGGGCAGGTGGGAGGAAGTCCTGGGTGACTGCCTCACAGCGTTCCATGGCTAATGGCAGGATCCCAGGCAGCCAGCTACCACCTTGTACTTGTCTGGTCCCAGCAGGGCAGTGTGGCTGGACCGCAGCAATGCATCCCCACAAAAGGTTGTGTGAAAGAGAGGAAAAGGCAGAATACTTGGAACACTCAAGGGTGCGTGCTGGTCAGGATTTTCCCCTTCTTTTAAGTGCAACCTTGAGTACAGTGTGCTCTCCCCCGAGTTAGTCCCTCACCTGCAGGAGGCAGCAAACGCCACCTCCCTCCGGGGGATGCGGTGAGGAGCAGCGCATAGGAAGTGAGACTGCGTTCTGGCCATCGGATCCGCACAGCAGCTCTCGTGACAGATAAGGAAGCAGAGGTGCAGCATTTGCCCAGCGACCACTCAGCCGGCAGCAGCCAAGGCAGAACGTGGGCCCAGGCAGACCCACCCAGGAGCCCTCAGCTGCAGTGTCCCACTACTGAGACCGAGCACAGTACCCGGCTCACTGGGGGTGGTCAACAAATGGTTATCCTTTTCCTTGGGGTTCTCTGAGCACAGGATTATGGATAGCAAAAACACATGTGACAGTTCTCTGAAACCACGAAGTCCAGGGAAAACACAAGTCATGAAAAAAAACCCACCTTTATTGAGACATAACTCACGTACAATGCACTCACTACATGTAGACTGCTGTGGTTTTTCCTATATAGAGTTGTACAAAAACCCCAACAATTCATTTTACAACATTTTCAAAAAGAAGCACTTCCTAGTTGAACCAGAATGTCCCTCTCTGCGACCCCCACCCCACGCAGGTCCTGGCTGCCACCCAACCGTGGGTTGGCCTATTCCTACTTGGACATTCCATTTGTGTGGGATCACAGATCACAACACGCATGTCCCTTGGTGACTGGCTTTTTTTTTTTTTTTTTTTTTTGGACAGGCAGAGTGGACAGTGAGAGAGAGAGACAGAGAGAAAGGTCTTCCTTTGCCGTTGGTTCACCCTCCAATGGCCGCCACGGCCGGCGCGCTGTGGCCGGCGCACTGCACTGATCCGAAGCCAGGAGCCAGGTGCTTCTCCTAGTCTCCCATGCGGGTGCAGGGCCCAAGCACTTGGGCCATCCTACACTGCACTGCCGGGCCACAGCAGAGAGCTGGCCTGGAAGAGGGGCAACCAGGACAGAATCCGGCGCCCTGACCGGGACTAGAACCCGGGGTGCCGGCATCACAGGCGGAGGATTAGCCTAGTGAGCCGCAGCACCGGCCGTGACTGGCTCTTTCCCACTTAGCACTGTGTCTTCAGGACTCACGCGTGTTGTAACATTCTTTGTTCCTGTTTATGGCCAAATATTATCCAACTGTGAGTCGCATTGCTAGTAAACTTTCCTGGGTTCTTCATGCAGAGTTAGGTCTGGAAAAATCTTTGGAGAGACTGAACCCAAACACCTCATTTGACTAATGAGGAGAGGATGGTGGAGAGAGGTTGAGTAGTCTTCCCAAGGTCACCCAGCTAGTTGGGGGCATAGCACAGACCCCAACTTGGCCCCTTCCTCAGACCACAAAGCATCATCAGAAACACATTCAAAATGCACGACTCAAGACAAATCAGCAGAATCATCTCTACCAAAGTTAGCCTAACATCATTCGGTCCACATATTACACTGGCCATGCCCTGTGTGCTTCCATCTGACAAACACGTAGTGACAGTCCCCGGTGCAAGGGGCCGGGACCCAGCAGGCGCAGCACAAGCAAGGTCCTGCCTTTCCTCTCCGACTGTGCATTCTACTGGGGAGGCAGAAATAAACAGGAAAATCTTTTTACTCAGTAAGACAATCTCACACTCAGTGCCAGGAAAGGAACAAACAAGGGGCTGGGAAAGAGAATGATGTAGGGACTGGGGTGGCACGGACAGGGGTGGTGGTGTGGGGGCGAAAGGACCCACTGCACGGAGAACTTGGGGAAGGCCTCTCTGAGGGGGAGAAGAGGAAGCAACCTGGTAACAGTCTAGACGAATCAGGTGCCAGACAGAAGGCACAGCATGTGCAAGGATGCTGGGGTGGGAACACAGTTACGGTACTGACAGTGTGGAACTGGTGGATGAGAGCGACCAAGTGCGCAGATGCTGGGATGTGAGGCTGGAAGGAACTGGGCTCAGATCCCAGCAGAGGTGCTTAGGCCCGCTGTGTCATGACCTCACCCACAGAGCTAACCAAAGAGAGGAGGACCCAGGGGAAAGCAGACAAGCGGCTTCCAGTTCCCTTCCTGCAAATTCAGTGAGGAAGCCCTGAGCTTGCATAGCAGAGACTTCCAAGGACAAGAGAACTGCGTCTTCAGTAATGAGGCTCTAGCTCTGGGTCTCCGTAGGGATGGATCAGAGAACAGGGAAGGGAGGAAACACAGGTGTACGAACAGGGATGTGGTGCAGCCAAAGAACAGAACACGCCTCACCCGGCGAGGGAAGGCAGTGCGCTCTTCAGCACGGACGCACGAAGAGCTGTGCTCAGTCGTCAAGGTGGAACTGCAGGACCATGAGGCAGTACATCAGCTTGTGTCAGGGCAAGCGACGGTGAGAGGCGGACATGTGCTTGGCCACGTAGGCATGTCTCAGCAGGGGTCGCCTGTTTCTGCCTCTCCCAGGGAGCAGGACTACGCCAGGGGCCAGGGTCTTGTCTGGGCTGCTTGTCAGTTCCATCAGTCGCACAGCCAGAAGATGGGCGACGTGGGAGGGGGCTTTTCACTGTCTCCTGACATACCGCTTCCATATTTGACACACGTAAGTGTATTTCCTACTCAAAGAAATTGAATAAAAAATGAAGATCAAAAAAAAAAAAAAAAAGGCCACGAAGGGGTCTGCATCTGACCACCAAAGCCTGACATTCCAGCCTTGCCCGCCCCTGGGCTTCTGGAGAAGCCCCTGTGTGCCTCTAGAAACCCGCTGGGCAATCACCGGTTTCCCAGAAGACTCCAGAAGTCATTCCCGTTCCCAAATTTGGGCCATCAAAGCTCCTCCCACCCTGGACAGGTGAACAGATGCATAATTATCACAAGGATACTGGACTCCCGTTATGTCTCCAGCACCAGCCGGGTCACCTTGAGGGATCCATCACTGCACATGGGCAGAGAGCGACTCAGGGCATCACGGACTCTGCCGGGGCTTCCTCCATCCGGGCACTGCAGATTCGGGGCTGAACTGTGCTCTGTTGAGGGGAGAGGGGCCTCCCTGTGTGTCCTACAATGCTTGCCTCCCTGACTTCCACCTGCCAGATGCCAGTAGCCCACGACCCCCAAAGCTGTGACAACCCCGGTACTGCTAAATGTCCCCCGTGGCAACACCCTGTGCCCAGCTGAGAACTGTGGTTCTCATCACTGCATTTCCGGCTCATGGCTTCATTCTCCCCTCTGCCTGTACCCTCGCTAGGTCGCCACGGAGGTTGCAGGTTGACTGAACTTAACTGTGGGGGACACCCTTGGGCTTCATACTTGGCAACCAATCCTGACATCCTGGGAAAAGAATTATCTTAGATAAAAAACCCAAACAACAATCGGTGGACAAGAGTCGCTCCCATGCCTGGAAGACCTGGCCGTAGCCAGGCAAACTGGCCTCCATGGCGGGTTGCTAACTACCAGCTGCCTACCCGACAATGCGCCAACGTGCTGGAGCGGTGGCACCCCGAGAAACAGAGGCCATTGCTTCCTGTGACTGTTTCCCTCCCGGGGACGGAGAGGAGAGAGAAGCCAGGCACCGTGGCACTGACGGGGGGTCATTCAGTGGCAAGCGGGGTGGACGGGGAGGCGAACAGGCGCCATGCCGTGTCTCTCCTCCTTACTTCTAGAATGTGTTTCCTCCCAGGGAGCTTGCTTTGGAGGGCAAAGAAAAAGGAACTGTATTTCTGTGTTTTGATTAATTAGAGGCTCATCCTTGAGGCCGCTGGAAGTGAATGAGCAGAATTTTCCACGGCCAACGGCCCCGCTGCCAGCCCCATCGGCGTGCGTACACTGAGTGCTGATTTACTCTCGCTCGTCTTGTTTCTCTTCCAGTTCAGCTGCAGCTGAGTGCGGAAAGCGTGGGGGAGGTGTATATAAAGAGTACGGAGACCGGCCAGTACTTGGCCATGGACACCGACGGCCTTTTATACGGCTCGGTAAGTATGAGGCTGACACGCTTCCAGACGCGGCCAAGGTTTGCGGTTTCCAGAAATCTTGTTACATTGAGTGATGCAGACTGTGAAGCATCAATTAGTCTCTGTTTGTTGTTTTTTCCAGTAGGATTCCCACCCTCTACCCTGCCTTATTTTAGATACAAACATAGAAGGGTTTCTTGTGGTGTTCTCTGAAAATACTCGGCTGTATTATCACATAGGCACTGAGAAAACATTGATTGATGTTTGGGTAACTCGTCAGTTGCTCCGTTCAGAATCCCAAATCCCACTGCATTCATTCACTCCAAAAATGTTTGCTGAGCACTTACTACATGCTATCAGAGTATCTCAGTAATTTTTACCAAAAAAATGCAGAGCCCAGAACCTAACAGTTTACGTGCCATGCATAAAACTTAAAAAAAAAAAAAACAACACTTTTCTTCTGGAAGGATCACCTCAAAGGATGAAAAAGCCCCAACAATTTAATAGAACATCTATCAAACTTCTTGCGTGTCTAGGAACTGGGGTAGGTCCTAAAAGAAGAATTTGCCGAGCTGAGAAGTGTGGTCTAATTGCTTATTCAGTAGCTAAATCCTCCACACCTCCCGCTTCTTCCCTCTCATATTTGATGCTTCACCGAGGTCTGAGCCCGTGGTCTTTCTGAGAAAAGCACACACTCAGAGGCAGTGAGTTTGCCCCTGTTGGTGTCTTTGCTCCAAGATTAACTGGAGACAGAAAGAGACAGAGAGAGAGAGAGAGAGAGAGCGAGCGAGCGAGAACGCTGAGACCAATGCCTACAGGTTTGGAAATTATGTCTGGATTTAAGAAGGAATTGTTTTGTTTTTCATTTTATATATCTGAGAAGCAGAGAGAAGAGGGGGAGGGAGGCAGGGAGTCTTCATCTGCTGGCTCACTCCCCAGGTGTCTGCAGTAGCCAGTGTGGGTGGGGAGCCCCAGGTACCTGAGCAGTCACCTGCTGCCCCCCAGGGTGCACATGGGCAGGAAGCTGGACTAGGGAGCTGAGTCAGGACTCAGACCCAGGCACTGGGATATGGACGCAGGCATTGATCACTAGGTCCAATGCCCAGGCCCACCTGTCAGCGCTTTCTGTTGTCTAGCCCAGTAGCTGATAATTAAAGCTCTGACTATAATTCACAACCCAACTCAAACCTCCTTCTTCCCTTGTATGAAGATATCTACAAAAAGGTGGCCAGTCGGGGACATTTGTCTGGGGCTTCCTTTGACTTCTAACAAATCGCCAGGTATCGCAGGCCTGGCAAAGCTTCCCTTGGATGGGAGCTCACTTCACTCTTCTCACAATGCCCACTAGGGGTCGGGAGATGATGTCATCAGAGTAGCACGCGGCCTGAGCAAGAAGAAGGGGCTGGAGTAGAGGCACCGCCTGCTGCTCACGGCGCACATTTTCATAGGCTGTTGTTCTAACTGGTGTCAAAATCAATCAGTCATTCAATCTCAGACTTGAAATTGAACCCCATGCCTCTGCCACCTCTGCCAGTGACTGTGCATCCGTAGCCTTGTTTTCATCAAGCATGGTGATGGATGGCAACTTCACCATCAACATGCAGAGACCCCAAGACTGGCCGGCACCCCCAGGTGCTCCACCCACGGCAACTCTAGGATAGACAGTCGGCTTCCCACCACCTCACCCTCACTTTGTCTTAGGCTACTGGTTACAGGCCATGGCTTCTTCTAAATTGTGATGTTTATTACAACCTTTGTTTACCTAAATGAAAATACTGAGGGAGAATGCCTGAATCCAATATCCTCTGGGCTCCAGGACCTCCCTCTGCCACCCTGGCCCTGGCTGGCAGCAAACCTTACCTGAAATATGGTCTTACCATACCATGCCTAAGAAGTTTTAAATTTTCCTCCCTGATGAAGAGAATTTCAAAATACCTCAATGCTCTTAACAAACTTAAAGCATCAGTCCATCCTGATTCAAATTTGTGTCGAGGCGGGGGTAGACACATTTATTTAAAAAAACCAAAAGGCTACATACCACAATTTTACTGTATTTAAATGCATCATTTTATTCTATGTGAATGCCTTCCTGCATTTTCCAAATTTTCTGATGCATATATCTCATCCATGTAACTGGGGGAGAAGAAATCAGGCTAAATATAAAAGAGAAAACAACTAGAAGCAACAGGCATGAATTAACAGTTAATTCACAGCCCTCAGCACTGTACCAAGTGCATAGCACGGGCTGACGAAGCCTGGTGGAGGGCAGGAGCGCCTCTGATCTGTCCTGCTGACTCAACCTGTGACTCAGCCATTTCGTGCGTGTCAACAGCTCCAGTGTAATAGAGACATCAGGTGGAGAATGTGGCCGTCTCCACCTTCGTCACAGCACGAAGGCCTGACGCCCACGGAGGGGTGTCACGAGGTGAGCCCCCCTCCCCGGCCCCGACAGGGGAGTAGGCAACCCACACAGCTCCAAAACTGCCTCCCTCCCTCTACCCCAGCACCGCATGCCAAACACTGATGTCTGGACCAAGTTCCTCCAGGGACAGCAAAGCCATCCAATTAAATATTATATTTATATCCTGTCTTGTCCCAGAATGATCCAAAACGTCTCACCCAGTTGTCATTTCACCGGACGGCAAGTGACTAAGAAGCAGGATACTTCCTGTTACCTGGTTCTTTATGACGGAAAGCTAACTTCACAGATTACATGACAACACCTCCAGACTCCAATTACACACACTAACTAGCAGCCAAGCACCTGCTCATTCACTAACTAGCTAGCAAGACCTGTTATTTGCAAGGCTATGTGCCCGCCAGGCAGACCAAGGCTAACAGATTGCCCGCCTCTCCCAGCAGGCCTGATGGTCAGTGGCACAGCACGGCTATCAAGAGACGAAGGTATCCGACACAGATGGGAACCGCAGTGGTGCAGAGACCACAGAGGACATAAAACTTGGAAGGTGGCAAAGTCAGATGTGACAGTTCCTCTGGCAGGACAACATACGACATCGGGTTTCAACATTTCTGTTTCAATTTGGGCAAGAACATGGTTCAAAGACTGGGCTTTCCAACAGATGAATTACAAACAAACCAAATAGTGGTGGAAGATAGTTTTCAAATCACTATGCTGTTTGATTAATAGGCAGTGGCTAACTTGCCATCTTTTTTAAAAAGATTTATTTAAATATTTGAAAGACAGAGATGGAGAGAGAAAAGGGAGATTAGAGAGAGATCTTCCACCTGCTGATTCACTGCCCAAATGGCTGGGTGCTGAGCCAGGTTGAAGCCAGGAGCCAGGAGATTCTTCCAGGTTTCCCACATGGGCTCAGGGACCCAAGAACTTGGGTCATCTTCTGCTCATTCCCCAGGTGCATTAACAGGGAGCTGGATCAGAAGTGGAACAGCTGGGACTTGAACTGGTGCCCATATGGGAAGCTGACACTGCAGGTTGAGGCTTAGCCTTTTTATACCACAGCATGAGCCCCCCGTCTATCCATCTTAATACATTTAGAGCTGTTCAGGATTCCATTGTATGGATGTACCTTTATCCACTTAACCAATCACCTTTCCATAGACATACAGGTTGCTTCTGATTTGTAGGCATTATATACAATGTTTAAAAACCATCCTCAAAAAATATGGCTTTATATCATAAGGGTAAACTGCTAGAAATGAAGTTTTTGGGTAAGAGGCAATGTATACTTTAAATGTTTATATGTATCACCAAACTACCCTCAGAAAATTTCCACCAATTCATCTCATCAACAGTACACAAAACACTTCCCATACGCTCACCAACACTGAGATTTGTAAATATTTTGAGCTCTGCGTATATTATACCAAATATATATATTAACTTGCATTTTTATTGCCATTGGTATTGAATACGTTTTCATAGGTTGACTGGCCATTTTTACAACAGGAGATGAGATACACCGTTTTGAAGTCAGTCTATATCCATATGGCCTTATCCACTGGGTATGGACAAAAAGAAAGGCAGGCCAGGACACTCACCAGCTGTTAACGGTTGCCTATCTGGTGGTAGGTTATGAGATGCCTTCATTCTTTTTTATGTAAAGTCCTGATTTTATTTTTAGAAAGCACCAATTCTTTTTATAAGCAGAATCTTTTTAAAAAATATCTACTTATTTATTTGAAATTCAGAGTTACAGAGAGAGGGAGAGACACACAGCAATCTTCCATCTGCTGGTTCACTCCTCAGATGGCTGCAACGGTCAGGGCTAGGCCAGACCAAAACCAGGAGGATCCAGGAGCTCCATCCGGGTCTCCTGCATGGTTGGCAGGGGCCCAAGCACTTGGGCTGTCTTCTACTGCTTTCCCCAGGTTTTCAGCTGCGAACCGGATTGGAAACAGAGCAGCTGGGATGTGAACCAGGGCCCTTATAGCATGCCAGCATCCCAGACAGTGGCTTTACCCGCCAAGCCACAACACCAGCCCCAAATAGCATCATTTTATAAATAGCAAAAGATAAAGTTACTTCCTGTTTTTAAGAACTTATTTAAGTGGCAGGATATGTTTTGTGCCTAGCACAATTTTTGCACAAGCATTGACGCTCAAAATAACGAGATCAAATCCTGACATTGTTGGTGACATCAATGAAAAGGAGTACTGGTGGGATTTCATTTGTTCCTCAGACCTAAACTTGAGAAACCCCACCCCACCACACCACAGTCTGACTTTACCCATTCAGGTGTCTTTTTCCTTCTTCGTGCCTATGTGCCAGGGCGCTGTGGAGACAAGGAGTCCAGCCTTGCCCTCACCGTGCTCATAGCCAACGAGGGTCTCCCCAGTGGGAGATTCTGGAGTCCCTGGAACAGCGACGGAAGGGGAGCTTACAGAGGGAGCAAACAGGTGCTGCAGGCTCCTGCTGCGCTGGGCTGTGCCATGCCCTGAGACAGGTGCCGTCCCGAGGTCACACTGCAGGGAGATGGACAGAGCCTGCTCTAGATCCCTCACTTAGACTTCAACCGTCTTTCGGTTTTATCTCTGCAGCAAACGCCCAGTGAGGAGTGTTTGTTCCTGGAACGGCTGGAGGAGAACCACTACAACACCTACACGTCCAAGAAGCACGCCGAGAAGAACTGGTTCGTGGGGCTGAAGAAAAACGGGAGCTGCAAGCGCGGTCCTCGGACTCACTACGGCCAGAAAGCCATCTTGTTCCTCCCCCTGCCGGTCTCCTCCGACTAAAGACCTCTGTCCCGGGTGCTGCCCACTCCAGAGGAGCCTCGCGGGGTCCTCACCTGGTTGACCCCAAAATGTTCCCTTGACCTTTGGCTGCACTGACCCCAGCCCACAGAGCCCAAGTTTGTAAGCAACGCGCTTCTACGTGCCTGGTCCCCTTCTCGGCAGAGCCCTTTCCCCCAGCACGGTTTGGAACAGAGGGATCGAATAGCTTCTAGGGGGCCAAGTGGCTGGCCAGTCTGGGGTTGAGTTGGGATGGGCAGCTGGGTGCCCTGGGCACCTGCTGTGGGCAGAGGTGGGGCCAAGTGAAGGGGGTTAAGGTGCCCGCCAACTGGGTTATTACTAACACCTACCATTTCCCTCTGATAAGCCAGCCCTGTGAGGCTCCCAAACATCTGGCATGACCCCCAATATCTGGCATGACTCCCTTTCATCTTGTAGTACCCCAATAATATGAGCAGAGGAACTGAAGCCAGGTCAGAGAGAAGCAGTGTTCCACGAGTACACACAAGAACAGGGGGACTGGCACTGGAAGGGGGACAGTGCACCTTGGTGGGCAACTGAGAAAGATGGGATGTGGAGTAAATGACAGAGGGGAGGCTTGGCCACCGGCAGCCAGGACAAATCCCTGGCCTTGATCTTCCCAAGGTCATTCAGCAGCGGGAAGCCCCGAGGTGATGTCAGGTGGGAGCAGGACAGATTGTTCTGGATAAAAGCAAGGACATCAGATGTTGGGAAACTCAGCCAGTCTGGGAGCGCACGTGGGAGTGATGAGAAAGAAGGGAAATGCCGGCTGAGGGTTCGCTAGCCTCTAAAGAGGACGGCTTTGTAAGGGAGGAATAGGACAGAGAGGCCATGGGTTGTGCTCAGCCAGCAGGAAGCAGAGGCTCTGGGGTCCTGGTGCACGGCTGCTCCAGCACCCAGGAGCTGTCTCCTCCTTGGGAGCCCTGGCGGCATGCAGATGCTGACTCAGTGGGGCTGGGTAGGGTTGCTACGTTTCCACTGGGCTCCTGTGCTGGGGCTGCAGCCACCTCCCCCAACACACGTCAAGGAGCAGGGGTTGAAAGCATGGTATTCCGAGATGGCTCAAACCCCTGATCCTCTCCTCGCCCTTAAAATCACCCTCCCCACCACGAGTCTCCCTGGGCAGGCAGGAGGCACGGACGGAAGACGCAGATGTGCTAGGTTCAGTTTTAAGGCGCTTTGGCCCAGGGCCTGTGAAATGCCCATTCAGGAGACATACAAAAGCATGCTTCAAAAATGTTAAACCCTCACAAACAGCTTTCCCCAAGAGCCCATTTGTGTTACCATTACTTGTATAAATACGCTTCCTGCTTAAAGTAAACTTGACCCAAGTGGCTAGCAAATTAGAAACACCATTCATCTCTGACATACGATACTGAGGCCACGGAAAGGCCTTTAATAAGCCATTTACATTTACTGTGAGGCTCTGTTTTAATCACATTTTTAAATATATAGCTTGAAGGCAGTTACACTGATGAGCATTCAGCCACTGAGAATGATAATAATAGGATATGAAGCATAAGCTACTCAATTACCTAATGCTTAGACTCCATTTACCTATAAAATGAGATTTTTCTGCTTTGCACAGTGCTATCACAAGGTTTCCTTTGGAAATGGGTTCTCTTCAGCAATGATATGATAGCGGTGAACGAAAACTGATGAGAACGCTAGCTCATGTTTCACAAGGACCTGAAGCATCATGAATTGGAAAAGAATTCCTTAGTGACTAAACTGTCCTTTTGCAAATGGAAGGAAAAAGTGACACTCTGTGAGTACCACCGAGTAAGGGGACAACGTGCTCAAAGGCAGCGATCTGCATAGACAGCAAAATGCTCTCAGAACCTTTTGTTTCTGGAACTTGGAAGAGAGGATTCAATCTTGTTTTAGTACATCTTTGCAGGCAGGTTACGGATCATGCAGTGGGGCTTAACCTCTCTTAGGATGAAGATTTGGCCAGTAAATGGTGTGTGGGGAGGAGATCTAAGGCATTTACATTGGTCCATAGTTTTTATTGTAGGAATCAAATTCAAGGGTAACGTTGGCCAAGAAGAGTCACATACCTTCGCTAACCTATGACACAGCAGTCTGGGACTGCACAGACCCGAAGCACTGCGGTAGACATTCTGTCGTGACCCGGAGGGTCTGAGCCGAGTCATGGTTTGTGTGTTTGCTCAGTGGCTGTCAATGCCTACTGCGTGCTGAGCGTTGCACTGGGTCCCAGGGTGCCCGAGGACTTTGTCTTCCTAGTTTGCTCTGGCACCCTCTTCCGGGGTATAAAGTGGATTCATTTCTTTAAAACAAGGAAAATCACAGACTTTGTAGGTTCTTGCTGAGTAAGCTGCAAGTCCTAGAGGCCCAGCATTTGCAAGAACGGGCCACCCCCAGTGTTAGATAAAGCCCTGTGTGAGTATTAGAGGACACGATGAGGTGAATCACATTTTCACCTTCAGAGCTGTGTCAAGTTCAGGGGCGCTGCTTGGGGATCAGGAGAAGAACCCAGCAGAATTCACTACCTGGAGCGGTGGGTAGGCCCCTGCTCGGTTCAGCACAGGACGTTAAGCCCCCTTCCTCAGCTTCCAAGTCTCGCAGCCAGCGGCCAGCCACGTGGCTCGCAGGAGAATGCGTGTTCAAGGCCCCTGTCACACAGCGCCAGGGCAGGCTTGGATAGTTTGCGATGCAGTGGCAGTGGAGGTGGTTGTGTGTTTCCATGGAAAGGACAGACACAAAAGCCTCTGATGGCCAATAGTGTGGACACCTGAGAACTGACTGGATGTCACTCCGTGCTGCGGGGCTGAGCCGACGTCCTCAGCTGTGCAGAGCGCAGTACCACAAGCAACCGAGCTCCCGGGCTGCAAAGCAGACCCCTGAGGAAGATGCTGCCCTTCCTCCCACCCCACTGTCTGTGTCACAGCCTGCACCTTACAAGCACTAATAAATGTTCCCTGAATCGTGGCATGGTCTCTGCATTGGGGGGCACCACGGTGCCTCCTCTTTCTCCCCCAGGTCTCCCCGGCATCCCGGAGCACTCACTGTGTGGCTTCCTACCTGTCCACTATGGCCAGTTGAGCCAGGCCGGTGGGGACATCTAAGGGAGAGGGTTCTCATTTTGTTTAGAAACCAAAGTCAGTACTGCGGGTGCTTGGCTGGGTTTTTCTTAGGGAAATGCAATCCGGGAAAGGTGCCCCAGACAGGCAGTGTCTGCTGTCCCTCCCGGTCTAAAGCACAGGAGACGACACTGCGATCATGGGCGGGCCAACCTGTGCTCCAGCAAAGATAGTGTGCCCACAAACAATACTGAAGCGCTTGTTCACAATTTTAGGTGAATATGGAAGAAGCACGTCTCTCCGGCTCACCAGGGCTAGTGGGGGCTGAAGATTTCCCCATCTGACTTCCTGAACAATCACACTGAGCAGTGTTGCGTTAAAGGAACCTTGGAATCTTATGACCCCCTCCTCCCCCTCGGTAGGAGGAAATACACTGATGCCTAGCACATCATAGCAGAATTAGATGCCTGCCCCCCCCCTTACACACACACACTGTCACAGGTACACACACACATACATGCACCACCTATAAAAATGCTGGACAGTGTGTGGGCACTCTGCTAATTATATTACACAATCAATACTTATTTATTTATTTATTTATTTTATTTGAAAGACAGAGTTACAGAGAGAGGTAGAGACAGAGAAAGGTCTTCCATCTGCTGGTTCACTCCCAAGATGGCCACAACAGCCAGAGCTGCACCAATCCAAAGCCAGGAGCCAGGAGCTTCTTCCAGGTCTCCCACGTGGGTGCAAGGGCCCAACGACTTGGACCATTTTCTACTGTTTTCCCAGGCCACAGCAGAGAGCTGGATCAGAAGAGGAGCAGTCGGGACTAGAACCAGCACCTATATGGGATGCCGGTGCTTCAGGCCAGGGCGTTAACCCTCTGTGCCACAGTGCTGGCCCCTTAATGTTTCTTAAGTTGCCTCAGGCAGTGTTTTTCAATGTTTTGGAGCCTGGTCCACATTGAGAACTACAGTTTCCATTACAACCCAGCACATACACACCCTTACATGTGCACACAACTGAGGCCAAGAGTATTTCACAACACTCTGTGAGATACCCTTGGATGTTTCTGTTACACTCTACTAAAACATACATTGGAACTGGTCACAGCACTGGGGGGAGGGGGTCACAGCCACAGTTTGAAAACCAGTGCCTTAAAGCAACCGTTCTCCTTCCCAAGGATAGCGAGACCCGGTCAGGACCCCGTGTTCCGCCTGCAGCGTCTTTAGGGACGCAGTTTGCTCCTGAGTCACCGAGACCACGGGACATCCTGGAGCCCGGGAACCATCTGTTCTGAAGGCTCCGTGAATTCTCTCAGCCGGATTTGCCACTGATTGTGCAAAACACACGAACCGCTGCGGATTCCACAGCGCCCACCTCTGCCTCCAATGCCGGCCTCAGCAGATTTCCGCTCTCGGAAGCCAGGGAAGCTCGGACGCCTCCCCCTTCCTTTGAAATTCCCTTGTCTCTAGGTCTTAGGTCATTCCCTCCGCAACTCCCACGGTGTTCCCTTCAGCCAGTCTCTGCCCACCTCCCCGGATTCCTATTTCACAGTCACCTCTAAGAAAGACACACAAGTTGGGTGCGCCAGGAAGATGCCTCTGAGCGTCCTCCTCAGCCTCCCTCACTCTCTGGAAGCAGCTGTCTCACCTCCTATCTCCCTTTGAGAACAGCGGACCACCAGGGCCTCAGCTCATACAGGGAGTTAAATTTCCCGTCTCTGCTGAACCAACGCAAACAACTAACTGCATGCCACGTGTCAGAGGGGGTGGAGCAGCTGACAGTGGGCCTTTCGCGGGTGAACTTGACCAAGAAGAGGAAACTCTGGAGGACTTGGTCCCTTTTCATATCTATCTGAGTGATGTCAGTCTGTCACGGGTGGGCACGGGAGGGAAATCCCAACTTCTCAGCTCCCGAGGGTTGTTTTTATTAGCCAGCAGGGGAACAGCGGGACACCAGACAAAAAACCACCCTTTCACAAATCAGCACCAACTATTTTTAAGCAGCAGTAGTGACAGCGGAGGAGTAGTTGTGCCCAACAGAGCAGTGGGACTTAACCAAGCACGCTCCTCATTTCAAAGTCATGGGGACTGATCCGTGCGATGATTGTTAAAACAGAAATAATGGCACCCTCTCCTTCCAGCTCCATTCCCACAACAGATCCTCCCCCCGACCCAGAGAAACTTCTGCCAGAGTACACAGATTTCACTCTAAAACCCACCAGAGAACTGACGCTTGGGGATCTGATGTCAGGTGCGCCAGGCTTCTGTGATTCCAGAACGTTCTCTCAGGTTACGAGGGAAACACACTAAACGATGACTGGACTCCTTCTGCAACACGGGGCCCACTTAGGGTTGACAGATCGGCCATGACACGCTATACTGTTAGCTTTCCACCCCAGTTACAAAATTGAAAAGAGAAACCAGGTCAGGCACAGCCGAAAGCCAGAGAGAGGGTTTGCTTTATAAAAACGCATGAACTGGAGGACCCAGCTGTGGGGTCTTCTGATGGGACTAAGAATGTTTGTGCCGTAGAGAGGAGGTATTTCCCAAGGTGCCTCCTTCCTTTTTGCCTCCCCGTTGTCACACGGACTGAAGTTACACGTTCAACAGCGAAACGTCAGTGGCGATTTTAGCACAGAGACAAGCAGACCCTCACCATGGCCTTGAGATGCCGCATGAGGAGCTGAGCACTCCCTGTTCAGAACTGTGCTGGCCTGGAGGTTCCGGGTTACCTGGCCAGAACGTTTAGGGACCTGCGTGTAGAGAGGCAGTATGTGCAAAGCGTCACAGAAACACTTCACTGCGACTGTCACACGTCATGGTTTCCTGTCTTAGGAAACAATTTCTTCTCGTCTGACCCAGAGACACTTAAGAACGAGACGCTAGATTATCCTGCTGATGTGTCTGAGCCAAAACACATCATTCTCCAAAATAAGTTACCGGAACATTGCTGTACACTGACTTGTTTTGTGTGGATTGGATAAACAGGACGGTGCGCAGCTTGGGAATACCAACCGTGTCAGGAGCGCAGGAACTTCCTGGGGAAGTGCACAGTCAAGTCTTCGGCATGCTCAGAATGGAACACTTGCGCTAGGAACAGTGCTGCCGACCTGGGAAGTGGCACGGGGCGTGGACCTGGCCAGGTCATTTCTGATAACACGGGGCAAATGTGCAAGCCGGGGCTGACCGTGCAGAGAAGGTAAATGAGAGGACAACGGTTCTGGATCCTGGTTTCCAGGCATGTGTGAGAGCACATTGGAGGCAGGTCAAGAAGGGTGATGGGATTTCAAGAGAACTCAGAAATGTACAGCCCCTAAGCATCTTGAACATCTGGGCCGAGTCAGACAGGGCAGGGGGCTAACCAGTCCACGGCAGTCCTCGGGAACAAACCGCTGCACCAGTTGAAAATGAAGCCTCTCTCCTGAGCTCCCTCCCTCCTCGGCCGTTTACTGTCAACCATTATATCAGTCAGGGTCCAGGCAAGACAGGGAAACCACACCAATAATTTGAGTAGGGAATTTTTTGAATGAAGGCTTATTTACTTATTTGTAAGGCAGAACAACAGGGAGGAAGCAATAGAGTGAGGAGAGAGAGTGACCTTCCATCCTGGTTCACTCCCCAAATGGTCACAACAGCTGACGGGCTGGGCTGAAGCCAGGAGTCAGCAACTCCATCCTGTCTCCCACAGGGGTGGCAGGAAGCTAAGTACTTCCTCTGCCTTCCCAAGCTTGTTAACAGGATGCCAGATGGGAAGCGGAGTAGCAGGGACTCCAACCAGGGCTCTGACGCAGGACATGAGCATCACAGGAAATAGGTTAAACCCCCTGCCCCTCAGTGCCAGCCCCTGAGCAGGCAAATTATCATGCAAAGAATGATTAACGATTAGTAGCAGAGCTAACTACCAGCAGACAGAGAGGCGGGGACTATCTCCCGGGCTGAGGACAGTATTCCAGGAAGGGGCAAATTTGGAACAGGTGCCCACTTGAGGATGCGAGTGGGACTTTTTTGCAGAAGATGTAGCTGTGGCTCACAGCACACCGAAGCATTCACAGAGCTGCTGCAGGAGGCGGCCGGTGCACAGTGCAACCTTGCAACTGTGCCAGCTGCTCACAAAGAGGTTTCCAGTATCCTCAGACCATGTGAGAAGGAGATTTAACTTACTCAGGAGTTTCTGGAGGACGTATGCTGACATCTGACAGAAGAGGGAGGAGCTGACGACGTGCAGAGGTGGGGCCTCTGAAGAACATTCCAGATGGAGGCAGCAGCATGTGTCAGGGTCCTGTGGCAGAAAAGAGCATGGTATCAGTGGGGTCAAGTGTGGAGAGCAGTGACGTGGGGAGAGTCATGCTGTGAACAGAGACCGGCCAAGGAGACAGAGGCCAGCGACAGAAGAGAGAAGCTGGGTGGGCTCCATTGCAGCACCTACAGATACGGGTATCAAGGGGAAGCTGAGCACACATCATCATTCTCTCTGCCCGCACAGCTGAGCTGTAACACGGTTTCTGACCCTGTGCCAAAGGACACAAAGAATCAGAATCAGCAGGCAAAGTTTCTGGCCTGAGTTCCAATCCGTGACTCTGTGGAAGGTATTCCAGACTGGACACTTCAGGGGCTGAGGTTCTGTTGCTTAATGTTTATCTTTCGCAGAGGCTTTTATTCATTCCATCCAGCAGAGGGAGTCCAGGAAAATGCTTTTAGTTCCCTGTAAATTCCCTAAGACCCTCCAGGAAAAGCCAGGTTCGCCAGCACAGTTAAGAGAACAG
The DNA here is from genome assembly GCF_964237555.1 of Oryctolagus cuniculus. Lineage (NCBI taxonomy): Eukaryota > Metazoa > Chordata > Mammalia > Lagomorpha > Leporidae > Oryctolagus > Oryctolagus cuniculus. The sequence continues at coordinate 30,081,470 of NC_091437.1, read as the reverse complement.
GGAAGCAGTGATTACGTCTGCGAACCTCATTTCTATTGAAAACACGAAGTAATTAGCTTCTCAGTGCTGCGCTCCCAGAGATCCTGACTTTGCCGTTCTGTCCAAGGTTGGGCAGCTATGCTATTAATCCGTCCCAAACCAAATGAGGTGGCTTAAAAAAGAATCACACAACCGAAAACCACATCCTTCACAAGACTGAAAACCAAAAGGGCAGCTTGGAATGTCTTCCAGCGGGGCCGGTTTCAGGATTTGGGGGCGACTGGCTTGGCTGGAGGTGTCTTCCTCTGCTTTCAAAAATAAGTAACACAAATCATTCACCAGATGCAAGGAGGAGACTGTACAACCCACAATACCCTTCGGAACTGGCTCCTCATGGTCCTAGCATCACATGGCGGACCCCAGAGAAAGAACAAGGAAATCAGAAACAGCAAGTGAACAGAGAACATTTATGGTACTCCAGGTCTGTAAGAAACACGACAGGTTCTTTGTAATAACCACCGAGTGTCCATCCCATTCTTTCTTCTAAAAAGCAGGTCTGCCTTCCTGAGAACAGAACAAAGGAGACGGCTCCTGAGCCCCCACTGTGGAGAGGGGAAAAGACGGCATGGAGGGAGTCGCAACGTAGCTGGAGAACGTGACCCATAAACCAGTCCTTAGGATGCAACCCAGAAGAACACCATAAGAAATGTCCAGGAAGCCGCAGGTGCACAGGTGGTAAGTGTTCCTTCCCTGGGGGCTCTGGGGAAGCTTCCCAGGGCAGCAGTGTCTGAAACACGCAGGTGCTGGGGCTGCAGGGCCTGTGTGACCACAGAGTGGACACGTTGACCCTGATCACCTATGTGGAAGTGTTGGGAGGTGACTGGGCCACCAGGACTCTGGCCTTGTGACTGGGATAAACCCTCTTATTAAAAAATGCCCTTGAGGCCGGCGCTGCAGCTCACTTGACTAGTCCTCCACCTGCAGCGCCGGGACCCCGGGTTCTAGTCCCGGTCGGGGTGCCAGTTCTGTCCCGGTTGCTCCTCTTCCAGTCCAGCTCTCTGCTGTGGCCTAGCAGTGCAGTGGAGGATGGCCTAGGTCCTTGGGCCCTGCACCCCATGGGAGACCAGGAGAAGCACCTGGCTCCTGGCTTCAGATCAGCGCAGTGCGCCGGCCGCAGCACACCGGCTGTACTGGCCATTTAGGGGGTGAACCAACAGAAAAAGAAAGACCTTTTCTCTCTCTCTCTCTCTCTCTCTGTCTCTGTCTAACTCTGCCTGTCAAAAAAAAAAAAAAAAATGCCCTTGGAGCCATTTGCTTCGTCCAGCAGGAGGACATGTGACAGAGTTTCAAGGAGCTACACTGAAGTCAGTAAAGGGAATAATCAGAAAAATGGCCACAGGGCCCGTGTTTGGTGTATTGGTTGAGACGCGGCTTGACACCCACACCCCATACCACAAAGCCTGGGCTGGAATCTCAGCTATACTGCCAATTCCAGTTTCCTGCTAATGCACACCTTGGGAGGCCATGGGTGGTGACTCAAAGACTTGGGTCCCTGCCTCCTGCATGGGAGACCTGGATGGAGTTCCCCGGTCCCGGCTTCATCCTGGTGCATCCCCAGCTGCTCTGGGTATTAGCATTCGGGGGAGCGAATCAGCAGATGGAAGACCTCTCCCCACCCTCGAAGGAGGAGAAGGGGAAGGAAGCAGACTTGCCATTTATTGGCCTATGGAGATGCTGTTGTTGGTTCTGCATCAGGAGAAAGGAAGATCTCCCTCTGAGAATGTCCTATCATGAACCAGCCCTACACATCTGTATGATCTACAATGGTCTAAGAACCACAAGCTTAGAGATAAACAAACACCATCCGTGATATTCCTGGGACACTGGGGATAAGCGAATGAAAACCCATCTGCAGATTCAAATCCCCCAAACCTCCCGAACCACGGCTGTTCCACCCTGCCTGCACCCTTCCTCGCTAGCTCCTAACTCGGAAGTTCCTCAGCAAAGCGCAGAATGAGGAGAAAGTCAGCAGGCACGACCCACGGCACTGCCGGAGACCCGGAACCTCAGGTCCAGGGATCAGCACAGTCACAAAACAGTGAGCGTCTTGGAAATGACCCTGTCATGTTTCAAGGGGGCCTAGAATGTGAGAATTAAAATGCTTATCACAAACATGAGGCGGTTTCAATTCAGAAAGGAACCAAGGGAAAAAATGGAGATGGAAATTAAAACCTAACGGGTGAAACTTGCAGAAATGGCGGTGGCAGGGTGGGGGTGCCGGCAAGGAAACCCTCCCACATTGCGCCAAGCAGGAGGCCTTCAGCCCAGTGCAGAGGACGTCTGCGTCCCACATCGGAGAGCGAGAGTTGGTTCCTGGCTCTGGCTCCTGATGTCAGCTGCCTGTCAGTGCAGACCCTAGGAGGCAGAGGCGGTGGCTCAAGTCACGGGGCTTCTGCCACCCACATGGGAGACCTGGATTGTGCTCTTGGCTCTGGCCCAGACCCAGTTCTTACAGGCATTTTGGGAATGAGCTAGTAACAAGAAGCACTCTCGCTCTCTCTCCCCCTCTCAAATAAAAAATAATAATGATTTTTAAATGGGCTATGGAAAGGCCTGGAGGGAATCCAAAGGCAGACAGAAGCAGGAGGGGAGTTCGCTCTCAAGCACTGCTGCTGTAGCAGTAAGAATTGCGAGTTGATGTCCTTCTGGCCTGAAACGCCCAACCCTCATGGCCATCGCTGTGAAAACCAGCAGTGGAAAAGCACAGCCATACCCACTGGAGGTGCCAGAGAGGAGAGGTCAGGGCTGAAAACGAAGCTCGGAGTCTACAGGAAAAGTACTGGCAGCAGCAAAGCCACAAACGGAGAAGCAAACTCTGAGTGCAAACGCTGACCAAAGCTCTGGCCACCGGCTGAATTCTCACATGTGGTAGGAGACCCAGAGGGACCTGATGAAAAAAGAGAAAGAAACGTACTCTTGAATCACAGAGTTCCCGTGAATTCACTGCCCCTTTTTAAGTCTGAGTCAGTCTCTCAACCTTGCCCAAGTCAGGTTGCAGCAAACCAAATCTCACCGGCTGGAAACGTCAGAGACAGGACTCCAGGCAGCCAGAGTGAATTCCTCCTCTGTCGAAATCCTTGGCTCACCACCAAGCTACACAGAAACGGGCAAAACTCCCAAAGGGCGAGGCCCAAAACACAGCCACGGGAAGTCCAAAGCACAGAGATATCAGCCACTGTGTGTCACGGGGTGACACGTTTTGTGGTCAGAGACCCCAAGGTTCCCTAGAGAACAAAGCAGCAGCCATCCTCCGAAGAATACAGCAGAACCAAGAGCCGCCCTAAGACCCAATTTTCCACCAGAAGTTATTAGACATGCACACAGACAGCAGCCTGCACCTGATACTCGGAGGGAGAGACAGTCAACAGAAGCTGGCTTGGATTGGCTCCAGGTGTCAGAATAGTTGTTATTATTAAAATGGCCAAAGAATTAAAGATATCATAGCAAACGAACAGGTAGCAACTCCGAAGGAGGAAATGAGAAACTTAAAGAATAAAACAGTCAAAAAACAGAAGGAAATCTGTATCTGGAAAGCACAAAAACTGGAACTTAAAAAGTGCACAAGGAGCTAGTGTTGTGGTACAGTGGGTTAAAGCCCTGGCCTACAGCACCAGCATCATATATGGGCACCAGTTTGAGTCCCAGCTGATCCACTTCTGATCCAGCTCTCTGCTATGGCTTGGAAAAGCAGTAGAAGATGGCCCAAGTGCTTGGGCCCCTGCATCCACATGGGAGACCCAGAAGACGCTCCTGGCTCCTGGCTTCAGATCAACTCAGCTCTGGGGAGTGAACCAGTGGATAGAAGACCTCTTTCTCTGGCTCTACCTTTCTCTGTAACTCTTTCAAATAAATAAAATGAATCTTTAAAAAAAAAAGTACAGAAGATGGGCTCAAGTGAATATCGGGGGTTGGCAGAGAAAGAATCAGCAAACGAGAAGACAGAGCATTAGAAATAGCAAATGCAGGAGCCGGCGCCGCAGCTCACTAGGCTAATCCTCCACCTTGCGGCGCCAGCACACCGGGTTCTAGTCCCGGTCGGGGTGCCGGATTCTGTCCCGGTTGCCCCTCTTCCAGGCCAGCTCTCTGCTGTGGCCAGGGAGTGCACTGGAGGATGGCCCAGGTGCTTGGGCCCTGCACCCCATGGGAGACCAGGATAAGTACCTGGCTCCTGCCATCTGATCAGCGCGGTGCACCAGCCACAGTGCACCGGCCGCGGCGGCCATTGGAGGGTGAACCAATGGCAAAGGAAGACCTTTCTCTGTGTCTCTCTCACTGTCCACTCTGCCTGTCAAAAAAAAAAAAAAAAAAAAAAAAAAAGAAATAGCAAATGCAAACAGCAGAAGGCACAAAGACTGAAGAATGAACCGAAACCCAGACACCTGGAGAACTAATACCTCAGTGTTCCACATAGCTGTAATTGTTATTCCAGAGGCGCCAAAGAGAGAGGACGGGGAAGAAAATGTCTCCAAAGAAATAATTTCTGGAACGTCCCAAAGGAAGCCAGCGAAACTTCTGCAGGTGACTGAAATATTCTGTACTGTGAGTGTGGTTGTGGTTTCTGAGACACATGAATATCTCAAAACTTCTCTAAGTGTACAACTTTTAAAAAATTATTTATTTGAGAGGCAGAGATACAGAAGGAGGGACAAAGGAACCAAGAGAGAGAATGCCCATTTATTGGTTCACTTTCCAAATGCCTGCAACAGCTTGGGCTGGGTCAGGCAGAAACCGTAAGCCAGGCGCTCAATCCACGTCTCTCATGTAGGTGGCAGAGACACAGTCACTTGAGCCACCCCCTGCTGCATCCCACTGAGCACATTAGCAAGAAGCTGGGCCCAGGACTGGGACTCGGACCCAACGCAGACACCTCAATGTGGGACACAGGCATCTTTTTTTAAAATAGAAAGCTTTTATTTAATAAATATAAATTTCAAAAGTACAACTTTTGGATTATAGTGGTTCTTTCCCCCATACCCACCTTCCCATCCCCAAACCACCCCACCTCCTAACTCCCTCTTCCATCCCATTCTTCATCAAGATTCATTTTTAATTATCTTTATATACAGAAGATCAACTCAACTAAGTAAAGATTTCAACAGTTTGCACCCACACAGATACACAAAGTATAAACTACTATTTGAAGACAAGTTTTATCATTAATTCTCACAGTACAACTCATTAAGGACAGAGGTTCTACCTGGGGAGCAAGTGCACAGTGACTCCTGGTGTTGATTTAACAATTAACGCTCTTATTTATGACGTCAGTAATCAACTGAGGCTCTTGTCATGAGCTGCCAAGGATATGGAAGCCTCGTGAATCCACAAACTCTGACATTATGTAGACAGGGCCATAATCAAAGTGGAAGTTCTCTCCTCCCTTCAGAGAAAGGTACCTCCTTCTATGATGGCCCCTTCTTTCTACCAGGATCTCACTCACAGAGATCCTTCCTGTAGGTCATTTGTTGCCACAGTATCTTGGCTTTCCATTCCTGAAATTCTCTCATGAGCTTTTTAGCCAGATTCAAATTCCTCAATGGCTGATTCTGAGGCCAGGGTGCTGTTTAGGGCATTTGTCATTCTATGTCCTGCTTCCCATGTTGGATTGTTCTCTCTTTTTAAATTCTAGCAGTTATTATTAGCAGACACTTGGTCTTATTTATGTGATCCCTTTGACACCTAATCCTATCTTTATGATCAGTTATAAACATAAACTGATCACCTTAACTAGTAAGATGGCATTGGTACCTGCCAACTTAATGGGATCTGGAGTCCCGTGGCAAGTGTTTAGCTTTACCCTTAGCAGTGAGTATGAGGGAACAGGGACATAGGCATCTTAACAGCAGTCTTCATCTCTAAGCCAAAAGTCGGTCTCTAATTGTATAATGTACATAAGTGTGCGTTATTATTCTCAACTTATATCTCAATCAAGTTTTTTTTTCAGGGGTTGCATCACAGTGAAAAGGGTAAAGCTGCTGGCTGCAGTGCTGGCAACCCACACGTGTACCGATTTCGAGCCTGGCTGCTCACTTCCAATCCAGTTCCCTGCTAACGTGCCTGGGAAAGCAGTGGAAGGCGGCCTCAGTTCTTGGGCCCCTCACCCATATGGGAGACCTAGAAGAAGCTCCTGGCTCAGGATCTGCCCAGTTCCAGCTATTGAGGCCACTTGGGGAGTGAACCGGTGAACAAAAAAGACATTTCTCTCAATCTCCCCCTCTCTCTGTAAGTCTCTCAATTAAATAAATAAAATCCTTTAAAATGAAAGAAAGCCACCCTAATATGTTGCTACATACTATGCTGACATATCTGAAGAGACTACAGGTGAACAGAAAAGAAGTGCTGAAGAGATGAACCGGCAGCCGCCCAGGGAGGGGATGACAGGAGGAGCTCCAGGGTGAGCGCAGAGAGCAAAGCCGGAGAGACTCTCACCGAGCACTTTCCGGTTTGGGTGAACGTGAGAACCCTGCGCAGGAAGCACCTGGAGATGCACGCAGCAACCGTCAAAGCACACCTGCAGCCGGCACCCCGGGGGGAGCACGGGGACTCTCCTGACGGCCGGCCAAGGGGCAGTCATGGGGCCAGCAGCCTTCTCAATGCAGCGACTGCGGCCAGGACCAAGAGGATTCTGGCTGTCAAGAGAGCTGAGGGCAAACAACCATCAGCCTCCTTCCTGCTGGCACCTGGGGCTCAAGGCAGGGCCGCTTCCACTCTGAGCCTTCTTGCTACCTCTTCGCTCCCAGTCAGTCTCTTAGGTTGTTAAGGGATTTTATTGAAAGTAAACAGTGTTAATGTGTTCAAGGTGTTAATGACATAATATTGAGGACTGCCAGTGTTGACCTAAGCCATGTTTATTATGATATTACCAAAATATGCACAAACATATTAAACCAGGTATAAACCTCTCATGCTATAGTCGCGTCGCAACTGTGAAACTCAAGCAGATGTCTAACTACAGACACGGGATTACTTATACATGTAAAACAAATTCCATTGTCAGCAAAATGCAAAACGTTGACACGATCACGACGGAATGCACGGTCATCTATCTGCTGATGGGGAGTTAGATGGTTTCCAGCGACAAAGACCAGATTCCTAGAAGCTGGAATCACACCACAGCCCTGCCCACGCCCTGCTGAACTACAGGAGACGCACGTGGCTCAGATGCTGGGTCTGCCGTCTGAACGCCAGGGGTGGGATTCCGCTACGTGGTTCGGGCGGGTGTCCTAACTCTTTAGTCTCTACCCGCTCTCCTGTGAAACACAGACACAAGCTGAGCATCCCTACCGTGAAACTCCAAAATTCAAACCGCTACAAAATCTGAAACAGTTCGAGTGCAGACATGATGTCACCAGTGGAAAATTCCATACCTGACTGCATGTGATAGGCCACGGTGAATAAAATTATCGCACAGAATTATTACCTTTATGGCCGGTGCCGCGGCTCACTAGGCTAATCCTCCGCCTTGCAGCGCCGGCACACCGGGTTCTAGTCCCGGTCGGGGTGCCGGATTCTGTCCCGGTTGCCCCTCTTCCAGGCCAGCTCTCTGCTGTGGCCCGGGAGTGCAGTGGAGGATGGCCCAAGTGCTTGGGCTCTGTACCCCATGGGAGACCAGGATAAGTACCTGGCTCCTGCCATCGGATCAGCGTGGTGAGCTGGCCGCAGCGCACCGGCTGCAGCAGCCATTGGAGGGTGAACCAACGGCAAAAGGAAGACCTTTCTCTCTGTCTCTCTCTCTCACTGTCCACTCTGCCTGTCAAAAAAAAAAAAAAAAAAAAAAAAAAAGAATTACCTTCATGTATGGCATGTATGAAACATAAGTGAATTTCATGTTTGGACTTGATTCTCAGCCCTAAGGTAGCTTTTTAGGCATACGTAAATACACCAAAATCTGAAAAAATTAAAATCCAAACCACTTCTGGATCTAAGCATCCCAGGAGTACCTGCTCCCAGGGGTCTCACAGGGATGCTATGAACATGAAAGAAACATTAAGGCAAGTGCTTAGCTTACTGCCCACACTTACAAAGGGATTTCTAAGTTATCATTGTCGTTGAAGTTTCTCCTTTTCAATGACAAATCTATTCTAACCTCTGCTCTAAAGTCCAATCAATTTTTTAAAAAGATTTACGTATTTATTTGGAACTTTGAGATACAGAGAGAGAGAAAGAGAAAGATATGTTCCATCTGCTGGGTCAGTCCCCAAATGACTATAACAGCTGGGGTTGGGCCGATCTGAAGCCAGGAGCCAGGAGCTTCTTCTTGGTCTCCTACGTGGCTGCAGGGGCCCAAGCACTTGGCCCATCTTCCATTGCTTTCCCAGGCCATAAGCACAGAGCTGGATCAGAACTGGAGCAGCCGGGACTTGAACCAGCACCCAGATAGGATGTCGCTACACCACAGAGCTGGCCCCAGTCCAATCAATGCAATGAGGTGCTACAAAATACAGACTGGGGCGGGTGTTTGGCCTAGCAGTGAAGATACTCACGTCCAGTATCACAGCACTTGGATTGGACATCCATCTCCACTCCTGAAGCCAGCTTCCTACTAATGCAGGCCCTGGGAGGTAGCAATGATGGCCCAAGCAACTGGGCCCCTGCCACCCACATGGGCAACCTGGATGGAATTCCCCACTCCCAACTTCAGCCCTAGCTCAGCCCCAGCCATGGTAGGCACCGGTGAGTGAACCAATGGACTGCAGTTCTCTCTTGATCTGTTGCCTTCTCCCTGCCCCTCTGTCTCTCTACCTGTCAAATAAATAGATCAAAATGATCCAAAAAATTTCCATGTAACCCATTATGTCATGTCCTATTGCCCTACAACTTAAGTAGGGCAACTCAACTTAAGTTGAGCAATCATTACACCATTTAGGGCAACTTTGAAAGAAGCCCTGTCACTGAAATACATGCTGAAGTGAACACGTGGGACCTGACAGGTTACAGAAGCAACTGTTGGAGAACCCAAGACCTGAAAGTGTGGCTCCGTGCAGCACTGTGCCTGCCCCGGGAAGCGGGTCCCCGGGGGCTGGAGTTCCGAATGCTGTCGGGCAGGCGCTGACGGCTTGGTTCTCACACCACGGCCTCTCTTCTGTCCCCCTGCAGTGGGAGGTTACATGAACTTCCACGCAAACCTGGGGACTGACTGCAGCTCCACTGTGCCATCAGTGACTGCCCAGGTAACCAGACCAGGCTGATGGTCCCTTGCAAAGATACTCCCGAAAACAGAAACACACACTCCCCCACTGTCACACTGAACAGTTTCCTGGAAAAGAACGTTTTAAGCCAAAGAACACACCCATGGTGAGAATCACAGGCCTGGTGGAAGCCTAGGGCCGGGAGTCAGAAAATAAGAGGCATTGTCGCATGTGAGGGGCAAAGGCAAGCTCACAAGCATTCAAAGAACCTCACGGCAGTGGGCGGCGGGCGCGGCAGGTAAGCGCAGAGTGGGACACCTGCAGCCTGTGTCCGGACACCTGGGTTTGAGTCCCGGCCTTGCTTCTGACTCAGCTTCCTGGTAACGAGCACCCTGGGAGGCAGCAGCTGCTGGCTTCGGTAACTGGGTCCCTGTCACTCATGTGGAAGACCCAGATGGAGCTGAGTTTGACTTTGGCCTGGCCCAACCTGGGCTGTTGAAGGCATTTGGAGAGTGAACCTGCAGATGGAAGAGCCGTGTGTGTCTGTGTGAGTGTGAGTGTGAGTGTGTGTGTGTGTGTGTGTGTGTCTATGCCTCACTGACTTTCAGTAAGTGAAAATAAATCTTAAAAAAATTTTAACTCACTACACATTCAGTCTACAAAAAGGACAAGTCCAGCTGCACAAAATAATAACCGTATAATTTTAGCCTCCATGGGATGGTAACTAATAAGTAAGACTGGGCTGTTGGGGCCAGTTCTGTGGTGTAGTGGTTTAAGCTGCCACCTGCAGTGCCAACATCCCATATGGGCACAGGTTCAAGTCCCAGCTGCTCCACTTCCTACCCAGCAGTGGAAGATGGCCCAAGTACTCAGGGCCCTGTACCCACATGGGAGACCCAGAGGAAGCTCTGGATCCTGGCTTTGGCCTGGCCTAGCCCTGGCCATTTTGGCTGTTTTGGGAGTGAACAAGCAGAGGGAAGATCTGTGTGTGTGTGTGTGTGTGTGTGTGTCCCTTTTCTCTAACTCTGCCTTTTAAATAAAATAAAATAAATCTCAAAAAAAAAAAAAAAAAAAGAAAGGCTGGGCTACACATCTATCTTTACAATGTTTATCAAGGGAAATTTAATAGGCAACCAGCAACAGTGGAGGGGAGAGTTTTCACTACTTAAAAATACAGCTATTTTTTTAATGACTTCAGCTGCTTAAGAACAAATTAGAGAGTGCTTTTAATTAAGGAAAGTGTATTAAGTTCCTCGTCACAAAGGCATACCCAGGAGACAATCACAGCTGTTCCCCAGAGGTGTCATCATTCAGACTGCTCCTCCTGCCACAAACTGTCACAGGGTGAGGAGTTCACTGAGTCTGGGTGCGTTCAGACACATCCTACAAATAAAAGCAGATCCCGTGGAGGGCGAAGAAGGTGGCTTCCCACGTGGTACCATTTACCCGATCCCAAACGCCCAGCAAACTATGGTGCTAAAACAGATCAAGCGGGATACTCATGAAGACCCTGTGCAGACTCCAGAAAACCCTGACAGCGGCCTGGGACAGGGCACGTGGAGGCTGGCTCCACTGATGGGCCCCTTTTCCCCATAACCAGATGGTGACTCCCTTGCTCCTCCTCTCAGGGTCCTGAGGAAGCTCATGAACACAACATTGGTAGATTCCCTCAAACCCACCAAGAATTAAAGAACAGGGAGGCGAGCTGCACAGCAGTTCAGGTGCACCCGTATCAGAGCGTCTGGGTTTGAGTCCTGCCTCTGCTTCTAATCCAGCTTCCTGCTAATGCACACCACGGGGAGCAGCAGGTGATGGCTCAAGTACTTGGGTCTCTGCCACCCACGTGGGAGACCTAGCAACTGTGTGCATTTGAGGAGTGAGTGAGCAGACGGGAGATCTCTTCGTGTCCATCTGTCTTTGTCTCTGCCTTTAAATAATTGAAAATTTTAATTAAGAAAAAGGAATACAAAGAACAATGAGTAGATTCAGACAAAGCACCAGATTCTGAGAAGCTGGAGTCTCCCTTCCCCCCACCAGCCCAGATTAAAAGTAGAGGTGGCAGAAAGAATCAAACCAGTGACTCACACAAATACTTGGACACCAAGTGTGCAGCAGCTCTACGCACAGCAGCCAAAAGGTGGCGGCCACCCAAACGCCCCTCAGCAGGCAAAGGGAGAAACAGATCGTGGTGCAGGCCTACAACGTAAAGCTACTCAGTCACACAAAGGAACGCAGTGCTGAAATGTGCTACAACACAGATGAACTCCGAACACACATCAAGGGACATGAGGCAGACACAAAAGATCAAATTCAGTATTATTCCATTTTTTTTTTAATTTATTTTTTTTGACAGGCAGAGTGGACAGTGAGAGAGAGAGACAGAGAGAAAGGTCTTCCTTTGCCATTGGTTCACCCTCCAATGGCCGCCGCGGCCGGCGCGCTGCGGCCGGCGCACCGCGCTGATCCGATGGCAGGAGCCAGGAGCCAGGTGCTTCTCCTGGTCTCCCATGGGGTGCAGGGCCCAAGCACTTGGGCCATCCTCCACTGGACTCCCTGGCCACAGCAGAGAGCTGGCCTGGAAGAGGGGCAACCGGGACAGAATCCGGCGCCCCAACCGGGACTAGAACCCGGTGTGCCGGCGCTGCAAGGCGGAGGATTAGCCTAGTGAGCCGCGGCACCGGCCGGTATTATTCCATTTCTGAGAGGTATCTAGACTGGACAAGCTCAGGGGGACAGGAAACAAATGAGTAGCTCCACAGGCTGGAGGAGTATTGCTCAATGGGTCCAGAGTTTCTGTTCAGAGCCATGAGAAAGTTTTGGAAATAGAAAGTAGTGATGGTTGCAAAACAGTGTGAATATAATTCATATTACTGAAGTGTCTATTCAAAAATAGTTAAAGGGGCCCAGTGCTGCGGCTCACTAGGCTAATCCTCCACCTGCGGCGCTGCCACCCTGGGTTCTACGCCCTGTTGGGGTGCCGGTTCTGTCCCAGTTGCTCCTCTTCCAGGCCAGCTCTCTGCTGTGGCCGGGGAGTGCAGTGGAGGATGGCCCAAGTCCTTGGGCCCTGCCCCCACATGGGAGACCAGGAGAAGCAGCTGGCTCCTGGCTTCAGATCAGTGCAGCGCACCGGCCACAGTGGCCATTTGGGTGGTGAACCAATGGAAGGAAGACCTTTCTCTCTGTCTCTCTCTCTCTCACTGTCTAACTCTGCCTGTCAAAAAAAAAAAAAAAATAGTGAAAGGGACACCTTCTATGTTTTATATACATACATACATACATGTTATATATATACATACATATGTTATACATACATGAACAATTTTTTAAATGAAGGACTCAAATCATTGGGGACAACCCACATGCCCATCAGCAAGTGAATGAATAAGCAAACCACAGTATATGTTGGAATAAAATGGAGCAAACTAATGAATCACTGAGCTCCTGGAGTTAACCACACGGGCAGCATGCAGAACAAAATAAGCCCGCCTCAAAAAGGTGACACCAGGGGAGGCAACTGGCAGAGTGTAAGACACCACCTGGGCTGCCCACATTCCACGTGGGAGTTCCTGCGTTCAAGTTCCAACTCTGCTTCGGAATCCAGGTTCCTGCTAATGCACACCCTGGGAGGCAGCTGGTGCTGGCTCGATTGCTTGGGGTTTTAGCCACCCATGTGGGAGCCCCTGATTGAATTCTAAGGTTCCTGACTTCAGCCTGGCTGTTGGAGGACATTTGGGGAGTGAACCAATAGATGGAAGACCTCTCTCAATCCTGCTTCTCAAATAAATTTAAAAAATAGATTAAAAAATTCCAAAAAGGTGGAGCCAGTGCTGTGGGTTAGTAGGCTAAGCCCCTGCCTGCCGCATCCCATATGAGCGCTGGTTCGAATCCCAGCTGCTCCACTTCCAGTCCAGCTCCCTGCTAATGGCCTGGGAAAGCAGCGGAGGATGGCGCTTGGGCCCAGTGCTTGGGCCCTGATCCTGCGTGAGAGACCCACAAGCAGCTCCTGGCTTCAGACAGCTCAGCCCCGGCCATTGTGGCTATCTGGAGAGTGAACCAGCAGATGGAAAGACCTCTCTCTCTGTGTCAGTAACTATGTATGTCAAGTAAATAAATAAATCTTTCAAAAATTTTTTCAAAAAGGTGACATACTATATGACTGTATTTTTACAACATTCTCGAAATTCACAACCACGGGGACAGAGAACAGATCAGGGGTGTGATGGGGGAAGGTACATGTTTGGAAAGATAAGAAATGGAGTGTTTGGGGGTGGGTGATGTCAGCATTCTGAACCCTGCTGTTAAAATCCATAGAATCACTCACCAATGCTTTTCTTTTAAGTTAAAAAAATAAAAAAACAGTAGGGAAGAAAGAGAAATAGCATTAACTATATCAGTGCTCTTTAAACTCCTAACTGCTTCTTCTTAAGTTCCCTCATTTCTCATGGATTTCTCCATCTCTTAAAGTTTCCAAAGAGCCCAGTATGAAAATGAGGCTTATAAAATTGCAATGAAAGGCCAACGTTTCTCTTCCTACAAAGAATTCCTTTTGCTGCACCCCACCCATTCACATACAGTCACACATTTGGTCTTGTTAGCCTTTATGCTTTTCCTGGCCAAAACTTTTCACCTGGGAAAAAGAAATGTGGCTGTGTCCCAGCGATAACGTCCACAGAGTCCTGGAAAATGCCAGAGCACACGTCGATCGTGACGCAGTGAGTGGGGGTGGGGGGGTCCTTCCTCTGAGACACAACCTTGGAAAACGTGTGTTCCCGCAGTACAAGTCTCCCAGGTGGTTTCATCAAAATTGTGCCTGGCCACCTTCTGGTTTCTTGACTCTGAGTATCTGGAAGCAGCCAGTCTTTCTAGAGCCTGAATAGTCTCCATCTAACACACACCCACAACCACACCCACCCACGCATACACACACACACAAGGTGTGGGAGACTCCGGATCTGCAGCAAGGCTATCTCACGTTTCCATGGCAATTCACGCTCCACTGGCAGCTCTGGACTTCGGAAGCCTCCGGAAGCCCCTGGGACATTCTTTACCGCAGCCACGGCCCCTGGATGTGCGCTGGACAAACTGGGAGAAAGCAGAGGTTGCCTGGGCGTCTTTATCCCACCATGCACTTCCTCACCTCTCCTTGTTGGAGGCGGTGTTACCCTGTGGAAGCGTATGTCACAAGAAAGCCATCCATCAGGACTCCTAATGAGCCAGTCGAACGTGTCACACTGGAGCTGATCCAGCCATCTCCCAACACCTCATCAACCTCATCACTGCTCTCCTGTGGCACCCAGCGGGCTTACAAAGAGGCCGTCCTTAGTGCTCCAAATCAAAAAGAAACTCCTACACTTTGCCTAAAACACGACCTCCCCAGTGACCACGGAGCCGGGCCAGATCACACACCAAACAGAAAGGACAGGACAGGAAGAGGAAGCCCTGCTCGGACTTGTTCACACTGGGGAATACTCACCTTTACCCAGAGGAAGGAGGAGGAGGAATGGCAAGTAACCCATTCACAGAAGGGGATGGTCCCTGCCTGACTTCTCTGAATAAGACAGCTAAGAATAAATAGCCAGGGATCTGAACCACACTGCGAACCAAGAACTGCACATTCTGTGAATTTTGGACTGAGCCCAAATGTTCCTGTTTAAAAAAAATTCAACTGTGAAACTAAACTTATGTTTAAAATACATAAATAAACCTTGGGGTGCAGTACAAACTGAAATTGTGTCCATTTATTTTCTACGACTGGTGAACTGAAACATACACATGTTCAGTCAACCAAACCAGGTTTTTTTTTTTTTTTTTTTTGTTTTTTTTTTTTTTTAGGCTGTCTCTGGTATCGAGGAAATCAGAGGAAGAAATTGAGTTGTCCTGGGGCAAGGAATCTAATGCCATCTCACTCCTGGTGAGAGTTTGGCGAGCCTTACAGGAGGAGATAGTCCCATGGGATCTCATGAAGCCCAGGGACAGGAACCAAACCCCAGGTTTAACCTGAACTCTCACTTGCCCGCAAGCACCAGAATCCATTCCTTTGTTGAAGGTTTCAGAATCTACTGTTTCCTTCAAAATGAGAAACCACTGAGCCAAGAATGGATTCCAAGTCTCACCTGTCTTCTGCTGCCTCGGACAAGTGAGTGGGGCTGTGACATTGCTGCCCAGCCATGTAGATTCCTTCCTTAAGGCTCTTGGAGGCACCCTTGCAGTCTGAACAGAACGGGAAGGATGCAAATGCGGCAGACACGGCAAGGCCACACACTTTCCCTTCCTCGTTAGGAACTAATGGTGCATGTGGTCAGATCACCAGTCAAGCAGGGGCACTAATACACCCTGGAGAGGCTGACATCCTGGGCAAGCAAGGCTGAGAATCAGCGATGTGTGTTACACACAGAGGGCAAATGTAGGAGCAGGAACCAGAGGCTGTCTCCTTAGAGAGCAAAGGAGTGACACAGGCCTGGTCCACAGCTCTCTGTCTCTTCTGCGATCACTTCAGATTGGCTTTCCCTGCTCTCCTTTTGCCGAAGAGCCTGTTCTTGGCTTCTTCCACTCTCCTTGGGTGGCACTAGCTGATCTTCTGCCTTCCAGGAGAGTCAGCTCCCTAATGACTCCCAGTCTGGTCCTGCAGCTGCTTTTGGGACCTGTGGGTATGGTTCCACTGCCCACTGCACGGTGATCTGTGGAGAATCTGCAGGAGCCTTGAAAGCCTCAAATCTCTTCTTCCTCTATTCATTCATGAAAATGCTGAGCTCTGGAGCAAAAATTACTCCAACATGGTTCCTAGATACTTTCTATGCCTCAGCATGAACACATTTCCAGCAAGGGGACCAGACAGCGATGATGCTGTATGACTGTGACTTTTCCCCGCCAAGGACAGGTGTGGGGAGGGGTGTTGGTGGCAGGGGTGATGGGCAGCAGTTACCAGAAGGCAGGAAATGGTTGTTTGAAAGTTGGGAAGGCTGCTCACACAAGCCCCTACAGACTCCAAGAGTTGTCAATATTTATGTTCCCTATAACTGTTTATAAGACGTACCTTGTTGTTTACAAAGAAGGATACTGAAGAGTGTACAGTTGAGTGTTCAGGGTATCAGGATTTCCAGGACTTCCTTCACAAAGTCACCATGGTTAGGTAACACTCAATCTTCTCAGGAATGAGAGAACCATCTCTCAGAAGGAGCAAATGTGCACCGGTCTCAGATTCTTGCCCTGACTTCCTGCTTCCTGCTTTGAGGTTCTTCAGCTGTGTCTGACCTCCACCTCCCCACTGCAACACAGACAACATTCCCTTTTTCTGTTTCTACTTAGATGCTGCAGCCCAGCAGGCAATTCTATAGGGACCATTACAAAATAAACACGCAAACAAAAAAAGAACACCTATTTCCTCATTTACTGCTGTGGGGCTGTAAATCCAGACATAATTAAATCAACAACCTCTTCAACTTTCTTTTTATAAAGGAGGATACTGAAGTCCAGAGAGAAAACGAAGGGCCCAGGGCCACAAAACTGTTCTGTGGCAGAGGCTGAAGCAAACCTGGTGACTCCACCGCCCACGTGCCGTCCTTTTCACGCTCTCCAGCTCTTCAGGAACCTGGTGCTGGCCATCTCCCTCTATCGTAAGGGCCGCTCCCCCATGGCTTGCTACGGAACGTCCACCCAGGGCCACCCTGGCTCCTTGGCACCCAGGATTTGCTTTATCCAAACACCTTGCTTTCCTCAAGGGCAAATTCTGACTTCTCTAACAAACCAGACCCTTGATTCTTATAAAGTTTCAACCCAGCTTTGGTTTCCCCCTCAAGCAACGTACTGGATTTACACTGAAGCTATCTGGTGGTGGGGACTGCCAGCCTTGGGTCTCCAAGAACGAATGGCCACAGCTCACGTGACTTGTTTCAGCACCTCTGGAGGTCTGGAGTGAGTCTCCCCAACAACACAGGGAAGGGGACTCTCAAAGCATTGTGTGCTACCTCCCAATACACTAATTCCTCAATCACAGAAAACTATAATAACTGCATATGGAACTGCATGTAGATACACAAACAAACTCACACCTGTATACGAATGAGAGCATATCTACCGGTGGCAGTTATTCCCGCTGAAATAGGGAACAAAAATACCAGTAATAGAGGGATTTGAGGATCTGAGAGTTTACACAGTGTCATGCAACAGACTCCCTCCTGGGCTTGGAGTCATCATAATGTGTTCTTTGTCCCAATTTTGCTAGCCAGAACTTTGAGAGCCTGATTGGAACCCAACCCAGGAAAGCTGGGGAATCAGCCTCAGTCAGCAGAAATTTTATTTGCCTGAGGTCCCCAAAGCCTCATAAAATAGTCCTCATGCATCCCTGGCTATCTCTTAAGGGTGGACAGAAGAGACTCTCTCCCCATCTGTAAAAGGTAAATGGTTGAAGGCGACAATAATATAATGTGTCAGAGTCCTTTTCTGGAAGTTTGCAAATGGATTTAAATTTTCTCTGGTTTGCTATACAGAGCACATTTAAAGGCAAAACTCACGTATTTTTTTTAATTTTTGGTAAGTAATTTTTGGGTACTTACTTACCAGTGAACATTAATGAATCTCTTTTCCCCTATTCCATGCTCAAGCAAGGCCTGAATTTGCTTTGCAATGGTCTAAGCCCTTGACCCCTCTCAACACCCACTCCTCCCTCTTCTCCCATCTCCCTGCTCTTAGATATGGGTGCGGAGATCAGACTGTAGCAGCCAGAGGGAAGGATCAGGCCACTGCTTTGCAGAAACGCCCAGACTCCAGAGGGTGGCTGAAATCCTGCGGCAGCTCAGGGCTGCAGAGTGTCTGCGGCTGGTGTGTGAACACACGTGCTCTGCGGGCAATACCCTCCACCCTGTAGGAATGAAGGGTCACTGCTAAGCCATAAAACCTGAGGAGCAGCACCAGGGGCTTCACACTCTTGCCAGTTCTGCAAAGAAGCCCTGTGAAGGGCATCTCTGGCCCGCTGGGGCTGCAGCACGCAACAGATGGCCAAGAACAGCCACCTGGACATAACAGTAGACATCCACAATACTTCCCAACTCAGTGTACGCAGCCTGCATTACTCTGATAGCAAAAGCAAAGACATTCTAAGAAACTACGGACCAACATCCTTCATAAACACAGGTCCAAAAATCCTTGCAACATATTAGCAAAAGTGTTCTAGTGATTCAGAAAAAGAATAATTGTGGTATACGCACATAACAGAAAAATACTCAGCAATAAAGAGGAACAAACTGCTACGTCCTGCTAATGCAGAAGAAACTCAATAAGTAATCATGGAGGCAAAGAAATCAGACTAAAAACAGGTGTGTGTGCTCACAAATATCGACATGGAGAAATGCAAGGGGGCTTCAAAAAAGCACAGAGAAGAACGGAAGTGAAAGATAATGTGCATTTCCAGAAACCTGCTGAAGCCCCCTTCTAAGCGGTTCCTTGGAGGAAGCTCTGAAAAAGACAAGTCAAAGGCACAGCACCGGCAGTATTTGCGGTTGGTTGCCTAAGGTGGAGCAGGGAGGAACGAGGCGTGAGGACTGACTGCAATGGGCCTGAGGAGACTGCGTCCACGGGAATGTTGTATATCTTGGGTGTGGTGGTGACACAGATACATAACTTTTTCAAACTGTATCAAATTGGAATTTATCATAGGTAAACTATACTTCAATAATCTCTTTTCTTAAAAATTACTATTTATTTGAAAGGCAGAGTTACAGGAGAGGGGACAAATACAGAGAGAGAGAGAGAGCGAGCGAGCGAGCACAAGCGAGCGAGCAAGAGCGCTTTCACTGCTGGTTCATTCCCCAAATGGCTACAATAGCTATAACTGGGCTAGACCAAAATCAGAAGCCAGGAACTTCAAGCTGAGTCTCCCGCGTGGGTGCAGGGACCCAAGTACTTGGACTGTCTTCTGCTGATTTCTCCGGCACATTGGCAGGGAGCTGGATCAGAACTGGAGCAGTTGGGCCTTGAACCAGTGCTCATATGGGATATAGCACTGCAGGCGGCAGCTAAACCCACTGTGCCACAATGCCAGTCTCTCAATTATTTCCTTAAAAATATGAAACCAAGTTTGTCTAATGAGGGCCTTAATCTTTTTTTTTTTTTTTTTTTTGGACAGGTAGAGTGGATAGTGAGAGAGTGACAGAGAGAAAGGTCTTCCTTTTTGCCGTTGGTTCACCCTCCAATGGGCAGCGCAGCCACCGTGCTGCGGCCGGCGCACCGCACTGATCCGAAGCCAGGAGCCAGGTGCTTCTCCTGGTCTCCCATGGGGTGCAGGGCCCAAGCACTTGGGCCATCCTCCACTGCCTTCCCAGGCCACAGCAGAGAGCTGGCCTGGAAGAGGGGCAACCGGGACAGAATCCGGCACCCCGACCGGGACTAGAACCCAGTGTGCCGGCGCCGCTAGGTGGAGGATTAACCTATTGAGCCGCGGCGCCTGCAAGGGCCTTAATCTTTAAAAGGCCACAATATTCAATAAACTTGTCCTAAAGCCATCTAATCACCTGGATGAGAGCTCACTTCCAACAGCAGGGATTCTCTGGAATTGGTGAAAGGGGAGTTTCAAAATGGTGGTATCAGTGGAAAGAGCATAAAATAATTAACTCACACCAGGAGACCCCTGACTGCCAGGAACTCACCAGCAGAGACTCTGCAGCAAGGCTCCGGGAGCTTGGTGTGTCCCAGGATGGTGCCGGAAAGCCCAGGAAGCAGGGCTAACAAGGAGGGCGGCGGGCTTCTTCAGGTCCTAACAGCCTTCTTTTCTCTTGGCAAGGCTTTCCCAGGAGAAGCCTCCAGGGTGTGTCTTCTGGGTGTGGGTCCCAGAAGACAGCCTGCAAAGAAATGGAGGATCTCAGTCCTGCAACCTCAGGGAGCTAAACTCTTCCAGCAACCTGATGGAACTTGCAAGTGGATGCCTCGCCTCCCCTCACCCAGAAAGGAACTCAGCCCTGTCAACACCTCGATTCTGCTGAGACAAGAACACGGCCGTCGCTGTTGGTCACTTTTCTAACCTGCGGAATCCATGGCCTCTAGTATATTTCCTAAAGGACAGAAAAAGACTGACACACTGGCCATTTGGAGTTGGCAGACTTGTCTTCTCAACAGATCACATTTTAAAATAATAATAGGGGCCAGTGCTGTGGCGTAGCGGGTAAAGCCACCGCCTGCAGCGCCACCATCCCATATGGGCACCAGTTCAAGACCCGACTGCGCCACTTCTGATCCAGCTCTCTGCTGTGGCCTGGGAAAGCAGTAGAAGATGGCCCAAGTCCTTGGGCCCCTGCACCCACGTGGGAGACCCAGAAGAGACTCCTGGCTTCCAATTAATGCAGCTCTGGCTGTTACAGCCAATTGGGGAGTGAACCAGCAGATGGAAGACCTCTCTCTCTTTCTTTCTTTCTCTCTCTCTCTCTGCCTCTCTTCACTCTGTGTAACTCTTTCAAATAAATACACATATCTTTTAAAAAATCATCATCATAATGCATACTAAACTGATCTTCTGTAAAAAAAAAAAAAAAGAAAGAAATTAGCAATTCCCAACTTGACTCTCACTGGGATTAAACATGACAATAGGTCTGATCTGATTTCATCATCATTTAAAAAATCATCTATTATTTTTCACTTTATGTTTCTGTGTGGGAGCAAACTGTTGAAATCCTTACTTAATGTATACTAAGCTGATCTTCTGTATATTAAGATAATCGAAAATGAATCTTGATGTGAATGGAAGGGGAGAGGGAGTGGGAAAGGGGAGGGTTGTGGGTGGGAGGGACGGTATGGGGGGGAAGCCATTGTAATCCATAAGTCTTACTTTGGAAATTTATATTCATTAAATAAAAGTTAAAAAAAATTTAGCTTCTTACTAGGGGTTGCCTTAGGCATGGAGGAGAGATGCTGTGAATTACCACTGCAAGAAAACATTCCTAGGCGTCTTGTTCTAGTATACTGGAGTCTGAGAGGAGACGGGCCAAGCACCATGATTTGAAAAAGAGGCTGCCCATAACAACACTGCAAAGTAGACAAGTTTTCATTTATTTTCTTTGGACTACTGCTGCTGGCAGCTGCGCGCATTTGGTTCATGGAATATCCTTGAGTCATTAACCAGGCTCATTGAAGGAAGAGGAGCCGGCCTGGCTCTCGGTCGGTCGACACATCCTCCGGAGGTGGGGGCTCTGCAGTGACTCCCACACACAGCAGTTGCCACCACGGTGTGAGATCCACGAGGAAAGACATCAGAGAACACTCAGTGGAAGCAGGAAAGTCTCAAAGGGAAGGAAGTTAAAGGTTAAGGCCTCCTCCAAGCCTGCCTGTGCCTTGGGGCGGAGGACGTGGGCATTGCAGGGGCACCGTCAAGGCCAGGCCCCCGTCCAGGCTGACCAAGCTGACTCTAGGACTTGGCATCACCTCTGCACACGTTGCCTGCTCAGAGACCGTTGATTCACGGTTCTCCTCCAGCACTCTCGGCTACACGATTTCCCGACAGGAGTCTCCATCTGTGTCCCTCGCTGATGAAATGAGAGCTACACAACTCTTAGCGTTGCTCCTGAGAAAAATGCTGAAGTGGGAACTAAGATCTTCAACGGATGTGTGAGTTTTTAATTATATTTATTTATTTGAAAGGCAGAAAGAGAGAAGGAAGAGACACACAGAGATAGAAATCTCTCTTCAGCTGGTTCATTCCCCAAATGCCAGTAATAGCTGACACAAAGCTGGGAGCCAAGAACCCAAACCTGACGTCGCACATAAGTGGCAGGAACCCAACCACTCAAGCATCCACTGCTGCCTCCCAGGGTGTCCATTAGCAAGAAACTGAAACCAAGAACTCAAGCTCTACCAGACCCACGGACTTTGATATGTGATGCAGGTGTCTTAAACACGAAGCTAAAGGCCTGTCCCAGCTGGGTAAACTGGGACTTGTGGTGCCAGGTTGGTCAAATTCCATCACAATGAATATAACAGCAAAACAAAACAACAAAAGAAGCCTGAACTCCTACCCGGGTGCACTACTTTCTAGCAGTATTCAACATCATGTAAATTTAGTACAAGCCAAGAGTTTAAACTCCTTTTGCATTTTTCCATACCACAGCTGACAGAAGAAGTTTACGGTGCTGACTTCTTCTACTAATTACCCCCCACTCCAATGACTGACAACGGCAGTGCACTTGGAGAAGTCTTATGTGAGGTCTGCTTCTCTTAAATACTGTGACCACACTGCCATTTACAGGTCACCTCTCTGCTCCCCTGCCTCTCATCTTCCACCCCTCCCCACCTCACGCCCCCACCTTATACCTACTCCACTGAGCGGGACCAACTGGCAAGGAGTAGCTCAGCTCAGTCCAGCCCGCAGGCCGTGACGGAGCACAAAAGGAGAGGAGGAGGAGGATTCAGGCACGGCCCTTCCTCCCTCCACCACCATCTGACATACTTAGATGACTCAGCTCTACCAAGTCCAGTGTTTTCCCGAAAACTCCATATATGCGAATAAAATTTCCTTTTTTAAAAAAAATATTTATTTATTTGAAAGGTAGAGTTAGAGAGGGAAAAGGAGAACAAGAGAGAGAGAGAGAGAGAGAGATTTTCCACCCGCTGGTTTACTCCCCAGATGGCCGCCAACAGCCAGGGCTGGGCCAGGCAGAAGCCAGGAGCCAGGAGCTTCATCCAGGTCTCTCATGTGGGTGGCAGGGACCCAAAGACTTGGGCCACCTTCTGCTGCTTTCCCAAGTGCATTAGCAGAGAGTTGGATCCAAAGTGGAACAGCTGAGACACGAACCAGCAACCATCCAGGATGCCAACCTGCCGTGCCACAGTGCCGGCCCCAAAATTAATTTCTGAAGTTGAAGTAGAAAGAATAAAGCTAACTGAAGGTGTTAAGGAGGGAGGTGGGTTTTCAAAAACTCATCAGCTTCCAGAAACAGCTCTGTTCAAGAGAAAACCATCGTTTCTTTTCCTTCCCACATATGCGTTTCATCCTGCAATATTATAAACAAAGAGGAACCATCCAAGGAAGAGAGGAAGCGACCTGTAGGCTCTGCCACTTCCCTGTTTTGTTTATTCTGCCCCAGAACGGGTTGCACGAAGTCACATAAACTCCGGTACCTTATGGCTCCGAACTCTTGTGTAAATTGCACTTTATATTAAATAAACAAACTCTCTGAAACACTGCCATTTGCTGGAGAAGAATGTAAATCTAGACTTAATGGGCCTCAGATGTCCTCCAGGGCTGTCTGAACTTGACCATGAATGGAAAAGTCCTAAGCTCACAAGGCACTGGAGTGCACGGCTGAGGATCTGCCTAGCCGGAGACTCCCCCCTCTCTCACAGAGGGATTCTTTTCTCTTGGACACCTGGGACTTGAAGGGGAAACTGTAGGGCTGTCCCCCAGGGGCCCAGGAGAGTGCCGAGACTGAAGCGACAGAGAGCAGTTCCGACAGCCTCCAGGACCTGAAAGAACTGAGACGCAAGGGTCACTGATTCCCGAGCTTGGCCCAAACACGTCCGGTTTCCCCCAGGACACTGCACTCTGCCAGCAAGCCCCATTCTATCCTCCATCGACAGTCATCTCGAAGGATCCCTCCGCAGGCGGACGCACACCCCAGGGAGGAAGTCACCCGTCCTCGCTCAGCATTCGTCCTCTCGTCGAAGAGCTGGGGATGGCGCTGGTATGCACGCCCGGAACTGCTGAGGAGGTCCAGTTCCTTGGATCAACATGACGCTGCTCTTCCCCACGGGAGCTGCATGGACCAGCGGGGAAGGGCATAGCCTTGCTACTTCCACCCAGGGGTCACGACTCATTCCGCAAGACTGGCAAGGTCAAGAGAAACAAGACAAGATGGAGAGACTCTCAGAGCAGTGGCGCCCAGGGAGACACAACTGCAAAATGCAATGTGGTGCCCTCGGTGGGACACTAGAGTGTGACGAGCAGGAATGCGCCGATGTCTCCTGGTTTCTTGGTTTTGACAAAGTTACCATGGTGACATGAGATGTTAACAACCAGGGACACCGAGTGAGGGAGATACAAAAACTCTGCATGCCAAGGGCACAGCAAAACAAACCTAGCAGCAGCAGCAGCCACTCGGCAAGCATTAGGGACGTGCTAGGCGCCGAGCAGGGTGCCGGCCACCCCTGGACACTGAGACTTCTCAGCAGCTCTGTGACATGGACACTGATTTTGTCCCCATGTCTCAGGGGCGGGCCTGAAGTGCACAGAGGTGACGTCTCTGTTCAGAGGCCGCAGCGGGCTGAGAGCAGAGGCAGAATTCAGACAGAGACGGAATGGCTTCAAAGACCACCTCTTACCTGGCTGGCCACAGCACCTCCCCTCTTACTGTCTCCCCTTCACAAGCTGGAAAAGGCAACTCAGAGACGTCAGACAGCATCTAAGGAAGCAGGAAAACCACCAGGGCTCCCACTGGGGAAGAAGACTGAGGCTCTAGCTTGTCTCTTCCCTACACCTCCCCCAATTCCACTTCATCCTAATTTCTATGTTCATGATCTACACAAGTTAAAACTGCAGAGAAGGCTCTAAAGAAAAATCAAACCCCTTCCAGAACACGTAACCTCTAGTTCTTTTTTATTTCTATTTTTTTTTTTAAAAGAGCTATTAATTTTATTTGAAAGCGGTGGGGAGAGAGAGAGAGAGATCATGATCTTCCTTTTGCTAGTTCACTCTCTAAATGACAGCAATTGCTGAGGCTGGGTCAGGCAGAAGCCAGGTCTCCAACGTGAGTGCAGGGGCCTCAGCACTTGGACCATCCTCCACTGCCTTCCCAGGCCATCAGCAGAGAGCTGGATGGGAAGTGGAGCAGCCAAGAATGGAACCATGTAGGATGCTGTGCCACGACACCAGCCCCAGACGATATCTCTGTCACCTGTCTTCCTCCTCCTCCTCTGTCTATCTCCCTGTCTCTGTCTTTCAAATTTATAATTAAAAATTGGGGGAAATATTTATAGATTCACAGGGAGTTAAAAAACTAGTACAGAGCATTCCAGTCTTCGCTCCACCGAGAAGGGAAAAGTGGCATACAGAGACACCAGGGATGCGCACACAGGGAGAAGGGACCATGTGAACACACGGTGAGAACGCAGCCATCGCCTTCATCTTCAACTTTCAGACCTCACACCTCTGAGAACCTCAGTTTCCATCATTTAAGTCACTGGCCTGGGGTTTTCTATGGCAGCCCCAACAAACTAACTGGGAGGTGGGGGGAAGGTGATGGGGTGGCACGGGCTGAAGGCTGGGTGCTCTCTCCCATGCAGGAAAGGGTTCAGTGGGTAGCTGAACACGGACGGGGTTCCCCACTCCTGCGAGGAAGAGGTGGCCCGGCGCTGCCTCCGCTGCTGTCGGCTAAGATCTGAGCTTCGGTTCAGTCAAACCAAGCGCCTTTCTGACTCTGAAAGTCTCAACCAGAGGGGGCGCTCTGCACAAAGGACTTTGTTTCTCAGACAAGGGAAAACACAGGGAGAAGACAAGTCTCAAATGCAGGCACCGTACACTATTTCCTTGCATGCTATTCCAGCTTTCCCTCTGTTCAACAGCTGATTTCCTGAAAGCAGCAACTGAGCACACGGGAGCATCCTTCCCTGACACAGTCAAAGCCCTGGGAAGCCACCGTGCACTAATGAACTGCAAACGTGCACACACCCCTCCACAGAACCACAGCGGACCTGTCCCTACCACATCCCCCACCTCCAGGGGACATGGAGTGCATGGAGTACTTTCTGCACCTGCACAGGTACCTGCGCATAGCAGCCGGGAGTGCTCATGGGGGATGAAGGGAAGCCACAGCCACATGCTGTGACCCTCTCATTTCACAAAGCCTAGGCCAACAGGGGCACTTAAGGCCTTCTTTCTAAGACGGGTCTCCGCATCTTAAAAGTCAGCAAAGGTCAAATTATTTTCTTCCCTAAAAAACACTCCATACCGGAAAACTATCATTCTAAAATGCTAAGCATTCTCCTTGTTTAAGAAATTTTACATTTTAGGGGCTGGCGCCATGTAAAAGCTACCACCTGCAGTGGCAGCATCCCATATGGGTACCAGTTCAAGTCCCGGATGCTCCACTTCCCATCCAGCTCTCTGCCATAGCCTGGGAAAGCAGTAGAAGATGGCCCAAGTCCTTGGGGCCCTGCACCCATGTGGGAGACCTGGAAGAAGCTCCTGGCTCCTGGCTTCAGATCAACTCAGCTCTGGCTGTTGTTGCCAACTGGGGAGTGAACCAGCAGATGGAAGACCTCTCTCTCTCTCTCTCTCTCTCTCTCTGCCTCTCTGCTACGCAACTCTGCCTTTCAAATATATAATAAATGTCTTTTAACTTTTTTAAAAAAATTAAAAAAGAAGCAAGTTTTACTCTTTAAAGTTCCAAGACAAGATGCCTTAGTTACCGCAAGGTGTAAGAGCCCTGGATTCGGCAGGTGTGATTACAACAGTGTGACTGCTCTTGTAAGACGGGTTCTCCCTCCCCAGTGCAGGCTGCACTGCAGATTCACATGTGAGAAAAAGGGAAAATAAGGATGACTTGAAAATCTTAGTTTAGAGAAGGGGTCTGAAGCATGTCCACAAATCAAAACAAAGAACTGATAAATTGTCTATTACAATAACTTCAAATAATATAGGGAAACACATAAGCGAAATCAACTGATAACAATATAGTTGGGAACTACTGAGAACACCTAGGTTAGAAAAGAATTATTTTCCTTTATATATAAAGAGACTTTTAAAAATCTGTAAGTACAGACAAAATGGTAGCAAATTCATGTGAGCAGAAAACTCACAGGAGAAAGTTATTATTTGGGAATAAGGTCAGAGTCTAAAATCCAGGAAATATTAATTTAAATAATAAAAAATATTGTAAGCGACAAAAGTTAAAAAATCAGATTGCACATGTCATGAAAAAACTATGATGGATTTTAAGACATTTCTGCATTGGGGTGGGCACCGTGGCACAGCAGGTTCAGCCGAGGCTTGGAGAAGCCTGCCTTCCAGAGCACCTGTTCAAGCCCTGGCTACTCTGCTTCCAGCCGGTCTCCCTGCCAGTGCGCCTGGGGTGCAGCACATGATGGTTCAAGTACTTGTGTTCCTGCCACTCCTGTGGAGACCCTGGTGGAGTTCCTGGTTCCTGGCTCCCTCCTGGCCCAGTCCTGGCTACTGTGGGAATTTGGGTAATGAACCAGTAGACGGAAGATCTCTCTCTCTCTATCTTTCAAATAAAATAAAATAAATCTTATCCAAAATATTTTAGTATTAAATAATATACTTATCACTTAATTCCATTTTTCCACAAAGTTTGTGAAGCACCCTGGTATTTGTGATGGGATTTGCCACCATACACCGTTACTCAAGTTTAAGCTGGCCTAACCCAGGTGGGTGTTTGGGACAGTAAAGATCCAGCTAGGAATGCCTGCATCCTCTGTGGGCACCCTGACTCCAGCTTCCTGCTGATACGCACCTGGTGAGCAGCGGATGATGGCTCAGGCAGTTGGGTTCCTGCTACCCAGGTGGTAGGCCGGGACTGCCTGCCTAGCTCCTGTCTTTGGCCTGGCCCAGTCTTCTAGGGTCATCTAGGGAGTGAACTGGTAAATGAGAGATCTCTGTCTTTTCTTTTCAAGTAAGTTAAATAAATAAGCAGACATAACCTTTGTAAAGGACAGCTTAACAACACCTCTCAAAATGTTCATTTCTCAGACCCTTTAAACACACACACACACACACACACACACACACACTGGTTGTTCCAAAAACATGGGAGGTGGATATAGCCTTAGGATATCTACTGTGGCACTGTTTGTAATAAAGCTGAAACAGCCTAAGTAACCATTAACAGGGGGTTGGTTAAATACATTAGGTACATTCATAGAACTCAACGCTATGTAGCACTATTTCAATGGCTAAATCCAGATTTATTGAAATGGCAAACATCCAAAATGTGCTAACTGAAAAGCAGCAAGCTGTGGGAGACATCCGGCGGCTCCCATCCTCAGGGCTGCACGCACGCCCAATGCTACCGCAAGGATGCGCAGAACGCGAACCGTAGCCCCATCTGGAAGCGATCGGGTGCGAGATCTTTACCGAGATGCTGTATTTCCTCAGTAATAAAAATACACAGTTACAATTTAAAAAGTCCCTGCTGCTTCCTCGGAAATTCCTCAGATGGGGAAAATTAAGTTAAACAACGGTAGTGCTCATCACTTCCTCCTCGGGGCCCTGGCGGAACGCAGCGCGCAGGGGCCCAGGCCTGCAGCCCAAGCCTGCGCCTTCGCTGCTGAGAGCGCGACAGGACTCGTGGCCCCTGGGGCTCCCCACGGCCCGCTCTGACCTTGGGGTCACCTCGGAGCTCACCTCACGTGAGTGCCCAGCAATTGAGGAAATCACCCCAGCCGGTGCTGGTGGGCATGGGCGCATTTGGGAAGTGCGCAGGAAGGGGGCGGGAAGCCGTGCTCATAAAACAACCTGACAAGTAGGTGTCAACCAGGCAGGGGGCCCAGCAAAACCCCACAGCCATTCCTGCAGCCCTCCGGGAGAGGAAATTATCTTGGGGCCAGGTGTTTGCTCCTCTGCATTTTAAGTTCAGCTGGGGGACTGTGACTCTGAGGCTCCCAGCTTGGGGTGGGGACAGTCCCCTGGTGGCCACACTGCCTCCGGCTAGATCTACAGACCAGGAGACCCTAGTCACAGAGGAGGGGTTGGGGTGGCAGAGCAAGAATTGGAACCCAGGCGTCTGGCCCCCAAGGCCCCACACTCCAAATCTGCTTGGAAACTCGTCTGATGGAGACTTTTCCCAAGAACGGCCCAAGCCATTACTGTGCACGTGTGTCTGCAGGAAAGGGGTCTGAGCTGACGGCTGCCTTCTCCTTGTCCATCATTCAGGCATCTGCACATCCAGTAAGGACCTAGGGTGTGGCCAGCACCGTGAGCAACTGCAGAATACAAGCCCTCCTCCTGCTCCTGCAGCAATGTGCAAGCCACGGTTCCAGGCTGAGATTCCAGACACCTGCAGGAGTGCTCCCCAGCCCTCATGCCCATCCTAGGCCCATTTAGGTTTGTAGAACACAAGGCCGCCCCCAAGCTCTGGGACCAGCAGCGGTTCCTAGGGCACACACTGGCCACAGTCCCAGCAGGCCCTGCACTCCCACCCACCCAGAGGGCATCCCCGGGAGGTATTGAGACATCTGCTCTGGGCACTCGAAGAAACCTGGAGCTCCCAGGGGCAAGGCAGAGGATTGTAGCAAAGGAGTCAAGCGCCCTGACTCCACCTATCTTCTGGTTGAATGGCGGGGGCAAGCAGCCTCGCCTTTTTGAGCCTCCTCTGCAGGGTGAAGCTGTCATGAGGGCTAAGGGGAGCACTGTGCCAGGTCTGAGCCCGCAGCCTGGACACAGCAGGCGTGCAGTGAGTCTTGGCTGTGACCCTGCAGGAGACTGATGGTACCTTGGCAGAGTAAACATCACAGCATCTTCCACTAACAAAGCAGCCCCAAAACCTTCTGGGCTCAACTTTTTGATGCCTCAAATGACAGTCACTTTTATGCAATGAACCACACCTGGTAACATGAGTCCTCTCTTTAATTTCTACTAGCACATGTATTAATTACTGGTGAATGATAAACGGGACACTCAGGAGGATATTTCAAAAGGTTCACAGGAAAAGGAATTAAAAGAGCTTTAGTTTGGCACCAGAGTTTTGAAATCCATGCATATGCAGGGTCTTCAAAAAAAGCTCATGGAAAATGTGTATTATGAGAAAACTATATGGGGGGAGGCAGTGCTGTGGTATAACAGGTAAGCCATTGCCTGCAGCCCCAGCATTCCAAAGGGGCACTGGTTTGAGTCCCGGCTGCTCTAGTTCTGATCTAGCTTCTTGCTAACATGCCTGGGAA
This sequence comes from Oryctolagus cuniculus, assembly GCF_964237555.1. NCBI lineage: Eukaryota > Metazoa > Chordata > Mammalia > Lagomorpha > Leporidae > Oryctolagus > Oryctolagus cuniculus. The sequence continues at coordinate 30,051,435 of NC_091437.1, read as the reverse complement.
AGCAGCAGAAGATGGCCCAACTCCTTGGTCCCTGCACCCACGTGCAAGACCCAGAAGAAGCTCCTGGGTCTTGGCTTGGCATAGGCCCAGCTCTGTCCACTGCAGCCACTGGGGGACTGAACCAGATACAAGACACCCCCCCCATCTGTAACTCTTTCAACTAAATAAATCTTAAAAGAAAAAAAAAAAAACTACATGGATTCCCAAATATTTTTGTCCCAAAATAAACTTGTTTTTGAATTTCATTTTTGCTCAAACATTCTGAAGTATCCTTATACACAGAGGATGAGAACAAGACCTCTAAAGTTGCACTTCCAAGTTCAGATCCCTCCTCTGCTATTTAGACTTAAGTTACTGAACATTTCCAAGCATTAACATCCTCATCTGTCACAACAGGGATAACACATATAGTACTTATCCTATCGAGTAATTGTGACTATCAGATGAGAGATGTAAAATTACTTCATCAGGTGGGCATTTGGCCTAGTAGCACGACAGCTATTGGAACACCTGCTTCCTGTATCAGAGTGCCTGGGTTCAAGTCCTGGCTCCACTCCTGATTCCATCTTCCTGCTAATGCACACCCTGGGATTCAGCAGGTTATGGCTCAGCTGGGTTCCTGCTGCCCATGAGAGACCTGAACTGAGTTCCCAGCTCCTAACCTCAGCCCTGACCCTTGTGGGCATTTGGGGAGTAAAGCAGCAGATGGGAATTTTGCCCATTTCTCTCTATTTCTCTGACTGACTTTCAGATGAAAAATAAGTATATACAGAAACTTATTTGGTTCCTGGCTTCAGGTAAGGGCTCGGTAAGTGATAGCTGTTACCATTTTTTAACTATTATTGCAATGAAAATTGAACAAGTAAAAATAATGCATCCTCTGTTTATGAGCTCACATGAGCAGTGTCCATGGTCATTCATAAGCAGTGGAGTTAAGCAAAGTGGTACGTACATGCCCATCAGAGTAAACGTCTGCATGAAAGAGACACTGAGCTGCAGAGCACATTCAAGAGGCGCCATGAAAATGTCTTCAAGCTCTGCAAATGTTATAGAGAAGCCAACGAGTGGTGAAGGAACAGCAGAATGTGGGAGGTGGTGGACGGTGGTGAGAATGTCCTCAAGGCTTAGATCGTGCAGCTTTATGGTAACTGCTGCAACAGAACGACCTCCCAGTACATCCCTTTCCAGAGACTTCTCAGCGCTGAGGATCCGCACTCATCCTTGCCCAATGTCTCTCACTCCCATGGTTTTCTCAAAACTTCACCTGAGTGCTCTAGGATCTCTGTGTAGGCAGAGCAGCTCCCCCAGGACCTGTGCTGTTTGGTAATCATTGAAAATAGCATGCAGGGGCTGGCACTGTGGTGTAGCAGGGAAAGCTGCTGCCTGCAGTGCCAGCATCCCATATTGGGCGCCGGTTCAAGTCCCCGCTGCTCCACTTCCAATCCAGCTCTCTGCTATGGCCTGGGAAAGCAATGGAAGATGGCCCAAGTCCTTGAGCCCCTGCACCTACATGGGAGACCCGGAGTAAGCTCCGGGCTCTTGGCTTCAGAACAGTGCAGTTTTGGCCATTGCAGCCATTTGGGAGGGAACCAGTGGATCGAAGACTTCTCTCTCTGCCTCTGACTCTGTAACTCTACATTTCAAATAAAAAACATTTTCAAATAAAAAATAAAAGGAAAAAAATAGCATGCCATGTAACCCTTAGTGACTCTTCAGAACCTTCCGATTTCCTATGCATGCCAACAGAAACCTTTTATTTTCTTTTTTATACAGTCACCCCTGCACTGGGGTCCTAAACTCAGCAAGTCCTCAAATAAGCTCCTGCTCCCTAAGAAAATCTTACTAGGAACCTCCCAACAGTCCAGTGCAGCATTCAAACGAAAAACAGAAGGGGCCAGGAGGGGGCAGCGATGGGGCACAGCTTGCCAGAGAAAGGGAAATTCTAGTTACTTCTCCGGGATGACATCAGGACAAACAGAAAACATTTGGACTTCGCCCAGGAGAGGGTGCCACCTGCTTCCCCATAGCGTTTCCAAGAAAGCCCAGGCACCTGAAATAATAAGGCCAGGGTAGGGATCTGCAGCAGCCCTCTCGCCAGTGCCCCATGTTGGCAGTGTGTGTGTTGGTGGAGGGGGCGGGGCGGGGGGGGGGGAGGTGCTGCTACTCCCTGGTCCTCCTGTGACACGAAGAACTCTTCTCAATTAGACAGCAGGCAGGAGCCTGTGGGCATGAAAACAGCAAAGCAGACACAGAGAGGGCACAGGGATACCCACACACTGGACAAAGATTCTCATCTGGGGCTCAGCATTTACTCAGCAGCCGGCTGGGCCACGATCACCACCCTGACCATCACAGGTGCATATGCTAAGGGGCTTGCAAAAGAATCCAGGAAGAAAGGGAAGGACAGGCATGGGTGGCTGCAGATCACACGGTACGGAACGGGCCCTAGCTTCAGTACCACGTGCTTTCTAACCATCCAATCCTTCCTGCAGCACCAATACAAGGCATCTGTTTCCAATGACAGCCAAAGACCCTTTTGCCTTTGTGATGGATTAAACTCTCCATAATCCAGCATCTAGAAGTCTGGACTTTATATTCCCAGTGGCACCCCTCCTCTTTCTTCCCCACAAACCACCAGCCAATCTTCTCATTTCTTGAGAGCCTAATATGCCTGTACCTTGAACGGAATAGCTGCTGATGGAGCACCCACCCCTGCCACACTTCAGACAGCATAAACTCTATGCAGAAGCAGAATACTCACACACTCCTCACTGGCCTTCTGGAAAGTCAGATACAGCTCCCTCCAATCAGTATCCCAAACAGGGGCCAGTGTTGTGGAGTAGTGGGGAAAGCCACTGCCTGTGGCACCAGCATCCCACATGGGTGCTGGTTCGAGCCTTGGCTGCTCCACTTCAATATAGCTCCCTGCTAATGAGCCTGGGAAAGCAGCTGAAGATGGCCTAAGTGTCTGGGCCCCTGCAACCCACGTGCGAGACCCAGAAGAAGCTCCTGGCTCCTGGCTTCGGACCAGCCCAGCTCCAGTTGTTGCAGTCATTTAGGAAGTGAACAAGAAGATGAATGATTCTCTCTCTCTCTCTCCCCTCCCTCCCTTTCTCTCTCCATAACTGCCTTTCAAATAAATAAATACATAATTCAAAAAAAAAATAGAAAAAAAACCAAATAACAAAAGTAGTAAGTGAATAGAAAATAAAGCTGAGGTCTGTGGCTCCCAGTGGGAATCTGAGTTTTAAAAGTGGCCCGACACTGCTGCTGGGAGCGAGGAGCAGAGGGTACCACTACCAATGTAAGCACCACGTCACCTCGAGATGCCAGTGGTGGTAGCACACCTGTGCTGGTACCAACCAGGGTGCCCGGGGATCTCCTACAGCAAAACATACGGGAGCAAGACTCTGGTAACAGGACAATGAGTAAACAAACCACAGTACAACATGCAGCCAGACAGAAGTCGAGACACATAGACACCTGTCTACATATGTGTGTGTGTATTCTGGAAAGGCGTTTAGAATTATGAGTAAATTGGCCGGCGCCACGGCTCACTAGGCTAATCCTCCGCCTAGCGGCGCCGGCACACCGGGTTCTAGTCCCGGTTGGGGCGCTGGATTCTGTCCCGGTTGCCCCTCTTCCAGGCCAGCTCTCCGCTGTGGCCCGGGAGTGCAGTGGAGGATGGCCCAGGTGCTTGGGCCCTGCACCCCATGGGAGACCAGGAAAAGCACCTGGCTTCTGGCTCCTGCCATTGGATCAGCGCGCCGGCGGCCATTGGAGGGTGAACCAACGGCAAAGGAAGACCTTTCTCTCTGTCTCTCTCTCTCACTGTCCACTCTGCCTGTCAAAAAAAAAAAAAAAAAAAAAAGAATTATGAGTAAATTTTAAAAAGCAAAGTATCTTACAGCTTGCACAGTATCTTCAATGTATATTATATAAAAGTGGTATGCAAGTAAATATATGATACATATAAATATACACTTTTATATACATATACACATACATCATATGAATGGGACATGTGTTTTTTTAAGAGAGATTCTACACACATGGCAATTTCCTACAGGATATCCTGAAAGTTTTGGACATGGATTTTAGGTAGTGGAACTGGGGATATGGGACACATTTTACTGCACACCGTTTTGTACTGTTTGGATTTTTTAATGCATGTTACATCTATAATAATAAGATCCAGACTAACGGAGGGGTAGGCACTTCTCTCACTGCCTTTAGAAATGTTGCTGGCCTTATGTATCTACATCTGGAGTCCAAGTGACAGACACAGAAAGTGAGGACAATAGTGCGTGTGGAGACAAGTCCCCGTGGCAGAGGGGACACGTGTGCTCAAGCCAGGTTACATAGGAAACCATTATGGTCACTTCTTGGTATTCAGGTACAAATGACGCTCAGGACATTAGATGTTGAAGAACAACTTGGACAGTGGGTTGAGTTATCTGGGAGTAACTAAAGCTTCCTTGACTTGTGAGCAGGAACGCACTGTCTCAGCCACCAAGAATGACACATGTGTGCATCACCGGGTACTGGAGGTTAGAGGGAAATTTAGCAAGTTGTATTCATTGGCATTAGGATCAGCCATGAGGATGAAAAACCTGCAGTGACTAAGACAGGCCCCAGGATCTGCACTGCTCCTCTCTGGCTGCACCAGCACGCATGACGTCACGGGAGGTAGCAGCATCTGCATTTCAGACAGCAGAAGGGGAAGGCATGAGGAAGAAGGGGCAAGGTACATGCAGATCAGGCCTCAAAGTAGGGGTTCCCAGGAGATGCCACTGGGTACTGTCACCCACTTGCACTGGCCAGAACTCGACCTACGGAGCTCCAAGGGGAGCTGGAAGCACACAGTCTTGACGCCAAGTGGCTGTATGCCCAGCTCACACCTGGGGTCCCCTGCTTAGAAGGAGGGAGGACATGCTGGGACACGACAGTTCTCTACAACACTGACCGCAGATAACGCCACTACCACTCCAGCAAATGGCCTGGGTAAGAAGTGTCACGCTTCGCCGCAGACGCAAGCATCAGGAAATAGTTCACGACACGGAAAGACGGCAGGACGTCCCGGCACTGCCCTCACCTGTGCTTCCCCCAGCTCTGCACACCCCACCCCCAGCCCCCGAATCTTGAACATAATGGATGGGATCTGTGAGCTATGGGGGCCAGGAACCATGTCATTCCCACAGTGGTGCCACCGTCCACGTCAGCGGGATACAGAACTGTCCCGTGATGTCACTCCGAGGCTATTTCCTGTGACTGAGACAACACGCACGGGAATCGGACGCTATTTATATCATGGGAAAGGCCCGTGGGGCTTCAGATTTAGGTTCAAGGAAAAAGGAATTCACGGGCTGATTACACTGGTTCCCTGGGGACTGAGGATACTAAGCAGCCATAAAGCAATCGGGGCTGCAAAGATTCCCGTTTCGGAAGGAGTAAATCCTATTCCGGTGCAGACAGAGGCGGGCCCTCCGTGCGGTCCAGCCCGCGACCAGCCTTGGGAGCCACCACGCAGCGCGGCACTAAGACTCTGAAGAGGACGCTGGAGATGTTGCTGGCCAGGCCACAGCACCAATTCGGGCCAGCTCCTCCTCGGGACCCTTGGGCCCACCAGCCAGCAGTCAATAGCCACACACTGAAAGCCCCCAGCTAAACCCCCTGGTTGCAGTCTTCTATCTTGTTAGAGACAAGTCACTTCAGGGTTCTTTGATCACTAAGTAGCCTGGGGTACACAGGTCAAGGGGAAGACAGCTAGCACCAAGGGAGCAGACTAAACAAGGCCCCGGCCAGCTGCGCAGGGCGGTGCAGTCTGAGCGCACTGGCAGATGTCCCTGGTAACTCCAGAGGAGAAGGGCTCCAGACACGGGCGGCAGGGACCATGCAGGTTCAGCACCCATGCAGTGTGACACCGATCCCACGTGGCCCTGTCTCCTTGGACCCTTGGCCTGGCCAGGGCTCAGCGGTCGCCCTGCCACAGAAGCCGAGCAAGACTCTGCCCTCGCGGATACAACTGCCTGGCTGGTCTCTCCCCGCAGGTTCAGCAAAGCTTCTCAAAGGCAACCCAATATCAGCCCTTATGTTCTTACCGGGCCTATGTCTCCCACAGTCTTTCTCTGTCTCCCTACACGGCCGGCATACAACTCCGCACAGTGCGCAGTCGGAAAGCCCGGGTGCCGCCTCTGATTCCCGCTTCATACCCCACTTCCCAGCCATCAGACAATCCTACCAGTCCAGCCTCCCAAAGGGGTCCAGAAGCAAACCGTTACTCACCACTTCCGCTGGGCTGCATTACGGGCCCTCTCGCCGACATCGCGACACAGTCCCCTATCTGATCCCACTGCTCCCCTCCTCACAACCCACTCCACCCTCTTTTCTCCACTCAGCAGCCAGAGGAAGGCAGACTCGCAGCAGCCCTTGGCTCTGGAGGAATAGTGAAAGTGTGTCCCAGGTCTCCCTGGACCCAGCTCCAGGAGGCACCCCACCTGCCCCACTGTCCCTACTACCTGCCCCCCGTGCTCCCCCTGCACGGGCATCACTGCCCCTAAACAAACGAGCCAAGTGCTCCTGGGCCTGGCTATTCCCCACCACCCAGGCTGCTCCCTCACTTCTCCAAGGCCGAATCCCCCGGCCACCTCTGCTTTCTACGTGGCTTTACTGCCTACCACTTCTCCCCATGTGACAGAATCTGTTTTTCTTTCCCCGTCTGTGTCTCCTCACTGGAACGGAAGGTCCACTGACACGGCACTTTCCCCGCTAGGAACAGCAGCACCTGCGATAGAACAAATGTTTGTAAAATAAATAATGCTGCACATTGCCCAGTTAGTGTGCAGCACAGGGCTAAACAAACAGCAATAACAGTAACAAAACCCCCAGTCACCTGTCCCAACGTACATAAATTTTTTAAAATTTTTTTTTGACAGGCAGAGTGGACTGTGAGAGAGACAGAGAGAAAGGTCTTCCTTTGCCTTTGGTTCACCCTCCAATGGCTGCCGCAGCTGGCGCGCTGCGGCCGGCGCACCGCGCTGATCCGATGGCAGGAGCCAGGTGCTTCTCCTGGTCTCCCATGGGGTGCAGGGCCCAAGCACTTGGGCCATCCTCCACTGCACTCCCTGGCCACAGCAGAGAGCTGGCCTGGAAGAGGGGCAACCGGGACAGAATCTGGCGCCCCAACCAGAACTAGAACCCGGTGTGCCGGTGCTGCAAGGCAGAGGATTAGCCTAGTGAGCCACGGCGCCAGCCACATAATTGTTTTATAACTAACTTATTTTAAAAGAGAGAGGCATCTTTAATTGCTTGGATGAATTAGGGGAGCACCTACTGTGTCTCAGGCACTACTCGAGTCCTGGAGGTATGGGAATAAGGTAAGGGAGCACCCTGGCTTTTGTGTTTTCATTTTATCTGAAAGGCAGAGAGAGACTGAGACAAAGACAGAGATCTTCCACTTGCTGATTCACTCTCCAAATGCCCACAACAGCCAGGGCTGAGCCAGGCTGAAGCCAGGAGCCCAGAACATCTGGGTCTCTCATGTGTGGGTGGCAGGGAACCAAGCACTTGTGCCGTCTCTTGCTACCTCCTAGGTGTGCATTAGCAGGAAGCTTGTTCGGAACACAAGGCAAAACTCAAACCCAGACACCCTGAGATTGGACGGGGGTGTCCCCAAGCCAAGTCTCAAGCACTGTGCCAAACACCAGCCCAAAGGGCTCGTGAGGTGGAATCTGAAGAAGTTGGAGACAAAATACCCGACATAAGCTACTCAGCACCTGAACAAGATAATGCCAAAGAGCTGTTAACACTGTATTTCAAGAAAGCTTACCTTTGAAGAGGATCAGTAAGAAAAGGCACCTGTTTGGGGCTGGTGTTATGGCACAGTGGGTTAAGCTGCTGGCTGAGATGCCTGTATCCTACATTGCAATGGGTGGGATCGAGTCCTGCCTCGACTTCCTGCCAGCTCCCTGCTAATGTGCACCCAGACAGGCATAAGCTGGCCCTAGTACTCTTGTCTATGACACCCACATAACAGAACAGAATGAAGTTCCTGGCTTCTGGCTTCAGCCTGGCCCAGACCTGACTCTTGGGTCATTTGGGGAGTAAACCGCTAGATGGAAAACCAGTATCTTCCTCTCTTCCTCTCTTCCTCTCTCTCTCTCTCTCTCTCCCCCTGTCCCTGTCCCTGTCCCTTTCTTTCTGTCATTCTGCCTTTCAAATAAATAAAAAATAAACTTTTTAGAAAAATGACTTGCTTTATGCATGGGGACTTCCAAGTCTCATTCTCCCCCCCCCCCATTTTAAATAAAAACTGTACGTTATATATATTATATACTATACTATATTTTACATATATATCAGAGATATTAAGCTAATACAAAGCACTCAGAGCAGCTACTTTATGGCTTCGCCAAAACAATGAGCTATGCTTTGTCCAGTGTCCCTCAGACGCGGGTCACTGACAGTGTCCCCTTGCAGCGCATCCAGAGGCCACCAGGAGAAATCCTCAGACAGCTTCCTCCGGATCTCCCACAGCAGGGTGTGCAGTTCTTTCCGGCCGAGCCTCAAATCTCTGTGGGCGTTTCTAGGCACTGCTGAAGCGCCACACGCTTTTATTTGAGTAGACAATTTTAGTGACAATCCCATATGGATCCCTCCATTCACAAAACTGAATGAAAACACAGAACCCTTTAGAATAAAAATAGACACACTTGGGACTCACAAGGGAAATGTGACGCGTTCTCAGCTTCTGCTCTCCCTGGTGGTGGGAACCCACACTGTCATTTCAGTTTCCTATACACTTGGCAGAACTCTGTGTCCATTTGGAATTGTAATAGCCTGGATTTCAGCGTGGGGAGGAAGGAAGCAGTCAGCAGTCACTACATTCCACCGAAGTGTCCTCCAGCGGAATCCCAAGAAGCCAAAGCTGAAATGTCAACGTTCTCCCCAAGGAAAGCCGTGGCCTCATCTAATGCGTTTACCTGGCCAACGCTCTGCAGCCAGCTCGGGGGGGACTCCCTGGCCTGCTCCTGCTTTGGTAACGTTGCTTTTCTGCAGAATGTTCTGGTTCCTGCATTAGGGTTTGTGATTTTTTTTTTTTTTCCAATCACACACAGATTTTTCAGACTCAATGCCCCAGGCGTTCCAAATTGAAAAATCCAGGTTGTGTGTCTTCCTGCTGCACAGGCTTCCCTCCTGCCTGCTTCCTGGTTGAGGAAGAACTGCAAGGGAGAGGCCGACCATCCTGCCCTCCCCAGCCCCACCTCCTGCTGTCCCAGGCAGACAGAGCTGAATCCTACGGCGGTGGGGGTGGCAGGAGAAGCCCCCCACGAGCACTGAGGTGGCCCAGGAAGAGACGTGTTGCTGGGAGCAACCAACTGACGCTTGCCGAAGGCTCAGCAGGCCTGGAATCTGGTCCTCCCCTACCCCGATCCCATTTCTGGTTCCAGGCGAGTGATTCCCACGCAAACACTTGCACTCCACAAGCAAGTCCTCTCCTCTGCCTTGAGGAAGGCAACCCAGAGGAGAGGAGCAAAGCCCTTGGGAAAAGATGAACAGCAACAAGGCCTCCCCAGGCCCTGGGCCTCCTCATCGGGAGGGCTCCCTCTGGTCCCCACCTGATGCAAAAAATGACACAGCTCTCCCAGCCCACGGCCAAGAGAGACCCTTCCTTCCCCAGCAAAATTATGTAAAAATTTTAAAATTTTGCTTTTCAAAATTTATTTGGCTCTGCGGAACTGATGTCTAAACAATTCTTGGGAAATGAGAAAATCTAACATACAGATGGCTTTCAAATGAAACAAAGCTTTTAATGAACACTCACGTTAAGAACTGATTGAGCTGACACCATGTTAGCTGCTGCAGGCACAGAAGGAGATATTTTCCAATTGAAATTTTGTGAGTTTATTTTCTTATGTTGGAAAATAGATATATTGCAGTATAAGAGATGTATGTATGGTTACAAACACACTATAGCTGTAATAGTTTTTTTTTAGGGTTAAATATTGCCATGGGCCATTAAAACCCAATGGTCCTGAACCCTGTTGTATAGAGTGTACCAGAGACTGGAGATGGGAAGGTCATCAGTCCCCTCTACTAACAAAGAATCCGCACCACGGACACACAGCTACAGCACACCAGGGTCTAGTGAACGGCCAGTTCTGGGGAGGAAGCCTCAGCACGCCCCACGTCCAACAGAAGACCTGCTGGGTTCCAGCCGCCGTCCGCCCTAGGAAGCAGTCATTCCACCCCCCCACCCCCCAGTCCACAGGGACTCTCCTCCGGGCCGTCCTTCCTAAACCACTTGAATCTCATTTCTCCTGCAGCTGACTTTTTTTTTCAAGATGTTAACAATTTCTGTGGAACCATCTGGATGTTATTAAGAAAGTGTCCCGGGTCCTCTGAGGCAGCTGGCTGCGGCCTCTCGCCTTGTTTCCTGTGTCCTGGATGTCTACGTTGACTTTCATAAGAAATTTGGAATATTAGCTTAAAAAAGAAACAGTCAATATTTTTCAGGCGTTGAGCGCTTGCAGCTTAATTTCCCCGGCTGGGACTTGGCTTTGCGAGTCCCCATCCTGGGCCCCTGCTCTGGGCAGGATGAAGCATGTCTGTTTTAAAAACAGAAGGCACCAGTGGTCAGGGCTGAACCAGAAACCCAACCTTTCCTCCCAGTGAGCCTCACCAAAGCTTCCTGATGTGGCTGTTGCATCCCCGCCATTCCCGTACCCCCCAACCCCTGCTCCAAACTGACACCCCGAATCCCTGTCTTAAAGAGAACACCAGCTAGTTCTGTTCTATAAGGGTCCTCCTAGCATCCCTGAACAAAGACAAACATAAGGCTGAGCAGATAAGGACTCCTTCCAAACAAGGGATGAAATGAGAGGGTGGGGCAGCAGGAGACACCACCTGGTTCCTTTCCTAACCATTGGCTGGCAGCAGCGGGGATCTCAACAAAGAAGCTCCCTCCAGTCAGAGACTGAAGAAGAGGTTGGAGCATCAGCTCGCCTCCCTTCCGTTTGTTATCCAACCCCCATGTCCAAGCTTTGGGCTTCTCGCCTTGACCATGCATCTTTTTATTTTATAACAGTCCAAGCTTTTTTTTAAAAAAAAAAAACATACAAGAACAATTCACTTGGGGTGGGCATTTGGTGCAACAGTTCATACACCCACTTGGGACACCTACATCCCATATGGGAGTGCTTAGGTTCAAGTAAGCTCTGGCTCCAATTCCAATCCAGCGTCCTACTAATGCACCTAGGAGAAGTAGTATTCGTTAGCTCAAGCACTGGGGTCTTGGCCTCCACCTGGGAGACCCAGATTGAGCTCCAGGCTCCTGGCGTTAGCTTAGCCCAGCTCTGGCCATCACAAGCATTTGGTTCATCATGCTTTATCACATATCTGTACTCCATTCCTTTTTCTGACTGACTTATATTACATAGATATACATTACATCTATTCATTTGTCAGTTGATGGACATCTAGATTGTTTTATATCTTTTTTAAAAAAGTAAAAGTCCAATCTGGGCCTATACACCGCAGTTGGTTGTCATGTCTCTAGCTTCCTTTCATCTAGATTCTGCAACATTAATTCTAGAATGTCACTCCAGAGCCTAGAACATTTTCCCCATCTTTTATTTATTTTCATCTTTTAAAACGGTAATGATTTTTAAGCGTCCAGACTGGTTGTCCTGGAGAATCTTCTTCCATATTTGTGGCACTGTGACATGCTCTAGGTTAGACAGTTTGGGCAATCAGACCACACAGGTGAGTGTGTGCACTTCTCATTGCATCACATGAAGAGGCACTGGATATCAGTTTGTCTCAATCAATCACTGAGTCTAAGTTTAGTTATTTAGTTCCATGGCATGGTACCAGCTCCTCCCACCAAAAAGATCTCATCTTTTCTTGGTATAATATTAAAGTAAGAAACACTAATATCAGTCATGTTTAAGACTGCTTGAGTAATTTGTTCCCTAACAGTCTTTAACCAATGGCTTTGGCACCCAGTGGAGATCACTGCTGGAATCCATTCTTTATTACAATGGCATTATTAAACAGGAACTACCTGATTTTTTGACTCTGCAATTTTTTCCACATACACACACTGACATTCTGTGTCCTCCTCCCACACACACCAAGGTTTCCCTACTCCACACCATCTTTTTAATCACTACTGTGAACTCAAAAATTGTTTTCAAAATTCAGTGTGCTATAAACAACACCACTGTCACCATCATTATTACTATAAACAGTATCACCGCTATTATATTTCTGATCCGGATCCCATATTTGGGAAGTGGGATTCACTTTGGGCTCGCCCATTGTCTTCTTTCCATGTTCCAGTCAGGCTTAAGCAGGCCTTCGCTTTGTGACCTTAGAGACAGGAGAAAATCCAAGTGTTTTTTCTCTCCTGTCTTACAGTCACTCAAGACTTCACTTACAACAGCAGACGTGTGAGCTGCTCGCTGTCTTTCTGCACACAGGCTGGGCCCCTCCAACTCAGTTCTGATACCCTTAACCTGCACAGTGTCGACCCCAGAGGTTAAGGGTTCAGCTCCACACTACCCCCGCCGCACTGAGATGCCAATCACAAGCCTCGGGTTGAGATTTGTGCTTCTGACCCACTGGCTACAATAAATCAGGATGCCCATATTTCTTTCCCTTGGGGTTGAATCATTTGCTGGAACAGCACAAAGAATTCAAGGGAAACACATTACTTACACTTACCCATTCATTACAAAGAATACAGGATACAAATGAACAGCCAAAAGAAGAGGTGCACAGGGTCAGGTGTGGAAAGGCCCCGAGTGCAGGAGCTTCTGCCCCCGTGGAAGCAGCCCACAGACCCTCCCAGCTTATGGATGAGTTCTCTGGAAGCTCCCCAAACCCAGTCTTGTTGGACTTTGAAGGAGGCTGCATCACACAGGCCTGGCTGACTGCATCATTGGCCAGCGGTGGTGACTCTGATCTTCAGCCTGTCTCACTTTGCTCAGGTTGAGGGGGTAGGAATGAAAGTCCCAACCCTCGAACAGCGTGGTTGGTTCCCCAGGCAATCAGCTCCCCAACCTGCAGTTACCTGGGGACTTTCCAACAACCACCTCATTAACATAAACTCAAAGGGGTAAAGCAAAAATGAAAGGTCAAATGACATTTTTAAAAATTTATTTATTTGAGGAAACCTGTTGAAGTGAAATGGACACTATGGGAAACGGTGACTTGATCAGCATAGCCCTGACTGTTAATGAACAACTTAATACATTATCCCTCTTAGTAGTTTTTTTGTCTGTTCTACTTAATATGACTGGTTTAATTCTGTAATTAATACAGTTATTCTTAAGTGTTGAAATTTAACTGAAATGTGATCCCTGTTAAACATAAGAGTGGGAATAATAGAGGGAAGAGATGTATAATTTGGGACATGCTCAAGCTGACTTGCCCCAAATGGTAGAGTTAGAAACATACCAGGGGATTCCAATTCAATCCCATCAAGGTGGCATGTACCAATGCCATCTCACTATTCCAAGTGATCAATTTCAGTTCACAATTGATCATAATGAAAGGACTAAGAGTCAAAGGGAGCACATAAACAAGTCTAGTACCTGCTAACACTAACCGATAGAATAAATAAAGGGGAGAGTGATCCAACATGGGAAGTGAGATACTCAGCAGACTCACAGAATGGCAGATGTCCTAAATAGCACTCTGGCCTCAGAATCAGCCCTAAAGGCATTCGGATCTGGCTGAAAAGCCCATGAGAGTATTTCAGGCATGGAAAGCCAAGACACTCTGGCAAAAGATCTCTGTGAGTGAGATCCCAGTGGAAAGAACAGGTCTTCAAAGAAGGAGGTACCTTTCTCTGAAGGGAGGAGAGAACCTCCACTTTGACTATGACCTTGTCTAAACAAGATAAGAGTCGGAGAACTCAGAGGGCTTCCATAGCCTTGGAAACTCATGACTGGAGCATGACTGATGCCATAGACAGGAGTGTCAATTGGTAAAGTCAACAACAAGAGTCACTGTGCACTTACTCCTCATGTAGGATCTCTGTCCTTAATGTGCTGTGCATTGAGATTTAATGCTATAACGAGTACTCAAACAATATATTTCACTTTGTGTTTCTATGGGGGTGCAAACTGTTGAAATCCTTACTTAATGCATACTAAACTGATCTTCTGTAAAAAAAAAAAAAAAAGAAATTATCAATTCCTAACTTGACTCTCACTGGGATTAAACATGACAATAGGTCTGATCTGATTTCATCATCATTTAAAGAAAATCATCTATTATTTTTCACTTTATGTTTCTGTGTGGGAGCAAACTGTTGAAATCCTTACTTAATGTATACTAAGCTGATCTTCTGTATATTAAGATAATCAAAAATGAATCTTGATGTGAATGGAAGGGGAGAGGGAGTGGGAAAGGGGAGGGTTGTGGGTGGGAGGGACGGTATGGGGTGGAAGCCATTGTAATCCATAAGTCGTACTTTGGAAATTTATATTCATTAAATAAAAGTAAAAAAAAAAAGCAGAAAAAAAATTTATTTATTTGAAAGGCAGCATACAGAGAGAGAGGGAGAGAGCTCCTCCACCCACTGGTTCACTCCACAAATGGCGGCAAGCACCTAGGGCTGGACCAGGTCAAAGCCAGGAGCCAGGAGCCCATGGACTCGGGCCATTTGGTGCTGTGTTTTCCAGGCACGTTAGCAGGGAGCAGGATGGGAAGCGGAGCAGCCAGGACTCAAACCGATGACCACACAGGATGTCAGCATTGCAAGCAGCAGTTTAACCTGCTGAACCAAAATGCTGGACCCGAAAAATCAAATATTTTAAGAAAAGATCTCTTCTTCCTCTTGTCACTTCAGAAATGACGAGGGTTTTAGGAGTTATAAGCAAGGAACTGGGGATAAAAACCAATATATGGCTGGCGCCACGGCTCACTAGGCTAATCCTCCAACTGCGGCACCAGCAACCTGGGTTCTACTCCCGGTCGGGGCACCGGATTCTGTCCCGGTTGCCCCTCTTCCAGTCCAGCTCTCTACTGTGGCCCAGGAGTGCAGTGGAGGATGGCCCAAGTCCTTGGGCCCTGCACCCGAATGGGAGACCAGGAGAAGCACCTGGCTCCTGCCTTCGGATCAGCACAGCGCACCGGCTGCCAGCGGCCATTGGGGGGTGAACCAGTGGAAAAAAGGAAGACCTTTCTGTCTCTCTCTCACTGTCTAACTCTGCCTGTCCCCCAAAAATATATACATATATATACTTAAATTTCCACAGTATCACTGTGACAACATGAGATTGTTCAGACTCCTTTTGTACCTAAGCTACTCCAAATCTGAAATATTCAGTTTTTCAACAAGGTCTGGTTTCTTTTAGTGAAAATGGTACTTAGAGACCATGATCTGGGGGCTAGATGTGCTCACTGGTACTGGCTTGTCTCAAGAGTCTCTGCCTGAATGACTCAGCATTTATTTAAACCTTGCACAGTAACACTTCCTGTGAGGTTTACCTGAGGATCAGTTAGTCAGTAACACTTAGAACATATTCAATGTGTGCTAAATATCATAGGTCTAAAAATGAACTCTCTTTTTGTACTTACAAAGTACTCAAAACCTCTGTATGAGGTGGTTTAAATGCAGGACTTAATCCTTGCAAGAACAATGACACAGGCAGTATTATTTTATATTAAATGTCTTGAATATACTGTTTTCTTCCTATAGCATTTATTTATCTATTTTTAAAGATTTATTTATTTATTTGAAAGGTAGAGTTACAGAGAGGCAGAGGCAGATTGAGAGAGAGAAAGGGCCTCCAGTCCAACCACTGGTTCACTCCCTAAACAGCTTCAATGGCCAGAGCTGGGCTGACAGGAAACCAGGAGCCAGGAGCTTCACCTGCTATGCCACAGGGCTGGCCCTAGGCATTAGTATTTATCCCTATTTAGCAAATGAGGTAAATAAGGTCAGACAGTTCAGTGACCTCTCAGAGGTCATAGTGGCAGAGAAGGGACTTGAATCTAAAACCTACTCTCCACAGTGCCCGGGATGTAGATGCTGGATACCATGAGGCCCCAGTCTGAGCCACCCTGCCTAGGAGTCACTCACTGCATGCAGGGAATGGTACAGTCAGCCCTACAAGAGTCAAATCTAACACTCAGGAGCTCATTTGCTTCTCCACTAGATAACACATAGGTGGCCAGTACTGTCCTGAGGAGCTGTGTTTGGGGGAATTCCAGACCTAGGCAGAGGAATTCTAGGTCCAGGGCAGAAAGCAGCCACCACTGGCTGTAGCCTCCAGGCTGACCAAAGCTACTGGGCCCTCAAACCAACCAGGTGATGCCGTGCAGGCACCTCACCCAGGGCATCTCACTGATGCATCGGGGCCGGACGCTGGCTTCGTTCACCCACGTCCTGAAGTGCACATTGCCTTATTCCCTAACTCAACTTCTTCAGCAGACAAGCAGAGCCAGTGGGCCGGGTCAGGCTAGGTCTCGTCTCACCACCTGTGCCCTTGAGGACCACCACGACGAAGCAGAGAGGGAATGTGCAGGCCTCAGGGCTGGGCCCTCCACTACAGGTTTGTGGCTCCTTCGTGGTTTCACCAAACCAGTTCCCTCGTCACGCAACCTCCTTAAAAATCCCAAAACACCCTCACTGAGCGGCAGCAGCAGTTCTTGAGACCCCTTCATCTGTCGCCAGATTAAATTTTCTCTTCCTTTACCTTCAAACCTTTCCTCATTATTGTGACTGGGCCCCAGGGGCAGGGACCAAGCTCTGGGTAACAATTTCAGGTCTGCATGATACTTAGGTGACATTAGGCCAGAAGCAACCACAGGGAACTGTAAGCACGCCTTCAAGCTTGCCCCCACACTTGGGCGTCTCACAGCCTACCTGGAGTGGGTGTATCACAGCCTACCTGGGAAGTGGGTGTATCACAGCCTACTTGGGAAGTGGGTGTATCACAGCCTACCTGGAGTGGGTGTCTTACAGCCTGCCTGGGAAGTGGGTATAACACAGCCTACCTGGGAAGTGGGTGTAGCACAGCCTACCTGGGAACTGGGTGTATCACAGCCTACCTGGGAAGTGGGTGCATTACAGTCGACCTGGGAAGTGGGTATAACACAGCCTACCTGGGAAGTGGGTGCATCACAGCCTACCTGGGAAGTGGGTGTCTCACAGTCGACCTGGGAAGTGGGTATAACACAGCCTACCTGGGAAGTGAGTGTATCACAGCCTACATGGGAAGTGAGTGTATCACAGCCTGCCTGGGAAGTGGGTGCATCACAGCCTACCTGGGAAGTGGGTATAACACAGCCTACCTGGGAAGTGGGTGCTTCACAGCGTATCTGGGAAGTGGGTGCATCACAGCCTACCTGGGAAGTGAGTGTATCACAGCCTACCTGGGAAGTGGGTGCATCACAGCCTACCTGGGAAGTGAGTGTATCACAGCCTACCTGGGAAGTGGATGCATCACAGCCTACCTGGGAAGTAGGTGTATCACAGCCTACCTGGGAGTGGGTGTCTTACAGCCTGCCTGGGAAGTGGGTATATCACAGCCTACCTGGGAAGTAGGTATAACACAGCCTACCTGGGAAGTGGGTGTATCACAGCCTACCTGGGAAGTGGGTGCATCACAGCCTACCTGGGAAGTGAGTGTATCACAGCCTACCTGGGAAGTGGGTGCATCACAGCCTACCTGGGAAGTGGGTGTCTCACAGTCTACCTGGGAAGTGGGTATAACACAGCCTACCTGGGAAGTGGGTGTCTCAAAGTCTACCTGGGAAGTGGGTATAACACAGCCTACCTGGGAAGTGGGTGCCTCACAGTCTACCTGGGAAGTGGGTATAACACAGCCTACCTGGGAAGTGGGTGCTTCACAGCATATCTGGGAAGTGGGTGAATCACAGCCTACCTGGGAAGTGAGTGTATCACAGCCTACCTGGGAAGTGGGTGTATCACAGCCTACCTGGGAAGTGGGTGCATCACAGCCTACCTGGGAAGTGGGTGTCTCACAGTCTACCTGGGAAGTGGGTGTCTCACAGTCTACCTGGGAAGTGGGTGTCTCACAGTCTACCTGGGAAGTGGGTATAACACAGCCTACCTGGGAAGTGGGTGTCTCACAGCCTACCTGGGAAGTGGGTGTATCACAGCCTACCTGGGAAGTGGGTGCATCACAGCCTACCTGGGAAGTGGGTATAACACAGCCTACCTGGGAAGTGGGTGCTTCACAGCATATCTGGGAAGTGGGTGAATCACAGCCTACCTGGGAAGTGGGTGCATCACAGCCTACCTGGGAAGTGAGTGTATCACAGCCTACCTGGGAAGTGAGTGTATCACAGTCTACCTGGGAAGTAGGTGTATCACAGCCTACCTGGAGTGGGTGTCTTACAGCCTGCCTGGGAAGTGGGTGTCTCACAGTCTACCTGGGAAGTGGGTGTATCACAGCCTACCTGGGTAGTGGGTGCTTCACAGCATATCTGGGAAGTGGGTGCATCACAGCCTACCTGGGAAGTGGGTGTCTCACAGCCTACCTGGGAAGTGGGTGTATCACAGCCTACCTGGAGTGGGTGTATCACAGCCTACCTGGGAAGTGGGTGTCTCACAGTCTACCTGGGAAGTGGGTATAACACAGCCTACCTGGGAAGTGGGTGTCTCACAGCCTACCTGGGAAGTGGGTGTCTCAAAGTCTACCTGGGAAGTGGGTATAACACAGCATATCTGGGAAGTGGGTGCATCACAGCCTACCTGGGAAGTGGGTGCATCACAGCCTACCTGGGAAGTGGGTATAACACAGCCTACCTGGGAAGTGAGTGTATCACAGCCTGTCTGGGAAGTGGTATGCTCACTGTAAGCCACCTTTGAGAAACAGACAGACAGAAAGGGGCACGAGACACACACAGCTGGTAAATCCCTCCGCCTTCCTGACCTGTAAGAGGAGACAAAGTCCACGCTGACAGAGCACGCACGGCTGTACCGCACAGAAAGCTACTACAGGGTTAGGTCACGTGGTAGCACGGAGCAGAGGCCTCTGATGAGCAGCAAAGCTCTTTCTAACAGGAGGAAGTGGTTCTCAAATCCAACTGAGTGCAGGTCCCAACACAAGGGGAAGCGTGCGTGCCGGAGCTGGGGTGCAGACGCCCCTGCCCGAGACACGGCGACCCAGCAGGGTCAGAGCTGAGAACACGACATCCCGAGCACAGCGCCCTGGCGGGCCGAACCCTCTGCACTGAAGGCAACAGCAAAGGGCTCGGCAGCCAGGTCTTTCTGACCTTCTCCTGTCCTGTCTCCGGCCCCTCACTCTTGCCTGCAGCAAGCCACACAACCTAGAAATGTCATTCTCTCCTCCACACTCATTTCAGAGGGGTCCTGACCCACACGCAGGAGGAAGGAATGCTGTAGAGAGACCAGCAAGAATGTGGACAGACAGGCTGCTGCATTTTCCTCCTGAGCCCATCACCATTAGATCACACACACACCATCCCACCACGCTCCTACACGGCTGTCCGTTCTCCAAGGAAGGCAACATCAAGACAGCTTTCCCTGGGTCTTTGGGTCATCATTCCTGAACGTTTCTGTGTGTGAAACTTTGATCACATAAATTTATTGGGGGTGTGTCACGGTGCAGTGGCTTAAGCTGATGCTTGCAATGCCAACATCCCAGTGAGTGCCAGTTTTAGTCCCAGATGCTCTGTTTTTTGATCCAGCTTCCTGCTAATGCATCTAGGACGGCAGAAAATGATGGCCCATGCACTTGGCCCCTGTCACCCATGTGAGAAAGCAGGATGCAGGGGTTAGCACTGTGGATCAGCCAGTTAAAGCCCCGGCCTGCAGAGCAGGCATCCCATGTGAGCACTGGTTCCAGTCCTGGCTGCTCCACTTCCAATCCAATTCTCTGCTATGGCCTGGGAAGGCAGCAAAGTATGGCTCAAGTCCTTGGCTTCACCCACATGGGAGACCCAGAAGAGGCACCTGACTTCAGCCTGCCCCAGCCTTGGTCGTTGTGGCCATTTGGGGAGTAAACCAGCGGATGGAAGACCTCTCTCTCTGCCTCTACCTTTCTCAGAAACTTTGCCTTTCAAATAAATAAAATACATATTTTATTTTTTTAAAGGGTTATTTTATGTATTTGAAAGAGTTACAGAGAGAGGTAGAGACAGAGAGAGAGAGGTCTTCCATCCGCTGATTCACTGCCCAGATGGCTGCAACAGCCAGAGCTGCACCAATCCGAAGCCAGGAACCAGGAGCCTCTTCCGGGTCTCCCACATGGGTGCAGGGGCCCATGGACTTGGGACATCTTTTACTGCTTTCCCAGGCCATAGCAGAGAGCTGGATCGGAAGAGGAGCAGCTGGGACTAGAACCAGTACCCATATAGGATGCCAGCGCTTCAGGCCAGGGCTTTAGCCCGCTGTGCCACAGCATTGGCCCCAAAAATGCATCTTTTAAAAAAGAAACAAACAAACCAGGATGGAGTTCCTGGCTCCTGGCTTCAGCCTGGCCCAGACCTGGCTGTTGTGTCCTTGGGGAGCAAACCAGCACTGTAATACATGTAATACTGTCACTTTGCCCTCCAAAGAAATAAATAAATCTTTTAGAAAAATAAATTTGGTATACCTTCCTCTTGCTAATCTGCCATTAGCTACAGAATTGTCAGCCGTAACCCTTATGATGGGTGAGGAAAGGTATCAAACTCTTTTGGCCCTGTGGTGGCCTGGGGTGGGCTCCAAGGATGTGCATTTTAACATATTTCCAAGTGGTTCTGATGCAGGTGGCTCACAGACCACTCTTGGAAACACTCTCACGTAAAGGATGTCAGATGATGAGAAAAGAGATTACAATCCCACGCTTGGAACCACGTGCACATCTTTTTACATTCACTCCTGGCACCTGCCTGCTGTTTCTCTGTCTCTGCCTCATCCTCTCACTACATTTCTCCTAGCTTCAGCTCCGGCGTCCTGCCCTCGACACACCTTCCCACTGTCATCAACCTCCACCCCTCTCTGCTGCTCCCATCACCACCTCTGATTCTGTGCAGCACACATGCACCTGACCATTACGTAACGTCCCTTGGTAATTGCACACCTGGTGCCTGCCTCCCTTGTTGGCATGGCGGCCTTTTCCACAAGTCCAGCACCCAGCACAGGATCTGCTGCGTGGTGGACAATCAGTAAATGTCTATTGAACAAATTCACTAATTTAGAAATGGAAAACCATACTATATTACTAAACAAAGACTGGGGATAGGCATTTAGCTGGTTAAGATGCCTGCACCCAGGCCCTGCCTCCTGGCTCCAGCTTCCTGCTAACGCAGACCCGGAGAAGAGGCGGAAATGGCTCAAGTGATTGGGTCCTTGTCACCTGGACTGAGTTCCAGCCTCCCAAGTTCTGCCCTGGCCTACCCCCAGGGACTGCAGGCATTCGGGATATGAGCCAGGAGATGAGAGGTCTCAGTCGGTCTCACTCTCCTTCTTTCTCTGCCTTTCAAATAAATAAATTACCCAAAAAAAGAGACTGAGCAGAATGCAGAATTCATCAACAATGCATACAGACCAAAACTCATTACCAACATGAATAATTGGATACTCCACTTCCTGTTCCCATCATCCTTCCTGGGGTCCTTGGAAAGATAGTTTTCATAAAGGAAATTGCACTTTTAATGGCAAATTTGGGGACAATCTGCTCAGAATAGGCAGGAATTCATAATGAAATTAGGGCCCTCTGCTCCGGCCTCTCCCCCACTTCCTCCCCGGCTGGCTTCGGCTGTCATCTCACACTGAAGCTGCAGCGTTCTCTCCTTCCTGCCCCTGCCAATTTTGTACCAGCAGTACCAGGCAGGGACGCGCTGGCAGGGAGGAGGGGGTGCTTCCCTTGGGCCAACTTTACTTGCATGTGTTCCCCAAGTCACATGCATTTTCATCTGTGCATTTATCTCCATGCTGAGTGGGGCCCTTCAAGCTCCTTTACGGTGTAACCTCAGGCCAAGTGAGCATAGAATTTCACAACCAGAGTTTATGCGCATGTATTTATGGCAAGGTGGGAGGCAGGATTGTTTTGTTTTAAATATTTGTTTCTCCAAATTGGTCGCTGACTCTGTCTGGAAAAACTGAAAGAATCCATGTGAAGGAGTGAGGAACCATTTCTACACAGGCGTCCAGGCAACAGCAGAGAGCTCAGTGCACGTGTGGGCCCTGCGACCCAAGTTCATGCAGTGTCCCTCCCCAGGCACACAAGGGTCAGGGAGAACAAAGACTCGGGGAATTTTCAGTTCTTCAACAGGAACTAGATGAAAAGACATCCTGGTCTCTGTGGCCTGCTCATCTGAGAAAAATGCACAATTCTTACAAATCTAGGCGTTTTCCTTTGAAATTCTCTTCGGTTCTGGCACTGCCCTAAATTCAGAACTGACAAGGCCAGGGCTGGTGGTGCCCCAGCGCCGGGAGGGGGTCTTTCCCCCAGTACAGTGTGGCTCTGTCAGAAGCAGGATGGGGCCGCGGCTCGCTGGGCTCTGGTCCCGGCTGGGCCGAGTGACGCAGAACACGGAACACCTCTCCGTGCCTCAGCGTCCTCAGCTGTAACAAGGGATACCGACACACGCTCGGAACAATAGCGGGTGCTTTGGAAGACCGATGTGAGGCCAAGAGGGAGATGCACGTAGACGACTTAGCCTAAGGCCTGCCATAGGCTGAGTCAGCAGCTGCCACTCCAGGATTCAAAGGAGGTTCTGGGCTTTAACACGCACACCGACGCGACCTCCTAGGGTCGGGATAACAAATCCACATTGCAGGGCTGCCGTCCTCACGTAAGGTCGCCCAGCACCCACTGGGTGTTTGTAAGATTGAGGAGCTGCTTCCTGCTGTGCCACATTGCAGCCCTATCTTAGAGAAACCAAAGATATATGTCCAGTTACCTGTAAACAGAACCACTAAGGCTGGGCCAGGCAGGGGCCAGGAGCAAGAGCTGCCACAGAGGCGTCAAGGACCCAGCTCCTTGAGTTCTAACCTGCTGCCTCCCAGGGAGCGCCCGAGCAGGAAGCTGGACTTTGGGAGCGGAGCTGGAACCAGAACCCAGGCACTCTGATGTGGGATGCGGGCTTCCCAAGCAGCATCTCAACCGTTGTGCCAGGCACCTGCCAATGCACTGCTCCTTTTAGGAGGTTCCTGGCAGCAGGGGAAACCATGCTGGCTCCCCTTGTTTGCAGAGCTCCCTGCAATCCTGTAACACGGCCTACAACCAGACTGGAACTCTTTGCCGACCGCCTCTCAGTGAGCTCAGGGAGGTGAGACCCAGCCATGCGCTGAATAACCAGGAGGAGCTCATCAGGCCTTCAGAGGCCAGGCAAGGACAGGGGAAAGAGCAGGAGATCCTGGGTAACCCAAGTCCAACACACAAAAAGGCAAGGAGGAGGAGAAATACCACGGGGGATCAGCACAGCGGCGAGCTCAGCGGATACGGCCGGAGCTCAGAGCCCACGGGAGAGGGGCAAACTCAGCCAGGGCCGGGGTCCACCTGGCCTGAATGCCATGCTCAGAGAGGCGGGCTTTATTTAATCAGAAGTGGGTTTGGAAGTGGAAAAGAAATGGGAAAGAGGAAGACAGACAGCCCAAGTGTGGCGTGCAATCAGGCGACCTGAGCAAGGGGGACAGTGGGGAGGCTGCTGTTAGAGTCCCAAAGAGAGGCGAGGCGCATTTTAAAGGCACTGGTTAGGGATGAGACTAGAACGTGCTGAGCGCCCGTGAAGACCCGCAAGCTCACTTGCCCTCCCAACAGTGCTTTGAGGGTCACTGCCATGGTCATCCCAACTTCAGGGAGTGGAAACAGAGGCTCTGAGAGGTTACGGAACTCACCAGTCACAGGATGACACAAGCAGAGCTAGGACTGGAATCCAAGGTTGTCGCACTGCGAAACGCCTTTCCTTCTGCCACACACACGCACAGAAAGGGAGAGGGGAAAGGCCCGAGCAGCCGAGCATGGGGCTCAGGTGTCTCGCTCAAGGGGCAGGATGACTGATAGGGCCACGAATCGAGATGCGCAAGGACAGACAGGCGGGGAAGGAGACGCTCTGAGCTTGGGTTTTTTTTTTTTTTTTTTTTTTTTTTACAGGCAGAGCTAGACAGTGAGAGAGACAGAGAGAAAGGTCTTCCTTCCGTTGGTTCACCACCCAAATGGCCGCTGTGGCCGGCGCGCTGTGCCAATCCGAAGCCAGGAGCCAGGTGCTTCTCCTGGTCTCCCATCGGGTGCAGGGCCCAAGCACTTGGGCCATCCTCCACTGCCTTCCCGGGCCACAGCAGAGAGCTGGACTGGAAGAGGAGCAACCAGGACAGAATCCAGCGCCCCGACCAGGACTAGAACTTGGGGTGCCAGCGCAGCAGGCGGAGCATTAGCCTAGTGAGCCGCAGCGCCGGCTGAACTTGGCTTTCTTGACGGGACATCTTGCTGGTGCCACCCAGCAGCTAAGTGTAAATACAAAGGGAACGGGAATGGGCACAAAGAAGAAACCTCCTGGCTAAAGCAGAGAAGAGATGAAGTCAGATGTGTGTGATGAGAGCTGGGCCTGGAACTCCAGGGAACACTGACTGGTAAGGGGCTGCTAACCGAGGGAGAGAAGCCAGATGAGGAGTCAGAGACGTAACAGTCTGAGAAACTCCGAGAAAGTTACGGCAGGAGACCAGGAAGCAAGGGTTCTGAGAGGGCCAACTGGTCAACAGTGTCTAATTCAGCTAAGAAGTCAGTTAAGGAAAGGAATGAAGAGTTCCTGGGATTCAGCGATTAGGAGGTCACCATGGTGAGAACTCGGGAAACACTCAGCTCACCACTGGGAGGGACAGAGGCAGAGTGACCCAGAGGAAACAGAAAGGACTCACAAGACTTGTGCTGGTCTAACATGCAGGGCACAGAGTGGGCATTCAACCTAGGGCCGAAGACACTGGCTAAGACGCCTTTGTTCTCCGGTGGAATGCCTGGGGCTGACACCCAGTTCTGGCTCCTGACTCTAGGTTCCCACTAACACAGCAGCGAGGGCTCAGCTGGCTGGGGTCCTGTCTCTCCTGTGGGAGACCTGCAGTTTCCTAGATCCTAGCTTCAGCTTGGCCCAGCCCATTTCTGGCCATGCTGGGCACCCAGGGGGTGAACCAGTGAAAGGGCGCATTCTCATATACTCTCTCTCTCTCTCAATCTCTCTGCCTCTCAAATAAATAAATTTTAAAAAACATATGAAACATAAGCATGTTTATAGGTGCAGGGGAGAAGCCAATAGAGAGGTAGGGGCCAAATCACAAGAGAGACCAGAGACTTGGAGGAGGGAATGGGAGGAGCAGAACTCAGAGCACTAGGATCTGAGGCTAAAATTTAGTAAAAAAGCTGCAGTTCATTAAGATAGAGCATTTTCAGGCGGGTGCTGTGGCACAGCAGGCTAAGCCTCTGCCTGTGGTGCCGGCATCCTATATGGGTGCTGGTTTATGTTTCGACTGCTCCTCTTTCGATCCACCTCTCTGCTAATGTCCTGGGAAAGCAGCAGAAGATGGCCCAAATGCTTAGGCCTCTGTACCCATGTGGGAGACCTGGAAGAAGCTCCTGGCTTCAGGTTGGCCCATCTCTAACCATTGTAGCCATTTGGGGAGAGAACCAGCAGATGGAAGACCTCTCCCACTGTATATAACTCTGCCTCTGAAATAAATGAAATCTTTTTTATAAAGATTTTATTTATTTATTTATTATTTATTTATTTATTTATTAGACAGGAAGAGTTACAGAAAGTGAGACAGAGAGAGAGACAGAGAGAAAGGTCTTCCTTCCGTTGGTTCACCCCCCAAATGGCCACAATGGCCTGAGCTGTGCCAATCTGAAGCCAGGAGCCAGGAGCCTCTTCCTGGTCTCCCATGTGGGTACAGGGCCCAAGCACTTGGGCCATCCTCCATTTCCTTCCCAGGCTACAGCAGAGAGCTGGACCAGAAGAGGAGCAACCAGGACTAGAACCGGTGCCCACATGGGATGCTGGCGCCACAGCAGGAGGATTAACCTAGTGCACCACGGTGCCAGCCCTTAAATAAAATCTTAAAAAAATATGGCATTTTCATTAACTGCCACATAGGAAGTAACATACAAAGAGAATAGAGATGAAGCCCTGAGACAGACTGTGTGCGTATGTCTAAGAATTTAGTAAACAAAATAAGGATGTGGTTTCAAACCAGTGGGGAACAAAAAGCTTATTCAACAAATGGTCTAATATATCTGTTGAAGTATTTAGGAAAGAATTTGGATTCTTACATCTTACAATACACAGAAACAACTTCAAGGAGGGCTGAAGATTGAAATCGATGGCATGAAATCACACACCCAGATACAAAGGGAAAGAGTGGCACGGTCTCGGATGGGGTGCCCCCCCATGTGCACCAGTGTTGTCTCAGCGGCACTTGAATGTGCAGAGGTGGGCCCTGGTTGGTAAATGGGGGGCTGGGGACACGGCTGTGGGCTAGGGGTACACCTATTGCAAACAGATCAGAGGAAGGAGTGGACAGATGCTGACGGGAGGGACAGGGCGGGAGTGAGGAGTCCCCGCCTGCCACCCCGAAGGGTCAAGGGCAGAGCACGCAGCCGCAGAAGCGGTCGCCACCCCGCCTACTCGACGCCTCCTTGTCTCCCTAAGACTCATCCCATAAGTGAGAAGTCAGGACTCAGAAGCAGTGCAGAGGGAGCACTGTGACAACGGCAGTGGCAGTCTCTGAACCTGAGTCCCCACACACAGAGAACAAATTCAAAAAAGCATGAGGGGCCAGCACTGTGGTGCAGCAAGTAAAGCCACTGCCTGCAGTGCCAGCATCCCATATGGGTAACAGTTCAAGTCCCAGCTGCTCTACTTCCTATCCAGCTCTCTGCTATGGCCTGGGAAAGCAGTAGAAGATGACCCAAGTCCTTGGGTCCCTGCACCCATGTGGGAGCCAGGAAGAAGCTCCTGGCTCCTGGCTTCGGATCAGCACAGCTCTGGCCGTTGTGGCCAGTTGGAGAATGAACCAGTGGATGGAAGACCTCTCCCTCTGCCTCTCCTTCTCTCTCTGTGTAACTCTGACTTTCAAATAAATAAATAAATCTTAAAAAAAAAAAAAAAAGGCATGGAAGACACTGACAGTGAAACTTGGCATTGTGTGTGAAACATGGCAGGAAATCCTTTGCAGTTCTTCGCCTCAGGAGCTGGCATCCACCCCTCCATGATTTGTACGTGGGCTGGCCTTGTGCCTGCTCCCAGCAATGGGATGCGCTAGAAGTGCAGTGGCATGACTCTGCAGCCTGGACCTTGGAGGTTTGGTGTGCAACCTGACTCCCCACCCTAAGAGGGACATGCCTCCGGGAGATCAGATACTGTTAAAATGTTACCTTAAATTATGTATTTCTGTTTTATTTGAAAGGCACACAGACAAAGATCTTCCATCAACTAGATCACTTACCAAATGCATGCAACAACTGGGGCTGAGCCAGGCCAAAATCAGGAACCCAGGCCTCAACCTGGGTTCTCCCACACAGGTGACAGGGACCCAAGTACTTGAGATATCGCCTACTGCTCCCCAGGGCGCACATGAGCAGGAAGCTGCATGGGAAGCAGAACAGCCCTTGTTGGCACCAGGCGCTCTTATATGGGTTCAGGAGTCCCAAGTGGCACCTTAGCTACTGCACAAAATGCCCATCCCAAAACAGTACCTCCCAATGACAGGGGATGGTTTAAATATTTCAAAAACTAAATGAAGCCAGTCCCTGTGTGGTGGCACTAGGGACCAAGCTCCCTGCTAATGTGCCTGGGAACGCAAAAAGAAGGCAGCCCAAGTACCTGGGCCCCTGCCACCCATGAGAGATTCAGATGAAGTTCTGGTCTCCTGGCTTCGGCCTGGCCCAGCTCCAGCTATTGTGGTCATTTGGGGACTGAACCAGCAGATGGAGAATTGATCTCTTTTTTTTTTTTTTTTTAAAGATTTTATTTATTTATTTACTTGAGAGGTAGTTACAGACAGTGAGAGGGAGAGACAGAGAGAAAGGTCTTTCTTCCTCTGATGCACTCCCCCAAATGGCCACAATGGCCAGAGCTGCGCCAATTCGAAGCCAGGAGCTAGGAGCTTCTTCCAGGTCTCCCACGCGGGTACAGGTGCCCAAGGAATTCATCTTCTACTGCTTTCCCAGGTCACAGTACAGAGCTGGATGGGAAGAGGAGCAGCAGGTACATGAACCAGCAAGCACCCATGTGGGACGCCAGTGCCACAGGCAGAGGATTAACCTACTGCGCCACAGAGCAGGTCCCTGATTTCTTTCTATTTCTTTCTCCTTCTCTCTCTCTCTCTTTTTTTTTTTTTTTTTTTTTTTTTTTTTTTTTTTTTTGACAGGCAGAGTGGACAGTGAGAGAGAGAGAGAGAGAGACAGAGAGAAAGGTCTTCCTTTGCCTTTGGTTCACCCTCCAATGGCCACCACGGCCGGTGCGCTGCAGCCAGCGCACCGCGCTGATCTGATGGCAGGAGCCAGGAGCCAGGTACTTCTCCTGGTCTCCCATGAGGTGCAGGGCCCAAGCACCTGGGCCATCCTCCACTGCACTCCCGGGCCACAGCAGAGGGCTGGCCTGGAAGAGGGGCAACCGGGACAGAATCCGGCGCCCCAACCGGGACTAGAACCCGGTGTGCCAGCGCCGCTAGGCGGAGGATTAGCCTAGTGAGCCGCGGCGCCGGCCTCCTTCTCTCTTTTGCTCTGTCTTTTAAATCAATCAATCAATAATTCTCTTTCTAAAACATCTGATGATGGAAAGGTATTTATCCCACCTTTCTTATATGAACTGGGCCACTATGTGAGCAAAGGAGATGGGGTAAAGCACCTCTTGATAATAGCAAGACTCCAGAAAACAAAGTTTACAGAAGGAATTCACATACCTATAATCCCCATGAAATAAAATCCAGGCAGTGTGCAGCAACAGCTACTACTTCCAATACAGAAAGTGGGAGAGCTAGACACCGTATGCCTCCTGTTCAAAGAATTCAGTACTACTTAAAGTTTTGCCACAGTCATCAGGTACAAGTCTGGGCATCTGAAATGGCTTTCAATTTGCAGAAAATACAGAGGACAGGCAAACTGGCTGACACGCACCAGGGACCGCAATCACCGAATCCAGGCTGGGAACCACTACGGGTCAAATACCTTCACATTTTCAACAGATAAATTGTAAGGAAAAGAAAAGTATGGAGGGCAATTTTGTCTTTTTTTTTTAAAGATTTATTTTATTTATTTGAAAGTAAGAGCTACAGAGAGAAAGGAGAGGCAGAGAAAGAGAGAGAGAAAGCTGGAGCTGCGCTGATCCAAAGCCAGGAGACAGGAGATTCCTCTGGGTTTCCCAGGCAGGTGCAGGGGCCTTAGGACTTGGGTCATCTTCTACTGCTTTCCCAGGCCATAGCAGAGAGCTAGATCGGAAGTGGAGCAACCAGGACTCAAACCGGCGCCCATATGGGATGCCGGCACTGCAGGCAGCGACCCATAAAGAGTCTTAAAAGGGTTTTTTTGTTTTTGCTTTTCCATTTTTTTAAGTGGGAAAGACTAAACTATGATATCTAGGAAGGCACACTTAAATGCTAAAACTATTTTTTTAAATTCAAGAAAGTGATCAGAGTCAGGCCGAAGGGGAGAGGGACTGTGACTAGACAGGGCCCAGTGGGGGCTGGTAGGACAGGCAGTCAGGTGTACTTTTTTTTAAGACTTATTTATTTTTTATTATTTTTAAAATTTATTGGAAAGTCAGAGTTGCAGAGAGAGGAGGAGAAACAGAATCTTCCATTCGCTGGTTCACTCCTCAAATAGCTGTGACAGTCGGAGCTGGACCAGTCCAAAGCCAGGAGCCAGGAGCTTCTTGTAGTTCTCCCATGTGGGTGCAGGGACCCAAGCACCTGGGCCATCTCATGCTGTTCTCCCAGGCACCTTAGCAGGGAGCTGGATGGGAAGTGGAGCAGCCAGGACTAGAACCAGCACCCAAATGGGATGCCGGCACTGAAGATGGAGGCCTAACCTTCTACACCACAGCAGCAGCCCCAGGTGTACTTGCTGACCTGAATGATGTCTGCCTGGGAAAAACACATTAAACTACAAAGGGCCTTCAAAAAGTTCATGAATAAGACATATTATGAAAAATGATGCATGGATTTCAATTTTTATTTTGGCACCAAAATAAACAACTTTTATTTCTCCACAAACTTTTCTAGGTACCCTTGTATACTTTGTTTTATGAGATTTTCTGTTTCCAGGGTTTTGCTTGTTTACCATAAGGAGTTTTTTAAAAAGGAATAATTCAGAAAGGCAGGAAGTGAGAGAGGGAGACAGCTGCAGTGAGGGAAGTCTTTTCTTTCCCAGGTTTACAGCTGGCCAGGATGTGGCCGGGAGCTGGGCTCTGCTCGAGAGACAAGACAGGCAGTGTAGCCACAGTGATCTGGCACAGTGGTCACCGTCTTCTTGGGTGCCTCAGAAATCAATGAGGGGCGAGGCCGGCACTGTGACATATGAGGCTAAGCCTCCACCTGTGGTGCCGGAATCCATACAGGCGCCGGTTCATGTCCCGGCTGCTCCACTTCCGATCCAGCTCTCTGCTATGACCTGGGAAAGCAGTAGAAGATGGCCCAAGTCCTTGGGCCCCTGCACCCATGTGGGAGACCTGGAAGAAGCCGCTGGCTCCTGGCTTCAGATCGGCCCAGCTCTGGCCGTTGCACTGTTTGGGTAATAAACCAGTGGATGGAAGATCTCTCTCTCTCTCTCTCTCTTTCTTTCTCTTTCTCTTTCTCCCTTTCTCTGTAACTCTGCCTCTCAAATAAATAAACCTTAAAAAAAAAAAAGAAATCAATGAGGGTCATTAAGCAGGTGAACAGATATACAGAGAAAAAGTCTTGAAAAGATACACAAGGTATTTGCACAGGTATTTTCTGAATGAAAGAAATATGGGTATTATTTATATCAAATAAATAATTTTCCTTATCTAATTATTTTATTCTTTTTTGGTAGATTCTTTAGGGTTTTTCTTGATTTCTAATTGTTCAACAATGGACAAAAATTGATTTTGTAAAAAAATTATTTTTAAAAAAATTTTTAAAAATTATTTTGAAAGGCAGAGGGAGAGGGAGGCAGAGAGAGAGAGACAGAGAGAGAGAGAGAGAGAGATCCATCTATGTGCTGGTTCACTCTCGAAATGGCTACAATAGCCAGAAGTGGGCCAGGCCACAGCCATGAGCCAGGAATTCCATCTGGGTCTCCCACATGGTGGCAAGAACCCACTTAAAGGGCAAGATCTCATGCTGCACCATCTGGACTGGCTTACCAGTTTACCAAAAGGCACTGAATCCAAGTTCACTTTTAACTAGAACATTTGAGGGTACTTTAAAATATTCATGGAAACACAGAATTACAAGTTAAGTTTATGTACTTTGGTACTGGAGATGTTTTAAATCCACACATAGTTTTTCTCATAACATATATTTTTCTTGAGCTTTCTGAATACCTCTCATATATGTGGGAATTTCAGATTTTTATGCACTAAAATAAATATCTTTTAATTCATTTTTTCCATGAACACTTTTAAGTACTTCTGCACTACTACACATAGAAAGGCCACTCCTGGGTGGGCACTTGGCAAGCCCACATCCCACGTCAGAGTGCCTCCCTCTCAGTCCCAGCTCCACTTCCAATACCAGTGTCCTGCTAATGTGCCTCCTGAGAGGTAGTAGTAATGACTCAAGTACTTGAGTTCCTGCCGCCCATAAAGGATGCCCAAGAGAGTTCTAGGTCTCTGGCTTTGTTTGGCCTGGCCCAAATTCTTCCTACCACCTGCAACAGCCATGTCTGGGCCAGGCCAAGGCCGGGTGCCTAGGATTCCACTGAGGTCTCCCATGTGAGTGGCAGGGGCCCACTTTCTGGGCCATCATCTGCTGCCTCCCGGGATGCATTAGCAGGAAGCTGAGCTGGGAGTGGAGCATCCAGGATTGAACCAGGGCTCTAATGTGGGGCGGCGGCGTCCCAAGCAGCGGCTTAACACACTGCACCACAATACCTGCCCCAGAACAAGTCTAACACGGAGTGGACACGGAGTGGGCTAAGGTGCAAAACGCAGGCCGCAGGGAGTCCAAAAGGGATCCTGGGCAACATCTAAAGCTGCACCTCAAGGGCAAAGGAGCGGGGACAGGGGCTGAAGGCGGGCATGGGCAGAGAAAGCGTCTGTGCTTACTACTGGGGTGAGGAGGACACGTTTGTACACTGATAGGGAAAATCTATGCCTTTCCTCTGAGAACACGGCCGGATCCAAACGCGGCCTGCCTATGCTTGGCTTCCCCGGTCTCGCTCCACGTGTTCCAGAGAGGAAGGAGGCACACGCTTCACTATCTTCGCTTCAGAGAAGGCCTGGATGACTGCAGAGTCCCCAACAGGAAGAAACACTGATTATCGACAGGTACCCTGTGGTCACTGATTCCAGGATTCTATAATGAGGGTCTTGCACGAGATTCTAACCCTCCATATATGTGGCCAAAGTCCCGTACAACAACGAGTGTTTTCAACAGGTGCTGAGGCCGCTCAGTCCATCCTTGCAGTGATGAATTATACAGGACTTTGATACAATCCCAAGAGGAGCAATACAGACTTTGCTATCTACAATACCTAAGTTCAAGTCATCGATCTCTAATATTGTGCCTGTTTTTAAAATGCAGATCAGCCCAAGCTTTCTGGATTTCATTAACACCATTAATCTATCAGCACTCAGTGACTGCTGTGCTCACACAACTGTAGGTAATGCATCCTGTAACCACTTCAAAATCCACCTTAGCTTTGGAAAACTGTGAGCGATTGCACGGGTGACTCCAGCCAGGCACTCGGGCTCCGCATCGCGGATGTGAAGATAATCCACTCCTCCAGAGCTCACCCCACCCCGGGGATCGCTAAATTGCATCAGCAGGTGTCTGTGCAAAGTCCAAGAGGTTAATAATGAACAGCTCCATCTTATCTGTGGCTGGGGAGGTGGACTCGGTGTTGCCAACACCAGGCAAACACCGAGCAGAGCGTTTCCCAAGAGAGATCCAGAGAGATAAGTCAGAGCAACGCACCTGTTAGAGAGATTACCCTTTTCCTGGGATTTCCTACTGGTTTCCCAACAACTGGTCATATTTGTCCACCGGAGTCACTCTTTGCCCCTCTGCCTTGCTTATCTGAACTAGTAATACTCAAAGCAGAGACAAACACTAGAAACTTAATTTCCCCCTAAAACCGGTTAGAAGACAAGGCAATCCTCCTCATCAGTGGAAAGGGTCAGGTTTCCCTCCTCAAGTTAAAGGAAATCCTCCAACAGTGGTAACGTTTTGTTTCTAGAAGTCCTATCTGAGGAGCTTACTCAAAGGCCGGGCTTCCCATTGCTCTCATTTTGGGGTCTGGAACTGGCCTGAAAATAAAGCAACGCACACAAGAGGTGCTTCGGGACGATTCACACTTATTTGGCTTGTTATCCTGCCTCTCAGAACCGTCACAGCATCCAACTAACAGCAAACTCCAGACGAAAAAGCCCACAAATAAAGACCCCGAGGAAGGCTGCTAGGTTTTCATCCAGTCTTACTCCCTGTCCCAGGAAACGGAGCCCATGTGCTCTCGAATTAAGACCTGGTCCTTCTCTGGCCTCTTCAACATCTGAATGAGCAGACAAGCCTTTGTCACTACCAGTCTACACAGCACCCTCCACACAAGTTGGAGACTCCCAATGTTCCTGCTCCTGAAACATGAAAAGCTGCCCCAGCCCTGCGGTGCCGAGCAGTTTGGGGACCCCGAGCAGTAAGAGGGCTCAGACCTCGGCTACCCAGGCCTCCCCTGGGAAGTGCCTGTCGACAGCAGCCACGGAAAGAGGCACCCGGGCTGGGTGCTAAGGGTGAATTATTAATGTCTAAATTGTCTTGCAAATTGTAAAATGCCTTCCAGGTCCCCAAGCAGAAGGAACAACACAGATTCTGCATGAAACAGCAAAATCGCACTGAGAGGAAGTAGCAGAGCAGAATAGGTGTAACAGCAAAACTGAACCGGCAACCAATGCGGAGTATGGATCTCAAGGCCCTCTGGGTTCCATGCAGCTCACTTTGGCCAGCACAACCAATGTTATCTGGTGCCCTTAGGAGAATCAAAGTGTCCACTACAATCGCTAAAGACTGAGGGCTGGGATTCTCCCTGTATTCACGACAGGAGTCGAAGAATATGCATATATAAGAGACAGTAAGAGGGGCCGGGCTGTGACATAGCAGGTTAAGCCACTGCCTCCAGTGCCAGCATCCCATATGGGCGCCAGTTCAAGTCCCAGCTGCTCTACTTCCAGTCTAGCTCTCTGCTATGGCCTGGGAAAGCAGTAGAAGATGGCCCAGGACGTTGGGCCCCTGCACCCATGTGGGAGACCCAGAAGAAGCTCCTGGCGCCTGGCTTCAGATCAATGCAGCTTGAGCCACTGCAGCCAACTAGGGAGTGAACCAGTGGATGGAAGATGTTTCTCTGTCTGCCTCGCCTTCTCTCTCTCTGTGTAACTCTTTCAAATAAATAAGTAAATCTTTTAAAAAAGAGAGAGAGAGAGTGAGAAATATTTTAAGCTGGAAGATGCAAAGTACAGAGAAGGGAAAATTATACTTCCAGCTACCAAGAACAAGCTTTCTCAGTATGGTCTACAGGTCACTTGCTTCAAACTCACCTCTGATGCTTGCTACAAGGCTACAAGTACTGGTTCGTGGGCCCCCACGTCAGAGTCTGAGTTGTGGCCTAGGTGGGTCCTAGGACTCTGCATTTGCCATACTTCTCTGATGATTCTTAGGTAGCCTAGATTTACGAATCATTGGCAGAGTATGGGAAGAACACTACAGTGTGGATCCCATGGAAAAAATCCATATCCTTCCTCCCTACTTTCACATAGGCCAAGGGTATCACACGGAACCCACCGAGGATTTATCACCACGTGGAAAGATAAAATTCAACTCTCACCTCGCCCACAAAATTAAATCTGGATGAATCAAAAATCCAAATGTAAAAAAAGAGCAACTTTCAGCAGAGAAAAAAATAATTTTTTATATTGTAGTAGGGAGTTTTTATTTATT
Source organism: Oryctolagus cuniculus (assembly GCF_964237555.1). Classification (NCBI taxonomy): domain Eukaryota; kingdom Metazoa; phylum Chordata; class Mammalia; order Lagomorpha; family Leporidae; genus Oryctolagus; species Oryctolagus cuniculus. The sequence goes on along the minus strand of NC_091437.1, from coordinate 30,016,346 downwards.
TATTTGAGAAGCAGAGTTAAAGAGAGAGGGAGAGACAGAGACAGAGAGATCTTCCATCTGCTGGTTCACTCCCCAGATGACTGTAACATCCAGGGCTGGGGGAGGCTAAAGCCAGAGCCTGGACCTCCATCTGGGTCTCCCACGGGGGTGGCAGGGGCAGGGTCATTCTCCGCTGCTTTCCCAGGTGCATTAGCAAGGAGCTGGATCCGAAGTGGAACAGCTGGAACCTGAATCAAAGCAGCGCTCATATGGGGTGCTGTTGTCACAGGCGGCAGCCTAACCCTCAGCACCACAGTGCCAGCCCCAGTAGGCAAAGATTTTTGAACAAGCAACAAAAAACCGAAAAGCTTCAAAAATGATTTCTTAATTTGTGTCATGAAAATTTTAAAATTTTTAATGAAAAAAAGTCTCAGAAGATGAAAGAGATGTAACCAGCTGGGCAAAGAGACTTGGGATATACGGATCTGACAAAAGATGACTACCCACCGTTACCAAAAAGCTCCTACAAATAAACAGGAAACAGATAACCCAGTACAGAGAGGGACAAAGGACATACGCAGCAAATCCCCCAACAGGAAAACGGCAGGTGTGACGAACAAACAGAAAGAAGCTCGGTCTCACGTACCACCAGACAGAGGCGAATGGTAAAACATCAGACGCTGTTTCACCTTTAGAATAGAAAAAAGTAGTTTAAATCTGGTACCATTGTGAGAATGTGAAGATATTAATAGCTCTTCTACATCACTAATGGTGCTATTAATTCATGCAATCAGCTTAGAGAGTGATTTCTTACTTTGTAGTTAATTTTAAAATGCACAGTATGACACATCAATTCTGTGTCTAGAGACATAATGATGAAAGTTTCACATATGTACACATGGAAACGTCTCTAAGAATACTTACTCTGCCATTCTTTATAATCATAAGAAATTGAAAAAGGCCAAAATATTCACAAATATGGTAGTGAATAAGCAGACTGCTGTATTCATGTAGATTACTAGCCGCATTTATAACGGAATATGTCTATTGAGTGAACTGGTATAAATCTGCAACACATGTCAGAGAACAGCACATTTAGGAGCCGTTGTTGTGGCTGGCAGAGCTGGTTAAGTCGCTGCCTGTGACATCAGCATCCCACACAGTTGCCAGTTCATATTCCTGCTGCTCCATTTCCCATCCAGCTCCCTGTTATTGGCTTGGGAAAAACAGCAGGTGATGGTCCAAGCGCTTGGGCTTTCACTACCCATGTGGGAGTTCTGGATGAAGCTCCTGGCTCCTGGTTTCAACCAGGCCCAGCCCTGGCCATTGTATCCATCTGGGGAGTAAACCAGTGAACAGAAGATCTCTCTCACTGTCTTCCTCTCTGTAACTCTTTAAAATAAATAAATAAGCCATTAAAAAAAAAAGTTTCAAAAGCCCCAGCCTATAGTGCCAGCATCCCATACGGGTGCTGGTTCAAGTCCCGGCTGCTCCACTTCTGATCCAACCCCCTGCTATGGCCTGGGAAAGCAGTAGAAGATGGCCCACTTGGACCCCTGCACCCACGTGGGAGACCTGGAAGAAGCTCTTGACTCCTGGCTTCGGATCAGTTCAGCTCTGTCCATTGTGGTCATCTGGGCAGTGAACCAGCGGATGGAAGACCTGTTTCTCTCTCTGGCTCTACCTCTCTCTGTAACTCTTTCAAATAAAAAAAAAATCTTTAAAAAAAAAAAAGCATGTACACAGAGTTAATGTCATTAGATAGATTGTTAAACACAGATTATACTCTACATTGTTATGTGAGCAATCAGATACAATAAGCAACATGAAGCACACATGTGAATCGTGCACAACAGTTAACAGTTTCTTTGGGGAAGGGCCTGGGGGATTTTAACAGTAATGTTTCATGTTTGAAGAAAATAGCTCTCATATACTCTCTTACTCTCCCTTACTGTCTCGCCCTCTCCCCTGGCCCATCAGGCTTCCCCCACCCAACAATAAACCTTTCCTCTAAGGAAGAAAAGAAAGGAAAGGAAAGGAAAAGGAAAAGGAAAAGGAAAAGGAAAAGGAAAAGGAAAAGGAAAAGGAAAAGGAAAAGGAAAGGAAAGAGAAAAGAAAAGAAAAGAAAAGGGAGGGGAGGGGAGGGGAGGGGAGGGGAGGGGAGGGGAAAGGAAGAAAGAAAAGGGAAAAAAATAAAAGAAAGATCCAGGACCAGCGCTGTGGCGTAGCAGGTTAAACCACTGCATCTCAAATGGGCACCGGTTCAAGTCCCAGGTGCTTCACTTCCAACCCAGCTCCCTGCTAACTGCACCTGGGAATACAGTATAGGATGGCCCAAATGCACCCACATGGGAGACCTCGAAGAAGCTCCTGGCTCCAGTATGGCCCAGCCCCAGCTGTTGCAACCATTTGTGGAGTGACCAGCGGATGGAAGATGGATCTCTCTCTCCCTCTCTGTAACTCTGCCTTTCAAATCAATAAACAAACCTTTAAAGAAAGAAAGATCTGAAGCGCATATGCAAAATGTTAAGTCATTTGCTAATGTGAGTGGTGAGTTAGTGGCAGTTTGTGTTGAATGAACTATTTCATGATAAAAAGAAAAACAAAATGCACCGCAAGACGTTATCAGGTTAGGTAGGACTGGTGCAGTCTGCTGGAGTGCTGTGTGGAGCACAGTGAGCTGCTGGCCTCGGACCGGCTCCGTTCTCCCCTCTTTCTTGCTCAGATTCTCCAGAAGACCTGTAGAACGTGCTGGGGAAGCAGTATTTTGAGAGAAGAGCAAGCCGGCTGCACACACCGGCCTGTTCCACCCTCGTTAGAAACAGGATGTCCTTCCGTGCTGTAGCCAATGGTTCGTGCATCCTCCCTGTACAAAACCAAAGGTGGGCTGCCTTCTAGGGTTCCTCGGCTACAGTGCAAGTGAGGTCACACCGTGGAGATTCCTGGTAGCTACCCTGGTAGCTTCCCTGAGCCCTGGGGGACCAGCCTGCGAGGGTCCTGGGCTTCCGCTGCCCCTTGCTGACTCACGGTAAGTCACAACATCACTAGGCTCCAGCAAGTGGGCTCCGGTGCACGGTGAAGCTGCTCCACACCGCGATGTGTGGCAAGAGGACGAGAGCCAGCCTAAGTCCTCAGACTCCACAGAGAAAGACAGTGAGGAACAGAAGCAAAAAGATTTCTGCAAGAACTAACTTCCACAGGACTTAGCTAAAGCAAAACAGGAGCAGTGGAGATACAGGTGAGCAGGCAGGTGGAGAGCCACCTTGATGCCACGCGTGTTTAGCAGACAGGAAATAAGGTGGTGACATGTGTCCTTATGCAATCAATCTCCGATGAAAACAGCACCTAAGAAAGCAGAGATGAAGATGTCCAAATTGCAGTGAAATACGGGTACTCAAGTCTCCTTTGTGGTGTCCTGAAAAACACAGGCCACACACTGTGCAAACAAACCAGATTCTGACACCACAGGGCTCATCCTCTGCAGGTTACGTCGTGGGCAAAAACACCCTTGAACTCACAGAGCCAGGGCTGTCAGGTTAACTGCCGTTGTGGCCACCTTGGGAGTGAACAAGCGGATGAAAGTTCTGTCTCCCCTCCTCTTACTGTCTCTGTAACTCTGCCTTTCAAATAAATAAACACATCTTATAAAAAGAAAAAAAGAATTAAAAGATAGGAAGTTTGTTTTGGTGCAAAAAATAGGTGAAATCCATGCATAGTTTTTTCATGATACCCATTTCCCACGAACTTTTTGAAGACCCTTAGAAACAAGGATTTTACTTTTTTTTTTTTTTTTTTTTTGCTCTCAAACAGATGTATCTTTAAATTCCACTTATTTTCCATGCACTTTCTCAAGTGCTGTCATGTCTACAGGAGAGCTACATGAGAGGAAGCCAGGCCCCCTTCCGGCCCAGGGATGGACTGGAATTGGCCAAAGCCAAATGCAAGGGGTTCCTGTTGCCAGGGACTATTTTAGGGACACGCACGTGTTACAGTTCTGGCCCAGCAGACAGGAGGGGAGTCTGCTGAGAAGCTCATTTTGCCCCTAAAAAGGGAAAGAGACGGGTGATTCTCTCTTCCCATCTTTCCAACTGTCTACTGAGATGATGCCCCTGACTCCGGCTGCAGTCCTATGACAGGACAGCACAAAACGAGGGGACAGCTGCAGACAGAGGACGGCAGAATGGAAAGGTCAGAAGATCCCAGACGTGACCGCTGAGCCGTGGAATTAAGCCGCCCTAGACAGCCCTATCCTAGGATTGCTTAAGAACTCTAATAGATGTCCAAAAATAGTTAAGCTATTTTCAAATTGCGTTTTGTCTATGTTTCAGCAGAAACTGTCCTGATAGGTACATTCCAGCTCTAACTAGTGATTTCCAGATTCCATTAAGTGAAGCCATGGCCAAAAGTGTCTCCGGGGACAGAGTCCACACCTACGTGTTCCACACTCAGGTTCACTGGGTCAAGGGAAACTCATTCCTTAAAGATTTGCGATCTGTCTTCCTGGGCTGCATTTGACAAAGCCCATTCTTTGGCTGGGCAGTCATTTACTCAAGGAGTATTTATTGAGTACTAACTAAAAGCCAGGCGGTCTATTTGAAAGACAGAGACAGAGAAAGAGTTCCCACTTCCTGGGTCATTCCTCAAATGCCCACAGCGGCAGGGACTGGGCTGAGCGGAACCTGGGAGCCTGGAACTCAATCTGGGTTTCCCACGTGATTGGCAGGAAAGCAGTTACTCAGGTCATCACCGCTGCCTCCCAGGGGTGGCAGTAGCAGGAAGCCAGGGTCAGGAGCAGAGTCGGACGTCCAGCCCAGCTATCCTGTGAGGCACAGGCATGCTACCTAGCATCTCGACCACCAGGCCAAGCGCCCTCCCTCAGGCACTATTTTCAAGGCTGGGCGAACAGCAGTGAACAAGCAGGACAGACTCACTGTTTTCACCAAGCAAACGTTCCGGGGAAAGATGGCACGAGGATGAAGGGGTGGCTACACCTGTCAATCAGATGCCTCCGACTGCGACAGGTACAGGAGAGGAGCAGGGAGGTGTGATCAGGTGGAACCGGGGCCTTCGTGGACATGGTGGTGGCACAGCTGTGCCTGAGGGAGTAATAACTGAGTGAGAATCAGAGTAGGAGTCAGCACACGGGGTGCATTTACATGGAGAGACCACATACGCGCCAAGACCCTGGGGAGGAAGGGGAGGAACAGAGAAGGCGTGTGTGTGGCTGCAGAGGCACGGAGAGGCGGGGTGCCCGTGGGCGTGCTGGGAGAAGTCACAGGCAGGCCAGACAGGGCCTGGAGGCCTGCAGCTCAGATGGCATTCGGAGTGCAGAGCCAAGCCTTGGAACGCATGTTCACGAGGACATGCGTGACCGCCCTCCCTCCGGTCACCAGGAGGCTGCCCTGCTGTCTGCCATCTGGTTTGATCTCTCAAGAGGCCATTCCATCTCTTTCTCAGCAGGCAGCACCCAAAACCCAGAACCTCAGGGCCCCGCGATGCAGCCTGAGCGAACGCAAGGAGGCCGACTCACTGCCCAGGCCCTCACGTGGTGCCAGTCCCGTGCGGCCCACCCGAGCCGCATCTCCTGTGAGAGAGAGGCGGCATCCGACATGTTAAGTAGTAAAACAACAACAGAAGGCACTCCTTCAAGTTCACTGCCCTGTAGGAGGCCTCACAACAGGGAGCAAATTCTTCTTAAAAAAAAAAAGGTGGGGGGCCAGTACTGTGGCGTAGTGGGTAAAGTCACTACCTGTGGTGCCGGCATCCCATATGGGCGCCTGTTCAAGTCCCAGCTGCTCCACTTCCGATCCAGCTCTCTGCTGTGGCCTGGGAAAGTGGAAGATGACCCAAGTCCTTGGGCCCCTGCACCGACATGGGAGACCCAGAAGAAGCTCCTGGCTCCTGGCTTCAGATTGGCTCAGCTCCGGCCATTGCAGCTGTTTGGGGAGGGGACCAGTGGATAGAAGACCTTTCTCTTGCTCTGCATTTGCCCCTCTGTAATTCTGCCTTTGAAATAAATAAAATTTTTTAAAAAGAAAAGAAAAGAAAAAAGTAGGGCATGGTTCTTCTGCTCTGCATTGCACGCAGCACTGAGCAGACTCCAACAGCAGCCGCTCCACTCCGAGGTCTCCCCTGCGGCCAGCGACTGATGTCAGGGCCGGGGGCCTCCGCAAGCAGCGCCGTCTCTGAACCTGACCTCACCCGTGGTTTTCCGGTAACTTTTTACAGCCATTACTTCCTGCCCCACGCTTTATTTATCCCACATGTTTATTTTCTATACCGTCGATTCCCAAACACGGCTCAGTGTAAGTTTCCAGGTCACCGCGTCCCATCAGGGCGAGCTGCACACATGTGGGATGAGCTGGGAGATGAAACGGCAGAGGCACTGCCCAGGGTGGGCTGCCACTCAGGCTCCTGGGCCAGCCAGGCCAAGTTCACGTCTGGGATCTGTGCCATCAATCCTCCTCCTCCTCCTCCTCAGGATGCCCTGTGAGCAGGACAGACGGCCCAGCCCCCAGCCCCAGGAGCACTCCTGTCCACAGATTCCACACGGAATGGAGGTCTAAGAGATGGTGACAGATTCCCAAGCCGCTTGCCTTCATTCCCTTTTGCTTCTGAGGGCACCAGCGTTTCCTTCCATTTAATTCATTCTCTGGGCCTCCTGGCACAGTCTGCTGTTGTCACAGCAACAGGGACCTGCATCACTGCTCTCTGAATTTAATGCACTCAGTGGGCCCCCTGCCCGTAGGCCGCTGGGCCTCACAACCACTGGGCCAGGACACTGCCCACACCCTGCCCACCCCAGCCCCAGCCCGGCAGCCTGGGCACCACCGCAAGACTCAGAGCTGACAGAAGTTCCAGACAAGACTGATGCCTCCCTGTTGCTTCCCACCCCGACCCCAAGAAATTAAGGAAGCAAAAAAAAAAAAAGTTCCCTAGAGAACCAAACCCCAAACCTTTGAACTCGGTTTCGCTAAAAACTAAAATTCATCTTTCATGCTTCTGAAACCGCATGCAGAAATTTGGGTTTGACTGTGGCTGTTCTCCTTGACCTCTTCCTCACAGGAAACCCATGGTCCGCAGCTGGTGAGGAGCCTGGACCCCAGGAGCCTTGTGTCCCTGATGTGGTGGCCATGGGATCATTCACACAGCACAGGGAGCTGTACTCTGGGCCCTGAGGCGTTACTTATTCTGAGCTGTTTGTTATTATTGCATTGCTGGCACCTAGCACCCAGTAGGCCTCCAACATAAATGCACTGAATTAGTAAGTAACTGACAGTCCCTGAGCTCTAACCACGCCCCAGACACTGTAGTAGTTTATACACGTCTCAGCTTCTATTACAGGATGAGTTTAAGATCCAAAACTGCACTCAATGTATCTTACATGCCAAGTACTACCCTCAGCATTGCATATCTACTGATTCAACTTCTGCTCATGACAAGACACGTCCATGTCCTGGGACCTACAGATGGGAAGTTACGTGGAAAGCGGATGCAGTGACATCAAAGATCTTTATCATCTAGGATTATCCAGAAAGTTCCTAAACCCAGTGCCAGGCATCCTCACAGGGGACACAAGAGGAGAGCCCAGAAGCCCAGGGCAGATCCTAGAGTGATGCAGCCCAAGCCAAGGACTGCCTGGGACCACCAGCAACCACAAGAGCCAAGGGCGATTCTCCCTTGGAGCTGTCAGAGCGGGCACAGCTCTCAGCACCTTCACTTTGGACTTCTGCCTCCACACCTATGACAGAATACACTTCTGCTGTTTCCAGATCCTAACAGAGCTCTAGACAGCTCATGTACAACCTGTTTTCCCAGATAAAGAAACTGAGTGCAGAAGAGGCGTGACATGGCACAGGCATTGTGGTGTGCTGGGTTAAGTGGCCGCCTGCAGCGCCAGTACCCCATTTGGGCACAGGTTCAAGTCCCGGCTGTTCCACTTCCAATCCAGCACCCTGCTAATACACCTGGGAAAGCAGTGGAAGATGTTCCAAGTGCTTGGGCCTCTGCACTCGTGAGGGAGACCAGGAGGAAGTTCCTGGTTTCTGGCTTCAGATTGGCTCAGTTCCGGCCATTGCAGCCATTTGGGGAGTGAATCAGCAGATGGGAGACCTCTCTCTCTCTCTCTCTTTCTTTAGCTCTGCCTTTTAACTACATAAATAAACTCTTTTAAAAGAAGAAGAGGAGGGGTGACGTGTCCAAGACCACAGAGTAAGTGGCAGACAGGAATCTGAACCCTGACCACCTACCATGAAGCTCCTGTGCTTCCGTTCATCACTGGAATATGTGTGTTGAGCACCAATTCAAACTCCAAAGCTTTCTGAGCACTGGCATGACACCTGCTGGGATCTGGGTATTTGCTCATATGCTCCCAAAGTCCTCATAGCTAAAGGCGTGGTCCCTAGGACGGAACCTTTAGGGAATGGAGTCCAGGAGGAGGTCCTGAGGCTGCAGGGGGCGTGGAAGGTGATTCTCGGGAGCCCGAGTTGGGCACAGCTCCCTCTGTGCTTTCTGGCTCACCATGTGATCCTCCCTCCCTGCACACATTCCGCCACTGCCATCTACCACCTTCATCAGATGCTAAACCCATGGGGCACCCAACCTTGGACTTGGACTTCTGGAACCACAAACCAGATTACACCTCTTCCCTTCATAAAGCCATAAAGTCCTTCACTGTACTAATAAAAGATTTAGTAATACAACACTCAAAAAGCTTGGGATTTTGGGCTTTTGAACCAGGGATGCTCAACCAACAAAGTCTTCCAACAAATATTCTAAAATTGGAAAACTCTGAAATCCCAATCATGTCCGGTTCCAAGCATTTCAGATGAGGGATACTCAGCCTAGAGGTGTCATCTGTTAGATGCTGGGGATACAGCCATAAACAAGAGACAAGGCTATTCGTAAAGCTTGTTGGGGGTGGGGAGGGAGAGAGGTTCAGAGAGAGGCTCATTTGCCTAAGGCCATACATGTGGTGGAGCTGGAATTGGAACTCATACTCCTGAGCCTGCCTGCTACTCTCCAAAACTAAATGGCAGGCAAGACAGAAATGAGGGGCTGGCACAGCAGTGCAGCTCAGTAAGCTGCCGCTCGCGATGCTTGTCTCCCACACTGGAGCTCTGCTTCTGATCCAGCTCCCTGCTAGGGCACCTGGAAAGAAAGCATAGGGTGGCCCAAGTACTTGGGCCCCTGTCACCCGTGTGGGAGACTCAGACGGCATTCTGGGCTCTTGGCTACAGCCTCCCACTCAAATGAGTAACTCAGTCATTAAAAAAGAAAGAAAAAGAAAAATGGAGGAGTACAGTGGCTTGCAGCAACTGTCCCCTTTACCTCTGAACAAAGCTCCCCATCAGTGGGGTTCACTCAGACTGCTTTATGACGACAGAGGGAAAGCACGTGACTGGGCAGCCAACGGCCAGCCATGGGCTAGAAGCAGGGACCCCATGCTACCTCTGCTGTCAGGGTAGCCCAACACCCAGAGCAGCACCATGAGGAGCTGGTAGACGCCAATTCTCCCCTCCAGGAGGCAGCCAGGCCAAGACATTCGGCCCGACTCTTCCAGCACCAGGGGCACACCTGTTTCCAAGTTTGCCCTGGAATAATCTGAATTCCACGTGGAGAACAAAAATGACTTATTAAGTGAAACCAGATAGCATTCCCCAGGGCCAAGGGTGAGCGCTCTGCGTGGTGCATCTGCACTTGCGATAAAGCTGGGATGCTGGGTGCCGGGACTTCCGACACCTGAAGACAAACACATCGAGGGGAGGAGGTGCCAGAAGGAGCCGGAAATGTGTCTTAAAGTTTTTTTTTTTTTTCTTTCTCGGAGAAAAAAGAAAAAGGTACTTTAATCTAATAAATGTGGTGTGATTTCCTTTTTTGAATGGAATTTGAACTGGGTCAGTTGCAAATGCAAAGAAGGCAAAGGGAACAGATGGGAGAATAAAAGAAAGAAAAAGGGAAGACTAAGGGGAAAGCAGAAAGAGAAGAAAAAAATAAAGGAATTCATTGCTAAAAAAGAAAGAAAAGTATAGGACAAATCAGTAAGGGATAGTGACACAGATAAGGGGAGAAGGAAAGGCAAAGACCCAAACCACAACAGGTAAGCAGAGGTAACAAGAGAGAAAGGTGGCTCCTGTCCGTATCAGCTTTCCAAATGGCTCTGCCTGGGGCTCCGGCCACTGCTCCTCCGGCTCCGCGGCTCCGGGGACTGGCTATCAGGCTATTGACCAGGCAGGACGCTATCAGTTTACAAGAAGAGAGCAAAGCAGAGGAAGAGGAAAGGAAGCAGACAAATTACTAAATGAGGAAGCCAATTACCCGGTGCACCATACTTCAAGCTGTCAGGGGACTGCTATTCCTCAGGCACCTTGAGCAAAGTGGGACTGAGAATGGGAGACTTTGCAGCCAGCTGGTCTCGCCAAGAAGATAATCTATAGACTTCCCCCGGCGCATCCACATCCAATTGCCAGCATCCTGAACGAAACTTTCCAAATCAGCCACGGCACCCCCGGTCACAGGATCACAGACACAGAGGAGGCCTCCAAGACACAGCGCCCAGGAACCACGTGGATTTCCGGCTCGGATAACGACAGGGTGTACTTGGAGCCTTCTGCCGACGGCTCCAGGGGCAAAAACCACAAGGAGGTCGAGAACAAGACACCATTTCAGTGAAGCCACCGAGGAGTGTGCAGGGGGAAAGAGCCGGTGCCACTGCAAAAACGGGGACATGGAGGCCGTGTAGCACACGGCCTCTTCACCCACAAGGGATCCTGCACTGTCACACGAAACTCTGCCCAACGTTGATACAGAGGAAAGCAAACACCAGCTCCTGTGCACTGCTGGACAACAGCGACCCCGTAGAGTTGAATGCAGGGAGAGGAGGGCAGAGAAAGGTCAGCCAGGAAGGAGATGCCCACGCGAGAGGGGCAAGGGCACTGGACGCCTGCACCCCGAACTGGAGCGCCTGGGTCCAGCTCAGCTCCCGATGGCAGCTTCCTGAGAATGCACACCCAGGGCGGCAGCCGCAGTGATGGAAAACTAGGTTCCTGCCTCCCACGTGCGAGGACGGGATTCAGTTCCAGGTTCCTGGGGTGGGCCCTAGCCTAGCCCCAGTCACTGCCGGCATTTGGAGATTAAACCGGCAGGTGGGAGAGCAAGGGCACATTCTCTCTTTCTCTCTATAGAAACAGAGGAACTTTCTGGAAAAGAATTCTGTGAGTCAGGAGCAGAGTCCACTTTGCAAGCAGAAAGAATGAACCAGGCGGAGCTGGGGCGGGGCAGACAGCAGCAGCCTGGTTATAGAAAGTCTCCTCTCCAGCCAGCAGCTACACAAACCCCAGCGGCTGAGACCTCTGCGAAGCCCAAGTGTGTGATCTATTCTGTTTGCTCGTTCCTTGAATAATGTCCTGGGGTGAGGTTGGTTTGAGTCTGAAGGGAAGCAAGGAAGCCCAAAGAGGAGGTCAGGTTTGCAGGATGAGGTTGCACCGGGGCGGGGGGGTGAAACCTGCTGCCCCCCTCCCTCCGGCGACCGTGGTCGGGGAGCCTGTCCCTGGGCAGCCTTCACTCTGCCACCGCGGTGACTGGAGCTCAGGGAAACAGGCTCAGCTACTGATACGCCCACCTTCCTGCTCCCCGAGGGGAGACTGATCAGCTATGGCCATGGTTTCTATAACAACCTGTCTCTGTGGGAGGCCTGCGGGCTACCCCATCAGAGTCACCAGGAAGAACTGGCTGTGAAGAGATGGCCGAGTGGAAATGTCCTGGGAGCAGGGCTCAGAAATCTCCATTTTCGGGGGCCGGTGCTGTGGTGTAGTAGGTTACACCTCCACCTGCGGGGCTGCTATCACATGTGGGAGACCATTCAAGTCCTGGCTGGTCTTCTTCTTATCCAGCTCTCTGCTGTGGCCTGGGAAGGCAGAAGAAGATGGCCCAGGACCTTGGGCTCCTGCACCCGCGTGGGAGACCCGGAGGAAGCTCCTGGCTCCTGGCTTCGAATCGGCACAGCTCCAGCCGTTGTGGCCAATTGGGGAGTGAACCAGAGGATAGAAGAGCCCTGTCTCTGTCTCTCTCTGTCTCTCTCTGTCTCTCTCTCTTTCTCTCTGCCTTTCCTCTCTCTGTGTAACTCTGACTTTCAAAACTACTCTTCGTCATGTGCTGCCTAGAGAGCTCGGGGTCTTCCCATCCACCGCCCCCACCCCCTCCCCAGGCTCCAATCTTCAAATGAGGCATTGTGCTCAAAGCTAAGATAGAAGGGGGCTTCCAAACATTTGTGGACAAATGGAATTAAAAGATAAGCTTATTTTGGTAAAGACATTTTGAAATCCATGCATGGGCTTCTCATTATACTCATTTTCCAAGAACTTTTTGAAGATCCATTGTATGCATTCCCAAACACAAAGGTGTTCCTGTAACTCTACTCTAAAAGCTCACAGCAGCCCATGAAATGATGTGTTTGGCTTCCTTTTATGAAATGGATAACTTGTAAAATATAAATATATTTGAGGAAATTAAAACACACACTGAGATCACAAGCAAAAGCTAGTCCCTCTCACAGGCAATTTCTTTTGGGAAGAAATAGATAAACATAAACACATTTATTCAATTTGCCAGTAATTCCTTGCCCTGCATATTGTCCTTCTCGAGTTATTTGCTTGTGATATAACGGAGCACAGCCATCTTCTCTCAATGTGAATCCGAAATGCATCCGCTGGAAGCCTTGCCAGGGGTGTAACCATCTGAATAAGTAAGTTAAATGCTGGCAGGAGAGACGGACAACGAGGCGGGCCTGAGAGTTCTCACACATAGATGGGGGTTCCTCCTGAGCCTGCCAGGAGTCACTAGAAAGGAGCAATAGGGAGAGAGAGACAGAGAGGGAAGGAGGGAGAGGAGAGGAGAGGGGGAGAGGGGGGAAAGAGAGGGGGGAGGGAGAGGAAGGGAGAGAGAGGGAGAGAGAGAAAGAGAAATAGCTGCAGGGAACTGACTTTGGACATGGCCATGAGATGGCTTTATTCACACTGCACCAGCACGTTCCATGCAAAGGAAGTACAATGGCTCTGAATTACATTCTGGCTTAAATATTGATCCCGATAAATTGCTTCAGGCAATGCAGATGAGAAATTCTGCTAGTTAGAATAGATGCTGGTAAACTCTGTGACCGTCCCCGGGAGGTGAGAGGCAGTTTAATTTCCACCTTTTTTGACATCCCAGGAAGCCTCCAGCCCCCCTTCCCATGCTCTCCCCCAATTCTGTGCGACTTCCGGGTTCCCTCCCCATCTGTTTCCTGGTGCGCAGCCTCCATTCTGCTTCTGCACCACCGCACGCTTGACCTCCGTCATCCGCCCACTACACCAGGAGCTTTCAGATGAAAAGAAACAAATTCCTTAGCTTAACAATAAACAGGGGATGAAATCTCCAAGAATTCGACACCAACCACAGAACACGCTCGTGAGCTACACTGGTTTCCTCCCACACCGAGAACAGACAAGGCAAGCACATAGCGCACACCAAGGAAGGTTCAAGACACGGCAACAGTGCGGTTTCCGCTCTGCTGGCCCAACTGACACAGGAGGGGAATGGACTAGAAGGAAATCCTGTCTGATAACTGTTACAGATCCCACTCCTTGGTAAGAAACAACTGATTCCCTGTGGTGTGGAAACACACACACACACACACGCACGCACGCACGTGCCATCGGTCAAGTTGCAGAGCAAGCCTGCCTTGGGAAAGTGTGGCCCTACAGTCAAATGCTATCATATTTCTGACCACTTGGGTTTGGGGCAGAGCTACCCACGACACATTTTCAAACTAGGTTCTGTGCTGTGTTCACTATGTATGTTATGCCACCTCCAGGTGCTGCCCATGACCTTGGAGGGCTGGATCAAGAAAAGAACCAACCAAACAAAAAATGCAGATTCTGAAAACCACGAGCGCAGCACAATAGTTTCCATGAATTTTCAAGGGCTTGGGCCAAGGCAGAAGACGAAAATGGAAAAATCGAGAGGAAATCTCTCAACCTCAATGCTGCTCACTGCAGACCACATCAGGTTGGCTTGAAATCTACTAACAGATTACATTGGCTCTGGGAGCCTTCAAATATTTGGGCCAGGGTGGGGTGAGCTGGAGAAATGCCTTTTTTAAGGAGGCATTTTCACCCTTTTCTGTTCTTTCAATTTTTGTAAGTGATTTCTCAGAACAGTCTTCAGCAGCTGATACAAATAATAAACCCTAAAAGGCTGAGACTGCATTTTTGATGACTCAGACTAAAGCAGAGACTTCACAGGTCCTGAGCTCTGTGATCATTTTTAACTGCCTTAGCTGGTCATCTCCGTAAGCTGCCATCAACGTCCACCTTTTTGGCTTCCAGAAGCGGCCAGCGGGTGGACTCTTAAATTTGAAGTCTGGGTCTACTGAAACAAATCCAGGAAGCACCCATAAAATTATGACATGAGGCTTTTCAGCAAAAGGAAGGGATGGGCAAGGGTTGCTATTTTTGCCCAATTCATACAGGGCGATTCTGAGCTTTTTAGAAAAGTTTGGCTGTCCTAGGTCTTGGCATCGAAGTCTTCTATGGAACAGCCTGGAGGCATGGGAAGAAGGATGAGGACGGGGCTCCCACCACTTCCAAGCACATGAGAACAGCTGTGCAAAACTGGGAGAGGGAAAAAGTAACCCCTGCTTTCCACCCATCCTGCCCCCTGCTCCCGTGCCCCAACCTCCTCTACCAGGGTCCTGTCTGGGGATTTCTCCAGAATACTCAACAATGTCATCTTCATCATCCTCTCCCTCATTGTTGAGCTCTTTATATACAGTTGGTAACAAGTTCTATATGCATTGCTTCATTAGTCCTCATACTATACTTACAAAGTAGATACTATCACTACCATTTTATATGTGATAAGCCTATCGCAGAAATTTTTTATTTTTTGAAACATTTATGAATGTATGTAAGTATTTGAAATGTAGACTAACAGAGAGAGAGCCACACACAGACCAAGATCTTCCATCTACCAGTTTATACCCTAAATGCCTGGCCCACTTGTGCCCAGGCTGAAGCCAGAGGCCCAGAACTCCAGCTGGGTCTCCCACGTGGGAGGTGCATCAGCAGGAACCTGGATCAGAAGTGCAGAGTAGCTAGGACTCGAACCAGCAATCCGATACGGGATGCAGGTAACCAGAGTAGCAACCTAACCTGCTGCACCACAAGGCTTGCCTCCTACTCAGACATTTTAAATGACAACTCCTGGTCACAGCTGGGAAAGGAAAGAGTCACATCTCAAATTGATGTCTTTTGACTCCAGAGCCTGCACACTTAACCAACTCAGAGAGAAAAGAGGCCTTAGCTTCATTTGCCAGGGACGTCCTCAGATACAACAGAGAAAAACACAGAAGTCAGGAAACTTGGCCTCCATGTAAGGTTAGGCCAAACCAAATGTAATGGTATAGAATGTGAGGAGATTTTAGATTACAAAGCAATAAGTTCATCAGTGCATACATTATCCACTGAATCCCAAAGGAAAGGGCACAGATTTCTTTAGTCCCAGAAAACCGAGAAGGCCTCTCTTTGAAGACTCCTGGTTCTAGAGAGAGAAATGAAAAGCATATGAAAACATGAGAGTGCTGTGACTTTAATATGGTCTGATGTGTCCCCTAAGTGTTTATGGGAGTTAGGTCCCCACAGTGGCAGTGTTAAGAGGTGGGACCCAGGAGGAGGTCACAGGGACACTGTCCTTGGAAGAGATTAACGCTGGTCTTGCAGAGTGGGTTAGTTCTCACACACCCCCAACACACTTGCTCGGCCACTTCCACTCATCGTGGCTGGTTCCCCATCTGCTCCCCCACCGTGCTGTGACACAGCCGGGGGCCCTCACCAGGACGCCAGCACCACACTCCTGGACCTCCAGAACTGCGAGCTAAGTGAGCCTCTTCTCTTGATGAACTGCCCAACCTCAGGTATTTTGTTACAGCAACATAAAACGGGTTAAGATAGAAGGACAGCGAGATGCCTTGCCTCCGAGGAGTCTGCCAATGAGAACTAAAGATGAGAAATGTGACAATAACACGTGTTTTGGTGTCATCTTCAAGAATGTGTATGTGGTACAGTTGAAAGTGACCGTAGAAGAGTTCTCACCAATCAGAGTAGCAAAACCACCAAATCTGCATTTATCTGACATTTTGAATAATGCCATTGCTAATAACCTTTTTGGCCTATCTTGTCAGTGCCAAATTCACCAGATCAGGGTATGAAGTGTGCCAGATACAGGAATGATCTGACAGGACATCATCCCCGTTTGCTGGCTAATGAGGATGATATATACCACAGAGCATCTGCAGATTACATTAGTGGTAGAACTATTAACTTGGTCTACAAGTAATCTGCACAATCACTGTTGGACAGCATAGGTCATCAAAGACTTTAGGACAATCTGGGGACCACATAAGAACCAGAATGCCTGGGGTTCATAAGAGATTACCAGAGACCTGGATTCTTCCATACCTAGCACAGAACCTCAGTGTCAGTCATGCAGTTGAATAGGAGTGGATCCCGTTGACAGATGTTCCAACCTCTGTGCGTGGGAAGGAAAACCAATCTCGTATCACAAGGAGCCAAACGCCTTCAGCCAGAACAACCCTTATAACACAGGTAGCCAGGAGATTTGGATGTGCAGGGTGAAACCTGAGCACAGATTGGGCGATTTGTGGACAGCGGCAATGTATTTCTTACAGTTCTGGAGGCTGGGTAGCCCACGACCGAGGCACCAGCAAAGCTCCGTGTCTGCCTCGCTGCTGTGTGCTCACATGGAGGAAGGAATGCCAGGGCTGAGCTCACTCTCCTAAGTCCTTGTATGAGACATCCATCTGTTGGTTTTGTTTGTTTGTTTGTTTGTTTTGTTTTTGACAGGCAGAGTTAGACAGTGAGAGAGAGAGAGACAGAGAGAAAGGTCTTCCTTCTGTTGGTTCACTCCCCTAATGGCCGCCATGGCCGGTGCTACGCCGATCCGAAGCCAGAAGCCAGGTGCTTCCTCCTGGTCTCCCGTGCAGGTGCAGGGCCCAAGCACTTGGGCCATCCTCCACTGCCTTCCCGGGACATAGCAGAGAGCTGGCCTGGAAGGGGAGCAACTGGGACAGAATCCGGCGCCCTGACGGGACTAGATCCTGGTGTGCTGGTGCCGCAGGCTCATTCATCAAGCCCCAAACTCCTCCAAATTCTCACTCTGAGCTCCACCCTCTCAGGGGTTCCTTCTTCTAGATCATCCTCAGAGTAACCGTCAGCTTCTGCACAGCCTCCCTCCTCCCATTCACTGCAGCTGTGCTCCGAGGGGCACGGGCTCAGGTCTAGCAGGGCTAGGGAGCAGGAGAGGTCCACCCCTCGACACACCCCAAGCCTCACAGTAGGAAAGCACACCGTGGCATGCACACCCCCCATGGCAAAATGCTCCACACCACTTGCTAGACACAGAAACGGGGTTGTTCCGGTGAGGCGTAGGTCTGCTGACCCCCTGACCACACGACTTTGGGTTCTGCTCCAGCTGCAGTTGGAAAGAAAGGAGACATTCGATGCTAATGAGGTTTGGTTCTTGTCTCAGCTTTCTATCATTTCTGCCAGTAGACACTGTGCAGACCAACGCTCAGCTTCATTCTTGCCTGATTTTTCCACAATGCTGATGGACCTTGCACTTGAAGCCCAGCTTCTATTAACTTTCTTTTCTCCAGTCTACCTCCAAACACAAAAAAATGGTTAAAAAAAAAAAATAAGAAGAAAAGGAAAAAAAAAAAAAAAACACATGCTGGCTCTGATAAATCTTTAAAAAAAAAAAAAAAAGCAAAAGCAAAATTCCAAACAGCTTGATGGTGGTTTGGCAAGTGGCAGGTTTCTCCACGAGACAGAGAACCTGTGGGTAAAGGGTTAAAAGTGCGCAGGCCTCCCTGGACGGTCTCCTCTATGCTGCTAATGGAACCCAAGTGCAAACCTTGGCAGGAATCGAACATTAGCTCATGACAGGTGTAGGCTTCATGCTGGCTGCTGCTGCATTTCCAGCAGAAAAAAAAAAGAAAACTCGGGGACACGGGGACCACTCCCTGACACAGCAGGCTGGAACAGACTGCTTTGCAGAGAGCTCCTCCGGCTGAAATAATTCCCTCTAACAACTTCCTCGACACGCTGTCGGGATGGCCTGTTTCCAAGGCAATGGCTGATGCATGGGGATATAATAGACATCATCTGTGATCTTGCAGAGACAAAGTTGCCGGAAGAGCCCTGCTGCGTTCTTTTGATAGAGCCATCCTCACCAAACGGGGTCCCCCAGACACACGCTTCCCAGCAGCCTCGAAACCATGATATCGCTCACATTTGCTGTGAATCTGGGGTCACACACTCCAATGTGGGAGCCAGAGAGGCACCTAAAGGACCGGAGCAGGCTAGATGCAAGCCGCAGAGCGCCTGCCGGGCTGCTCCAGGAGGCGCTTCTCTAACAGACTTCTCTGCAGTTCTTTTCTGGTTGAAATGAGTCCATAAACAACGTCCAGACACACTATCAGGATGATCTGTATTCTGAGCTGAAACCTGCCTCCCAGATTTTATGTCTACCAGGAACCTCAGAAAATAACCATATTTGGAAATGGGTCTTTGCAGATATGATTAATTAAGATGTTTTGGGTGGGCCCTAGATTCAATGACTAACATCCCTTCCCCCCCCCCCCGCCTTTTTTTTCAAGATTTATTTATTTATTTGAAAGTCAGAGTTACAGAGAGAGCCAGAGAGATCTTCCGTCTGCTGGTTCACTCCCCACACAGCCACAACAGCCAGGCCTTTGAAGCTACAAGTTATATCTAAATCTCCCACATTGGTGGCAGGGGCCTAAACCCTTGGGCCATCTTCCGCTGCTTCTCCCAGGCCGTTAGCAGGGAGCTGGATCGGAAGTACAACAGCTGGGACATACACCGGCACCGCATGGGAAGCCAGCATCACAGGTGGCCACCTGCTGTGCCATAACTCCTGCCCCAGTTAGTGCCCCTTTAAGAGCAGAGACAGAGAGACAAACACACACACAGAGGAGAGCGTTATATGAAGTGGAGGCAAAGAACGCACTGATATTGTCTACAATTCAAGGAATCCCAAGAAATGCAGGCAAACCCCAGAAGCTAGGAGAGAGGCACGGGACTACCTGTCAGAGGGAGGACTTCTGCTGGAGTTTTCTCTTGCTTGAGAATTAGTTCATTAACTAAGAATTAATTGTTTGCTTGTAAAAGAAGAACACCTTTTGTCAAAATAGAACAGAAGCAAACACACTCACGAGCCTCTGTGCTATCTGGTCTCTCCTCTGTAAAACCAACTCACTCTGGCCCCTTTCAGTCTGCTGGGTGTTAGTCCCACTCCCTAACAATACTTGGCAATGTCTGGGGACATTTTTTATTATTATGAGCTGGGAGAGTGGATGGGGAGGGAGGGTTTCTACTGGCTTCCAGAGGGTAGAGGCCAAGGATGCTGCTAGACATTCAACACTGCCCAGGACAGCACCAGCATTGTCACCATCATCACCACCACCACCACCACCACACCACCATCATCATCACCACCACCACCACACCACCACCACACCACCATCATCACCACCACCACCACACCACCACCACACCACCATCATCACCACCACCACTATACCACCATCATCACCACTACCACCACCACCATCATCACCACCACCACCACACCACCACCATCACCACCACCACCATCACACCACCACAACCACCATCACCATCACCACCACCACTACCACCAGCACCACCACCATCACCACCTCTCCACCACCATCACCACTACCACCACCACCACCACCACCAACAAAGAATTATCTGGCCCCAAACACCAACAGTGCCATGGCTGAGAAACCACATTCTAGAACATTACATCTCAGTGTCCTAGGGGTTCCGGGCTTACGTTCACAAGCATCACATTGCAAGCTTGTGTGATTCCGTCTCTGGCATTTCAATGAACCCCCTCTCTCAAAAGCAAAGTTCTCACCAATCATCAATATGTTTTAAAACTTTGTAGACCACAAAGTAGTCTAACCCCAATCCAAATTCAATCTTCCATCTCCTCCATCCTGGCTCCCAAACTCCCCGCTCTGGCCCCGTCCTTCCGAAAGGCCCGCGGAGGCTCTAGGAACTCCGATCCGCTCTGCGCACGCAGGAAATTTGTAGTTAATCACTTCAACCTGCTTTGCTTTAACAGCGATTTTCTGAGACCTGTTTATTGTTCTGCTGTTTGGCTGCTCTGGAGTTATCTATGACCAAAGTCTTAACATTTATTTGGAGAGCAGAAGAAGGTATATTTTTACTCTCACATCCCTTCCAAGCCCCTGAATTAAATTAGTGTGAACTTTCCAAAATAAATTCACCTTTGAGCCCAGAAGAAGCATGGAAAGTTTCAGCCCAAAAGGAGACCTCGCTGGAAACTCAGGAGCAAATGAAAACGGGGATTACAGAGGATACTTCTCTGCACTCCAGCACTCGCCGTCACAAAGGCTTGAGTATCTGTTAATATAAGATTCTCCAACAGGGCAGATGTATGCAATCCAGGATTGACTTTCAGTTCCCTTCTCTGCAGAGGCTAAGAAAAAAACAACTGGAAATAAACAGAATGGAGAATTCCGCACATGTGGATCTAATTCTGCACCATGTCACTGGTTAAAACCCAAGGAAAGAATGCTTTATCAGAATGAGAAGAGGGATCAATCAATCACAGAAGAAGACCCCTGGTCCTGTCGCTCCACAAATGCCATTTGTTGGACCACAACTGTGGTCTAGTAGCGTTTGTCAACAACTCCAAGTTAACATTTTATATGGAAGGCCACCTTGGTTTTTCCTACAAAAACCGTTCGCATAGCTCTGGGCAATCTGCAACACAGACAAAGTGGTAGGGCAATTGGAGCTTGTTTTTTCTATTAATGCTCAACTTTGAAAAATATTTTCCAATCACCTCCAACCTCTGGAATAGTCAAAATCTGGAGAACTGGAGGCATATACCCTTCCAAAAACCCATCTGTGCAGCGCCAGCCTGAGTCATGGCTGCTTCATTTCAGATCCAGCTCCCTGCTAATGCACTTGGGAAAGCAGTAGAGTAGGCCCAAGTGCTTGGGCCCCTGCACTCACGTGGGAGACACAGAAGAAGCTCCTGGCTCCTGGTTTCAGATTGGCCCAGCTCCAACTGTGTGGCCATTTAAGGAGCGAATCAACAGATGGAAGAGCTCTCTCTCTCTGATTAACTGTAACTCTCTGAAAGAGAGAGAGAGAGAGGATGAGACAGAGAAAGAGAGAGGTCTTCCACCCTCTGGTTCACTCCCCAAATGGCCGCAATGGCCAGAGCTGGGCCAGACCAAAGCTAGGAGCCAGGAACTTCTTCTAGGTCTCCCATGTAAGAGCAGGGACCCAAGCACTTGGGCATCTTCTGCTGCTTTCCAGGTGCATTATCAGGGAGCTGGATCAGAAGTGGAGCAACCAGGGCTCAAACCAGCGCCCATATGGGGTGCCAGCAATGTAGTTGGCAGCTTTACCCATCATACCACAGTGCCAGCCCAAAAGATAAATCTTTAAAAATAAATTCATGTGCTAACTATGATTCTATCCACAGAAAGCTCAAATATTATTAGTGAATGCAGAATCAAACTAGTGTAGCATTAAAACTACAGAAGATGTGTTGCCCCTTAGATAAAGCTGTTATTTTCAAATAGTTTTTAGCAGTAACGGAAGGCTTTTCTTGCACCTACTCTCAATACACATGCACAGTTAGGGGCAGAACATGAATATATCAAGTGTATAAAACAGGGGTCCCAGAAGCTCAGCTCCATCTTCCCCTACAAGACCCCTCAATACTCTTCTTTGTTTTCCACTATCTTAATAAACACATGAAAAAGTTTCAAAACAAATTATTTTCATTTTTCAGTGGATTGACTTGGCATTTACAGCGAGTCTTTATTTAAGCCACAAGAGTATATAGCTATATTGCTCCCAGATTTTTTGGCTTATTTGTTTTTGAAAGGTGGAGAAACATACAGAGAGAGAGACAGAGAGACAGAGAGCTTCCATCGCTGGTTCACTGCCCAAATGCCTACATCAGCTGGAACAGGGCCAGGCCAAAGCAGGGTCTGGAAATACAACTCAGGTCTCCCATGTGGGTGGCATGAATCTAATTACCTGAGCTGTCACTGTTGCCTCCCAGGGTCTGCACAGGCAAGAATCTCGAATTAGGAGTTAGAACGGACTAGTGGGATGTAGGCATCTTAATCAGTAGGCAAAATGCCCCCTCCCCTAATTTTAACAGTGCACAGAAATGGTTACTGGGGAGTATAACTGGGGGTGTTGACTTTTTTATTACTTGTATTCGTTCTGTATTATTTACCTCAAAAGGTAGTTTTTATTTCTTAAAAAATGTATCTTGAAAAATATTAATATTTTATCAACTTTCCTTTTTCATTCACTGTTCTTTTAGAATGCCTGTACATTGGTAAATAGAAAAGAGTAAAAGGGAGAAATTCTGCTTTCCTTCTTCTCCTGTAGTTTGATCAAACCGACACACACTGCAAGGCTAGAAAAGCAACCTAGGCACCAGCCCACCGGCGTTTCCATTGAGGTAGCCTTTATGAGTGTGAGATGGCTGCACCATGGTTCTGTCACCGCTGATGGTCAGCGGTGACTCTGGCCATGGGCAGCTACACAGGGATCCCTGCCCTCCCTTGTGGCCCTCAACATACCTCCCATCCCCTTGCACTGGGGCATTCCCGTTTCAGAAGCAGGAAGACCCTTCCTCCACCCAGGGTATGTCCTTGGCACAGACGAATAAAACCACAACACTCACAACCTATAGTCTACCTGGATATTGGGTAACTCTGGGTTCCTAATGAAAGCATTTAATCACATTCACAGAGACTTTCATTACATTTGGAATGAGAAGACGTCTTTTACAAGTTCCTTCACCTGAAAACAAGCCCCAAAATGCACATCATCATTAAAACAGTAATCGCCCCCTCACAACTGTCATTCTGCCAGAGGAGCTCACGTGATGGGGGTCTTCGACATCAGGGGTCTGCGGAAGCTCAGGTTCCCTAAAATATCCTTAGTGCTCCCCTTGAAACAACCGGGGGCCATCAAAGCAGCAGGAATGGTGGCCTGTTCCCGGCCAGCTCTGACAGACGCGCCGCCTCTTATCTCACCAGACACATTTCCAGGGGAGCTGAGCAACACAAGTGCACTGAGACTGGCACGTGGTTGGAACTATTTCATTTCAGAGGAAGAAAAATTGAGCAATCCTGGAAGAACTCCATATTCATCTTTAAAAATCTTGTTTCTAAAGTCCCTCTTGAAAACGAGTTCCTCCCCCGAGCAGGAAGGAAGGGTCTGGAACAGCTGGCCCTGCGCTGGGAGAAGGTTGATCGCGAGCCCCTTCCTCCTTGACTTAAAGATGAGCTCACACCCCCAGCCCCTGCAAAAGCAAACTGCACACGCTGAACTTGCGAGACTACGCGAGGAGGTGCGGGCTGTGTCTGTAACAGGAGCAGGGTGTCAGCGGGTCTACAAGTCCGGAAACTTACCCCGACGCAAGCAGCGCCCACAGGGTCAGCGATGAGCTGACTGGACCCTGGAGAAAGTCGTTTACTTCTCAACTGAAGTGCCCCAAGAAAAGGCAAAATCGACATTGCCATGGGCAGCTGCAGCTAAGGCCAAAGGAACCTGTGCCAACCATGTTAGGTCAAAACACACTCAGAGCAACTTCCTCCGTAGAGCCCAGTGGGAAAAGTGAGATACAGGGAAACAAGCTGTTCAGAGAAAATGGAAGTAAAAGGTAAGTTCACTGTGGTGCAAAACATTTTGAAATCCATGCACAGACTTTCTTCAATCTGCATTTTCCATTAACTTCCTAAAGATTCCTTATCTGTACGGATTTCAAATTTTTGCATCAAAACAAATGTGTATTATTATTATTATTTTTTTTTTTTGACAGGCAGAGTGGACAGTGAGAGAGACAGACAGAGAGAAAGGTCTTCCTTTTGCTGTTGGTTCACCCTCCAATGGCCGCCGCAGCCGGTGCACTGCGGCTGGTGCACAGAGCTGATCCTAAGGCAGGAGCCAGGTGCTTCTCCTGGTCTCCCATGGGGTGCAGGGCCCAAGCACTTGGGCCATCCTCCACTGCACTCCCGGGCCACAGCAGAGAGCTGGCCTGGAAGAGGGGCAACCGGGACAGAATCCGGCGCCCCAACCGGGACTAGAACCCGGTGTGCCGGCGCCGCAAGGTGGAGGATTAGCCTAGTGAGCCGTGGCACCAGCCATAAATGTGTCTTTTAACTCTATTTTGTCATGACCTTTTTGAAGCACCTTCCAAAATCCCATTCTAAATAAATAGGCAAGGATTCCCCCAATCCAACGTTCTTCCCTATGACAGCAGAACCAAGTGTAGAAGGATATACTACGGGTTGTTAATATTCATAGCAGAAGGGAAGAAAAGAGGAAAAGGAGTTTAAAAAATAAGAGAGAAACAGTAGTTAAATTAAAAAAAAAAACACAGCATAAAAATGTATTACATGGAAAATAAAGATTGAAATCCTATTGGGGCTGGCGCTGTGGCACAGTAGGTTAATACTCCACCTGTGGTGCCGGCATCCCATGTGGCCGCCAGTTCTAGTCCCTGCTGCTCCTCTGCCAATCCAGCTCTCTGCTGTGACCTGGGAAAGCAGTGGAAGATGGCACAAGTCCGTGGGCCCCTGCACCCACATGGGAAACCAGGAAGAGGCACCTGGTTCCTGGCTTTGGATCGATGCAGCTCCGGCTGTTAGTGGTCATTTGGGGGGTGAACCAACGGACGGAAGACCTTTGTCTCTGTCTCTTCCTCTCACTGTCTGTAACTCTCTCTCAAATAAATAAATAAAATAAATAAATAAAAATCTTTTAAAAAAAGAAATCCTACCTATGGATTTATTACAAATGTACAAAAATGGCCTGTACACAAACCTGAACTGGAAGGTGACACGCATAGAAACTTACCTGTGTTCAGCAAAACTATGGATGATTTTCTTAAAGCTATGGCCGTGATGCATTTTATAAATATGGATGATCGACCTATAAATAAATATGGATGAATCGACCAACAGTCGGTACCTTCTGATAACACACTGGTTAGACTAGTTGTGTCGCAGCAAGATACAAATGAGATGATTTTTTTAAAGATTAATATATTTGTCTGAAAGGCAGAATTACAGAGAGGTAGACGCCGTGAGAGAGAAACAGAGGTCTTCCATCCGCTGGTTCACTCCCCAAATGGCTGCAATGACCAGAGCTGGGCCAATCTGAAGCCAGGAGCTTCTTCAGTCTCCCACGTAGGTGCAAGGGCCCAAACACTTACGCCATCTTCTAGTGCTTTCCCAGGCCACAGAAGAGAGCTAGATTGGAAGAGGAGCAGCCGGGACTTGAACCAGCACACACATGTGATGCTGGCCCTGTAGGTGGCACTTTCACCCACTAAGCAATGGCACCGGCCCCAACAAGATGATTTTAAAAGTGGGTTTGAAGGCCGGCGCTGCGGCTCACTAGGCTAATCCTCCGCCTAGCGGCGCCAACACACCGGGTTCTAGTCCCGGTCGGGGCGCCGGATTCTGTCCCGGTGGCCCCTCTTCCAGGCCAGCTCTCTGCTGTGGCCCAGAAGTGCAGTGGAGGATGGCCCAGGTGCTTGGGCCCTGCACCCCATGGGAGACCAGGAAAAGCACCTGGCTCCTGGCTCCTGCCATCGGATCAGCATGGTGCGCCGGCCGCAGCACGCCGGCCGCGGCGGCCATTGGAGGGTGAACCAATGGCAAAAGGAAGACCTTTCTCTCTGTCTCTCTCTCTCACTGTCCACTCTGCCTGTCAAAAAAAAAAAAAAAAAAGTGGGTTTGAGGCCGGCGCCGCGGCTCACTAGGGTAATCCTCCGCCTTGCGGCGCCAGCACACCGGGTTCTAGTCCCGGTCGGGGTGCCGGATTCTGTCCCGGTTGCCCCTCTTCCAGGCCAGCTCTCTGCTGTGGCCAGGGAGTGCAGTGGAGGATGGCCCAAGTGCTTGGGCCCTGCACCCCATGGGAGACCAGGAGAAGCACCTGGCTCCTGCCATTGGATCAGCGCAGTGCACGGGCCGCAGCGCATCGGCCGTGGCAGCCATTGGAGGGTGAACCAACGGCAAAAAAGGAAGACCTTTCTGTCTCTCTCTCTCACTGTCCACTCTGCCTGTCAAAAAAAAAAAAAAAAAAAAAAGTGGGTTTGAGGGGCCGATGCCATGGCATAGCGGGTAAAGTTGCCACCTGCAGTGCTGGCATCCCATAAGGGCTCCGGTTTGAGTCCTGGCTGCTCCACTTCTGATCCAGCTCTCTGCTATGGCCTGGAAAAGCAGTAGAAGATGGCCCAAGCCCTTGGGCCCCTGCACCCATATGGGAGACCCAAAGGAAGCTCCTGGCTCTTGCTTCAGATTGGCACAGCTCCAGCCGTTGCAGCCAACTGGAGAGTGAACCAGTGGATGGCAGACCTCTCTCTCTCTCTCTATTTCTCTCTCTCTCTCTCTCTGCCTCTTCTCTCTCTGTGTAACTCTGTCTTTCAAATAAAAAAATATATCTTAAAAAAAAAAAAGTGGGTCTGAAATGCTCAGGACAGTCTACGGGATCGGAAGAAATCAGTCAAACGGGACAAAGAGTGCATGCATCAGGAGACAACCTGTCTCCTCGGGCACCCGGTGGCCGGGAACCCTGTGACCTCTCCGAAAGCCCAAGCCCACCCAGGCAGAGCCACGGGACCCTGAGGGGAGCAGCTCAGCACCACCTACTTATTTCAAAAGAGGCAACCCTCAGTAAGCTAGGACGGCAGCGAGACGCTCGCTTTAAACAGGGGTAGGAAACCGATCGGGGGGAAAAAAAAGTTAAGGAAATAAAATATTAAAAAATGTAAATGTGGCGGAAATTATCAACAGCCTAAGCTCCTCTCCCTTCGGGAACAGCTGTGTCTGCTAATCCCTGGAGGAGTCCTGCCTGCGGTCTCCCTTCCTTCCTTCCTCCGTCTCTCTCTAATAGCTCCCTTGTTCCTGCTGGACAAAACCAGCCCTTTGTGGCTGCGCTCCGAACAACATTAAAAACAGGAATCGGGAAATTGTAAACAGGAGGCTTCTGGCCTACAGGCGAAGACACACACAGGCCTCTGAGGCCTACTTCATGCTAAGCAAAGAAACAGATCTTTGTTGCTAAAGGGATTAGGACTGCGGGATTTCGGAGGCACTGCTGAGGCATTCAGCGGGCCTGAACCAGGCGCTTTGTAAAGAGATACCTCCATCAGAGGTCTGTGAGCGGAAACTAGTCATGCTCTTTATACAATCTGGGTAATGTGATAGTGCTGGACCGCTCTGCGCGCCGCCGAGGCCGGGCTCCATCGCCCTGAATGGTAAATTCTTCAGCAGCTAAATAGATGGGGGTACAATTAGCTTCCCTGACTTGCGCTGGAGGGGGTCTCCTGCCTTTAACCCTTGGTTAGGAGTAACATTAAAACGGTCAGCCACGCCAGGCCTGCCTCACAGATAGTCTCTACCTTTCCGGTGCTGGCTTGATGCTGTTACAAAGCGCGGGCTCTCTGCACATCACCTTAACACACAGTCAGTGGTCGCTGGGTCCCCAGGTTCACGGGATGCTGGATGTTCCCACTGTCGGTCAGGAACACCCCAAATTTGCCTACTTAACTCGTCTGCATGCGACGCCTGCTGCTGCCAGCCAGCCCTTCCTTGCCTTGCCCTCCCCGAGTTGGATCGGTGCCCTCGCTCCGAAATGCTGCATCACAGCTATGGGGCCCTGCCCCCTGGTGCGACGAGACCCCTGCTGGATGGCTGACAAATCCATTCGGGGAGAAAGTATGGCTCCGGGGAGATGTGGGGTTTTGCGGTCATTTCACTTGGAAGGGGTCCTGGTTTCTATTTATAAGACAGGCCCGCGAGTACAATGGAAACTGTGCAACCACTGTTCAGAGGCTGGTATCTCTCTCCACTAATGCACTTAGATATCTGGGTCAGGCTTCTCTACCAGTGTGGCCTTGGACATCATTAGCTGTCAGTTCTTTCCGTTGCTCACAACGATCTATCCAGAGCACCCTGCCTCTTCTCACCATTTGGCAGATGGGACTTTCTGCTCTTACATTATTAACGGCCCTGTCTGCAAATGCAGAGAAACATGGAAGCAAGAACACAGCAGTGAGGCTAAGGGCTCGGTGCACTGTTCCGTCACTCACTCCATCACCCATTCAGCCATCAGGCACCACTATGTACCACACACCATGCCCGATCCTAAGAATATGGGCAGGAACACGGCATGAGACTCAGGCTAGGATACAGGACCGGAGGGGTTGACTGCAGGGCAGCAACCTGCACGAGGCACTCCAGGAGCACGGAGCAGGTGCGCAGCACGAGCTCAGAAGGCCTCCTGTGGAAGAGGGGAACCCAGCCTAGAAGTAAGACCCTGGATAAAAACTAAATAAGATCCATTTACGTATTTGCAGCAATTGAGAAAATGTGAATAGCACTTCATCTCAGATGGTATCATCGTATTGAGGCTCAATTTGCTGGGGCTCATTACGGCGCTGTGGTGACCTCAAAGCAAATCCTCAGAGCAAGTATTTGGTGAGGTCACTAGGGTGACCCTTAGGATGCTCGCATCCCATACTGGAGTTCCTGGATTCGAGTCTGAGCTCTGCTTTTGATTCAGCTTCCCGCAAAGTGCATTCTAGGGTGCAATGAGGGACAGCTCAACTACTTGGGTTCTCACCACCCACAGGGCAGATCCAGACTGAGTTCCAGGCTCCTGGCCTTGGCCCGGCCCTGACATTACCGTTGCTGACTTTGGGAAAGTGAAACAGAAGGTGGAAGATGTCTCTGTGACTGTCTGTCTGTCTGTCTGACTCTCACACTCCAACCCTCCCTCCTCTCTCAGCCTTTCAAAAAAATAAAAGAGAAACATAAATAAAAGATTCCCCACCCATAGGAGGTACCTACTGAACTATTTCTAGGTAAGGAGTCATAATATTTTTAGTTGCTTCTAAAGTTCAGATAAAGGGGTCTGGCAATGTGGCACAGCTGGTTAAAGACCTGGCCTGAAGCACCAGCATCCCATATGGGCACCGCTTAGAGTTCTGGCTGCTCTACTTCCGATCCAGCTCTCTGCTATGGCCTGGGAAAGCAGTAGAAGATGGCCCAAGTCCTTGGGCCCCTGCACCCACGTGGGAGACTCAGAAGAAGCTCCTGGCTCTTGGCTTTGAATCAGCTCAGCTCCGGCGGTTATGGCCATTTGGGAGTGAACCAGCAGATGGAAGACCTCTCTCTCTCTCTCTCTCTCTCTCTCTCTCTCTCTGGTTCTACCTCTCTCTATAACTCTTTCAAATAAATAAATCTTTTTTTAAAATATTTTTTAAATCTTTTTATTTTGAAAAAAGTTCAGAAAAAGACGTGTCTCTGTGTGAATGTGTGAGTGTGTGTGTATACTTGTACTTTTGCGTGTACATACAGAGGACAGGGAGAGAAAAAGTACGGCCCAATGTTGGCCACTGAATCTAAATGGAGGTATAGGACCATTCATTCTCCTATTTTTTTGTGTCTGACAAATTTCAAAACAAAATATTTGATAATAATTTAAAACACATAGAAAAAGGTATTTCAGGGGCCACACACTGGACTGGAAGAAGAAAACCAGGCATTAGTCAGGTAATGAGAGAGGGGAAGGGTCTCTAGGGAGCAGGGACGCTGGAGCCCAGAATTCAGGGGCAGGAGGGGGGGTGTCCCGTGAAGTCAGGACTGCACCTGTCTCGTCGCCTCCACATCCCCACACGTTGAACTGTGCCTGACACAGAGTCAGCACCTGTGAGCATTTGTCGAATGCATGAAAGAGTGAAGTGGCACTCGTTTACTGGGGAACTGCAAGCAGATCATACTAACGTGAGCGTAATGACCCCATGGGCGCAGGGGGTCACGAGCGGCAAGAGGCGGTGCGGGCAGGCTCGCGGCTAAGAGCACCACCGTGGAAGTCAGGTGTCGCGGGGATCGAGGGAGCACAGGCCTGGAGGCAGCCAGCAACGGTGCCAGCCAAGATGCCTGCAGGTTCCTTAAACACAAAGCCTGGTTCAAATGGGCTCCATGTCTCAAGGGAGGCACCAGCCCGAGCAGCTCCAGGCTCCGGGCTGAGAGGCAGCAGGGAAGGCACCGAGACTCAGTGGCTCGATGACGAGGGCATCAAGGGCCAGGGTCCTTCCCCTCTACTGTCCCCTTGACCTCTGGCTCTGCAGGCTGCAGCGGTGGCCAGAGTCATACCCAGACCAGTGATGACCACACACGGAAGGGAGCCATCGCTTGTATGTGTCTCTTTCTTAGCCAGGTAAGCTTTTCCAGAAGCTTTCCAGCAAACTTCGCTCCCATCCCATGAGCCCTTTCGGGTCACAAGCTTACCCCAAAACCTCCAAATCCAGCCGTTGTCAAGGGAATAAGGCTATGGGCTTGGCTACAAACAGTAATTCACACATAAGGAGAGTCAATCATGACAAAGCAATGTGCAAAACCCTGCAGAGGCTACAGGTCCAGGCCGAAGACGCCGGAAGCCTGAACAATCACAATGCTGGTCAGAGACAGAGATGAACGCAGACTCAGTTTATTTAGGAAGTCGGGTTGGCAGAATCGGATTGTCAGAGTAGAGAGAAGGGAGAGGAAGGTTTGGGAGAAAGACAGCCTGGGGCAAGTTCGGTGTGAAATGCCCATGAACACCAAAATGGAGGTGCTGGGCACCCCAAAGTATACACCAATCAATCCATTATCCAGACATGTGTCTGAGACTGGCTTTGACCCAGACAGAGACTTGTAAAAATGTGAACCAACACTTAATCTTTGCAGGATTCCAAATGGGATTATGTACTGCTGGCTTCTCTGGGAAAATTGGACAATCTGGCAACACGGCCCTGAATTCCTACACATCAACAATTGGCTGGAGACCAGTAGCAGCTTCTCCCCGCCCCCTGCCTTCCCCAATACCCTCTGGTCTGCCACACTCACTCACAGTTTCAATGGTTGGCTTTACCTGCCTGGACCCTGAGGGTATTTGCATCAGACACCACTGCCTAGAACCTTGAGGGAAGAGAGCTGAGCCACAGAGACACACCTGGGAGCCAAGGGATATAGGAGGCAGCCACAGCTATCACCCAGAGAGGAAGTGCAATGAGGAACAGAGCAGAGAGGTCTCCCAGGATCCAGGCATTTCTTGGAAGTGGAGAATAAATTCATGAAGAGAAACTGGAGGGGAACCAAGAGAGCCTGGAGACCTAAGAAGAGAGTCTGACGCTGGAGGCAGTGCTGGGGGCAGGATGCTGCACACACAGGACACTAGGAGCCCCGGGGGACAGGGAAGTCGCCAGAGGGCAATGGGTGGGGGAGAGGTCAGTGGATACAGTGCACAGAGACCTCTTGGGCGAGAAAGGAGAAGAAAGACTGGGTGGAAGGCCTGACCCCCACGCCGCAGTGGAGGAGGCCAGAGGCAAGGCGAGGGCTGCTCTTCACCCCCTTGGAAGCCGAGGTTCCAGAGCAGAGGCAAAGAACCGCAGGCCATTCGGCCATCATCCTCCGCGCTGGGGGCAGCGGCACAGAGCACAGTGGGGACATGGTCAGGGTGCCACACACAGGTATCCACGTTGGCTGAAGGCAATGTTTTGTCCCTCCTCCAGGCTTCGCTTGCTCCAGAAGCATCCACTAGAACCATGAGAGCAACCCACCTAGGTCCCCTCTTGCAGGTGCCTGTGAGCTCACAGGTCTAAGGGTGTCACCAAAGCCGCAGTGTGACACATCCCGTGACACCAGCGTGTCTGAAGGAAAGAGAACGGCCCTGCCTTCTGGGTGTTGCACACGGTTCTCAGCAGAGAGAGAGGGAGCTGCAGGGAAAGTGTCCGCAAGGGAGGCAGCTCGCTCTCTGTTTTTAAAAAAAGATTGATTTCAGAAGAAGAATGGGAGGGAGAGAGAGGTCTTCCACCTGTTAGATAGACTGATTAATTAGTCAACTAATCTATTTGAAAGGCACAGACAGGGAGATCTTCTATCTGCCAGATTTGTTTGCTTGTTTGTCTGAAACGCAGCGTGAAGGAGGGGAGAGAGACATCTTCCATCTGTTGGCTCACTCCCCAAATGGCTGTGATGGCTGGGGCTGGGCCAGGCTGGAATCAGAAGCCAGGAACTCCATCCAGGTCTCCCACATGGGTGGCAAGAGCCCAAGCACTGGGGCCATCATCCACTGCATCCCAGGCACAACAGCTGGGGGCTGGATCAGAAGCAGAGCAGCCAGGATGTGAACCGGCAGTTGGACATGGCAAGGGGGTGTCCCAAGAGGCATCTGAACCCAATGCAGCACAACGCCCACCCCAGGAAAGTGAGAGGAGTCAGATAGACTCCAAGGCAGTGGATTCTCCCAGCTGTTCCATCATAGGTTAAGATTTTGATTGTGACCAAAACAAGGAAGCAAGCAAGTAAACAAAAAAATCACCTTCACAGTCTAAGGCTGCAGCACCTTCGGGAGGCCCCAGAGCTGGGTGGGCCTCACAGTCCATGTTCTGTGACCCAGGATGGAAGCCCTCGGGCGCAGCGAGCTACCCTGCCCCACAACAACCCCCTCAGGCCTCCTGCCACGCAACTGCAGATGTGATCCCCAAATTCAATGACCTCTCCCCCTAAACCACTTGCTGTAGGGTGACACAGGGCAACATCAACCAGCAACCTCCAAGCGTTTCAGTAGGCAACGTCTTCCCTCCTCCCTTTCTCCACCCGTAGTTTCAGTATTTTCACTTTTTGAGACAGAGGGACAGATAAACAGAGCTCCCATCCAATGGTTCACTCCCCAGAGAGCCACAACAGCTGGGGTTGAGCCAGGGTCATAACCAGGTCTCCCACATGGGTGACAGAGACCCAACCAGCCGAGCCATCCCCTCAAGATTCTGCACTGCTGGAGTGAGGAGTGAGACCCCAGACGGAACCCAGTCACCTGACGTGGGACAAGAATGTCCTAACAACCAGGCTAAAGGCCTTTTCCTACGATTCATATTCTCATCGAATTTCCTAAGCAAAGTCATCTGGACTGTCTCTTCTGTGTCTTATTTTCTGGAGGAATTGCTTTGAGATACAAACATGCAGGAGAAGCGTGCCTGGAAAGGCTACCTTCGTGACACTAGATACCCCTGGGGTAAATCTCTGGAAAGTTCAGTGATATATAAATTTCCATGTCCTACAAACTATCTCCAATTTAAAAAAAAAAAAAAACCTAGATACAGTCCTTGCACTGGAAAAAAATCAATATTCTTTAATTCCTTCTAAATACTAGGGCATTAACATTGAATCCAGGCAGAAGACGTAGGCATGCTGGCATCATTTCACCTGTTTTGAATTACATGGTTCAACCCAGCATGCTTTTCCCTAGAGAGGGCGTGGACTCTTCTTGCTTCAAGAACATGCTAAACACCCATCTGTCAGAAGCAATTTTGGGGTTCTGAGGTGTAGAGCCGGAGAAGGGAATAGACCCTCCCTGGAGGCTCCTGCCTGTGCAGCGTGGGCCTGCCTCTCCGGATGCATGTACTCGTTATCCTTGACCCACACCCCCTACAAGGCAGGCACGGCCACCCAGGCTGGGGACACGGCCATCCGAGTCCTCCAGAGCTTGTCTTCTCCTGGTTCTCTCCTGGCAAAAGCAGATGATCAGAGAGGCCATGGCATACCCCAGTTCAGAGCTGGATGTGGCTGGGAGCCAAACCCCAGGTGACCATGAGAAGTGTGCACTGGTGCAAGGGGCACCCCAGGGGCTGACACAGAGCTCTGGCAGGGAGGTGTTCTCATGCCCGTGTTGGTGAGTGAGCCCCAAGGTCAAGTTCGCCAGCACCGTGAGGGACAGAGCTGGGATTTGAGCTCTGAGTTCAAAGTCTGTACTCTCCCATACCCGGCAGTGTCTCAAGTACCATGCTTCCAACTGCGTCCTTCCTAAACCCTCCACTGAATGCTACCGATTTGTGCTGAAGGCAAGTAGGCGTAGGTTTTTAGCTAAGCCTGCCTTTCTGAGGACGGGATGTTGAGGCAGGCACCTGTGAGCAGTGTGTGCAATCCTTAAATATGGGGGAGGGGGGACATCCCACGTGGAGGACACAGCCAATGCAAAGGCCCTGGGGCCAGGATGAGAAACAAAACCCCTGCCCAGCCCACCCCAGTCCCTCAGCACTACCACCGCTTCCCTGTGCTTCAAAGCCCTTTTCGCTACTGGACACGGTATTTGTGAGTTCATTTGCTCACTGTTTACATCCCCAACTCATTTTCGAGTTCTATGAGGATGCAACTTCACTGTGTGTTTCCACCACTGCTGATCCTCAGCACCTAGAACAGGCCTGCAACAGGGCGGAAACTCCATGTACATCTGTTTGTGGTCTTTCTGTGTTTTATCTGAATTAAGCTTATAGCATGTTCAGCCACTGAGCTGAATGCTTTATTCACATTACTACTCCCTGGAGGTAGGTAGCATTGCCCCCATTTTACAGAGAGTGAAACTGAGGCTCCATAGCTTGCTTCAGGAGAGTTAGCCAGTAAGAGAGGCGGCTGACGCGGCTCACTAGGCTAATCCTCCACCTTGTGGCGCCAGCACACCGGGTTCTAGTCCCGCTCAGGGCGCCAGATTCTGTCCCGGTTGCCCCTCTTCCAGGCCAGCTCTCTGCTGTGGCCAGGGAGTGCAGTGGAGGATGGCCCAAGTACTTGGACCCTGCACCCCATGGGAGACCAGGATAAGTACCTGGGGCTCCTGGCTTCAGATCAGCGCGGTGCGCCGGCCACAGTGCGCCGGCCGCGGCGGCCATTGGAGGGTGAACCAACGGCAAAAGGAAGACCTTTTTCTCTCTTTCTCTCTGTCTCTCTCTCACTGTCCACTCTGCCTGTCAAAAAAAAAAAAAAAAAAAAAAAAAGAGAGGCGGCTGAAATGAAAACCCAGGTTTGATCCAAAATCACATGCCCTTTAAGCAAAAACATTATGCCAACCTTGCTAAGCGTATGGTGGCCTTGACAGTGGCTTAGAAACAGTCATCGGGTTCAATTAAACATGTTCAGCACGGAGGCGGCGGCACGCCCAGGGAGGGTAAGGCTGGAATTTGGAGGCCAGGTTGGAGGACGCCTCGTTGTGGAGTGGAGGCTAGAAAGGACCAGCAGAAAGGAGATGCGGTCAGCTGGATGCACACAGTCCTCCCCAAACTCAGCCACATCACAAGCGAGCTGTGTGGCCCAGGTCACGGGGGTGTGTCCTGAGGTCTCCTGGCTGTCAGGGAAGACAGGGACTGCCATTCAGCTAACGGCCAAGGCCGAGGGGTCCCACCCCAGCAACGGTCAGGAGGGCACAGTTTGGGGGCTCAGGCAGGGGAGGGTGCTGTGCTCAGCCGACACAGAAACGACCAAGAGGAAGCTCAACAGGGCTTTGATTACGTGTAAAACGCCACCAACGTGGGTGCGGCCGTGTGCTTTGAGTTCACGCTCGCCAAGACCGGTTCAGTCCTCGACACAGAAACTGAGATTCCCAGAACAAGCATGGCAGGCCCTCCCCGGGGTTCCTCCGTCCTCGCCGCCTTATCACTATGTGAGCACTCAGGTTGTGGCTCAGGTGCGGGGGGCTGCGAGCAGAGTCCTCGAGCGTGGTCAGCACTGGGGTGTGCTGTGAGTAGGTCGACCAAGCCTCCCTGGCTGCTGAGCGCAGAGTGAGACCCTGGGCTGGGAGCCGGCACGGCACCCACAGACCAGCTCTGCCTTCCCCTCTTCCTCACAGTGGGGAGAGCGATGAGCGCCCCACCTCCCCATCACACGGGAAATCAGGAGGGTGGCAATCAGGGGCAAACTCACTGACCCTAGAGTTGCAGCCACCACTAAAGAACATCAGTCGTCGGAGAATGAAGCCTTCTCACACTGCCCATCATTTTTGTTGTTGTTGTTGTTGTTTTTTTAAGATTTATATATTTATTGGAAAGGCAAAATTACAGGGAGAAAGAGAGAGATCTTCCATCTGCTGGTTCACTCTCCTGATGGCTACAACAGCCCGGGCTGGGCCAGGCTGAAGCCAGGAGCCAGGAATTCCATCAGGGTTTTTCTTTTCTTCTGCCATAAACACACCTTGGGTTTCTCAACATCGCACCACCTTTACCTACTTACCCACAGTCCCCACAGGCTAACACTGAAAGCACTCGGGTGCCCTGGCCTTGTTCTTTCTGGTGACTTCTTTGAGACGGTGGTAAGACCATCCTGGGGAGCACACTTGTGACACCCAAAGGCA
Source organism: Oryctolagus cuniculus (assembly GCF_964237555.1). Classification (NCBI taxonomy): domain Eukaryota; kingdom Metazoa; phylum Chordata; class Mammalia; order Lagomorpha; family Leporidae; genus Oryctolagus; species Oryctolagus cuniculus. The sequence goes on along the minus strand of NC_091437.1, from coordinate 29,980,023 downwards.
GACAGGGAAATGGATGCTCCCCAACCCAAGGAAGAGGAAGCAAACTCCAGGAGGCTGCAGCAGCACCCAGGGGGCTCCCGCAGCGGGGGCTGGGCTCAAACCCAGGCTGCACACTGCGAGCCTAGGGTCCTCTCCATGAACTGCACAACCATGGGGGCCGGGAGCCCTTGTGGCTCTGTGGACACTTCCCCCCTAGGTAGCAGAACAGCCAGTGTGTGACTCGAACCCCAGAGTTCTCAGGATCAAGGGCTCTAACACCGGCTCTCCACACTGACCACAGAGCTTTGTACTCAAGACTTCACCTCATCTCTCCCAGCTGGGAAACAGAAATGTGTGGGAACTAATTACACGGTCCCCAATGAGCAGGGAGCGAGGTGGATTGCCACCAAAAGCAGAGTTTTTAGCTGACAATGCTCCGGGCACATCCTCTCGGGCAGCACCCCCTGGCCTCCGCCCCGGCTGCAGATCCTGTCCCCATATGCAAAGTTTCAAAGTGAAGAGTTGGCTGCTATGAGAGTCATGTGGCTCAGGAACTCATGCAGGAGTTACAATCTCAAAGCCATACAGGAAGAGTACTAAGAACACAGATGACCCATCCAATGACAAGGCTCAGAGGCAGGGCCTTGGGAAAGTGACTTGTAAGATCAGGTTCAGTCGTTCGGGGAGAACTCCTACGACAGAACCCACAGGGCACTGCCAAACAGACAGACAGCTACACACACTCCCTGCCTCCTGCCACATGATGCTGTGTTGTGTCAAGATTCTTTTTTTTTTTTTTTGGACAGGTAGATATATGGATAATGAGAGAGAGAGAGACAGAGAGAAAGGTCTTCCTTCCGCTGGTTCACTCACCAAATGGCTGCTGCAGCAGGTGCTGTGCCGATCCGAAGCCGGAAGCCAGGTGCTTCTTCCTGGTCTCCCATGCGGGTGCAGGAGCCCAAGCACTTGGGCCATCCTCCACTGCCCTCCCGGGCACAGCAGAGAGCTGGACTGGAAAAGGAGCAGCCGGGACTAGAACCCGGCACCCATATGGGATTCCAGCGCTGCAGGCGGAGGATTAACCAGTGAACCATGGTGCCGGCCCTATGTCAGGATTTTACCAGCAAGGATGTCATCGCCGGGACGGGGATTAAGCGGCTGCTCGGCATATCCGCATCCCCTATCGGAGCACTGGTTCAAATCCTGGCTGCTCTGCACTTCAGATCCAGCTTCCTGCTAACGTGGCAGAGAAGCAGAGCGCAATGGCCCAAGAACTCAAGTCTCAGCCACTCACCCGGAGACCAGGATGCAGCTCCTGGCTCCTGACTTCAGCCTGACCCAGCCCCGGGCACTGCAGCCATACGGAGAGTGAACCAGCAGTGGAAGAGCATTCTCAATATTCTCAATCGCTTGCTCTCTCAATCGCCTTGCCACCCTGCCTCTAAAAAAATAAATGGAGGGAGGAAGGGAGGGAGGGAAATAGAGAGACGAACCAATGAATGAGTGAGTGTCATCACCAAGACTGACCAGCGGTGCTTACCCAGCCTGGGACTGGGAACCTCTAGAACTGTGCGTGGACCAACATAAACTTCTTCTCTACAAAGTTAGCCCAGCTCGGGTATTCCATTGTAGTACCACAATGCCAGCCAATGCAGTGGCTGTGTTGCTTCCTTCAGAGTTGATGAGGCGCAACAGTGTGTCTAAGCCCTGGGCTTCGCCAGCAGCCTCCCTTACCACACACAGAACAGCCAAGCCGGCTCCCATAGGGCCCAGCCACGTGATCGGTCCCCTCCAGACCCTTAGCCTCTCACTGCTCTAACTGCAGACACAGTTCCCTACGACAGACTCCAACCCAGGCAAATAGGAAACAGAAACACTTGGGACCCCTCAAAGCCAAGGGCAGCAAGGTGCTGGGAACATGACCCCTTCTCAGCCATGCTGGAAACCCTCTACCCCGCCCCTCCCTCCCTCCAAACAAAAACAGCTTTAGAGAGCTAACAGGGGCTTCGGTCACAGGCAGCCTAGGCTCCCAGAGCTGCCGGCTCTATCAACCAAGCCCCACTACCCCCAGCACCTTGGCTCCTCAGTGCCCCAGGGACAGGCTGACCCCCTGCTTCCTCTGAAGCATTTTAAGCAAAATATATTGGATCCATCTGGACTGTCGCTGCCACATTGGCTTCCACTAGGAGACACGGTGGGCCCCAGGCACCGGCACACACTGTTCCAAACAGGTGGCTGCTGCACAGCCAGGTGTTTCCAATGAGGGCGTCCGCCTCTCAGGAAATGACGTCATCCCCCTCATAAGATAGAAATGCCTGGGAAGCACCCTCTCTATCTAGCCCGTTTCAGGTTGAGACAGTTCTCCTGTTAGGAGGAGCTACAGTCAACACTGCCCCTCCGGGACTCAGCGGCTTAACACCAGCTCTCTCTACCTGGATCAGTCTCCTCTGCCTCAGGAGCGGACATGGTGGTGATGCACCAGACATACATTTCCCAGCCTCCCCTGCACCCAGGCAGGCTGTGTCACCACGCACTTGCCTGTGAACTCTAAGTAGAAATAACCTGTACAGATCACGTATCACTTGTTTAAAAGGAAGTTAATTGCACTGGGACGTTGTGGCACAGCAGGTTAAGCTGCTGCTTGGGATGCCCATATCCCATATCAGAGTGCCTGGGATCAAGTCACTGCTCCTCTTCCTGCACCCTGGAAGACAGCAGGTGATAGCTCAAGTGCTTGGGTCCCTGCCACACACGTGCAGCTCCTGGCTCCTGGCCCAGCCCTGGCTGGCCATTTGGGAAGCAAACCAGTGGATAAAAGGTGAAAGATTCTCTCTCTCAGTCTCTTTTTTTTCTTTCTTTTTAGAGATTTATTTTTATTTATTTGAAAGGCAGAGTTACAGAGAAAGGAGAGAGGGCGTGTGAACATGCACAAGAGACAGACAGACAGACAGACAGAGCATTCATTGGTTCACCCCCCAGATGGCTTCAACAGCCAGAGCGGGTTCAGGCTGAAGCCAGAGGAATCATCTAAGTCTCCCATGTGCGTGCAGGGACCCAAGCACTTGGGCCATCTTTCGCTGCTTTTCCAGGCCATCAGCAGGGAGCTAGATCTAAAGTAGAACAGCCAGGACTCAAACCTACACCCATATGGGATGCCAACATTGCAGGTGGCACCTTAACCCATTATGCCACAATGCCAGCCTCTCTCTCTCTTTCTCTCCCTGTGGCTCTGCCTTTTAAATAAGTAAAATTAAACTTCAAATTAAAAAGAATACAAATGTATTTCTTAAAAAAAATAACCTAAGCAAGAAATAGTGACTTTAACAAAGGTGGTAGCCCAGGAAATGGTAAAATGTGCTTAAATTCTGGGCACACTTTGAAGATACAATTCACTGCATTTCCTAATACATTCTACTAGCGTATGGGCCAGAGACCCATCTAGGAAGACTCCAGAGTTTCTGACCTGAGCATTGGAAGGATGAAATGGCTCTGAACTTACACAGAGGAAAATCAAGGGTGAGGACTGTTTTTGGAAAAAGATCAGGAGTTAAGTTTCGCACACACGTGAGAGTAGAGGTTAGCAGACCCTGAACTTGGGGTCAAGACCACCTGGACTTGAATCCTGCTTCTGACACAGAACACGTGACCTTGACCAAGCCATATCCAGTCGCTTTGCCTCAACAGTGTCCTCTATCAATGAGGACGAATAATGCCCCCCATCTCCCAGAGCTCGTGTTAGGAGGAAATACACGCATCCAAGACCTGCACTGGTGCCGCTGGATTCTCCAAAAAGGGTCAGACCGTTTGAGATGAGACAGAAATCTTCTGCCACCTCGGCCTGCTTATCCCCTCTCCAGTAACGCTAAGCCCCCAAGATTCTGAAAGCAGAGATGTGGCTGTCTGCTGTGGCTCGGGGACAGCTGCGAGGAAGCTTTCAAAGCAGCTGGGAGAGCCACACAACCAGAACATTTTCTTCACCTCAGATTCCCGGCCAAACAAGGCCTGCAGTTAGAAGGCAAGGTTTGAATTACCAAGCCACCTGTCCAGCCATCTGAAGCCAGCCCGCCCCTTGGGCCGGCTCCCTGTGGGCAGCGGAGCATCCTGGGGGACCACGCTTGAGCCCCCCATGTCGTCCACACTTCACAGCACTGAATAATCAAGGAGAAAATGAGAAGCCCCCAAAACAGCCCCGTGGCCGCCCCTTCCCCATTCATTATTAGGGATGGAGAGACACACAGAGGGTTTGGGTCACGAAGGGCTTGAATTCCACGCCTGCCTTTCATGTGTTCGGGAGAAGGCAGCCCCTTCAACCAGAAGAACCTGGGCTCTGCAAAGCTAACAGCAGGCTCCTCTTTCCCCTCCAAAGGCCGATAAGTGGTTTCTAAATTACAAATGTCCCTGGACATTTTTAAGACTCACAAATATATGAAAGGGGAGTTGGCTATATTCAAATCTGTAAATAGGAATCAAAACTCACAGAAATTTCTGATGCTCAACATCAAAAAAAAAAAAAGAAAAGAAAAAATAGATTCTGTCACTCTGCCTTTCAGATAAATAAAAATAAATAAATACAAAGCTCGGGGGAGGGGGGCTTGTGGCACAGAGGCTAAGCCACCATGTGAGGCACCCGTACCCCAAAGCAAGGTGCCTGGTGTGGAGTCCCCCCACCTCTGCTTCTCATCAGCTTCCTGGTAATGCACCCTGGGAGGGAGCAAGTGAAGGCTGAAGTGCTTGGGTCCCTGCCACTCATTTGGGAGATCCAAACAAAGTTCCCGACTCCTGGCTCTGGTTTGGCCCAGTCCTGGCTATTTCGGGCATTTAGGGAATGAACCGGGGATGGAAAAATCTCTCTCTCTCTCACTCTCTCTTTTTCCTCTCTCTCTCTGCCTTTCAAATAAATATTAACAAATAAACTTTAAAATAAATGGAGAGGGAGGGAGGGAGGGAGGGAGGGAGGGAGGGAGGGAGGGAAAACAGAAAGGAGACTGAGTAACAAGCAATTTTTAGAGATCTCCTTTATTTAAGCCCTATAGAATCATACTCTCCAACGTCAGCTTTTATTTTTCCTTCAAGAATAGACACAGACAACAGAAGGTGAAGCCAGCACAGAAGATGCAGGAACAACGATGCTGCATTAGGATGGTCTTGAGCTCTTCCTGGGCCCAGAGCTGGATTACAGCCTTCCCCACAGTTAGCTGTGGCCCCACGGCCAAGATCTTGCCAGAGGCAAACGGGCAGTTATGTGTGTGTGTCCCTCCCAGGCCTGGCCCATCCACATCCCTCACACACAATCGGCCATGTTCTTTACTCTCCTGCATGGCCTAGGAAGCTGCATGTTAAAGATGGTGGGGGCCGGCGCCGTGGCTCACTAGGCTAATCCTCCACCTTGCAGCACCGGCACACCGGGTTCTAGTCCCGGTCGGGGCACCGGATTCTGTCCCGGTTGCCCATCTTCCAGGCCAGCCCTCTGCTGTGGCCAGGGAGTGCAGTGGAGGATGGCCCAAGTGCTTGGGCCCTGCACCCCATGGGAGACCAGGATAAGTACCTGGCACCCGCCATCGGATCAGCGCTGGCCGCAGCGCGTCGGCCGCGGCGGCCATTGGAGGGTGAACCAACGGCAAAAGGAAGACCTTTCTCTCTGTCTCTCTCTCTCACTGTCCACTCTGTCAAAAAAAAAAAAAAAAAAAAAAAAAAGATGGTGGGACCAGGGAGCTCGAATCCCTGAGCGGACGACAGCCACCTGCTGATCAGGAACACCAGGCCCCTGGCCACTGAAAGGCGGACGGTTATCCATTATATCCAGTTATATCCATTACATTAGCTGGTACACGGCTGGGACCTCAGCCACCTCCTCCACACAGCCTCACTCTGACACGTGCAGACGCTGACTCCCCACAGCCACATGCGAGGCCCTAAGTTGAGCCAATCACTGGACTAATCGTAACCACGTAATACAACCATGTTGGCCCTGCCCGTCTTACTTGCATATTTATCTCACTGACAAGGATATTCCCACCAGCGGTGCTTCGTGCCATAAAGCAGCAATGTGCCAAGGACTTGCTGTCATTTTCTAACAAGGAATAAATGACACCAAGCAAGATAAGGGCTCCTAAAGAGACGGCAGGCAGGATCCAAGCAGCCAGGGCTGGCCACAGCGCCATGAAGAGCACTGCCTCTCCTAACGCTGTGAGCTCCAGGGGGCCACGTTGTGCTTCCTGCCATGGGGCCGTCACTCCTGCTGTTTCCCCGGCCTCAGAGGCTCTGGGCCTCCTGTCCTGGCTCTCACAGCTTCTCCGCCCAGTTCTCCCCATTCGTCTCTTAGACATCAGCACAGGCAGCCCTCCCAGGTCTCTTGGGATACTCCCCGGGCACTGTGTGGTTTTGCTTCCAGGTGGCTCTTCAATTGCACATGGGGTTTTCTAGACAGCACAGGTCTGTTGTCCTTCTTGGCACATGTGTCCATTATCCCCCTGCAGCCTTGCCGAGCCTTGAACGTCCAGCTGCCTCCCGATGGCCCCTGCAGCAGTGAGTGGCCCTCAAAAGGTCACCAACAGACAGACTGAACAAACTAAGTCAGAAGTCAGCATTCTCAATTAGTTGGCACAACCACTAGGCTGCCTTTCATGTATTCATATTTTAGTATCACCTAAAGGGAAACGGGTATCAGCTAATATCTGTGACAAGAAAAACCACGATGAGGGGGCCAGTGCTGTGGCACAGTGGGTTAGGATACCACCTGCAGCACCAGCATCCCATACAGGCACTGGTTCAAGTCCGGACTGCTCCACTTCTGATCCAGCTCCCTGCTAATGCGCCTGGGAGGACAGCGGAGGATGGCCCAAGTCCTTGGGTCCCTGCACCCATGTGGGAGACCCGGAAGAAACTCCAGGCTCCTGACTTCAGCCTGGCCCAGCCTCAGCTGTTGCGGCCATCTGGGGAGTGACCCAGCAGATGCAAGACCTCTCTCTGTCTCTCCTTCTCCTTGTATAACTCTGCCTTGCAAATAAGTAAATCTTTCAAACGACAAAGTAAAACATAAAGAAGTGAATCCAGAAAAGCATTCCCTCCTCTCTCCTTCCACCTGACGAGCACATGTGCAGTGCCTGCCCAGCCAGGCTCAGGTCACCTCCTGAGCAAGCCGTCAGAATGAAAGAAACGGAGCTCCCTGTCCTCAGACAGCTACGCGTCACATGGCCGCAGAGTGTTCCGTGCCATGGACCGTGTCTTTCTCTCTCCAGGTTTCCTGTACCACGGTCCCTGCATATCCAGTCACCAGGGCTGGTCTGTCCCTCACCTCAGGGAAAGGTCACAAAGCACGGAGAAAAATCTCTGGTGAGCTTCAGAGTCCCTTTGGAGGTGGAACGGATGTGGGGAAATTCTGACAGAATGGAGCCAGGCTTCCTGACCCCACAGGAGCTGCAAGTCTCCCACTCCAAGAGTGGAGGAAGCAGCCCAAGCGCCACACAGGTCTGCCAGCTCTGAGAGCAGGGCCTCCCCACGCCCCCTGGGCAGCGGCAAGACCTCAGCCTTGGGGGGCTGCACGGAGGCAGTGGGCAGAGGCCCTTGCCTGCACAGAAGGCGGGTCCTGTGGGCTGCGTGCAGGCAGCCAGGCAGTAAGGAGCAGTGACCGGCAGGACGTCAAGTGGCCTGGTGACAGAGCGCTGGACAGGGCTGCACATTCCAGCAAAAGCCAGGTGGGCAGCAAACACCTCAGGACTGGGCACACAGCCCACAGGGGCCTTGAGCTCAGTCGTCCAGAATTCAGCGCTGCCCTGCAGGAAGGGGACGGGGTGGGGGGAGAATGGGATGTCCGCAAGCAGGTGAGGAGCTCAGTGGAGAAACCGAGCTGAAGAGAACTGCGATGCCTTTGTGGCACAGAGGGTGGGGCCTGCGGATCTGAGGAGCGCAGGCTAACACCATCGGAACGGTGCCAGACGGCAGCCAAGGACCACCGGGGAGCCGCAGAAGCTTCTGAGCTGTAGACAGATCCCCGTGTTGATGCTAGGTGGAGGCGGAGCTTGGGAAGCAGCTAGGGTCAGATGCGGTCCTGCAGGGGGCGGGGCGGGGCGGGACCCCAGGTGGCAGCAGCAGTTTTCTTGGACCTAAGCTACCATAACCCTTGTGCTCTCCCATGTGATGCCTCCCTCTGGGTCACAGGCAAAGGGAAGGTCCTCAGCAGGCGCCCACACCTGCACAGCAAGGCACCCAGCCCTGCAGGAAAGTTTTTTACAGATTGCTCAGCCTGAGGCCAGGCAGTTGGGACATCTGCAGCCCTTATCAGAGTGCCTGGGTTTGAATCCCAGCTTCACTCCCAAGACCAGCTTCCTGCTAATATGCACTCTGAGAGGCAGCAGATGATGGCACAAGTGGTCAGGCTCCTGCTGCCCATTTAAGAGACCTGGATTGGGTTTCTAGCTTCTATCTGCGGCCTCACCTACTTCCAGCTGTTGCAGGCATTTAGTGAGTGAACCAGTGGATGCTTTCTCTCTCTGTCTCTCTCTGTCTGTCTCTTTGTGTGTGTGTGTGTGTTTGCCTCTCAAATAAAACTAGTCAATTAAAACTGTTTACGTAATGATAAATGACCCAGTCTGTGGTATTGTGTTACAACAGCAGGAAACAGAATCAGACAGAAAGCTTCAAAAAGGAGCTGAAATGTGGCCAGGGGTCTTGGGTAGGAAAGAGTTTTGAGAGATGCAGGCAGGAAGCAGTGAGGGTGGAGAAAAGCGCATTACAGAAGTAGAAAGCAGAGAGAGCAGAGGGCAGAGGCAAGGGGCTGGCTCAGTGGTGCGGTGGGTTAGTCCACCTGCAATGCCGGTGTCCCTAATCACAGCGCTGGTTCGAATCGCAGCTACCCCACTTCCAGTCCAGCTCCCTGCTAACGGGCCTGGGAAAGCAGCCCAGGATGGCCCAAGCATTTGGGCCTCCCTATTCATATGGGAGACCCAGAGGGAGCTCCTGGCTCCTGGCTTTTAGCTGGCCCAGCCCTGGCTGTTGTAGCCATTTGGGCAGTGAACCAGCATACGGAAGATCAATCTTTCTCTGCTATGTCTCTGCATTTAAAATAAATAAATAAATCTTTAAAAAAAATATAAGAGGCAAGAAAGCTTTGATCTGTCTACAGCTCAAGGTATACAAGGGGTGTTCAGAACATTCATGAAAATGCATTATAAAAACTATGCATGGATTTCCAAACAGTTTTACATACAAACACACTTTTAGCTCCACTTGGTCACAAACTTTTTGAAGTATCCTTGTATGTAGGTGGGAGTTCACAGTCAACCACTTAGTGGAGAGCGTGGGGACTCTGGCTAGGCTGGCAGGCGACAGGGAGTCGGGGATGCAATGGGGTGGCAGGAGGAGAGGATCCCACTGTGCCTTCCGAACAGGGGCCTGGCAAGGCTCAGTCGGAGGAAACGTGACGAAGGAAGTGAACAGCAGCCCGGACACTGGGAGCTGGGGGTCGCGTGTGCAGCAGGAACGACGGGAACGGAGAGGAAGGGGCGGCAGAGGCAGGGCCGGGGGTCCTCGGAGAAGCTGCTCTCAAGGAAGCGGAAAAAGGAGTCAGAGACAGGTGCCCCTGAGGGGCGGAGCCTAAGAGGAGGACACTGAGAAAAGGCAGGGCTTTGGCTGTGAGCGCAACGTTCAGGCTGGAAATAGACTTGGATCTCAAACAAGAGACAGAAATATCCGACTCTGGCATGTGCTGTCAGAGTTGGAAGGAATTTTAAAGACCCCCTAAATTGCTGTTTCTCAACCCTTAAAATGTACACGTGGCAGCCGGCGCTGTGGCACACCCGGTTAAGCCACTGCCTGCAGCGCCAGCATCCCAATGGGCACTGGTTTGAGTCCCAGCTGCTCTACTTCCAATCCAGCTCCCTGCTGATGCGCCTGGGAAAGCAGTGGAAGATGGCCCACGTGCTTTGGCCCCTGCACCCACATGGGAAACCCGGATGCGGTTCCAGGGTCCTAGCTTCATCCTGGTGCAGCCCTGTTTGTTGTGGCTATTTGGGAAGTAAACGAGCAGATCGAAGATATCTCTAACTCTGGCTTTCAAATAAATAAAACAAAATTTAAAACAAAACCCTGGCAATTGTGAGTTCTTAAACTTGTACATATGAAAATCACCTCAACAAAAAAATAATAAATCCCCCAAAAGTACATCAACCACTGGGGCCCTGGTCAGGTGCTGCCTCGGGGAACCCGGGGTGGGGCTGGGATTGTGCATGGAACAAGCCCTTGGGAGGCTGATGCTGCAGGACCAACGACCATAGCAGTATCTCCCCCAGTACGATGTGTCTACTGCTGACAGCGGATCTCAGCTGATTCCTAAGGATTCCATTCTAAGGCCCAGACAGATTTCAAAATAATAGTGATACGGGCCTCCCTGCTTCTCTCCCTTTTGTTCAGGAGAAGAGAGACAGACATACAGATACACAGACAGACAGAACTCCCACCTGCTAGTTCACTCCCCATGTTTACAACAGCATGGGCAGGGCCAGGTCAAAGCCAAGAGCTGGGGACTCAGTGCAGGCCTCCTGCGTGGATGGCAGGAACTGAAACACTTGAGCCATCACCTGCTGTCTCCTAGGGTCCACATAAGCAAGGAGCTGCCACAGGTACGGCACCTAGAACTCTGATATGAGATGCATGTGTCTTTATTTTTTCTTTTAAGATTTATTCATTCGGAAGACAGGGTGACAGGGAGAAAAAGAGAGAGAGAGAGGTCTTCCATCTGCTGGTTCACTCCCCAGTTGGCTGCAATGACAGGAGCTGAGCTGATCCAAAGCCAGGAGCCAGGAGCTTCTTCCAGGTCTCCCTTGTGGGTACAGGGGCCCAAGCATTTGGACCATCTTTTATTGCTTTCCCAGGCACATCAGTAGGGAGATGGATCAGAAGTGGAGCAGCCAGGACTGAAACTGGCACTCATGGGGCATGCTGGCACTGCAGGCAGTAGCTTTACCTGTTACACCACAGCACCAGACCCAAGATGCATGTGTCTTAATCAGCACCTTAACCTCTAGACCAAACCCTTGCCTCTGAAGTTTTCCTTAAATATATTAAAATATTTAAGCAGTTGACTTGAAAAATTATTAAATAATAGAGGTGGCAGAAACTGGGTGGGTAGCCTGTAACTGTTAAACTCTGGGATGCACCTGTGGGAAGCAGCTGAGGCTACTTGTAGGAAGAGAAAGTTATTCCAGTTTAGAGCAAGCAGTGGTGACACAGGAGTGGAAAGTCACTTACTGAAGCATGGTGACCACACAGAGAAGGTGAGTGACATCCGGGAACGCTTCCCAAGCCTAGGAGCCCAGCACTGCTTTGTGGTGTCATCTAGTCCTTGGGGCAGGCGTGGGCATTGTGCCCACTGTCCCAGTGGGGACGCTGTGGCTCAGGCAGGTAGCCAATGGCACAGAGCTTGGGCATATGCAGGGATCAGAGCCAGGACTGGAATCCAAGTCTGTGTGATGGCTGAGCTGTGTGTTTGACCCATCTATCAATCATCCCATTCAGCAGGCTGGCTACTCCTACAGCATTCTCCTTCCGTTGCTGCTGCTGCTACTTTTCTACCAGTGGAGCTCGGTGTAATCTGTTTGTACCTGGGCCAGCAAAAATCGTGCAAATTCAAACTCACTGAATTCCATTTTGTAAATCAAGCATTATCATCCTTGAGTTCAAGACAACAAATGGAGGCTTATCAACACTCAGGACTCAGAACTTAGGTCTCCCTGAGTTCAGACGGAAGGCGTTCCCAACCTCGCCTCTCTCTGTGACCACAGGGAACAAGCAGACATTCCTCGCCAGGCTGCACCGACTTCCTACCATCTGCCACACACAGGCCCCCACCTTGCTCTCTGCCCCGGTGGACACATGACACCGCTGAAACCAATTCAGAGCTGAACAATAATCTTGCTGTCCGTTGGTGGCTAATAGTTGCCCTGCAACTCTAACAGATGCATGAGCTCTCCGGCAGGTGCAGGTTAGCCAGAGAGCCCCACAGTGAATCCTGGCATACCGGAAACATCCTTAGATTATGAACCGAACAGCAGGCACTGAAGCAGCCGGCAGGGCCCTCACTATCATCAGGAATGCTGACTTTAAAAAAAAAAATCTTTGTTTTAAATTTTGCATAAAGGAAAGATACTATTACTCATGAAAAAGTGTTAAACCGAGAGCTGGACTACTGCTATTTTGTAAGAAGACAGCATTTTAGAAGACAGGACTTAAGTGTCAGACACTTTAGATTCTAGCCTAATCCCGTTAGAATTTCAAACACTGTATTCCAAACCACCCTTCATTTTCTCTTCAAACAGCACTCCACAACAAGCCGGACCTTCCGACTTCCCTTTCTCGGGGATTCCATTCCCACGTCTCCCCTCCCTTTGCTGGTTTCCAGGCGGCTCCACCAGATGCAGCAGGCTCTGTCACTCTTCCCTGCTGACCTAGCACACACTCTTCCCACCCCTGCCCGGCTAGGCCCACCCACCTAACAAGGTGTGCCCATTGCCCACAGACCCTCACAGAGTGACAGTGACAGGGCACTGTAAAGAGATGGCCCAGCACATGGGAAAACCCAAGTGTCGCCACAAATCAGCTGCACCTCTCGGCCAGGGACACGCAGAGAGCAAAGCAAGGCAAAGCCACGTGGTCTGCTCTGCTGGGCTGGCCTTGGGCTCTAAGCAGAACCCCAGGTGGCCGGGCTGGCGGCTTCTGGATGAGCTGAAGCAGCAGTGCCCCACAGGGCCCCCTGGAATGTCCACTCCCAGGCGCAAAGCTGAGCCTCCAGGGAGAGCCAGCCACCATCAGGACATGAGCCAGCAAGAAAAATGGGGCGAGGCTCGGGAGGCCCAGGCTGCAATGAACCAAGGCCACCTTCCCTGACCCTTCCCAGCCAGGGGAGAGCAAGTGGCTATGCTGGACAGAATGAGGGAGGGAGAGAGGCAGGAACAGGGAGATAAAAGAACAAGAAGTTGAAGGAAGGAGCCTCAGTCAAGCCTTCGCAGGGGGCACAGACCTCAGGCCCAGGGACTGCCCAGCCTCCTGGGAAGGAGTGCAGGCTAGGAAGGAACACAGTGGGCGTGGCCTCTCACCAGTTGGAAGTGCAGAGAGGAGAGTAGGAAAGAGAGAAGGACCCGAGGGAACAGTGCCGTGATCCTTGGGGTCCTGGCTGCAGGAGGGACCGTGAGAAAGGCCATCTGCGCCGTGTGGCCCTCCGGCATCGGCCCCGCCCCCAGCCCCTGCACACCTGCACATGCAGTCCCCCTCCTGGAGCTGCAGTCACACCTGCCCGTGCTGCTGCACCTGCAGGGAGCTGACTTGTATTTCTAAGCCTCAAGGTTTCTTGGTTTCTCTTTTCTTTTTTGTTCTGCCTAAAGATTTATTTATGTATCTGAAAGGCAGAGTGACAGAGATAGAGGGAGACAGAGATAAAGAGCACCCACTGTTGGGTCACTCCCCAAATGCCTGCGCTAGGACAGGCTTACGCTAGGAGTCACGAACTCCATCCGGGTCTCCCACGAGGGTTACAGGAGCCACCCAAGAACGTGGGCCATCATCCGCTGCCTCCCAGGCACATTAGCGGGAAGCTGGATCAAGGGTAGAGAAGCTGCAACTCGAACTGGCACTCTGGCATGGGAGGGGGTGTCCTGAGCTGTGGCTTCACCTGCTCCACCACAACACCCACCCCTGTTTATTTTTCACTTTCCCATTTTATGGGGATACACTTGGCAAAATGTATACATTTAACATTACACCACGATGACCTGATTGCACATACACACACTGTGCAACGATGAAGACAACCAAGTCAATGACCACGTTCATCACCTCATGTGTCATTGCTTGCTTCAGGTCTACTCTCTGAGCAATTTCCTATTTAGAATACAGTATTACTGGGGCCGGTGCACTGGTGTAGATGGAACAGCTGCCTCCCTGCAGTGCCAGTATCCCGTATAAGCACCAGTTCGAGTCCTGGCTGCTCCACTTCTGATCCAGCTCTCTGCTATGGCCTGGGAAAGCAGTAGAAGATGGCCCAAGTCCTTGGTCCCCTGCACCCATGTGGGAGACCTGGAAGAAGTTCCTGGCCCCTGGCTTCAGATCAGCCCAACTTTGGGCCATTGCAGCCATTTGGGGAGTGAACCAGCAGATGGAAGAACTCTCTCTCTCTCTCTCCCTCTCTCTCCCTCTCTCTCTGCCTCTGCCTCTCTGTACCTCTGCCTTTCAAATAAATAAATATATTTTTAAAAAATGCATAGTATTATTAACGATACATTACTCAGAATTGATTCCTCTTAGGGTAGTGCCACAGTGAAGACACTGCTTGGTACATGCACATCCCATATCAGAGCACCTGCGATGGAGTCCCAGCTCTTCTTCCGATTCCAGCTTCCTGGTAATGGGCACCCTGGGAGGCAGCAGACAACGGCTCAAGCACTTGGGTCCGTCCACCCACATGGGAGACCCGGAAGGAGCTCCAGGCCCCTGGCTCCAGCCCGGCCTGGCCCAGCCTCAGCTACTGCATGCATTTGGAGAGTGAATCTCTCCGTCTCTCTGCCTTTCATATAGGTAAAATAAATAATTTTAAAAGATTTTAACTAAACACTGACTCCTCTTAGAACTGAAAGTTTACGCCCTTTGACCAACATCACCCTGGCCCTTAACAGCCACCTTGCTACTCTCTACTTCTCTGCACTTGAATTCTCTCTCTAAGCCTTCAGTTTTAAGTTAAAAGGCCAAAATGAACAAAAAGAACCAGAACGGGGCCCAACCTTGGGCCTCCTGCCACGCTAAGTTGGTCTAGCAAGACCAAGCTGCCTGCCAGGCTCCCAGCCTGCACTGGGGCGGGCAGAGGCTACTTGCTGCATCTCCCCTGGCTCCTCCCCAGCAGCTGGGCCTGGCCCACCCTGGGGAATTCCGAGTCCATCCTCACACACAGAGCCTTTGGGCGAGGCTAAAGGACACCCAGGTGCTGTTCACTGCAAAACCCCCACCACCAGCAGCCTGCGTGCTCTGATGGTGACCGCACCACGGATGTAACCCCAGGCTCCTGACCCATCACTCAAAGCCACTGCCCACGCACGCCCTCCCCGCCCCACCCCCACTGCACCACACGGATTTCTTTGAAGGGAAAACTGTGGATTTGTGGAGCCTTCTTCCGGGTCCTTTCCTCCTTGTCTCCAGGGAACACTCTGGGAGTTGTTACGTGTTTGAAGAAATGTTATAAGCAGAAATGTTAAAAATAGCAACGGAATCGAAATTTATACCCTAAACAAATCATTCCAGCAGATGGGACTTAAGGCATTTATGATCCCTCTCCAGTCTGGGACTTGTCAAGTCCAGCAGCATGGCTGGCCTGGGAGTGCCTCTCTGACCAACCCCCGTGCTAATTTCAAGACCTCAGGGTGGCCTGGAGGGAGCGGCTTTGCATATGGACTTTAATTACCGGGCCCTAGTTTTGCCAAGAACACACAAAGGGCTTTTCTGGCTGGATGCTGAGGCTTAGGATGAACATGTGGGCTGTGTGGGAGGGGAAAGGAAGAGTGTAATCCCAAACAGGAAGTGGAGCATCCCTCCACCCCCACCCCGCCACCACCATCGTCCCCAGGAAGCCATCAGGCACCAGGGTCATCCAAAATCCCTGACCAAGTGGGCAGAACAAAGCGCATCCTGAGCGCCCAGACCTGCTGCTCCTCCAGCCACACCGCCCAACCCTGGGGTCGTCACTGGATTTTCTCATGGCTCCCGGGGGCCTGTTCCTCTTGCTCTTTCGTATCAGAGCCTCCTGAGTGTTCCTGGATCTCACGGAGCCTGCAGCAGCCCTGCATGCATTCTGGTTGGCCTGAATGCATCCCCATGTCCTAGTTATGTCATCGCAGGCGCCAGCACACAAGGCTTGTTGGGCAGGGCCATGCCTCAGGGTCTCCAGGAGGAACACAGGGCCCAGCCCTGACCAACTGACACCACTTAATCCCTCCAGCCACAGTGTTTGGTTTAAGGATGGGTGTGTGACCCAAACCAGGTACAATCAGCAGGATTCCCAGGATGTGTGTAGAGGGCTCACACTCGGGGTGAAGTCCTCTGCCCTGCTCAGAGCGGACTCCAAGGCCCTCACCTCATTGCTACAGGGAAGAGAAGATCTGAAAATGGAGACAAGCTGGGAGAGTCAGAACAGAGACTGAGAAAGAGAAACCAAGACACTGGTCTTTGGAGTCCTGGATCAAGCCACACCTGAATGAACCCATGCAGATCTTGCAGTAGTATAAAACAATGAATTTCTTTGATGCATAAGCTGGCTTCAGGTCTGTTCCTGTCCATATGCAATTAAAACCATCCTGCTTGATAGAAGTAAGATTGGAAGGCAGGAAGTTAAAACCACCATTCAACCCTAGAGGGATCCAATCCACAAAGAACACCCTTCCTCTGTGGAGCCCTGGAGAGCCTGGCCCAGAACCACAGAGTTCTGGGCTGGAGAGACCCTGAGGACAAAGGCTCCTGTCCAATCACCCTGGCTGACTCTGTTTTCCAGACAGGTAAGGGCCCAGGGAGGAAAAACGTGGTGCCACGAGTGAGAGCCCCACTCCTTCCCACTGTCAACCCAGCATCTCGATGTGCTTGCGACTGAACCTTACAGACTTAGTCACCCATAGCCAATGTCTCTCAACCACACAGTTACCACAACAATGTCCTCTTTCCATGTGGAAGGTCTCGCTCCCAGCAAGCTCCTGAGGGGATGCCCTTCGCCTCTCACAATGGCCGGTCCTTCCTTTCCTGGTTCCCTGCTGGAGTCCAGCCTCGCATTTCTCCCTCTGCCCCATGCTGCCCTTTCAGTCACTCAAAACCTTCCCCTGACTTCTGAACTGGACTGCAAGCCGCCTGCGGAAAGAACTTAAGAACCTACACACGCTTGCAGTTCCACCCTGTTCTACCTCAAGCCATCAGTCGACTCCCTGTCCCTACACATCCTTTCCCTGTTCTCACAAGGAGCTGGACCGCACACTGCCCAAGCGGTACACGTACACACGCGCACACGGGTGCTCGCACATACAACTACATGAACTTCTCACTTGGAGTTATCAGCATCTTCATGACAGTCCAGGGGCATTTCTCCCTAGCAGATCTCACAGCCAGCTGAAATAGTTTTCAATGGTTCAGGAAGGCAGTGGAAAATAAGTCCAAGTGTCTATTTCTTGCTGCTCCCTTTGATGACATGATCAGTTATTTAAGCTTCCTGTGACTACATGCCCTATTTCTGTGACAGACTGATGCCACTGGCAGGCTCTGATGTTGGCCAGGACCTGCTAACAGCCGGATGGAAAGCTCTGTGGTATTGTCAAGCAGGATTATTGCTCTCCAGGACCTAGAGTGCAGCTGGCAGCCCTGAGGACCACAGGTATTGTTTTTACACCCCTTTCAGAGTATCTTGGGAGCTTCCAGGTCCCTGGAGAAAAAGCTGCAGGGTTTTCATGACTCCAGACTCTCTCGTCCAGGAACTTTGGACTGAGAAGGCAAAAGTTAACACAGGATGTAAAATGAACAAGTGATACCTCGAGTGGACGCAGCCGCCCTGATCCTGCACCTGAGCACAGGTACCATCTCATAACCAGTGTCTTCTTTTGCAAAGAGTTGTTCTGAGCCGGCACCGTGGCTCACTAGGCTAATCCTCCACCTTGCGGCGCCGGCACACCGGGTTCTAGTCCCGGTCGGGGCGCCGGATTCTGTCCTGGCTGCCCCTCTTCCAGTCCAGCTCTCTGCTGTGGCCTGGGAAGGCAGTGGAGGATGGCCCAGGTGCTTGGGCCCTGCACCCCATGGGAGACCAGGAGAAGCACCTGGCTCCTGGCTCCTGCCATCGGATCAGCGCGGTGCGCCGGCTGCAGCGGCGGCCATTGGAGGGTGATCCAATGGCAAAGGAAGACCTTTCTCTCTCTGTCTCTCTCTCACTGTCCACTCTGCCTGTCAAAACAAAACAAAACAAAAAACAAAAAAAAAAAAAAAACAAAAAAAAAAACAAAGAGTTGTTCTGGAGAAACAAAAACAAAGGAAAGAAAAAAATTAAAGACACTTGCCAGATTGCCTTTCTTATTACCATTATTAACATAACTTTAATCAGAAATGTGCCTCAAGGTTTTTCTTCCTAATATCCAGCTTCAGGGGGTGGGCATTTGACCTAGGAATTAAGATGCTGGTTAAGACACCTGTGTCCCATACTTGAGTACCTGGGTTCAAATCCCAGCTCCAGCTCCTGATTCTAGTTTCCTGCTAATGGAGACCCTGGGAGACAGCACATGACGGCTCACATACTTGGGTTCATGCCTCCAACATGGGAGAACTGGATTCAGTTCTCAGCTCTTTAGTCAAGCCCTGGACCCAGCCCCAGCACTTGTGAGCATTTGGAAAACCTAACAGTGAATGGGGGTGCTCTCTCTCTCACTCTCTCCCTGTGTGCATGCACGTGTGTGCACGCGCGTGTGTGCACATGTGCATGCATGTGCATCTTCTTCTGCTTCTCAAAGAAGGTGGGAGATGGATTTCTCTGTCTCTCCCTCTCTGTCACTATGCCTTTTGAATAATAAATCTTCCCACAATAAATAAATAAAAGATCCAGAGATAGGCATTCAGCGTATTAGTTAAGCTGCCAGCTGAGTCACCTATACTAGAATGTCTGGGCTTGAGTTCTGGCTCCATTCGCCTCCCAGTATCCTACTGATGCAGACCCTGATAGACAGACGGTGACAGCTCAAGTACTTAAGACCCTGCCACCACATTAAAGACCCACACTAGGGCTGGCGCCGTGGCTCACTTGGCTAATCCTCCGCCTGCGGCACTGGCACCCGATTCTAGTCCCAGTTGCTCCTCTTCCAGTCCAGCTCTCTGCTGTGGCCGGGGAGGACAGTGGAGGATGGCCCAAGTGCTTGGGTCCCTGCACTCACATGGGAGACCAGGAGGAAGCACCCGGCTCCTGCCTTTGGATCAGCGCAGCGCTGGCCGTAGGGGAGTGAACCAGCGGAAGGAAGGCATTTCTCTCTGTCTCTCTCTCAGTGTCTATAACTCTGTGTGTGTCTCCCTCACTGTCTAACTCTGTCAAAAAATAAAAAAAAAGACCCACACTCGGTTCTGGGCTCCTGGCTTCAGCCTGGCCCAGCCCTGCCTTTTGCAGGCATGTACGGAATAACCAGTATATGGGAGACTGATCCCTCCCACATGCCTGTGTCTCTGTCTCTCTACCTTTGAAATAAATAAAATAAATAGATTTTAAAACCAAACTTCTAAAGTAGATTTCATCATGAAACTGAACATCTCCCTTTCCCAGACTGACCCCTTCACTCTACGGGGTGAACCCCGTGCCGCCACCTGCTCTCCCTGCTCCGTCCCGCCAGGCCAGCCTCCAGTAGAGGTTGCCCCTCTACTGCCTGGGGCCTCAGCTTCAGCCTCCCGAAAGGCCACCAGGAGCGCAGGTGCCCCAGGGAAGTGAGCTCCCAGTGGGTGGATTCGACCAGTGGGCAACAGGAGCCAGAGCAGTGCAGGGAGAACGCCAAATCGTCCTGGCTCCTTCTCCTTCCAGCCATGCCAGGTACGATCCCCACTGCTTGTTGTCCGAAGCAGCCCCATGCGCTAAGCGATTTCCTTGGAAATGCGTCCGACGTGCAGGACCGAGGCACCCTATAACATCTTCCTGTGCCATGCTCATCCTCATCCTGGAACTGCACCTTCCAAAAAAAAGCATCAGCCCCTTGCCCTTGCCTCACGCCCTGCTCTCCGGGGGACCAGAGCTAAGACGTCCATTGTTGGAGGCTAGCGCTGTGGCACAGTGGGTGGAGCTGCTGCCTGTGATGCCAGCATCCCATACAGCTGCCAGTTCGAGTCCCAGCTGCTCCACTTCCCATCCATCTCCCAGCTGCAGTGCGCTTCAGGGCTCCCAGCTTCACTGGCAGGGCTTTCTGGTCACCCAGGCTAGCAATGTGGCGCTCCGTCCTTTTCACTTGTGCTGGGTCCTGCTGCTGCTGACCAAGGCACTCCCTCTGGCTTCCACATCTGCCCTCTCTTTTCCAATCCCACTGTTTGGGCTCACGTCCTTTCACCCGCAGTATCGGCAAGGCCTCCTACGGGGCTTCCCCTCGCACCTTCAACAGTGGGAACTAACACGGGCGCTCAGGCCGCGAAGTCCTGAGAGCACCAAGAACAGTGCAGTACAAGATGTAGGCACTCAACACTGTCAGAGACACAGATGGGCCTTCAGCTGGACCAATCAGGCCTGGGTGCTGGGTCTGTGACCTCCCCATCACTGACTTGCACTCTGACCGCACCACCAGCCTCACTCTGTTGACCGTGACAAGGTGTCCAGTGAACTCCCACACGAGCAGGGCCCAGGGCATCCACCTCCACGCAGTCCTCCCATCCGCCATGTCAGCAGGCCCCGTGTTTCCAGGTAACGTATGGACTCTTCGAGCTTGGCTGGCCTGACCAGCACTCCAGCCGCACTGAGCCTCGAGCTCTCCCCCAGGAATTCCTCCACAGACCTCAGCAACTGCACACCCTGAAGCGCTGCTTCGTGCTGTTTCGTCCTGCATCTGAACCACTGCGGACACGGGTCCCAGAATCTCCCCCAGGAATCTCAGTCCCCACAACACAATCTCCATGGCAGCCCATGAAGCTTCTCTGAAAACCCTCCCACCAGCCCGGTTTTCAGCCCTCTCTCCTCAGTAACTCTGTGTGGGCCCGATTTGCTTCTGTCTTTGTCCTTGCTAGCCAGGTCACTGAATCGGTTTTAGCACGCCGCTTCTTGCATCAAGAACAGACCTTGTCTGTCCCCCCCGCCGTAGATTCTTAGGTGACAGGGACTGTCCCTCAGCCCAAGCTGAACTTCACTTTTAATTTTAAGCTTAGCTTTCCAGCTATCTTGCTCTCTCCGAGCCTGCACATCTGGAACCATTCACAAAGTGGTGGCTGAAATTTCCACTAATTCAAATGGAATGCTAGGGATGGAGGCCACTGAGAGGCCCTTGGCTTCCCCCAGGATGCAGGGCAAGGAGGAGCTCCACTCCAAGTACATGCTGCAAGGAACAACCTAGGGAGCACCCCTGGGGGTGGAGCCCGGAACCGGTGGCACCAGAGCAGCCCAGCTCCATCTGCGGTGGCCTTTGGCATGTCCAGTCACCATGGACAATGCCATGGACTCAATACGTTCCCCCAGAAACCACTGGTTGACCCTTAATCTTCAACATGACCCTCTCTATCTGCTGCTAGAGACTTCAAGAGGTAACGGAGGCAAAATGAGACCAGAGGTAAGGCCCTAAGTCAACAGGAGTTATGAGAGGAAGGAACGGCTTCCCTCACTCCAGCACATAGGGACGAGGGGGAAGGAGGCCGTCTGTGAGCCAGGAGGGGAATCCTCGCCGGAACACAACCACGTCTCGTATTCTCGGAGTTTAGAACTATGACAACTCAGCTCCTAGCTCCTGTCTTTCACCCAAGCTGCACCACTGTGCGACGGCAGCCCGAGCTAGCACAGCAAGCTCTACGCTCACGCCCAGTCCACGTGATCACAAGAATTACCAGCAAGGAAAGTAGGCAGCAACGCACATGAAAACCAAGCTCCGTCTGCCAATACATACTGATACAATAACTGCTCCGGGTAATTATGAATGCTATACAAACACAATTATTCATAGTCACTTGCAAATTCAGGGTAGAACGATCTGGAAAGATACACACTAAATGGATAATGAGGGTCACCCTTGCAGAAGAAAGGGGAGGGGGGAGGGGAGAGCATTGGCCAGGAGGTTGGTAGGGAGGGACTTCTACTGCAGTATGACTGTTCTCACGCATTCACGCCTAAAAGAGAAAGCTCAGACCCTTGGAAATACCTGCTCAACGAGGGGGAAGGCAGCGTGCAGGGCAGAGTGCGCTGCGCTTCCTGTTGACAGGCAATCCTACACCACAGCTTTTCTGTGGGATGTGGAAATGTAAGCACTTGGCAGGTGCTGAGAGCTTGTCTGTTAACAGCTGCATCCCCAGTACCTGGCACGGCACCTGTCACACAGCATAGTAAATGCACAAACATTTGTTGCTTGGATGCACGAATGCAGGAATCACTGTGGGGTAGCAGACAGAGCTCAACAGCAAAGTTTGCTGGGAAGGTCTGGCCTTGCCAGGAGATGCACTTGACACCCCAGAACCCAAGACCAGATGACTGTGGAAGGCACCCTTGGGTGCGGCACGTGCAGGATCTGGCTGGCTCTGAGGTTTAGAAGGGACCCTGGGTGGCACACGATCCAGGACGAAGGTCATGGGGAACAGAACTCTGGAAACCCAGCCCTTACAAGCGACACTGAGACCCCCAACAAGACCATATGCCCCACTGCTACCAGATAAGCAAGCGTCACAAGTTCCTGCGTGGCCCTCATAGACAGCCTGCCCTCCTGAAACATCTGGGACGGAAACGTCTGGTTTCAAGGTCAATGCCGAGCCTCAGCACAGCACACTGTGAAGAGCACGGGCTCTGAAACTGCCTGGGGTTCCCACCCCGGCTCCATCACCGAACAGAGTGTGCCGACCTTGCTGGAGCTCCGTTTTCCCCAGTGCTGTGAGCATGGTCCAAGCGCACTCCACGGAAGGCACTCAGGAGGGTGCCTGGTCCGAGGAAAGAGGTGAGAGGCCAGTGAACCTCAGGGGAGGGGAAGACAGCCACGTGAACCAGAGGGTACGCACACAGAACTCGGGATTCCAGCTCCTGGAGGCAGAACACCTTGCATCGCAGCCCACATCTGCTGGTCACTGAGATCACCTCTAGATAGGTTCAGCTGGCTTCCGATGAAGGCGGAGCACAGCAGCAGGCCTGGCTCAGCAGACACGCCCACCCCTCTTCGAGGTCACTCACTCACTCACCTAGGTGCTGTCGGGCAGAGGTTTTACAGATCTAATTAAAGGCCCTAATTAGTCAATTCAGTAAAAAGATTTCCTGACTTATCTGAAAGGCAAAGTTACAGAGAGACAGAGACAAAGATCTTCCATCCACTAGTTCACTCCTCAAATGGCTGCAACAGCTGGGGCTGTGCCAGGCGGAAGCCAGGAGCCTGGAACTCCATCTGGGTCTCCCACACAGGTGGCAGGGACCCAAGCACTTGGGGCCATCTCCCAACTGCTTTCCCAGGCACATTAGCAGGGAGGCAGGTTGGAAGTGGAACAGCTAGGACTCGAACTGGCGCTCAAACAGAAGGCCAGCATTGCAGGCTGCCGCTGAACCTGCTGAACCCACAATGCCAGCCACTATGATACATTTCTGAAAAATCTCTCTCTCCTGCTGCATGTGCTTCTCTGGTTGAATCATTTTCCATGAATGCTAACCTGAGTGTATAATGAAGCCCCTAGCTCTTGTCCTTATCAAGCCTGTTATATAGGTCTGGGGCTGTGAGCACCAGAGTCCCCGCAATTCTCATTATAGTGATGCTCCAAGATGCCAGTGGAGACGCTGAACCACCGCTTCTAGGGGAAATACCAGACTAGGCTGCCGTGCGCCTCCGCTCAAAGCATTTGTGCCAGCTGAGGAACACGTCAACTCGGCTTTGCCTGCGCTTCTGTCCAGACACACCTCCCTCACCATATATCGCTGCCTCATTAGCATGGAACTCACGGCCAGCGGCGTGTGACTCACGTCTGAATGGAGCGCATCCAATGCACATTTTCTGGGTGAGGCACGTGAGCCCTCCTTGGCTTTGGTACAGCACACAGCACGATGCTTGGGGCCCACTGCAAACAGCAAAATCACCAAGAAAATGCACACAAACCTGAACCATGTGGTGCCAGGCCCTGCTGCGAGGACACTGGCGGGCGGGGTGAGAGCTGAGAGAGCAGAGCGAACCTCGCTCCGTCTCAGTGTCACTCACAACTTTTGCTACTCCAAGCAAAAGTGACCACATGGGCACCAGGGGCACTGAGCCGGGGGATCACAAAGAACGCTGCGTGGGCGTGAACACACAAACACGGCCTCTAGGAATAATGGGGCCAGGCGCTGCTTTCCACCCTCTCTCCTGTCTCAGCCAGCCCTGTCGGGGTTTTCCTGTCTTAGTGCACCCTCACCCACTTCCCTCTGTCCTCATCTTTGTCCCTGGCAAGCCCAGCTGGGCCTCGTCTGCTGCTCACTCGGTTTCTCCATAGGAGGACGCCAGCCCAATGACCAGCATGGAGCCTGTGGCCACGACCTAGGCAAGAGGTCGCAGGGCCCAGCAGAAGGCAGGGGCGGGGAAGATGGGGAGGAGAGCCAGGAGGGCCGGATTCTCCCGTGGTGTAGGCCCAAGGGCATGTGGGCTCGGGGAAAAGGGGACGAAGGGTACTGATCTCATAAAAACCAGCAAACACCCCGGCCCTGGGTTCCAAATGAGGACACGAGAGGTGGCGTCTCTGCGGGAAGATGAGGGTTCCATTTGGGAAGCACTCACAAGGCCCACACCGTGTTCACAGAGAGAAGAAAGCAGCTCTGACTACTGCGAGCAGACCAGGACATCCCTAAAAGGTATGTGGGGACCGATGAGATTTCCAGAATGGTCAGGGAACCAAGGACAGCACCCATGCAGCCAGCACCCGATACATTCAGGCCGCACCCCAGCCAAGAGCCCCTTGCCCACACCTCTGGACCTAGGTTCTGCCATCCACAGCCCTGGCTGGGGCCTCTGCTGCTGCTGCCGCCCCAGAGCCCGGATGTGGCCCGCACTGCCACCCTCACCTGGTCAGAGGCCATGTGCCTGTGCTCCAGCCGGGGAGGGCGGGTCTCCGGGGTGGGGAGTAGGTTCTGTCCCGCGAGAAGGGAGATTCTCCAGAGCCGCTCAGATGTTCAGCCGCCAAAGAGCACAGCGCAGGTCTGGTGCCGCAGGGTTAGGGACAGACCAGCAGTAACAGCCCCACTTGTGAGCGCTTACTACACATCAGGCACCACACAAAATGCTGCACTCGCACTGGCTGGGATGAAATTACACAGAAAGCGGGAAGCGGGTGTGGAGAAGAGATCGGGGAGAGAAAACCGTACGAAGGTGGCCCCGTCTGTCCAGCTGGCCTGGCCGGCTGGCCGGCAGACAGGTGTTTCCCAGGAGGCTGGACCTGCAGGGCTAACCTGGGAAACCACAGGAAAACAAGACCAGCCCCAGCTGGGTCTGCATCCCAGCCTATCCACCTGTGGAGAGTGAATCTTGGTTTCTCGGTTTATAAAATGGGTACAGCGAAAGTGACTCCCTCATGGGGTTACTGTAGAAGAGCAGCGGTAGGTACAAAGCACGTTGGCAAATATCAATTAGGAACACAAAATGTGTCAGGAATCACACAGATTAACTCCCAGAAAACCTGTGTATGCCCGTATCATAATAAATGCTATCAAAGAGATTTCAATCGAGAACTTAATAACTCCAAGCTATGCTTCAATAATTTTCACGTATTTATATTTTCATTTTTATGTGAAAGACAGAAAGAGACAAAGATAGAAGATTTCCATCCATTGGTTCACTCCTCAATGACCTGGAACAGCCAGAAGCCCAGAACCCAGCCCAGGTCTCCCACGTGGATGCCATAGACCAGGTACCTGACCCATCATCTGTGGCCTCTCAGGATGTGCACTGAAGGGAAGCAGGAATCACAAGCAGAGCTGGAACCCAGCCCCAGGCACTGCAATATGGCATGCAGCATCCCAACCCCTGCTCCGAATGCCCATCCCCAAGCTTTGCTTTCAATCCATAAATTCTTCTCGCTTCCCCATCTGTGTGGTGGGTAAAGCTGCAGGGGACTGGAGGAAAGAGCCGTATCAGGATTACTGCTACCGGACATCCCAGTATTTCAGGCAGGCAAGACAGGCACAGCCAACATGGAGGAAAACAAGAAACAGAAATCTCAGATGGAGGAGAAATGGATTGGGGAGACGGAGGAATTGCCAAGAGACAAAGGTAGACAACTGGGTCCCGGGCTGCAGAGGAGCCGGTAGGTCAGGAACACACACTACCTCACGAAGCAGAAGACGACACGTGAGTTAACAGGAAAACCCAAGGAACGCCAGTTCACAGCACCCAGGGAGTAACGGAGACTGGGTTACTCTCCTACCTCACCCGAGAAGAACAGCCCATTTTATGAAACAACAGTTTTCAGACATAGCACAAGACAGCGGGGCTGAAACAAACCCGGTGAGCCACAGTGCAGGAAGGGCTAGGGGCTGGAACAACCCCCAGAGCTCACGCAGGACCGAGAGCAGTCAGCCTGCAGCCAAGCAAGTAGAAGATCACCTGCCTCGCGCAGAACAGCACTCCTTAGGGGCTGAGCCCACATCAGCTATGGCCAGACACTGGCAGGCTTCCTGAAGAACAGGCGACTAGCTCAGGCGTGGGCTCATTCAGCCACTGCTGGGACTACACGATTCTTCCAAAGAAGGCAAAAGCAGCCACAGACAATCCACATCCCACTAGGCCGGGCTGCCTCCAGCACAGCTTGATTTCCCAATCCAGGCAGCAGAACCGTGGGTCACAGCATGTCTACTGCTGCCTCCGATCGCAGGCTAAGGGTCAGGCTGCACTCTAACCACACTGAGCAGAAAGCTCACCCTCGTGACACAGGCCAGGGCATGGGTGCTGGGCACCGAGGACTTTCCCTTGCCATGCCTACCTGCACACCTGTGGCTTCTCCATGATGGGAGGGGGCCCACACAGATGGAGAGGGTTGCACAGAGTCCCTCTAGACAAGAACCAGGGGTAAACCAGGGTAAAGCCGGGGTACAGGGAGAACCTATGCTGCTAAGAAAGGGGGCCTGGCTCCCCAGCTGTGCATGGAAATGGAGAAAATCCAAGGACCATAATTGTGCCCCAGAACAAAGTCCAATAATGCTCACAAGAACACAAAAACTCCAACACTAAATAACACAGAAGTCACAACCTTTTTTTTTTTTTTTTTTTTTTTTTTTGACAGGCAGAGTGGACAGTGAGAGAGAGAGACAGAGAGAAAGGTCTTCCTTTTGCCGTTGGTTCACCCTCCAATGGCTGCTGCGGCCAGCGCACCGCGCTGATCCAAAGGCAGGAGCCAGGTGCTTCTCCTGGTCTCCCATGGGGTGCAGGGCCCAAGCACTTGGGCCATCCTCCACTGCCCTCCCGGGCCATAGCAGAGAGCTGGTCTGGAAGAGGGGCAACCAGGACAGAATCCGGCGCCCCGACCAGGACTAGAACCCCGTGTGCCGGCGCTGCAAGGCGGAGGATTAGCCTATTGAGCCACGGCGCCAGCCCTAGAAGTCACAACCTTTGACACCCAGTCTCAAGTCACCAGGGATGAGGGCGCCAGCGCGGTGGTGCAGTGGATTAACCCGCAGCTTGTGAAGCCTGCATCCCACATCAGAGCGCCAGTTCAAGTCCTGGCTACTCCGCCTCCAATCCAGCTCCCTGCTAATGCACCTGGGAAGGCAGTGGAAGATGGACCAAGCACTTGGGCCCCTGCACCCATGCAGGAGACCTTGATGGAGTTCTGGGCCCCTGGCTTCGACCAGGCCCAGCCTTAGCTGTCAGGGCCGTTTGCAGAATAAACCAGCATGTAGAAGAACTCTTTCTCTTTCACTCATCCTTTTTTTTTTTTTTTTATAAAGATTTATTTATTTATTTGAAAGTCAGAGTTACACAGAGAGAGAAGAAGAGGCAGAGAAAGAGGTCTTCCATCCGCTGGTTCACTCCCCAATTGGCTGCAATGGCCAGAGCTCACTGATCTGAAGCCAGGAGCCTGGAGCTTCCTCCAGGTCTCCCACATGGGTGCAGGGGCCCAAGGACTTGGGCCATCTTCCACTGCTTTCCCAGACCATAGCAGAGAGCTGAATTGGAAGTGGAGCAACCTAGACTAAAACTGGCACCCATATGGGACGCCAGCACTGCAGGCAGTGGCTTTACCTATCACTCATCCTTTCAAACATAAATCTTGTTGTAGCCATTTGGAGAGTGAACCAGTGGGTGCAAGATTTCTGCTGCTCTGTATCTCCACTTACAAATAAAATAAATCTTTAAAAAAAAAAAAAAAAAAAAAACAAGTTACCAGGGATGCAAGGAAGTAGGAAAATATGCTCCATCACAAAAAGAAAAATCAATCAAATGGAACAGTGCTAGAAACATCATAGGTGACAGCACTAATATAGAAAAACACCACAGTGGCATTATAACTATGTGCGCTCTAGAAAGTAAATGGAAAACATAGCATGTTAAGACACCGAAGATGGAAAAAGTTATAAATCAAACTCGAGGATGAAAAATACAATGTCTGCAATGTAAAAATAAATCAGATGGGATTCGGAGCAGAACAGACGCCGCAGAACAAGAGATTCATGAACGTAAAGACCTAGCAGTAGAAACAATCTAAAATGAAATATGGACAAGAAAAAAACAAGCAGAACTTCAGCAAACTATGGGTAGGAGACGCCAAACAGGCTCACATATGTGTAACTGGGATCCGAAAAAAAGACAGGAATGGGGTAGGAGTAAAAGATAATATATCTGAATAAATAATGGCCATGAATTTTCCGAATCTGATAAAAACAATAAAAGCGCATATGCATGCTTCCTACTCCTGCAGCCAAAGAAACCTAAGAAGGACTACAGCGGTAGCAGCCAGAGTCATGCAGGAGCAAAGGAACCGTCCTCCTGGAGCTGCACACCCGGCAGAGGTGCTTCCCAAAGCAGAGGAGGAGAGAGCGCCTTGGACCCTACGTGAGACGTGTGCAAGGGCTCCCTTCACACGGAGGCAACACCACCCGCAAAACTGGACTCACGCGAAAGAACAAAGAGAGCCTCAAAGGAAAACCTAAGCCTCTTCAATACTTTTTATAAAATCTCCCTGAAAGAGCAGCGACCGCTGAAAGGAAAAATCAAGGGCTGTCACTGTGGCACAGCAGGCTAAGCCACTACCTGTGACCCCGGCTTCCCCTATAAGCAACAATTCAAGTCCAGGCTCCCCGCTTCTGATCCAGCTTCCTATTAAAGCGCCTGGGAAAGCAGCGAAAGATGGCCCAAGGGCTTGGGCTCCTGCACCCATGTAGGAGACCTGGATGGAGACCCTGGCTTCTAATTCTAGTCTGGCCCAGACTTGGCTAATGCGGTCACATGTAGAGTGAACCAGAGGATGGAAGATGTGTATGTGTGTGCGCATGTTCATGTGCGTGTCCATCTCTCTCTGGTGCTTTCAAATATATAACTAAATCTTTAAAATAAGGAAAAACAGTAGCAAATTCCTGCAGGGTTTATGACGCAAGCGAAAATAAAACCAAGGTCAACAAAGGTCACGAAGGGGCCAAAGGGCGGAGATTGCCAGCTGTTAAGTTTCTTTTACTCAGCACCAAATAGTTACTTGAAGAACAGCTGCAGAAGTTAAAGATTCCAACTGTAGGGGCCTGCACTGTGGTGCAGTGGGTTAACGCCCTGGCCTGAAGCATCAGCATCCTATATGGGTACCGGTTTGAGACCCAGCTGCTCCACTTCAGTCCAGCTCCTGGATAACGTGCCTAGAAAAGCAGTGGAAGACAGTCCAAGTGCCCCTGCACCCACATGGGGGACCTGGATGAAATGCCGGGTTCCTGGCTTTGGTCTGGCCCAGCCCTGGCTGCTGTGGCCATTTGGGGGAGTGAACCGGTTGATACAACTTCTCTGTCTCTTCTCTCTATATATAACTCTACCTTTCAAATAAATAAATCTTTAAAAAGCTAAACAGAGGCCGGCGCCGCAGCTCACTAGGCTAATCCTCCACCTTGTGGCGCCGGCACACCAGGTTCTAGTCCCGGTCAGGGCGCCGAATTCTGTCCTGGTTGCCCCTCTTCCAGGCCAGCTCTCTGCTGTGGCCAGAGAGTGCAGTGGAGGATGGCCCAAGTGCTTGGGCCCTGCACCCCATGGGAGACCAGGATAAGTACCTGGCTCCTGCCATCGGATCAGCACGGTGCGCCGGCTGCGGTGCGCCGGCCGCAGTGATCCAGCCACGGCGGCCATTGGAGGGTGAAACAATGGCAAAGGAAGACCTTTTTCTCTGTCTCTCTCACTGTCCACTCTGCCTGTCAAAAAAAAAAAAAAAAGCTAAACAGAAAACATATCTGATAAAGATGCATATACAGAATATATACAAGGGAATATTATTCAGCCTTTAAAAAGGAGATTCTGGAGCTGGCACTGTGGCATAGTGGCTACAGCCAGTGCCTGTAACACCAGCATCCCATGTAGGTGCCAGTTCATGTCCTGGTTGCTCTACTTCTGATCCAGCTCCCTGCTAATGTGCCTGGAGAAGCAGCAACGGATGGTCCTAGTACTTGGGCCCCTGCAGATATGTGGGAGACCTGGAGTAAGCTCCTGGTTCCTGGCTTCGGACCAGCCTAGCCCTGGTCAATGCAGCCATTTGAGTAGTCACACAGTGGATAGAAGATCGATCTCTCTCTCTCTTTCTCTCTCTCTCTCTCCTTGTGTGTGTGTGTGCTTATGTATGTGTGTATATGTCTGTGTGATCTCCCCCTCTCTGTATGTAACTCTTGCAAATAAATAAATAAACCTTAAAAAAAAAAAAAGGAGATCCTGCCATTTGCCACAGGGATGGACCTAGAAGATAGTGTGCTACGTGAAATAAGCAAGACACCCAAAGAAAAATGTAGCATGGGGGCTGGTGTTGTGGCGCATCAGGTAAAGCTGTTGCCTGCAGCACAGGAATCCCATATGGGCACTGGTTCAAGTTCAGCTGCTCCACTTCTAACCCAACTTTCTGCCAATGCATCTAGGGAAGCAACAGAGGATGGTCCAAAGAGTTGGGCCCCTGCACTCACATGGGAGACCTTGAAGAAGCTCCTGGCTTTGGTCTGGTCCAACACCAGCCTTTGCAGCCATGTGGGGAGTGAACCAGAAAATGGGAAATATCTTCCTCTTTTTTTTTCCTCTCTCTCTCCCCCCTTCTATCTCTGCCTTTCAAACAATTAAATCAATCTTAAACAAAAAAAGAGAAGAAAAATATAGCATAATCTCAGTTACATGTGAAGTCTTTAAAAAGTTGAATACACAATGATAGAAAATAAAGCAGTGGTTTCCTTGGGGGGAAGAAGGCTATGAGAGGATACAAAGTGGCAGGTAAGAGGATAAACAGGTTGAGAGATCTTATGTACAACACAGGACTACAGTAAGAAAACAGTACTGTGCTTGGGATTCCTGCTAAATGAGTAGATTTTAGCTGCACTTACCACAGAAACAAAAAATTAGGCAAACATGTGAGATGATGGATATTTTCATTTTCTTCTCTATAGTAACCATTTCACTACCTAAATGTATCTCATGACATCATGTGATACACCTTAAATATGTAATACAACAAGATTTATTTTAAAAATAGATAAAGGGGAGGGGGCAGAGCTGTGGCACAGTGGGTTCAACTGCCGCCTTCTGATACAGCTTCCTGCTAATGGGCCTGGGAAAGCAGCAGAAGATGGCCTGAGTGCTTGAGCCTGAGACCCTGCGACCCACTTGGGAGATTCAAATGAAGCTGCTGGCTCTTGGCTTCTGCCCAGGCAACCCCAGCCATTGCAGGAATTTGGGAAGTGAACCAGTGGATGGAAGATCTTTCTCTGTGTGTCTCTCTCTGTAACTCTGCCTTTCAAATACAGTAAATAAATCTTCATTTAAAAAAAATAGATACAGGGATGGGTCAAACAGTTAAGACACCCCAGAGGCCCATGCATACTCTACCAGAGTACCTGGTTCCTCTCCCAATTTCAACTTCAGGCTAATGCACACCCAGGCAGGCAGCAGGCAAGTCCCTGCCACTCACATGGAAGACCTGGACTGAGTGCCCAGCACATGGCTTCAGCCCAGCCTGGTCTAGGTCGTTGTAGGCATCTGGGGAGTGAACTAGCCAATGGGAGAGATCTCTCTTTCTCTCTCCCCATCTCTCTCTTTCTCTCTCCCCATCTCTCTCTTTGGGCTTTCCAAATATAAATAAATATAGATACATATACAGAACATGTAAAGAACTCTTACAATTCAATGATACAAAGAAAGGACTTGATAAAAGTAAAGTAAAACAGATATTTCATTAAAGAAGAGACATTGATGGCAAATAAGCACAATGAGATACCACAACAGATCCTTTTGAATGGCTAACAATTTAAAAGATTGACAATCTTAAGTGTTGGCAAAGATGTAGAAACAACTGAAACTCTGATACATCACTAATGTGGATGAAAAATGACACAAGCTCTTTACAAAACTGTCTGATGGTTTCTTACACACATACACCCACCAGATGATCCAGAAACCCCATCCCTAGGTATCCACCCAAATCCATTAAAAATGTTTATCTACACAAAGATTCACATGTCAAGGCTCATAGCAGTTTTAGTCACAATGGCCGAACACTGGAAACTGACACAACCATTAACACAGATGAGTAAACAAAATCAGGTTTACTCCCATGATGGATAATTACTGAACTGCTACAATCAGCAAATGACCAAGAGATGCAGCAACGTGAATGAATCCCAAAGTCATCATGGGAAATGAAAGAAGCCAGACACCCAAAAAACAACCAATTGTATGACTTAATTTATGTGAAATTCAGAAAAGGCAATGTGTTTTGTGTCAGTTTTAAAAAAAAAAAGAGTCTGATTCCTCAACACAATCAAAGCAATTTATGATAAACCCACAGCCAGCATCCTACTGAATGGGAAAAAGTTGGAAGCATTCCCACTGAGATCCAGAACCAGACAAGGATGTCCACTCTCACTGTTGTTACTCAATATAGTCTTGGAAGTTTTAGTTGGAGCCATTAGGCAAGAAAAAGAAATCAAAGGGATTAAAATTGGGAAAGAGAAAGTCAAACTATCCTTATTTACAGATGACATGATTCTATACATAGGGGATCCAAAAGACTCCACTGGAACTCATGGACGAGTTTAATAAAGTAGCAGGATATAAAATCAACATGCAAAAATCAACAGCCTTTGTATATGCAGACAATGCCACAGCTGAGAACGAACTTCTAAGATCAATTCCATTCACAATAGTTACAAAAAAATCAAATACCTTAGAATAAATTTAACCAAGGATGTCAAATATCTCTATGATGAGAATTACAAAACATTAAAGAAAGAAATAAGATACCAAAAAATGGAAAAATCTTCCATGTTCATGGATTGAAGGAATCAATAATAGCATCAAAATGTCCAAGCTACTCAAAGCAATTTACAGATTCAATGTGGTACCACTCAAAATACCAAAGATCTTCTCCTCAGATCTAGAAAAAATGATGCTGAAATTCATATGGAGGCACAAGAGACCTCGATCAGCTAAAGCAATCTTATACAACAAAAACAAATCCGGAGGCATCACAATACCAGATTTCAAGACGTACTACAAGGCAGTTATAATCAAAACAGCCTGGTACTGGTACAGACACAGATAGGTAGACCAAAGGAAGAGAATAGAAACACCAAAAATCAATTCAAGCATTTACAGCCAGCTTATATTTGACAAAGGAAACTAAAACCAATTCCTGGAGCAAGGACAGTCTCTTGAACAAATGGTGCTGGGAAAATTGGATTTCTACAAGCAGAAGTATGAAGCAAGACCCCTACCTTACACCTTACATAAAAATCCATTCAAAATGAATGAAAGACCTAAATCTACAACCTGATACCATCAAATTATTAGAGAACATTGGAGAAACCCTGCAGGACATTGGCACAGGCAAAGAGTTCTTGGAAAAGACCCCAGAGGCACAAGTAGTCAAAGCCAAAATTAACAAATGAGATTACATCAAATTGAGAAGCTTCTGTACTGCAAAAGAAACACTCAAAAAAATGAAGAGGAAACCAACAGAATGGGAGAAATTATTTGCAGACTATACAACTGATAAAGGATGATAACCAGAATATATAAAGAGATCAAGAAACTCTGCAACAACAAAACAAACAATCCAATGAAGAAGTGGGCAAAGGACTTAAACATTTTTCAAAAGAGGAAATCCAAATGTTCAACAGACACATGAAAAATGCTCAGGATCACTAGCTGTCAGGGAAATGCAAATGAAAACCACAATGAGGTTTCACCTCACTCCAGTTAGAATGGCTTTCATACAGAAATCAATAAACAACAAATGCTGGCGAGGATGGCAGGGGGGAAAGGTACCCTAATCCACTGTTGGTGGGAATGTAAACTGGTAAAAACACTATGAAAGACAGTTTGGAAATACCTCAGAAATCTGAATATAGACCTACCATACAACCCAGCTATCATACGTCTCAGAATTTACCCAAGGGAAATGAAATAGGCAATAAAAGAGTTATCTCCACCCCTATGTGTACTACAGCTTAATTCACAATAGGTAAGACATGCAATCAACCTAAATGCCCGTCAACTGAAGACTGGATAAAGAAATTATGGGATACGTACTTTATGGAATACTACACAGTAGTCAAAAAATGAAATCCAATCATTTGTAACAAAATGGATGAATCTGGAAAATATCATACTTAGTGAAATAAGCCAGTCCCAAAGGGACAAACACCATATGTTCTCACTTATCTGTCACAACTAATAGAGCACCTAAAAATAAATCTGTAGAAGTGAAACTGACACTATGAGAAGCAATGATTTGAACAGCTCTTGTCTGAACTGTCGAGGAACAGTTTTGTTTTGTTTTTTGTTTTTTGTTTTTGTTTTTGTTTTTTTAATGGAGAATGGGACTGGGAATGGGAGAGGGAGGAGATGGGGTGGGAATGGTGGGAAGAATCACTATATTCCTGAAGTTGTACTTATGAAATCTGTACTCATTAAATAAAAGGTTTCTTTGAGAAAAGAAAAAAAAAAGGAGTCTGAAAAGAGAGGAAAGGAAGTGCTGTGGGTGAAGTACCCACAGTTTGTGGGAGGAGATGGTTTTGGGGTCTTCATGAGCAACACAGGAAGTGACAGATAGGAGGTTATAGCCCCAAAGTAGCCAGTCTCACTTTTCAATTAATTATTAAGCAAAATTGTCAGTCTATGGAAGATGATAGGCAGAGTTGGGTAGGAATAACCTAACCAGCCAGGGACATTAGATCTGGAATAGCCAGCCCTTCCCTGACATGCAATAGCTGTGAAAAAGCTGTTGAAGTGCTACCACCACGTTGTTCTCACGGTAGCTGTATCCACTGCACACTAGCATTTCCAACCTAACCTTCAGGTGGTTGACAGGCATTGAAGGAAGCGTCTCCTTCTGCTGACTACAACAGTACATGCCCCAGTACGTGCAAGGAGTTAGGGATTTCAGCGGAAACTGGTGGACTGATCCCGCTGTCTCTGGGTCCCTCTGTTACTCATCCACCACCCACAGGACCTCGGAAAAAGATTCCCACTTGGCTTCGAAGCTAATTTTGGTCCTAGCACTGGTCAGTGTTAACCTGGGTGCGGTAGCTGCGTGGGTGAGGACCACCAGGAAGCACAGGAAGTGGGACTGGTGAATCAGGTGGGGGCCTGACTCACCCAGGACCATGGGAACAGGGACTCCGGGGCTGGTGGCGCCATGTCTGAGCAGCACCAAGGCTTTACAGGGCATTATTAGTGGTTGCAGATGCCTTCCCAGCACTTCTCACGGCACGGCCTCCAGAGCTGCCCACATGCCTGTTGGGTATTTATGTTCCTTTGCCCTCCTGCCAACTCAGCGAACGCTGGCCTTCCTAACTCACCCTCCCTGACTGCTGTCCAGAGTGATCCAGAGCTGAGTTTGAAAGATGGGAGTTCTGGGGCAGGTGCCTGGCTAACCATTATGGTATCCACATTCCTTCTCAGGGTGCCTGGGTTCAAGTCCCAGCTCTGCACCCAACTCTAGCTTCCTGCTAACATGTGCCCTGGGAGGCAAATGGTGATGACTCCAGTAGGTGGGTCCCTGCTTGCTGCTGGCTCCCAGCTCTGGCCTCAGCCATCAGAGGCATTTGGACAGTGACCCAATGGGTGGGAGATCTATTTCTCTGTGTCCATCTGTCTCTTCCCATCTCTCAAATAAATTTAAAAAAAGAAAAGAAAAAAAGATGGCACCTCTCTCCAAAACCATCCAACCCTTCCTGCTGGAAGACTCTGAGGCCACCTTTTCATCCAGCCCACTGGTGACCATGCAGCCAGCCCGTGTGCCAGTGTGAATCCCTGGTGGGCAGACTTCTCTCAGTTCTCTCTCTACTGGCACTAACTCCACCTTATTGTCCCTGAAGAAATAACTCACCTTCCCTTTTATGCTCAGGCGCGGCTAAGTTCACCTGCAGCCCCAGCCTGGCGCATCACAACCCTGCAGTCACTTGGCCATCACAGTGGCTTCAGTGATGGGTATGTGAGTCAGACAGAGCCAACAAGACCCAGTTTCTCATAGTTTTGTGCATCTCCCAGGAAGAGAAACTCACCCTCCCAACTCATATGACTGAGAGCCCAGGATGTAGGCCAGAAGTTACCAGCAGCGTTTTTCCCTTCTGTTTTAAAGATGTCACCAGTAATAATAATAATAATATTAATATCCAGGTTGTTGTGAGACTACTAAATGCAAGATGTCAAGCACTTCAGAGAATACTGGGCACACACTCAGGGCTCCAAGAATCTTAGTTAGGAGTGAGGGCACTTGGAGCAATGGACAGGATGCAGCTTGGGAAATCTGCATCCCACATCCCATTGTCTGGGTTTGAGTCCTGTCCTCGCTTCCAAATCTACCTTCCTGCTAATGCACAACCTGGGGGCCAGCAGGTGGTGACTCAAGTACCTGGGTCCCTGCCACCCACGTGGGAGACAGCACTGAGTTCCAGACTACTGGTTTTGGCCTGACCCAGCCCTGGCTGTTGCAGTTTTTTAGGGAGTAAGCCAGTAGATGAACGATTGATCGATCGATCAATTGCTCTGTCTCTCTCTCTGATGCTGGCATCTCATCCGAGCACTGGTTCAAGTCCTAGCTGCTCCACTTCCAATCCAGCTCCCTGCTAGTGTGCCTAGGACAGCAGTGAAAGATGGCCCAGGTTCTTGGGCCCCTGACACCAAAGTGGGAGATCAGGATGGAGTTCCAGGCTCCTGGCTTTGGCCTGGCCTGGCCATTTGGGGAATAAACCAGCAGGTGGAAGATTTCTTTCTCTGTATAAATCTTTAAAGAAAAAAAGAAATTACTTAAGTTTACAAAAACAAAGCTGTGCATTTGTTCGGTCATTGATTCATTTCACTCAAACAGCCTCTGTATCTAAGGCACAGAATTAGTCACCGAAACACTATGTGTGGGTGGGGCATAAGGCATTAGTGGGTGAAAACCTCAGGGGTGTTCCCGTCGGCAACCCCGGCCCTGGGGGCATCTCGGTGTCCTCTCTGCAGGAGGATCTTTCCTGAGCTCTGCACATCCACCGCTACGGCCAGACTCCAGGCTGTCTTCAAATGGAGGAGGTGATGGGGAACTTGCGCTCACACTAAATTATTCATCTCTATCGACCCACATATGCAGCACTCAATCTCCATCTCTGGACACAGTCTGCCCAGATCAAAACACCCGGGCGAGCTGCAGACAGGAAATGCAGATACAAAATGGGTGACTTAAAACGGCAGGGCAAAGCCCTCCCCCCAGCAAGGTGCACAGCTTCCTCTGCTGTGGGAGAGCCACTCCCAGAGGGTCCCCGCTGGCCGGGAGTGCGTCTGATTTCCCATCACCAGCGTCACGGAAAATATACAGTGCAAACCCCAGTGGTTTCTCGGAGAGTTCACTGCTCTGCCCCATCTTCTCTGATTCCCCTGCCTGCCGTCCACACCCTTTGAACTTGGAAAATGGCACTCTGAAGGCGTGTCATAAAGCAGTTTTTCATCCCTGCTTCTCTCTTTGATGACCCTGTGATTTGTCAGAACTGCAGCATGCACAGGATGTTGGGCCGGGAGCGCTGAGCCAGTCCTCACTGTGAGAAGCCAGGGAAACAAGGAAGGTGGGGGCTGCAGGGACCCAGGCAGCACCTCCGGCCTCTCCCCCACGGCCGCAGCTGGCCAAGCCCACCGCCTGCAGCCCACTCTCCGCAGACACTCCTCCTGCTCTGACCCCACGCAGCAGCACGCTCTGCTCACCCCAGAACCTCGCCACAGCCCAGCTCCTACTTGATGAGCAGCTTGAGTGGCTTTGCTGGTTCCAGCTTCCCCCATTTCCCCTGGTCAAAGATTCGTGCCTTTCAGCACCAAAACACCATCACGAATGAGCACCAGGGAGCAAAGCCCCACAGCACGCGCAAGAGGCAGCGGGCGGGCGGGCACACGCCTTCTCCCACCTGGCCCACTGCACACGGGGCTGGAAGCTAACACTGCACAGACTGCTCCAGGAACCCTCAGGGATGCAGGAACTAGCCAGTGCCTTTCTAAGCAGCAGCTGTCCTGCCTGGCCTGTGACCAGGAAGGCACAGAGAGGGCAGATCACAGCCCCTGCGGAGGCTGAGCTGTCACAGACCCAGAGGGAAAGCAAGTTCCCCAGTGGTGCTGCAGTGAGCCCCATCAGTGCTACGGAATGCCTCGGGGGCCAGCACCTTCATCCAACTGGGAATAGGAAAGACAGAGACACCTAACACATGGGAGGGTCTGGCTGCTTCGAGGGAGGAACTCGTGTACTCCCAAGTATTTCCTGAGCCCTGGGAAGCCAGCAGCGAGCAAGGCAGACGGGCTCTCGTGGTCCAGCTCTATCGAAGGAGGTAGAATCATAAATGAAGACACAGGGCAGCACATTATAAAACACAGCCCACAGACACCATCTGTATATGGCAGCCAGGCCAGAGAGAGACCCAGGGAAGCATCGACCCCAAGGGGGACATTTAAGCTGGCAACTGAAGGGAGGGGCAGTGAGGCTGGCCAGCAGGAGGGGGCAGCATGTTATGCAGCAGGAGCAGCACAGAGGATGGCCCAGTTTAGGGCAGACAGAATGCTGGGTCAGTAGTGGAAGAAGGGGCCCAGCTAGGAGCCCAGACTGAGCCCCACGGCAGACCAGGCACTGGGAACACAGCAGTGCACGCGGCTTGCAAGGCCTTCCTGGAGTTCTGGGTGGGGAGCCAGACTCCAGCAGAGCTGCCACAAGTCAAGGTACATGGCCTTGAAGAGGGCAAGGAAGCTGTGGTGCTGCTCCCCACCTTCTGTGCAGCATGGGCCTGAGGAGCCTTCTCCTTCCTTATCTGCTCGGATGGACGCCAGCCCCAGACCAGCCCCAGACCAGCCCAGCACCGCAGCAGGGGGCAGGCAGTCGAGTCCCGAGGAGACGCCACCTCCTCACCGGGAATTCTGGCTCCCCATGGCCGGCGGTCTGGATGTGACCGCCAGCTCCTCCATCACCCGGCCACAGCGCTGGCACGAGGATCGCAAAGGGTGGGCGCACTGATATAGGGCATGAGATGTAGGAGTCCAACAGTCCTGGTTTCGCATCCCAGCTCTGTCACTGCCAACAGGGCCCAGAATTTACCCCCCGACCCCCAGCAGCTTAGTCCATTCATAAGGACCCATGGGACCATAACCAGGGGTAGCTTTCCAGATTGCAAGCATCAGGGCACGTCGAGGGCTCAGCGTCCAGCGTGGCACACAGCAAAGGCTCTCTCAGCGTCAGCTTCTCCGACCGTAACGGCTCTGCTGCAGCCCACCCCCAGCTGGAGGCGCCTGGCACAATGTCACTTTCATAAATTACAGATCTGCAACTCACGCAACTAAGTGCAATGCGCAACCCTCTCCCCTTTATTCATCCCCTGCCAGGGGAACCAAGACACAGTTCAGCAGCTCGCCCGGCATAACCCCAGGACTTCAAAGTCAGGAATGTTCCTTTCTGAGAACAGTGAAGCAACCACAGGAAGCATGCTGCAGAGGGAACAACTGGCTGGACGAGTCCCACGGGAATTTCTCGGAAATATCTTCCATTCAAAAAGACTTTGTGAATTTTCCATTGCAAATATTTAATATCGAATTGGGTTCTCTCTTCCGCCTCTGTCAGTGAAGTGCTCAAAATAATTTCAATAGTAGCCTAAGCCAAGTAAAATTAGGAAAATAAATCTGCAACATTTCCTTCCCGCTTCTGCCTTTCTCTCCCTGCCCACAGCATCTCCCAAAGCCAAAATTTGGGGATGTGAGATCTTCAGCAACGCAGCAGTGGAGCGGTTGCCTTGAAAACAGATGACATGGTTCAAATGCTGGCCCTGCTGGCCCTGGCCTCACGAGGCACACAAGTCAGTCAGCTTGCTTATTCTTTATTCCCAAGGCAGCTCAGACCCAACGAGGAAGGCCTGAAGCCAGGCCAAAGGCCAAAGAAAGACTGGACTGAGGGTCTCTCTACTTGATCCGTTTCTTCTCTTTCTTCACCACTAATCAATGCCAAGGTTAGCACAGGATGGACCACAGGGGGTTCTAATGCGAATGGCCCAAAAGTATGACCACAAAAATGAGTCCTTCTACTTTGTGCCAGAAGCACTACTAGACTGATACTGCTAACAGCAAGCTCATCTAACGAGCATGCGCTCGGGGCCGGGCATGAAGCTGTGCACCCTGGTGCTTCCCCTGGAGCCCACAGCGTGGGGCTGCTGACGCCGACACCATCACCACCCGTACTTGCCAAGCTCGGGAGGCTGGCGGCCCCGCATCCCACAGCTCCGCAAAGTACGGCAGGACTTCTAAGGTGGCACCACAGACGCACGCGATGCCCACGGGTTAAACACGTGAGACGCACAGAACAGCCACACACAGCCCTGCCTTTCCACAGCTTTGGCCTCACAGGAGAGGCAGAGACACACAAGTTTATGTTCCAATCATTGACGACTCCCAGGAGGACTCTAGGGCGCGACAGGAGCAGAACAGGAGGGGACAAGGGGAGGTTTCTCTGAGGCAGACACCGACGGATGGATGAGGGCTGGCAGGATGAAGAGAGGGGCCACAGACCCTGCACAGAAAGAAGATGGCAAATTGGAGAGACAACAGGAAAGCCACAGGGATCAGGGTGTGCAGAGTGGGGGAAGCAGGTGAGGTTGGAGAGGGTGGTGGGGGAGCAAGGGCATGGAGTGCAGAGGGCATGGTGTAGGGAGCTCGCCCTGGCCAGGCTGGGAAGCCGCCAGTAACAGGCGTAAGGAAGGCAGCGCTGCTGTGGCGTCTGGAGACGGGTTGGGTGATGAGGAGGAAGAGGGCTGGTGGCATGGAAACTATGGCCCTAATCCAGGGAAAGACAGTGGGTAACTTGGGGGTCCAGGAGGGACGGGGCAGGAGAAATAAAGACGAGGGAAGAGAGAGGTGGGACAGGACCCCAGTAACGCCTAGGGCTCCAGGGAGAATGCTGAGCTGCAGACGGGCCCGACTGGGAGCACGGGGCTATTTAACTCAGGAAGACTCCTGGCTGGGACAAGTTTGGCTCCAGCATGTTGAAGGTGAGCCTGCTGCATGCACAGACAGCCTGGAGCCCATGCAGGGCACCTGGACCATCAGTGACGCAGGCTCTGTCCCACAGAGCATGTCTCTCTCCACCGTCCCCTCTTACATCGGAGCTCCCATTCTCTGTGGTGGGCTTTTCCAGAGAGAAGCCAGGGCTGTTTCAGCCTTCTGCTAAAACCTTGATTTCACCCACTGGAAAGCTGAGGCTCAGCAAGGCCTCGGAGTGATGAAGCCATTCCCGGGTCCCACTCTGGGCCTTTCTGGGCCAAAGCCCACCCCCCAGCCTCCCCCAGCCCTGCAGCTCTTCCTGGGGGAACGTGACTCCTGGCCTCCTGTACACTGCTTTGCCTGTGTTCTGCCAACCAAAGACATGGGGCATTCAGATGAGCCACCTGCCCCGGCCCAGGCACCACCAACTAGAAATGCTTGGGCAAAGAAAACCCACAAGCCAGTCCTAACATGCACATTTAAAAAAAAAAAAAAAGATGCATTCGTTTATTATTTATTTGAAAGGTCAAGTTACAGAGACAGATCTTCCATCAGCTGATTCACTCCCCAAATGCCTACAATAAGCCAAACCCAGGAGCCTAGAACGTATCCAGCTTTCCTATGTGGGTGGCAGGGACTCAAGTACTTGGGCCATCACCTACTGCCTCCCAAGAGTATTAACAGGAAGCCAGGTTGGTAGTAGAGTTTCCAGGAGCTAAACCGGCATTCCAACTTGGGATGCAGGCATCCCAACCTACCCCAAAATCTTCTAGTGTTTAAACTTCAACATCAAACCCATGTTTTAAAAAAATGTCTGTGTGCCAGGGCAAGCACTGCAGAACAGCAGGCTAAGCTGTCACTCGAGACACCTGTACCCCATGTGAGAGCTCCAGGGTGAGTCCTGGCTACCCCGCTTCAGACCCAGCTCCTTACTAATATGCCAGGGAAGGCAGTGTGAGATCATCCAAGTACTTGGTCCCTGGGATGGAGTTCCCAGCTCCTGGCTTCAGCCTGGCCCAGTCCCAGCCACTGCAGGCATTTTGAGAGTAAACCAGGGATAGAAGATCTCTCCCTGTGTGTTGCTCTGCCTTTCAAATAAGTAAAAATAAACAAATAAACATTTTTAAAAGTATATTATGGGGGGCTGGCGTCGTGGCTTACTTTGCTAATCCTCCACCTGCAATGCCCGCATTCCATATGGGCACCGGGTTCTAGTCCCGGCTGCTCCTCTTCCAGTCCAGCTCTCTGCTGTGGCCCAGGAAGGTAGTGGAGGATGGCCCAAGTGCTTGGGACCCTGCACCCACATGGGAGACCGGGAAGAAGCACCTGGCTCCTGGCTTCTGATCGGCGCAGCGCCAGCCACAGTGGCCATTTGGGGAGTGAACCAACAGAAGGAAGACCTTTCTCTCTGTCTCTCTCACTGTCTAATTCTACCTGTCAAATAAGTAAAAAGAAAAAAAAAGTAAATTATGGGGGCTGGCACTGTGGTGTAGCAGGTAAAGCCACTGCCTGCAGTGCTGGCATCCCATATGGGTGCCGGTTTGAGTCCCAGCAGCTCCACTTCCATTCCAGCTCTCTGCTATGGCCTGGGAAAGCAGTAGATGATGGCCCAAGTCCTCGGGCCCCTGCACCTGCATGGGAGACCCAGAAGAAGCTCCTGGATCCTGGCTTCGGATCAGTATAGCTCCAGCCATTGTGGCCAATTGGGTGGGAGTGAACAAGCAGATGGAAGACTTTCTCTTTCTCTCTCTCTTTCTCTCTCTCTCTTTTGCTTCTCTACTCTGTGTAACTCTGACTTTAAAATAAATAAATCTTTAAAAAAAAAAAAAAGTATATTATGGGTAGGGGGCTGACACCTGCAGTGCCAGCTTCCTACATGAGTGCCAGTTCAAGTCCCAGCTGCTCCACGTTCAATCCAGCTCCCTGCTAATGCACCTGGGAAAGCAGCAGAAGATGGCCTGAGTCCTGGGTCCCTGTCACCCCTGTGGGAGGCCTCTGGGTGCCTGGCTTTTGGCCTGGCCCAGCCTCAGCCGTTGTGGCCATTTGGGGAGTGAACCGGCAGATAGAAGATACATCTTTCCCCCATCCCCTTACCTCTGCCTTTCAAATAAATCAACCTTAAAAAAGAAAGTCTTATGGGTTGATGGTAGGCCCATATTCTCGGGGGCCACCGCTGTCCTGAGCTGAGAAGCAGCTGCCCCCTTAGGAAGGCACAAGTCCTCTAGCTCACCATAATCTCCATGCAACAGCTAGTATCAGAAACATGCGTGACCGTCCATGAAGTCTGGTCTTCAAAGCCAGTAGTCAGCGCATGCATTTGGCACAGCTTGGGATACCCACAATCCATACTGGAACGCCTAGGTTCGAGTCCCAACTCTGCTTCCAATCCAGCACCCTGGGAAGCATCAGGTAATGGCTCAAGTACTTGGGTCCCTGCCACCCACTGGGGCGACCTGGACTGAGTTCCTGGCTCATATGCTAGCCCTGACTGACCCTTGCTGTTCGGGATGACAGCAAAAGCCCAGTGTCCTCGAACACTCTCCAAAGCTCAGCATTCCGGGGTTCTCTGACGGTCGCCCGTGGGAGAGTGAGCCTTGCCTTGTAGGCATCACAGAAGCCTCAGCACACGTGTGCTTCCCAAGCTCCGACGGCAGTTTGCTGGGAAAACAACCCTAGAAAGGTCAAGCCTAAGGCACATGGGCATCCTGCCATGAACAGCCACAGACTGACTTCCACCCCTCCCAGGCTGCACCCGAACAGGAGACCCAAGCAGTCATCCATCACAGGCATGCACAAGCTCATGACTCAAGAATGAACTGTGGGGGCTGGCGCTGTGGCATAGCAGGTAGAGCTGCTGCCTGCACTGTCGGCATCCCATATGAATGCCAGTTCAAGGCCTGGCTGCTCCACTTCTGATCCAACTCTCTGCTATGACCTGGGAAAGTAGTGGAAGATGACCCAAGTCCTTGGGCCCCTGCACCCACGTAAGAGGTCTGAAAGAAGCTCCTGGCTCCCGACTTCAGATCAGCCCAGTTTTGGCCACGGTGGCCATTTGAAGAGTGAACCAGCAGATGGAAGACCCCTACCTCTCTGCCTTTGCTTCTCTGTAACTCTGCCTTTCAAATAAACAAATAAATAAATCTTTAAAAAAAATGAACTGTGTGCTGTGAAGGCAAGAGGCCCAGTCCCACGTGTGCCACAGCTCCCAGGCAGAGTCGGAGGCATGGGGACAGGCTCAGAGGACAGCCACTGACTGGTCACAGCCAAGGATCAGCAGGTGCCCAGACCCTGCCAAAGCAGGGAGCAGGGCCAGTCCCAGGA
This sequence comes from Oryctolagus cuniculus, assembly GCF_964237555.1. Taxonomy (NCBI): domain Eukaryota; kingdom Metazoa; phylum Chordata; class Mammalia; order Lagomorpha; family Leporidae; genus Oryctolagus; species Oryctolagus cuniculus. The sequence continues at coordinate 29,935,381 of NC_091437.1, read as the reverse complement.
CCTGCAAGAAGGCTCTGCAGCAGACAGCAAACAGCAGGCCGAGGGGCCAGGTGAGGAGGCCTCTGGCACGCATCTCCTGCCTGCGGGGCTGCCTGCTGGCTGCTCCAGCCGCTTCTGCAGGCCTGTTCTTCAGGTGCCTCCGCCCACTGCAGCAGGACGGGCTGCATGAAGGTACAAAAACAATGACAAGGACACAGCTTGTGCAGGACACACAAGCAGAGGAATTCAGGCGAGCCTGTGAAACAAATATTCAATAATCAGCAAAGCTGGGACAGACAAAGGTAACTTGAACTCACTGTGGCTACACCCTGGAGCAGACGGTTTTCTGCCAACTGCAATTCTTTGCTCTCTGATGCTGAGGTCGAGAGCTGGTGCCCAGCCTCCTCATGGCCCTCACATGCCCAGAGGATGCCCTTCCCTGCCTCTGGCCAGCCAAGCCCAGACAGGAGACCTATGGGCACAGGCTCCATTGCTGTCCTGCTGCACCGGCCTCGCTGTGCCTGCTGACCTACCATCTCTTAAGCTTTGGTTTTATTCCATTGTGGCTGATTTGCAGGACTTGAAGCATAGGTGGGTGGGCTCTGTGGGAGGGGCATCAGGGACAGCAGGGAGGCGGGTGGCAGGACTCCCCTGAGACATCAGCCCACAACCACACCAGGAGCTGCCCAGGAGGCGAGAGGGCCACGGTGTTGTCTCCAGAGTGTGGTGATGTCACTGACAAATGGGACAAAGCACAGACAAGATGAGAGGACAGGAGGGGTCGCCACCAACCTCTCAGGAAGGCCAAGTTCAGGCCTCAGAAAAGAATTAGGTGTAACTTCAAAGGCAAACATTGGTCAAGACTGGTAAAACGAGGCCAGCGCCGTGGCTCACTTGGTTAATCCTCCACTTGAGACACCAGCATCCCATATGGGCTCCAGGTTCTAGTCCTGGTTGCTCCTTGTTCAGTCCAGCTCTCTGCTGTGGCCCGGGAGGGCAGTGGAGGATGGCCCAGGTGCTTGGGCCCCTGTACCTCAGGGGAGACCAGGAAGAAGCTCCTGGCTCCTGGCTTCAGATCAGTGCAGCGCCGGCCATAGCGGCCATTTGGGGAGTGAACCAGTGGAAGGAAGACCTTTTTCTCTGTCTCTTTCACTATCTATAATTCTACCTGTCAAATTAAAAAAGAAGAAGAAGAAGAAGAAGACTGGTAAATCACCCTTTGTGATCCCTCAGAATTCTTGCAAACAACACGCTCTACTTATGAGACATTTCAAGCTACCGGGACACCACTTGCAAAGATGCTTAAAACAGCAGCTGGCCAACTTTTTAAAGTGGGCCAAGGTTCACAACACTCTGCGTCATCAACTTGCTAAGGGCTTCCATCACATGTAAAGCCAGATGAAAATCCCAGCTCATGACCTGTCCCTGCCCTCAACTCCCACCTTGTGCCCTACATCCCACCTCTGCTTGCCAATCTACAGCCAAAATGGCCAAACACTTGTAGCCTCTCGACCTCCGTCCTGGCTGTCCCCTCCGCCTGGAATGCCATCGTGACCACTGTCGCCCTTGCCTCCTGGGTACTTTCTCGTCCTTCGGGGCTCAAACATCACCACCTGGGAGAAAGACGTCCTTTAGTCACCTCACCAAACAAGGCACGGCTCTGCACTCTCAGAGCAGAACAAGTGCCGCCAGAAATACGCTTCAGTCCCCACGGCGTTTTTCACTTCTAGCACTCACTGACTTGCCCTGGGGCTCTCCCATGAGACCCCAGTGCCCACACCTGTGTCACCAGCACAGCACCCACACACAGGAGGTGGTCACCTGCTGGCCACACGGCTGGGCCATCTACCAAGTAACAGCCCTGCCATCCTCAAAGATGCCAGCTCCCGAGACAAGAGAAAATAATGCCAAGGATCTTTCTTGATTAAAGGATGCCAAAGAGAGAGAACAACTTAGTGAAGATGTGTCCTTTGCTGGCCTGCATTTTAAATCAACACCAACAACAAGGGGCTGGTGTGTAGTGAAGAAGCCCACATCCCACACCACAGTGACCTGGGTTTGATTCCTGGCTCCAGCTCCTGGCTGATGCAGACCCTGGGAGGCAGTGGTGATAGCTCAAGCAGTCAGGTTCTCGCCACCCTCAAGGGAGATCTGGAATGAGTTCCTGACTCCTTGCTTTGCCCCCGGCTCAGCCCTGGCCGTTGCTGGGCATCTGGGGAGTGAACCAGCAAATGAGAGTTCTGTCTGTCTCCTTCTCTCTTTCTCTCTCAGCCTCTCAAATAAATAAAAATCTTAGAAATAAAAAAAATAGCCAAAATAATGTATTTTATCTATTTGAAAGGTAGAGCAAGAGAGAGAAGGGTAGAGACAGATCTTCTATCCACTAGTTTGATAATGGGGTAATCAGGCAAAGCTTAGGCAAGCTGGAATCCTTGAAATCCTGCAAAGTAATGCTTATCCCTTGAACTGACGTCTTGATCCATCCACCTTCCAGGAATGCAACTGTCTTGTCCAGCACAAGGGCAATGTTAAGATCTCCATCCTATTTGTGGGTGGGATTAAGGCATCAGCCCCGACTTCATAAAAGAGGCTGAGAGTGGGAGCAGGGAGGAAGTCTCAGCCCCAGACCACCCTTAGAGGCTTGGAGAGATTTTTCTCTCCCATGGGCAGCCCCCTGACCCACTCCCGATGGCTATGTCTCTGTGTGGGATGGCCCACACTCACACGCGAATGCACACTTATTCTCTTACTGTTAAATAACTCCCATTCCTACCCGAACATGTTACGAGGCCCCCGCTTTGAATTCTCACTTCTGTGTGAGGCCAGAACCTAGAATGGAAATTAACACGCTTATGCCCATACTCAGTTCACTCCCAAACCAGCCACAACAGCTAGGGCTGGGCCAGGCTGAAGCCAGGAGCCAGGAACTCCATCTGGGCCTCCCATGTGGGTGGCAGGGGCCCCAATACTTAACACCATGTGCTACTGCCTTCCCAGGTACATTAGCAAGAAGCTGGATTGGAAGAGCAGCAGCTGGGCCTCGAACTGGTGCTGCAACATGGGATATAGGTGACACCAGCAGTGGCTTCCCCCTGTGTGCCACAGCACCGGCCTCCCGTCCCACTGATTTTCACTGGCTACTTGCCTTCTCCATCTCTGTGGCTCGGTCACACTCTATGGGGACAGGAGCTAGGATGTCGGTGCTGAGTCCACTCAGAGAGGCTTGAGCTCCCCCATGGAGTTGAACTTCACACAAGCAGCTGGCCCGACGCCGCTCCTCGCCGAATCTTGCATGATTCGTGGGGGCCAAGCCGAGGCCAGCTGTCCCGAGGCAGCCCGAGTGAAACCCTCCTTCCGCCTGTTGTTGCAGGTGTCCTGTATCACAGCCCCTCGGGGACAGGAAGTGTCCTGCGTTACTGTTTGCTGCTCTTGTTCTGATATCAAAGCCCTGACCAGGGAGTTCCTGAGAGAAGATCAGGGACTTGGGTCCAGTTACCCAGCACCTGCTCGAACAGCAGCCAGGCCCCACTGCCAAGTGGAGCACAACGCACGCTTTATTCAACAGACAGGATACATACTGCTCAGCCCAGGTCACCGCAGCTCGGGTCAGCTGGCGAGGCTCGCCAGGCTGGGCCAGGCCGAATGGACCGACAGGGGGCAGGCAGGGCAGATGTGGGGGCTGCAGAGTCTGTGGATCCCCTGGACCGACTGTGGTTTGTCCTATCCTCTCCCACGAAGACGCCAAACAGAAACTGGGCCTTGCTCATACCCACAACGCTAACTACCACTCGGCACGGTGAGGAAACACGCAGCTGAGGGGCAAGCACTGTGGTGCCACAGGTTAAGCCACTGCTGGGGACGCGTGGTTTGAGTCCTGGCACCTCGGCTTGCAATCCAGCAGCCTGCTAATGCATCCTGGGAAGCAGCAGATGACGGCTCAGATGCCTGGGTCCCTGCCACCCACTGGGTAGATCCAGATGGAGTTCCAGGTCCCTGGCTTCAGCCTGGCCCAGCCCTGGCTCTTGCTGGCATTTGGAGAATAAACCAGGGATGGAAAATCTGTGTGTGTGTGTGCGCGCACGCATGTGCACGTCTGTTGCTCTGTCTTTCAAGATGCAAAAAAAAGTGTTTTTAAACGTAGGTTAACTGTCCAAAAGTCCAGGCTTCATTGCTAGCTCCTCCCCTTCACCAGCCTGTGAGCTCACTTCCATTCTCCACTGGTGGTGGTCGCCTACAGGACCCCCCTTAGGAGATGTGTTCTAAAACCACCCCCAGCAGATGCCTGAAACCCTATACACACTATGCTTTTTCCTACACATACTCGTACACATAAGTTTCAAATTATTTGCACCAAAATAAACTTATCTCCCAATTTCATTTTCCATTACCTTTTTGAAGTACTCTAGTATATACCTATGATAAAGCTTAACTCATAAACTAGGAACAGTAAGAGACTGACAATAATAACTAATAAAGCAGAATGATCATAATATGCTATAATAAAAATTATTTAAAACTTAGGAATTGTTTATTTCTAGAACATTCCAGGTAATATTTTAAGACCACAGTTGGCCGGCGCCGCGGCTCACTAGGCTAATCCTCGGCCTTGCGGCGCCGGCACACCAGGTTCTAGCCCCGGTTGGGGCACCAGATTCTGTCCCGGTTGCCCCTCTTCCAGGCCAGCTCTCTGCTGTGGCCAGGGAGTGCAGTGGAGGATGGCCCAAGCACTTGGGCCCTGCACCCCATGGGAGACCAGGAAAAGTACCTGGCTCCTGCCATCGGATCAGCGCAGTGCGCCGATCGCAGCGCGCTGGCCGTGGCGGCCATTGGAGGGTGAACCAACGGCAAAGGAAGACCTTTCTCTCTGTCTCTCTCTCACTGTCCACTCTGCCTGCCACACACACACACACACACACACACACACACAAAAAAAAAAAAAAAAAAAACAACCACAGTTAACCACAGATAACTAAAAATAACTAAAAGTGTAGAAAGTGAAATTTGAATGGGGGAGGAAGACTGTACCTTTTAATCTAGACAACCAAGCATGTTGTAAATGATATATATGTCAATGTTTGTTATAATAACTTTGGATGGAAAGAGCTATCCCATGGTGACAGATGGAGGAAAAGCACTCCCCTGAACGGACCAGCAGAGGGAACTGGGACTGGTTGGAGACCTGCAGAGCTCACCAACGAGGCAGCTCAGCCCAGGCTAGGAACCTTGGTAGGGACTGCGGGGTACCCACTGTAGGGGTGACTGCTGCTCTCTCTGTCTTGTCCACCTCTCACCCCTGGGCTCAGGTTTTCAGAAGTCAAGTAGCTGGTTCAGTGACACGCTTCCCCCAAGGGCCCTGCTGGGTATGTCACACACATAACTTTGAGTACAGACAGGCAAACATCAACAGCCCAGACAGACTAGCCCCAAACTCCATACGTTCTAGTTAAGGAACGTTTGCCAAGCTCACTTCTGCCACGGACCCCATACAGCTGCCAACCCTCTGCAGGGAGCACTCAGAGACCTGCTGACTCGCCACCTGCTAATCCCAACACCACCATCTCAGGCCCATCTGAAAACCCTCTTTCGCCCTCGTCCCCCTTGCTTCTCCATCACAGCACCCTGACTATTCCCACCGCGGGGTGGGGGTGGAGGGTCCCAGTTGGGGGGCGGGGCCCCAGATTTCTGTCTGACACCTGTTTGTCTCCCCCATGAAGGATCAATGTCATGGGGGTGGGGCACAGTCTGCTGTGTTCACCCAGTGCCCGGCAATGAAGCTCTCAACAAACGCTCAGTGTTTGAGCAAACAGATGGTTGAGTGAATGAAGTGAATGAACTCATCAACCAGAGGGAGGAAAGGCTGAAAAAATGACGCAGTGGCTGCCTCAGGCTGCTCAGTCTCGGAAAACATACATTCAGCAAAAGCAGGGATTCCAGTGGGGAAATGTGGGATGAAACTTGCACGCTACACTCCATGCTTCCACCTGCTCAGAGGAAGGGACAGAGAGTGCGCTAACCAAGGCATGTGTTCCAGGGGTTTGTGCAAACCTGAACTTGGCCTTCTACAGAAGCAGTCCTTGGAGGGGATCAGAGAACTGACCAGGCCTCCGAGGGTGAGCTGGAGTGGCCCCAGGCAAGGCAAGGCTGGATGGGCGAGCACCCCTTTCACCGCTCGAAACCTCTGACCCTACTCCAACAGGGCCAGAGGGCCTGAGAGTCCCCAGAGCCACTGCCGAGGCAGTGAGCTCACAGAATTACTATTCCTCACAGGCATAGGAGCCAAAACCTCGGCGCGTGAGCCAAACCATCCACACTCAGGGCTGCAGCTCACCGCGCGGAAGGCGGTCATGGTGTAGGAGTCCGGATGCTGCTGCAGCCCCCAGGAGAGGGCCCAATCCACCCCACACACAGCCAGCCCCAGAGGACCCCCAGCGCACAGCTGCACCCTCCCACCCAGCCTCAGGTACAGGGCCATGAAGAGAAGCAGGAGGCAGAACGTTGGGAAAAGCACAGCCGGGGCCACGGGGGAAGCAAGGCCTCTGCCGCTCCTCCCAGCAGGTCACGTCCCTTGGCTCCCACACCCCCTGGGCTGCAAGCTGGGGATGTTTACTAACACGGAGCAGGGCCCGGAGGGAACACATGCAATCACAAGGTGACATAAGTCTCCTGACAAGCTGCCAGCTCAGCCTATTGAAGATGGGACTAAAAAGCCTGCATTGCACTCAAACTAGGTCACCTCCAAGGGCTGGGGACGGCAGCCGGGAGCTCACCACAGAGCCAGAACCGAGGAGCCAGGAGGTTAGCGGTTGCCCCTGGGGACATGTGGAGGTCACACAGGGGAACACGGAGACTCAGAGGTTTGTGAGGATGTACACGGAGGCAGAGTGTGATGGACACATCCGTCACTCAGCTGTCGAGGCCCGAGCTGGCCTTGGATGCAACAGCCCATGCCACTTAGGTGACATTTGCTGTCATGTGCTTTTAAAGTTTATTTTCACCCTATTTGAGAGAGACTCAATCTTCAATCTGCCAGTTCACTCCCCGAGTGCCCCCAACAGCCAGGCCAAAGCCGGAAGTGTGGAACTACATTCAGGTCCCTGACATGGGGGGCAGCAGGAACCCTAGTACTTGAGCCATCAGCTGCAGCTTCCTGGGATGTGCGTTAACAGGCAGCTGGAGAGGAAGCGGAGCAGGGACTCCGCCCCAGGCGCTCCAGCACGGATGTAAGCACGCTCAACGTCTGCCCCAGCTCCTTAACTTCAAGTCCTTGCTTCCGCCTCCTAAGTAAATACGCTCCTTGTACAACTACCAAGTTCCCCCAAACAAAATCAGTTTCTTAAGGTCAAGGGCCCTGTCTCTCTTACTGGCGTCTTTAATTTCACCAAACACTGTGCCAGACCCAAAGCCGACACTTAGCCTGATGACTGCGTGGCTGTGAATGGAACAGAAACGCAGTGCATTTATACAACACGTGGGCTCCACTTCCTGTTAGCTGCATCCCTTCAGGTAATGTTTCCAACTTCTGCATTCCCCAGGCTCGCCAACCACGACAAGAGAGTAACTGCACCTGCCCTTCCACTGGGTCCTATAAGGCTTCAAGAGCTGCTCCAGGAGATGGACCTGCCACAAAGTAAAAACTCTGCAACCGGGGCCACTCTGATTGTATCTGAATTGCTATCATTGCTGTGAATGATCACAGACTACTCCCTGGATTTGGCATCTCCTGAGCCTACAAGTGTACCGGGGCTCTCCTTAACAGAACACCTGAAAAGCACCCACTTCCACTTAGTAAAGTTACGAAAGAGCAACCATAGGTAAATACATAAAAAAAAAGTCATGGAAAATGTGTACTATGAAAAAACTATGTGCAGAATTCAAATTTTTCTGCACCAAAATAAACTTAGCATTCCATTTCCCATGAACTTTCTGAAGCCCTCACAGTGGTCAATGAAAGATAAATCTCCCTTCTGAACAGGTGCTAAGTTGGCAAGATAAAATGGGTTTCAGGGGCCAGTGTAGCAGGTAAAGCCGCCGCCTGCAGTGCCAGAATCCCTTATGGGCACTGGTTCGAGTCCTGCTCCACTTCCATTCCAGCTCTCTACTATGCCCTGGGAAAGCAGTAGACGATGGCCTAAGTCCTTGAGTCTCTGCACCCACGTGGGAGACCCAGAAGCAGGTCCTGGCTCCTGGCTCCTGGCCTCGGATTGGTGTAGCTCCAGTCATTACGGCCATTTAGGGAGTGAACCAGGCGGATGGTAGACTTCTCTCTTTCTCTGCCTCTGTCTCTCTGTAACTCTGGCTTTCAAATAAATAAATAAATCTCTGAAAAAAAAAAGGCGGGGGGGGGGGGGGTTGTTCAGACAAGTACTTCGTGTTGTCTGCCATCCTCTCCATGTGTTTAAAGAGGAATCGGGGCTGGCTCATAACACAACCGGATGGAGTGTTACCTGACTGAGCACCCACCTGAGCCTGTTTCAAACGGTGCACGCTGGAGTATTTATTCACAGGTTACTCCTAGGTGGGACATGACAGGAGACAAAAGAATTCAATGACAAACATGTCTGGAAAACTCTATTTTTTTTGTATGCTTACAAGTATGGTGAGCTTTCAAGAAGGGTGATGGCATGTAGAACTATCTCAACATTTCTGCCCACAGGCCTCTGCGGAGACCACCCTGCAGGTTAGCATTCTTGAAATGCTAGAAACACTCATCCAGATTCAAAGGAAACGGGATGTCAACCCCGGCAGCAGTGTCTGAGGCGTGCTGTTGGCTCTGTCCTTGACCCTGCCTGCTGCAGCATCACTGGTTTGCTGGCATGTCAATCAGATTTGAAGATGACCCTACTTTCAATTAGGGAGGCTGAGAGGTAAGATGGCAACACCAGGGCTGGGGACTAATAGGCGACTGCCTGGGAATAAAGAGTAGGCCCTGCACACGTAGTCCCAAAGCATTCAGGATGGGAAGAGATGGGGTTCAACGTCACATGTGTGAAAAAGACTGGGGTGTCTGGAGCCCATGCAAATCAAAGGCTGGCTCCCCAGTTCAAGGGTCTGAGCCTTTGCATTCAGCCTCCCTTGAAGGCACTGCTACCCTCTACCATCAGCCCAGTAAATACACCAATAAATTCCTTTCAAATGCTGCTTGTCTGTTCATCTGCAACATAAACATCCCACGTTGACAGAACTGTCAAGTGTACAGATTCCAAGAAAGATCATGTCTTTTTAAGAACTAAAGGAAGCCACGGATCAAATGGAGAGCTGTCTCACCCTCCCTGCTTCTCAGAGGACTCCTGTCCGAGGTCTACCATGTGCACAGCCTGAGTGCCAATTTTAGAAGGACACAGACGTGCCAAGAAAAAACATCAGCATGACAAGGGTGCTCCCAACGCTGTTCCATGAAGCATCATGTCAAAGAAATCAAGGAGACGGACAGACAAGAATACAGGGACTTAAGGGGATCTGGCCTTCCAGAAAGGAGATTCATAAAGGACACACAATTTCATGGATTGTTTGGTTGATTGGGGCCAGCATTGTGCCAAAGTGGGTAAAGCATCCCATATGGGCACCAGATAGCATCCTGCCTGCTCCACTGCTGATCCAGCTCCTTGCTAATGGCCTAGAAATAGCAACAGAGAATAGCCCAAGTGCTTGGGCCCCTGTACCCATGTCAGAGACTCGGATGAAGCTCCTGGTTCCTGGCTTCAGCCTGAGCTCAGCACTGGCCATTGCAGCCATCTGGGGAGTGAACCAGTGGATGGAAAATCAATCTCTCTATTTCTGTCTCTCCCTCTCTTTCTGTAACTCTGCTTTTCCAGTAAATAAATAAATAAATAAATCTTGAAAACAATTTCATAAAGAATCCAGTAGTTCCTTAACCTTACAGACACCCTTGCAAAACTGCTGCAAGCTATGCAACCCTTCCCCCAGAAAACGTGCATGCAAACCCAACTCTGCAACCATCTCCAGGGGACCTCCGCCCCTCTGTAGGCATCCCCCTAGAAAACCAAAACCAAGCTTAAAGCCTCAGGAGCAGGCATCACCTGGGTCACACCCACCCCCTGCCTACACAATGAGCTGTGATCGCTGGGTGGGTAGTACAAGGAGACGAGCACCAGCCATCTGGAAGCAGCAAGGGCTCCTTGGCAAGGAGACAGCTTTTCATCTGTGGAGGTTTCTGGTTTGATTCCTTTAATAAGCATTCACTTTTTTTGTTAAATCCTAGTCTGGTTTAACAATACTTAGTTTTATGGACATCATTCCATGGTGAACATGTTTACTAAGTGAAAGCAAATCAGACATCTAAGTCATGATTTTCTGCAGACTAAGCGAAAACACTACACAGAACAGCGGGTAATGACACACACGTGCTCAGTCTTCGTAGGAGCCACACTATCAAAGTCCATCTGCTAACGTCTAACACCGTAGATCCGGTCACGCAGTTCTATGCAGTATTTTAATGATAAGGACCCTACTGAGATAACAGCCGACAGTTACACTGACTTTCCAGATGTGCACAAAACAGTCAAGGAAGAGAGCAATGGGTGATATAGAAACTGAACACTGAGAGATTAAGTTATTAAAAGAAAATGAAGTAAAGGGAGAAAAGAAGGTGAGACATCATCGGGACGGAAAAGTTGAAACAACTTTACACATTTGGTTGGAAGAGAACAGATCAAGTATTTCACAAGCTCAAATTTCAAAAACTCGATACCAAACCCTTCCGATGTAAAAGCTGAGCTGAGACTGAAAGGTCTATAAAACAGTTACTCTGGGCTGTACGCCACACCAAGACTTACGATCAAAAAAGGCCACAGCAGTTAAGACTGCAATTACTTGATTTTATTTTACACCAGTGGTAGACACAAAGCAAACTTCCCTAATAAAGCTGACAACTTGCCTCACTCAGAACATTTTTAATAATGCATTTTTTTAAAAAAAGTATTCATTTCAAAAACTGTTCTGCAACCCCAATGTACAACAGCTTGGAAAATAACACTGTAGAAACCAAAAGCCAATATAAAAAGACAGATGAAGACAACAAGACTGGAACAGGTTTGGGTGACTTGGGTTTTTGCTTTCTTGCTGGATTGCAGCGTCAGAGATCCACTCCTTCAGGGGCTCCATTACTCCGATTGTAAACCATACCTTACTTCCTGTCTTCATGTCACCTACAGCATCCAGCATCCTCCCACAGCAATCAGAACTCAGCCTTGGAAAGCCGCAGCTCCAAGGCGGGTGTCAGGCCTGGGCCACTAAGATGATCACGTCCCACATTGGAGGGCCTGGGTTCAATACCCGGCTCCAGCTCCTGACTCCAGCTTCCCGCTAACGTGACCCCTGGGGGACACCGAGGATGCTCCAGGTCACCAAGCTCCTGCTGCTCTCAAAGGCGACCTGGACTGAGCACCCACCCGCCCTGCAGTTCTTGATGCTGCTGCTCTGCTCAGAAAACGACAGAGCTCTTGAGGTCTCTCCAGTGCTTTGCTTCTTTACAAATTTTTCTGAAATTACTTGCTTTTTACTCCTTAACTTTTTGGACAACTTCATTGTCAGAATCGCTGCCAGATGAGCTTAAAGAAGCAAGTCCCTTTGATTTAGGCATTCCTTGTTCCTGCAGCCCATTATTGGAGATTTTCTTGTTTTGTTTTTTTAAAGATTTATTTATTTATTTTGAAAGGCAGAGGTACAGTGAGAGAGAGAAAGAGAAATCTTCCATCCACTGATTCACTCCCTAAATGGCTGCAACAGCCAGGGCTGGGTCAAGCTGCAGGCAGGAGCCAGGAACTCCATCCTGGTACTCTGTGCGGGTGGCAGGGGCCCACACACTCGGGCCATCTTCTGCCGCTTTCCCAGATGCACCAGCAGAAAGCTGGATCAGAGGTGGAGCAGCCAGGACTGGAACTGGCACTCACATGGGCACCGATGGCAGGTGGCGGCGGCTTCATCGGCCATGCCACACACCAGCCCGCCCTGGGGTTTTCAGGTGAAGACTGGAGGAGTGTTTGCAGCGAAACTCTCGAGGGGTTTCAGCCACACCACTGGACTCAGTGACCCAGGGCCTCTGCAGACTGAGCTTCTGAAAATGTGGTCCAGCATTGCCTGGGGGATTCCTAGAAATGCTGACTCTCAGTGGCTCACGGGCGTGTCAGAGAAGCACTGCTCGAAGATGAAGAAGGCCTCTAGGCAGAGAGAGTAAAACCCTGCGGTCAGTCCCTCAGCAGCCTTCCTCCACCTGAGTTTTCTGAGTGCGGCCATCCTGGCTCCATCAAGTGTGGAGTTCCGGGCAGGAGCGAGGCTGCCGCTCTAAGACCTCAGCCCTTCTTCCACCCAGGGCTGCACTGTTTCTTTTTTTTCTTTTTCTTTTCTTTTCTTTTTTCTTTCTTTCTTTTTTTTTTTTTTTTTTTTTTTTTTTTTTTTTTTTTTTTTTTGACAGGCAGAGTGGACAGTGAGAGAGAGACAGAGAGAGAGAGACAGAGAGAAAGGTCTTCCTTTGCCTTTGGTTCACCCTCCAATGGCCGCCGCGGCCAGCACACTGCGGCCGGCACACCGCGCTGATCCAATGGCAGGAGCCAGGTACTTATCCTGGTCTCCCATGTGGGTGCAGGGCCCAAGGACTTGGGCCATCCTCCACTGCACTCCCTGGCCACAGCAGAGAGCTGGCCTGGAAGAGGGGCAACCGGGACAGAATCCGGTGCCCCGACCGGGACTAGAACCCGGTGTGCCAGCATCGCAAGGCAGAGGATTAGCCTAGTGAGCCGCGGCACCGGCCATGGTCTTCCTTTTTCCATTGGGTCACCCCCCAAGTGGCCACTTCGGCCAGCACGCTGCGCCTATCCGAAGCCAGGAGCCAGGTGCTTCTCCTGGTCTCCCATGTGGGTACAGGGCCCAAGCACTTGGGCCATCCTCCACTGCACTCCTGGGCCACAGCAGAGAGCTGGACTGGAAGAGGAGCAACCGGGACAGAATCCAGCACCCCAACCGGGACTAGAACCCAGGGTGCTGGCGCAGCAGGTGGAGGATTAGCCTAGTGAGCCGCAGCGCCGGCCTCGCTGTTTTTCTACTCAAAGCTTCCAGATGCAGACTTTGGAAGAACAGTGGAAGATTCCTAACTTGTCTCTAAGCAGGTCCAGAACTTACAGTGGAAAAAAATTAATTTAATACTATTTATTTTGGGGGAGGTAGCACAGTGGTTAGGATGCCACCTGGGACACTCACATCCAGGGCCCCACTTCTGCTTCGGATTTCAGCTTCCTGCTAAGCTATAGTCTGGGAGACAGCAGGTAACGGCTCAAGTACTTGGGTGCCTTCCATCCATCCAGGATACCTGGCTTGAGTTCCAGGCTCCCGCCTGTGCCCTGGCCTCTAATACCTGGCTATTGCAGCCATCTGAACCACAGAATGAAAAATATCTATCTCTCTCTATCTCTATCTCCCTGCCTCTCTCGTTCTCTGCCTTTCAAATAAAGATTGAAAATTTAAAAACTATATCCTCAGAATAATCATTTTTTTTTTAAAAATTATTTATTTGAAAGGCAGAGTTATAGAGAAAGAAGCAAAGACCGAGAGAAGGATCTTCCACCTGCTGGTTAACTCCCCAAATGGCCATAACAGCTGACATTGGGCCAGGTCAAAGCCAGAAGCCAGGAGCCTCCTCCAGGTCTCCCACATGGGTGCAGGGGCCCAAGCGCTTGGGCCATCTCCTGCTGCTTTTCCAGGCCATTAGCAGGGAGCTAGATGGGAAGTGGAGCAGCCAGGACTGGAATCGCTACCCATACGGCATGTTGGTGTTGCAGGCAGAGGCTTAACTTACTATGCCACAGTGCTGGCCCCACAAATCACCTTTAATAACAGATGTGACTGATCTTGTGCGCACATGTCCCATAGACACTGCTCAGTGTTTTTTAGCTCTTGCTGAATCCCCACAATAACCTTGCAGGATCGGTCCTGACGTTGTTTCTCTCCCATTTCATAAATGATGAACCTGAGACTCAGAGAGGGTGACTTGCTCAGGGCCACACAGCTGGGCGATGGGGGAGCAAGTATGCTGCCAAAGTTCAAGTCCTGAACCACTAAGCCCCACACCTATCTCCTGTAGAGGAAATCTCTCACCTTCCAGTCTTCTCAGCAGGCAGGCAAAGTGGCCTAGAGGCTGCCAGGTTTCCACAGAGCCCATTCACCTTACCTGCCATGCAGCCAGGCTGCTGGCCAGGCAGCTGCAGGCACAGGTGCCCTGGGGTCGCAGGTGTCAGCCCTGCATTCTATTCTGTCCATTACCCAGGAAGACCTGGAGGTCCAGCTTTCAGAGGGGGGCCCTGTGCTCCTTATCTGCTCCTGCCCCTGCATTCCCGCAGGCCTGCCCTGCCTTGCTTACTCTCCTGGCTGCGGCCCCACGCCCATTAGACCCCAGCACTGCAGCACAGTACACAGCTCTCCAGTTCTGATGCAACGGAACCAACTCGCCACCCCTCCTCTAGAATTCTGGGCGTTGTCAGAGAGGATTTAGAAGGTGTCATTGCCCCGCCCCGGCCGCCATCGGAAAGCTGCAGCCATGGCCCTGCGCTACCCCATGGCCGTGGGCCTCAACAAAGGCCACAAGGTGACCAAGAACGTGAGCAAGCCGAGGCACAGCCGCCGGCGCAGGCGCCTCACCAAGCACACCAAGTTCCTGCGGGACATGATCCGGGAGGTGTGCGGCTTCGCCCCCTACGAGCGCCGCGCCATGGAGCTGCTGAAGGTGTCCAAGGACAAGCGGGCGCTCAAGTTCATCAAGAAGAGGGTGGGCACGCACACCCGCACCAAGAGGAAGTGCGAGGAGCTGAGCAACGTGCTGGCCGCCATGCGCAAGGCGGCCGCCAAGAAGGACTGAGCCCCGCCCGCCCCCAATAAACGAGTCCGCGAAAAAAAGGTGTCATTGCCTCGGAATTACGGTTCTTTATTTCCAGATGCGTTCCAAAGGGAACCAGCACCCCCGGCCAGCCTTACACAAGCACTTTCTTCCCAGCAAAGCGTCCCTGGAATCGCACTGTGCACATCTGCTCTGCTCAGGGAGGAACCGTGTCCACGAGAACCCAGACCTCCCAGACTCACGTCCTGCAGCCGAGGCTCGGAAGCGCATCTCTCTCCTCATTAACTCTGTGAAACTCGGTGGATGCCTTTGTCCTCCTTGCCCTACCCAGGTCCCTCAAGGCAGGAGCCACCTGTGAGCTCCCTGTTTCCACCACACAGCAGTCAGCTCTCGGCACTGCCTGTAGGAGACAGTCGATGGCCGCGTAACTGATTGATAACACACCAGCTGCGGTTTACATACCACCATGCACATCTGCTGCTCGGTCCAAAGTGAATCCACTCTTCCAGAAAATCAACTCATTTGGAAGAGGGACTCAGAGGGGTAAAACTCTAACAAAGCGCAGTGAGACCCCAAAGCAGATGGTGCTGTGTAAAAAACCGTAACAGGATGGTCTCAGCCTTATGAGACAGAGCAACCAAAACTACTCCCTTGAGGTAGGACTCAGCCACCAATCCCCCTGGGACAGCTGGAAGCACAAAAGTCTCTTATAGTTCAGGGACAAAACCCACCTGGTCAGACACTAACCCAGCCATAACCTCCTTATCACTTGCTCCAACTTCCACACTACTTAAACAGAGTGCCGGGAATTTTAAATGTTATCATTTTCTAACAAAAACAAAACGTAGGTGAAACCAGTTGGAAAAAGCGCACATTTCCTCCAGCTACAAAGGTCAGATTTCAGCAAATCAATCAAGTTTGAATTTCAATCAAGTTTGAATTTCTACTCGGGATGACTCAGTTTTTGAAACTGTGTTGTATTTCTCTCCTCTCTTCCTAGCCGGCTGTGTTCATTCACAAGTGGATCCAGAGAGCAGAGCAGGCTCTCCGTGGTCAGCGTCCACTCGGGGTTAGTTTGGAGGCTTCCCACTAGGTTCCTTCAGTGCTGCGACTGCACCTCCTCAAATGATGGTCTCTCAAAAGGTCTAGGGAGCACGCAGGCCACAGGGAAGGGGAAACAGCACAGTAACCAGGGCGAAGGGTCTGGGGCAAGGCCAAGTTCAGACCCTGTTTCTGTTCCCGGGCATGAGAACTGGCCCTGTGAAAACCCTCTCTCTCCATGGGAGGATGCACACACTCACGCCCCACCACCTTCAATCAGGGGAGGAAGACTAATGTCCATCAGCACAAATGAGCACGGGAGCTAGGTCAAGGGGACGGGGACCCAGTCAGCAATGACGGGCACTGGTAGGGACTGAGGTGAGCCAGAGTACACTACCCCACAAGTGGACCTGGCCTGATGCGGCACCAGCCAAGTGCAGCCACAGGGGCCACGGGCCAGCATCCTCCACTCTGATTCTTCAGAGAGAGAGAAGCCGAGTCTCTGTATTTGCATCTGAAATATCCCAGCTTTTCAATGATGGTTTGGGCTGAGCATTTGGTACAGCGATTAAGACACCACTTAGGACACCCACACCCCCTCATTGGCGTGCCAGGGTTTGTGTCCCAGCGCAGCTCCCGATCTCGCTTCCTGCAAATGCTGACTCCAGGAGGCAGCAGGTGAGGGCCCAAGTACTTGGGTTCTTGCCACACACATGGGAGACCCAGGTTGAACTCCTGGCTCCTGGCTCCTAGCTCCCGGCTCTGGTCTGACCCAGCCTTGGCTATTGTGAGCCTTTGGGAAATGAACCAGCAGACAGAACATGTTGGTTCATTTACCAAAGGTTCACAAAGCATGTTGGCTCAAAAATTTTGACAGAGATCAATCTTCCTTCCATGTACTGTCTCACTTCCCAAATGAAAGCAATAGCTGGGGCTGAGCTAGACCAAAGCCAGGAGCCAAGGATTCCATCCGGGGCTCCCACAAGGGTGTCAGGGGCCCAGGCACTTGAATCCTCACCTGCTGCCTCCCAGGGTGCACATTAGCAGGAAGCTGGACCAGAAGCCGAAGTACACTCTGATACGGGGTACAGGGCATCCTAAGTGGCAGCTATGCCCACTGCACCACAACCCCCACCTCTAGCTGGGTTTTTTAACTCCAGTTTTGCCATTCACCTGCATGTGACCTTGGACATCTTAACTGCTTCATGTCTCACTTTGCTCATCTGAAAAATGAGATCGTGCAAATACCAATTCCATAGTGCTATTATAAGGAATAAAAGGCATATATATCTAAATATAGAGTGGTCCCTTGTTATCTGTGAGAGATTGGTTCCAGGATGCCCACACAGATACCAAAATCCATGACGCTCAAGTCCCTTGTATGAAACCCTATAGTTTTGGATATAACCCTCCTACATACTTTACATTATCTCTAGATTACCCATGACACCTAACACTATATAAAGGCTACATAAATAGGTATTATACTGTATTGTTCAGGAAAGAATGACAGGGACAAAGTCAAGCTATGTTCAATATAGACACAATATTTTCTCAGTATTTTCTTAAATTTTTATGGTATTTATTTTATTTCAAAGGCAGAGGGAGAGAGAGATGGAGATATACACAGAGAAACTTCCCGTCCACAGGTTCACTGAAACCAGGAGCCCAGAACTCAATTCATCAAGCATCTAATGGGGGTAACAGGGACCCAAGTACTTGAGCCATCACCAGCTGCCTCCCCAGAGTACATATTAGCAGGACGCTGGACCTGGAGTGCAGGAAGGACTCAAACCTAGGCACTCCCATGTGGGATGCAGGTATCCCAAGCAGTGTCTAAACTGCTAGGCCAAATGTGTACCCCCAAATGTTCTCAGTGCACAGTGAGCTGAAACCACAGAGGCAGAACCCAGTGATACAGAAGGCTGTCTATGTATATAAATACAAACAACCAGAACAGGGATTGGCACATGACAAACTCTCTCTATATGTCAGCTATTACTGACATTACTTTTGCAAACACAGGACAGAACACACACAGCACTTCTCTTAAGAGGGCCTCACATAAGCCAATACTTGGAGACCTTAGCTATGCCGCATCTGCCTCTAATGCATTCGTGGGGTCATGTGCCTGTCTCTGCAGCTGTGATGGCTGGATGAGCAATCTCGCTGCTTCCAGCTGCAACACTCTGCAGCTGGACACGAGGAGGAATCTGGGACCTTTAAGGGCACCTTCCTGCACATCCACCCTCCCCAGATGAGGGGGGCTGGGGATCACTCTGCCAGGACACAGGCAGAGCACCAGGCGATGCCTTCTGAGCCAGCACTCCCAGACACAGAGGGGTCCCAAGCATGGTAAGGCCCCTGGAAAAGCTGACTGTATTTGGGAATTATTGGCACTTCCAGCCCCAGGGCAAGTGCAACAGCTCTACTTACCAGGCTTCCTGGTTCCTTGGCTTCACTGATGCCCAGGTATTTTCATGATCAATACTGAGTGCATCCAAAAAGCCCTGGCTTCCGGGAGTCCTGCAAAGGGCCTGTCCAAGCTACTTGGCCTGTCAGTATTTTGTCACCAAACTATGCAATTCCCCCATGCTCCCTTGCACTGCACAGTATTTTCTCCAGTCCTGCCTACAATTCCTACCCAGCCAGCGGCAGTGCATCTGCTAGCTCTTAGCAACAGAAGGGCTTAATTTAAAAGAGAGAGAAGAGAAGGAGGGAGACAGTAACTGAGAAACAGGATCCTATCTTCAACTCCTATTAAAAATTGTCCCTTTCCTCATTTGATTGCCTTTAATCAGGTCTAATTTCTTTCAGGTGTGGGCTATCCGTCACAATGGTAGCAATAATAACAACCAAACCTAATAGTTATTGAGCACATGTTGTTGAGCCCTTCACATCCATGCCCCCCACCAACCCCGCAACATAGATACTCCCAGGATCCTAATGGGACACAGGAGGAAACCCATACTCAGAGAGGTTAAGAATCATGCCTAAGATCACACAGCTTGTAGGTGGTAGAGCTGAGGGGCATAACACATCTACAACCTCTGAGTCCCCAGTCTTACCCAGTGAAAGGAACGAGACCAGGACTCCTCAGTGTGGTTGTGACTGAGCTTTCCTAATGCGTTCACTGGGCTAGGAATGGAAAAACGAAACCCCAGCCTAACCTGTGACTGTGGATACTGCAACCACTCCTCCTGGAAGTGACTTTCCTCCCCATATCACCTCCTGAAAAAAGGGGTTTGGAGGATAAAGACCCTAAAGGTGAGGCCTGTGCTGTGGCACACACGGTTAAACAGCCGCATCCCACAAGCAGGGGCTCAAGTCCTGGCTGCTCCCTTTCCCATCCAGCTCCCAGCTGACGCACCTGGGAAAGCAGTGGAACAAGTGCTAGGGCCGGTGCTGCCCATGTGGGAGACCCAGAGGGAGTTCTAGGCCCCTGGCTTCTGTGTGGCCCAGCACCAGCTGTTGAGGCCATTTGGAGAGTGAACCCAAGGATGAAAATCTCAATCTCTCTCTCTCTCTCTTTCGCTGTTTCCATCTCTGCCTTTCATAAATAATTTTAAAAAAATAAATAAACAATCCAACTCATACACAAAACCCTATTTCAAAGTAAAACATAACCCCATTCTTTCAGTCACACACTCATTCATTCGTTCATTCAAGTACTTGTGGTCGGCCAAGCGCTGTGCTCAACTCAAAAGAATTTTTTCAAAAAACCACAAACCAAGTCTCATTTCCTGCCCTTGAGGAACTGCCAATTCAGTGAGCAGACATGAAATTCATAAATCAATTCTACATCATATTTTTAATTTATTTATTTGAGTGGTAGAGGAGGACAGCTCCCATCTGCTGGTTCACTCACTAAATGTTATCAACAGCTGAAACTCGGCTGGGCTGAACTGAAGCCAGGTGCTGGGAACTCAATCCAGATCTCCCATGCGCCGCAGAAACCCAATTATTGTCATTACTGCTGCCTCCCAGGGTCTAAATTAGCAGGAGGTTGGGAGTCGGGAGCAGCAGTCGGTATGGAATCCAGGTACCAGATATAGGGCAGAGCTGTCTCAGCCAACAGGCTAAACCTGCTCTTATGCTTAATTTTTTAAGAAACTGCCAGGGTGGAGGCATCATGGCAAAGCAAATAAAGCCACTGCCCGAGGCACCTGCCTCCCATTTGGCTCCAGTTGGAGTCCCAGCTGCCCCACTTCCGATCCAGCTCCCTGCTAATGTGCCTGGGAAAGCAGTGGGAGATGGCTCAAGTGCTTGGGCCCCTGCACCCCCGTGGGAGGACTAGAAGCAGCTCCCAGCCTCGGTCTGGTCCAGCCCTGGGAGGTGAAATCAGTAGATGGAAGATCCATCTCTCTCGCTCGCTCGCTTGCTCTCTCTCTCTAACTCTGCCTTTCAAATAAATAAAACAAATCTTAAAAAAAGAAAAGCAACTGCCACACTGTTGCCAGGGGGGCTCTAAGCTGTCTACATTCTCACCAGCAGTATTTCAAAGCTATAGTATTCACATCTTGCCAACACTGGTATGCTCCTTCTTTTTAATTTTTAGCCACTCTAACAGGTAAATAGTGATATTTCATTCTGATGTTAACTTGCACTTTCCCTAATGAATAAAATCAAGCATCTTTTCATGTGCTGGTTTGCTATCTATAGATTTTCTTTGATTAACTTCCTTTTTTTTTTTTTTTTTTTTTTTTTGACAGGCAGAGTGGACAGTGAGAGAGAGACAGAGAGAAAGGTCTTCCTGGCCGGCGCCGTGGCTCAATAGGCTAATCCTCCACCTTGCGGCGCCGGCACACCGGGTTCTAGTCCCGGTTGGGGCGCCGGATTCTGTCCCGGTTGCCCCTCTTCCAGGCCAGCTCTCTGCTATGGCCAGGGAGTACAGTGGAGGATGGCCCAGGTGCTTGGGCCCTGCACCCCATGAGAGACCAGGAAAAGCACCTGGATCCTGGCTCCTGCCATCGGATCAGCGCGGTGCGCCGGCTGCAGCGGCGGCCATTGGAGGGTGAACCAACGGCAAAAGGAAGACCTTTCTCTCTCTGTCTCTCTCTCACTGTCCACTCTGCCTGTCAAAAAAAAAAGAAAAAAAAAAAAAAGAAAGGTCTTCCTTTACCATTGGTTCACCCTCCAGTGGCCGCTGCAGCCGGCGCACCGCGTTGATCCAAAGCCAGGAGCCAGGTGCTTCTCCTGGTCTCCCATGCAGGTGCAGGGCCCAAGCACTTGGGCCATCCTCCACTGCACTCCCGGGCCACAGCAGAGAGCTGGCCTGGAAGAGGGGACAGAATCCGGCACCCCGATCGGGACTAGAACCTGGAGTGCCGGCGCCACAGGCAGAGCATTAGCCTAGTGAGCCACAGCGCCAGCCTGATTAACTTCCTTTTCAAATTATTTCCCAGGTTTAAAATTTGGGGTTTTTTACAGAGACGGAGAGACAGAGAGAACTATCTCCCATCCACTGGTTCACTTTCCAGATGGCCACAACAGCCAGGGCTGGGCCAGACAGAAACCAGGAGCGAGCTTCATCCAGGTCTCCCACGTAGGTGGTGACAGGGCCCCAGGCCCACAGGCCATCTTCTGTGCTTCTCCCAGGTCCTTATCAGGGAGCTGGATCAGAAGCAGAGCTCCTGGGACACCAGCACCCTTATGGGATGCCAGTGCCGAGGTCGGTGCTGAGGTCGTGGCTTTATCAGCTGTTTTCTTAGTATCCACTTCTAAGAGCTCTTTGAATATTCTAGATGCCAAGTCTTCTAAAGAAAAATGCTTTGCAGGTATTTTCTTGTAGTCTGTGGCTCGTCTTTTTGTTCTAACCGTATCCTGAAGAACAAAAGGCTATGTTTTTGACAAAGTCCACTCTGTCCATTCTCTGTTTTATACATTGTGTGTTGGTGTCTTAGCTAAGAAATCATTGCCTAAGTCAAAGGTCACAAAGATTTTTTTTTTTCCTTTGTTCAAATATTGTTACAGTTTCAGGTTTTACATTTAAGGCTGTGAGTCAGTCACCTCTGGGAGGCGTTTGGGACCCTGTGGGGCATTTGTGTCTGTCACAGGGACAGAGGCAGGGGTTCAGGCAGGTGTAGGGTGATGGAGGGGCTGGGGCACTCAGGGGACGGCTGCACAACAAGCCTCCTCCACTCTGCAGGGCTCTCAATGTCCCACCCACACCGTGTCAGGAGAAACCGTCCAGAGTGACACAGCTGTCTACTTAGCTTTCGAAATACCAACGGCTGTTAGGAAAGTTTCGGCAGCGTTAATTCAATCTTTGTGTCTCTTAAATCCAAAGTTTTTCCTTAAAAGCTCCTATCTCATTCTGTCTTCTGGTATATTACTGCCTGTGCAGCCACATATTGAATTAGGTATTTTATTGCAAACTCATTTCCTTTCTCTTTTCTAATTCAATTACAGCATTAAATTAATTTTGTAATCTTGGGTGTGTAGCTGGTTATATTATCATACATTAGTGACATGATGAAATTAAAAACACTGAGCTGAGTGAAAAAGAATGAGAACGACATCTAGAACAATGCTGCTCATATATTAACGCAGTATTCCTGGGGCAGGCATTGTGGGGCAGCAGGTTAAGCTGCCACTTCAGGACGTCTGCATCCCGTGCGACAGTGCCTGGTCCGAGTCCCTGCCACTCTGCCTCCGATCCAACATCCCTCTAATGCGCCCTGGGAGACAGCAGATGACAGCCCAAAGAGCTGGGCCGTTGCCACCCACGTGGGAGACCTAGATGGAGTTCCAAGCTCCTGGCTTTGGCCTGGTTCAGCCCTAGCTGTGGTGGGCATTTGAGGAATGAACCAGCTGATGGAAGAACTCTCTCTCTCTCTCTCTCTCTCTCTCTCTCTCTCTCTCTCTCCCCCACTCTGCCTTTCAAGTTCATGAAAAAATAAATCTATAAGCATTTTTAAGTATAGCTGTTATACAATTAAAAGTTTTAGAAACCTATACATACAACAACTCACATTTTATAAGAATATACAGGGAGGGGCTGGCGCTGTGGTGCAGCAAGTAAAGCCCAGGCTTACAGTGCCAGCATCCCGTATGGGTGCTGGTTCGAGATCCAGCTGCTCCACTTCCCATCCAGCTCCCTGCTAATGCGCCTGGGAAAGCAGCAGATGATGGCCCATGTGCTTGGGCCCCTGAACCCATGTGGGAGAGCCAGAAGGAGCGCCTGGCTTCTGACTTCACATCAGCTCAGCTCTGGCCATTGTGGCCATTTGGGGAGCAAACCAGTGGATTGAAGACCTCTTTCTCTCTCTCCCTCTGTCTATACCTCTCTCTGTAACTCTTTCAAATAAATAAAACAAATCTATTTAAAAAAAAAAAAGAAGAAGAAGAAGAAGAAGACGACGAAGAAGACATGAGGAAAGGTAGCCATCATGCTCATGAGAACAGCTACCCAAGGGAGGAAGGAGACGGGAGCAGGGGATGAGGAGGAAAATGAAATAACACACCACAGCCCAGGAGAGAAGCCCCGCCCAGACTGAAGACTGTCGCAAAGCCTGGCTGTCCATCTGAGTGTCTCAGGCAGCCACTGCAGGGTCTGCAGCAGAGTGGCATCGCGTGAGGCACAGAGCAGGCGGGCGTGCAGGGACCGCTCAGTGCTCCGGGAGCTCTGGCCAAGCTTCACTTCAGCCTGTCTGTGCATACACTGCCCAGAAAACTCTCCCCCACCTTTTTTTTTTTTTTTTTTTTTCAAAGATTTATTCGTTTATCTGAAAGAGTTACAGAGAGAGAGAGAGATGGAGAGGCGGGGGGTGAGGGGGGGTGGGGGTCTTCTATCCGCTGGTTCACTTCCCAGATGGCCGAAATGGCTGGAGCTGTGCCGATCCGAAGCCAGGAGCCAGGAGCTTCCTCTGGTCTCCCATGTGGGTGCAGGGGCCCAAGGACCTGAGTTATCTCCCACTGCTTTCCCAGGCCACAGCAGAGAACAAAATGGAAAGTGGAGCAGCCGGGACTCGAATCGGGGCCCATATGGGATGCCAGCACTGCAGGCGGTGCATTTACCCACTACACCACAGCGCCAGCCCCTTCTCCACCTCTTCACTGAGTTGACATCTAGCCAGCATCTTAATCTCCATTCCTCAGGGAATTCTTCCTCACGGGGCCACCTCCCCTCCCTGCAGGTGCCTTAGCTGCTTCCTTCCCAGCATGGGTCCTGGTGAAACCTCTCCGCCGTGTCTGCTGTGGTGTGGAGCCGCCTTGGGATATCTGCCTGCACCCTCCGGGGCAGAAGCTATCGTTTTAGTCAGGGATTCACTGCCTGCACCTAGCACAGAGCAGGTACCCATGGCAAGGAGGAGGTCAGAGAAGGGGAGAGCCACAGGTGTTACCACGATCAGCGCTGAGTGGAAGATGCAGGCCGACTGCGAAGGCAGAATGGCTCTGCACTCCCAAGGCAGACAGGAAAAGGCATCTAAGAAGAAGGAAAGAAGTCCTGTTGTAAGTAAGGAGACTGTCAGGGATCAGACAAAAAGCCAGAAGAAATATGTCCTCATACCCTCCTCCAGGGCTGCCTCTGACAACCCCTCCCATATCCTGCAACCTGGAATCATCATCGTAGCACAGCTGCCCAAAACTGGGCACAGGCTGAAAAATCCAACATGGCCACTGCCTGCCTCCCCATGATGATCTATAGCCCATTGTAATATCATTACAATAAAATCATGGCTGACACTCCTACTCCCATCATGCACCTGACACCATGTCACTTCCAAGACTTCCTAAAAAGGTCAGGAAATGAGCAGTCACTCAGCACCTGGAAATCTCCACCTTTTCCTGGAAAACTCTCCCCAAAGCACCACTCTTCCACCTTCAGCTCAAAGGGCTGACACTGAACCTCCCAGGGAGGAGGAGGGGGTGAGGGCTTTGACATCAGGTCTGCCCCGTATAGACTTTTGCTTTTGACCCAGCACAGGCGGCCTCTGCAATCAGAGGCAGAGAACCCCAGCGGCCACCATGTAGTAAGATTCATGTTGGGCTGCCCCAAACCCAAGCAAGGAAAGAGATGTCTGGTTGGGGGCAGGGTAAGGAATCCATCATCTACTGCTGCAAACTAAAAACTGGGAGAGGGCTGGTAGATCCAGCGTTCATCCTTGAAGGAAGAACAGCCTTGTCAATAACACCCTCAGCAATATTAACTGGGCTGGGTGTGCCTTCAGTGATCTCATTCAGTCCTCAACTGCTGGCTTCCCTATCTGTCTAGGATCACTCTCCTATCGCCCTGTTCCTTCCCTTCCAAGCACTGGATCCCTGAGTTATCTTGTCTGCCTGTTTCCTCACTGCTTATCACCTGTCAGTTAAGCTCCTTGGGGGCAGGAACCTTATCCACCCTATGCCGCACCCCTCTGCTAGTACAATACCTGGCACATAGCACACACCAAACACCAACCAAGAGGCTGCCCCACCAGTTCACAGACCAGGAGCCTTGCTTCCCTATACTTTCCCCACCTTAGTGTTGAAAGCCTCTGCTTTTGCACGGGTGGAATGCACTGGCAGCTCTAGACCACGCTGTTCTTCCTCTTGTGCTGTTCTGCAGCAAGGCTGCTCTCGGCCCCAGATCTCTCTCCCAATAGCAGGATATATCCCTTCCCCATCTGAAACCCAGGAAAGCAACAGCTGCCTATCCAAAAAAGCACTGGGAGAGGTGCGGGGTGGGGGGAGTTGTTTTCCTAAGGTAGCTGGCATCCCATATGGGCGCAGGTTCGTGTTCCCACTGCTCCTCTTCCAATCAAGCTCTCTGCTATGGCCTGGGAAAGCAGTAGATGGCCCAAGTGCTTGGGCTCCTGCACCCATATGAGAGACCCCAAAGAAGCTCCTGGCTTTGGATCATCCCAGTTCTGGCCTTTGCAGCCAATTGGGGAGTGAACCAGCAGATGGAAGACCTCTCTCTCCCTCTGTCTGTTCCTCTCTCAAGTACATAATAAATAAAATCTTAAAAAAGAAAAGCAAGCAAGCATTGCAAACTGAATGGCTTGAAATGACAGAAATTTACCCCCTCACCCTCCAGTTCTGGAGACTGGAAGCACAGAACAAGGTGTGGGCAGAGCCGGGTCTCCCTGAAGGCCATGGGGAAGGGTCTGCCCCGCGCCGTTCTCTTATTAGAGTTTGCTGTCGCGCCTGCAGCTGTGTAGCTCCAGTCTCGGCACTGCATTCTGCCCGTGCCTCTCCTAGCCTCTTCCTATAAGGACACTCATCATTTTGGACGAGGGGCCCATTCTACTCCGCACAACCTCACCTGAACTGACTACAAGGATCATGCTTCCAATAAGGTCACCTTCTGAGACACAATTCAACCCACGTAACACCCCCCTAAAAGAGCCGGCCCCTCCTCCAGCTGCCCATAGCCTGCACGCCACTTAACTCAGAATGCATCCTGATTGCTTTTTAATTCTCTCCTGCTTCATCAATTATCCAGCTAGTGAAGAAAATCTTGAATCAGCTAGTGATGTCTGTCATGGGTGGAGGAATGAGGTAGGGCAAACTCCAATGGGCGTACAAAGCCTGCGGGGAATCTCAGGCCAATGCAAACTGATTCAGTAAGTTGGGAGGAGGCCTTGGAATCTGCATTTGTAATATGCTCCCAGGGAACGCTGCTGCTGCTGCTGCTAGGCCAGGGTGCAAAGTCTACAACTCTGTATTATGTTGAACAGCACACGGATAAAAGAATGTCTGAGCATGAAGATTCTGGGGGATGGGGCAGGTTTTCCACAGTGGTTAAGAGGCTGTTTGGGATGCCTGCGTCTATCGGAGCGCCTGGGTTCCAGTCCTGCCTCTGACCCGGCTTCTTATCAACGTGCACCCTGGGAGGCAGCAGGTGACGGCTCAGGTAGCTGGGTCGCTAACACCAAGCAGGAGATGGAGACTGAGGCCCAGGCTCCTGGCTTCACCCTGGCGCAGTCCGGGCTGCTGCATACATTCAGAGAGTGACCCAGGGGAAGGAAGAGAGCATGCTCTCTCTCACTCTGCCTTTCCAATAAAACAAAATCATTTTCAAAATTAAATAAAATGCTAGGCTCTATAGGGACTCTTTATAGAAAGTTCAGGGAAATCTCTATTATGAAAAAACTATTTAAGAATTAAAAAAATTTTTGCCCCTAAATAAATTTATCTTTAATCCTGTTTTCCCATGTGCTTTTTGAAGTATCCTCGTATTTACAAAACTGGGACAACCGCACCACTGACACCTCCCTCCCACGGCCCTCAGAAAGCCCCAACCTCACTGGAAGGCACTGGGCCTGAATTCAGCACCCGCAGTGCGTGCAGGACCCCGGCTGGGGGGTGGAGCTCTGGGCGCACGGAGGAAGCATAGGCCCAGGGGAAGCGCGTTAATCCTCCCTCTCCTTCCCCTGCTCTCTGGCCCGAGGGCCTTCCTGCGAGGAAACAGCGTCTGTGTACCTCACCGCCTGGCAGGGGACGCGCAGTAATGAGGTTAGGGGTGGTGGTGCCGTTCAGCAACCCCCACCTAACCTGCAGACCGGGCCACAGCTGCTTCAGACGCACTCCTGAGAATTAATCCTGCCAAACTCCAGCCCACGCCAGGTGCGGCCCCTGACCCCCAGGTCACCGCTCCAGCAAGGGAGTGCACAGTCCCAACTGTTCGGGGAGCCCGTGCGGGCCTCCAGGTGCTCTCTCACACACAGGGACAGGCACACGCACACGCTCGCATGATTAACTAGTGCAGGCACATCTGTTATCTCTAGAAGGGGCGGGGGGGGGGGGCGGTTTGCAACACCCCTGCTCTGCATTCCACACACACAATCCCAAAGCCTCCACACAGCTCCTTCTGGGGTGATCTGGACACAGCCCTGATTTCTTAAAGACACAAGAGCATCAAATCCGATGTGTCAGTTAAGGAGTGGTCCCTATGCACTCGCTGAGTTGCAAAGTGGACTGGGACAGCAGCTACAGCTGACAATGAGAGCTCTGAAAGAGAAGACAGCAAAGGGAGGGGCTGGCTTGGCCTTGGCCGGAGCAGAAATGCCTTGTCCTCTGGATGGGACTCGGAAGCAGCTTTCTCCCCTGTGCCTTCCCTCCCCACTGGCTTTCTCTCCTTTTCTCTTTGGGTCACTGTCCTCAAGGCCCAGTGACAGGAGGAGAAGCAAGGTGAGGGTGCTGTCCATGCTCCGGCTCCCCTAGGCAGAACCAGGCGAAGGCAGTGCCCCCCGGGCTGGAAGTCAGGCAAACTGGGAATCCAGCAATGGCGGGGGGGGGGGGGGGGGGGTTGTTTGCAGAAGAAGCCAATCTGGAAAGAGGCACAGTATTCATGGGAGAATGTGACCTGGCCTGGAACCCTGGGGGGCTGGGCCAGCCCGGCAAACAGCAGATGGCCCTGCACCGGCCTGAATCCTCTCCAGCGAAATGTGCAGCAGGGCTAAGTGCCCAGCCCCTCAGTTCATCTGCACCCCAGCATTCTCCAGCCTAGGAGAAGTAGCTCTAGCGCTCAGGTGTGTGCGTGCACCTGTGTGTACCAGTGCACACATGAACCACCCCCCCCCCACACACACACACACAAACACACCTCTGTTCAGTCTCAGCCTGCACAGCAGCAAGCCAGGGAAGATGCTTTGGGGTGCAGGGATCCTAGAATCAGAGAGGTTCAGGGGCTGGCACTGTGGTGTAGCAGATAAAGCTGCCTCCTGCTTTTTTTTTTTTTTGACAGGCAGAGTGGACAGTGAGAGAGACAGAGAGAAAGGTCTTCCTTTGCCGTTGGTTCACCCTCCAATGGCCGCCGCGGCCGGCGCGCTGCGGCCGGAGCACCGCGCTGATCTGATGGCAGGAGCCAGGAGCCAGGTGCTTTTCCTGGTCTCCCATGGGGTGCAGGGCCCAAGCACCTGGGCCATCCTCTACTGCACTCCCTGGCCACAGCAGAGAGCTGGCCTGGAAGAGGGGCAACCGGGACAGAATCCGGCGCCCCGACCGGGACTAGAACCTGGTGTGCCGGCGCCGCTAGGCGGAGGATTAGCCTAGTGAGCCACAGCGCCGGCCCATGCTATTTTTTTTCTCTTCTTCTTCTTCATGCCCCAGCTGCTCCACATTCTATCCAGCTCCTTGCTAGCAACTGCCAACCACATGGGAGACTTGGAAGAAGCTCCTGGCTTCTGGCTTCAGCCTGGCCCAGCTCTGGCTGTTGTGTTGCAGCCATTTGGGAAGTGAACCAGCAGGTGGAAGATCCCTCTTCCTCTCTGACTCTCCTTCTGTCTCTGTATCTCTGACTTTCAAATAGATAAATAAATCTTTTTTTAAAAGCTCCAGCTCAGAAACTTGCTATAACTGGGTGATCTTGTACAAGCCACCTCCTACCCCTCACCTGTTGAACGGAGCTCATAACAGCATTTGCCTCTCAGAGGCCAGGGGAAACAGAATCCTGTGTTCTCTTTTAAAAAAAAAAATTTATTTTTAGTATTTGAAAAGCACAGAGATAGAGAGAGAGAGAGAGATCTTCCATCCACTGGTTCGCTCCCCAAATGACTGCAAATGCCAGGGCTGGACCAGGCCAAAGAAAGGAGCCAGGAGCTCCATCCGGGCCATCCTCCACTGCTTGTCCTAGGCACATTAGCATGGCCATATGGGATGCCAGCGTCATAGGCAGCAGCTTTAACCACTATGCCACAACACCAGCCCTAAATCCTGTGGTTTAACATTGAAGAACAAGGTTATCCTAAGCATTTTCAGTGCTGAAAGAAAATTTTAACAATAACAAATATACAGCAGGAGGTAATGGGAAATACTAATGTCAGTGTCCCAGTTTTGAATGTACAGCATTCATTTACGATACCACGGTGGGGAGCTGGGTAAAGGCAACACAGGAATTCTCAGGACTATTTTTGCAATTTCCTGTGAGTCAAACTATTTCAAAATAACAAGCTGTTTAAAAAATTAACAAACATAAAAATACTATTGCATATGTAATTTTATTTAAAGATAACCTCAGAGGTGAACCTTTGGCACAGCAGCTAAGATGCTGGGGGGACAGCCACACCCCATAGCAGAGCGCCTGGGTTCTGATTCCAGCTTCCTGCTAACACTCCCCGGGACTCGGCAGGACTCATGTGGCAGACAGTCCCTGGCTCCTAGCCTCACCCTGGCCCAGCCCTGGCTATTGAAGGCATTTAGGAAGTAAACCAGTAGATGGGAGATTTCTCCCTTTCTCTATGCCTCTCAAATAACTTAAATAAATAAATCTTCCATTTTTAAAAATAAAGATCAAACATCTACAGTTGAGGTTTTACGCAAATGAGATACTCTAATAGGTGCCCCCTGCCCCTCCCTATCTTGTGCCCCTATAGAAAGCCTGGGAGGTCTACGCTTTTTCAGAGCACATAGCTCCCACACAGCCCACACGCAGAGCCTCCACACCTGCTGCTTTCTGGATACAGTAATGACTATTAGTAACCAAACGACCATGAGGAAACAGCACTGTAGCAGTCACCCTGGGGAATGGATGCCTCCCAACAGAGCTGTCGGAGAGTACACAGGTTACAAATGCGGAAAGAGGTTCGTGAAGTACCAAAGGCAGGTCACAGATTGGTATGCAGAGTTTTGTCCTGCTCTTCTGCAAGCTGGCATGGACAGCGCCTAAGAGTATAGGCCGAGGCTCAAATCCTGACTTGACTACTTAGTGACAGTATTTTTTAAATTTATTTTTATTTATTTTTCCCTTTATTTATAAAGCAGAGCAGATGGAGATGGTTCACTCCCCAAATGCTCTCAAGAGCCAGGACTGGGCCAGGCTGAAACCAGAAGCCCAGAACTCCATCCAGCTCCCACAGAGGTGGCAGGGACTCGAGCACTGGAGACCTCACTTCATGCCTCCTAGGACTTGCCCTAGCAGGAAGCCAGATTAGAAGTTGAGCCAGGACTTGAATCAGCCTCTCTGATATGGGATCAGATATCCCAAGTGGCATTCTTTTTTTTTTTTTAAAGATTTATTGATTTATTTGAAAGGCAGAGTTACAAAGAGCCAGAGGCAGAGAGAGAGAGAGAGAGAGGCCTTCCATCCACTGGTTCACTCCCCGATTGGCTGCAAAGGCTAGAGCTGCACTGATCTGAAGCCAGAAGCCAGGAGTTTCTTCTGGTCTCCCATGCAGGTGCAGGGGCCCAAGGACTTGGGCCATCTTCTACTGCTTTCCCAGGCCACAGCAGAGAGCTGGATAGGAAGTGAAGCAGCCAAAAGACTCAAACTGGCGCCTATATGGGATGCTGGCACTGCAGGCAGCGGCTTTACCCACTATGCCATAGCGCCAGCCCACCAAGTGGCATCTTAACTGCTGCACTATAAGCCTAATCCACCAGTGTGATTTTTTAAAATTTATTATTTATTTATTTATTTATTTGAGAGGCAGAGTTACAGACAGAAGGAGAGACAGAGAGAAAGATCTTCCATCCGCTCCTTCACTCCTCAAATGGATGCAATGACTAGGGCAATCTTCTAGTGCTTTCCCAGGCCATAGCAGAGAGCTGGATTGGAAGCAAAGCAGCTGGGACACGAACCAGCACCCATATGGGATGCCGGCGCCAGGGGCGGAGGTTTAGCCTGCTGCGCCACAGCAGCAGCTCCCAACAATATTGTCTTAAGCAAGGTACTTGATCACCCTGACCTTAGTTTTCTCATGTATACAATGGGTGTAATAATATAAATAATCTTTGCATCACTGAGGATCACATGAGTCACGCATGTAAAGCACAGGCCAACAGTGACTGCAAATGCAGCCCATCAGCAGCCGCGGCTGGATTTCACACTAATACAGAGTCTGCAGGAGCATCCTGCAAGAGCATCAAACACAGAGCAGCAGCAGCAATTATCCCCGCTGCTAAGTTTGCTGAAGTCTTTTAACGCCGCTAATTTATTTTTCTACAATACACATGGGTAAACAACAAATCTGAAATTCTTACAACCAAAAATATTTGTCTTGGGACCAGTGTGGTGTTTTAACAGGGTAAGCTGCCACCACCTGCAACATAAGCATCCCATATGGGTACCAGTTTGAGTCCCAGCTGCTCCACTTCTGACCCAGCTCCCTGCTAATGTGCCAAGGAGAACACATTAAATTGTTTAGGCCCCTTCCATCCCTGGGGGAGACCTGGAAGAAGCTCCTGGTTCCTGGTTCCTGGCTTGGTTCTGGTGCAGCCCTGGTGGTTGCAGCCATCTGGGGAGTGAACCAGTAGATAGAAGATCTCTCGCTCTCTCTCTCTCTCTCTCTTAAATGCTGAGCCAAAGGCCTACCTTCCATAATTTTTAAGAAAAAAGGAATAAGATTTATTTATTTGAAAGCCACAGCAGAGAGAGCGAGAGATCGATCTTCTAACTACTGTTTCACTTCCCAATGGACCAGAGCTGGACCAAGCCTAAGTCAGCAGTCTGGGGCTTCTTCCAAGTCTCCCACGTGGGTGCACAGGCCCAAGGCCATCCTCCACTGCTTTCTCAGGCACATCAGCATGGAGCTGGATTGGAAGTGAAAAAGCCAAGAACTGCTGCCCACATGGGATGCTGGCGTTGCAGGCGACAGCTTGACCTGCTACGCCACAATGCCAGTCCCATCAATTTTATTTTTCCAAGTTTTGAAGTCCCTGCATACGAATGATCATTTCCACATGTCATCTAGGGGACAACAGGGAGGAAGGGAGGAAGAGTCTAATAAAAAGCCAAGCAGGAGATGGCACCCTCGCCTGAGGCTCTGCTGGAGTTGCTGGGTAGTTGCCCCCACCCCCGGGGCGGGGGGGTTCCCTGCACCCCAGGGCTCTCAGAAACACCGCATAACAAGTGCCAGCAGGTCACCAACACAGCGGATGTATACTTTAAACCAAACCTGCAATCCACATCCAAGTATACCTCACACACACACACGTGTGCATTACCAAACTACAGAGACTCTCCCTGCAGGATCTCTCTAGTCGTGGAAAATGCCTTGGCAAAGGTAGCAGGGGGCACGAGGTCCCTGTGCAGCTCACTACCACACCCAGCCCACAGCACAGAACAGCTCCTTCTGCAGAGGTCGCGTGCCATACCCCTCACAGCGCGGGCCACCAAGGCACCTTCAGTGTAAGGTCTGCCACCCGCCGGATTGGCGGGGAAACCTGCAGCCCGCCCGCCCCACCCTGCCAGTGGCTGGCCCAGGACTCAGGCCATCCTCACCTCCCTCCCTGGGCACAGCCCCAGGCGAGCTGTGGCTGGAGAGCCGGAACGTGAAACAGCAGCCTGTTCAGGGGCTGCCCGGCACATTATTGGGAGGAAGCTGTAAAAGCTGCCAACATGGGTGACCTCAAGCCTTTTCCTTCCCACACACGCCCGGAGCCAGGCGCTGCCTGGGTCTTCTCCCCGCCCCGCGCCGGTCTGGAAAAGGCCCTCTGTGTCCTGACCCTGCTGACTGACATCCCGTGCTGGCCGCTGCAGCGTCTCCCTGCTCGCCCTTCAAAGTAGCTCTGTCCGGACCCAGTGCCCAGAAGGCGGCTTCCAGACCGCATGGCCCACTGGCTTCTCAAAGTCTGGCTCGGAAACGCAATAAAAAGCCTCTCACTGACACTGTAGTTTATGTGCAGCCGCTCAGAAGCCTTGTTTCCACGCCTTAGCCGGCTCCCACCTGAACAAATTCGTCTTAAGTGCCACTTTTCCGTTTGCGGACGACGAAGCTGTGAGGAGCTCCGGGGAACAGCCCCTCCGCCTCCGTGCGACGCGCCAGGGCAGGCAGGGATGCCAGGTGACCCCTGGGGGACCAAGATGGCCAAATGGCACGCTGGCTCTCGGCAGCCGACGCCACAGCCCTAGGAAGGGCAGGCCCGGAGGAGCCCTCCATGAAGGGGCAGCCCTCCCTCCTGGACGCAGCAGGGCTGGCGGCACCGGCCTTCAAGTCTTGACTTCAGATCCCAGCTAAGCACATTCCCAACTGTGAACCCCCAGGGGCATGGGACAGGCTCCCGAGCTAATTTCTCCAGCTGGAAAGAGGGGACAACACCCACTGGGGAGGGGGCTATTGTTAGGATGCATGGAGATGATGAAATGCAAAATGGTCACCATCCTGATGAGTGTGTAGACCCCCGACACCAGCATCACTAATTCATCTTGCAATGTAGGAAACACATATTCCCTGACAGGCGGCAGCTGGAAGCCAAATAGACATCATCTCCTACTCAAAGATGGCGGTGACATCGGTGCACAGTCCTAACACAGCGTGACCACTGCAGCGACAACAGTGTGCGTGTGATCCAGGATAGCGCCAGGGAATGAGGCGCAGGCACACACCGCACGGTGGGCTGGAGGAGTCCTAGTCCAGGGGCAAGCCTGACTGGGGCACACGCCAACACACCACAGTGACCAGCACTTCTGCCAGTCCACCTGGCCCCATGCGCCCCCAGCTGAGCCTTCTCAGGGGCCACCAAGGGCTGAGTCAGAGCCCCTCTCCCCGACCCGCAGCAGAGAGAAGGCAGAGGCTCCGGCAGCCTCCCACAGTGGCGACTTGCCACCACGCAGGAGCGTCTGGATTCCACCTGCGGAGCGGGGCCCCACCCAAGACTGGCAGGGCTCAGGCACACTCTATGGCTCCAGTTCCCCACACCCAGCTTGGGGGGGGGGGGTGGTAAGTACATTTATCAAGCAGACTCTGAGCGCCAAACCATTTTTTTTTTAATGCAGCTCTGTACCCTTAAAAAAAAAACAAAACACTTTGATTTCAAATTCATTTATTTTCAATTGTAATGATTTGGAAAGCTGAGAGAGAGAGAGAGAGAGAGATATCTTCCAACCCACTTGTTCACTCCTGAAATACCCCTAACAGCCAGAGCTGGGCCAGGCTGAAGCCGGGAGCCCAGAACTCAATCCAAATCTGCTCCAGGGATGACAGGGTCCCCGGTACTTGAGTTATTACCAGCTGCCACAGGGTGTGTATCAGCAGGAAGCTGGAATCAGGACAGAGCCAGGACTTGAACCCAGGTGCTCCGACATGGCACGTAGGCATCCCAAGAGCAAACACCCTGCCCAGCCAAGCCCATTTTAGGTGCGCGTCCTCGTCAACTGCGGACTCACTTGCCAAGTTTGGTTAAGGCCCCTTTTCCTCGTCTGCGACCCTGGACTACTGACCGGCCTCCCGAGGCTCTTGCGAAGCCTGCACATGTTTACAGGAGCCTGGCAAGGGAGACGCATTCAAAACACGCCAGCTCCAGGATGGCATCCTACGTCCTGGCCGAGGAAAAGACGCAGGGAGAGGCGACAGTCTGTCCCACTCCCACTCCCACAACTGCCGAGGAGACGGCTCAGGGATTCGAACTCGGACCACCCTCCCTGCCACACTTCAACACTCCCACGCGGTGACCAGTGCCGGCAGCATAGACAGAGCTTCTGTGTTCCCCGAGAAAACTTGAGCATACCCCATGGGTCAAGGAACTCTGGTCCCATGTGTTTTGTTTTGTTTTGTTTGTTTTTGTTTTTTGTTTTTTTGTTTTTTGTTTTGTTTTGTTTTGTTTTTATAAGCAGAGTTAGACAGTGAGAGAGAAAGATAGAGAGAAAAGTCTTCCTTCTGTTGGTTCACCCCCCAAATGGCCGCTACAGCTGGAGCTACGCCGATCCGAAGCCAGGAGCCAGGCACTTCCTCCTGGTCTCCCATGCGGGTGCAGGACCCAAGCACTTGGGCCATCCTCCACTGCCTTCCCGGGCCACAGCAGAGAGCTGGACTGGAAGAGGAGCAACCAGGACAGAATCCAGCATCCCAACTGGGACTAGAACCCGGGGTGCTGGCGCTGCAGGCGGAGGATTAGCCAAGTGAGCTGCGGCACCGGCCCATGCTCTGTCTTTGAGCTATGTGTCACTCTGTGGTAAATCACATTAGACTTCCTTCTCTGCTACCTACTTGTGAACTCGCACGGACTCCACCACCATGCACATTCTGTGCTTCTTACCAAGTACTCAGTTCTCCACCATTCCAGCTCCTCTCCCATCCTAAAGGTGGCGTCTCCAGCACTAATACCTGATGTGCAGACCCTTACTGGATCAGCCGTCTTGCGGCTGATCTTCACCTTCAACAACTAAGAACCCCAGCAAGCTGAAGCTGGGTGACCTGCTTCACTGATCACGGGTCTCCCTCAAGGCAATGCCGGGGCGTCTGCAGCAGCCAGCAAGGAGCCACCCCGGCTATCCATTAGGCCCTAACCTTGGCCTACCCCCCCAGGCCGGCTTTCCCCACAGACACCCTGAGGGTCCGTGCCCTACGCAGGCCAGCTGCCAGCTGCCAGCCCCCAGCTTTGCGACAGTCCACTCACACATAGAACATGGCTCTGAAAAACATGGGAATGGACTTCCCACCTGGAAGCGCCTCAGAGCTCCGTATTCTGTAGAGCGTGATGCTGTGCATCCAGTGGCAAAAAAGCCAGGCTGAGAGGAACACAGAGACAGGAGACTGCAGCCGACTGCAGCCAGCACGAGGCCAGTGGAGCCCCTGCATCCCCTAACTCTGTTCTCTCGGGGAAGACTGTACGCATGAGCGTGTTTACATGAAGGAGCCTTCCAGAGAGGGCGAGAAGCCACGTCCTGACTGGCCTGCTGCTCCTCTGCAGACAGGAATACTGGCTGAGAGGCAGGGGCAGGTGCCCCACCCGCGGTACCACACACCACCCACCCCATATACGAGGCCCCTTGAGACCCAGTGACGCCTGGAGCAGAGGAAGCTGCAGAGTGGGAAACTGGAATGGGGGTGGCTGAGGAGCAGGTGGATTTTGTGAAACTAGAAGTTCTGGAAAAACCTGTAACACAGCTTTCAAGCAGCATCTCCTTTCTAGTAGATCTGCTAGAGGGAAAACACACATCACCCAGGTCCCAGCCGCCTCCAGGAGCCTGGGAGAGGAGACGGGGCAGACACCTGCACGCACACCAGGGCCCTTGCTCCAGCCACAACGTGGCTGCTAGCAGCTCAGCAGTGCTGGCGGGTCACCCCGCTCACTCGGGAAACAGGGCGGTGAATGGGCCACACTCGGCACCGCAGGGCTGTGGATGGATATTCAGGGGTGGGCATGGAGCATCCTAGCAACACCTCTCCTCCTAGAACCAAGCCTCTGCCTTAGGCTCCATTAAAAATGTTATTAGGGGCCGGCGCTGTGGTGCAGCGGTTAAAGCCCTGGCCTAAAGCGCTGGCATTCCATGTGGGCGCCGGTTATAGTCCGGCTGCTCCTCTTCCAATTCAGCTCTCTGCTGTGGCCTGGAAAAGCAGTGGAGGATGGCCCAAGTCTTGGGCCCCTGCACCCACATGGGAGACCCAGAGGAAGCTCCTGGCTCCTGGCTTCGGACTGGCGCAGCTCTGGTTATTACACCATCTGGGGAGTGAACCAGTGGATGGAAGACCTCTCTCTCTGTCTCCACCTCTCTTTGTAACTCTGTCTTTCAAATAGATAAAATAAATCTTTTTAAAAAGTTATTAAAATATTTCATCACATTGTTCAAAATGTATCGGGCCCCACCAAGGACCCTTATTTTTAACTATAAACGAAGTTTACATGAATCATAAGAAAAACACAAAGAACCCCAACAAGAAAATGAAGGAAGAATATAAAGAGCACGTCACAAAAATACTTATGAACTATGTGAAAAGTGAGTTCAACCTTCCCGATAACCAGAAAAAGGGCACATTTTAAAAGAGGGCTCTTCCCAGGAAGGTTCTAGAAATCCAGTGATGTCTAGCAAAGGACAGGGCTCTGCTCAGCCCTGATGCATCCACTGCAGGAAGCCGTATGAAACCAAAAATTCTCAATG
The DNA here is from genome assembly GCF_964237555.1 of Oryctolagus cuniculus. Taxonomy (NCBI): domain Eukaryota; kingdom Metazoa; phylum Chordata; class Mammalia; order Lagomorpha; family Leporidae; genus Oryctolagus; species Oryctolagus cuniculus. The sequence goes on along the minus strand of NC_091437.1, from coordinate 29,897,777 downwards.
GGGGCTGGCTCCGTGGCGCAGGGGGTTCAGCAGACACGGTATCCTATGTATCAGAGCGCCAGTTTGAGTCCCAGCTCTGCTTCTGCTCCAGGTTCTGTTAAGGCGCCTGAGAAAGCAGCAAATAGGATCCAAGTACTTGGGCTCCCACACCTATGTGGTAGACCCAGATGAAGTTCCTGGTTCCTGGCTTCAGCCTGGCTCCGCCCTGGCCGTTGCAGTCATTTGGGGACTGAACCAGCAGATGGAAAATCTGTTTCTCTCTTTCATCCGATAAGTACAAGGTGCTGATCTAACCGCTCCCACTAGAAACCCGCCCCAGGCCCTAGACTGGCAGCCTAGCTGGGCCCTCAGAAAATTCCTCTCACCCCCTCAGCCATGACCCCGAAAAACTTCCAGTCCCGGAGTCACGCGTTTTGCACTTCCTCTTGGCTGTGTTTTACCCAAGAAGAGCTACAGTCTGCGATTCCTTTAAAGGACATCAAATCAGGGCCCCCGCGGCAGGAGCCGCCCAAGGTTCTTGTTGGCAGAGGAAAAGAGGAGTGCCCAGGAGGCCCCAGAGCCCCGAGACAGCCCCTCACAGTGCCGGGGGTGGGCCATGCCCAGCTCTGGGCAGGCGAAGCAAGGTTCACAAGTCACGGGCACACAGCTGGCTCGCTGCCCCCGCCTACCTCTCCTCCTCAGCCCCTGCCAGGGCCCACAGCCCAGCAAGCCCCTCCTGACACGCCTGTCACCCATCCTGCACTCAGCCCTGTCTCAACCCTCTGCCACATCTCCTCCCCAGAACAAAACAGCTCAGGGAAATTCTCTCACAAGTCACTGACACAGTTAACTGTCTCATCTTCTGCTATCCCATCCGCTCATGGATCAAACAGTTCTGATCGCCCAAGCAAAGCTGCATGGGTCAGAACTTACTCAGCTGGGAGGGGCAGAAACCAAATCTGACTTCCTAAGCTCGGGGGAGCCCAGTCAACATTGCCAGCTTCAGGTATGGCTGGATCTAGGGTCTCAAGCATCAGAACTCTGAGCTTTCTCCATTTGCTGAGCAGAATATCCATCAACAGTCACTCAGGTCCCACCCATTCCAACTAGAGCAGACCACCTTCCCAGAAAACTCCAGCAGAAAAGGGCCAGGAAGAGCTCAACTGGCTCAGATGTCCTGTCCACCCTGGGGACACAGGGCAAAGGTCAGCCCCATCCAATGCACAGGGAGAGGTGACGTCTTCCCAGACAGCAGATGGTGCTGGAAAGGAAACCAACGACCGACTTCCACCTAGAGAAATCCCTTCCACTTGAAGAACAAATACAAGTTTCTTTTTAAAGGTTTATTTTGTTTATCGGCCGGCGCCGCGGCTCACTAGGCTAATCCTCCGCCTAGCGGCGCCGGCACACCGGGTTCTAGTCCCGGTTGGGGCACCGGATTCTGTCCCGGTTGCCCCTCTTCCAGGCCAGCTCTCTGCTGTGGCCCGGGAGTGCAGTGGAGGATGGCCCAAGTACTTGGGCCCTGCACCCCATGGGAGACCAGAAGGAAGCACCTGGCTCCTGCCATAGGATCAGCGCAGTGCGCCAGGCCGCAGCGACCATTGGAGAGTGAACCAACAGCAAAGGAAGACCTTTCTCTCTGTCTCTCTCTCTCACTGTCCACTCTGCCTGTTAAAAAAAAAAAAAAAAAAAAAAAAAAAAAAGGTTTATTTTGTTTAGCTGAAAGGCAGAGTTACAGAGACACCAAGATCGTCCATCCTCCGGTTCATCACTTAAACGGCTGAAACAGCCAGAGATGTGCCAGGCTGAAGCCAGAGCCTAGAACTCCATCTCCTACATGGGTGCAGGTGCCCGAGTACTTGAGCCATCTTCTGCCACCTTCCCAGGCTCGTTAGTAGGAAGCTGGACAGAAGCAGAGCAGTTGAGACTCCGACCATCCCTCCGACATGCGATGCCGGCATCACAAGCAGCAGCTTAAGCCCACTGTGCCACAACATTGACGCCACACATCAGGCCTTTGGCACAGAAATTCCCTGGCAGAAGACACTGCAGGACTCAGACACATTAGCAGGGAGCTGGATCAGAGGTGGAGCAGCCTGGACTTGAACCAGAGATGCTGGCACTACATGCAGAAGCTTAACCCCCTGTACCACAGCGCAGCCTCAGGTTTCTCACTCATCATCACACTTGAACTTCATCCATGTCAGTGCATGTCAGAGGTGCATTCCCTGTGTTGCTGAGCAACACTGACATGAATAAGGGGCCAGTGCTGTGGCATAGCGGGTAAAGACGCTGCTTACAGTGCCGGCATCCCATACGGGTGCTGGTTCGAGACCCAGCTGCTCCACTTCCAATCCAGCTCTCTGCTTTGGCCTGGGAAAGCAGTGGAGGATGGCCCAAGTCCTTGGGCCCCTGCAACCCATGTGGGAGACTTGAAAGAAGCTCCTGGCTTCTGGCTTCAGATCGGCTTAGCTGCAGCCATTGCGACCAATTGGGGAGTGAACCAGCAGATGGAAGATATCTCTCTCTCTCTCTCTCTCTCTCTCTCTCTCTCCCTTCCTCCCTCCCTCCCTCCCTCCCTCCCTCCCTTTCTCTCTCTGTAACTGATCTTCAAATAAATAAATAAATCTTTTAAAAAAAATTCCCTCGTACACGCTTGACCTGTGACAATGTGACCAGAGAGTGATGCAGCTGTTAGGTCACGGCTTGGAGGAACAGCCCCATCCCGTACTGCAGCACCCGCGCAAGTCCTGGCTATCTACTCCTCACTCATGCACCGGGGGGACAGACGATGGCTCAGGTACTTGGGTTTCTGTCATCCACTTGGCAGATCTATGTGGAGGTGTGGCCTCCTGGCTTCACCCTGGCCCAGCTCCAAGCGTTGTAGGCATTTAGGGAGTGAACCAGCAGATGGAAGATCCCTCTCCAGCTATTTCCCCACCCACCCCCACCCCTGCTTCCAAATAACATGAAAACAGACATAAATCAAAGGCTTCACCGAAGATATACATCAGGGGCATCCCATGGATGAGCAATTTAGCTATCAGCTCCACGAATACCTCAGTTTCCCCGTGTGTGGCTCGGAGCAGGCGTTCCAGCAGGGAGCAAGACAAGGCCCTCATCGTGCGGGTGCTGTCACTCCCATGCAGGAAGAACATCAGTGTACCCACGCGTCAGGAGGCAGGAAGTGACAGGGAGGAACTAGAGCAGGCCATGTGATGGCGCGGGAGGCACTGGTGGTCATAAAGCAGGCAGCATGAGCCTGGGGGACACCAAAGGAGGCGCCTGCCAGAGGGAGGGACCACCAAGGACAGGCCCCAAGGCCTCAGCCAGCAGGAAGTTGATGGCGGCAGGAGAAAGCAGAGAAGCAGGACAGAGGGCTGCTGGGAGCTGAGCAAGGGTGGGGGGCAGGGGGCCACCTGGAAACCAAGGACAGGGCTTTGGGCTTCACACAAGACACACCTGGGGCTGAAGTGAATGTGGCCTGGGGAAGCCTCCACACTGCAGCCTCGCTTAGCACAGCGACGCACAGAAAGCCCGACCCTGCACTCGGCTCCTGCAGCAAACGGCTGGGCTGCAGCCAAGGCGACCACCGGTGCCAAGCACGTTCCAGCTGTCTCTGTCCTCACTTCCGCCTCCCTGGACCATTCCCATTTGCTGTCCAGAAAATGCCGCCTGACCACCAAGCAGAGGGGAGTCTCTCGGAACCTGTTTCGGTTCTGAGGGCCTCCTTCTTTGCCCAACTAAACTCGACTCAATGTCAATGACCTGGAGTTCTTTTGTTTTGTTTTGAAACACTGGGGACAACCCAGATAGCCCAAGCTGTCTGCCTCGTCCACACTGGCGGGGAACCATTTCATGGCCACATGGATTAGAGCCACAATAAACCCGGTCTCCACACTGACCACCTCCCCGTCCTCAGATACTCCCCAGAGGAGACTCCCGGGCCTGTGGCACACTTTGCTTCCTGTCCCCCAGCAGCACCAGCTATGGAACTGGCAGGGCCCAGCTGGGGTGGGCAGAGAAAGCAGAATACTCAGTCGAATTTCAGATATTCAATGAGTAATGTAAGTATATCCCAAATATTTTGCACAGGATATACTTATACTACAAACATGAAAATGAGCCAGCCATAATAGAGCATGGCACAAAGCGTGAAAGCTTTCCAGGTGGGGGGGACCTGTGAGCTGCTCAGGTGCACACCCTCTAAACCAGCCCGGCTCCTCCGCCCTACCGCGCTCTGCCTTCCAGCTCCTCTGCAGACCCAACTAGTCATCTGAAGGGAAGTTCCCCACCTTCCAGTTCCACGTACTCTCCCCAGCCTGTGCTAACTGAAGTCCCCAGTCCTTCTGAGCCCTGGATCTCACCCCCCCCCCTTCTTTTTATTCATCATCTGAAAGGCAGAGTGACAGAGAGAAAGGGAGAGACAGAGAAAGAGATCTTCCACCTACCGGTGCACTGCCCAAATGCCCACAGCAGCCAAGGTGGGCCAGGCTGAAGTCAGAGGGCAGGAATTCTATCTGGGCCTTCCACATGGTGGCAGGAACCCAAGTACCTGGGCCACCATCTGCTGCCTCCCAAGCACATTAAGAAGGAGTTAGACCACAAGCAGAGGTGGGACTCGACCCCAGGCACTCCCATGGGAGACACAGGCATCCCAAGCAGCAGCCCAACCAGCTATGCCGTGACATGCAGCTCTCTGCCTACCATCTTGGGGCCCTGCATTATTCATCACACACTTCTCTACATTTTCTTCAACTTCTAACCTACCAGAAGTACCTGTCACCAGCAACTAAACATGCGCAGTCACCCCCATCTCTCTAAAGCCTGGACCCCCACACACCCCGACAGCTAGCATCACTCTTCTTCACACTCTCGCAATTCAATCTGGTGACCACATTCCCTCTGCTTTCTCACCCGCCGCACCCCATGGCATGCTCCATATGATCATCAATGATTTGTTTTAGTCATCCAAGTTACTCACTTTGCAGGACTCAACTTTCCCTCATCTTAAAAAAAAAAAAAAAAATGGGGCCGGTGCTGTAGCATAGGAGTCAAGCCTCTGCCTTTGGCTCTGGCGTCCCAAATGGATGCTGGTTGAAGCCCAGCTCCCTCCTAATGCACCTGGGAAAGCAGTGGAAGATGGTCCAAGCACTTGGGCCTTTGCACCCGCATGGGAGACCTGGAAGAAGCTCCTGGCTCCCAGCTTTGGGTCGGTGCAGCTCCAACTGGTTGGCCATTTGGGGAGTGAACCACCAGATGGAAGACCTCTCTGTCACTCCCTCTGTCTGTAACTTTGCCTCGCAAATAAATAAATAAATCTTTATTTAAAAGTTTGTTTATTTATTTGAAAGGCAGGAGAGAAACAGAGATAAATAGGTATCTCTAAATGGCCGCAAGAGCTGGGGCTGGACCAGGTCGAAGCCAGGCACTCCACCTGGATCTCCCATGCAGGGGCAGCATTTCAGCTGTCCTCTGCTGCCTCCCAGGGCAGTCAGCAGGAGGATGAATGAGAAGCAAAGGCGAGAGGCTGGCGCCATGGCTCACTTGGCTAATCCTCCGCCTGCGGTGCCAGCATCCCATATGGGTGTCGGATTCTAGTCCCGGCTGCTCCTCTTCCAGTCCAGCTCTGCTGTGGCCCAGGAAGGCAGTGGAGGATGGCCTAAGTCCTTGGGCCCCTGCACCCACATGGGAGACCAGGAGGAAGCACTTGGCTCCTGGCTTCAGCCATTTGGGGGGTGAACCAATGGAAGGAAGATCTGTCTCTCTCTCTGTCTATGACTCTGTCAAATAAAAAAAAAAAAGAGAGAGAGAGAAGAAGAAGAAGAAGAAACAAAGGTGAGACTGGATCCCAGTCATTCCCACATGGGCCGCAGGCAGCCCAGTGGCAGCTTAACTGGATACACCACAGCACCCACCCTCCCTCCCTGAAACGCTCTTGCCACGGCTTTAGTGGCACCAAGTCCTCCCGGCTTCTTCTTTTCCTCCGTGGGCCGCTGCACCTTCCCTACGAGGGTGCAAGCCCCTGCCCTGGACCCCGGCACACGGACACACTCACTGGCCCACAGAGGAGCCCAGGGACCCAGATGCTGCAGCCCATGCCTCTGTCCTGCCCAGACACCTGCCCTGAGCCTCAGACCCTCAGGAAATCTGACACCACCTCTGTCACCCACACTTGAACATCTCCACACCTGACCTTGAGTTCAACTTGTCCCAAATCAGACTCAGGGGTGAGAACAAGAGGAGGGCTCCTTCTCTCTTACCCCTTGCCTGGCTCTACCTTCTCTGTTTTCTTACTAAATTCATTTCTGGGATCGGTGCTGCAGCGAAGATCAAGCCTCCACCTGAGACGCCGGCATCCCATATGGGCACCAGTTCGAGTCCTGGCTGCTCCACTTCTGATCCAGATCCCTGCTAATGCGCATGGGAAAGCAGCAGAGAACGGCCCAAGTACCTAGGCCCCTGTCGCCCACATGGGAGATCTGGAAGATGCTCCAGGCTCCTAGCTTTGGCCTGGCCCAGTACCGGCTGTTACAGCCATTTGGAGAGTGAATCAACAGATGAAAGATCTTTTTCTCTCTTACTCTCTCTCTCTCTCTCTCTCTGTCTCACCCTTTCTGTCTAATTCTGCCTTTCAAATAAACAAAAATAAAATCTTTTTTAAAAAAAATAGAAGAAATTCATTTCCAAGCCATCAACCCAGGAGCTTCCTGGACTCTCCCTTCTCCTTCTGCTCACTAAATCTCTCTCGATTGCTTACCTGTCCTCCCGCTTCCCCTACTTCACGTGACACCGGCTCCTCCCTTCTAGAACCTTCCAACAGGCTCCTAACCTGTGCCTACTTCCAGTCTCGCCCCCTCCCACCTCCACCTGGCAGCCCCCACTGCTCCCTCTCACGGAATAGGCTCAAGATTCCCCCAGCATCTTGCCACCCTCAGCTGCATCATGCCCCGTCTCATTCCCCCAGGCTTCTGCATACGCTGTTCCACCAGCCTGGAATTCTCTCTTCTCCCCTCTTGACTCCCTCACTCCCTCTCACCTGTCATGGGAAGCAAAGCATGGTGGGAAGACAAAGATCCTACAGCTGGGCTGCCAGGGTTCAAGCCACAGTTCCATCACTTCCTAGGTGTATGATTTTTAACCTTCCTAAGCCTCAACTCCTCGCCAGAAAAATGGGACTAATGGTTGACATTTCATGGATTGAGACTACCTGACTACTTTCCCTTCTTTTTGTAAGGTTTATTTATTTATTTGAAAGAGTTACACAGAGAGAGGGAGAGACAGAGAGAGATCTTCCACCCCCTGGTTCACTCCTGTGATACCTGCAGCAGCCAGGGCTGGGTGGGGCAGGAGCCAGGAGCACTCGCACCAACTGCTGCTGCTTTGCCCAGGTCATTAGCAGGGAGCCGCACTGGAAGTGGAGCAGGCACTCATACAGGATGCTGGTGTCACAGACAGCGGCTTCACCAGCTACACCACAGCCCCAGCCCGTTCCCCCTTCTTCCTCGGGAACAGAACCCCAGTTTTATTCAGGGGCCTTGGGCTCAGTCCAGGGATTGAATCCGGCCTGGCATAAATGAGTTCCAGGAACCTACCTTCTCCGTGCCAGTGGTTAATTCTACCCAGCAAAACCAAACAGGACGTCCACTGTGGGTTTCTGGAAAGCACAGCACTGCCCTAAGAACCAGGCACAAAAGGCCCCCTGCACCAGAGCCCGAGTGTTGGAGAGTCCCACCAGTCACAAACACACATCCAAGTCACGGCACGCCCGGGCACTCCTGTCACTCAAAGTCACACAGCATGACCCCAAACCCTCAAAATCTGCTCTTGGGACAAACACACACTTGGGCCCCAGAGAACACTTCACGCCTCTTGCCCTGTGTCCTCAAACAAAAGCCAGCTGCATCCAAATGAGAAGCTCTGTGGCTTGTGCTGCTGCCAAGCCCAGAGCCCAGAGCTGCCATGGGGCGGGGAGGATGGGAGACACAGTCCTGTGAGCAAAGAGCAAGAGGCTCCAAAGCCTTCCTCTCAGCACAGATGCAACCCTGAACCGCAAAATTAAGCACAGAAGCCCAGGAGCACCAGGTACACACTGTCTTGCCTCCGCTCCCGTTCACGGTCCCAGGGGCACTCACCGCCAGTGCTGCTGAACTAGCATCAGCTGCACACGGTAGCTGAGTAACATTTTGCACTGCTTTATCACACTGCATATCCATGTCACGGGTGCAGACGTACAGCTCACGTATGCAAAGGAAATACATGTGAAATGTAACTCACATGATGCGTAACAGTTCTTCACTTTGGTAATTCACTGGACATTGAACAATCAAGTTACAGATATATATTATCACAATAAAACTAAGATTTAGGGGTCAGCTTTGTGGCGCAATAGGCTAAACCACTGCCTGCCGATGCCAGCATCCCACATGGCACTGGTTCAAGTCTTGACTGCTCCACTTGCTATGCAGCTCCTGCTAATGCACCTGGGAAAGCAGCAGAAGATGCCCCAAGTACGTGAACCCGAGAATGGAAGCTCACCCTCTCACTCCCTCCCTCCCTGTCTCTCCAATTTTTTTAGTATATGTGCTGCCAAAACGAGCACCCTCCCTGTCTCTCCCTCTCTCTCTAGATCTCTGCCTTTCAAATAAATAAAATCTTAAAAAAAAAAATTAGCTTGCCTAAGTGTTTGGGCCCCTGTTACCCACATGGGATACCTGGATGAAGCTCCTGACTCCTGGCTTCGATCTAGCCCAGTCCTGCTGAAGTTGTCTGGGGAGTGAACCAGTGGATGAAATGCATCTCTCTCTGTCTCACACTCTATCTCTGTAACTCTGAAATACAAATAAATAAATATTTTTAAAAAGATTTAATTTTCAAAATACTAAATGAGTTTTTAGCCTTTAAATAATTTTGACTAAACATTGATATTAGTTATAAATTTTGCCTTTTTTAAAAGATTTATGTATTTACTTATTTGAAAGAGCAAAAGAAAGACTTGAAGAGATAAAAGACAGAGAGCGAGCTTCCATCTGCTGGCTCATTCCCCTAATGGCCCTAAGGACTAGGGCTGGGCCAGGCGGAAGCCAGGAGCCAGGATTTTCTTCTGGGTCTCCCATGTGATTTTTTTTTTAAATATTTATTTATTTATTTATTTCAAAGGCAGAGTTACACAGAGGCAGAGGCAGAAAGAAAGAAAGCTGGGCTGATACGAAACCAGGAGCCTGGAGTTTCCTCTGGGCCTCCCATGTGGGTGCAGGGGCCCAAGGACTCGGGCCATCTTCCACTGCTTTCCCAGGCCACAGCAGAGAGCTGCATTGGAAGTGGAGCACCCAGGTCTCAAACTGACACTCATATGGGATGCCGGCACTACAGGCTGTGGTGTTACCCACTACGCCACCGCGCTAGGCCAAATGTGAAGTCTTTTAAAAAGTCAAATACGGCTGGCGCCGTGGCTCAATAGGCTAATCATCCGCCTGCGGCACTGGCACTCCGGGTTCTAGTCCCGGTTGGGGCGCCGGTTCTGTCCCGGTTGCTCCTCTTCCAGGCCAGCTCTCTGCTATAGCCCGGGAGTGCAGTGGAGGATGGCCTGAGTACTTGGGTCCTGCACCTGCATGGGAGACCAGGATAAGCACCTGGTTCCTGGCTTCGGATCGGAGCAGCGCCAGCCGTAGCAGCCATTTGGGTGGTGAACAGACGGAAAAAGGAAGACCTTTCTCTCTCTCTCTCTCTCTCTCTCTCACTGTCTAACTCTTTCTGTCAAAGAAAAAAAAAGTCAAATACACAAAGAGAATAAAGCAGTGGTTTCCGGGGGGGGGGGGGGGGTAGGCCATGGGAGCCACAGCTCAGAGGATAGAAAATAGCAGGTAAGTAGGATGAACAGGTTGAGAGATCTCATATACAACACAGGACTACAGTAAGAAAATGGTAGTGTTTGGGATTCCTGCTAAATAAGTAGATTTTAGCTGCACTTACCACAGAAACAAAAAATAGGCAAACGTGAGACAATGGATATTTTCATTTGCTTCTCTGTAGTAACCATTTCACCATCTAAAACGTATCTCATGACATCATCTGATAAACCTTAAATATATAATACAACAACATTTATTTTAAAAATAGATATAGGAGAGGGGGCAGAGCTGTGGCACAGTGGGTTGAACTGCCGCCTCTGATACAGCTTCCTGCTAATGTGCCTGGGAAAGCAGTAGAAGATGGCCCAAGTGCTTGGGCTGCTGCACCCACATGGGAGACCTGGAAGAAGCTCCTGGCTTCAGGCTGGTCCAGCCCTGGCTGTTGTGACCATTTGGGGCATGAACCAGCGGATGGAAGACTTCTCTCTCTGAGTATCTCCCTCTCTCTGGTAACTTTGAATTTCAAAGTTTTTAAAATTTAAAAAAAAAAAACACCTTTTCTGCCTAAAGTCATTGTTTGATAAAGTTTCTCTTCCTTGCAGACCAAAGCATTCTTCACAAATAAACACTCCCCAGCCCAAGACCGGCAGGAGGACTGAGCGAGATGAACTCCGCTGAGCTGGGAACTTTGCCTGAGCCAGCACTGTTACAATGATGGAACTCTAGGGGCAGGGCCGGGCACGTGGTTCAAATGCCACAGAAGTTACCATCCATACCAAGCACCTGGCAGAGTAAAAGCTGGTGCAGAGGACAATTACGCCAGGACCACAAACATCCACACCCAGCCAACTAAGAGCCAACCCTCTATCAATGCTAGCGCTTTCTACTGGCAGATGCATTTCCTCATGCCCTCTGAGAACACCCTCCCACTCCCCACAGCCAGGGCCAAGGCCACTCTTGGGTCTTCGGCCCCAGCGTTCCTCCCAGTACACAGCCCCAGGGCCTGTCTTCAACATGGTCCACCCCACTGGACTGCAGGCCCATTCTTTGCTGTGTCCAGGAGGATTGGCAAACCCAGAACGTTCAACACACATCTGCTGAATTAACTGATCACACCTTGCAGCCTTGCCTGACCTGGTGATTCCACTGCCAGTGAGATGCTCTCTATTTGCACTTGGCTTCTGTGGGAGCAGGACCTGTGCTTGCTTCCCTCGCTTGCCGTCCTCACTGCGGGGCCCAGGACAGAAGCTTCTCTCACAACGATGGTGCTCTTCCCTGTACGGCGGCCCACGGAGCACCATGGGATTCTCACGAACCCGGTACTCTCACTGTGCAGCGTTGGGCTCCCCTGGCTAGTTGGTCAACTCAGGAGCCCAAGTCCAGGTGGAGAGACCACTGCAGCCAGGCACTCTGATCAAGTGATACTCCAGCGCCTTCCTGGCTGCAGAAGCACACAACGCACAGGACGAGGAGGTCAGGGTCAGGTTCATCTCCCCAGCACAGCTCTCACCTGGTGCCCTAGGACTTTGCTGTCCCCACTGAGTTCACTGCTGCTGTCCCTGCAAACCCAGTCTCCAGAACATGCCTCTCAAACAGCCAGAGCCAGGCAGCATGAGCCAAATAGGCCCAAGATGCTGGCGTCCGTCTCCTCGGCCACACTGCAGAGCCTCGCATCTCCAAAGGAGGAAGAAGAAAACCCCTCCGCAACCACCCACAGACCAAGGCAGCACAGCCGAAGGACCCAGAAGCTCTTCTCATACGAAACCTGTGTGACAGGCCCACAGGCCATCAGATGGGCCACGCCACCTCCAATGGCCACGTGACACCATAGCCAGAGCCTTCTTCCAGGTGCAGGGGGAGGGGACTGCTGCCCTGGGCACCCTCGGCGGCTGTGATGCGGGAGTGCACATCACACTCCTGGACGTCAGAACAGGAAGGATGTGCCCAGTAGCTCATCCAGCTGTCTCCAGCCATGCCATGGACACAGCTCCAACATGGGCACCGCCGTGGCCAATCAGGTTCATCACAGCCCACTGTACGTCACATTTATGGTATTCTCCCACACCCCCAACCCGAGAAGAGACGCCAGCGTCAACACCGTGCAGACGCTAGTCCCAGTGTTCTTGCTTGTCCCACACGGTGCACCCAGGATCAGAGACAGATCCCTTACCTGTCACTGGTGAGGGAGCCTCCCTCTCCATCTGCGGGGGATGCCATATCTCCCCTCATCCTCAATGCAGCTGCCACCACAACGGCTGCCCAACCTAAGAGGAAATGTCAAGTGCATCACCTGCTGTTGCACCAAGAAGCAGCCTTTTCACAAAGTGGACTCACGGAGTCGGCGTTGTGGGCGCCAGTTCGAGTCCCAGCTGCTCCACTTCCAATCCTACTCCCTGATAATGTGCCTGGGGAAAGCATCAGAAGATGGCCCAAGTGCTTGGGACCCTGCACCCATGTGGGAGACCTGGATGAAGCTCCTGGCTTTGGCCTGGCTCAGCCCTGGCCATCGTGGCCACTTGGGGAGTGAACCAGCAGATGGAAGATCTTTCTCTCTGTAACACTGACTTTAAAACAAATTAATAAATCTTTTAAAAAGAAGCAAAAAAAGCAGCAGCAGCAGGAGTGGACTCTTTGACTCTTTCTGGAACCCTAGGGAGTTTTCTCCCTGACCTCTGGTACCTTACTACAGGACTTTCTTTTCCTTTAGGTTAACTTCACTGGGCAGGAAAATAAGAAGACGTGCATGGTGGTGGGAGGGGGGAGGTGTGGAGAAACAAGAACCCAGTAAGGCCCCGCCCCCATCTGCTCAGAATCTTCCCCTCACAGGATGTCATGTCCAGAAAACCAAAAGCATATTCCTTCCTGTTCCAGCACCCAGCAGGATCTCGCGTGCAGAGAAGAACGCCTGCTTACCGGGTGGGTTTCCATCTGCTCTGTAACCCACGTGGTGCCAAACTACAAGGGCCCCTTAACTCCACTTCCCCCTCCCCCAAAATCACAGGAGTGGCAGCAAGGACCAGGGCAGCCCCGGGCAGGAGCTGACCTCCCCTGCAAACCCACCCCCGGCCCCCCCCTCCCCCGCCCGCCCCCAACGCCGCACAAAAGATCATTCCTCCCAGGCCAGGCCAAGGACTCCTGCAGATCTCTTAGCTGAAGACACACCAGGGAGCTGCCTGGGGTCCCCAGAAGAGGTGAGGCTGCCCCCAAGCGTAGCAAGAGTGGGCTCAGGATGGCAGCTTCTGGCCGTGCGCCTCCCGCCACCCTGCATCCTGGCCCGTCACGTGGGTGTGCACAGGAAGGACGTCCCTGGTGGCTCGCAGCAGCCTCACCGCTGTGCTTCCAGGGCTGGGAGGCTGATATTTATAGGAAGGGCGGCCAGCCAAGCTTCATTCCACCCCACCCTCCCTTCCCCTCGGAGTTCAGCGGAAAAGCATTCCTCCCTTTATTGCTGGGTTTTTACGCAAGGACCGAGGCTCTCATTAAAATGATTGAGAAACTCTGCCTGAAAAGATGGAAAAGGACCTGCATGCCAGCCCCTCCTTTTGGCTCTTTCTCCCCATGCCCCTCCCTCGCAGGTTCCTTGGCACCTGCTCCTTCCTCTGCCCCTGCAACCAGAGTCCCCTGGGGTCCTCCAGATGGGCAAGGCCCTCTTTGACTTCAAGCTCTTATCATCCTCCCCCCCACCGCCCACTCACTCCTCCTCACATCCTGCAGCGCCCTGCATAATCCACCGACCTTCCTTCTTCCCCACATCCCCCACAAACAACCTCCTACTCCCACCGCTCCAAACACCAATCACGGCCCTCCCGGCCTTGGCTCCGGAGCGGCCTCTACCTGGAACACACACACACAGATCTGTCTCCCAGGGCCCAGTCCTCCGCCCCCAGAGACCTCGCTAATGCCTTCTATTAGAAAGCACCCTACAAGGGCCGGCGCTGTGGGGTAGCAGGTAAAGCCGCCGCCTGCAGTGCCGACATCCCATATGAGTCCTAGCTGCTCCACTTCCGATCCAGCTCTCTGCTGTGGCCTGGGAAAGCAGTAGAAGATGGCCCAAGTACTTGGGCCCCTGCACCCATGTGAGAGACCCAGAAAAAGCTCCTGGCTTCGGATCAGTGCAGCTCCAGGTCCGGCCATTGCGGCCAATTGGGGAGCGAACCAGTGGACGCAAAACTGACACTGACACACACTCTCTCTCTCTCTCTCTCCAGCAAGAATCCCCTTCCCTTGGTGCCTCCTTTCAGTGACCTGAAAGTGACCCTGGCTGATTAAAAACCCCAGCCCAGTCTCATTCAGAGATGCACTGACTGTCTCCCCTATTGCTAAGAAGTTGACTGCTCCTGCAATCATCCTGAATAAAGACGTCCTGGCCATCTTAACAAGGGCAGGAATCGTGTGTCTTCACTGCCACCTGACACCTCATGCACTTTCTCGTGCAGGAAGGGGCTGATCCAGGCTGGCATCACACGCACACGGTGACAGAACTCACGGGAGCAGTCCGGAGCAGAGTCGGATTTAGCGAACACACTGCAAGAGAGCAGCCGCGGGCGGGACGGTGGGAAGCTGAGTACTGCTGCTGTCTGTGAGGGACCGCGGTGGTGCAACAGGTTTTCCCGGTTGTGTGATTTCCATTTCTGGGTGCAGCTGGGGAGTCTGCCCTACCCTTAGCTTAGGGGCTCCGCCAAGCGCTGTGGGACCACCCTCCCCATTTCTGTCCATCTGTCTCCATCCCTTGGATTCCAAGTTTGACAAAGGCAGCAGCTTTGTGTGTTCTCTGCTAGATCCAGCTTCCACAACTGCTCACACAGGGGCACTCGGCAGACATTTCTCCAGCCACCTGCACTTGCGCGTTGGTCTCTGCTGACCTGCCACGTTCTCCAAAGACATCCACCTGAAAGTCATCTTTGAGTCTTCCAACCTCAACCCCGCACTGCAGGGAGCAGGGATTGTGCGGCTCAGGGGCTGCTGTCCGAGGGGTCTGACACGTGCTTTTCATTTGTTAGATAGCTGATGAGTATGCTAACACACAGAAAGACGCCTTGAGGCCCGCCCTGGCCTGCGGCACCACAGCCCCCTCTGTCTTCTTAGGCGTCCTTCCCTGCCCACAGCTGCTTGCATGACTGCACCCCCAAACACACACACACACACAGTGCCAGGCCTTCAGCACACACACACACACACACACACAGTGCCAGGCCTTCAGCAGGGGCTGAATTAAGAAAGGGGAAGAGGAACAGCCATTTAGCCTCCCAGTTAAGACTGCCATGTCCCAGTCAGAGTGCCTGGTCCAAACCCTGGCTCCCAACTCCAGCTTCCTATCTCTGCACACCCTGGGAGGCAACAGTGATGGCTCAAGAAGCCAGGTCCCTGCCAACCATGTGAGGGACCTGGACTGTGTTCCAGGCTGCTGGGTCCAGCCCTAGCACAACCACAGATACTGTGGCATTCTCTCTCTCTTTATGTCTTTCAAATCGTTTTCTTAAAAGATGACTTATTTACTTGAAAGAAGAGAAGCAGAGACAGAAACAGAGATCTTCCATCAGCTGCTTCACTCCCCAAATGGCCACAACAGCCAGGGCTGGGCCAGGCTGGAGCCAGTGTGGGTGCAGGGGCCCAAGCACTTGGGCCATCCTCTGCTGCATTCCCAGGCCATAGCAGAGAGCTGGATCAGAAGTGGAGCAGCGGGGACTCGAACCAGCACCCACATGGGATGCAGGTTTTGCATGTGGTGGCTTAACCAAGGGGGCATGGAGGAGACACCTGGTGGGGCTGAGCGTCAGCTCTGTATGTTCCTAATAAGTCAAGCTCTGCTCCCATCCTCCTGGCCCTCTCCACCGATGTGTGGGGGAGGGGGCACCTGTGTGGGCTGCCCTGCTGGAGGCAGCTGCAGTGACCAGGGCTGGCCACTCCCAGCTCACTTCTCCTACCAGGCAGACTTTCAAGGCCGCTGCCGGTCAGCAATGAGTCCCCTGAGCCTGACCCCAGGAAGGGGTGCACAGGAAGGGCACAAGGGCCCAGCTGACCCCAGAAGACAGCTGGGCCAGGGCTGTGGTGGTAAACTGGGGCCTGCTGGGAAGCGTGGGGGAGGGTGCAGCGTGGGGGAGGGTGCAGCCTGGGGCCAGGGCGGCAGCTGGGTGCAGAAACAGCCCAGGTAGGTTTGCTCACAAAAGAAAAGTCAACAGATGAAGGCTCTGCCTCAGCCCCCTGGGCCCCTTGGAGGAAAGAAAGCAAACCTCCCCAGTGTTTGCTGAAATGCTAATCCCATTTAGGAGTTCTTTGAAAGAGCTGCAAGAGGAAGCAGCAGGCCTGCAGGCTGAGCCTGGCCACTTTCCCCACCTCAGCCTGTCTCTGGGGACATCACACAGAGACCCAGGGGATCCGAGAGGTACCTGGGCCAGGTGCTCTTGCACGGAGGTCCGTGGGACTCTTCTTCCTGCTGCGCCCAGAAAGAAGCCTTCTTAGCAGAAAACCGGCCAGGACTGGAAAGAGCTGACTCCAACAGCCTTCACCCCAAGGCCAGCTCCTGTCATTCACGCCCTAGGAATCTGGAAGACACAGAACGTCCTTGCCTCTGCTCCCTGGGAGGCACTAATTAGCCTCAACTCCCACCCCAGGTGGGTCTTATTCCTGGCAGCCAGTGTATTCCCTGAAGTCGTAGGTGGAATGAGCTGGAGGCTTGCGGGAGGGGAGGTTACCAAACGATTAAAGGAAAAGCAAACCCACAGTCCTGTTCTCTCCCCCTTGGACAGCTTCACCAAGTCCTGTCACTCGTTGTCACCCACAGACGGCCCCGCCTCCTCCCTTGAACACCCCTGGCTTCAGGAGGGGCAGGTGTTTTGGAAGGCAGCCTGATGACGCACAGGAGGGCTTCCTGCTGTGGTCTCCTCGCCCCTCACCCCTTGTTGGGTTTTAGAGGGGAGGAAGGTGAAAAATCTAGAAGGTCAACGGGTTTCTTTCAGTCCCAAGCATTCATTTAAGAAGAGGGTAAGATAACCTTAAAAAGGTTAGGAATCATATTGCCCAGCAAGTACATGTTAAGCATTTTTTATGTCTACAAAATCGCCCAGATTGGGAAACTGAGCGCCATGATCACACAGCTAACAAATAGGAGGGTTGGGGTGCTGATCCAATCAGAGTGACACTAGGACTTGCAAACTCACTCTTAATCTGTGAATTTGTGATCCCCAAAGAGCAAGCTTGTTGTCTAGATCACGGAGTGTGAAATGGGGCCAGCCTTCTGGCACGGCAGGTTAAACCACCACTTGAAACGATGGCATCACTCATTCAGTTGCTGGGGTTCAAGTCCCAACTACGCCACTTGCAACCCAGCTGCCTGCTAATGCGCCTGGGCAAACAGCAGGAGATGGCCCGAGTCCTTGGGCTCCTGCCACCCACGTGGGAGACAGGGATGGAGTTCCAGGCTCA
Source organism: Oryctolagus cuniculus (assembly GCF_964237555.1). Lineage (NCBI taxonomy): Eukaryota > Metazoa > Chordata > Mammalia > Lagomorpha > Leporidae > Oryctolagus > Oryctolagus cuniculus. The sequence continues at coordinate 29,880,525 of NC_091437.1, read as the reverse complement.
TGGACTGTGCCACTGTGAGCACAGGGACCCCTTGTCATCAGGAGACGGTACGAGGCTCATGGGCATCGGGGCGCTGCTGCCCTGCGGGACAGCCTCCTCACACTGCCCCTTCCAAGGGCTGCTAGGCGAACCCAACAGCAGCCCGGATCTGGCTGTGTGCCTCCAACTCTATCCAGCGCCCGCTGAGCTGCACTGCAGATTAAACTCCAGATCCCACAGCCACTGCCCTGAACGTGTGAACGGGGGCAGACCTGACAGGAACCAGTCTGGCCGGATGGGTCACAAATCAGGATAAGTGTTCACACCATTTAACTTGGTAATCCCCTTTCTAGGAATTTTTTTTCTGTAATTTAACAGTTGGGAGAAGGGGACAGGAGAAGTTGCTGGTAACATTTCCACATAATGGTGTTCAGGCCTAGGATTATCTGGAACAATGAAAACCTGGAATAATGCCTACAACCAACAGCGAAGAAATGGTTTACCGAACTATGATACACCATTCGACTGGATTATTATGCAGCCACAAAGATACATGTTAATGAGGAACTAAGAATAACACGGAAAATGCTCAGCATACAATGTTCCGCCAAACGAGTATGAAATAAAATTACATAAATGATGTGATCATAACAATATCAGGAAAAACTACTTTGAGTGAAGAATGGACCGGAAATGAACAAGTTTAAAGAGAACTACTTCTTACTAAGGAGCCTGCTACCTGCTGTATGTTCTGATCTAATCTTATCTACGAATCAGTTATGATTTTCAGTCCTCACTCTGCCAAGGACCACCGAGCTGCTCCTGGTTGCCTGAAGCTAAGGAGGGGCAGGAGGCGCCAGAGCTCACCCTGGCCCATCCTCCCCTGAGCCACTCCCAGACACAGGCAGTACATTCTTTGGCACGTGCAACTCCTGGCAACTTCTTTCCCTTTTTTTTTTTTTTTTTTTTCCTTAAGAGTTATTTATTTATTCAAAGGCAGAGTGACAGAGAAAGAGGGAGAGACAGAGAGAGACCTTGTGGGAATCCCCTGGTTCATTCCCCAAATGGCTGCAACAGCCAGGACTTGGCCATGCTGAAGCCAGGAACCAGGAACTCCATCCAGGTCTCCACCTCCTGGATGGCAGGGACCCAAGCATTTGGGCCATCTTCCACTGCTTTCCCAGGCGCATTAGCAGGGAGCTGGATCCGAAGGGAAGCACCCAGGACACCCACCAGGCAACTCCAACATGGGATACAGGTGTCCCAGGCGGGAGCTGAACCCTCCATGCCACAACACCCGCCCCACCCTCTAGTTTGTATTTTTTGTTTCCCACATTGTTTTTTTTTTCTAAGCCATGTTGTATAATTTTGACCCTTTTTCCCACACTTCAAAGGTGACACAGGCTGATAACACTTGGTGTCTCACATGATCATTTTAGTATAGAAAACAGTACACTTAGGACAAAATGATAGAAACCAGATCAGAAACCCTGCTTTCACCTTGAATTCAAAGCTGGCCGTGGTCTGCCTCTCTGCCCTTCTTCTGACCACACGTTCCATCTCCCCTTTTTCTCAGCCATTAAGTCACTAAGTGAGGTGATTGGGAGACGCGGTCAGGTGCACATTGTGGGGGCCTGCACCAACTCCTCCCCCCACCCCACCCTTGAGAACATCAGTGCAGGAGGGGCGAGGGTGAGGACCCACAGTGCACAGGGACACCCCGAACCTCGCATGGGGGGTGGGTTTTTCTCTTCTGAGGCAGAGAGCAGACTTCTGGGAACACCACACACAGGCGACTGGGCTGCAGGGGTAGCAGGGGAGCCCATGGGAAGAGCTGCAGCAGAGACTACATTTCATGCGCTCTCCCGAGCCTCGCACACTGGAGGGCTTTTGAGGAAGAAGCCGCAACTGTGCTAAGATCTGAAAACAGGAACCCGTTAGACCCCGGGTCTCAGAATCGCAGGGGAAGGGGTGCAGCTGTGTAAATGCACATTTTTCAGGCTCCCCTCAAACATTCTGATTCAATACATCTTGCCAGGCTAAGGAGTCTACATGGGTTTTAAAAAGTCTTTTATTGGGGCCGGCGCCGCGGCTCACTAGGCTAATCCTCCGCCTTGCGGCGCCGGCACACCGGGTTCTAGTCCTGGTCGGGGTGCCGGATTCTGTCCCAGTTGCCCCTCTTCCAGGCAAGCTCTCTGCTGTGGCCCAGGAGTGCAGTGGAGGATGGCCCAGGTGCTTGGGCCCTGCACCCCATGGGAGACCAGGAGAAGCATCTGACTCCTGCCATCGGATCAGCATGCGGCAGCCATTGGAGAGTGAACCAACAGCAAAGGAAGACCTTTCTCTCTGTCTCTCTCTCTCACTGTCCACTCTGCCTGTCAAAAAAAAAAAAAAAAAGTCTTTTATTGGGCCAGCACTGTGACATAGTAGGTACAGCTGCTGCCTGCAATGTCGGCATCCCATATGGGAGCCGGTTCGAGTCCCGGCTGCTCCACTCTCTGACATGGCCTGGGAAAGCAGCAGAGGATGGCCCAAGTGCTTGGGCCCCGCACCCGCGTGAGAGACCCAGAAGAAGCTCCTGGCTCCTGGCTTTGGCCTGGCCTAGCCCTGGTCATTCAGCCATCTGGGGAGTGAACCAGCAGAAGGAAGACCTCTCTCTCTCTTTCTCTCTCTCTCTCTACACCTCTGTCTGTAACTCTACCTTTCAAATAAATAAAAATTAAAATAAAATAAAAAGACTTTTCAAAAAGTCTTTTATTTATTCAAGAGGCAGAGAGAAAACAGACAGAGCTTCCACCGCTGGTTCACTCCCCAAATGCCCGCAAAGGCCAGAGCTAGGCCAGGCTACAGCTGGGAGCCAGGAACTCAATCCAGGTCTCCCACATGAATGGTAGGGACCCGAGTACTGGAGCCACCTGCTGCCTCCCTGGCAGAGTGCTGGGATTCAGACCCAGGCATTCCAGGCTGGAACGTGGGCACTGTACCTGCCAGGCCAAACACCTACCCAGGGTCCGTGTTTTGAATGAGCATTTCTCCAGGTGTGCTGTGGAGCTGTGGAGCCTTAGCCACCGTATTCATGGGCAGGGCAGGCATTTGGCACAGCAGTTAAGACACCCCTTGGGATGCCCACATCCTCTGTCAGACTGCCTGGCTCAAATCTCCCCGATTCCACTTCAAATTCAGCTTCCCAATGCACAGTCCAGGAGGCAGCTCAAGCACTTGGGTGCTTGCCGCGCAGCAGGGAGGGAGTTCCAGGTTCCTGGATTAGACTTGGCCCACTCTTGGCTGTTTCAGGCATTTAGGGAGTGAACAAGCTTATGGAAGATCACACTCTCTTAGCAAAAAAGCAAAGCAGGAGATAAACGTATTACTTACCCACAGATCACCAAATTGTTCTTTTTTTAAAATTTTATTAGACACAATACAAAAGAAATAAACCTAAGTTGCTAACAGCATGTTAGGGAGATGGCATTTCTTTATTTGATTAATCTTTTTTTAAGTAATTAAGTACTTAAAAAATGGACTTTGCACACAGACAGACCTGGGTTGCAGTCTCCATAAAGAGAGCATGGGAGATAAAAAAAATCACTCCCAAAACATGCAGGACTAAAACCAAGGACACACACACCCACACTGGGTGCACTGACATGACACAGCACACAGCACACACTGGGTGCACTGACGTGACACAGCACACACGCACACACTGGGTGCACTGACATGACACAGCACACACGTACACACTGGGTGCACTGACATGACACAGCACACAGCACACAATGGGTGCACTGATGTGACACAGCACACACGCACACACTGGGTGCACTGACATGACACAGTCAGCAGACACTCTTTCTGCTTCTCTGTGTTCCCTGGATGGGTCCCGTGTCACACATCAGCATTTACACACAGGCTTAAAGATGGGGATTTCAATTCCTGCTGGCCTTGATTTCCCTCTCCCTAAGCCCTTGTGTGTTTTAACTCTGAAGGAGACGTTGCACAAAGTGCATTACGGTGTCAAGACCCCACCCCCAGCTAACTGAAATACTGAATGGAAGGAAGAGTGGAGAGTTCTAAGTGCCTACAAATGGAATGCATCGAGAGTCTATTTTTACTGGATGACCTGAAGGGACAGTGATTTAAACAAAGACCCAGGTGAAGCACCTGCAGTGTTTACAGGCAGTGCAATAAAATGCATTAAGTGAACAGCTACAGGCAGCGGGTGGGAGCGGAGTGAAGATGGAATGTGGAGGGGTTGTGTGTCAAGAAAACGCCTATCATTCTTCCAGGGTTTGGGCCAACCAAGGCTTGCAGCAGGAGGCAAGACTTCAGAAGAGAATGAGAGCTGTTACTGCAGGACGCCCTTCAGCCAACCAGAGAGGCAGCTCCTCCGCCACTCCCACAGCGCATGTCGCAGGGCCTCCCTGTTAGGCTTGGCACTGCATCCTCTTCTTGAGTGAATCAAGAGTGTCGCTCTGATATCGTGGGTCTAGAAAGTATCCTCTAAAGGACTATGTGAAAGTGAAAACGAGGGGTGGGGTTGTGGCGTAGCGGGTAAAGCCACCTGTGACACGGGCATCCCATATGGCACTGGTTCAAGTCCCGGTGGATCTCCCTTTGATCCAAATCCCTGCTGATGCACTTGGGAGAAGCATCGGAAGAAGGCCCAAGTGCTTGGGGGCCCTGCACCCACGTGGGAAACCTGGAAGAAGCTCCTGGCTCAGCCCTGGCTGATGTAGCCACTTGGGGAGTGAACCAGCCCATGGAAGATCTCTGTCTTCTCTAAAATCAACTGTTCAGAAAACAGAAACCTGTATCTGGTTTACATTTTTTTAATTGTCTTTACCTAAGCCATCTCACCTTGCTCTCCGGCTAACTGGACATGTATTCTCCCAAACTTTTACTTTTACAAATATATATGATATATTCATATGCATATGTACATACACAATTGTTTTTCACAAAAATAAAGTCACACTTTACCACTCTGCTACCGGAAATTTTCACTTTCAGTAAGTCAACGGCACCTTGCCAGACCTGTCCATGTACAGGTAGTTAGTGACCCTGGGGACCAGGGTCCCCCACTCACCACTCCTGTGACAGACATCAGGGAAGCTACTTACTATGTCTCTCCTCACTGAAAAAGTCTCCTGTAATCGTAATCAAAGGACTGTGGATAAAGTGACTTACTGCTGTAAATGTACAAATATTGTAGAACACACAGACTGCGCGGCGAGTGTGTAATAGTAAATGCTGTATCTGTATTTGTAAGCTGGCCACTGTGAGGACCTCCCTTGCTCTTTTCTGTAACAGCCACATCCTAGTCCATCACCTGGATGAGCCAGAGTCCTCCTGATGGACATGTAGGCGATTTCCTACATTTGACTGCAATGAGCATTTAAAAAAAAAAAAAAGATTTATTTATTCAAGAGGCAGAATAAAAGAAAGAGGGAGGGAGAGACAGAGAGATCTTCCATCAGGCTGGTTCACTCCCCAAATGGCTGCAAAAGCCAAGGCTGGGTCAGGCTGAAGCCAGGAGCCAGGAACTCCCTACTGGCCTCCCATGTGGACTCAAGTACTTGAGCCATCATCAGCTGCTTTCCCGGACACATTAGCAGGGAGCTAGATTGGAAATAAAGCAGCCAGTACTTGAACCAGCCCTCCAATGTGGACTGCTGGCCACAAGGCTGGCCCCTGCAGTGAGCTTTTTTACACATAGATCTTTGTATATATGTGCAGCTATCACTGTAGGATAGTTCCCAAGGCACAGAGTTGCTGCATCAAATATCATGCTCATGTTATTGAAAGGTTTATTTATCGGGGCTGGCGCTATGGTGCAGCTGATTAAAGCCCTGGCCTGCAGTGCCGGCATCTCATATGGGCACTGGTTTGAGTACTGGCTGCTCCACTTCTGATCCAGCTCCATGCTATGCCCTGGGAAAGCAGTGGAAGATGGCCTAAAGTCCTTGGGTCCCTGCACCCACGTGGGAGACCTGGAAGAAGCTCCTGGGTCCTGGCTTCAGATCTGTACAGCTCCAGCCATTGTGGCCATCTGGGGATTGAACCAGGGATGAAAGACCCCTCTGTCTCTCTGCCTCTGCCTCTCCATAATTGTGCCTATCAAATAGATAAATAAATCCTTTTTTTAAATATTTATTTTATATATTTGAAAGACAGCGCCAGCCCCAGTCATGCTCATTTTTTATGAAAGCTGTTGCCAAATTCCCACCAACAGTGTCCACACACCTGTCTCCAGGCCCCTGCACACCACAGGCAGCCTGGATCCCTGGCATCCACATTTCCACACTCGCCTTTCCCAAATGAAGCCTCAATCAAAACCACTGCCAGTGGCTGGTGTCGTGGCGCAGGATGGCCCTCCTGACACCTGGCCCCAGCCTGGCCCAGCCCCAGGCATTGCAGCCATTCGGGGAGTGAACCAGCAGATGAAAGATCTCTCTCTCTCTCCTGCTATTTCCCCTCTAATACATTTGTTAAAGTCCCAGGGACACCTAATCTCTTTGTGTTTTCTACATAGAATCAGACATTGGGCTCTCTGACAGGTCTTTATTCTCCTGGACACGGGCCTGGGATGACTTGGAAACACAGAAATCAAACATGCTTGCTGTTTCCTAACACCCTCCGAGAAGCCCGAGGAGGCGTGCGTGAGGCCCAGCGCTCTGCTTCCTCTCACTTGCAGCGAGACTTTCAATAGCAGCTGGTGTTTTCAGGGGGGAGCTCAGAGCCAGCACTGGTATATAAATATTATCTCTGGGCTCCAGTACCAGTCAGGCTGAAGCAGATCCTGCTTGTTAAAGGATGTAGGGTGCAGGCAATGAGCCCCTCACCCTTCCAGAAGCCGCCCTACACGGGGAAGCAGCCCGGGTCCAGACCAGCCCAGCACGGCAGCTTCTAAGCCATACAGAGGCAGAAGCCCATGCAGGGCTCGGCTGCAAACCTGCACCAGGTAGAGAAGGTGCAGGGCAAAGAGGGTGTCCAGGCTGGTCCCCTGCGCTGTGGCTCCAGCCGTGTCCTCACAAGATGACCGCTGGCTGAGGTCGGCCCCCCCTCCACAGTTCTGAGACACAGGGTGACTGCTTGGTTGGTCCCGGACCCCTCAGGACTGAGGGGAGCTTTGGGGGGGTGGGGGGCGTCCCTGGCTCCCAAGCAGCCTCCCAGAGTTCTCACACAGCAAGGTCACAACACGCATTCTTCTCTCCAGCTTGTGTTCAGGCTTCACTGTGTTCAGGCTCAAAACCATTCACCTCTGTCCGTCCCACCGTCCCCAGGGAGCCAGGCTGAGGAGGGTCTGGAAGAATGGGTTGCGCAGCTCAATTCCAGGGATGAGACCCAGGGACTCCGGCTCCAGCGCACGGCAGAGGGAGTCACTCCAGCAGTGATCTCGGGAAGTCAGAGTGGCTGAAGCATCCCCTGCTAGTTCAGCTCACGTGGGAGAGTCGGGGGACAGGGAGCCAGAGGAGGCAGCGTGCGGTGTACAGGAAACAGAGTGAGAAGCCGGACACACCCAGCTTCAAGCTCACTGCGCCCGAGGTTCCTTTGCTCTGGGGCTGGCTGCCTGACACCCTGCATGTCATGTTTGGATGTGGACTGTGTGCTCTGCACCCCAACAACACAAGGAGCGACATAATATTTTGGATCATGCTTTCTACCAAGGAACCATGGTTTCTTGAGGGGGTTAACGTGCCAAAGCCATGCAGCCCCTAAGTGGACCCCATGGCCCGGCTCTCCCTCAAACGACACCGCTCTTCAGTGTACACCGTGGTGACAGCTAACCCTGGTCACCATGAGGAGGGCGAGAGCTGATGCCCCGGGGGGGTCCTTGCTGATATCAGCTCCTCCAAGGCCCTGGGAGAGTCCTGGAAAGAACCATGCTCACATGGTCTTAGGTTTCTCTAACACTGACCAAGGTCACATTTGTTTTTTGAGATGTAGAGAACTCCCATGCCATCCACTGGCTCACTCCCCAAATGCCCACAACAGCCAAGATTGGGCTGGGGCCAAAGCCAGGAGCCAAGAATGTAATTCAGGTCTCCCAGGAACCCAACTCCTTGAGCCATCACCGCTGCCTCCCAGGGTCTGCAGTAACAGGAAACGGGAGCCAGGAGCCAGAGCCGGGAATCAAACCCAAGGACCTGGATGCGGGACTCCAGGCCACCTGCGCACTCCTCAAAGTCTCTCTCCACTCCTTCTGCCTGGCAGTGCTCCTCGCCTGCAGCAAGAGAGCAGACGGGCCCTGGCCATGGCAGGAGTTGGTGCGACCTGGAGTTTGAGTCTAGCATGTTATAGTCACGTGGTTCACAGTCACCTCCACAAAAGCTAAGGTGCAGCGAACCCTCCCAGAGTGGACACCCACGATTAAGTGCCCCTCGCCCAACTCCTGACAGGTGCACAGCCCATGAGCACGTCCTGCAGCGGCCGGTGCTGATGCATGCGCAGGGGAAGAAGGCTTTGAAACGGAGGGTCAGGCATCAGCCTGTGAGAAATGCTGACGGAAGTGAGGGCCACAGGGCTTGAAGGCGAGGGGGCAGCTCCCTGGCCCGGAAGCCAGCTCTCTTCTGTCAGAAGCACACAGGGGTCCTGCACCAGGTTCTCTGTTTAGGTTTGGTGGGAACGCCTCTGTGGACGTCGATGGAGAGTAATTCTATACGCAACCCTGGTGTCTGTGTGGGTCAACTCATTCTTTCACTCTAGGCTATATAATAATAACACAGAAATCTTGACCACCCATCCTAGAGAAAAGGCCCAATGATCTTTAGAAAATCAGTATGATATGAAGAAGTGATCAAAGAATATGGAGCCAGACGATGGAGGAATAGAAAGTATGACAGAAATAGGTCAGGCAGTGAATTCATAAAAAACAAAATGTTCAGTTATTCTTCTAGAGTTTGTAGTAGACGGTGTTAACTTTTAAAATGTGCAAATTATTATTTCCCCATTCTAATTAAATATTCTCTTACATTCCTAATATTGGATGCATGATCTTGTATTACTTATCTTTTTTTTTAGATTTAATTTTTATGTATTTGAAAGGCAGAGTTAAGAGAGAGAGAGAGAATCTTCCATCTGCTGGGTCATACCCCAAATGGCTGCAATGGCCAGAGCTGAGCCAGGCCAAAGCCAGGAGCCAGAAACTTCTTGCAGGTCTCCCACATGGGTGCAGGAGCCTAAGCACTTGGGCCATCTTCCTCTGCTTTTCTTTTTTTTTTCTTTTTCTTTTTTTTTTTTAATTTTTAACAGGCAGAGTGAACAGTGAGAGAGAGAGACAGAGAGAAAGGTCTTCCTTTTGCTGTTGGTTTGCCGTTGGTTCACCCTCCAGTGGCCGCCGTGGCCAGTGCGCTGCGGCCGGCGCATTGCGCTGATCCGAAGCCAAGAGCCAGGTGCTTCTCCTGGTCCCCCATGCGGGTGCAGGGCCCAAGGACTTGGGCCATCCTCCACTGCACTCCCGGGCCATAGCAGAGAGCTGGCCTGGAAGAGGGGTAACCGGGACAGAATCCGGCACCCTGACCGGGACTAGAACCCGGTGTGCCAGCACCGCAAGGTGGAGGATTGGACTATTGAGCCACGGCGCCAGCCTCTGCTTTTCCAGGTGCATTAGCAGAGAGCTGGATTGAAAGTGGGGCAGCCGGGTCTCATACCGGTGCCCATATGGAATGCTGTTGCTACAGGTGGCTTAACCCACTACACTACAGCGCTGGCCCCATGTATTACTGATCTTAAAGACAGCCCTCGGAGCAGGTGTTCAGCCTCAGAGAGCCTGGATTCAATGTCTGGCTCTGGCTCCAGATTACAAGTTCCTGCTAACGAAGACCCTAGGAGGCAGAAGTGATGGTTTGAGTACTCAGGTCCTGCCACCCACATGGGAGAACTGGAGCAAGTTCCTGGCTCTTGGTTTTGGCCTCACCCAGCCCTGGCCATTGCAGGATTTTCAGCAGTGAGCCAGAGGATGGGAGCTTGCTCTCTCTCTCTCCCATTAAAAATTAATAAATTAATTCTTAAAAAGATGGCCCTCAAATTGTATAAGCTTTAGGACCCCATAAACCCTCGCTCTTGCCCTGCAGCCATCATCCTGTTAGCGGGTATGGAGAGCCAAGGTCTCAGACGTCCCTCTCTATGGATCATCTCAGCTATTCCTCAGTCAGCCCATTGATGTCACCCGAGGCGTGGAGCATTTATTTTACATAATGAACCTCATTTTCAAGGTTGTGGCAAAGATTCAAAGTTGCCCAGCACCTGCAGCAGTGCCCCAGGCCAAGCATAGGAACTATGGTTCTGCCCCGGCAGCCATTGGAAAGCTGCAGCCATTGGAAAGCTGCAGCCATGGCTCTGTGCTACCCCATGGCCGTGGGCTTCAACAAAGGCCACAAGGTGACCAAGAACGTGAGTAAGCCCAGGCACAGCCGCCGCTGCGGGCACCTCACCAAACACACCGAGTTTGTGGGGGACTGCGGGACAGGATCTGGGAGGTGTGCGGCTTCACCCCTACGAGCGCCGGCACCATGGAGGTGCTCAAGGTCTCCAAGGACAAACGGACCCTCACGTTCATCAAGAAGAGGGTGAGGACACACGGCCACGCCAAGAGGAAGCACGAGGAGCTGAGCAGCATCCTGGCAGCCAGGAGGAAAGCGGCTGCTAAGACTGAGGCCCCCTGCAGGGCCTCCCGAAGCCCCCACTTTCTCTTCATGGGGCGGGGGGCACATAGAATCAATCAGGCACCGATACTAGAAATGGTTTTGAATCATAATCAAATAGCTCACACACACTAAAAAAAAAGGAGCTATTATTATGATTCCCCAAATGTTGGGGCCAGTGCTGTGGCATGGTGGGTAAAGCCACCGCCTGCAGTGCCAGCATCCTATATGGGTGCTCCACTTCCAATCCAGCTCTCTGCTATGGCTTGGGAAAGCACTGGAGGATGGCCCAAGTCCTTGGGCCCCTGCACCTGCCTGGTTCCTGGCTTCTGCCTGGCTCAGTGCTAGCCAGTGAAGCCATCTGGGGAGCAAACCAGCAGATGGAAGATCTCTCTCTCTCTCTTGCTCTCGCTCTTCCTCTGCCTCTCTGTAACTCTGCCTCTCAAATGATAAATAAATAAATCTTTAATAATAATAATAATAATTCCCTGAGTGGCCTCTTGGAGCCCAGGGTTCCTTAGATTTGAAGCTGACAAGGTAAAAACATACTCAAAGTGCATAGGGAAGATCTGAAATGATGGACATCCAAACTCTCAGTACTGGGGGCCGCCTCCAAGGAGAGCCAGAGATGGGAGGGAGACATGCTTCTCTTGAAGCTTTAGATATATCTATATATCTATATATATACATACATATATATATTTAATTGCTTATTTGAAAGGCAGAGTGGGAGGGAAAGTCAGAGAGAGAGAGAGAGAGAGACCCTCCACTTGCTTATTCACTCCCTCAGAAGCCAGGGCTGGGCCAGCCCACAACCAGGAGCCAGGAACTCTACCCTGATCTCCCAGATGGATATCAGAGGCCTGAGTACTTGGGCCATCTTCCGTCGCCTTCCCAGGCACACTGGCAGGGAGCTGGATGAGGAGCTGAGCAGCCGGGACTCCAATACAGAGCCCCCTGCCCATTTCAAAATGTTAAACACATTCATATATGAAAGGTACTGGCACAGGGCCTGGCACAAGATAAGTGCTCCGTACAGGTCAGCTATTGCTATCACTTATTGCTATTGCTGATTAACTATAAAAAGTGAAGAAGTAGGACTTGAGATCAAAAGTCCTGTCTTGGATTCTGTTTGTTGCATATGACAGCACACTGCACTCAGCCGTGCCAAGGCTGTTGTGCACAGGTGTGTTTGACACGCCTCTTACCCTCATTTTGCAAATATGGAAACAGAGGCACAGAGAGGTTAAACAACACCCCGGGTCACACAGCCAGTGTAGCAGAGGCCAGGACTCACACCCAGGCCAGTGACCTAAAGCCCAGACACAGAGGGGCTTCGCTACACCACCCCTCCCGATACCTGGAGTCCCAGCGCTCACTCACCCTTCATGTACGCACGGAGCCAGGGAACTTCCTGGGGAGCAGGAGGGTTGGAAGGAAGCCCCAAGGTGGGCCACGGAGATGCCGGTATCGCAGACATGGCTGGCCAACTGGAAACGAGCTGGGAGGAAGGCCGGGAGGATGAGGGAGGTGAGAAACCGGTGCAAAGCATCTCTGCCAGCCAAGGGCGCGTCTCAGAGCTCCTGGGAGACAGAGTGGCATGAGACTATTCAGCACAAAAAATAACTCTGAAACCATGAATTGTTCTTTATAATCTGTATTTTCCATGCTCCCCCCCTTTTTTTATTTAAAAGATAGTGATCCTCCATCTACTTGTTCAGTACCCAAAAGCTCACAGCAGCCAGGGCTGGACCAAACCAAAGCCAAGCACTCAGAACTGAATCCGGGCCTTGCACACAGGTGACAGGGACCAAGCGCACGAGCCATCACCGCTGCCTCCCAGTGCACAATCACAGGAAGCTGGAGCAGGAGCAGAGCTGCACCTCCAACATCCTAAGTGGTGATTTAACCTTAGTATCAAATTCCTGCTCCTACATGTTTTACAAAAAAAATTATTTGTATTATAAAAATCCTCTGCACAGGGGCCAGCGTTGTGGCACAGCAGGTAGTCACCGCCTGTGATGCCAGCTTCTCATATGGGCACCAATTCATGCCCTGGCTGCTCCACTTTTGATCAAGCTGCCTGTTAAAGCACCTGGGAAAAGCAGTGGAAGATGGTCCAAGGGCTTGGGCCTGTTATCTATGTGGGAGACCTGGAAGTAGCTCCTGGCTCCTGGCTTCAGCCTGGCCCAGCCCTGGCAGTTGTGGCTATCTAGGGAGTGAACCAGTAGATGGAAGATCTCTTTCTCTTTCTCTCCCTCTCTCTTTCTAACTCTTTCAAATCTTTTTTTTTTTTTTTTTAAAGATTGATTTATTTATTTGAAAGTCAGAGTTTCACAGAGAGGCAGAGAGAGATAGAAAGAGAGAAAGGTCTTCCATCCACTGATTCACTCTCCAACTGGCCGCAACAGCCAAAGCTGCGCTAGTCCAAAGCCAGGAGCCAGAAGCTTCTTCCGGGTCTCCCACGCAGATGCAGGGGCCCAAAGACTTGGGCCATCTTCCACTGCTCTCCCGGGCCACAACAGAGAACTGGATCAGAAGTAAGGCAGCCGGGACTCGAACCGGCGTTCAGCATCCATACGGGATGCTAGCACTGCAGGCAGCGGCTTTACCTGCTATTCCACAGAGCCAGCCCCTCAAATCTGTTTTTTTAAAAAAATCTTTGGTGGGGCCAGTGCTGTGGCATAGTAGGCTAAGCCTCTACCTTTGGTGCCAGCATCCCACACAGGCACTGGTTCATGTCCTGGCTGCTCCTCTTCCAGTCCAGCTCTCTGCTTATGGCCTGGGAAAGCAGTGGAGGATGGCCCAAGTGCTTGGGCCCCTACACCCATGTGGGAGGCCCGGAAGAAGCTCTTGACTCCTGATCAGCCCAGCTTCAGCCATGGCAGCCATCTGAGGAGTGAACCAGTGGATGGAAGACCTTGTTCTCTGTCTCTAAATCTGTCTATAACTCTGCCTCTCAAATAAATCAAACAAAATCTTTAAAAAAAATCCTTTGCACAGAAACAAACTGATACATTTAATTCCATTTCCTCACGGGAACCTTCTGAAGTCTCCACATCCACATGCGACAGGAGGTTCAGCCAGTTGTCACCTTTATTCCCAACCACCCCCCAGGAGCCCCATATTCTCTGGATCCCCACTTCCCATCTGAGCCGAGCAGCCGGCAGGAAGGGTGCATGAAGCCCCTAGGTGTCGGGGCCTGGATCATCCAGCCCTTGGGCTCACTGTTCTCTGGAAGAGCATCTCCCAGCACAGCCCCTCCTGGCCCTTCAGGGCTTGCACAGCCTAAAGTAACTATTTCCTCGCAGCATGGTTCAACCCGGCAGCCTTCAGGGGTCTGTGTCACACAGTGGAGTCCTGGCGGTGACCCAAGGCTGCCACTGCAGGGGCCTCTCCCCAGCGAGGAAAAGGGTTACCCATGAGTTCTGCTGCCCGTAAGAAACCTGTTCAGATTTTTTTTTTATTCGTAAAGCAGAGACAGACAGACACAGAGACAGAAATCTCCCATCTACTGGTTCACTCCCCAAATGCCCACAGTAGCCATAGCTGGGCCAGGCCAAAGCCAGGAGCCTGCGTAAGTGGCAGGGACCCAAGTACCTGAGCCATCATCTGCTGCCTCCCAGGACACGTGTTAGCAAGGAGAGGACTGGAACCCAAGCAGCCAGGACTCAAACCAGACACTGCAGTGGGGCATGTGGGTGCCTCAAGCAGCGACTTCAACAATCGTGGCAAACTCCTGCCCTGAGAGACGTTTTAGAACCTACTCAGGGGCAGGTGATCGGCACAGCGGCGGAGACTCCATTTAGGATGCTTGCATCCCACATCAGAGTGCCTGTTGTCTCTCCCAGCTCTGCTCCTGATTCCAGCTTCCTGCTAATGTGCACTCTTGGAGCTACTGGTAATGGCTCAAGTAGCTGGGTCCCTGCCACCCACATGGGATACCCAGACAAAATTTTGGTGTTCCGGGTTTGGCCTGGTACAGCCCAGGCTGTTGCAGATATTTGGGGAGTGACCCAGTCAATAGGAGATCTGTGTCTGTCTCTGTCTCTCTGCCTTTCTCAGAAATAAAATAAATTAGTATAAAAGGGGTAGATTGTCGCTCCCCCTCTTCGTGGAGGAACGACACAGGACCCTGCGCTGTTCTTTTGTCTGCTCGGCCCTCCCCGGGTTTGCTGCTGGTTCTTCCCGGGTTGGCTACTGTCCCTTCCACCTCCGTGGAAGGGCGGTTCCCCCTGGCCACTTTCCCCACTTCCGCGGGGGAGCGGCACATCGCCGGCCGGCTCTCTCGGGGGCTGCACAGGTGTTCCCTCAGATGTTCCCCTTAGATGTTCCTGGTGCATGTTGTCTCTCTCCTCCTTTATAGTCCTCTTCCGCCAATCCCAACTCGGCTGCCCACACGCCGAGTACGCTGCTCTCCTCCAATCAGGAGCAGGATCAGCTCCTGGAGGTCATCACTCAAGTTGGCAAGAGGCAGCTACGTAGAAGCTGTTTTCTCCTCTCCCAGCGCCATATTGTGGGAGAGCAGATGCATAGAATAAGTCTTAATTCCAGTAACTTAGTCTAGTCCGAGTTGCTCCCCATAGTAGATGGGTGCCAGTGCTGTGGCATGGCAGGTAAAGCCCCATCTGCAACACTGGAATCCCAAATGGATGCCAGTGAGACTCCCAGCTGCTCCACTCTGATCCCCTTCTCTGCTAATGGCCTGGGTAAGCAGCAGGAGATGGCCCAAGTCCCTGGGCCCAGGCACCCGTGCAGGAGACCCAGAAGAAGCTCCCAGATCTTGGCTTCAGGCTGATCCAACCCCAGTCATTGCAGCCATCTGTGGAGTGAATCCATGAATAGAAGATCTCTCTCTGTCTCTCTGCCTTTCAGATAAATGAAGAAATCTTTAAAAATGGGGTGGGGGTGGGGGCAACGCTGTGCTGCAGCAGGTTATAGTCCTGGCCTGAAGCACCAGCATCCCATATGGGCGCCAGTTCTAGTCCCAGCTGCTCCATTTCTGACCCAGTTCTCTGCTATGGCCTGGGAAAGCAGTGGAAGATGGCCCAAGTCCTTGGGCCCCTGCACCCACGTGGGAGACTTGGAGGAAGCTCCTGGCTCCTGGCTTCAGATCGGCGCAGCTCCGGCCGTTGCAGCCATCTGGGGAGCGAACCAGCAGATGGAAGACCTTTCTGTCTCTCTCTCTCTCTTTTTTTTTTTTTTTTTTTTTTTTGACAGGCAGAGTGGACAGTGAGAGAGAGAGACAGAAAGAAAGGTCTTCCTTTGCCATTGGTTCACCCTCCAATGGCCGCCACGGCCGGTGAGCTGTGGCCTGCGCACCGCACTGATCCGAAGGCAGGAGCCAGGTGCTTCTCCTGGTCTCCCATGGGGTGCAGGGCCCAAGCACTTGGGCCATCCTCCACTGCACTCCCGGGCCACAGCAGAGCTGGCCTGGAAGAGGGGCAACCGGGACAGAATCCGGCCCCCCGACCGGGACTAGAACCCGGTGTGCCGGCACCGCTAGGCGGAGGATTAGCCTGTTGAGCCGCGGCGCCGGCTCTCTCTGTCTCTACATCTGGCTGTAATTCTGTCTTTCAAATAAGTAAAATAAATCTTTAAAAAACAAACGGGGTGGGGGAGGGGTGGGGCAGACGGTGTGGTGCAGCGGGTTAAGCCACCACTCTGAACACTGCATCCTGTCCTGGGGTCTTAGCACCTCCACTTCTGGTCCAGCTTCCTACTAATGCATCCTGTGACAGAGCTGGAACAGATGAGGGCTCCAGTGCTGGGCCCCCGCCAACTATATGGGGGACCTCAATTTTGTCTATCTCAAGAGGGGAGTCCCTTAGCTGCCACCCTCACCCAAGTAGAGCTGTGGCCACTCTGACCCCGCCAGCAACGCCCACATCTGGGATGATGCACACAGCACAGAGGTGGCAAGCTTACACGCCTAATACAGAGACAAGTGAAGGAACACAGCAGACACCACAGGTGCCTCCTGCAGACCCCTCCGCCAGCCCTGAGCTCCTCTGGGCCTCAGTGCCCTCTGCTTCCGACAACCCACACCTGCAGCCTTCCTCTGCGGCGTCCCTTCACCACCACTGCCGGCCCAGCCAGCTGTAGCCAATGAGCTGGCTTCAGGCCAACTCCAGAGTTCCCTGCAGGCTCAGGATGGAGCCTGGCTCCAACGAGCTCTTCCCACAATGGTCCCCAAGCCTCGCTTCTCTCCTGGGCCCCCATTAATGCTCTTGGGTAACTCAGCCAAAGTCTGAAGAGTGGGGGGCTTGTACCACATCTAGACGGGGGCAGCTGCCACTCAGCTTCAGGCTGTGCAACCTCGTAGAGACAGAGCATCAAGGTTGCCTGGCATTCCCATGCTTCAAGGGAGTCCAGAGGTGTGCATAAAGATTTATTGGTGCCGGCACTGTGGCACAAGCAGGTTAAGCTGCCACCTGCAGTGCCAGAATCCCATATGGGCACTGTTTTGAGCCCTGTCTGCTCCAGTTCCAATCCAGCTCCTTGCTAATGCACCTGAGAAAGCAGCAGAAGATGGCCCAAGTCCCTGGGCACCTGCCACCCATGTGGGAGACCTAGAAGAAGCTCCTAGCTTCGGCCTAGCCCTGCCCCAGTCGTTGTGGCCATTTGAGGAGTGAACCAGCAGATGGAAAATCTCTCCTTTTTTGTCTCTCCTTCTAAGTCTGATTTTCAAATAATAAGTATTTTAAAAATAAGTAAATAATTTATTATTTTTTTGACAGGCAGAGTGGACAGTGAGAGAGAGAGACAGAGAGAAAGGTCTTCCTTTGCCGTTGGTTCACCCTCCAATGGCCGCCACGGCTGGCGCGCTGCGGCCGGCGCACCGCGCTGATCCGATGGCAGGAGCCAGGTGCTTCTCCTGGTCTCCCATGGGGTGCAGGGCCCAAGCACTTGGGCCATCCTCCACTGCGCTCCCGGGCCACAGCAGAGAGCTGGACTGGAAGAGGGGCAACCGGGACAGAATCCGGCGCCCCGACCGGGACTAGAACCCGGTGTGCCGGCGCCGCAAGGCGGAGGATTAGCCTAGTGAGCCACGGCGCCGGCCTTATTTTTTTTTTTTACTTCAAAGGCAGAGTTACAGACAGAAAGAGAGAGACACAGAGAGATCTTCCATCTGCTGGTTCACTCCCCAAATGGTTACGACTGCCAGGACTGGGGCCAGTCCTGCTTCACCTGGGTCTCCCACGTGGGTGGCAGGAGCCCAAGCACTTGGACTATCTTCTGCTCCTTCCTCAGTCACATGAGCGGAAACTGAATGGGAAGGGGAGCAGCTAGGACTCGAACCAGCACCTATAGGGGATGTCAGCATTGCAGGTGGTGGCTTAATCCATTACACCACAACTCCAGCCCTACAGATATGTATATTTACAGGCAGAATGGGAGGGAGGGGATTGATCTTCTATCCACTGGCCAGGGTTGGGCCAGGCTGAAGCCAGGAATCAGGAACTGTATCCTGGTCTCCCTTGTGGGCTGCAGGGGCTCAAGCACTTGAGCCATCTTTGGCCGCTTTCCCAGGCTCTTTAGCCGGGAGCTGGATCCTAAGTGGAGCATCAGGGACTTGAACCAGTGCTCATAGGGGATGCCGGCTTTGCAGATGGCAGCTTAATCCACTGTGCCTAAACAATGGTCCCAAATGCTGGCAATTTAATTTTTAAAATGCAGCACTACGCAGGTCGAATAAAACACCTCCCTGGGTCGGGTCCAGCAGTTCTGTCGTCTAATACGTGCTTAACATAGCGATCCCAAGAGCTGCACGTGAATCACCTCGTTGGTCCTCACAACGCATCCTGTGAGACAGACGTTATTATCCCCAGTTACAGAAGAGGAAACTGAGCTAAGAGGAAGTGAAGTAATTTGCTCAAGGACACACTGTGAGGCATCAGGGAACTGCTGCCCACACTACGTGCCGTCTGACTGCCAAGGCCGGGCTCTGAACCACTGGGCAGCTCTGGTTCTCTCCTCAGGCTCAGCGTCTCCCTGGAAGGGAATCAGAAATTTGGGTTAAATCACCCAACTTGGGGGCTGCGCAGGGAGAAGAAGACTTTAAACACAAGGGTTTCTACAGCATGGTCCATAGCAGTGGAAAAACGGGGCAGGCACTGTGACACTGCGGGATATGGGGCCACTTGCAACAGCTTCAACCTGTATAAGGATGCCTGATTCAAGTCCTGCCTGCTCTGCTCCCAGCCCAGCTTCCTGCTAATGTGCCTGGGAGACAGCCAATAGCAAGTCACACAGCTGAAAGTCTGTTACCTCTGCAGGGGAGCCAGGCTGTTCCTGGCTCCCGACTTTACCCTGGCCCAGCCCTGTCTGTTGCAGCCATCTGGGGAGTGAAGCAAAGGATGGAGGGTCTCTGTCTCGGTCTCTGTCTCTCTCTCTCTTTCAGATAAAAAAGTAAAGCTTAAAAAGAAAAAAAAAACCTGAAAACAGTATAGTGAGAATGATCACACACATGATGGCTTCGAGAATCCTATGTGCTCCCGTTTAAAATAATAATTGGGAAGGCTATAGAGGAACAGGGGGAGATAGCTATAATTCAAGGTTGAGTGAAAACTCGGGCACAAGAGCATATCAACTGCACAGCTGGCAGACCTAGGATGGACTCAGGGCTGGGTTCGAATCCCAGCTCTGCCAGCTGTGAGCACGTAAACTCTCATAGCCTTGGTTTCATCATCAGAGAAGAGACAGCAATTCCTTCCTTCTTAGTCATTGCAAGAATTGATGAAAAACACATAGGCGAGACTGTTCACACCGCGTGCATATTTACAGGGATAAAGGCCCCCCAGGCACAAGGCAGGGTCACTTCAGAGATCGGAAGATCACTGCAGGACCTGAACAAAATACGGACACCTAAGCCGGGGCGTGGCACTAGCACACCATGAGTCACGGCCATGATCAGCCGGGCAGTGCTGTTCTTGCCAGCGAAGTCTGCTCTTGGACAATTTACAGAGAACTGAGAAAAATCACAGAGCCTCTGCAGCTTCCCCACCCCAGCTTCATGCAGCTGCTCAGCCTCGCTCGTTATCTGTTTCCTTAATGAAATCTTCCACACACAACCCGGGCAGGGAGCGGCCAGGAAGTCAGGCTGCAGGAAGACAGACAGATTTAGAATCAAAAGAAAAAAAATTAACATATTGCCTCAGTCACCAGGTCCTTAGCCACTCTCAGCCACCCTAGAGCCAGCCACGAGGCTGTCCAGTAGGCTTCCGGCCACCCTGGCAAGCTCCTTCACTCCCTGGGCGGTGCAGGTGCCCTGTGGGCGCTCACTGCCTGCACTCAACAACCAAACTGCAGCAGGCGCTGCGCGCTCAGTGCAAGGTGGACGACCAGGCGGGGCCGCGTTTGTTCCTGGACAGTTATCGGTGGAGACAGGCTCAATTATTTTCATTAGATGGAGTCAACAGAGACAGCAGGCACAATGGGTCTTGGCCAGGGAGGCAAAGGTTAAGATGCGGGGGTGGGGGGAAGCGGAGGAGCTGAGGGAGGCCAGCGTGCCCACTGAACCATGATACCAGCAGGGGAGAGAGAGGACCGGAAGATGCTGGCCCCGGCATAAACTCCGACACGGCCAAGATCACATCTCGTCTGATCTCATCAGAACAGCCCAGAGTTGGGGAGCAGGCTGGGTAACCGGGGACGGGGCAGGCGGGGGCTCTTGTCTCCCCTACTGCACAGTGCCATAAAGGGCTGTGTGTCACGCACTGTGCTAAACGCGCAGCACACATCCTCCTCCGTCACTCCACCCACCGCCCATCGCACACTTTCTTATCCCACTGGACAAATGAGGAACCAGGCTCCGAGAGGGCCAGGGGGCTCCCCCAAGCCAGTAAGGCACAGAGCCACCAGCCCCAGGCTCGCCTGCTGCAAGCCTGAGCTCCCGCCCACTGCAGCTTCTCCCCTGTACACGCCAGAGGCTCTCCGCCCCGCCCCCTCCCTCACCGCAGCCCAGGCCCTGCATGTGCTGGGGGTTGGGGGCCTATTCAGGAGTTCGCCCGCCCTCAGAAGAGCGAGGTCCTTCAGGTGGAGGAGTTACTGAGATTTCTCAAGAACAGGAAACTTGCCGCGCTGCCTGCAATAAATCCTAGCCTGTCTTCCTTTGAGATTTCACCCCGGAGCAGCGGGCCGGCATGACTCATCGCGAGGCCCACGGAGATCTCCTCTGGAGACTGGAGGTGACCTTGGCTGGGCGCTCACATCCTGTGCCTGTTTTCCCGTTTGTCGAGCGGGCAGCCCCAGCCTCCCCGCCACGCTCCTTGCGGCCTGTCTGGGTGAACACAAAGCAGGCCGACGAGAATGTAAAAAATCAGAACGCGTGACACAGAAGAGTCTCCAGACCAGTATCTAAATCCTCTCCTGTCTGAATTCTGCCTGCAAAAGTGCACCTGCACTCCTGCCACCTTCCCGGAGTGCTCTGGTCAAATGAGGATTACTGGGAAAAAAGAAAGGCCACAGGGACAATAACCCTCTTCCCAAATGCCATCGGTCCCAGCCCCATCACCTATAAGCACTTAACCTAATACCAGCTAACATTCGCGGAGCCCCGGTTAGCAATGTACATTATAAAGGTTTCCTCATTATTTTATTTTTTTTTTTTTTGACAGGCAGAGTGGACAGTGAGAGAGAGACAGAGAGAAAGGTCTTCCTTTGGCTGTTGGTTCACCCTCCAATGGCCGCCGCGGCCAGCGCACCCCGCTGATCCGATGGCAGGAGCCAGGTGCTTCTCCTGGTCTCCCATAGGGTGCAGGGCCCAAGCACTTGGGCCATCCTCCACTGCACTCCCTGGCCACAGCAGAGAGCTGGCCTGGAAGGGGGCAACCGGGACAGAATCCGGCGCCCCAACTGGGACTAGAACCTGGTGTGCCAGCGCCGCAAGGCGGAGGATTAGCCTAGTGAGCCGCGGCACCGGCCAAGGTTTCCTCATTTTATTCCTTTATGAGTGCATGTTATCAGCCCCACTATACAGATGAAAAACGTAAGGCTCGGATTACAGACAATAAAAGGTGACACAGCTCAACAGTGCCAAAGCCCAGAGTCAGAATAGGATCTGTCAGTCCCAACCATCTGACACTGTCTTTACTTAATTCACTTTAAAATTCTAAGCTCCAGCTGGCATTGTGACAAGGGTTAAACAGCTGCCTGAAACGCCAGCATCACATGTAAGTGGGTTCGGGTCCCGGATGCTCTGTTTCTGATCCATCTCCTTGCTAATGTGCCTGGGAACATAGCTGACAATGGTCCAAGTGCTTTGGCCCCTGCCATCCATGTGGGAGACCTTGTGGAGTTCCCGGCTTGGGACTGGCCCAGCCCCAGCCTTTGCAGCCATTTGGAGTGAATCAGTGGATGGACAATCGCTTCTCCCCATCCCCCATCTCTTTCTCTAACTCTGCCTTTCACAAGAATATTTTTTTGTTTTAAATTAAAGCCTCAGTGCTCCCTCATTGTCCTTCCCGCTTCATTTTTCTGCACTGTCAGAAATTTGTGCATAGTCAGAATTTCCTACCACACAGGTCCCTGGCCACTGCTCTGATGTCTGGCTACTGCTCAACCCCTCGGGTGGAAGAAGAACTCCTGGTACAGAGTAGGCACCTGATAAACATTACGCCCACAACAAGTAGGTTCAGCCAAAAATTCTCACCAGCTGTATTATTTTATTTATTTCAGAGGCAGAGAGACAGAGAGGGAAGGACAGACACAGAGGGAGAGTTCCCATGGGCTGGTTCACTCCATAAATGCACACAACGGCTAGGATTAGGCCAGGCAAAGCCAGGAGCCAGGAATTCAACCTCAGTCTTCCAAGCGGGTAGCAGGATTCCAACTGCTTGTGCCACCGCCGCTGCCTCCAGGGTGCACAGAAGCAGGAAGCTGGAGTCCGCAGTGGGAGCTGGGAATCGAATCCAAGAACTCAGATATGGGACACGGGCATCTTAACTGCCCTTCCACTAGACAGAAAACGCACAGCGTTCTATTCACTCCAGTCCCCGCCGACCCTCACCTCCCCAGAATCAAGACGCAGACTCTCACTGGTATAACACTGCCGTACTGGGTTTGGGGACGGATTTGGGGGTGGCCTGCCATCTGGGGAATCACTCTCGGGTCCCAGGCCCACACCGAGCGGGCACTCAGTGGTCGACTGGGTGAGGAAGGCTGGAAACCACATAGCATCGCCTCCCCTTGCCCTTGGGTTCGCACTGTGTGGGGGCACTGAGGGCAGGCCAGCCAGCTGGCCTAGTGCACGGGTACCCTCTTCCGTCTCCTTTGCCGCTGCATGTCTGACTCACATCTTCCCGGGCTGTGGGAACGCGTTCAGTGTGTGGCTCCCCAAACACCACCGAGCAGCAGCGGGCTGAACGGCAGTGGGAAGGAAGGATCTAATTAAGCAGAGTAGGTGACAGTGTCAGGAAGAGAAAGCAAGCGAGTGGCAATTTGGATACCTGCCTGCAAATAAAAGAGATGACTGGCGTTTTGTCCTCTGCCTCCTGTTCGCCCTCTGAGTCCCCCGCCACTAATTCAAGCGTTTTAATTATCGCGGATACCACAACATGCTGTGCTGGGCCTAGGGTGGGAAACTGCACAGGTTGGGGAGGGTTGGCTAGCCCACTCTCCTGAAGGCGTCTGTCCCCTCGCTGCGGGAAACCCAACCTGGGGGTCTCCAGCATCAGACATGCGACTTCCTCCACTCAAAAAAGCTCTGGCTAGCCATGCAACTCAGGCGCCAGAAGTCACTCCGACCAATGCAGACGCTTAATCCCCAAGAAATCAAAGGCAGCGGGTCACAAGCTCAACACCAGCTCCTGCTCAGGTGGGATAGGAAAGTCCCCAGTGGGGAGCAGCAATGTGACCAAGGCCAGCACTTGAACATCACCTCCTGCACCGACGAGCTGTGCACCTCGGGCAAATCACTTCACCTCTCTGAGCCTCATCCTCCAGATAACGGGATCACACATAAGGAGCTGTGCTCGGTGCCCGACACACGGACGCTCGCAACACACTCCCGGTGCGGTTCACAATGCCTGTGGCCGGCTTCTTCCAGAAAGTCTCCCCTGCTGCCTGCCCCGCGGGCCTCCCGCACCACCCCACGGGACAGAAGGGCAGTCCTCCTCCCCACACCGCACACCGCCTCTCCCCTTGCTCTCTTCACCATGTCCTGCCCAGCACGGAGCGGGACCCGACACCTTTCATACACACACACCCATTTACATAGATGGAGGAAGCACGGATGCACCTAGTGGGTCTCACTCCCCTAACAATGAAACTCCAAGAAGGCACAGCTCCTGTTTTGACTGCTGAACCTCCACCACCTATGACAGTGGTGCCCAGCAGGGGAGGGATGCTTAATAAATATTAACTGAATGAACAAACAGATGCTGTTTTTCCTAGAATAGCTGTAAAGGCCATCGGAGACCACACAGGCCAAAGTTCCTCCCCAGCCAGGAAACGGAGACCAGGCGACATCAGATGACCTGCTCTCTGGTTCCAGAGTCCCCAGAACCCCGTGGCGCTGGCTCGGGTCTCTGACCCCGGCTGGCTTTGCTCTGCCTTCAGCCAGCCTGCTCAGCCTGCAGGCCAAGGGCGCAGCCCACGCTCCTCAGCCAAGGGATGGAAACTAGCAGATGGCTGTCCCTCCCAAGCGTGGGGGACCTGGGTGCCCCAGCTCCTGGCATTCTATAAAAGCAAAAGGACAGGTGGAGAGACACTGAAGCCGGCGCTGGAAACCCCCCCAGCACATGTGCTCGGAGCTGAAGAACTGCGGACAGCTGCAGCAGAAGGCGCCAAAGGCCACCGGCATCTAGGACCTTCCTGCCTGTCGGCACTGACTGAGGGCAAGCAGCTGCAGTCCCGCTTCTGGCTACCTGGAGGACCTGCACTCAGGCAGCCACGGCAGCCCAGCCCCACCAGTCCCCGGTACCCAGCCTCTGGGGGTACCAACTTCTCATCTCTTGGGATCTAATGAGAAACACGGCGCAGCATCTGGCCCAGGGCAGGGCACACAGCCACACAGCAGGCAGGCATCATCAGCCCTAGTACACAACACTGCTAACATTCAAAGGCAAACGGCGGCGGCGGCGGGGGGCGGGGGGGTCCCCCACCCGTCCACCTCACCAGCTCTTAGCACTGCCCCTAGAGCTTCTGCTCCAGACTGGGCTCTGCAGCCTCAGGAATCCAGGACCAGATCATTTGAGTGAATGAGAGGATTCGGCTCAGCACTGCCCAACACAATAGCGGATGCTCTTCATACTCCAGAGTCCAGCGCGCAGCTGACAGCGGAGCCAGGCATTGTCCAGACCGCCCCGGGCCATGAGCTGGGAGCAAGCATAGACTCCACCCAGGCTTCCAGGAGTCCTACAATGCAAACGGGGCCAGGCTGGGCGCGAGTAGTGTGCAAAGACCCAAACAGCTCCTAGGAAGGCGGATGTTCGCCCGGGAAGCAACGTGCCCCGACATACTGCTGCTTCAGGGGACTGCCCCTGCTTCAATGGGGACTGCCAGCGCTGACTTGGGGTTTCTAGAATGTTCCGGCGGCACTATGGCTCACCGATCACTGATAAGCACTGGGGTGAAATAAACCTGGATGGGGTACTGCGGGAGCCCTCCCAGGAGTTCCAGGAGCTGGTGGCTTTCTGCCACTCCCGTATCCGTCCCAGGCCTCCGCGTCCCCCTGGAGCTAACTGCCGCCTCTGCAGGCAACCGGCCAGGCTGCAGCGGGGAGGCGCCCGCAAAGGCGCACCCCGCGCGCCTACGCGGACCGAGGACCGGCCCCCGCTGCAGCTGCTGCAAA
The DNA here is from genome assembly GCF_964237555.1 of Oryctolagus cuniculus. Taxonomy (NCBI): domain Eukaryota; kingdom Metazoa; phylum Chordata; class Mammalia; order Lagomorpha; family Leporidae; genus Oryctolagus; species Oryctolagus cuniculus. The sequence continues at coordinate 29,855,106 of NC_091437.1, read as the reverse complement.
CCTCATCCCCAGAGAGCTAGCGAGCGGGGCGAGGCGGCGGCGCGGGGGGCTCCTCCCGCGGGCGCCCGGGGAAGCCGAGCAGCGGGCAGCCCGCGGGAGCGCCGAGGCCCCGCTGTGCCGGGGCCGGGCGGGGGCGGCGGAGGCGGAAGCGGGGGCGGCCGGAGCGCGGTGGGGATGTTTAAAGGAAATTTACAATCATTTCCTCTCTGTGGTTTGGTGACAAATCAACAACATCCTGTTCTTTTGTGAGGCTCCGGGCGCCTGCGAGGCGGGGGCAGCGCTCGGCTCTTAAAGAAACACACACGAGGCCCCCGCCCCCACACCTCTCCCGCGGCTCCAAGGAACCTGCAGCCTCCCGCAGGCGCCACCCCCGGGAGCGCGCGCGGAATGCGGGGGCGGCCGGCGGCGCACCCCTCCGCAGGACGTCGCGGCCCGGGGCCGGCTCCCGCCGAGGGGGCGGGCCGGGGGCGGAGGGGGCTCCCGCCCGCCTCCCCAGCTCCGGGCAGCGCCGCCCGGCTGCTCCGGTCCCCTTCCCCCACCCGCCTCGAATGTTCCAGCCTCAGACGCTGGTGGATTTATGCTGAAAATGTCGACGAACGCACATGAGGTTTATAAAACGCCGAAGAGGAGAGAGCCTTCCCGAGCTGTGTGGGAGTAATGAGAATCACATGGTTTAGGGCCTGGGGGGGGGGGGGGCCTCGACTGCCCTCCAGGGATTTCGTTCTTGCAGTCATTTAGTGAGCATTTTTTGCTAAGCGCTGGGCACCACTGCAGGCCTCCGGACCGCAGGAGCGAGCCGTGGCCCCTGCCTCCAGGAGGCTTGGTCTCAGCAGAGAAGGAACGTCTTCTCCACAGTGAGAGCTCTGAGCAGGGTTAGGGATCTGAGCCGCACCTTCAGGAAGGAGCCTAGACCTGGGGACCAGTGCCCCTGCCCGTGCCAAAGCGTGCACAAGGGCGACCCAGGGCCAGCGCTGCCCCCAGGCCAAGCCTGTGCAGCCGCGTGGCCTGGGCTCATCCCTTCCTCTCCGTGGGTTCTCATCACAGCTTCCGGCCTTGTCAGGAGCTCCCAGCCTGAGAGCAAATTCCTAATTCCAGGAAGAATTTTTGAAAACCTTGACCCTTGCCCCACCTCGGACCCAAGCCAAAGAATTCCTAGAAATGGGGCCAGGCCCTGGGGGCAGTCGGGATTAAGAGTCCGGGGCTGGGGCGGGGCTGTGGAGTAACAGGTAAATAAAGCTGCCGCCTGCCTTGCAGTCAACCGGCATCCCATATGGGCGCAGACTGGATTGGCAGCTCCTCTTCCGATCCAGCTCTCTGCCATGGCCTGCGAAAGCAGCGGAAGACGGCCCAAGTGCTTGGGCCCCTGCACCTGTGTGGGAGACCTGGAAGAAGCTCCAAGCTCCTGGCTTCGGATCGGCCCAGCTCCGGCCACTGAGGCTATTTGGGGAGTGAACCAGCGGGTGGAAGACCTCTCTCTCTGCTTCTCTAATTCTGCCTTCCAAGTAAATAAATCTTTATTTTAAAAAAAAAAGGATTAAAAAAAAAAGAGGGGCCTAAGTGATGTCTAGTGTTTGGGTTCCAAGGGCAGTGAGAGCCACGTGGATTCCCAGTATCATCATTCACACCTGCTGAGCACCCAGCAGCTAGCCCATAATACCCGACGTAGGCTGCACAGCTATTTTACTTAAGGAAAACTACTACATATGACAGGTATTACTGTTCCCATTTTACAGATGAGTAAACTGAGGCACAAAGAGTAAGCAACATTTGGTCAGAGCCTACAGGTAATAAGTAGTCTTGTTTGTAGCTTTTAAGCTGGGTGCCTTTTCCAGTGACAGGGAGCTCACTCCACCTCATAGGGTTGTTCATCACAGAGGGTAGTCACCAAGAGAAGCGCATGGCTTGGGATCAGGGTGAGCTGCTCACCATCTTGCGCGGAGGCAGGGGGCTGGCCTGGATGCTCGGAGCGGTGGTCCGGAATGATGGACCGTAACCCGGAGAAAAAAAAGCCTTTTCTGTTTCGCCACACTAAGCCTCCCGGTGGTCTTCAGAGATGATTCCCATCATTCACGAGGTTTTGTCCTAGGAAGCGGAGGAGCCATTTGGCCAGGCGAGGAAGAGCAGGAGCTGCCCGTGTACCCCAGGAATGGCCAGGATTGAATGCAGCGCCTGTGTGGGGTCCATCCTGCCCCTGGCACCTTCTGACCAGCTTCCTGTTTGTGCAGTTGCCTGAGGCAGGCAGGACCCAGAGCCGGCCTGGTCTGCCAGGGCAGAGAGTAGAGGGAAAGGCGGATGGTGGGATTCTCTGTTGCTGTGAAGAAGAGCTGTGTGGCCAGGCCAGAGGCACGCCTGTGTGCCCGTGATGCGCCAGATACAATGAAGACCTTCTCCTGATGTTCCCCTAAATGCCACGCACAGTGGCACACGTGAACGTGCACGCACACACACACACACCCCTTCAGAACCTTCGGGACAGACAGACTCCACACAGTGGAGGTAGCAGCGACGCCTGGGCAGGGGCCTGGGGCTGATCAAGGGCAGAGGGGTGTGTGCTGTGTACATGACACTTTCACTTTATCTCTACTAATCTCCCTGTGTTTTAAATTGTTGACAACAATCAGGTACTAATTTTTTTTTAAGATGGGAGCCTGGAGTGTGTGGCGTGGTGGGTTAAGCCACTGTCTGTGACACCTGCATCCCATGTGGACAACAGCTTGTGTCCCCTCTGCTCCACTTCCGATCGCACTCCCTGGGAAAAGCGGCGGATGATGGCCCAAGTGCTTGGGCCCCATACCCACATGGGAGACCTGGAAGAAGCTCCTGGTTCCAGGCTTCTGCCTGGGTCAGCCCTGGGGGTTGGGGCCATTTGGGGAGTGAGCTAGCAGATGGAAGCTCTCTTTCTGTCTCTCCCTATCTGTAACTCTGCCTTTCAAATAAAAGAATACAAACTTTAAAAAAGCAAAAAGATAAAAGTGCTTCTGTGTATGATAAAAATATTAAAAGTGGAAGATAAGAACTCCTGCTGGGCCCAGGGAACTCTACCCAGGGTGGACACCTGGCCGTACCATCTTGGTGATGTCACTGGTCCCATGACCTCCCACAGTGGGAGCCTGCCATTCCAGTGGCTGTCTCCTACTTGGTCGGCGCTCTCCCTCCAGTGATCGGATGTCCCATGAACCATGTGGGTTACACTAGGTGAAGGATGGTTCTGAGAGTAAGAGATGACGCAGCTGCTGGGAGGGGGGTGACACGGGTGCTGATGGTGGGGGTGGGGTGGGCGTGGCAGTGTTCACAGGCTCTGACTTCCCTCTGTGTCTCTGTGTTGCGCTTTGGGAAGCTAAGAAATGGCATCTGACAGCCCCAGTCCTGAAGACAAACGGTAGTGCTCTGTGGTCAGAACCTCATTCCAGAAACCCAAAAGGCTAGGGGCAGGGGTCTGCCTGTGACACCACCTCCAGGACTGTCCCCCCAATTAGGACCTGGAAATTCAAAACATAGGTGACCCGGGCGAAATGTCACGCTCCAGGAAGGAATTGTTTGGCCATTCTGCTTCCTCTTCTTTATGTTTTCTTAGATCTTTGCACCTTATAAACAGCATAATGTTAAGCATAATTGTTAAGAGCAGGAGCTAAGACAGAGACCCCTACGAGGGGTTTCCAGCTCCCCCACCTTCCCTAAGTCTCAATTTCTTTCTCTACAAAGCGGGAACACTGCTATTTACCTTACAGAGAGTGGATATGAGAATTAAACAAGCGAGTACGGAGAAATCCTTAGCCCTGTGCCTGGCACATGTGCTAGTGGCAATTATTAATTTTTAAAAATAGATTCATTTTATTTACTTGAAAGGCAGAATGAGAGAGATCTTCCATCTACTGATTCACTCCCCAGTGCCCACAACAGCCAAGGCTGGGCCAGGCTGAAGCCAGGAGCCTGGAACTCCGTCTGAGTCTCCCACATTGGTAGCGGGGGCCCAAACACTTGGACCATCTTCCACTGCTTCCTGAGGCACACTGGCAGAGTGCTGGGTTAGAAGCAGGGCAGCTGGGACCAGAACTGGCACTCGGATATGGGATGCTTGTGTCCCAGGCAATGGCTTACCCCAGTCATTGTTAATTTTTACAAATGATTTGTGCCTGTGCTGATTTGTGACTGTGCTAAGGGGCTCATCAATGTTCATGCGTCTACTTGTCCATCTAAAACAAAACTTGGAATCCTGTCTTCTGGAGGTAGAGCTCTTCCGGAAGACCCAGGTCCATGGTTGTGCTAATCCTTCATTCAAACATTATCACCCGCGTCTGGAACCATTCAGTAAGGCTCCCCATTACACGCGCCCTGGTACTGTACGGGAGATGGAGACTGATGGAATGCTTCCTCCCATTCATCCCGGAGCCTGGCCGCCTTTGAATGCTCCCCACTCTTTGAAATAGCAACACTTTCTTCCACTCTGTTTTAAGCTTCTGCTCGCTCCTTCTCCAAGCTAGTCCAGAGAAAGTTTCTGAGGACAGGAGGTTGCCACTAATGGGCCACTGACAGCATAACAAAGCAAAAGGAATTTTGCAGGTCACCAGCTAACAACTGTGGAGTAGCACCTTTGAAAAGTCACTTGCTCGGGGAGGGAGGGGCAGGAACAGGCAGGGCAGGGAGGGGCAGATTTCTCCCAGCTGCTGGGGACCTGGAAACAGCCTTTTTCACGGCCAGCAAAACCAGGAGGCATCCTAACAGGCAGCTTGGTGTGCGTGCACTCAAGATGCAGATTTCGGGAAGACGACCTCGGTCTGCTGAAGCCACAGATGAAAGGTTCTCCTCCGCCTCAGACCCCTGCTCCGCCTTCAGCTGTGATCCAACATTCCCATCCTTCTATTCTGAGCTGCTGAAGCGCACGTGCACCCACACTCACACGCGCACGCATGCACACACGCGTGCACACACATACACGCACATGCACGTGTACACATACGCACACGCGCGCACACGCACATGCACGCACACATGCACACATACACACATGCACATGTACACCCACACACATGCACACACACGTGTGCGTGCACACACATGTACAACACGCACACATGCACACACACGTACACACACATGTACAACACGCACACGCACATACACGCACACACAGACACTGTACAACATGCGCACGTGCACACACGCACACACGCACGTGCACGCACACGTGCACGCACACATGCACACGCACGCATGCACACACACAGGACTACCTGAGTGCAGCTGCGGCAAAGTTTAGCAGAGGAGCTTTGGCCATGCCGCGGCCCCCTCTGCCCACCCACCCCGACACACCTCCTCTGTGTTTGCAGTTTTTAAATTGATTTGCTGGCAGTGTGGAAGTTCCTGAGGAAGGCAACTTCAGAACCTAAGCAGTAAGCAGGGGTGTTCAGAGAAAGTTCTTCCAAGAGCCGCCTTTGCTGCCGACCAACAGAAAGCCTTGGGGAAATTCATAGCTGGGCCTGACCACCTCTCTATGCCGCTCTCCCACGTACTGCCCCAGGCACTTCCTATGTAGGCCTTAGAACTCCTATAGCCTCTTGACGCCAGATCTTCTGGGGGCCCTGCTCTAAGGCTGCTTGAGAACTACAGATGGAGGCTGGCGCTGTGGCGTAGCAGGTAAAGCCACCTCCTGCAGCGCCGGCATCCCATATGGAGACCAGTTTGAGTCCTGCCTGCTCCACTTCCACTCCAGCTCTCTGCTATGGCCTGGGATGGCAGTAGAAGATGGCCCGAGTCCTTGGGCCCCTGCTCAAGCATGGGAGACCCAGAAGAAGCTCCTGGATCCTGGCTTGGGATCAGCTCAGCTCTGGCCATTGCAGCTCTTTGGGGCATAAACTCCAAAATAAACCTCTCTGCCTTTCAAATACATAAAACTTAAAAAAAAAAACTCCACATGGCCCCCAACCTTCAATGGTTCAACCTGATGTTTCAGCTTTACGTTGGTGCAAAAGCGATACACATTTGGTGAGAGCAGCACTTTCAGTTCTGATCTTTCCTTGGGCTGGCACTGTGCAGTACGATCCTCCCTTGTAAAGTAGGGCGGCGGCAGCCCACGGGGGTTCCCAGTGTCCCTGCGATCATGAGGAGAACAACTGGTGCTCTGCAGTGTGTGCTATGCTGGGTAAGGTGGGGAGGTCACATGCATCGTCTATCCGATGTTTTCAATTCCCAATGTGTTTATTGGGAAGTAAGCCCTATGGAAATGCAGGAACACCTGCAATGATACACATTCTAGGTTCTCCATGACAGTGGCTTCCAGGTCTTTTTAAAAACAGAAGAACTCGCCGGCGCCGTGGCTCACTAGGCTAATACTCCGCCTAGCGGCGCCGGCACTCCGGGTTCTAGTCCCGGTCGGGGCGCCGGATTCTGTCCCGGTTGCCCCTCTTCCAGGCCAGCCCTCTGCTGTGGCCAGGGAGTGCAGTGGAGGATGGCCCAAGTGCTTGGGCCCTGCACCCCATGGGAGACCAGGAGAAGCACCTGGCTCCTGCCTTCGCATCAGCGCGGTGCGCTGGCCGCAGCGTGCCAGCCATGGCGGCCATTGAGGGTGAACCAACGGCAAAGGAAGACCTTTCTCTCTGTCTCTCTCTCTCACTGTCCACTCTGCCTGTCAAAAAAAAAAAAAAAAAAAAAACAACAACAACAGAAGAACTCTTCTCAAAAGCACACAAAAATATGAAATACAGAGGAAAACTATTACTTCTGGTGGAAGTCAGTCACAGTGTTGCTCAAACGGGACCTAGGATTGGAAGCTAGGAGGAAGTCACTGTGTTGGAATACTATTCTGTTATTCCTTTAAGTAACTTCAGCATACACTCAGGTCTAAACTGATGACTATGCCAAGACAACTCTTTCTGAGCCCACCCCTGCCTACCTGAGCTCATGCAGTTACTTTCATGTTCTCTGCTCTTCATGTGCTCCTTGGTTTTCTTGATGCAAGTCCTGCAAGTCTTGATGCAAGGTTCCTGGAAAGAGAGACACAGGAGGTTAGTTTTTTCAGACCTTGCATATCCGAAAACGTCTTTTAGTCTTTCCTCACATTTTAAATGATGGTTTTGGTAGGTGTACAATTCTAGACTGTAAATCATTCGCTGACACCACTACCACTGCTCCCCTCAAGCCTAAACCTCTCCAGTGTGCAGGCCTTGAACTATTAATTCCTTCCACATGGGACGCATATCCCAACTCTCAGCCCCACCTGAGTAGCTAATACTTCCTTATTCTCATCAACGAAACCTCCCTGCCTGGCCGCAATATGCCTCCTAGGAGCTCCCACAACACCTAGTACTGAACCTTTTGATGCCTTTATCACACCGTAGCATCCCTCCCTGTTTTCCGGCAGCCTCTGCTGGGAGGCGAGCACGGGTCCGGGAATGCACAGCCACAGTGCCACGCAGTAACTACTTCTAAAGCAGAGGAACAGATCATGAAGATGTGGGGTTTCTTCTTATTATTAAAAGGTACAATCTGAGCCGGCGCCGTGGCTCAATAGGCTAATCCTCCACCTTGCGGCGCCGGCACACCGGGTTCTAGTCCTGGTCGGGGCGCCGGATTCTGTCCCGGTTGCCCCTCTTCCAGGCCAGCTCTCTGCTATGGCCAGGGAGTGCAGTGGAGGATGGCCCAGGTGCTTGGGCCCTGCACCCCATGGGAGACCAGGAAAAGCACCTGGCTCCTGGCTCCTGCCATCGGATCAGCGCAGTGCGCCGGCTGCAGCGGCGGCCATTGGAGGGTGAACCAACGGCAAAGGAAGACCTTTCTCTCTCTGTCTCTCTCTCTCACTGTCCACTCTGCCTGTCAAAAAAAAAAAAAAAAAAAAAAGGTACAATCTATAATAAAGTAGTATTTATTATTATAATAATAAGGATAAATGTCCCTGTCAGTTGGTGCATGCTCCAGATTTTCGGGGAGAGGAAAAGGTGGCTCTGGAGGGAACAAACGCAACCTTGACACAAGCAGCATAGAAAGAACTCTTACAATTTCTTGTTCAATGTGTGTCTTCTATGAAGACAGGGTGGACTGCTCTGCTCACGGCTGTGTTCCCAGCACCAAGAACACAATGAAACCTTAATAATGCACCACTGAAAGACGAGCCGGCTTAGACAAAGCAAGTCCCACGTATTATCATCAGGAAGACAGAGAAGTCCCCACCCAGTCTTTATCCTCTAGGAAGAAGGGTTTGGAATGAAAACCCAATTCACCATTTCTTCCCACTCCACTTCCAGAACCCTCTCCCAACTCCATATCCAAGACAAAGGCATTCTTCTTCGGACACCTGGATTTGAAGCCCTGGGAACTTCCAGTCCTCAACTTCTCCTTGCCAGTCTGTTTTCAGACTCCAAGTCCTGTTGTCTCCTCCCCCCCTCCCCCTTATGGCAGCTCTCTCACCAACCCTCCTTTCTCATCCCATCATAGACCCCCAGAAAGACCGCCGACCCCATCCCGAGGATCACATACATATCATTCCTTCTTTCACTCTGTGTCACCTTGACACGGCTGCTGGATGGATCTCTTGGAAGCACCACTTCTTACATGGTCTCTTCATCACTCCAACCCCATTCCAAGGCCTCCAATTCCCTTTTGTGTTAAAACACAACTTCTCTGCCACCTTTAGCATTACTTTTTTTTTTTTTTTTTTAATATTTGTTAACAGAAGCAGAGAGAGAGAGAGAGAGAGAGGTCTTCCATCTGCTGGTTCACTCCCCAAGTAGCCACAACGGCCAGAGCTGGGCTGACCCAAAGCCAGGAGCCAGGAGCTTCTTCCAGGTCTCCCATGCAGGTGCAGAGGCCCAAAGACTTGGGCCATCTTCCACTGCTTTCCCAGGCCATGGCAGAGCTGGATAGGAAGTAGAGCAGCCAGGAGTCAAACGGGCGCCCATACAGGATGCTGGCACTGTAGGCAGCGGCCTTACCCACTACGCCACAGTACCAGCCCCGCATTACTTCTTTTAGGTAACATTTATTTATTTATTTGAAGGTCAGAGTTGCAGAGAGAGAGAGGGAGAGATGGGGGCAAGGAGCCAAAATAGAGAGATCTTCCATCTAGTGGTTCACTCCCCAGATGGCTGCACTGGCCAGGGCTGGGCCAGACCAAAGTCAGAAGCCAGGAGCTTCATCCAGGTCTCCCAACCAAGTGGCAGGGGCCCAAACACTTGGGCCATCTTGTGTCACTTTTCCAGACCACCAGCAGGCAATAGGATCTGAAGTGGAGTAGCTGCCACACCAACCACACGACCCCCCCACCCCACCCCCCACCCCGGTTGTAGCAGGAGGCAGCTTTACCTGCTACACTGTAACACTGGCCTCAAGCCTTGCTCCTGATGCTGTTTTCCCTCCCTATGCACACCAGAGAGCTTACTGCACGTGTATCACTCTCTCACTCTGGGCAGGCAAGACGCTTCAGTGTCCCACAAGAGAGCAGCGTTGTGTGTTCTCTTCTCTGCAATGTTTTCCCCATTCCTCTCCCAATCCAATTCATCCTTCCAGACCTGGCTTAAGTCTTCACTTCTCCAATAGACCTTCACTGACAACTTCAGACCTTGCTCCTATCTCCAGCTTTAAATCCAAACACATTTATGATCTTTGCAGCCCAATTAAACTGTAATAGGTGCCTTATCCAAGACACTATCCAGTCTACAAAGCATCCAGTCTGGGTGTCCTGGATAGGCAAGTATGGTCTTCCCCTACCCATCCTGGCTGCTCTGTGATAGCAAAAACGTGAGCGTGTCCTGTTGTTGCTCCTGAGGGCAACTTACAGTTCAACTTACAGAGCGTTCAGCAGGTAATCACAGAGCTGCCACCAGAAACAAACACAGCTGGATGAAACCCCAGCCCTGAGGCAGACTAAGTGGTCAAGACACACTTGGGATGTGTGCAGCCCAAGTAGGAGTGCCTGGGTTTGAGTCCTGGTTTCACTTCCAGTTCCTGCTTCCTGCTAATGCACACCCTGGGAGATGATGGCTCCAGTAGTAGGGTCCCTGCTATAGCCTGGCCCAGTCCTGGTTGTTCTAGGCATTTGGGGAGGGAACCAGCAGATAAAAGAGCTATATCTCTCTGTCTTTATCTCTGTGCCTTTCAAATAAATAAAAAGTAAGTTTGAATTTTAACAAATAAGCTACCTTTTTAAAATAATTTTTTTGACAGGCAGTTAGAGAGAGAGAGAGAGAGACAGAGAGAAAGGTCTTCCTTTTCTGTTGGTTCACCCCCCTTAATGGCCGCTACGGCCTGCACGCTGCGGCCAGCGCACTGCACCGATCTGAAGCCAGGAGTCAGGTGCCTCCTCCTGGTCTCCCATGTGGGTGCGGGAGCCCAAGCACCTGGGCCGTCCTCCACTGCACTCCTGGACCACAGCAGAGAGCTGGACTGGAAGAGAAGCAACCGGGACAGAATCCGGCGCCCCAACCGGGACTAGAATCCAGGGTGCTGGCCGCAGCACACCCCTTTATTAAATGTTTTTAAAATATTTTTATTTATTTATTTGACAGGTAGAGTTACAGTGAGAGAGAGACAGAGAAAAAGGTCTTCCCTCAGTTGGTTCACTCCCCAAATGGCCACAATGGCCGGAACTACGCTGATCTGAAGCTAGGAGCCAGGTGCCTCCTCCTGGTCTCCCATGTGGGTGCAGGGGCCCAAGCACCTGGGCATTCCTTACTGCCTTCCCAGGCCACAGCAAAGAGCCGGATTGGAAGAGGAGCAGCTGGGACTGGAACCCGGAGCCCATATGGGATGCCGGTGCTGCAGGCGGAGGATTAACCTAGGGTGCCACGGCGCCGGCCCCATAATCTACCTAATAAAAAATAAAAAGAGACTGGTGTGTGGCACAGTGACCTAAGCTGCGACTTGGGACACCCACATATCAGAGGACCTGGGGTCAAGTCAACTCTCTACTTCCTGTCCAGCCTCCTGCTAATCTACCCAGAAGGCAGCTGATGATAGCTCCGCGACACGGGGCTTCTGCCGTACGTGATGGAGACCTGAATGGAGTTTCGGGCTCCGGCTTTTGCTCAGGCCCAGTCTCTGTTTTTGGGGGGCATTTGGGGAATGAACCGATGGATGGAAGATCAATTGAGTTCTCTCTCTCTTTCTGTCACTATGCCTTTCAAATAAAGAAGTAAATGTTTTTAAAATAAAAATAAGTAAATTTCAGCTAAAGCAATTTTTCACTGTATATTTGGGCAAAAGTTTTAAACCTTCTGAGCCTCGGTTTACTCATCTGTAAATTGGGATAAGAGTGCTACCTCATAGGGTTGTTGTGGCCTTGATGAGATGCAGTAAGGCAGTTTGCACACTATGCTGGAATATAGTTAAGGATACAGTATCTGGCCGGCGCCGCGGCTCAATAGGCTAATCCTCCACCTAGCGGTGCCGGCACATGGGGTTCTAGTCCCAGTCGGTGTGCCGGATTCTATCCCGGTTGCCCCTCTCCCAGGCCAGCTCTCTGCTGTGGCCCGGGAAGGCAGTGGAGGATGGCCCAAGTCCTTGGGCCCTGCACCCGATGGGAGACCAGGAGAAGCACCTGGCTCCTGGCTTCGGATCAGCGCGGTGCGCCGGCCAGCTGTACCAGCCGTGCCAGCCGTGGCGGCCATTGGAGGGTGAACCAACGGCAAAAGGAAGACCTTTCTCTCTGTCTCTCTCACTATCCACTCTGCCTGTCAAAAAAAAAAAAAAAAAAAAAAAAAAAGGATACAGTATCTGTTAACTATTGTTACAATAGACACATGGGTCCCTGTTTTTGGAGTTGAACTTTGGCCTTGACCTTGTTTTATTCTTTCTGTCACTGAGTCTGCCTTGTACACAGTGATTTCCTGCCAGTGCCTGCCTGTGTCCACCCCGTGGGTGGCCAGAGCATGCTTCTGTAAGCAGTGAGTGGCCAGGGACCAGTCCCCTCACATGAGGTCACCTGGGTCCCCACTTGGCCATGGCTCCTGCCCTAGCACTCCTAGACGGAGCACTGAGTAGTGTAGCTGCCTTACCTTTGTGAACCTTCCTAAGCCTAAGCCTTCCTTTCCTTTCATCATTACCATTGTACTTTAACAGCGGTGTGTGCTCATTGTTTTAAAAGACAACAGGGGAGAGAGTTTGGCCCAGTGGTGAAGACACTGCTTGGTATGCCCAGATCCCGTTATTGGAGCGCATGTGCTCAAGTCCTTGGCTTGCTCCTGAATCCAGCTTCTTGCTAAGGCACACCTGGTGTGTGTGCTGGGGGGGCAGTGATGGTGGCTCAAGTGTTGGGTCCCTGTCACTCATGTGGGAGACCTGGATCGAGTCCCCAGCTCCCAGCTTCAGCCTGGCCCAGCACAGGTCAACGCAGGCATCTGAGGAATGGCCCAGCAAATGGTGAACTCATCCCCATCCTGCCTCTTCAATAAATAAATGCATAAAGTGTAAAGCATGTTAAGTACAGAAGAGCGTAGTCAAGAGGAAAAGATCGACCCCCCCACACCCCAGTCCCACATTCAGGAGCAGCCAGTCAGCATTTCTCACGTTTCCACAAATCTGGTTTCCGGAAGCACATAGCACACATGCACACACCTGTGTCTCGCTGTAGTCACGTGTCAACCTTTCTCTCAGCACACACGGCTTAAAGCAACGTAGATTGCTTTGGTAGAGATCAGCCATGGTTGACTTCCTCAGTGCCCTACAGATGGGCGCTCCTGCTACTGGCACTAACACATGATGAAGGGTGCGCCGGCATCGCGGTACAGCAGGTGAAGCTGCCGCTCTGGACGCCTGCATTCCATGTTGGAGTGCCAGTTCCAGTCCTTCTCACTTGGCTTTCAATTCAACCTCCTGCTCAATGTGCCTTGGGAGGCAGCTGAAGATGACCCATATAATTGGGTCCCTGCTACCTGTGGAGGAGACAAGGATGGCGTTCCAAGCTCCTAGGGTCAGCCTGGTGTAGCCCTGGCTATTGTGAACATTTGGTGAGTGACACAGCAAACAGTAAATCTCAATCTCTCTCAATCTCTCTCTCTCTCTCTGCCACTCTCCCTTCCAAATGAATAAGTCTTTAAAATAAACACATAAGGAAACGAATAAAACACTGTGCAGAATGTCCTTATATATTTACATACAGATCATGGCGGACTCTTTAAGTCTTTAGGGCTCTGATTGCCAGGTTAGACCAGACTGTGTATAATTCCTTACATTTGATTCTATTGCCCAAGTTATCTTCCTGGACAGTGTTCGGCCTCCGGACCCACTGACTCAATGGCCAGGGTCTGGCCACCTTCTTCATTGCATCACACCAGGAGAGAGAGGCCACTTGACCATTTCCTGGTTCTGTTGGGTGGGCGGTCACACAAGCCAGGATCCTCCCTTCCTTTGGCCCACAGGGGAAGTCCTGGGCATTTGGGAAGCAAATTCCAGGGAGCAGTGTGTTCTCAGGTATCCTGGAGGAAGCCCCAGGAAGGAAGGAAACACATCAGAAGCCCAGCTGTTTTCAGTGGGGCCAGGAGGGACGTCAGTGTGACAGCAAGGCCAGAAGCTGCGACGGGCCTCTTACCAGCAGTGACGTGGCACTATTGTCCCGGCCCACATCCGTTCCCTCTCGGGCCGAGGACAGGATGGGATGTCAGGAACCGGGCCTGCTTATCTGAGGCTCGGCCTGAGTCACCGTGACCCCACACTGACTGTACTCTGAATGAAGCTTTGGGAGCCAGAGCGGAGCTGGGGCTGAACAAAGATGCATGGGGCTGTGTCCTGGTCACTGGCCGGCTGTCCTGTGACCTGCATGCAGGGAGGTGGCGAGCGTCTAAAGCTCCCAGGAACCTGGTCACTTACAGCGAAGTTGCGGCCCTGGGCGCAGGTGGACACCAAGCGCTTCACACAGGACAGGCACTGAGAGCAGCCAGTGAACATGGGGTACAGGCGCCGCCGAACTCTCTGGCCCCACACAGGCCCCGGATCTGAGGAGCTGCTTCCTTGGACATGGGTTTTTTGTTTTGATTTTTGTTATTTTTCCCCAAGATATATCTGTTTATTTGAAAGGCAGAGTTAGAGAGAGGCAGAGAGAGAGAAGTCTTCCATCCACTGGTTCATTGCCCAGGTGGCCACAACAGCCGAAGCTGAGCCAATCTGAAGCGAGCAGCCAGGAGCCTCCTCCAGGTCTCCCATGTGGGTGCAGGGGCCCAAGGACTTGGGCCACCTTCTACTGCTTTCCCAGGCCATAGCAGAGAGCTGGATCAGAAGTGGAGCAGCCAGGACTTGAACCTGCACCCATATAGGATGCTGGCACTGCAGGCGGTGGCTTTATCTGTTGTGCCACAGCACCAGCCCCTAGCCATGGGTTTTGAATGACCTCTTTCTATGGGGCCAGACAGGCAAAACGGCCCCCAAGTTCTTGCCAATGTCCCTGTCACCCCTTCCTCTGCTGTGGCAGCTTAGGCACAGTGTGGCTTGGTTCTTCACTCAGTCTTCCTTTTTCTCCTTCCTCCCCCCCAACCCTCTTTCTCCTTCCTCTCACTATTTCTAAAGGGAAATCGAGTTCCAGGGCCAGGGTCTGTCATAGGATGGAGCAAAAGAAATTCATTTATTCATCAAGTAGAGTATCTGCCAGGTGGGGAAGTGAAGCCGCAAGCTTGCAGCTGGGCCCCGCCCGCGGCCGCCTGACCAGGGTGTTGCCAGCTGTACCCTCCTCTCTGCACGCCCACTCCTGCTGTGGGGCACTGAACACGGGCTCTCACGGTTCCAGCACTTCCTCCTCACTCTCCTGCCATCTTCCCGTGTCCCTCCTCAGGCCCCACCGCTGTCTCCTGGGTCATTCTGTACCCCTGAGCCTTTGCAGAGGGGGCTGTGTTCAAGTGAGGGAGGCCGGGTGGACTGCAATCCCACGTACAAGCGTGACTGGCACTGTAACGTAAGCACGCCAGGACACAGGAAGACCAGCGGAAGAGATGGAGCAGGCAGCCAGGTGCAGGCCAGGCAGTGCCCCCACAATCACCCAGTGTGCTGTCCTGTGTCATGGCTGGGCTTTGCTCTCCTTCATGGAGCAGATATTCCAGTGTGTTTGCATTTACACACAAGTCCTGGACGTGTCAGCTTTGCCAGCCTGCTCTGCTGGGAAGGGGGACTGGTGTGAGGCAGCCAAGAACCACAGGCCCCTGTGTGTGTCTCTCCTCTGGATCTCCTCTGTGGCCTCAGGCAGCCATTGTCACCTATAAGTGGGTGACAATGGTGGCTCCAACCTTATAGTGGAATTCCATGGGGATTGAACCCAGGTCAAATGGTCTAGCCTCAGAACTCTTCATACTGTATCATGCAAACTTTCTCCCTCTCTCCAAGCAAAGAAATTGGTTCATTTTTAACAATATGGCCAAAGCCCCCTGGACAAACTTCCAGTGCAAAAACCCCTAAACACTGAATAAAATATATCTTTTATCTTTTCCCCAAAAAATTCCATTGCCAAAGTGGCTACAAAAAAACTGATAAGAGAGAAGAATATGCAGAAGCCAAAAACAAAAGGAAAGTGAAACTGTGTAACACATGTGAGTATGCACACAGCTTTGGGCTGAGGGCTTCTGCCAGCAGGCCACGGTGTGCAGCCTCTGTTGAATCCAACAGCTTGGGAGCACAGGAAACCAAGCTCCCTACTGCAGGTACGGAATCTAACACGGGGCGACTTGAAAAAGTTCATGGGAATTCACATTACCGATAAACTGCAGAAGGATTTCCAAACATTATGCACCAAAGCGAACACATCCTAACCTCACTTTCCATGGACTTTTTTTTTTTTTTTTTTTTTGGACAGGCAGAGTTAGACAGTGAGAGAGAGAGACAGAGAGAAAGGTCTTCCTTCCGTTGGTTCACCCCCCAAATGGCTGCTACGGCCGCCACGCTGCGCTGATCCGAAGCCAGGAACCAGGTGCTTCCTCCTGGTCCTCCATGCGGGTGTAGGGCCCAAGCACCTGGGCCATCCTCCACTGCCCTCCTGGGCCACAGCAGAGAGCTGGACTGGAAGAGGAGCAACCGGGACAGAATCCAGCACCCCAACCAGGACTAGAACCCGGGGTGCTGGCACTGCAGGCGGAGGATTAGCCTAGTGAATCATGGTGCCTCCATGAACTTTTTGAAACACCCCACCATATATAACGGTTTTTAAATCTTCCTGCAGATTAACGCGCGTTGGCCACCTACTCAAACCCTCTGAAGACTTTCCATTCACCTTACCATAAAATGCAGAAGTATTTACCACAGCCCCCGAGGCCTGCGCGACCTGACGCCGCCCGTGTCTGCTGTCTTGTCTGAAACAGATGTCCTGCTCAGGCAGCGAACACCAGAGTCCACCTTCCCTTGTCCTCACACACACCAAGCTTGTTCCCGCCTTGGGGCCTGCGCCCCAGCCACCATCGGTCTGAAGCGTTGCTCCTTCCAGCCCGTGCTTGTTGCCACCTCCCTGCCTCTCCCACCCTCCCTGCTGGGCCACAGCACCCGGCTTGAGCGCCTCTTGGCACGCATCGCCGCTTGGCCACCACCCACCTCCTCTAACCAGAACACACACTCCGTGGGCGCGAAGCCTCCTCTGTCCCCAGGACCTGTGAATTCTCAGTGCCCAGAACAGATCCTGCTAGTTGTTCCAAAGACATGGTTCAGCAAAGGAACAGGCAAAAGGCCCCAAGTGCTCCGAGCCCCTGCACTCCTGCTGCTCCACGAGGTCACAAGGGTGAGTGGGCAGAGAGGACCTGAGAACTGAACACAGGCTAGGACTTGCGCTCCCTGTCCCTACAGAGACTTATTCCACGTGTGACAGCATATGTACACGCATCCTTCACACAGCACCTGGCCCAAGGGCTCAGCAGCAGGAGACACTGAACAATGCACTACAGACAAAGTGAACTGGTAAACTCACTTTGGAAGAATGCTTGGAAATACCTACCTTAGTAGACTCAGTACTCAATATATCCCTGCCAATATACAAATGTGTTCAACCACAGTCATATACAGGAAGAAGAACAGCAGCAGTCTTAACACAAAAGCACTGGAAAAAGTTAAATATCAATAACAGTAGAACATGTAAATATGCTACAGTGTATCCATGCAGTGGAATATTATACAGCACAGAAAAAAGATACTACCACTACACGCATTAACACGATTCAGCTCTCTCATACACAAAGTCTATACTGTATAATTCCGCTTAAAAATAGGCCAAATTAACCTGTGGCACTAAAAGCTAAGGTGGATGGAAAGGGCAGGAATGGGGCTTCCAGAATGTGCCATCAGGGAGAGAAAAATGGCTTCTCTCCACCCTTCCAGGTTCTTTGGCTGAGTTATGAGTTACACTGACGCAAGGCAGATCAGCGAGAGAAAACCCATATTCAATTACCTGCATATGCATGGGAGCATCACAAAGCCTGAGATTTGGAGGAGGGTGAGATGACTGCAGCAGATACAGCAACCTAAGCTTCAGAAAAGACGAGGCCGGTACAGCGGGGTAAGCTTCAACCCGCAACGCCAGCACCGGTTCGAGTCCTAGCTGTTCCACTTCAGATCCAGCTTCCTGTTAACGCGCCTAGGAAAGCAACAGAAGATGGCCCAAGTGCTTGGGCTCCTGCCACCCGTGTAGGAGATCCTGACAAAGTTCCAGGTTCCTGGTTTCGGCCTGGCCCCGGCTGTTGCAGCCATTGGGGGAGTAGACCAGAGGATGGAAGATCTGTCTCTCTTTGCAACGTTCTTTTAAAAAAAAGAAAACTGAAAGGAATAGGAGCTGGGGACCTGGGCATGGGGAGTGAGGAAGGGGCAGCTCCAAGGCCTGCTGGCGGTCAGTCTGCCCCGCTATGCAGCCAGCGCCTCTTGGGCGATGACAGGCGTCTGCAGCAGTCCCCTCTTGATACAGACTCTTACTAGCATAGATTTCCTTCCTAAGGGGGGGTTCCTTCTGCAAAACTGTGGCTTCCCAGAGCTATGGCTGTGTGCAGCATCTCAGAATAACCAGATCAAAACATGCCCGAGAAGCATATTTTGGAGTTGGCACAGTCTGGGCTCTCACAGTCCTATCTGGGGGCGGTGTGTCCAAGTTTTTTCTTGATGAGGATGCTCGTTCCAAAGCTGTGTTCATTTGGTAAGAACGCGACGAGCAGGACATTTGTGCTTTGTTCACTGTCCTGGACGTGTGTGCGTTGGGTCATGTGAAATCGCTTATCTTTATTCATGAGAGGTGGTGGAGTACTGGACACATCACAGGGTTCAACTAGTACACTATACTTCCACAAAAAGATTACTTAAGGGACAGGCCTTTGGGACAGCGGTGAAGTGCTCAGGGTGTCTGGGATGCCTGCACCCTGGATCAGGGTGCCTGGGTTCAGAGTCTGGCTTTGCCATCCACCAGTTTCCTGCTAGTGTGTGTCCTGTGATATGGCAGGCGATGTCCTTGGGAGACCTGGATGGAGCTTCAGGCTCCTGGCTTCAGCCTGGTCCAGCCCCAGCCATTGAAGGCATCTGGGGAGTGAACCAGCACATGGAAGATTTCTGTCTCTCTCTCTGGCTTTCAGCTACATTTTTTAAAAAATAAAGAAATCCTGCCTGGTGGAACTGCTTGGTACATGTGTTTGCACAAAGTGAGAAAGGACTACTGCCTTCTAAGGGCTCCTTGGCAGGTGGAAAACAGGCTAAGGATGCTGGCCGTTCCTCCCTGGGCTGCACACGCCGCAGGGCCTGGGCGAGGTGCACACCTGCAGCAGGAGGCCAGAGGTGCTGGTGTCTCTGGAGTATGGGGGCAGGGGGAGCACTGACCCCAGAGTCTCCTTCCTTGGCCTCAGTGTAGCTGTTGTCCTCAGCCTCCTGCTGATGGGCAGGTGTTCTCAGAGCTCCCCAAGGGCCCACCTCCCTCCCCTGGTCTCTGCCACATCCCTCTGCTGTTTCCTCCAGGGATTTGACCAGCAGGACAGAAGTTGAAACAGCTTAAGGGAAATGGAATGAGAAGATAAACTTATTTGGGTGCATAAAAGTTTTGCAACCCATGCATGATTTTTTTCCTGATATGTGTTTTCCATGAACTTTTTGAAGATTCTCCATATACATGGATTTCAAATTGGTATTTTAAATTTTTAAAAATTTATTTGAAAGATGGAATGACATGCAGAGAGGGAGAGACAAAAACAGAGAAAGAGAGAGATTGAGAGACCCATTGATCTTCCATCCACTTGCTCACTCCTGAAATGCTGACATAGCCAGGGCTGGGCCAGGCTAATGTCCAGACCCTGAAATGCCATCCAGGTCTCTCTCCCACACGGATGGTGGGCTTGAGTGCTTGCCTCGCCCTTTGCCACCTCCCGGGACGCATTAGTATAAGGCAGAAGTACTAGGACCGGGACCAGCGCTCCAACATGGGATGCAGGAGTCCCAAGCAGCAGCGGGTCCCACTGTGTGACAATGCCCACCCATGGATGTCTAAGTGGTTTTTTTTTTTTTTTGGCACCAAAACTAAGTTATTTCTTAATTTCATTTTCTATGAATTTTTAACAATTTTATTTTCTTAGAACTGTATCTATGAACTACAGTCAATCTGTTAAAAACTAAAAAAAAAAAAAAATTTACAAATTGTTTTTACTTGAGAGGCAGAGGGAGAGTCGGAAAGCCACCGTCCACTGGTTCCCTTCTCAGATGCTCACAATGCGCTAGGCTGAAGCTCACGGCTGCGCTGGGGACTCATCCCACGCGTGGAAGGAACCCAGTGACTTGAGCCATTCCCTCTGCCTCCCAGGATCAGCACTAGCAGGAAGCTGGGACTGAGAGCCAGAGCCAGGAATTGAACCCAGGCACTCAGATTTGGGATGCAGGTGTGTTCAGCAGCATCCATCAAGAGGCCTAACACGCACGCTCTAAGCACTCTCAGTACCCTGGTATCTGAAATCTCGGATGTTTTACTTTGTATTATCCCTTCCCGTCATTAGACTAAGCATGCAGACAGTAGAGTCCTCTAACTTATTCACGGTTCTATACTCTGCATAAGGCACAGTGCCCATTACCTCGAAGACACTGAATGAATGAATGAGCAAATGAAGTGGCATGACTATGTGGTCAGGGCAGAAAAAGAAGCGCTCAGAGCCTGGCACTGTGGTGCAGCGGGTCAAGCCACTGACTGCAACCTCAGCATTCCATATGGGCGCAGGTTCAAGTCTCTACCGCTCCTCTTCTGATCCACTTCTCTGCTAATGGGCTGGGGAAAGCAGCGGAGGATGGCCCAAGTGCTTGGAAGCCTGCCACCCATGTGGGAGACCCGGAAAAAGCTTCTGGCTCCTGGCTTTGATCTGACCCAGCCCAGGCCAATGTGGCCAACTGAGGAGTGGACCAGTAGATGGAAGCTCTCTCTCTGTATCACTCTGCCTTTCAATGATTTATTTATTTATTTGAAAGGCAGAGTAACAGAGAGAGGGAGAGTCAGAAAGATCGTCCATCTGCTGGTTCACTCCCCAAATAGCTGCAATGGCAGGAGCTGAGCCGGTCCGAAGCCAGAAGCAATTTCTGGGTCTCTTTCATGGGTATAGTAAGTAGCCCGAGTACTTGGGCCATCTTGCATTGTCTTCCCAGGCACATCAGCAACAAGCTGGGATGCCGGCACTGCAGACAGCAGCTTAACCCGCTACGCCACAGCACCAGCCCCCAGATAAATCAATCTTAAAAAAAGTGGGGATGGGTGTGGTGCGGTGGGTTAAGCCACAGTTTGCTACATCAGTATCCTTTATGAGCACCAGTTCAAGTCCTGGCTACTCCACTTCCAATCCGGCTCCCTGCTAATACGTCTGGGAAAGCAGCAGATGAGGCACCCACAAGGGAGACCAGGATGGGGCTCCAGGCTCCTGGCTTCGACCTGGCCCAGCCTCTGCCAGTATGGCCATTTGGGAAGTGAATCAGTGGATGGCAGATCTATCTCTCCCTCTCTTCCTGTAACTCTAATAAGCAAACCTTTCTGGCTTTTTTTTTTTTAAGTCCCCTGAGTCAGAGCTCTCCGGCCACTGCATCATCCGACGATGCAGGTGACCCTGGAGTTTCTGGCTGCCAAGCAAGGCCTGAGGGGCTGCTCTCGGACTTTTTTTTTTTTTTTTTTTTTCATTTTGTTTTAATGTCTTCTCTCTCTGTTCACAACAGCTGCTCTGCACTGAGTGCCCACCTGGGAAACAGACAACCTGCTTGCATTGCATGTGAACTTGAACTATGCTTCATTACCAAAGCTGATACAATGCCTCACACCAGTAAGGAAACCACACTTGTACTGAGGGAGGTCTCGGACAGAGGTTCTTCTGTGCACCTTCTCACTGCTCTGTTCAGCAGGGAGAAAACCGAAGGTCCTGGGGGGAGGCCGGGGAAGAGGGGACAAGTGACCTGGCTCCGCGGGAACAAGTGGACATCTCTACAACTGCCCTGTCTCACGGAACAACCAGAGGACCGCAGCAGTGGCTTGCACTGGGCTTTGAGCTATGTCACTGGAAAAGCTTCAGGCCGCTTACAGCCTGCCGAGGAACTATGCAGCCCCTTGCTAGAAAGCTGAGAAGAATGACGCAGAATCACCACGTGCTTAAGCCCCTCTCCCACACTGACCCCAGAGATGCAACGGTGCACTCACCTCACATCACACCATCTGCCACCACGGAGGCCCAGCAAGCACCCATACTGGTCATGGTAAAACCAGCTACTTAAGCTATCCAGTCACACAACTGAAAATACAACTTTTGTCCCGCAGAGATCAGACTGCTTAAAGCAGCAATGACAGTTGTAGTGTAATTCCTTGAATATTTTATTCATAAACTTCTTTTGTACTTTAGGCTGCATTTCTCTGAGTTTTTTTTTTCTAATATCATCTTAAACATTATCACTATTTAATTTATTTGAGAGGCAGTGAGACAGAGAAAAGTTCCCATCCACACGTTCACTCCCCAAACACCCAAAAAAGTTGGGGCTGGGCTGGAGCCAGAGCCAGGAACTCAGAACTCAATGCAGGTCTCCCACCTGGGAGGCAGGAACCCATCGCTGCTCATCTCAGGGTCTGAGTTAACAGCAAGCTGGAATCGAGCCCTGGAGCCACACATTCAGACACTGCACGTTCACCCATCTTTCTGCGTTTTTGATGACCTAGATAAATAGGTTCATCTTTTTAAAAATCTGATGCATTCCTTGCGCCAGAATGGCTGGATGCAATGATTCATCATCCAGTCTTTATTTTACACTACCCAGGTGTTATTCTAAATGCTTTATGTGTCCTATCTGTACCAGCTTTAGTTCCCATATTACAGAGGGTGAAACTGAGGCACACAGGTTTTGGAGTGCTTTGTGCACAGCTACAGAGCTTGTAACGTTAGGATTAACCCCAGCAGCCTGCGATGTCTGCACTTCTTTCAAGCTTTCCAGACCCCAAAGCTGCAAATAGTTGAACATGCTGGCTGAGCCAGAAAGCTTAGGGGGGCAGTGCCAGCCCAGGGTTCTAACACAGCTCTCCCTTCTTTAAAGGATGACCTACTCTGTCTCTGTAGCAGCCCCCAAGGATCCCTCCTGCTTGCAGGCCTTCCATCGTGGGTCCAGCCAGGCTGTGTTGGAATTCTGCAGGTTTGAGCTCCCCTGGCATTTCTGCAGGGCCCTGGGCTGTGCCCCTCTCCTTTGCTCTCTGTACTTTGTATGCCTCACTGGTGTTGACTGTAACAAAATCCTTCTTGGATGAACTATTTGTTTAACCATCTCTCTCCCCTGCTTGAATATAAACAGTAGCAATTCCAGAATAGCTGTATAGGCAACCTGGGTAGAGGGACTCTGCTTCCAATACTTAGCACGGGATACAAAGTTGCGAGCTATCTGTGGAACTCAGAAATGAGGCAGCTGATGGAGGTTAAGGAGGAAAGCACCTGCGTTTCCTCTCCATGGCATCACCACTGATTGTAAGCTCCCTACTGGCAACAAGAGGTATCTTTCTTCACTGTAACCCTAACACCTGGCTCTGTGCTGGAATTGGTGGCATTAATAAATAAGATGGATGCTCAGAGTTCTGACCTGAGAGGATACTGCATTTTAAAGCAACATGATGTCTGAAAACCTACCAAGACTAGGACCGGCACCCAGTAAGGGTTCTAAGAATATTGAATATCCTTGAATGAGAATCCCTGAATTTCCTCACTCCCACTAACTCATCTGAGAGATCCTGGCAAGGCCAGGAGCTTAATAACCAAAACACAAAATCGAACCCTCTTTATTCCGGGGGCCACCATGTGGTGGGGGTGAAGGCATTCGTTTAGGGGAGACTGTCATTAGCATACACAGGAAAGCGATTTTGTTTGGATCAGCCTCTAGTAGACAAGTTACACTTGGGGAAGTCCTCGGATACCTCTAGAATGAACAGACTGAGATGAAGAAAAAGAACAACAACAACAAGAAAAAACACCTGAAAACCCAGCCCCAAGCCTCCAGCTTCTCAGTCCACAAGAATGAATGTGGTGTCTTCAACCTGCTGGGCAGCAAGCACCTGGCCTGCCCCGCCCTGTCCCTTCACCACCACCCCCAAACCCCCCTGCCTGGCCACGGGGCTGTTGATGAGGTTAAAAACACAAGTCAGATGGTGCTGCACCCCACTTAAAATCCTCAACAGGATGGCACCTCAACTGCTCACCTCAACCTTGCTCAGCAGGCTGTGGCCACCGGGCCTCTGCCAGGGCCAGCAGGCCAGCTCTTCCCCTGGGAGGGTCCTCACTCAAATTCCCTCTGCCCTAGCTCCGTCTTCTCAGACTCCTGGTCTCAACTCCCCACTGGAGCCCCAGCTGAGAGGCAGTCCCGCTGCCCCAATCTAAGCCGCATGCTTCCCACACCTCCCCCCCCCCCCCCCCCAGCACTTTGCTCTAGACAGGGCACAGTCTGTCTTCCCAAAGCACAGCCTCACAAGGGCGGGAGAGCCATCTGTCCCTCACTAGGCAATCCTCAAAGGCACGGCAGGCCTCAGCATACAACAGACCAGTGCATGAATTCCTAATGCGGTCCCCAAACCCTCCTCAGTATGGGTTTCGAGCAGGACCAGAATATGGCGCCCTCGCAGACACTGAATCATCCCGGTGTAGATGATCAGAAGCCCCTCCCAGCCCAAGACTGGGGGCTCCTCCCTCGCCCCACCCCCTCCACCAGCAGGGGTCTCCTCTTCTGCTCCTAGGGGAAAGTCGACAAAAAGACCAGGAAATGGAACTCTGCCTGTCTCTTGGCTAATTCCTTTAATAAAGACTACAGGATGGCAAACTCCCTCTCCCCACCCTCCTCTTCTGCCTTGGTTTTAAAAGGATGTATTTATTCTTTCTATTTATCCCTCTAATTGTTTGAATAAGGACCACAGTGGACACTCGGCTGCAAAAAGCTTAGCTACTTAAGTGCTTGGATGACATGCAAAACGCAGGGTTTTGGGCCTGTGATGCTGAGGGTAGGGAGCAAACCAGGAAGAACTGGGTCGAACAGACCCAGAAAACCTTCATTACAATCCACCGGCACTTCCACTGATCAGGTGCAGGCTCCTTGGCCTCAATTTCCACACCTGAGGAGTGGAAGCAGTACACTGAAGTGTATTACCGGTAAGGGGAACTCCTGAGCACCTGTAACATCCCCCCTTGTGCGGAGCTAGAGTTTTGCCCTGGCTGTAAAGGCAGGTCTTGGCCCCGAAAGGAAGACAGGGGTTCCCTGGAGAGGGCCTGCTGCCTCCCAGGAGCTGGGCACAGA
This sequence comes from Oryctolagus cuniculus, assembly GCF_964237555.1. Taxonomy (NCBI): domain Eukaryota; kingdom Metazoa; phylum Chordata; class Mammalia; order Lagomorpha; family Leporidae; genus Oryctolagus; species Oryctolagus cuniculus. The sequence goes on along the minus strand of NC_091437.1, from coordinate 29,830,422 downwards.
AATCCCAGTGCACAGAGGTGAGCTTGCCAGGTGACGGGTTATTTCAGACCAGGACTTGGTGACCTTGGGCGCAGGTCCGGGCCTGCGGGTGTGGGGAGCCCCAGCGCCAGGCCAGAGCTCTGCCCTGCGCTGGGAGCCTGCCAGGGGATTCTCTGAAGCCAGGCGCAGGCCTGTGGTGGCGTAGTTGGAAAAGGGCGGCCTCACAACCCGCGGGGGAAAGCAGACCCTGGCATGACGCACCTTGCAGGGAGCCCAGGCCCGCGACCGCGACCGCCGCGGCGCCAGAGCTACCTCTACCCGGGGCTCCCCGGAGGCTCCAGTCTCTCTGCTCCTGGGCGCCGGCTATCTGCTTGCCGGGATTCAGCCTTCTGGCTGGGGGCTGATCGTTTCTCCGGCTTGGGCTTATCCCTCCTTCTCCCCCCACCCCCTAACAGCGGAGAAGGGGTCCCTGGCCATTTCCTTGTCCTCTCCCGGCTCCAGCCCAGTTGTTTAATCTCGCGGCCTCTCCGTCAGCATCTTAGGCGCTGCCGGCTCCACCCATCCACCTGGCCGGTTATCTGCTGCTCCTGCAGCCCCCGAGGGGAAGCTGGGGCACGGGGGCGGGCGCCTAGAGCCGCACCCGGCCCCAGGCCTGCAGTGCATAGCGGCTTCTCAGGCCAGCGTCCAGTGTGGTCCCAGATAGGGACAGGGGTTGGGAGGGGACACCCAGCCAGGGCGACCGAGGGCGGGGAGAAGCCCAAGCACTGCAGACATGACGCTGGGGCGGGGGGAGCCGCGAGTCAGGCCTCCCCCGGCTGAGCGGCCAGAATCGCCCCGGGGGGTACTGGAGCCGGAAGAGGCCTCGGCCCAGCCTCCGTCCACACCCAAGAAGTGGGAGGAGGGGTGGTCTGCAGTCGCGGAAGACAGCCTCAGGAATGGACTCGGATGCACTCAGCAACCCCCACCCCGCCCTCCGCTGATACGGAGACTAGGCCTGTTCTTCATTTTTGGTCAACGAAGCTTCAAGACCCCTCCCCCGACGCCCCTAGGCGCCACCCGAGTACAGAAGGAGAAAGAGCACAGCAGGGGTCCGCCCGCCCACCCCCGCCCTGGGCTGCCGGCGGCAACCCCAGGTGTGTCCTCCCCCGCCCTGCACACAGCCCCGCATCCGGAGGCCGCAGCTCCCGCCGCCCCCCGGCGGCACGGACGGCTGCTGCCCGGGCCCGCAGTGGCGTGAAGGTGGCCTTTACCTCCTCTCGTAGGTTGGGAGGGCTGCAGCCCGCGCAGCTGAGCCAGCTGCTGCAGTCGCCACCGCCCTCCATTCATTAAAAAGAAAAAAAAAAGGCAACAACCTCCACCCCTTTGTAAAAGAACGACGGCCCCAGGAAGAGCGAGAGGCAGCCCCAGCAATCACGGGTTAAGTTCTTTTCCGGCCCCCCATTCATAAAAAAAAAGAAAAGAAAAAAAAAGGAGCGCGGCGCATGCGCGCACGGGGTCTCTTGTGCCCACCCATTCATAGAATCGCGGACGGCGCGCGTGCGCACTGGCGCTCCCTGCCCTCCCATTCATAAAAAAGCCATTTTCCCAGGCAGTGGTTGCAACATCGCCGCGGAGGCTGCGAGCGGAGCTGACAGCGCGGAGCTGGCGCTGCGGAGCGCAGGCAGCCTTGCCGGTTCCTACTGCCGGCGTCTGCGCATCCCGCGGCGGCTGACCCGCCTGGGCTCGAGGCTTCAAACAGACGGGGAGCGATGCTGGTGACTCTGCGGCTCCTCAAAGTAAGTCCTCGGCCGGGGCTGGGACCCGAAGTCGCCCCCTCCGAGCCACGACGCGGCTCCCCTCGGGCCGGGGCACACGGTGCGCTCTTTCTGGCCGAGCTTCAGCGCTGCCTCGCTCCGCCTGAGCCTCCCTCGGTCGCTGCGGTGCGCCGCAGCCCGCTGGCGCCCGCGGCCCGGCTGGAGGTGCGCGCTGCCGGGCGCCGCGGCTCCGACCCCCGGGCGCCGCCGAGCCCGGCTTCCCGGTCCTGTGTGACTCAGGAAGCCCCGAGCGTGTCCCGCGAGTTTGACTGTGGCCGGGTCTCTATCCTGCTGCCGCCGCCACCCGCCTCAGGCGCAGGAGCGCGCGGCTCTGCACTTGGACAAGAGCTGCCGCTTGGGTCCGGGGGGCGCCCTCGCCCACCCGGCGGCTCGATGCCCACGGCGCCAGCCGTGCGTGGACCTCCCCAGCCCGCCACAGCGGCCTACGCTCGACGTCGGGTTTCCTTCCCTCGTGGCTCCCCCGCGATGGTCAGCGCGGCGCCGGCCCAGACTAGGCATTCCTGCTCCCGGTGGTCGGTGAGGCCGCTCTCTGCCGTCTGACCTTTGCTCGGCTGCCGCATTTCGTGACGTGCCGTTGCCTTCCCCTTCTCCGGCCTCCGCAGGGCCCGAGGCAACTCGGCTGCCCCGTGCCTCCCTATCCTTGAGTATCGAGCTGTGCCAGGCCCCGGGCCGCGCCACGGCTGTGGTGGGGGCCGAAGGTGCGTTTACATAACGCGGGGCGTGTGGGAGCTGGAGGAAGAGATGGCGTGCGTAGGAGAGGGAAGGCTCCTTCCTTCTTGGTGGTACCAAGGTTGACATCACCGGGAAGAGAGGAGGATAGAGACGGTACGTTCTGAAAGGCCAGAGCCGCCGCCAAGGCCACGGGGGCATGGAGGGGGGTGAGGGCGGGCTTGGCCAGCCCGGGGCAGCTGGAGCTTGGCTCTGCCGCTGGGACCAGGGCTGTGCCCAGTTCCCCCTCCGTTGCAGACGATCAAAAAGCATTTAGACAGTAGCTGCTCTTGTGCAAGAGAACGGTTTCCCAATTCTCTTTGATTGGGGGCTGGGGGTTGTGGGCAGAGGAGGCGAGAGAGGCGGAAAATGGTTGCACGGCTTAAAGACGGAGGGACCGAGTGCAGAGGCTGGACGGTGGGCAGAGAGGGGAGACTCTGGCGGCTTCTTTCCCCAGCTGCTGCATGGTCAACCATATTGCCAGGCCCGGGTGAGGGCAGGAGGCCTCCTTATGGCGCAGTGAGACTGGGGAAGCCCCCAGCACAGTCAGTGCGGGAAGCAAAGGTGTGGGGTCATTGGGGCGCTGGGACCCAGTCGCAGCCCCCTCTGTCCTGCCTCCAGATGGACGGCAAGACTGTCCCCAGGTTGGGGAGAAGCCAGAGAACCTGCGGAGCGTGGGAGGCAGCGCGTGTCTGCCTGGTTAGCTGACCCAGGCGCTGATCTTTCTGACAAGCTTCTCGGGTCCAGAGCTGACAGGTAAAAGGCCCAGAGCAGTCGGGAAACGGGGGCTTATCAATCTCCTAACGAGCTCTGTCTGGCCAGGGGCCCTACTCAATATTGCGCCGGTGGATTTCACAATGTTGAGTGTTCTTGGGGATCGTCACACAAATGGAGCATAAACATCGGAAATGTCCAGCATTTTCTCCTTTCGTGCGGCTGTGGGGCAGACTGGGAGTGGCGGGGGGGGGGGGTTGCGGGGGGACGCTGCAGTTGGTCTCTCTCAAGGGTGAGAAAAAAGTTGCAGACTTGGCCAGTGTGACATTGCATTTCCTCTTCCCTTCCCTTGGGGAGGGTCCTGGCCTGCCAACGGGCTCCTTGGCTCCTTGCTGGTCCGTAGCCTAGTGCCCTGGGGCACATGCTGACCAGCTCAGCTCCTATAGCTTGTAACCTTGGAGGTGGTGCCAGGGGCATTTTGCTAGCAGATTTCTGAAATCCCAGTGGACAGCCAGGTGAGGATGACTTGAAGGCATCTGTTGGTTATCTTCCAGTTTTCAATTCTGAGTGTAGAAGTCGCCCCTTCTTTGTGGGGTGTGAACTCCCTCCTATCTGTTCCCATGACCTCTTGCAGATGATTCTCTGTGAATAGCAGCATCTTGCTGAGGCTTCAGTTTGGGCTGGGAGGGGGGTACGGGGAGGCAGGGCATGCAGACCCCGAACAGTTCCAGGCCCACGCAGGGCATGGGGTCTGCACAGTTGTCACCTTTGTCTGCATCCTTCTGAAAGCAGTCCCTACATTTCCTCAGATGGAGCTTTCTGGAATTCCACCGCCTGCCCAGTTCATTGACCCCTGGCGAACCTGATTTGCCTTGTGCAAATTAAGAGAGGATAGAAAAGCTACAAACAATTAACCCAGTGGCCTTCCAGGTTGCTCTGGGGTTTCACCCCTTGGGGCCAGTCTGTGAGGTCTTTGGAGTCCAGTTTCTGATGCTAAATGGCATCAAGTCCAGATTGGAGCCCCATGAACATTTCTTTCTCTGGCCAGCCTGGGAAGGAGTCATCCACCTTTATTTAGAGGAGTTCCGTGTTTCTTTGAAAGTCAATGTCATTTCACTTGGTTCTGAATCCAGCATGCTTGTCATCTGGCCTCCTCTGAGGCAGAAGTAACCTCTTGGGTGAGGAGGAGTCTGGCCCAAGCCTCTGGGTATGGAAACCTAGCTGAAGATAAGGGGTTTGGGATATAGGTGTGATAGGGCTTTTAACGAAGAGTGGAGAAGGTTCCATCTCCTGGCCAGCCCTACGGCTCCCTGACAAAGGAAAGCAGTGACTCATTGGAGCACTTCTGCTTTTTGCATAGAGCCAGAGGAAGAAAATGATGAACAACACCATATGGGAAGCTGTGTTGCTCCTTTTGGGCCAAGCTAAGGGCCGGGCCAAGGCAGAGCAAGCGGGTGGTGAGGCGAGCCTGCCAGGCATGGATCCCTACAGAGAGAGCACAGACCCCTGCTGTGCAGGACCAGGAGGACTGCCACGGACTGGGCTCCTTCCTTGAAGGAGGGCCTATCTTCCAACACCATGAAGTGTGCAGTGTTCTTGGCCCCAAGGCTCTGGGCCACCCTGCAGGTCAGGCCAGCTAATGAGGCTGGGGACTGCGGGGCCTGGTGTGGCCTATGGGACTCGCCTTCAGCTGTGATCACAATTGTTCTTTCCAAGGACAAGCCCCCATCTGAGGAGGAAGCGCAGGGCACTGGGAGGGAGCACAGATGTGCTGGTCTCGCGGAGGAGGGGAGGGGAGAGGAGGGGAGGGCCGGGGCAGGTGGCCACTTGCAGCAGAGTGGTTTCCTTTTCGGGTCATCTTGTCTTTTTCTGGCTGGGGGAGAAGTCATTTCCTGCCCCTGTCCCAGGAGTAAGCTGAATTCTATTATTATCAGTTCGGGTCTTGGTGGAGAACAGAGAGAGAAATAATAGGGTCTTGGTGTCTGGAGGAAGGAGCCCTCCCTTGGGGATCCAGGGTTTTTGGTGCACCCTGACCTTGACTTGGGCTGGTGCTTCCTGAACTGTGCCCGTGGCTGGCAGGCTCCTTTTTCTAGCTCCCTTTTCTGCTTCTGGGGTTCTCATGCATCAGTACGGGGATCTAAGCAGACTTGAAACAATTAAGAGGGGTGGGTAACACAGTGAGGTGAAAACTTGCAGCTGATGAAAAGAGCCCAGAGGCCAGCAAGACTGCCACCCATCTGTGTGCTGGGGATGATGGCTTGAGGAGGATGGAACTTAGAAAGGAAAAGCCAGACGGCTGATGGGACTCAGTAAGGAAAAGCCATTCTTCACTTTTGTCGTGTGAGCTGGAAAAGGGGACAGGATTCCCAGACAAATCCAGCTGCCTAAATGTTTTATGCTCCCAGTGGGGCCTTTCCTGGCAGAGCTTGCCTTCCTCTGTAGGGTACGTGGAGGAGCAAGTCCCTGGCTTCCCTCACCATCAGCCCTCCCCACGCGCACAGTGCTTTTCAAAGCACCAAGTCATCGTTGGTTTGTAGCTTCATTAACTAAAACTGGGATGCTGTCTCAGAACCCAGCAAAGGTGGTAGGTGGGCTCTTGGCCCGAGCTGTCCCTGGGTTAAACCACCTTCCCTAAAAGAACCTGCTGAGGCTGCACCTGCCCATTCTTTGGGAGTCTCTTGCCATTTTGTCATTAGGGGACCTATAGCTTCCAAAGTACTGCTGGCAGGTTTTCCCAGTGCCCTTCCCTTCCTAGGGGTAGTCTCCCAAGCGGAGAGTGTGAGTGGGTGCATCTCAGTTGCACACCCCAGCACATGCCTTTGGAGTCTTTGCAGCCAGCCTGGCCAAGGGCCAGATGCACAGCCCCCTCCCCACAGGTGTGAGGGCACTGTCAGCCTTCCCCCAACCCCTGCTCTGGGGTGTTAAGCATCCTGCTGCCCACAGACCTGGATCAGGAAGCCCCGTAGAGGAAGGGGCCTAGGGACCTTCATGTTGAGCTTGATATAGGCGGGAAGGTGCGGGGATTCTCCTCAAGCCCAGGGCTTCCTTTTACGGACAGTTTGGTAGTGAACGCCTAACAAATGAGGCTTTAAGAAAACTGCAAATGGAACCACTTAGGAAATGGGCATGTGGAACTGAGAGCTGATGGCAGGTGGGGAGGTGGAGGCTGGGGGGGGGGGTATTTGGCTGTGACACCTTTTTCCGTGGATACCCAGAAGTTAGGGGGTCTCCCAGGAATCACTGTAAGCCAGGGCAATGTGGCAGCCCAGAGCCTCCAGAGCCTCTGCTGTCTGGGTTCAAATCCTGCCCTCATCACATGCTAGTTCTGTGACCCTTTGGGCTTCCAATATTTCCTCTGCAAAATGGGTGCCGTCCTCCAAGGTGATGGTGAAGCTTAAATGAGAAGAAGTCGTTGAGGGCTTAACACAGGGCCTGGCACCTGTAATTATGCCAGTAATTACGATGCTTTATTAGGACACTGAGTCGAGAGAAAGTTCCCCACTCCTGCTAATCTGTAAGTCCGCCACCTAAAACTTGATAGAGGTGCTGCGTTGGCTAAGTTGGACTGCTGGCTTTGTTTCTGTGTCCAGAGTCTTCCAACTTGGCCATCATCCTCTTGCAAACAGCCTAAATGAGGCAAAGCCTCCTGTCTCCTATTTATATTATAAATCTCTTCCTTCCTCACAGGGGAAGCAAAAGGGTACGCAGGAAACTGCACTTAAAATCAACAGCGCAGCTCAGGCTGCAGGGTGGGTGTGTCCGGGGAGTGGCAGTTGATCTGCTAAGCCACACTGAGAGCTGGCATTTTTTTTTTTCTTTATTTTTTTTCCCCTGAGACATCATTTAGCCGTGCTGAGGGGTCTTCAGACAGGCCACTCAGGAAGCTGCTTGTCTTTGTCAGCCATGGAGGGTCCCTGCTTATGGGGAGGTGAGGCCTCAAAGCCTAGGACATTCGCGGTGCTGGGCCGTCGAGCCTGCCACGGGTTTCTGCTGAGCTGGTGGCCGGAAGGAGTCCTCCATCAGGGCTGTGATGGGGAAGATAGACTTGAGGCTGCCTGCTGGAGCCGCTGGATGCTGCCTGTCCCAAGAGAGCTGAGTCATCGTGGGCCGGGCTCCCACCCCCACCTCTGGACTCAGCCTCAGGCCCAGATGCTGCCAGCTGCCTCTGGAGCGAGGAGCCTGCCCTGCTAAGGCCGGCATCCCCAGTGCGTGCAGAGGCTGCTCCCCACTTGGCTTCCTGCTGGAATTTTTGGCCATGAATCGGGGACTCTGCCTTTTGGTTCATCTGCAAGCACTGTGGCGACTGACTTGGATAAGAAGAGTGGACATACTTTATGGATGCCCACGGTGCGGCTAGTGCCAGTCCCAGCCCTGAGACAAAAAAGCCCAATTGTATGAGGCGATGCCATCGTCAAGCTGCCCCTGGTGTTGGCAGGACACTGCCCTGGGCTTCTGGTATCAGTGAGTCCTCTTGTCTTTGGCTAGGGGTGAGTGCTGTGGCCGAGACACCCTGGTTGGTAGCAGGGCCTGAGGAGCCTTATCCAAGGCCATTTCCGGTCCTTTCCTCCGAGCAGGGTCTGCAGGGTGGGGACCTGTGTGGTCCCCATGGTCAAGTTCGGACCTGACCCCGAAGGTGATGCCCCACTATCAGAAGGGAACTCCGGGACAGCCACTGCCACTATGCAGGTTTTCTCCAGGACAGCAGAAACGAAGTGCAGAGAGAACTGCTGGCATCTTTGAAGCAGGCAGGGTGTTGGGAGTGGAGCCAACAGCTGATGCCCCGTGTGAATGGGAAATATCAGTTGACTGAGCATTGAACCTTGCCAAAAAGGCGATGCTTTCTTTGCGTTTAGTGGTATAGATGATACACAGATGCGAGCCCTGTGGATAACCCCCTTTTATCCCCTGGTTGAACTTCTCGGTTAAAACTAGCTCTTGAGTTTAGACTGGCTGCAGGCATCAGAGGAAGCACTGCTTCCCCAGCAGCTTAACTATTTCTGATCAAACCGTTGTCTCCATGTCGGGGAAGTGGTGTGCCGGCTCCACCCTGCTCTGCTCCTTCTACAGGCACTGCTAAGCGAGAGTGAGTTCGGGGGGGGGGGGGGCGCGGGCAGGTGTCCACAGCAGACTTGGCATCAGCTGTCCTAGAGGAAGCCTTTACTGAAGCCCCACCCCTAATCCATTCATAATGGCCCTTTAAAAAAAAAAAAAAAAGAAACAGCTCTTCTTCCCCTGTTGCTCCTACTCCCCTGAGGTTCTTCAGCTTGGGGTGGGATCTTCCCAGAGTCTGACAGCTCCCTTGGATTCCAGATCAGGTCCTCTTGAGCAGAGGCCATGGCCTTCTGCTGCTCTTTCTTTAAATTGATCTCCAGCCGAATTCCAAACGCAAAGGTCAGCGGGCGAGGAAATGGCACTTCTAATAGAAAACAATGTGCACTTTCTAAATTTGAACCAAGCCGTTTCCGCTCTTTGATTTAAGTGACTTCCTGGGGTTCCGTGTCAGGCACTGCAGTTGAATCTCTGGCCAGATTCCAAGTGAAAATTGCACTCCCTCAGTGAAATCAGAAACCGACCCGGGGCTGGCTCCGCTCTTCAAGTAAGTAGTGTTGAGGCCGAACATTCAGCTCAGCACTCGCACATGGGCGCTGCGAGTGCCCCTCGAGGACTTGCTGTCCAAGTTGTCAGAAGTGCACCTGCCCAGCGGTTATTAGCAGCTTGCAGGTTGCTGCTCTTACAAGCGGCAGAGGTAGTAAGGCAGTACCCGGGATGTGCAGGCATTCTTTGGGCAGTCTCAGAAGCAAAGGCAGACGGACCCCAGGGGAGCGCATCAGCACTGTCGGCTGTGTTCTCCATGCTGTCCCCAGCTTGTCAGGGCTAGGGAACTCCAAGTGGTTCTATTCAGGGATCGCGATAAAGCTGTCGAGGACTTAAGATATGCCTGGCAGTATGCTAGCTACAGGATTGTGTTCTCTGACTTAATCCTCACAAGAACCCGTTTTATAGAGGAAAAACTGATGCCTAAAATACAGAGATGAAATAACTGGTTCATAGCAACACCTCCAGGCCACAGTGACACTGCACACTTGGGTCTGGTTCCAGATCCTGTGTTGATAGCCGCCGAGCTGCACGCTCTGAGGAAGCTCCAGCTGCCCTTTAACCTCGGTTTTCTGTGACTGGTAAAGGGCGCTAGGGGGAGGGGTGGCAGATGCTCGGGAGCATTTTTTGTTAAGTGTCAGTGACCATCGCCGAGCAAGAGTTCCCCGGCGCGTACTCACTGCTGCTCCCTCAGTGTTGCTTCCACAGATGTCTAGTGGTTGGGGGGAGGCCAGCAGTCACCTAAGCTTTGGGACTTCCTGGAAATTTCACTGAGGGAACTGAGTCCCTGTTTCAGGTGGGAACCTGATTGGGCAGTGGGCGGTTCACAGGCTGTGCACTGATGCCTGGAATCCCTTCTCTCCTTTTCCCCACCCCCTCCCAGGGCCCCTAGAAGCCTGTTCTCAGCGCAGCCCAGGACCTCCGGCCCCATGGAGCCCCCGATCCCACAGAGCGTCCCCTTGACTCCCAGCTCGGTCATGGTCCAGCCCCTTCTCGACGGCCGGGTGCCCCACGGCAGGCTCCAGCACCCACTCACCATCCTCCCCATCGACCAGATGAAGGCCAGCCACGCGGAGAACGACTACATAGACAACCCCGGCCTGGCACCCCCCTCTGGCCCTAAGCGGACCCGGGGCGGGGCCCCCGAGCTGGCCCCAACGCCCGCCCGCTGCGACCAGGACGTCACCCACCACTGGATCTCCTTCAGCGGGCGCCCCAGCTCCGTCAGCAGCAGCAGCAGCACCTCCTCCGACCAGCGGCTTTTGGACCACATGGCCCCGCCACCTGTGGCCGACCAGGCCTCACCCAGGGCAGTGCGTGTCCAGCCCAAGGTGGTCCACTGCAAGCCGCTGGACCTCAAGGGCCCGGCAGCACCCCTGGAGCTGGACAAACACTTCTTGCTGTGCGAGGCGTGCGGGAAGTGCAAGTGCAAGGAGTGCGCCTCCCCCCGAACGTTGCCCTCCTGCTGGGTCTGTAACCAGGAGTGCCTGTGCTCAGCGCAGACCCTGGTCAACTACGGCACGTGCATGTGCCTGGTGCAGGGCGTCTTCTACCACTGCACCAACGAGGACGATGAGGGCTCCTGTGCCGACCACCCCTGCTCCTGCTCTCGCTCAAACTGCTGTGCCCGCTGGTCCTTCATGGGCGCCCTCTCCCTGGTGCTGCCCTGCCTGCTCTGCTACCTGCCCGCCACAGGCTGCGTGAAGCTGGTCCAGCGCGGCTACGACCGCCTGCGCCGCCCAGGTTGCCGCTGCAAGCACACGAACAGCGTCATCTGCAAGGCGGCTCCCGGGGACGCCAAGGCCAGCAGACCTGACAAGCCTTTCTGACGCTTCGGGCCCAGGCCCCAGCGCTCCTGCTTGGGAAGTTGTGTCCCTCCTGGCGGCCTCCTGAGGCTGACCTTGCGGATCTGATCTGATGCACCCAGCCCTCCTCAGTCCCCCAGAAGGAAGCAGCAGCAGCACCTTGGGGTTTCTGCAGGGTCCTGAACTTGGCATCAGACGGACGGTGGTGGGGACAGGGTGTGCTTTGGGAGGATCTTTGTCTGTTTTAGAGGATGGAGCACACATGCGGACACAGCTCCGGAAGTCGCAGCTGCCTCAATGCCGTCCCAGCGCCCTCCTTCCTGCTATTTTGGGAGGAGCTGGCTGCCTGGGAGGATTTGTTTGCTGAGGACCAGGGTACCTCGGAGGAAGATCCTAGGAGTCCTGACTTCTGTACCTTCTTCTCCTTCCCCTCCTCACTCTGTGCCCATCTGCCCCAGCGACTCGGGGAAGGCGTAGAACGCCCTAGCAAACCCTGTTGTACATACGCAGGAGCCCACAGAGAGAAGCCGGGACAGCGGGGGAGCGCCAGCCGGGTCCTCCTCTCGCCCCTGGAGCTGCCGGCTGGATCGAGGAGCTGCTGCGCCGTGCGCGTCTCCCCTCCAGCTTCACCCCTTGCTCCTGGGGACCTCGGCTCATCATGCCATCCTTTGGGTCCTACCGAGTCACAGACCTGCCTGCCTGCTGCGGGTCCCAAGTTCTCTACTCAGATCCTTACCAGAACCTTCACGGGTAGAGAAGGCCAGCGCAGCGAGTGTGAGACCAAATACCATTTTGCCAATGAGTCTGATGAGGCTGAGGTCCCTGGACCCAGTCACGATGTTTTTGTAGAATAATTGAACCCGATGCTGACTGGTGTTTTAAAAAAATAATAATAAACAACTTGCTTCCTTTTGGGCCACCCCCACGAAGGGCTGATTTCACAATCTGGGGGGCGAGCAGCCTCAAGGAACACAATCCCCCTGCCCACCAAAAAGAGGATTGGAACATCAAAGAAGAGAGGTGGCACCTCCCATTGGCACAAGTGCAGTGGAGCCAAGCTGGGTCTGGGTTTCCTCTCTCCTGATTTCTGCTGCTTGCTCTCAGCCTTTTGTGTAGAGTGATGTGTTTTATCTGTAAATAGAGAGCTGGTGAACCAGGAGTCCGTCTTAGTGTTAGGTGGCCGCGGTGGGGCAGAGGTCCTGCAGGGGCCGCGGGGGTTGAGCCCTGCTCTTGTGCACAGCCACACCACCACCGCCGCCACTGGCAGCCCCCAGAGACGTGGCAGCTCCTGGTCACGGTGCTAAAGGACTCGGGTGCAGTGTGTCCAGTGGGTACGGACTTGTTGCATGTAAAAGCTGTGGTGTGTCTGGTCCTTGACCTGGCTGTTGTGTATGGGGGGGTTGCTTTGTGTAGTATTTTGTCCCCCTTCCAAGATGAGAGGAGGTGGCCCGGCTCCGAAGAGCTACCCCAGGTAAGGTTGGATACGCATTAGGCAGAGTTGCTGTCACGTCTCCAGTACAGGAACAGAACCTGCCTCTACGAAGGAGGCAGGTGGCTGGGATGGGCGTGTCCCTAAAGCTTTCCAATGACTTCATTCTTCCCTTCTGGAGACTAGTAGTAACATCTTATGATTTCAGCTTTGTTAATTATAACCGTAGGTATTTATTGAGTGCAGGAAGGCAGGCTCAGTATTTGTTCAGCTTTATTTATGTAACACTTGCTAGCTTGTAAAAGGCGAGTATAGAATACTGTATCTGCATTCTCTGAGACTGACTGTTGGAGCTGCCCTTCCCACTGTTGGCGATGGCTGCACAGGTGATGTTGCACAATGGGAGGGGACGGGAGGAAGGAAGCAAGCACGTTCAGCCAACCACGTATGTTAACTGAAGGGGGTGGTGGCGTGCGGGGGTGGGCTCCAACCCTCTGCCCTCCAGGTCTCTGCCTTTTTCTTCCCAGAGCCCCTCCCTCAGTTGGTCTCCATGGGGAAACTGGACCCAGTGACAGGTTGCACTTTGAGCTTGGTGGTCCCCACTCGTGTTCCATGGACAACTGACATGAGTTGTGTGTGCATGCATGCAGACATGCACGCATGCCACACACTGACAGTTTCCTGGCAAGTAGCCCCCTGAACCCTTTTTGTGTACATAGATGTAAACACGGATTTTTGTGGGTTTTGGTTTGCTCTGTTGTCCTTCCCCCATGCTAGCTTGTGTGTATCCTGCCAGGTGGGTGTGGTGGAAGTTGCCCTAGGAGTCCACATGAGCCCCGCGTGCTCCTGGTCAAGGCTTGGAGGGAAGGAAGCGCCCTCGGCTCTCCCGGTTCCATTGTGTAGCAACCCTGCAGCACTGCTTTTCTCTGGCTTCTTGGCACAAACAGAAGGAAAAAGCTCGCTTGCCCTGGACTACCCCGCCCCCATTCCCAAGCCAGTCAAGGGCCAGTGAAGGACCACGTGCTCAGAAATGGTGCGCTGCTGCAGCTGCTCTGGCTGACGGCTTCCCTCACCGACGGCTGCATTGCGCCTCTTCTGCAAAAGGGCCAGCTGGTCCCTGCTCTTCTTAACCGTGGGATGGGCGCTGGTTCTGCCTGGAACAAGGCTTAGGGGACTTGCTGGGTCTGGGGCATTTATGCAGGGTCTCAGCTGCCCCCTCTGATGAGAGGGTGGGTTTGTGAAGGCCAGGCACTTCGAGGGGTCTCTGGGAGACAGAAGACCTTGAGAGGCGCACGTGGTCCTTTGACTTGTCGAGTCTGCCAAGGAAGGGCTGGCTAGATGATGATGACTGCTCCCAGGCTGGACACAGGAATGGGGTTGGTCGGGGAGCAGAAGGCCCGGTGACTGTCGCCTTGCAGCGTGCTGGCCTCCCTGGGCCGCCCCAGGGCATGTCTGGTGGGATGGGGCAGTTTCCTAGGGCATCCCGCCAGCCTGAGGCTCTTGCCTCGGGTAACCATTTTCCCGCCCTCTGCTTACTGTGACAGTCGATGACAAGTTGTGCGTTGTCTTCTCTTGCTTTCTCCCCTCGCGGTCCCACAGTCCGGTTTCATGTAAAACACAGAAGAGCTGTTGCCGGCTCCCATGCCACCACGTCCCTGCTTTGTCGCCCCTTCTCGCCCCACCACGGAAGTCACCACAGAAGGTTTCCTTTGTATAGAATATTTATTTTGAAGCTCTATTTTAATAGTATTTATTTTAGAAAGTCTACTATTGTAAGAGTTCTTCTGTTTGTGAAGAAAAAACAAGTTAAAAACTGAATGTACTGATCTAGAAAATATCTATAAATATATATTGTTAAATATACACAGGACTGCTGTTTTCTCGTGTGCTTGTGTGCTTACTTCGCTGACAGCTTCACCCAGCCAAGTCCCAGATCCAGATAGCTGCAGATTCTACCACTGGACGTGCAGAGCGGAGTGGCAGGGGAGGTTGGGCTTGGTGGGCTGGGGCAGGTGTGTCCTGCCTCTGGGGTGGCTGTGGGAGGAAAGATGCTGCCAAGTCCTTTCTGGGCTCTGTGACCAGCAGGACAAGGAAACACCCAACACTAGGAAGGGCTTGAGGTGGGGAAGTGGCACTGGATCTGTTTTCCAGAATACCATGGCTCCTCTCTTTGGGTGCCCTGGTGCCCTCCAAATAGATTTTTGTGTATGTGCATCAAGAAGCCAAACAGTCCCTCGGCAGTTGCTTGCTTTTCGCTGGATTGTTGGATACTGCACAGAACTGGGTCTTCGGGTCTCCAAGCCTTCTGTCCACTTGATGGCCTGTCTCTGTCCAGTTCCTTTACCCCCAACCTGTGCACTCCCTTTTGCAGGCCCAGCGCTTCTCAGTCCATGGAGCTGTGGGAACTTTTCCATGACCTTGAATTTGTGTGCCCATCACAATGAAAGCTGTTCTGTTGTTGACCGTGGGAACTCATGGGTGAAGATGACCAGCAGTGGTGGGGTTGGAGGGATGGCAGAGGGAGGAGAGATCAGGGCCCTGGGTCCCAGTTCTTAGTTTTTCTGGAGGTCACCACTCCCTTTGTGGAATCCAAGTGTTCCAAATGCATGCCAAGGATCCCTGGTTACTGCTCAAGGAGGCACAACAGGTATTCTTCCACGTGGGCTGGTCTGCCCTAGGATGTTTATAGGGTAGGCAAACATCAGGTTTGGATGAGGCCCATGAAAGTGCTTGGTCTGGCCTGCCCCTGCTAAGGCAACCACAGGTGCAACTCAAAGTTTAGTATGCCTATAGCAAGCTGATTGTTAAGTTGATAGTTCTGTACAGCCCGTGACTGATGTTACAGATATCCAATGGCCCTCGGCAAAAGCAAGGTTCCCCACCTCTGGGCAAAGAACGGCCATGGAGCACAGAAGGATGACTGTTTCAGTCAGGTTCTTAACAGGTATGGGCATGGGAGAAGCCTGCCCTGGGTTTTACTTTGTTTTTGGCATTTGGTAGATGAACAACAACTTATGTGGCATTTTGAGAACTACAGCCGGGACTCAAAGCTCCACGTGGGCCCCCCTCGTCTTGTGCAGCTGCCGCTGGGCCTCTTGGTTCCTGTTATGAGAAGGTTTGGGGTAATGATTGCAGTCAGCTTCCTGCCAGATCCTTTAGGCAGACAACACTGTCGGTCTCCTCGCGGGGATGCAGCAGATGAGGCTCCGAAGTTGTCACGTGCCCACCCAGTGCTCACCCAGTACACGGGATAGGATGGACGGGTGGGAGGTAAAATCAGACAAGGATTTAGCAACTCATCTGGGGAGGGGAGACGGAGCACAGAACAGAGTACACAGAAAGCGCCCCAGCGATGGGACCCACAAGTAAGAAGGAAAAGGCAGAATTTTGCTTTCTCCACACCCGGAACCACACATCCCTCAGTGCCTTCCCACAGAGCAGGGCTGGGCCGGGCCTCAGCAGCCTGCTGGACCAGCACCTTGGAATGGGCTGAACCTCCTAACTGTGGAGGAAGCAGGTGCACCCTGGCAGCCTGCTCCGTGCTGGCCGTGTGTGCCAGATGAAAGCCAAGAGGACATTTTTAAGAGCCTTGAGTTTATTCATTCATCGCGACTTTAATAAAACAATATGTCCGTGGCCTGGGGCAGGTGTAATTTTCATAATTTATGGGTCTCTGAGACAGGAAGAGAGCCGGGGGTTTACCAGGTTTCGCACGATGAATGGCATTCCGGCTGTCTACACGGTGTTCTTTGAGAACTCTAGTCTGGCAGGAGCACAGGCTTCTGGAACCCACCTGGGCCCCGGGGCCCGAGGCGCGGGGTAATCATGAAAGCATCTGGATGTGCTAAGCAGGAGATGATTGAAGAACGCGGTTCCTTCCGTCATGAGAAGACGCTTCCTACCCAGGCACCCACACCAACGCTTAACTGCTGCTCGGCTTGAGACCATCCTGTCCCTCTCCTGCCTTCTTCCTGGGGTTGGGGCCCTTTCTGCCCTGTGCCTGTTAGGGACTCAGGTAAGCCCGAGGACTGGCTTCCCCCTGTTGGGCACAGAGGGCTCTGCAGGCAAAGTGCCTGATGCCCAGGGCAGGGCAAGGGAGTGGAGCGCGAGGTGTGCTGGACTCCGTTCTCAGAGTGGCTGCAGACTGCTCCTCTGCAGCCCTCAGGGTAATGGAGGCCAAAAGGGAAGGGTGTCCCACCGTTCGCAAGGTTGGAGAGTAAGGTCGCTAGCCCAAGGCCACACAGCTGGTAAGTGACACAGCCTGACAAGAGATCTGGACCCACGGAGAGATGCTGCGTCCCGCAGAGCAGACCCAATCCAGCGGTCACCTTCCCTGCAAGGCCCTCCTGTGTTCCTGGGCCTTCGTTCCCTCTCGTGCTCCCAGAGAAGGCAGTAGGGCAGGTGGTTTGTCAGCCAAATGACATAGACTGCAACCAGGACGGAACTGGAGCCCAAGACTGACCACTGAGCCCCTCACCCCACGTACGATGTGAAGCCCATGCCAGGGAGGATCTCCCGCCTGCACAACCCTCCTGACGTTGCTGGGGGCCAGCTCCCGCCCCCCACCCCCAGCTTTCTCTGCAAACCGGCTGCCGTGGCCAGGGGCAGCGTTGATAAAAGGGCAGAGGAGCTGGAAACTGGCCCAGATCCTTCAGAAGGTCGGGTCTGGTGGCTGCACAGGTGGACAGGGAGAGAGGTGCACATAGGCTAAGGGTCTGGGCCACACCCGTGCACTTGGGGGCAAAGGCACAGTCCTCTTGAGTGGCCACCTTGAAGTAGATGGAGGGGGCGGGGCCAGGTGAAAGGGTTTGGAGACCCCCGTGTTCCAGGTGCTGCCCCTTGACCATTTCCCAGGCAGTGCTCCGCCCACCCTGGATTACTGAAACATGCTGAGGTGCTGGCATCTAATTGGGTTAGAGAACGAATGTTCAACCAGGGCACCCTGAGAAGTGACTGCCACTTGCACAGGCCACTCCTCTTAGGATGACGCGTTGGGCGAAGTCAAAGATGGTTGGGCCCAGAGCCTGAAGCTCTCCTGCCAGGGTTCCCGCCCTGCTGTCCTCGCTGTCATCCTGGAGAGCCACTGCCCCCAACAGTTGGAGGTGTAGACCGGGGCTGTGCCCTACCTGGCCCTAGAAACTCAGAATATCTGTGCAGTGGGACAGCAAAGAACAGAACTCTGCGCTCCTCTGAAGCTCCGTTTCTCTGTCTTCAGCTGGGCCATCTAGACCACGGGGGCTGCAAATCACACGTAACTCCTGGTCCGCGGTGTTTGCAAACTGTAGTTTGCATTATTTGAAAATTAAGATGTTTCCAAGCCCAGATATAAAACATCTGAAAACTACTAAAAAGGGTTCGCAGCTGGCTGGAGCCGAGAGGCGGCTGCTGTTCCACACCAGCCGGGCTCTGTGCTCTCACTCCGCACCCTCCCTGCTCCCTGTCCCAGCCCCCTGGGTGGGGTGCCGCTGGCCATCACTCATGGTGGGTATGCCCAGCCAGCTCCCCTAATTGACAGGACCGGCCTGGCTCTTGCTCTTGATGCTGACTGGTGTCAGCTCTGATTGGCCTCCTTGCATGATTTGTCCCCAAATACCATGAGGTCCAGCCCCCACCTGGGGGATCTAAGGATGCCCACCCTGCATATGTGTCACTCAGATGCAAGCAGCAGAGTGAGAATCCAGGCCCTAGAGGCCACTGCTTTGGAGCCTCAGCTTTGCACGCAGTGGCACCGAGGGCTGGCATCGAGGGAGGCATCTGTGAGCCCTGTGACGTTGCAGGGGCACATCTGTGTGTGTGTGCCTCCAGATTCTCCAGCACATGACCGCTGCTACACGTGACACCTCACCGGCCCGGCCCACCTCCCTCCATTGTGTGGCTGGCAATGGGAGACCCTGAGAGGACAGAAGTGTCTTGCCCACAGTCATACTGGGGCTTAGCCACGAGGCCTCGAGCAGGAGCCGGGATTTCCGTCTCTTTAGGAAGCTGCTGTGGGTTCGAAGCTTTCGTGAACCAATCTGTGCTGTGTCCTACAGGAAGTGCTCCCAGAACAGCATCAGCTTTCCGGATGTGTCAGTCTCTGCCCTCGTCCCGCCCTGGTCCTCCCACTGTGTCCTCCCTTCCTGTCGCTCCTGGTCAGCTCACTGCTTGTGCCTCTGCACGCCCATGTGTCCCCGGCAGAGTGTAAGCGCGGCAAGGGCAGGCGGCCTGGTGGCTGCTGTTCATGCCCTCGGGGCTTTGTGGATGTGCATGGAGCGAAACGGACAATGTCCCCACCGCGGACCCCCCAGGGCCGGGCGCTCTGTCCTCCCCAGGTCACACCCGCTGGCTTGAGCGCCCAGGGGCTCTGTCTTGAGGCAGCGGCTGGCCCGAGTGGCATTCAGCAAACACGTGTTAAATCAGCTAACTGATGCGGCCTTGAGAGAAGGCAAAGATACCCAGGCATGTCACCTTAGGCTTCATTTCCGTCCCCAAAGTAGACACGTGAGAGCCTGCTGGGTAATCACAGCGGTGTCTGTGTATCAGTGCCTGCTTCCTGCTTCCATCTGGGAGGGCTGACGGTGCAGTGCTGACCACGGGCCAGGGTGCCTGACGTAACGAGAGCCAACCCAGGGCTCTCCGTGCCGGTTCTTGGGTCCTCAGCCCCGTCCGTGCTCTTCTCACCCATTTCACAGATGGAGAAACAGAAGCTCTGAAAGCTGAAGCCCCCTGCACGGGGCTGCGCACCCTGACTGCAGGGCCACCACCACTTTCCAAGCCAGGTGTCCACCCAGGGACACTGGGCAAAGGCCTCAGCTGATGGTGGGGTGAGGCAGAAGCCGGAAGTCCCAGCTTCTATTTCTGCAGTGTCCCTTGTGGGCTGTGGTTCTCAGGACAATTGATCTGCAAAACTGAATCTCACAGATTCTCATCCCTCAGATCCTGGCACCACTTGCCTGTGACACAACACCCTGAGGAGCAAACAAAAAGGAGGCCATTGAAGGGATGTGCACCTCCAGACAGGGGCCACCGGAATCACTGCTTTAGGGCCAGTACTGAACCCTCACCACTCATCAGGCCAGGCTAAGAATTATCATTGACCAACACAGGGAAAAAGAACCAAGGTGAGACTATTTTATAAAGAGGATTTTTTTTTTTAAATAGCTTATTTATTACCATCCTGAAGTCACTAAAGAGAGGGAGAGAGAGAGAATCTGCCACCCATTGGTTCGCTCATCCAATGGCTGCAACAGCCAAGAACTAGTCAGACCAAAGCCAGCAACATGAAACTCCTGGGTCTCCCACATGGGTGGCAGGGGCCCAAGCACTTGGGCCACCTTCCGCTGCTTTCCCAGGTGCATTTCAGGAGCTGGATTGGAAGAGGAGCAGCTAGTGGACCAGCTGGGCTGGTGCCCCCTGTGCTGGCTTCCCACATGGGCACCAGTTCATCTCTGCCCTCGCCCCAGGCTGTTCTGCAGCATCTTCCATGGCTCTCCAGATGCGCCCTCCTTTTCAATCATCTCAGAGTTAGGACAGAACCCCAGATGGCATGGGAGGAAGGTAACAAAGAAAATGAACATGGCCGGCGCCATGGCTCACTAGGCTAATCCTCCGCTTGCAGCACCAGCACCCCAGGTTCTAGTCCCAGTTGGAGCACCAGATTCTGTCCCGGTTGCTCCTCTTCCAGTCCAGCTCTCTGCTGTGGCCTGGGAGTGCAGTGGAGGATGGCCCAGGTCCTTGGGCCCTGCACCCGCATGGGAGACCAGGAGGAAGTACCTGGCTCCTGGCTTCGGATCAGTGCGGTGCACCGGCCGCAGCGGCCATTTGGGGGATGAACCAACGGAAAAGGAAGACCTTTCTCCCTCAGAAAAAAAAAATGAAAATGAACAGGACGCCCCTAAGACTTACGCTTTTCAACATCATAGCACCGAGGAGACCAGCAGCTCCAAGTCTGCACAATCTAGAGTATTCCACAGTGACCTTCACATATTTTCCAATTCTTCCCTGTCACTGCCCTTCTTAAACCCCACCCACAGTTTCTTGGTTCCAAAGGACAGACCCTGGAAAGGGGAAGAAAGCCCCTTTCCAGTGGAGGTGGCTGGCAGGTGCACCTGCAGCGAGAGATTCAATATTCAGTGACATTATCCTGTGGCCCGTGAGAACATGTAACGTGAAGGGCACCTCACCTCTTCCCCACTCATAAGCTGAGTGTCGTCGTGAGGAAACAGCACACAGACCCAGAGGGAGACACAGTCTACAGCACAGTGTCACCACCCTGGAAGGCGAGGGGAACTGAGAGACCGCCGGCACTGGAGGTGATGGGCGAGTGCAGCACGGTACCCGGGACTAAGTCCTGGGAACAGAGCGTGGGGGCCATTGGCAGAATAAATCTAGACAGTTGTGCCAGTGGGAGTTTCTTATCTTGATAAATGAACCGTAGTTCTGCACATCAGCGTTAGGGGAAGCTGGATAAAGAAGACTATAGGGGAATTCTGTCCATCTTTGCATTTCTTCTGTAAATCTATTATTCCTCCAAAGAGGGCTTTTTATTTAAAAAAAAAAAAAAAAAAAAAAAAAAACTTCAGTTTTCCCCATCAAATTTAGAATGAAAGCCAGACCCCTCAGCAAAGTTCACAAGAGCCTGCCTAGTCCGGCCTGAGGGCCACTGCCATGTTCCCCTGGCACGCCATTCTTCTGTTTGTCTCCTTCAAGGTCAGTTCATTCCCTGCTTTATCTGCAGGTTCTAGACACTGACTGGGATGTGCATTGTCAATACCAAGAGGGACTTTTTGATGTCTTTGTAATGAACCAACCATTGCTTCCAAATGTTTGCTGTCAGAGCGACTGTGGCAGTCACCAGAGTTCACCCCTTTGCCCTGCAAACTGGAAGAATGAGGCTTTTCCCTGCTCCAGTGACAAACCCCAGTCCGGCCAGCCGCACCACGCAGGGGTGGGTACGTGCAGGGTATGTGACTCAGAGCTGGCTAGAGACGTGCGGAAAGGAAGCAAGACGGGAGCACTATTGTCATGCCTTCTTGTGACTCTTGGAGCTGCAGCCTGTGTGGTCCCAAGGGTTCCTAGGGGATAAAGGCTAGAACCTTGGATGGCAGAGAGAAAGGAGGGAAGCAACTGGGGGCCTTTTGACATCACTGACCTGCCTCAAGTGTAAGGCCGCCACAAAACACACCCAACACCAGAGTAAGGGAAAGAATTTACTGGAGAAAACTCAACAGACCAGAGGGAAGGGGTAAAGAAGGAGGAAGAGAAAGAGAGAGAGCATGTGTCCGAAATGGGTTCTAATATCCCTTTTCCAGGGGGTGGGTAGGGAAGTGGGAGTAGCAAATCCCATTAGGATGGGGGTGAGGCTAATACCAGTGGTTGGGCCATGTGACCACCTGGCTTCCAGTTTTAAACTTGTTTTTTCTTCACAAACAGAAGAACTCTTACAATAGGGGCTAGAGCCTAGGATGGTGTCAGGGTGTAGATCATGCCATAGATAAGACTGTGCCATTTTACTAACATCAAGGACCAATCCTGGAGTCACTGTACTTGAGACTTCTTGGATATGAGAATCAATTCTCTAATTTAAACCAGTTTAAGGTGGAAATATTTTTTTTTGACAGGCAGAGTTAGACAGTGAGAGACAGAGAGAAAGGTCTTCCTTCCGTTGGTTCACCTCCCAAATGGCTACTACGGCCAGCGCTGTGCCGACCGAAGCCAGGAGCCAGGTGCTTCCTCCTGGTCTCCCATATGGGTGCAGGGCCCAAGCACTTGGGCCATCCTCCACTGCACTCCCGGGCCACAGCAGAGAGCTGGCCTGGAAGAGGAGCAACTGGGACAGAATCCAGCGCCCCAACCGGTACTAGAATCTGGGGTGCCGGTGCTGCAGGCAGAGGATTAGCCTAATGAGCCGTGGCACTGGCCGGAAAATTCTTTTTTTAAAAAGATTTGTTTAGGGGCTGGCACTGTGGCACAGCAGGTAAAGCTGCCACCTGTGGTGACGGAATCCCAAATGGGTGCCAGTTCGAGTCCCAGCTGCTCCAGTTCTGATCTAGCTCCCTGCTAATGTGCCTGGAAAAGCACACACAGAAGAAGAGAGAGAAAGAGAGAGAAGTCATCCATGCGTTGGTTTACTCAACAGCCAGGCCTGGGCCAGGTGGAAGCCAAGAGCTGGGAACTCTATGTAGGTCTTCCCGTGGGTAGCAGGGGCTCAAAAACTTGGGCCGACTTCCTCTACCGTCCCAGACACATTAGCAGAGAGCTGCATCAGAAGCAGAGCAGCAGAGACTAAAACCAGCACTCCGATCTGGGATGGCAGTGTCTCGTGCTGTGACTTAACCTTTGTACCACAATCGCACCCCCTGAGCTGGGAAGTTCTTAGGACTTGCAGGAAAAGGCATCCGATAACCGACAGGGCTGCTTGGTGAATTTTCCTCGTCCTTACAGGGCTGCTGCTTAGAAACATCATAGGGTTGGGAAGGGCCTGAAAAGTTACCTGATCTCATCAGACTGCTTGTATTAAACATGCACAGCTTTTTAACAAAATATATTTTACTTATTTGAAAGGTAGAGTTACAGAGACAGACAGGGAGAAAAAGAAAAAGAGAGAGAGGTCTTCCATCCATCGGTTCACTCCGCAA
The DNA here is from genome assembly GCF_964237555.1 of Oryctolagus cuniculus. Lineage (NCBI taxonomy): Eukaryota > Metazoa > Chordata > Mammalia > Lagomorpha > Leporidae > Oryctolagus > Oryctolagus cuniculus. The sequence goes on along the minus strand of NC_091437.1, from coordinate 29,807,762 downwards.
ATAGCCGCAATGGCCCCGGGCTCGGCCAGGCCAAAGCCAGGAAAGAGCCAGGAGCTGCATCTGGGTCTCCCACCTGGGTACAGGGGCCATAGTACTTAGACCATCTTCACCTGCCTTCCCAGGCAATTAACAGGGAGCTGGATCAGAAGTGGAGCAGCTGGGACTTGAGCCAGCGGCCATAGGGATGCTGGTGTTGCAGGTGGCAGCCTTACCCGCTATGCCACAGCGCCGGCGGTCACCTCTGTCAGTTTCCTGCAGGAAGAAGGTCACCTGAACTCTAAGCTCAACTCTGAGAGTACAGGAAGGCACTGTGTCCAGCGCTTTCTGAGACTTCCTTAGTGCTGGCGTCACCACGTCCCGTCTTCGCTGATGGCTTGAGGCAAGTGAAGCCGTGCACAGTTGCGTGCAGCTGGCAGACAGCTGGCCACCAACCCACCCACTGGTGCGGCCACTCCCAGCCCTGGGCAGCAGCAGCGGAGTGGGAGAGTCTGGGTTTTCAGAGTGGGTCGGTCTTACTAGTCTATTTTACAACCCCGTTATCTTCAACAGGGAACAGGATGGGGACCCAGAGGTCCTGCTCCAAATACCTTCCCAAGTAGATCACACAATGTCTTTAAAATCAAAATCGGGGTTTCCTTAATTCCAGGAAGAAGAGGGGAAGTGAGATCTGAAACAGGTCCCAGATTAGAAACAGCCCCCACCCCCACCCTGAGCTAAGCTACACAGCCCAACAAGTCTTTCTCTGCGGACTTTCAGGCTGGAGCCCTGCCAACAATGCGAGCAAGAATTTGGCCCATTGTTACTTTAAATATCCTGTGTCGCAGGCCATCTAGGAATGTCTAAGTATGGGAATTTTCCTTGTGAGGTCTGGGATGTGGATATAAATAACTCACTTGTTGCATTCTGGCCCCGCCCTGCCTCTCTTGGCTTCAGTGGCCACAGTAAGCCCTGCCTGATCATAGCGGCCACCAGCCGGCTGCACGGCGAGGATGCGAGGCGTGCTTTCCCCTGCTCTTCAACTGTCCCTCCTGTCACATGCCAGGTGACCAAGGCAGTAGCCATGTCCGAGTCCGCTCCAAATTTCTCTTGAAAATTTAACCTGGTGGGCCAGTATTGTGGTGCCAGTATCCTGCATCAGAGTGGTAGTTCGAATCCTGGCTGCCCCACTTGCAACTCAGCTCTCTGCTAACGCTCCTGGGAAAGCAACAGAAGATGGCCCACATGCTTGAACCCCTAGACTCCTGTGGGAGACTGGGATGGAGTTTCTGGCTTCTGCCTTTGGCCACCCCAGTTGGGGCTATTGCAGCCATTTGGGGAGTGAACCAGTGGATGGAAGATCTCTCCGTTTCTGTATCTCCCTCTCTTATCACTCTGCCTTTCAAATAAATAACATCATTTAAAAAAAAAAAAAAAGAAAACAAAACAAAACAAAACTTAAGTCTAGGGATCACGGTTTAGGTTGACTCATTCTGGCCTGTCTAGCCCTCACATCAGGGCTGAGAGCTTGGGTTTCTATTGCACTGAACGGAGAGAGCTTTGTTCCTGTCCTTACCACCCTGTCCCCACACAGGCTCTGCCGGCCTCAGCCTTCCGTCCCTGATGACCTGGTGCAGGCTGTTGGTGTATGGTCCTTGTCTTCAACTACTTTCTCTAGCCTTGAGACAGCCAATAAAGCAAATGGCCTGCAGGCAGCGCCTGAGTTGAGACTGAGACACTCCTGGCTTTTCTCACAGGCAGGGCTCAAGGGGGCAGAGTGTGCTGGAGGGGTGCCATGACCCCACATTTCTCTAATGCACCTGGGAAAGCAGCAGAAGATGACCCAAGTCCCTGGGGCCTGCCCTGCACCTATGTGGGAGACCAAGAAGAAGCTCTTGGCTCAGGCTTTGGACTAGCCCTGCTTTGGCCATTGTGGCCACTTGGGGAGCGGATGGAAGACCTCTCTCTTTCTCTCTTTTTCTCTTAAGTCTTTCAAATAAACACATAAAAGTTTTAAGCTGATAATTTTGTATGGTCCACAAATGATGTGATAAATACTCAAGTGGCCCTTAGCAGAAAAAAGTGTCCCCACCCCTGTAGACAAAGCAGAGATTCAGATGAGCAGCTAAGGTGGTGGCCACTACTGCATGTTCTCAGGCTCTGCTGCCTACACCAGGTCGGCCAGCAACAGCTTAGGGCCTGGAGTGTGCCCAGCGAGCCTGGGCTCAGGACTGTTCCTGCAGCAGGACCAGCAGAGAGGACGCCTCGGCTCCACAGTGAAGGGAGCAGACAGGAGCCCTGCGACCAACTGATGTTCACAGTGAAAAATGCTGCAGGGAGATTAAGTCAGGCAGCAGGGTAGGGGGTGACACCGGCAGCTAAAACCAAGGAGAACTGGGAGGTTGGGATAAAGCAACGGTCTTCCCCGTCGGGCCTTTCAGGAGCTGATCCTTGAATGACACACGCATGCGTGTCCACACTGTGTAGGCTGCAGGCACACACTCCTGCATGCACACAAACCATAAAAGGAAGGCCAAGCAAAATCTGCAGCGACTGCTCAGACCAAACATGACAGGGGTGAGCGGGCCAGGAACCCAAGATCCCGGCACAACGCAGAGCTGAGCAGGAAGGGGAGACAGACAAATGGCCCAGATAGAGATCTCGGCGGCTGTTTTCCTTCCTCACGATAGCACCTCAGCTCACTTGGAGTCCCCAGGCCTCCCAGGGCGGCAGGGAGAAACTTCACACTTCCCAGCCCTGCAGGCCCCAACCCCTCCTGCACCTTCCCCAGGGGCCACCAGGACACCAGTCTCCTTACAAAGCCATGCCTGGGGGTGCGGGGTCAAGGGGAGCCCAGGAGGAGTTCAAGGCGGGGAAGCTTCCCCTTGACCTGCAGTCCAAGCTGAGTCACAGCCACTCTTCAGGTCAAAGCTGCGTAAACAAAGTTGGAGGTGTGGACAGAAAGTGAGAAGGTCGCACTGCTGTGGGCCCCCCTCCCCAACTCCAGCTGGGTGGGGTGTGACAAGCACTTTCTGATCTTTTTAACTGCAGAAGACACCCCCAGCTGCAGTAAGAATGTGGAAGGGACGGGTCTAGAAAATACAGCAGCAGGTCCCATACCATCAGGAAACGGGTATTTTTTACCTGTTTTAAATAAGCTGAAGAATGGGTACCGGTTCAAGTCCTGGCTGGTCTACTTCCGATCCAGCTCTCTGCTGGTGGCCTGGGAAAACAGCAGAAGATGGCCCAGGTGCTTGGGTCCCTGCACCCAGGTGGGAGACCTGGAGGAAGCTTCTGGCTCCTGGCTTTGCAGCCATTTTGGGAGCGTGAACAAGTAGATGAAAGTTCTCTCTCTTTCTGTCTTTCTCTCCCTAAGTCTGCCTTTCAAATAAATAAATATTTAAAATAAATACAGATACATAAGCTGAAGACTCGACTTTCTCCCCAACACTGTTCTGAATCCTCCGGCTCTCCTGCTTCTGACAGAGACTGAATTTACCAAGTAGCTCAGGCCCGAAGTCCCGGGCTCTTCCTTGGCCTCTCTGTTTGCTGCCCTGTATCTGATCAGCAGCAACGTCACTGTGAAAATCAAAGGTGTGCATTCAAACACACGCAGAGCACTGTCTGTGCACAGCACTGCCAACCCTATCAGCTTCAGCAGTGCCTCCGTTCTCAGCATCTCCGCCTCTCCCGCTGGCGCCGAGCCACCGCCCCTGTTCCCGTCACCTGGGTTATTCCTCATGGTCTCCCTGTGGCCTCCTGAGTCAGTTCTCAGCACAGCAGCTGGAGACAACCTACTGAGCGCCTTCGCCAGCTGGCTGGCTTTGGACGGGCCACACCCCCCTCTGCACAGGGCACAGAGGGACAGTCCTTCATGCGTGCACCAGCCAAGACCCCTTCTCTTCAACCTTCCCCCCCCCCAGCCTATGCTGTATTTCCACACTCCCTGCACATGGACGTTTTTGTTTTGTGTCCTGCGTGGGGCACTGGGCATGGCAGGCACTTAATAAAAGCGTGTTGGATAAACAAATGCACAAGTGAATGAACGAATTCACTGTGCACCTGACTTTCAGCATGCATGTTTCAGTCCTCACTGTCATTATCTCGATCACGTGTGGCTTTCAGTTGAAAGACAAAGGAAAGCAGGTCAAGCTCTGAGCCTTCCACCTGTGGTTCCCTCTGCCTGCTCCTGTCTGGCCTTACTGCCTACTTGACCTTCCAAGTTCGAATCAAACGCCTTTTCTCCATGTAGGCTCTCCTGCCCAGGGCTGGTCCAGGTGCCTCTCTGGCTTCTCAGGCCTCCCCCCACCCCCAACAGCAAGGCGGCTACCTCACCATTTGTTGCCACTTTACAGATAAGGCAACTGAGGCTTTCAGAGCTTAGGCGGACTGCCACCCAGAGAGTAGGTGGTGAAGCCAGCACTCCAAAGGCAAGGCAGGCAGGAAGGAACGAAACAAATCAACTTGACCTTCCTATTGGCTCAGCCAGCCCAGGGCTCAGGAGGATTAGTGTACACTTGTGTGTGAAAGGGCAGGAGCAGCTAATCAGCTTGCAAATCTCCCATCCAATCCCTAACCTCCCTCCCCTCCAGCAGCCAGAACACAATGGCAGCTAATCGCTTCCTGCTGCCCCGATGCTATCTCTTTGGGGTGGGGGGTACAACCTCCCCTTCCTCCGGAGAAAGGTCAGCCCTCAACTCTGGGTGAGGCCGGAGGAGGACTCCTTGCACCTCCTCTTCCCTCCACAACAAACGCCAGCACAGGGATGTCTGCGCCAGGCCCCCAGAAGCACAGCGAGCTGCAGCCTGGATCCTTTTTTTTTTTTTTTTTTTTTTTTGACAGGCAGAGTGGACAGTGAGAGAGAGACAGAGAGAAAGGTCTTCCTTTTGCCATTGGTTCACCCTCCAATGGCCGCCGCGGCCGGCGCGCTGCGGCCAGCGCACCACGCTGATCCGATGGCAGGAACCAGGTGCTTCTCCTGGTCTCTCATGGGGTGCAGGGCCCAAGCACCTGGGCCATCCTCCACTGCCTTCCCGGGCCACAGCAGAGAGCTGGACTGGAAGAGGGGCAACCGGGACAGAATCCGGTGCCCCGACTGGGACTAGAACCCGGTGTGATGGCACTGCAGGCGGAGGATTAGCCTAGTGAGCCGCAGCGCCGGCCTGGATCCTGACTTTCAAAACCAGGCGGCAGCGGCGGAGGGGAGCTCCATCTGTGAACGCCACGGCGGGGGAAGTTTCCACTTGCCCTGAGTTACAACCCCCGTCAGTGGCTGTGGCGACACAGCCAAGGGCTGCCAGCACCGAGGCTCGAAACAGTCTCCAGAGCCCGGGCCAGTCTTTCAGAAGTGGTCCAGCAGGCCCAGAGCTCAAAGGGTGTCTGAAAAGCTCCCCTGGCTAAGCAGCTCAACACAGAACATTCGGGGTTCTCCAAAGAGCAGGGGCTGTGGGGACAGCCTCAGCATCAAGTCCCAGCACTGCCACTCACTCAGGAATCCTCCGATGTCACCTGTCCCTTCTGTGCCTTTTCCTCATCTGTAAAGTGGGGATCCCAATTCTCACATGCCACGTGCCGTAATTTTTGGGGTCAGGAGGAACGATGGCTATGAAATCCCGGGGACAGAGGACAGAGTGGGCAGGGCCGTCACGTTAGAGCCCTGTCCTCAGAGAGACCCCTTTGCTAATGCAAACACACTCCAGCATCGTTGTCATCCAGGTCACATGGCCGTGACCTTCCTGCTGGTTATAGTTCACTGTCCCAGCAAAAGCTTGTGTCAAACCGTTTCAAACACGCCCCCTGGGCACTGAGCACGGGGCTCAAGCCTGCTCTTCAATGACTAATTCCTCCAGTAGATATTCCGTAGGCACCAACTCAGTGGCATGCCCGGGAGCTGAGATGAATCGGCCAGACCTGGGGCGTGCCCTCCGGACGCCTGGTGCCTGGCTGGGCAGAGAGGGGCATACACGGGGCAAAAGGAACCCCACAGATACAGTGTGTGAAATGAGCATGCCGAAATGAAGCCCAGGAAGCACAGCGGGCACCTGGGCTGCCCCAGAAGGCGAAGTGTGTGGAGCACCAGCCTCTGGGAGGGACCCCCCCACCCCGGCCCCTCAACAGGTACAGTGGCCGAATGTCTCAGCGCTGTCCTGTCCCCGACTCCCAAGCTGGCCTCCTTGCCACACTGGGTCACAGGGAGTTAACACCAGGACATCCCCTTTCCCCTAAGGATTTCAGACTGCCAGGTTCAGGATCAGACCGTAGATGAACCGAGTGCTATAACAACACAGTCAGTCTTGGGTTTTTGGGCAGAGCAAATGACAAGATAGAAGTTGAACTTGAGAAAGGGAACAAGGTAACAATCATGGAAATTTCAGTGGGCTGGCATTGTGGCACAGTGGGTTGAGCTGCCACCTGTGACACAAGCATTCCACATGGGCACTGGTTTGAGTGCCAGCTGCTTTGCTTCCGATCCAGCTCCCTGCTATTAGCACCTGGGAAAACAACAGAAGATGGCCCAAATACCAGGGCCCCTGCCACCCACATGGAAGACACAGATGGATTGCTAGACTCCCAGCTTTGGCCTGGTCCAGCCTCAGCCACTGCTGCCATACGGGGAGTGAACCAGCAGACGGAGATCCATCTTTCTCTTTCTGTCTCTCCCCTTTTCTCTACAATCCTGCCTTTTCAACACATAAATTTTTTTTAGAAAAAATAATATCAGCTATTGTTGCTGAGTCCTGTGCTAATACCAATGCTAATTTTGAATTAATTTTTATTTATTTGAAGGGTAGAATAACAGAGAGATTTTCCATCTGTTGGTTCACCCCCCAAATGCCTGCAGCAGGGCTGGGCCAGGTTGACGCCAGGAGCCCTGAACTCCATCCTGGTCTGCCATGTGGAGTGGCAGGGACCCCAGCACTCGAGCCATCACCCGCTGCCCCCCTGGGTGCACTTATGCAGGAGGCTGGAGCGCGGGGGAAGCCAGGACTCAGACCTAGCACATCTCCAACGACCTCAACTGCTGTGCCCACTGCCCACCCGCACATGACTGCTACCTGCTTCGCTGCAGACAGCAGAATCGGAGCAGCTGAGACAGTGGCCCCGGAGTCCCAGGGCTGGAAGGAGGGCTTTGAAATCACAGCCCCAGCTCCGGGACACAGCCTTGCCCGTGTGGGAGGGGTAATGATGTAGTAGAAAGGCCATGGGGAAGGAGGGAGGCTGATGAGTAACGCAATGGCACAAAGGGTCTGTGCCTGGCCTCCCCCCACCCCGCCCCAAGCCCTGGTTCAGGTCAGCACCATGGTCGCAGGACAGGCTTTGCTGGGTCCCTGCAGCCTGCAGGGAGCTGAACTGCTCTTTCCTGACCTCCCACTGCCCTTTGAGCCCCTGCAGCCAGGACCAAGATCTGGATCTGTCACCCGCCGGGCTGCACAACCCAGGCTGGTCCCTGCACCTCTGTTTCCCATCTGCCATAGGGTGTCCCATGACCTCCCTCCCCAGAGCCCTACAAGAACTAAAGTAGAGGCCGGCGCTCTGTTGCCTGCGACGCTGGCATCCCACAGGGTCGCCGGATCAAGACCCAGCTGCTTCACCTCCAATCCAGCTCCCTGCTAGCGCACCCCGGAAAAGCAGCTGAAGACAGCCCAAGTGCTTAGGTCCCTACATCCATGTGGGAGACTCAGAAGCAGCCCTGAGCTCCCAGCCCCAGCTGTGTGGCCATTTGGGGAGTGAACCAGCAGATGGAAGCTCTCTCTCTGTCTTTCCTTTGCTCTGTAACTCTGCTTTTCAAATAAATTAAAAATAAATCTTAAAAAAAAAAAAAAACTAAAGTAGAAGCCACAGGAGAATGCACATGTTCTAAAAACGACCGAGTGCTGTTTCCGTGTGCTGAGTGACTTCTCGTGAATTTTGTCACTGAGTTACGAACCAAGTGACTCCCCAGTGGACCTCTCTGCTAGAGGCAGAGATGCTGGGGCATCTTGCTTGGGAGAGGCTCTGGAAGCCCCAAGGGCCAGCCACGGCCAAGGAGCCAGGCTGCAGGCCGCGTCCTGAGTCTGGGGTGGCCTCTGGTTTCCCAGGCAGCTGCAGACCCACAATTTGCCTCCTTCCTTGTAGGATTAGGCAGCCAAGGGGTCATAAAATGCGAAGAGGAAGTGGGAGCATCCCGCAATTGTAGGAACCCAGGATCCAAGGGGAGGAACCTAACTGTCTGTGGGTCTGTCAGCCGGGGAAGTGGGCCATAAATCGCTGCTTTAAGGGCTGCTGAAAGGATGCCAGCTATTGACCAAAGCCCCTTTGGCTTTTGAACTCTGTAAAGAGGCAACAGCCTTCTCCAGGGTAATTGGGGCTTGGGCCCAAGGGCTCAGACAAACAAAGCTCAGTTGGGGGAGTGTTTGCTGGGAAGGCAGGAGCCACTGGTGGACAGTCCTACTGTTAGCTCCCCAGAGGTTAACGCTGCCTAAGAACTGTCTGCAAGGGGGGCAAGTACGTTCCTCCAGGCTTACATCTATGCCTCCGGTCCTCTCTGATGCCTTCTGAAATGTCGCCTCCTCTGAGAAGCCTTCCCTGGTCATCTCGGCACCTTGAACCCACACTGCTCTCATTTTCTCAAAGGAAATTTTAGCCCTACCAGAGCAGGGCTACATGGACCAGGGTGTCCACCACACCCTAAGCACCGGCCCTCTGCTTGGCACCTTTGTTGTGTTTCTAAATAAATAAATGCAAGAACAGTGCCAGAGGGGACCTTGTCTCTGGGTGGGTGGGTGGGGCTGGAATGTGGAGGGCTTCAGCGACAAGGTGACTTGAAGCCTGGAGTAAGACAAGAGGGCACACTGCAGGAGGCTGGCGCTGTGGTGCAGTGGGTTAGACCGCTGCTTGTGACACTGAGATCCAATATCAGAGTGCCAGTTCGAGTCCTGGCTGCTCCACTTCCAATCCAGATCCCTGCAGATGTGCCTAGGGAGTCAGCAGAAGGTGGTTCAAGTGCTTGGACGCAGTTCCCACATCCTGCCTTTGGTCCGGCTCAGACCTGGCTGTCAGAGCTATCTGCGAAGTGAACCAGTGGATGGCAGAGAGCTCTCCCCTGTCCCTCATCACTCTGGTCCCTTCAAATAATAAAACTTTCAATAAATAATTCAATAATAAAACTTTCAAATAATAAATACATATCTATACAAGAGTGCAGGCTGCAGGAGGGCAGCCAGGGAGCCCTGTCCAGGTCCAGCTGGGGTTGGGGGGACACAATCGTGATGTGGCTGGAGTACAGGTGGCAGGGAAGAGCCATCAAGGGTGCTTGCAGGCAACTTACAAAAGGCCCTGAAAGCTGAACTGCAAATGACTTTGAATGGTAAAAACATTTTGCCAGGAGTTATGGGGAGGGCAGGAGGGGTGACAAAGTGGAGTGAGGATTTTTTTAAGGCAATGAAACTATTCTACCATATGAGACTAAAAAGGTGGATTGAAATTGTTCCTTTTGTTTTTTTAAAACTTACTCATTTGTTTGAAAGAGTCAAAGAAAAACAGAGATCTTCCAGCCCTGTGACTTCCCCAAAATTCCTGCAACGCCAGGGACTAAGTCAGGCCAAAGGCAGGAGCCTGGAACTCCATCTAGGTCTCCCATGTGGGTGGGGGGACCTATGTCCTTGAGGTTTCACCTGCTGCTTCCCAGGGCGAGCATCAGCAGGAGCTGGACTCAACCTGGCACTCTGAAATGCAATGTTGATGACCCAAAGTCCTAACCCTATGCTAAATCCTCACTTCTGGATGCAAGTTGTCAGACATCTGTCAGACTCAAACCATGCACCTCACAAAGAACGAGTCCTAATATAACCTGTGGACTTAGGTTCCTAACCGCGCATGCACACTGGCTCATCAGCTGTAGCCTGCCTATCCCTGATCAAGATGCTAACAGGAGGATGGCGCCACAGCTCACTAGGCTAATCCTTTACCTGCGGCGCCGGCACACTGGGTTCTAGTCCCGGCTGGGGCGCTGGATTCGGTCCCGGTTGCCCCTCTTCCAGGCCAGCTCTCTGCTCTGGCCAGGGAGTGCAGTGGAGGATGGCCCAAGTGCTTGGAGCCTGTACCCGCATGGGAGACCAGGAGAAGCACCTGGCTCCTGGCTTCGGATCAGTGCGGTGCGCCAGCCGCAGCGGCCATTGAGGAGTGAACCAATGGCAAAGGAAGACCTTTCTCTCTGTCTGTCTCTCTCACTTTCCACTCTGCCTGTCAAAAAAAAAAAAAAAAAAAAAGATGCGAACAGGGACAGGTGGTGAGCCTGGAGGAGGGATGTGGGGACTCTACTTTCTGCTCATCTTTCTGTAAACCTCAAACTTCTCCAAAAACTGAAGTGTAATGCTTACGACACAAAACCAAAAACTGTCCTCCACAAGATACTGATTGAAAAGTCACCGTAGAGGGGCTGGCGTTGTGGCATAGTGGTTAAAGAGCCCCTGTGATGCCAGCATCCCATATGGGTACCTATTTGAGTCCTGGCTGCTCCACTTCTTTTTTTGTTTGTTTTTAAGATTTTTATTTATTTATTTGACAGGTAGAGTTACAGACAGTGAGAGAGAGAGAAAGGTCTTCTGTCCGTCAGTTCACTTTCCAAATGGCCGCAATGGATGGAGCTGTGCTGATCCGAAGCCAGGAGCCAGGAGCTTCTTCCGGGTCTCCCATGTGGGTGCAAGGGTCCAAGCACTTGGGCCATCCTCCACTGCCCTCCCAGGCCACAGCAGAGAGCTGGACTGCAAAAGTAGCAACCAGGACTAGAACCCGGCGCCCATATGGGATGCCACGGCGCCAGCCCCTCCACTTCTGATTTGACTCCCTGCTAATGCGCCTGGGAAAGCAGTGGAAGATGGTCCAAGTCCTTGGGCCCCTGCATGCACATGGGAGACTCAGATGAAGCTCCTGGCTCCTGGCTTTAGTCTGGCCTAGCCCTGGCCATTGTGGCTATTTGAGGAATAAACTAGCCAACAGAAAATTCTCTCTCTCTCTCTCTGTAACTCTGCCTTTCAAATAAATAAATACCCACGCATGGTACACACCCAGAAGGTTCTTCTACACGAGTGAGTGAACTACGTCAGCTCACATTCAGCCACGGGAGTTACTGCAAACAGCAAGGATGTGGGCACCGCTCTCCCATGTCCTCCTCGTCACAAGCCACTGAGATCAGCTCAGTTTTGAGATGAGGGCATGGAGTGATTTGCTCAGCGCTATCCACCAGTAAGAAGCAGGGCTGGGGATCCAGCCCAGACTGGCTTTGGGATCCCACAGAGTGGAGCAGTGCCGTGACACCCTCCTGTACAATCTGAGAAGACCTTGAAGGTTAGACCCTGGGAGAGGGCTTTGCCATTGTCATACAGGTGCAGCTCCAGGACCCGCCCTGACTGCAGGTGAGGCGGGGACAGATCCTCTACAGAGTCACTGCATGACACGGTTCAGTCTGAGCACCCGCAAAACGGGAACTGCCCCACACAGGTGGGTGCCAGAGCTGGTGAGCGCCCGGGGTGGGCAGTGCTCCCTGGCAGGGGTGATGGGGCCAGTGGGGAGGCAGGGCAAGGGGCAGGGAGGAAGGAGAGAGGGAGAATCCCGTGTGAATAGGACTCTGTGCCCCTTACAAAGGTCAGGTCAAGACCTGCTCAGTCAAGGATGCTACCAGCAAACAACACCCAGCCCCAGTGCTCCCCTGAGCAGAGAAGGGCTGGAGTGGACTGGGCTGCTGGCAGAGCAGCTGGGTGGCTGAGTTAGCAGGGGTGTGGGGGTGGGGAGGAGGCACCCTGCAGCAGGAACATGAACAGGGCCACAGGTGTCAGGGAGGCCGATTTTCCTGAGGAGCATGACTCAAAGGATGGCAGTCAGGACCATGGCATAAGGCTGAACCCCTCACTCCAAACAAAGATGCCTTTGTTTTCCCAAAAGCCAGCCAGCGTAATTCACCAGGAAAAGCCAGAAAGCCCCAGGTGTGGGTGCACACGTGCCGGCTGGCGAGTGCGGGCCTCTGCCCATGCCAGGCTCCGCATGAAGCACTTGGCGTCTGCCATCCTGCGCACCCCCCCCCCCACACACACACAGAGCCTGCTGAACAGGATGCTGTCACCTCCCACACATGAGGAAGAGGGTCTTGCTCAGGTCTCACAGCTGTGAAATGAAGGAGCAGGTGTTCAAACAGCTCCATCTCACCCCAAAACACAGGCCTGGGTCCCCACCTCTGCAGGGAAGACACACAAAGAACACTCAACGTGCGTGACCTCATCTGGTCCCTGGCAGCTCCCAGGAGCCTTCACCCTAACTAAAGCCAGGCTCGGAACTCCTGGTTTCTCCTTCAGCCTCCGAGCAGCTCCAGCGCGGTTGGGCCTGGCCTGTCTTCACTCTCGGCACCTTGCTTGGTGCGTCTGCTGGCACTGCGTCTGCCCCTGTTACTTATCCTGATGACTGAGCCGTGCGAGAGATGCTCCTTAGGATGTGTGCTCACAGCAGATGCCTTGCTCACCTCTGCTTGGTCCTAGCCTTGAAGGATCCCCACTTCTCAGAGGTGGAGACTGACTCCTGGGGACAGGTTGGGTATTTGTCTAGACTACCGAGCTCTTGCTGCACAGGCCACATACACTCTGGTGTTGTAAACTACCAAGTTCAGGGCCTAGTGCTGTGGCCCGTTGGGTTAGGTCTCTACTTGCAACACCAGCATCCCATACAGGTGCCCACTGGAGAACTGGCTGTTCCACTTGCCATCCAGCTCCCTGCTAATGCTCCTGGGAGAGCAGCTGAAGATGGCCCAAGTGTTTGGGCCTCTTCACCATGCGGGAGACCAGGAAGAAGCTCCTGAATCCTGGCTCTGGCCTGGCCCAGCCCTGGCTGTTGCGGCTCTGTGAGGAGTGAACTAACAGATGTAAGACCTTTATCTCCACCTGCCCCCCAAACTCTGTCTTTCAAGAAAATAAAAACAAAAAAATCCTTTTAAAAAAATACCAAGTTCAGTGCTCAGGGCTTGTGTCTTGTGACCAGGGTATTCTGAGCTCGGCTGAGATCCTCCTGCCTTCATCCTGAGTCCCTGGGTATCAGACCCCCCCATCTTTGCTCCACCGCGTTGCCTCCTCTGTACTCGCCCCCCAGGGCCCTGCCACCAACCTCCCTGTCTTCCCTCCACCCAGCTGCCTCCTTAAAGCACTTCCTGACCATCTGAGTCTCCAAGCCGGATGTGGTATTGCCTGTTTCACAGGGAAAGCCCTCCGTGACTTCTCCACGGCATGTGCTCTGCCCTGAGTCATGGTGGTCACTTCTCTCTGGACTCGCCTTATCCATCTTCCCATACAACCTTGGTTCTCAGCTCCCTGCGAGCAAGGGCCAGACTGCAGCAAGTTCTATCCTCTTCGTGTTTACATGTGCCTGCTGCTCTCTCCAGAGTCAACACCTTAGGAAAACTACCCCCCCCCCTTTTGGTTTAAGATTTATTTATTTGTTTGAAAGGCCGAATTACAGGAGGGAGGAGGAGGGGGAGGGAGAAGAAGGAGAGGGAAAGAGAGAGAGAAAGAGAGAGAATCTTCTCCCTACTGGTTCACTCCCCAGATGGCTGCAATGGAAGCCAGGAACTTGGAACTCCACATAGGTCTCCCACACGGGTGGAGGGACCCAAGCACTTGGGCCATCCTCCACTGCTTTCCGAGGTGCATTAGCAAGGAGTTGGATCAGAAGTGGAACAGCCACGACTCCAACCAGAGCTCATATTGGATGCCCGTGTCACAGGTGGTGGCTTAACCTACTTGACCCCACGTCGACCCCAGAAAAATTACTTTTAATTCAGTGTTAATGGTGGTTATGTGTGCGGGCTGAACGTGTTCAAATCCAGGCTCTGCAGGAGCAGATCCTGGCTGAGTGACTCCCAGCAAATTATTCAACCTGTTTCCTCACCTATAAAATGGGGTCACACGGGACAAGCTGTAAGAAGTTCCTGGGACTCACAGAGCGTGTTCATCAAACGTCACCAGGAATTAAGTCCCCGATGATGGCAGCCACTGCTACTGGGAACATGACCACACTAGTGGCTTATGGGATGGCTGAGGGAACGGAGGCCAGGCTGGAGATGCACCACGTGGGAACAGAGCCAGAGTGTGGCTGAGGGCAGAGAAGGCTGGGAAGACTATGGCGGTGGCCTGGCAGGAGGTGAGTGGGGGCAATGAGGGTAGGCAGGGGTGGGGGTCAGGGAGGAGCCGGAGGCACAGTATGCATGTGTGTGTGCATGCATGTGTGTGCATGCTAGCAACAGCAGCTCTTGGAAACTGCTCACGCCATTTCTGTTTTAAGGGCTCCAAGACTGACTTGTACTAACCCAAGGATGCTGCAGCTGAAACACACAGCAAGCTGCAAGCAGAGGGACACTGCCAGCAGAGGGACACTGCCACCAAGGGAAAGGCACAGAGCCTCTCCTGGGGCCTGGGGAGCCAGGGCAGCCCAGTCTCTTCAGACACAACTGCTGGCGAGGACACAAGGCCTGTCCTCTCTGCCAGCCCTGGAAGGTGCTCACAGGGTGGGTGAGAGGCGGCCTCCTTGGGCAAACCAACTGGAGAGCACCCCCCCCACCTGCCCCCGCCCACACCAGCATTTGGTCAAGTGGCCGGAAGGAAGGTCCATTCAAGGGTCATAAAGGGGTTGAGCCTCCTGGCCAGGGGCCTTCTTCTCAGGGCAGAGGAGGGGCCGGATCAGGGTGAACAAAGCCCTTCCCCGGCAGGAAGCTGGGTGCAGGCAGTGGTCTCAGTTTCCTCCCCCTCTCACCCGCCCAGGAGCCCCAGCTCATCCCTCTCCTCCAAGGGCGTTTCAACACTGGATGCTACTCCAGCAGACTCCAGAAGTGAAAGGAATCCTCCCTCCAAGGTGATGAGAGGGGGCCAAAAGGCCAGTTCCATTTGGTGCCTAAAATTCCCACCCTGAGGGACAGGGGAGAGGGGTGCTGTCACTATTGGCATCTTAAGTAAGTTTTAATGTTCAGGGAGGGGCCTTGTGGGGGCCCCTGGGAGCCCAAGGCAGGGGCTGGGGACCCAGGCTGGTGATGACAAAGCAAGGGGATACCTAATACCGCCCATTTCACAGGCTCCTGCGCACACGCTCCTCCAGCAGAACTGGGAGGTGCTGCTTTCCTCAGGCCCCTGTGTGCCTTGTTGGGCCTGTCCCAGCCCATCCCAACAACTCCTGCAAAGCTGCCTCTGACAGTGGGGAGAACACAGCCGAGCCCAGACTTTCCCTCTGGCTCTGCAGCATGGCTGACTCCGGGACTGCACCCTCCAGGCCTGGGTAGAGCCTGTGGGAAGGCTGGGTCAGGGCAGACACAGCCACTCAGCAGCTGACAGCCAAGGCCGGACTGTGCTGAAGGGTGCTGGCCAGATTGTGCCACTCAGGCCTTTGCTCTGCTGTGGACAAGCTGCGTGATCCTGGGCATGTTACCTAGCAACGGTGCCCCTCGATTTTCTCTGCTATAGAATGGGACTGATAGTAGCAAGTAGCTGGCAAGATTTCAAGAGTTCTGAGAGAATGAAATGCTTCCTGCTCCTTGGATGCGGACCAGAGGTCCAGGTGCATAGGAAACCCACCAGGCCCTCCACTGTGGGCTGCTCTCTCCCTCCTGCATCGACCTCAATCTCAAGCTCACCCCGCTCTGAGCCATTCCACTCCAGTCAATCAGCTTCCTGGGAAACCCCTCCCTTGAGTGAGTCTTGCCTGCCCGACCAAGTCAGGCCCCTGGTTTTGTTTTTTTGTTTTTCTTTTAAAGATTTATTTATTTATTTGAAAGGCAGAGAAGTCTTCCATCTTCTGGTTCACTCCTTAAATGGCTGCAATGCCTGGAGCTGGGCCGATCCAAAGCCAGGAACCAGGAGCTTCTTCCAGGTCTCCCACATCGGTGCTGGGGCCCAAGGACTTGGGCCATCTTTACTATCCCAGGCCATAGCAGAGAGCTGGATTGGAAGTGCAGTGGCTGGGACTTGAAAACCTGCACTCATACGGGATGCCGGCCCTGCAGGCAGCGGCTTAACCTGCTACACCACAGTGCCGGCCCCAGGCCCCTGTTCTAAACTCTCATCACGTCCTCTCTCCCCTTACAACACATGGCACCATCCACCATCCAATGTTGGTTCATGTGTTTAAGGCCGGCTCCTTTGGCTGCAGACAGCCCCTGAAAGATGTGAGCTCTCGCCTCATTCACTGTGTGGTCTCAGAGCCTAGCCCATAGCTGGTGACCCATAAACCCTGGCTGAATGAAAACCAGTTTGACTGAGATGCTGCAGAGAAAATACCAGGTACAGCTGCACACCACGGGCAGCATCAGCCACTTTGGCTGCTGGTCTGAGGTCCAAGGCTTCAGGGAGAAAATGAAGGTCACGGCCACTCCCTATAGGCTGAATAAAGATCATCCAGGAAGGGGCTGGTGGCACAGCCGCGTAAGCCGCCTCTTGTGATACCAGAATCCCATACTGGAGAGCTGGTTCAAGTCCCAGCTACCCTGTTTCCAGTCCAGCTCCCTGCTAATGCATCTGGGCCCCTGCACCTATGTGGGAGACCCGGATGGGTTTTCTGGGTTCCTGGCTTCTGCCTAGCCAAGCGCTGGCCATGGCTGCCATTTGGGGAGTGAAACAGCAGATGGTAGACTTCTCACCATGCCTTTCACTCTCTGTCATTCTGCCTTTCAAATAAATAAGTCTTTTCTCTTTAAAAAGATCTGCGGCCAGCCTGGTAGCACAGCAAGCAAAGCCACTGCTTGCAACACTGGCATCTCACATGGGCATTCGTTCAAGTCCAGGCTGCTCCACTTCTGCTCTAGCTCCCTGCTCATGGCCTAGGAAAAGCAGCAGAGGACGGGCCACGTGTTTGGACCCCTGCCATCCATGTGAGAGACCTAGAAGAAGCTCCTGGCTCTTGGCTTCAGCCTGGCCCAGCTCTGGCTGTTGCAAAGACCCCTGGCTCTTCCTCTCTCTTGTAACGCTTATTTCCAAAAAAAAAAAAAAAAAAAAAAAAAAACAAGATAAGCCTGGAAGATAAGATCCCCTTTAACAGAGAATAATAAAAGGCAGTAATGGAGGGTCGGCGCCGTGGCTCACTTGGTTAATCCTTCGCCTGCGGCGCTGGCATCCCATATGGGCACCGGGTTCTGGTCCCGGTTGCTCCTCTTCCAGTCTAGCTCTCTGCTGTGGCCCGGGAAGGCAATGGAGGATGGCCCAAGTGCTTGGTCTCCCTGCATGGGAGACCAGGAAGAAGCACCTGGCTCCTGGCTTCGGGCCGGTGCAGCGCCGGCCATTGTGGCCATTTGAGGGGTGATCCGATGGAAGGAAGACAGTTCTCTCTGTCTCTCTCTTACTGTCTATAATTCTACCTGCCAAATAAATTAAAAAAAAAAAAGGGCAGTAATGAACTAACTGTTCCACGTATTCCACTGTGGGGTGTAACTGTTCCAGAAGCTCAGAGAATAAGCTAACGAATGCAGGGAAAATATGCAACACAAAATACAGAACTAACGCTGAAGGAAAAGCGGCACTGGTGTCACAAAGGAGAGTAGGGGGAGTTCAGGTAGGTTTTTACCACTCACCATCAGTAGTGGAATCATCTCTGCACCACCACCATCACCATCAAACCAACGTTCAAATCAGAATTTACAGTGCTGTCTGTTACAGAATTATTTTGTTTAATCTTTTTTTACGTCTTTAAAAAAATTTATATTTATTTGACAGGTAGAGTTATAGTCAGTGAGAGAGAGAGACAGAGAGAAAGGTCTTCCTTCCACTGGTTCACCCCCCAAATGGCCACTATGGCCGGCGCTGTGCCGGCCCGAAGTGGAACCTGCACTCTGATAACGGGACTCAGGTGTCCCAAGCAGCTGCTTTACCTGTGAATCCCACAACACCTGCTCCAAGTTGTTTTATTGCTAGCATTTTAGCAGTAAGAAATTTAAAACTTAGCATTCTAACATTTGGCACAGCAGATAAGACACCGCTTGGGATGCCCGCAACCCACATGGTGTGCCTGGGTTCTAGTCCCAGTTCCACTTGCAGTCCCAGCACCTTGCTAACATGCCCCCTAGAATCAAGAGTCCTTGCCCACCCACATAAGAGGCCCAGACTGAACTCCATGCTCCTGGCTTTGGCCTGGCCCAGTGCTACCTATTGCAGGCATTTGGAGAGTAAACTAGTAGATAAAAGCTCTCACTAGATCTCTCTCTGCCTTTCAAACAAAGTGAGAAATAGTTGTAAAGAAATTATTGTAAAAGCAAATCTTGGGGCCGGCGCTGAGGCGTAGCGGGTTAAGCAGCCAACTGCAGTGCCAGCATCCCATATGGGCCCCAGTTCGAGTCCTGGCTGCTCTATTTCCAATCCAGCTCCCTGCTATGGCCTGGGAAAGCAGCAGAAGATGGCCTAAGTCCTTGAGCCCCTGCACCCGCATGGGAGACCTGGAAGAGGCTCCTGGCTCCAGGCTTTGGATTGGTGCAGCTCCCGCCATTGCAGCCACTTGGGGAGTGAACCAGCTGATGGAAGACCTCTCTCTCTCTCTCTTGCTCTCTCCCCCTCTGCCTCTCTTTCTCTCTCTGTGTAACTCTGACTTTCAAATAAATAAATATTTTTTTTTCAAAAAGCAAACGTTATGGGTCCATCGCCCACCCTGCCCACAGTACTTAACGGAGTTTCTCCTGACAGTCTGCTCTGGAGCTTCAGAGCCACCGGTGCCTCCCGCTCCCCGATATTTCAAGCACCTTTCTTTGAGTCCAGGGCTGGCGTCAGCCGTGAGAGGCAGTGCCACACACCTCTCCCCACTCGTGTTCACCAACATCACACTGGTTTGAGTCCCATCATGGGGGTGTGGTGCAGTAATTACACTGAAAATCAACAAATGCCTCGAGCCAGCATTCTATTGTCCAGGACAGCTGATTGCTAAACACTGACCAAAACACATCTGTCTGCACCCAAATTAGAGGCTCCCCTTTCCACTATGAATGAAGAGTAAAGTGGACTCCAGTCAGGGAAGTGAGCTTCCTGTTGGGCTAAAGGTGGTAACAAAACTACCAGTCCTTGGAGACCTGCTCAGCGTCAGCTAATTCATCATCCAGCAGTGCTGGGGATGCAGGAGAGTTACGTCCTACTGCTGTACCCTCTTAGAGACTCACAGCAGAGGGGTGACGCCGCCTGCTGACAGTCACACTGGCAGTGAATCTGTCTCCAGGAAACCTTAAAGCCTTATGTCCTGACCAGTCCTGACCAGTCTCTCGCTTCTTAGGGGCACTGACGGCCACCTTGCCTGGTCAACTGCAGTCCTCCGCTGCAAGTTCCAGGAGACGACTTTGATGGGCCCTAGCAGCAAGCGAACTGATTTAGGGGTTCTGGTGGGCTCAGGGAATGGCTAGAAAGGTAAACAATGCACAGGTGTCAGGGGAGACGAGGCCTGGTGCCCACCTGGCAAGGACCCTGATGCTGTCACTGCACCGCTGGACAGGTTTCTCTAGGAAGCTGGACACAGCTGCCACTGTCTGGGACGGGTTCTCTTCTGCTTCTCTGCATCACCTGGCCTGGATCCAGAGTGCAGTGGGAACAGTGGCCAGCTGAGCGCCAGCCTGGCAGCCTCCCCCAACCTCCAGGAAGCAGACGTGGGCTTCTATAGGGACAAGCGGATCTTCCCATCTGGGATCCTGCAGTGCGGAAACCCTGGAGCACCAATGAGGTTTCCCCTGCTGGGCAGCCTCAAAAAAACTCTGTCACGTTCGCTGCTCCTTAGGCAGCCAACCTGGGAACACGTCTCTGACCTGCTTGCTGATGAATGCACTGTCACCTACTGCTTTTATTTATTTGCTTATTGTTTGAGAGGCAAGGAGAGAAACAGAGAGAGTGCCAGTCCTCTGGTTTACTCCTTAAATACCCACAACAGCTGGGACTGGGCCAGACCAAAACCAGGAGCCAGAAACTTACTCCAGGTCTCCCATATGGTGGCAGGGACCTGGTTACATGAGCCATCACCTGGTTCCTCCTAGGGTGCACATTAGCAGGCAGCTGGACTCAGGAGTGGAGCTGAGACCTGAACCCAGGCTTCAGTATGAGATGCAGGGGTGTCAAGAGGGTTTTTTTTCTTTTTTTCTTTTTCTTTCTTTTTTTTTTTTGACAGGCAGAGTTAGACAGTGAGAGAGACAGAGAGAGAGAAAGGTCTTACTTTCCGTTGGTTCACCCCCCAAATGGCTGCTACGGCCGGTGTGCTGTGCCGATCCGTAGCCAGGTGCTTCCTCCTGGTCTCCCATGCGGGTGCAGGGCCCAAGCACTTGGGCCATCCTCCACTGCCCTCCCGGGCCACAGCAGAGAGCTGGAGAAGAGGAGCCGCCGAGACAAGAACTGGCAACCATATGGGATGCCAGCACTGCAGGTGTAGCCTACTATGCCACAGCACCAGCCCCAGCTTTATCTTTCTTAAAAGCCAAACAAGAGGTAGATGCTGTGGCACAGTGGGTTAGGTCGTGTCCTGCAGCACTGGCATCCTATACGAGCACCAGTTCAAGTCCTGGCTGCTTTACTTCCGATGCAGCTCCCTGCCAATGTGCCTGGGAAAGCAGCAGAGGATGGCCCAAACTTGGGTCCCTGCCACCCATATGGGGGACCCAAAAGAAATTCTTGGCTTCTGGCTTTAGCTCAGCTCAGCCCTGGCTATTGCTGCCATTTTGGGAGTGAACTAGCAGATGGAAGATCTCTCCCTCTCCCTTTCTCTCTCTCTCTAACTCTGGCTTCCAAATAAATAAGTAAATATTATTTAAAAAAAAAAAAAGCCAAACAGTATCTAGCACATGATTTGGGTGCATAAATAAATTAATGAATAAAGTAGTGAATGAAAATGCTGATAAACCTACAAGGTAAACAGACACTGAGCTCACACCAACAAAGGTCTGGAAGTCAGAACGAGTATTAACTGACTTTGTGACCTGAGAAAGCTGACTCCTCAGTAAACTGTAGATAGAGCCAAGGGCCACCAGGTGACCTCCCAGACTTGCCACAGAGGCTCAGGACCCGGGAGCTCTGGTGAGGGCCTACCGGACGGGGCGGAGGGGGAGCAGAGCTGAAACGGGGGCTGGTGAGAAGATCCTTAAAGAAGCTGCTGGGTGCCAGATACCTTCTTCAACTCTACTGTGTGACACCCACTCCTCGGCTTCAGTAGAAAACTGAAGGTTCATTGTGGGAGAGAGCCGAATGAGAAGATTCTAGAAGGGAGATTCAGCCTTACCACTGAGCGCAAAGGTGCCTGGGAAAAGTGGGGGGGGGGGGTGCGCAGCACTGACCTGCTGACTCTGGGGACACACATGCCCCTTGCTGGTTTCACAGAGCCTTGTGCTCTCAGGCAGGAGGTTAGAAAGTCCTTAGAGATCTGACGAACCCAAGGCGAAGGATCTAAAACCACCCAAATCAGGATTTCCCAGTGCGGTCGGTAGCCAGAGCAGCCCACAGCAGAGAGGGCAGAGTCCATCGGCCCTGCATATTCGGGAATTCATTCCAGCCAGCTCCTCATTCTTAAATATGAACAGACAGCGTTCACTAGATATTTGAGGACAGTTAAGAGAAAGAGCCCAAAACAAACATTAAAAAGAATATTGCTGGCCGGCGCCGCGGCTCACTAGGCTAATCCTCCGCCTAGCGGCGCCGGCACACCAGGTTCTAGTCCCGGTCGGGGCGCCGGATTCTGTCCCGGTTGCCCCTCTTCCAGGCCAGCTCTCTGCTGTGGCCAGGGAGTGCAGTGGAGGATGGCCCAGGTGCTTGGGCCCTGCACCCCATGGGAGACCAGAAAAAGCACCTGGCTCCTGGCTCCTGCCATCGGATCAGCGCAGTGCGCCGGCCGCAGCGCGCCGGCCGCGGCGGCCATTGGAGGGTGAACCAACGGCAAAGGAAGACCTTTCTCTCTGTCTCTCTCTCTCTCACTGTCCACTCTGCCTGTCAAAAAATAAAAAATAAAAAATAAATAAAAAAAAAGCATATTGCTGGGGCCATCACTATGGCACAGCAGGTAAAGCGGCCACCTGCAGTGCCGGCATCCTATATGGGCACCGGTTTGAGTCCCAGCTGCTCCACTTCCAATCCAGCTCCCTGCTATAGCCTGGGAAAGCAATAGAAGATGACCCAAGTGCTTGGGCCCCAGCACCCACATGGGAGACCCGGAAGAAGCTCCTGACTCGGCCTTCAGATCGGCACAACTCCAGCCATTGCGGCCAATTGGGGAGTGAACCATCAGATGGAAGACCTCTGTCTCTCTCTGCCTCTCCTTCTCTCTTTGTTACTCTTTCAAGTAAATAAATCAATCTTTAAAAAAAGCATATTGTAGAAAGCAGAAACAATGCACACAAAAAAAACCTCATTACTATTTCTAGATTGCTCATGTTTTTTGCATCCATGAAAAAAGAAGAGTATGCTATAAAAAAGGAATATTCATAGGATCAACTAGAGCTGGAAATTATAAATAGCATAAATTACAAGTTCAACAGAATTGTTATAAGATAAAACTAAGAAACTCTCCCAGAAAAGTAGAATGCAACAATAGCCCCCCAGGGGACAATCTGTCTCTTTCAGCTTCTGCTGGGCCCAGGGTCCCTCAGCTCGTGGTGGCCTCAGGCCAGTCTCTGCCTCTGTCTCCTGCCCTAGGCACTTGTCACTGGTTCTCGGACCCAGCCAGGGTGAGCTCAGCAGATCCTGGACTTCATTCTATCTATGAAGACCTGTGATGTTGCAGGTGGTGGGGCTCAGGAGCTGGACACATCTTTTTTGAGGGCACAGTTCGGCTCACTGCATGGGTCAGCGAGGAGATTAATGCTGACAGGGGACTGACTGTGCAGACCATAGCAGGGATGGACAACAGTGGCTGGGTTGGATGGGTGCTGTGCTAGTCAGGGTTCCTCAGAGAAGCAGAACCAACAGGACGGAGACTCCGTGTGAATGCACACAGACTCTGATTCCAGGGAACTGGCTCACAGATCGCTGCAGAGGTCGAGAAGTCCCAGGGTCTGCAGATGGAGCCCCGGGAGCCCCACTGTGCATGAAGTGCTGGGCCCAGGAGAACCAATGGTGTCAGCTCCACTTCCAAAGCTGGTGGCTCGGGACCCAAGAAGAGCCAGCGTTTCCACCTGAACGTGAAGGCAGACAAGACCAGGGACCCAGCTGAAGCGGTGGGCAGCAGACCCCTCCCTCTGCCCTTTCTATGACTCTTTCAAGGTGTCCGGTGGAAACATCCCCACAGACACACCTGCGAATGAAGTCTGTCCAAACACCTGGGCACCCCGTGACCCAGGGAAAGCTGACACTGGAGTGAAGCATCACAGACGTGGAGGGAGGCAGGGAAGGGGAGAAGGGAAGAAGAGAGGGAGAGAGGGAGGAAGGGCCTCACACTCCAGGAGCAGGTGCATCCTTGAGGACCAGTTCCGACTCCAGCAGCACGGGTGGTGAGCGGAGGCCTCAGAGACGCTGGAGGCTAGCAGGTGCCACCCTGTGGGAGCAGAAGGCTGAGTCACTGCCTCTGTACCTATTTCCCTCTTGCAGCTTCTTCCTTCTCTGTCCCTGGAGAAGTATTGCCCTGCCAACTGCTCCCTCCAGGCCTCGTGCTCACTCTAGGAAATAAAGGGTTTGATTCCAAGGAATCGGAACCTTTGGCTGTGATGCAACCATCACTATGCAAATGGACCAGTGCAAAGCTAGGTGGCACTGGGCAGCAGCTTGTCACATGGAAATCGGATTTTTTTTTTTTTTTTTAATTTGAAAGGCAGAGTGACAGGGGAAGATACAGACAGAGAGAAAGAGATCTTCTACCTGCTGATTTACTCCCCAAATGTACACAACAGTGTGAACTGGGCCTGGGACTCCATCCAGGTCTCCCACATTGGCAGCAGGACCTAAGAATTTGGACCATCTTCCACTGCTTTCCCGGGTGCATTACCAGGGAGTTGGATCAGAAGTGGAGCAGCAGGACTTGAAACCAGCACTGCTATAGGAAACCAGCACAGCACAGTGGCTTGGTCTGCTATGTGACACAGTGCTGGCCCCAGAAAGGGGCTCTTTGAAAACCTTGCCTCTCCCACTCTGGCTTCAGTGGGACTGCTCAGGAACACACGGATACTTGCAACCTACTGGGCTGTATCCATCCTGTAGCATTCTGATTTCAGTCCAAGGGGCTCATTCCTACACCGGGGGTCAAACTCTCCATTTTCCGGCTTGCCCCACCTTAGGGACTGCTTTTTAGGTTAAGATTGAGTCCTCTGGGCCGGCGCTGTGGCTCACTAGGCTAATCCTCCGCCTGTGGCGCCGGCACCCCTGGTTCTAGTCCTGGTTGGGGCGCCGGATTCTGTCCCGGTTGCCCCTCTTCCAGGCCAGCTCTCTGCTGTGGCCCGGGAAAGCAGAGGAGGATGGCCCAAGCACTTGGGTCCTGCACCCCATGGGAGACCAGGAGAAGCACCTGGCTCCTGCCTTCGGATCAGCGCAGTGCGCTGGCTGTGGCAACCATTTGGGGAGTGAACCAACAGAATGAAGACCTGTCTCTCTCTCTTCTCTCTCTCTCACTGTCTATAACTCTACCTGTCAAATAATAATAAAAACCTCTTTCTCTCTCTCTGCCTCTCCTCTCTCTGTGTAACTCTTTCAAATAAATAAATCTTTAAATCTTTAAATAAAATCTTTAAATAAAAAAGATTGAGTCCTCTGAACTTCTGGCTTACAGATATAATCTTCAGTCACCACCTCTTGAGAGAGAGAGAGAGAGATCTTCATTCCACTTGTTCACTCCCCAAATTACTGCAACAGCCAGGTCTGGGCTGGTGCCTCCCAGGCACATTAACAATTCCAGAAACTAGAAGTGGAGCCGGGACATGAGTCCAGGGACTCTTCAACAGCGTGTGGCCATCCCACATGGAGTTTTAACCATTGCACCAAATGCTACTGCCTGGAAGCATGGTTCCTCCAAGGTCTGCTGGGGTAAAGGCCCTGCTTAGTCATCTATCGCTGGGTAACAATGAGAAGTTAGAGCTTTTAACAACCAGCTGTCTATATTAAGATAATCGAAAATGAATCTTGATGTGAATGGAAGGGGAGAGGGAGTGGGAAAGGGGAGGGTTGTGGGTGGAAGGGACGGTATGGGGGGGAAGCCATTGTAACCCATGAGTCGTACTTTGGAAATTTATATTCATTAAATAAAAGATAAAAAAAAAAAAAAAAAAACCAGCTGTCCTCCTGCAGATCCCGTGGGGCAGGAATCTGGAAGCAGCCTCCCCTGTGTGCTTCTCGGCCAGGGTATGTCTTGAGCTTGCCCTGTACCCGCATGGGAGACCAGGAGAAGCACCTGGCTCCCAGCTTCGGATCAGGATCAGCGCGGTGCGCCAGCCGCAGTGTGCCAGCCACAGTGGCCACTGGGGGGTGAACCAATGGAAAAAGGAAGACCTTTCTCTCTCTCTCTCTCTCTCACTACCCACTCTGCCTGTCAAAAAAAAAAATTAAAAAAAAAAAAAAAAAGAGGCCTTGGTGCCTTGCTGCTGATGGACAGAGGCCCAAGTTCCTCGGCACCGGAGCCTCTCCAGAGGGCTGCCTGAGAGCCACACAGGAGGGCAGCTGGCTCCCCGCAGGGAGCAAGGGAGAAGCTGCGAATTCCTTCTGGACCTGTCACACAGCGTGTCATCTTGGCCATGTTCTGTCTGTTAGAAGGGAAGGGGTTAGCTTGACTTCCGGAAGGAAGAGCAGCCGGTAAGTCACAGGCGCAGGTTTTGTGTGCAGGTGCTCCGGGAGTCTCTCCCGAGCAGCCTCTGAGAAGGGCCATTACCCAGTGAAGGCTGCGTCTTTCTGGAGCTGTGACTCCAGGACAACCTGGGAGCCTCAGACCAGAATTTCTCTGCCTCCTGCCCCCTGAGCTGGGTGTGACAGCACGACCATGTGCTGAGCATGCCCCGGGGCTGGCATCTCGAGGGCAGGGGCCCTGCTTCCCTAGGTCTCTGTTTCGTAATAAATACTGAAGAGTAAATGAATGCATTTCTCATTTTCCTATCACAGGAACCTTACAAGGTAGATACAGTAATTGTTCCCATTGCACAAAAAGGAAAACTGAGGCATATGAAGATGAACTCATTTGCCTAAGGGGTGAGGCTAGTAACAGTAAAGTTATGATTAGAATCCAAACTTCCTGACAGCAGACACCGCTATTAACTCCTCTGGGTGCACAGATCTAGATGGACAACTCGTAATTTTTTAAAAGATTTATTTATTTATTTGAAAGTCAGAGTTACACAGAGAGAGGAGAGGCAGAGAGAGAGAGGTTTTCCTTCTGATGGTTCACTCCACAATTGGCCAGAACGACCAGAGCTGTGCCGATCCAAAGCCAGGAGCCAGGAGCTTCTTCCGGGTCTCCCATGTGGGTGCAGGGGCCCAAAGACTTGGTCCATCTTCTACTGCTTTCCCAGGCCGTAGCAGAGAGCTGGGTCAGACGTGGAACAGCCAGGTCTCGAACTGGCGTCCATATGGGATGCCGGCGCTTCAGGCCAGGGCGTTAAACCGCTGTGCCACAGTGCCGGCCCCAAACAACTTGTAATTACAGAGTCAATGCCGGGGATGATGGGTTGACTTGGACTGTTGGGAGGAAGATGAAGCCTGAATTAAAACAAAACACTGGCTCATCCAAAAACCATTTTCATTTGGCTCAGGGATGCAGCCAGACAAGCTCTCAAGGAGCAGCTACAATCGGACCATCTGCACCTGGCCCTCATCCTACCCAGTGCTGACACTCTCTGGAAGGGAACCCCAAAGGATGCCGCCCCTGCCCTCTGAGCTGCCTGGATCCGGTGCGTCTCCAGGACTCTGCAGGAAAAGAACCTACGAACTCTCCGAGGAGCTGCCTCCCTGGGCCGTCCTCTCCTTTCTCCCTGGAGCCTCCCTTGCAGCTCTTGTTCTACAAACAGCTGCCTTCTTCCTGTTACGGGTTTAGGGGACAAGCATATTCCCTAATTTGAGAAAAGCAGCTACGATTTGCCCGGGTTGAGTGCCTGAGGAGTAGGGAAAGGTCCACGCCCCAGCACACGCTGGAAGGGCGAGCTGAGAGCTGTTCCTGATCGCAGTTCACATTCTGACTTCGGAAGCTTGCCCAGGTCTCTGGGTTTCTCAGAGTCCCTCCTGCCAAGGGCAGCAAGCACTGGCGAACACCTCTGTGAGCACAGCCCAGATGCACAGTGCAAGTGAGTGAGCGGAGAGCTGCTGCAGAGGCCAGCTGAGCTGCAGACCCAGGCCAGGCTTCGAGCGGAACCCTGGAGCCATGTGGCTGGTGCTTGGCTCTGGTCCTGACCCAGTAAGCACAGGCTCCGTAGGCTCTGAAAACTCAGCTTCCCTCACGAGCACAGGTAAATGCCAGGCCCGCCTTCTCCAAGGGGTGAAGGGCTTGGCCAAATGGGGCTCAGGCCGATGTGGCCGTGGGAGAAAGGGCAGACCGGCCTCCAGAATTCCATGGGGTGAATTTGACTTGCGGATGCTACTTAAAAAGACCAAGTTCCTGGGGCAGGTGTTGCCGTACAGCGGGCTAAGCTGCCGTGTGAGATACGCACATCCCCTATCAGAGCACTGGTTCGAATCCTGGCTGCTCTGTTTCCAATCCAGCTCCCTGATATAGCATCTGGAAGGCAGCAAGTGATGGCCCAAGGACCTGAGTCCCTGCTACTCGTGTGGGAGACCCACATAGTTTTGAGCTCCTGACTTTGGCCTGGCCCTGCCCCAGCTGTTTGGGGCATTGGGGAAGTGCACCAGCAGATGGAAAGTCTCGATCTCTGTGTCATTCTGCTTCAAACACATAAACCTAAAAAAAAATTATTTTTCAAAAAATTTACAATAGTTGGTAACCTCAAAAACCAAGAGGTTTTACATTTATAAAGATTCAGATATCTTGAGGCTGGCACTGTGGCATAGAAGGCTAAGCCTCTGCCTGTGGTGCAGCACCCCATATGGGTACCGGTTCCTGTCCCGGCTGCTCCTCTTCCCATCCAGCTCTCTGCTGTGGCCTGGGAAAGCAGTGGAGGATGGCCCAAGTGCTTGGGCCTCTGCACCTGTGTGGGAGACGCAGAAGAAGCTCTAGGCTCCTAGCTTCGGATCAGCCCAGCGCCAGCTGTTGTGGCCATTTGCGGAGTGAACCAGTAAATGGAAGACCTTTCTCTCTGTCTCTTATTCTATCTGTAACTCTGCCTATCCTATAAGTAAATCTTTAAATAAAAGATTCAGGTTTCTAAGATCTGGGAAATGTGCCATCAGACAGGTTGTATCCCCAAAGGGAACAATGAACCACAGCCGAATGCCTGCTGCCCCTGACTTTATACAGGGCAGATCTTACCAGTTTGCCAGTCTCCACCATGCCCTATGTATACACCTGTTTCATGTTCATCATTATGTAAATATAACAAATATTTCAAGAGATTTTTGAAGCTATTACAACATTCTTACATATGCTGAAATTTTAAGATTTTTATGAGTCCCTTCTAAATTTCCTTTTCATGAAATCTTGCAGTTTATTGAAGCTGAGCTTAGTGGTATGCTTTCTTTCCTGATACTGTGTGTGTGTGTGTGTGAGAGAGAGAGAGAGAGAGAGAGGGAGAGAGGGAGGGAGAGAGGGAGGGAGGGAGGGAGTCTACCAATTGGATAATCCTAGTTTCCACACACTTCTTGGTTTGGGGCTCCCAAGGTAGAGAGCTGGGTCTAAGTGAGGAGGCTTCTTGCCAGCCCTGTGATGTGCCGCAGTGGGTTCAGCCCCTGCTTGCCGCTGTTATCTCTTTGCCTATTGGTTTAAAATGCCAGCCTTCCCAGGAGGTCCCTGCATCTCACCCAGAACCAGTAAGCAGGCGATGCTGTGAGGAGCACCCGAGCATCAAACTCGACATGAAGGAGTCACAGAAATCCTAGACTGCTCCACACACGCTAAGACCCCACCCCATCTATTTATTCAATCAAGGCACCAACCCCCCACCTCACAAAAGGGGCCTCTTTTTGCCCCTGGCCATGGTTGGAGGTCTTATTCAGGCAGCCCTCTGGCCCACTCAGCACAGGGATTTCTTTGAGTGGGGCAGCCCACCCTCACACAAGAATGTGTTCACTCACCCCGCTCACCTGTGTGCCATCTAGCTGCCTCCACTTAGAATCCGTGTCTCTGTGGGGGACAAGATCCTGGATTAAAACCTAAGGTCCCAGGCCCCTGTGACCACCATGACTCGGGGGACAGCTGGTTAGCCTGGGAAGTGGCCAGGTGCTGCAAGAAAAGAAGGGTCCGGGGGGAATGCGTGGCCCATACTTCTCCCCCCCTTAACATTAAGATCCGGAGGCGATGAGACCTGGGCGGCACTCTGCATGGGGAGGGGGAAGATGGATATTCCGCCTCCTTAAAGAATTGAGATCGTCCATCCCAGGGCCATGTGACACGTGGAAGTTTTAATCCAGCATTAATAGCTGGCAAATGCTGGCCGGTGAGAGGCTCACTGCTTTTGAGAACGGAGTTTCACTGGCACACAGCCGTTTACATACTGTCTCTGGGTGCTTCTGCCCTTCCACAGCTACAGCGAGTAGCTTTAACATAGACTGCGTCTGACAAGCCTAAAGCAGTAAGCTGTCTGCCCACACGGGAGAGGATGCCACGCCCGACCCAGCACCTGATGCTGCAAGGACCAGATGCTCCAGTTTAGCCCAAGTACAGCTGTGTACAGTCAGGGCATAACAGGGAATGCACCAGATGCCTAGGACTGAGGTGTCGAGAATCCAGGCCTTGGGGAATCCCAAACCGCAACTGCAACCTTTCTTTTTAAACATTAATACATCCATTCATCAGAAAAGCAGACAGAAAGAGATCTCCAGGCTGTTGGTTCACTCTCCCAGCTGCCCACAACAGTCAGGGTTAGCCCCGGCAGAAGCCAGGAGCCAGAAACTCAATCTGGGTCTCCCCTATGGGAGGCAGCCATTGCCTGCTGCCTCCCACAGTGCACCTTAGCAGAAAGTGGAAATGGAGAACACAGCTGGGGCCCCGACCAGGCACTCTCGGATGGCATGTGGGCCCCCAGGCGGCAGCTTCGCCGTTGTACCCGACACCTGCCATGCAGCTCCTTCTCGTGTGATGGTTTCTTCTCTGTTCTTTTCCGGCTGCACGCTTGCCTCACCTTACTTGCCCTTCCTCAGCTTGCACAAAGCTCTTCCGTATCTTGCAATCCCAAATAGCCTTTCAACTCTGGCTTCCACCGCTGGGGCCCTAGCCTGTGGGCTCCCCAACTTTAAACTCCCAGGGCCCGAGTGGGATCAGCCCAGATTGTCTTCTGAAGCCTGCAGATCTTGGAAATTCCTGGCCAGCCTGCAGCAACCCCTGCAGGTGCCCACCGGGCATGGCTGCAGGGCAGAGGTAGGTACAGAGCACAGAGACTCCCTTAGGAGCGAGCAGGGGCAGGGCAGGAGGCAGAACTTGCTAACAAAATCGTGAGAAACCTGGCCTTCTTCTTTTTGATTGATTTATTTCTTTATTTGAACGGCAGAATCACAGAGAAAAAGGGAGAGAGAGAGGTCTTCCATCTGCTGGTTCACTCCCCAGATGGCTGCAACAGCCAGGGCCGGGGCTGGGCCGGTCTGAAGCCAGAAGCCAGGAGCCAGGAACTCCATCTAGGTCCTCCACATGGAGGGCAGGGACTCAAACACTTCAGTCATAATCTGCTGCGTCCTAGGCACACTAGCAAGGAGCTGGACCAGAACTGGAGTATCTGAGACTCAGACTGGCACTCCGATACGGGGCGCGGCTGAACCCGCTGCACCCCATCACCCGCCTCGGACACCTGGTCTTCTCCGGAAGTCAATGAGAATTCCTCTAGCTCCTACTCACAGCACCAAGAAGCCCAGGCGCACGTTCTCGGCATTATCCCTGTGTGACACGGGGAGCGCCCACCTGAAGCGTGCTGATGGGCCTCAGGTGGGCAGGGGGAGCGAGGAGCCAGAGCACCATGGCGACAGGGGGGTGCTCAAGATCACAGCCTCGTGCTCTCCCAACTGCGGCAGGAGAGGGGCAGGAGGAACCCGGGCAGCAGACCTTGCGAGCCACCAACGGTCAGCACTTGCTTGTTTCACCTCCGCCCTCCCACCCAGGCCCCTTTTCCCATGGTTAAATGACTGGGCTGAGTGAGACCAGCGGTTCCCACAGTCTCCCAGAGGTGGGACCAGCACTGTGGTGCAGCCGGTGGAGCCATTTCTTGTGCTGGCATCCCATACCGGAGTGCCGGTGCTGAGCCAGCTCCCTAGAGAGGCAGCGGACGATGGCCCAAGTGCGTGGGCCCCTGCCGCCCATGTGGGAGACCCAGATGTTTTTCCTGGCTCCTGGCTTTGGCCTGGCCCAGCCCTGACTGTTGAGGGCATTTGGGGAGAGAACCAGTAGAGAGTTCTCTCATATTTTTTTTTTTAATATGTAGAGAGAAAGGTTAATCCATTAGAATGGGTGCTTGAAGATGTCATTTTTTTTTTTAATATTTTTATTTGAAGGGCAAAGTTACAAAGAAAGGGAGGCAGGGAGGGAGGGAAAGAGAGAGAGAGGGAGGGAGGGAGGGAGGGAGGGAGGGAGGGAGGGAGGGAGGGAGGGAGATGTCTTCCATCCTCTGGTTTACTCCCCAAATGGCTATCACAATTAGGGCTGGACCAGACCAAAGCCAGGAGCTTCTTCTGGGTCTCTTACATGGGTGCAGGGGCCCAAGGACCTGGGCCATCTTCCGGGCTTCTCCAGGCATGGTAGCAGGGAGCTAGATCAGAAGTGTAGCAGCCAGGACTCAAACCAGCCTACATATGGGATGCCAGCACTGCAGGCAGTGGCTTAACCCACTGAACCACAAGGCTGGCCCCACACTCTGCCTTTCAGATAAGTAAATATTTACACACACACCCTACACTGCGGGGGCCCAGGCCACAGTTGCTGATTCAGTGGGTCCAAGCTGGGGCCTGAGAATTTGCATTTCCAATGCTGATGCTGTGGCTCCAGGACCACATCTTGGCTGCCCCTGGCCTAGGCCATCAACCGGAACCGGCTGTGTCTGGCCTGCCACTGAGGTCAGGGCTGAGAGACTCCAGATCTGTGTGACACAGAGAAGCCTCTTGCTTCGCTCTTGGCTTAGGTGGCCTTTCCCGAGCTCAGCAGGGAGTGGTCCGTGCCCCTCCCACTCTTCCTGCTGCCCACCACCAGGCCCATGTCACCGGAGCCCCGGGCTCCAGAACCGCCTCACCGCCTTCCCAGCCTGCTGGAAAATGTTGCCTCGCTGGTGCTGGCCCCCGCCAAGCAGTGTGGGCAGCGTGGCTGCCCGACACGTAGGCCACACAGTTGGCGCTCACTGCTCACTTCCGCAACGGTGAGCCCACGGTGCTCGGCCGGCCATGAAAAACAGCGCCAGCCTGGGCAGCCCAAACCCAAGGGAAAGTCAGTCGGCCGTGGATCTGGAAAGCTCCCCGCAGGCAGAGCCATGGCTGCTGTGCCGCTGGCGCAGGCTGAGGCCAAGCCACAAGCTGGGCGGACAACGGGAGCCCAGGCCTCCAACCCAGGCTGCAAATTGGCCCTGCAGGGCCCAGGCGGGCGGGGGGCTGTAGCCTGAGTGACAGCTGGGCGGGGAGACGCCCTTCACCATCCTGCTAAGTCACCAAGAGGTCTCTGAAACAGGTGGCTCAAATTTCCTTGAAAACCCAGAATAATCCCCCATTTGAAGTGTGCGCGAATCTTGTTGTCAGCACCTCGTATTAACGGGCAGGCACCGCAGAAGGAAAAGGGGTTTTCGGCCACATTTTTGTGCACTGACTTGCCTGAGAAGCTCAATAAAAGCTTAAACAAATATTAAAAAACACACAGAGAGTCAGGCTGGTTTAAATTAACTTCCCAAGCACTTCACCTACTGTAGGAAGAAATTATAATAAAATGTCAGAGCAAAAATAAACCGCTCATGGAAATAAAAATAAGACATAAAATGCCCTCTTACAACCAACTGCTCAGTCCCATTTAGTTCATAACAACCTATCATTGTGTGTGAAGCTTTCACAGTCCTAATACAAATCTGGGCATTAGCAACGTTGACTTTGAAAACTTTGGATTTTCATGTTTTTCCCCTTCCCAAAAGTCTGACAGATGTCAACCCCTTCTCTGTTAACTCGGAAGTAATTTCCCAGAGAATGCTCCTGATGCATGACCCTGAATTCCATCTCTCTTGGGCATTTACATCCTTAGCCCACTGCTTGGGCTCCAGACACAGCTTGTACTTGGCTCCTGGAGAAGGGAAGAGTTGGGAGTGGAGATCCGGCAGGTTCATTCTGACCATTCTAAGACTCACCTAAGGGTGGCGGTGGAGACCCGGCGAGCTGTGGTGTAATCTCTGGGCCCCAGATGCCGAGACGGAGCTGGATCTATGCAGAAACTAAAGGGCAGGGGCACTTGGGGCTGTCTTTCCAAGATGGGATCCAGAGAAGGCACCATGGGAATGAAAGCCAGGGAGAGAGGCTGAAAAACAGGAGGGGGGAAGGAGGAAAGGCAGGAAGGGGGGAAGAGGGCAGGCCAGGGGGATGTCCTGTCCAGTGAGTCCCCCCATCGCAAAAGCGGCACCTAGGCTGGCTCCTGCCACCTGGCTGTTACGCCAAGCACCTACACCCCAGCTTCCTAACCAGAGAGAGTGTGAGAGCTGCAGGCCCCCGTGGCCTGCACTCTCCTGCCGGATCCCTGCCACACTCAAAGGTGATTTTCTGGGCAAGGGTTTCCTGGCAGGCCCTGGGTGGAGTGGCCTGGTACAGCCCTCCGGCGTCTGGCTCCTGGGGAGAGTTTCCAGGGTGACCCGTGCTGCCCCGGAGACGTCCTGCCCAGGACTCCCCCACTGCCCTCCTGCACCCAGGAGAGGAGCCCCAAAAGGGGCCAAGCAGCCGTGGGAGCCAGGTGCGAGCACAAGCGGGGGCGCACATAAGTGGGCGTGTTCACGTGCAGACCTGGGCGCAGACGCACCCAAGTCTTACGCCCTGCCCAAGACACCAGGAGCTGAGTCACCAGCTGGCAGAGACTTGCGGCCTGGCGGCCCAAGTGCGGGGCAGTCCGGTGCAAAGAGTGAGCATGGATGAAAAGCGCAACGTACTTCTCTAATCTGCATGTGCTGATGGTGCCAGAAACGAATACCAGCAGGCCTGGAAAAACTCTTTCTGTTCTTTCGTCTCGGCTTGGAGCCACCCGCCCTGAATTAGGAGGAGAAAGAAGTGGGAGGGAATCTGGGGTGGTTTATGTGGCTTTCTGGACCCCTCTGTCCCCTTTGCCTCTGGGAGCAAGGGAGAGGGAGGGGCTATTTGGAGCCTCCACTCTGCTCCCACCAGGACCTGAAAGAGCCCCTTCGGTTGCCCACAAACAAGTGTCAGAAGCGGAAACTGGCCATGGCTCCCCAGGGCAGAAACTGAGCGCTCGGCTTAAACCACTTCCTCTGCCGGCTAACAATTCGCGAGGAATTTCCACAAACCCTTCTCGCTGTCAGGGCTTCCGCCCCTCAGCTTGGGAAAAGGCAGCGGGGACATTCCAGCGCCCACCCCCTGCCCCATCTGGCTCCTGGACCGGCCTTGGAGACCACTGCAGACGTCTCCCTCCCCGATTCTTCCTCCAGGAGTTGGGAAGCATCAGCATGTGCTGGAGAGCGGGAAGGGGCTGGTCCGAGAGGGAGTGCAGGCCAGAGGCTGCTGTCTCGCCATGGAGGGAACAGCACCCAAAGAGGGGCACAGGGGAGGACCCAGATAACGGGAAGGGCGTGAACCTGAGAGACTGGTCCCACCATCCCGCCCCAGCTGTGTCACACTCGAGCTCTCGGATGACAGAAGTATCTGTCCTACAGGGCGATTGTGGAGGTGCAGGATGCTGGTCTATGACGCACTCAACCCAGCGTGCCACGCAGTAGGAACTGGGTACCATGTACCCGGAGCTGTTGGCTCCAACCCGAAAGTCCACTGCCCAAGACTCCACGTCCAACCTAACACTCGTGCCCCCACCCCGAGTGTTCCCAGTCCCATAGACACACAGAGTCCAGTCCCCCACGCAGGCTACACAACTGCTCCCATTCATGACGCACTGTGGGGAAATGCCCTGTACTGTGCCAATGCCAGTGCCGGTCTCTGTGTCTGTCCATGCCAGGGGGCTGCCCACAGTGCTCCTGACTTTCCCACCCATTCTCTGGGCACTGGCGGACTTGCTGGGTTCTAAGCAGAGCCAGAAGAATGGGGCCCTGAACCTCACTCAGCCCCTGGGTCCCCAGTGCAGCTGTTCCTGTGTGCAGAACTGGCTCAGCCCCTATTTTCCCAAGCGTGCAGAGAGAAAGCACCTACATTTTTTGGAGCCTCACTTTCTGCACCTGGAAAACGAGCGTGGTTTGTGTTGCCCTCAGTCACATGCCAAAGCCTGGGCCCCAGCGTGACTATATTTGGAGCTAGGGCCTAAAAGGAAGTAACAAAGGCCAAGGGAGGTCAGAGGCTGGGGCTTTAACAGGTGTCCTTATAGGAACAGGAAGAGGCTCCAGAGAGCTCTGGATACCTGTGTGCAGTGGGTCGGGGTGGGGAGGGGGCTGTGTGAGGACCCTGGGAGACAGGCCTGGACAGAAACCAACCTTGCTAGTGCCTTGACCTAGACCTTGGAATCACCAGACTGTGAGGAATAAAGGTCTGTTGTTTGAACCACACATTCGATGACACTTGGTTACAGCAGCCCCAGAAAACTCATCCACAGAGGGTGGCCTGAGCCATTTAAAGAATGCTCCAGGAAGCGTTCCAGGGGCCTCAGAGGCTGGACCCTGGGCGGCTGGGCAGAGGGGAGCTGGGCTCCTGCTCCTACGGACCAACCTCAGTGGGATCAGCACCTGCTTGGGTTATTTTATTTTTAAACTGGGGCTTAAGTGCTTCTTTTCTTCCTCTCCTCTTTTTCTTCCTTCTCCTTCTCCTTCCCTCTCCCCCTTCTCCTTGTAAGTCCCTCGATGACCACTTGGCTTGGAACCATGGGATTAAAGGGTCTCTGGAAGCCATGCTTTGTCATGCCAACACCACGCTGTCCCTGTGCCAAAAGATTATGGAGTCACGGGCTCAAAGATCTGCCCCGATTTAAGGGTCTGTGGCTTGGAAGCATTTTGGGTTACCAACATCAGTGGGGAATTTAGCAGGTGCCAGGCTGTCTTACACAGCAACCCACTCAGACTCACCCTAAATGCTACGAGGCAGGTCCACTTATCGGCACTGTGGCTCATACAGCTTCAGTCACCTGCTCAGAGCCACACAGAGTGAGCTGATTCCAAAGGCAACGTCCGTCCACCAGCGGAACAGAAACGAGAGGGCGTCCCCCTGCAGGTGTCACGGCCGCCAGAGGCCTCCCCTGCACAGTGAGCGGTCAGCCCCACCCTCTGAACACCTGAGCACACAGACTTGTTCAGAATTCTCTTCAGAATCCTGTGCTCTTCATATAATGGGGGTTCACAGCTACTCCCCTTATTTTTGCATTTTATGCCACACATATGTTTTTTTTTTTTTTTTCCTGTGTGGGGTGGGGGAGGGAGGTTTACTTACTTATTTAAAAGGCAATCTGACAGAGCGGGACAGAAAGAAAGAAAGATCTTCCATCTGATTCCCAAATAGGAATTCCATCTCCCCGTTCCCAAAATGGCCACAACAGGTGAGGCTGGGCAGGGCCAAAGCCGGGAGCCTGGACTCCATCCATGTCTCCTATGTGGGTACAGGGTCCCAAGGACTTGGTCCATCTTACACTGCCTTCCCAGGCACATTAGCAGGGAGCTGGACTGGAAGTGGAGCAGTTGGGACTTGAACCAGTGTTCTAATGTGGGATGCTGACCGTGGCACAACACCAGCCCCTATGGTACATACTTGGAAGAGAATCTCCTAAACTTTGAAGTTTATAGAAAACAAGTAAGTGGCCATTCTGAACTCAGTGACTGGTGCTTAATGCTTTCTTACTGGACTTACAGGAACAAGAATATCTCGTTAAACACTGTAAACATTCAAGAAATGAGGAGTGGAATAAAATCATCAATATTTGCATATGAATGACTACATGGAAACCCCAAAATAACATGAAGGTACAGCATTTAAATTAACAAGAGGTCTGCAAGACTGCTAGATACAAACAAATCATTTCAGTTTCTACGGAATTGCTATACATCAGCAGTAATCAATTACAAAATATAATTTCATTTTGTAGATACTCATTTCTGGGTCCAGGTTAAGCAGCTGCCTGCAACATTGACATCCCATGTGGGTGCCAGTTGGAGTCCCAGCTGCTCCACTACAATTCAGCTCTCTGCTATGCTCCTGGGAAGGGAGCAAAAGATGGCCCAAATACTTGGGCCCCTGCCATTCACGTGGGAGACCCAGATGGAGTTTTTGGCTCCTGGCTTTGGCCTGGCCCAGACCCAGTCATTGCAGTCATTTGGGGAATGAGCCAGCAGGTGGAAGATCTCCCCCCACACCAACTATGTAACTTTGCCTTTCAAGTAAATAAATAAATGTTAAAAAAAAAAAAGTACAAGAAAGTAATTTCTAATAGCCACCAAAAATTGTTAAAGTACTTAGGAAGAAATATTATAAAAATATGTAAACGCTTTCTAGAAAAATGATCATTAAGGTTTACTTATTTATTAAAGTTCTGAAAAAGTATGCTGAGGGGACCCTACCCTACCCGATACCACGAGTTTCCATTAAAGCTGGAATAATAAAGACAGCGTGGCGTTTGGACAGAACGGAAAACCGGAGCAACGTGCATGGATATGTGGAAGCCTGAGTGATGGCCAAGAGGGCATTTCCGATAATGGGTAAAGTCTACACTAGTTAATAAATGTTGCTGAGATGCTTGCTGAATTAAATAGAAAAAAGTGTTGCATCCCTGCCTCACACCATATCCCCAAAATACATTCTGGGACTTAAATATGAAAAGCAAAATTATAAACCCTTAAAAGACAACACAAGTATTTTTGTATTTTATATGCTCAAGGATGGGGAGCATTTCTACAAGAATAAAAAGCATGCACGATACAGGAAACAACTGATAAATTCAACTACATTTTAAAAAAGAGGATAAAATAGTCCATCGTAGATGATATAAGGAGGGGCCAGTGCTGTGGCACAGAAGGTTAAGCCTCCACCTGCAGTGTCAGCATCCCCTATGGGCATCCGTTCAAGTCCCAGCTGTTCCACTTCTGATCCAGCTCCCTTCTAATGTGTGGAAAGCAGCGGAAGGTGCCCCAAGTGCTTGGGCCCTTGCATCTGCATGGGAGACCCAGAAGAAGCTCCTGGCTCTTGGCTTTGACCAGGCCCAGCCCTGGCTGTTGTGGCCATTTGGGGAGTGAACCAGCAGAAGGAAGATCTCTTCCTCCCTCTTTGTATCTCTGTCTTTCAAAGAAATAATAAATCTTAAAAAAAAAAAAAAGATATAAGGAACAAATTTAAGTAGCAAAGGATTAGTATAGAGAATATGAGGATACTGCAAAAGGTCCATGAAAAACAGAATTAAAAATTTATTTTGGGGCCGGTGCCACGGCTCAATAGGCTAATCCTCCACCTGCAGCGCCAGCACCCTGGGTTCTAGTCCCAGTCGGGGCGCCAGATTCTGTCCCGGTCGCTCCTCTTCCTGTCCAGCTCTCTGCTGTAGCCCAGGAGTGCAGTAGAGGATGGCCCGGGTCCTTGGGCCCTGCTCGAGCATGGGAGACCAGGAGAGGCACCTGGCTCCTGGCTTCGGATCAGCGCAGTGCGCCGGCCGCAGCGGCCATTGGGGGGGTGAACCAATGGAAGGAAGACCTTTCTGTCTGTCTCTCTCTCCTTCCACTCTGCCTGTCAAAAAAAAAAAAAAGTTTATTGTTTATTTTGGTGCAAAAACAAGTGAAATCCATGCATACGACCTGTCTTCAAAAAAGTT
Organism: Oryctolagus cuniculus; assembly: GCF_964237555.1. Classification (NCBI taxonomy): domain Eukaryota; kingdom Metazoa; phylum Chordata; class Mammalia; order Lagomorpha; family Leporidae; genus Oryctolagus; species Oryctolagus cuniculus. The sequence continues at coordinate 29,768,882 of NC_091437.1, read as the reverse complement.
CATGGAGGGCCCAGCACTGTGCCATAGCGGGTAAAACTGCCACATGCAGTACCAGCATCCCATATGGGTGCCAGTTGGAGACCCAGCTGCTCCACTTCTGATCCTGCTCTCTGCTATGGCCTGGGAAAGCAGTGGAAGGTGGCTCAAGTGCTTGGGCCCCTGCACCCTCATGGGAGACCCAGAGGAAGCTCCTGGTTTCTGGCTTCAGTCGACCCAGCTCCAGCCACTGTGGCCATTTGGAGAGTGAACCAGTGGATGAAAGATTCTCATTCTCATTCTTTCATTCTTCTCTCATTCTCTCTCTCTCTCTCTCCCCCTCCCTCTACCTCTCTGTAATTCTGCCTTTCATATAAGTAATAAAATCTTTTAAATAAAAAAGTTTGTATAAAATGTTTATTATCAAAAAACTCCTGGCCAGCGCTGCGGTTCACTTGGCTAATCCTCTGCCTGCGGCACCAGCACCCCGGGTTCTGTCCCGGTTGCTCCTCTTCTAGTCCACCTCTCTGCTGTGGCCCGGGAAGGCAGTGAAGGATGGCCCAAGTGCTTGGGCCCTGCACCCACATGGGAGACCAGGAGGAAGAACCTGGCTCCTGGCTTCGGATCGGCACTGCACCGGCTATAGCGGCCATTTGGCGGCGGGGGGTGGGGGAGGTGAAGGAAGACCTTTCTGTCTCTCTCTCACTGTCTAACGCTGGCTGTCAAAAAAAAAAAAAAAAAAAAAAAATTCCGCATGGGTTTCTAATTGTTTTTGTAGCCAAATAAATTCTTATGTCATTTTTCCATAAACTTTTCAAAGTACCTTCATATATAAAGTACTACCACAAATAAAAAGAAAAGGCAAAAGTAAATGATAAACATGAGCAAAAGCCTTGACAGAGTCCTCCATCACGTGGAAAGACACTCAGCCTCATCAGTCACGGGCAGATGCAAATGGAAACCTTGATGAGAGTCCTGCTCATGTCCACCAGACTGGCTAGAATCAGAAAAGTGGACAATGCCTGGTTGTGGAGCAAAAAGTAAAAGATGCAGAGTAGCAGAGCTATCACCCTCTGCTGGAGACAGAATTAGCCAATAAAACTCACTTTGGCGGGTGCCAGTGTTGTGGCACAGGAAGTCAGGCTGCTGCCTGCGACACCGGCATCCCACACCATATGCTGCTCGGAGACCCGGATGCTCTGCTTCAGAATCGATTCCCTGCTAACGTGCCTGGGAAGACAATGGATAATGGCACTAGTACTTGGGTCCCTGTCACCCACACAAGAGACCTGGATGGAGTTCTGGTTCCTGACTTTGGCCTGGCCCAGACCTAGCTGTTGCAGTCATTTGGGGAGTGAACAGTGGATAGAAGATCTCTTTCCCTCTGCCTCTCTCTCCCACCCCCATCATTCTACCTTTCAAATAAAAGAATAAACATTAAAAAAAAAAAAAAAAAAAAAAACACTGTGGAGAAGAACTTGGCCTTCCTTAAGGAGGATTAGTAAGCAAATCTACCACCAGCTGGCAATTCCCCTCTTCTCTAATGCGCCCTGAAAAAATCTGCCGGCAGTTACAAGGAGACCTGCACAGAACCTCAGAGCAGGGTTGTTTAGCAAGGCCAGGACTAGGAGGAGGAGGAGAGGTTCCTGGGGTGTAGGACTTGCAGCTGTAAGCCATGGCCTTAACTGCACCCTCAGTGTCCACAGGGGGGTTGAACAATAGTCCCCGAAAGACATACCCATGTCCTACAACCTGTGACTCTGAGCTTATCTGGAAAAAGCATCTTTGATGATGTAAGTACGTTAAAGACCTGGAGATGAGGTCCTTCTGGAAAATCTACACAAGCCCTGGATCCAATGACAAATGTCCTCAGAGGTGATAAACAGAAGACAGGCACAGGGAGAGGACGGGAAGGCCACCTGGCAAAGGAGGCAGAGGCTGGAGCCACACCAAGGGCCACGGGGTGCAACCAGAGGCTGAAAGGTCAGGGGAAGGTCTCTCCTGCAGCCCCTGAACGGGTGTGGCCCTGACAACTCCTGACCAGACTGGGGGCCCCGAGAACTCTGGGGAAGTAACTATCTGTTGTTCTGAGCCATCAAGTCTGGTCCTGCAGCCACAGGCAAGTACCTGCCTCATCCTGCTCCCAGCCCCGTGGCTCAGAGTAGTGAGAAACGACACAGTCCCAGCATCCATCAACAGAAGAATATGTGAACAAATTCCAGGGCTGTCTACAACGGACGGTTATGGCAGGGTACGTGAACCTCAGAAACAGCGGGAGGGAAGGAGCCCATCACAGAAAGCTACAAGTACACGGTTCCGTTTGCAGGAATTTCAGAACAGGTAAAGAGCACAACGTGCTGTTCAGGTTTACCTAAAACCACAGGGAAGGAAAGGCAAGCGACTGAGGAACTGAAACAGTGGGTGTGTCTGGGAGGGGAGAACACTGATCAGGAATTGGGGCTCCAGAACTGCTGGGGGGCCCAGGGGGCAGCGGCAGATCTCGTGGCACAGGCTAAGTAGCCCTCATTTGAAATGCTGGAGACCAGGAGTGTTTTGAGTCTCAGACATTTGCAGATTCTGGAATGTTTGCAAATATACAAGGACACTGTTCCACAGAGGACCCAGGCCCCCACACAAAAATTCATTCAAGTTTCATACAAGCGTGCACACACAGCTTAAAGGTAACTTTATGCAATGTTTTTAGTGCACCTGCATTTTGACTGGGACCGGACTCATGAGGTCAGGTGTGGAATTCTTCACTTGTGGTATCACAGCAGTGCTCAAACACTTATGCATTCTGCAGCATTTTGGGTTCTGGGGTTAGCGATGCTAAGCCTGTACCCCTTTCTATATTCTACACCTTGTACTGTACATACCTTTTAATATCCTTGGTATAATTTGTGGTTAAAAAAATTAATGAACCAAGTATAGGCTACGAAAGCTAACCTTGATGGTGTGCAGTGTCTCTTCTTAGATGAAAGACTGTGTGAAAGGTGGGCTAGGTGGGGCATGAGTCGATCAGTTGGTCACCTGGTACGTGTGCCCCGAGCTCCAAATGAGGGCTGCCCCGCACAGGATTCCGGGCTTCCGAACAAGGTAACGTACTCACAGGGAAAGGGGGGTGCAGAGAAGAAAGAACTCACGCTGGCTGGTCTGTAAAATTAATTTCTAAATCCAAAAATGTATCCAAGGGCCATGCTTCAAGACAAACCCAGAAAGACAAAGTAAGCGGGAGAAAAGAAAAAAAACAAAGCAAACAACACAAACCTGCAAAGACACAATCACAGCAAGAAGGCTGAGAAGCACACGGGCAAGCAGAGCCAACCAGACCCGACAGGCGGCCTCAGAGCCAGCCTCGTGCGGGCACTGCAGATCCCCGTGGAGGGCCCAGGGCTGCAGGCGGCCGCGCACTGCAATCTGAGGAGCAGAGGACAGGCTGGACGACGGTGATGGTGCAGCCAGAGTCCACACTGATGCTGGCGGACACGGGAGGGTTGGTCTCCGCAGAGGGAACCACGGGACGAGGTGGACATCTGTTTACTGGGTATCCCTGTCCTGGGCAGGCATGACCCTCCATGCACGGACTTCAGGCTCTGTCAGAGGAATCCAGACAGGTGGGGAGGAAAGACACAGAGAGAGTGGAGACTCTGGGTTTCCACCAGGAGCCAGCCCCTTCTTCTGCACTCATGCTGGGGTGAGTATGGTGATCTCAGGGGGTCCAGGAGAGACTCACCTGGCACCAGCGGCTGCCTGCTATGTAAAAATGAGTAAGGTGCTTGATGCTCATGACTCTGTTTGCTCATCTCTCACTGGGAGGTGGGGAGGTGGGCGCTGCGGCACAGCGGGTTAACCTGCTGCCTGTGATGCCGGCATCCCATGTGGGCGCCTCAAGTCCTGGCTGCTGCATATCTGATCCATCTCCCTGCTAACGCACTTGGGCCCAATCTGGAAGAAGTTCCTGGCTCCTGGCTTCAGCCTGGCCCAGCTCTGGCTGTTGCGGCCATTTGGGGAGTGAACCAGCAAACCAAAGATCTTGTTTTCTTTCTCCTTCTCTCCCTAACTCTGATTACAAATGAATGAATGATTGGATAAATCAATCAATCAATGTATGTGGCATAGTGGGCTAAACTTCTGTTTGTAGTGTCGGCATCCCACATGGGCTCCAGTTCCTGTCTTGGCTTCTCCTTCTCCTCTTCTGATCCAGCTCTCTGCTATGGCCTGGGAAAGCAGTAGAGGATGGCCCAAGGCCTTGGGACGCTACACCTGCGTGGGAGACCTGAAAGACACTCCTGGCTCTTGGCTTCAGATCAGCCCAGCTCCAGCCATTGCAACCAACTGGGTAGTGAACCAGTGGATGGAAGACCTTTCTCTCTCTCTCTCCCTCTGTCTATAACTCTACCTCTCAAATAAATAAAATCTTTTTAAAGAGAATTAAATAAATATTTTTAAAGAAAACAGGTAAGATGGCAAGTCCCTTATAGAGTTGTGAGGACTGAGAGAGTTCATGGAGTAAGCTACCTACGGCCATGGTATTGTCAGCACACGTCTTTCCCCTGAGCCCACAGCTGAGCAGCAGGGCTGCAACCCAGACACCCAGCCAGGCCTCCGAGCGACGTGCCTTCCCATTTTCCCACCCACTCCACGCACGGTCCCCCATTCCAACAACAGACCCCTTGAAAGAACCAGAGGCCTTCCCTGACCTTGGTGAGTGTGGTACCCAGGCTCCCAGATGCTTCTGCTCCTGGGGCCACTGTGCACCCCTCCTTCACCCTCTTCCAGCCTTAGAGGCACCAGGGTAGTTCCGAACATCTGAGGGAGAGACCCTGTCAGCGGAGAGCAGAGTGTGCGCCCCAGCAGGCCAGACAAGAATTTCTGATCACGGCCGGCCGGCGCCACGGCTCACTAGGCTAATCCTCAGCCTTGCGGTGCGGGCACACCGGGTTCTAGTTCCGGTCGGGGCGCCGGATTCTGTCCCGGTTGCCCCTCTTCCAGGCCAGCTCTCTGCTGTGGCCAGGGAATGCAGTGGAGGATGGCCCAAGTGCTTGGGCCCTGCACCCCATGGGAGACCAGGAGAAGCACCTGGCTCCTGCCATCGGATCAGCGCGGCGGCCATTGGAGGGTGAATCAACGGCAAAGGAAGACCTTTCTCTGTCTGTCTCTCTCACTGTCCACTCTGCCTGTCAAAAAAAAAAAAAAAAAAAAGAATTTCTGATCACACGCAAGGGTTGTCTGGGCCTGGGCATGCTGCTCTGCATCCCGGAGGGGGAGAGGGATTTCTTATTTTTTTACGTTTTCAGATTTCTTTTATTTGAAAAGTAGAGAGATAGAGACCAGAGAGACAGAGAGTTTCCATCCAATGATTCACTTCCCAAACACCTGCAACAGCCACAGCCGGGCCAGGCAGAAGCCTGTCAGGGTTTCCTATATGAGTGGCAGGGACACAGGTACTGGAGCCCTCGCCCGCTGCCTCCCTGGAAGGAAGCTGGAATCTGGAGTGGAGCCAGGACTAGAACCCAGGTGCTAGGATTTGGAACCTGGACGTCTTAACAGCTGCTGCGAGGGGGACTGTAAACAACCGTTTGGAGTCACGGAGGAGTGGGAAGAACCAGCTTATATGTTCCACACCGGAAACAGCAAGCCCCTCCCCACCACCAGCCCCACTTCCACAGGAGGAGCCCGGCTTCTAGGGTACGGGGAGGCCACAGAATAAAGAGCTCAGCCCTCTGCAGCCAGGGCTGCCGGTGTTGTCGCTCAGCCCCACACATCCGCCCCAGTGGTCTGCTCCAACAAGGCCCCCAGAGCCTGAGGATGGCTCAGGGCCTCCGAGAGACCCTGTAAGGAATAGGGAAAAAGAGCAGCAAAGATCCTGCACGCCCACCCCTGCCCGGCTCCAGCCCCACCGTCAGCAGCTCCAGCCACAAAAGCCCCAAGTGCCGTCCTCCCCTGCGGGCACCACCCCACCAGGACAAGAAAGCATTCCTTTCCGTGGGGCAGGAGGAAGTGGGCCCAGCCTTGCCAGGCGGGAGGGGAAGAGAGATTCCGTTCTCATTGTTCTGCCCCACAATGGGGGAAGGAGCGGGAGGAAGGAGGCGCCCCAGAGCCTGTCCCACCAGCTGGCGCAGCACTAAGGGGCCTTCCTCCCCGCCTCCCTCCCCCGGGTTTCCCACACCCTTCTTCTGCCTCTCGCTCCTGCCCCGCCCCCTCCCCTCAACAATGCCTTGAATGCACAGGAAGCTCCGGGGGCCCAGAGGACCCGTCACCTGCTGTCATCCCCTGCTTGCCTGGTGGGGCTGTCTGTGGCCTCGCTTCTTGTGTATCTGCAGCCACAGTCACGGAGTTGAGTCTGAACACGGCCCCCGTCACACAGTCCCCATGCCACAGTACCCAGAGCTACACCCGTGCAGGGAGCAGTTGGCCTTTGAAGATCCCATTCCTCCACTGTGCTCACCACCTCTACACAGCCAGGAGCATCGGCTGCCTATGGCGCGAATGACCAAGAATCACGAGTGTTCTTTCCCTGCTTCCAACAAGGACGTATCAGACACTGCTCTAGGTACCGGGCACAGGGCAGTGACCTAAACAGACACGTCGCTCAAGCTTCTGCTGCAGCACGCAGGTCTCTCCTTGTTCCTCTGTGCTGTCACCCAGGCACCAGGAACCTGGCAAGGAAGTGCCTCTGTGGCTACACAGCCAGCACTGTGGCAGAGGTTGGGGTGTTAAAACTCGCTAGACCCAGATTCAAAGTCCGCGTCTAATTTATGTGCAACGGTTGTGACTGCAGAATTTTTCTTAGCTTCCGAGTCTCCGTTTGCTCGTCTGTAACGTGAGGTTTCGTCACTGCAGTGCATGGGACTGTCAAGGATAGTAGCAGCTGGCTATCACAGGGGTTTCTCAAGTGCCCGGTGAGAAGATGCACATCAAAGACTTGCCCCAGTGCTGGGCACTTACTAAATAAATGCCCAGTGAGTATCAGGAATCCTCGTGGGATCAGCTCTCCTGGTAGAAGTGCCCCCCAGTTGACTGAATATTTGCAAAAGTGTCACTCGCCCAGATTGCTCCCTTTTCCACAACATCTTCTTGTGAGCCATCTCCCACGCCAGAAATCCCTCGAGCTGCCTACTACGACATCCACAAACACAGAGGAGCCCCTGGGTGAGGCTTGCATTTAGGAATCACAGCCTTGCTGCCAACACATGAGCTAGGGATGGGGCCCAAGTACAAACAAGCTCTCCACATGGTTCAGATTTCTGGCAGCCCCAGGAAGCACACCCCAGGGAGGTTTTTAATTATGTTGCTGGTCTGTTTAAGGCAAAACAGCGCCCTCTAAGAAAACTCTTTCTGAGCTACCAAACCTGAGAGTTGGTACAAAAGGCCCCTCGGGAAGGACTCCAGGATGTTTGAGATTATGCCCTGCACCAAGTAAGGGCAGGACCAGGGTGGGGATTGTTAGCCACTGTTGCAAATAAACCCTGCTCACTCTTCATGTTTGTAGTGGGAGTAAAATATTCACTCTCAGAGTGTGTGATAAAACAGGACTCCCCGAGATGCTAAGTCCTAGTCTCACTGGGGGTCATTTATACAGCTATTGAAAGAGTCAAAGAAATAGCTAAGAAGAAAAAGGTCTAATTATATTGTCTTAGATGAATGTGTGTCCTGAGCTCTCCTCACCACAAGCTTGGTCTAACCAAGTCTCACGCGACACACAGCAGCCTTCTAAGTGTTACCACATTTCTTTGTCTGCTGTCCATGCGCCTATTCAAGGAGGTTCCGTTGAGCTCTTAGACTCCTGGACACACAGAGTGACGAGCCTGGGACACAGCCAACACTTCTGTCTTGTAGGATCTGAAGATTTGGGGCGGGTCTAGACATCCTGGGGTCCTGAGGATGCAGGTGGGAAGGGGTGCACATGCGATAGGGAACTCAGTCAGCTCAGAATCCCCAAGGGCATGGTCTGAGCTGAAGGCAGAGCAAGTTCCAGAAGGGACAGTGTCTGTTTCACTGACTGACCTATCGCCCGGGGCCTGGTAAAATCACCGTGGGCCAGAGGTCCCTGGGAAACAGGTGGAACAGTAAGCAGTTTAATAAAGCTCTTGTTTTCCCAGTTTAAGGAAAGCCATTAAGAGGGAGTGCAGGATCCCAGAGTGAGCAATAGTAGGGCAGTCTTTCCATTCCTAGGCCTGCAGGTGCAAGAAGGGATGGCTGCCCTCCCAGGACCACCCAGCAGGGAGGGAACTCCATCTGCACCCACCCCCAGGCTCCTGCTGGGGCTTCCCATTGGCCAAACCCAACAAGAAGGCAGAGGGGCCCAAGGGTGCCAAGCACACTGGTCAGCCCCTGAGGTCACAGAACAGAGGGAGCAGGGAGAGACGTCCCGCCCAGCCCTCAGTAGTGATGTTGAATGAGGAGCCAACCTCTAAGCAAGGGTGAAGCCAATGGAGAAAGCAGGAACGTGGTGTTTCTTGGCATCACTGCTGCCTGTGGGAAAAAATCAGTCTACTGAGCCCTGGTTCAGAATGCAATACAGCAAGGGTACCAGGTGAGTGACCGTGCTGAATCTTCACACTGTGCCTAGAGTGAGAGCTGCCAGTGCCCCCATTTTACAGATGAGGAAATGGAGTCTCAGAAGGTTGGAGACGGGCCAGGGCTTTGCCACAGTGTCATGGCACTGCTTGGGAGGCTTGAATCTCATGACGGGGGGCCCAGGTTTTACTTCCTGCTCCACTTCAGATCTGGCTTCCTGCTAATGTGCAGGCAGCAGGTGATGGCTCAAGCAGTCGGGTCCCTGTCACCTACATGGGAGACCCACATGGAATTCTGGCTTCAGCCTTACCCAGCCTCAGCTGTTGTGGAAGTTGGGGGACTGAACCAGCACATGGAAGATCTCTCTTTTTCTCTCTCCACCCTTCAAATAAATATTTTATTTGACAGGTAGTTATAGACAGTGAGGGAGACAGAGAAAAAGGTCTTCCTTCCATTGGCTCACTCCCCAAATGGCTGCTACAGCCAGTGCTGCGCTGATCCAAAGCCAGGAGCCAGGTGCCCCTTCCTGGTCTCCCATGCAGGTGCAGGGGCCTGAGCACTTGGACCATCCTCCACTGCCCTCCCGGGCCACAGCAGAGAGCTGGACTGGAAGAGGAGCAACCAGGACTAGATCTCGGCGTCCACATGGGATGCCAGTGCCGCAGGCAGAGGATTAACCAAGTGAGCCATGTCACTGGCCCCACCAAATAAAAAAAAATTTTTTTTTGACAGGAAGAGTGGATAGTGAGAGAGAGAGAGAGAGACAGAGAGAAAGGTCTTCCTTTTGACGTTGGTTCACCCTCCAATGGCCGCCACGGCTGGCGCGCTGCAGCCGGCGCACCACGCTGATTCGAAGGCAGGAGCCAGGTTCTTCTCCTGGTCTCCCATGGGGTGCAGGGCCCAAGCACTTGGGCCATCCTCCACTGCCTTCCGGGCCACAGCAGAGAGCTGGCCTGGAAGAGGGGCAACCAGGAAAGAAACCGGCGCCCCGACCGGGACTAGAACCCAGTGTGCTGGCGCCGCTAGGTGGAGGATCAGCCTAGTGAGCCACGGCGCCGGCCCCAAATAAATATTTTTTTTTTTTTTTTGGACAGGCAGAGTGGACAGTGAGAGAGAGAGACAGAGAGAAAGGTCTTCCTTTGCCGTTGGTTCACCCTCCAATGGCCGCCACGGCTGGCGCGCTGCGGCCGGCGCACCGCGCTGATCCGATGGCAGGAGCCAGGAGCCAGGTGCTTTTCCTGGTCTCCCATGGGGTGCAGGGCCCAAGCACCTGGGCCATCCTCCACTGCACTCCCTGGCCACAGCAGAGGGCTGGCCTGGAAGAGGGGCAACCAGGACAGAATCCAGCGCCCCGACCGGGACTAGAACCCGGTGTGCCGGCGCCGCAAGGCGGAGGATTAGCCTAGTGAGCCGCGGCGCCAGCCCCAAATAAATATTTTTAAAAACGCATTTAGAGATGACTCAAGAACTATCCTGGGTAATGGAGAAGCAGAGATACAAACTGCATCTCACACCTTTATTTCCCAACTTTTCATTATGAAAATATTTTTCAACATAGAGAAAAGTTCAAAGATCAAAACAATAAGCATACTTTATACTAACCACCTAGATTCAACAACTGTACATCTTTTGTTGTGTTTAACAACAAAAGATGTATCTGAAGAGTCTTCAAAAAATTTATGGACAATGTGCTTCAAGGAGCTATGCCTGGCTTTCCAAAAAATGCACCAAAATAAAGTTGTCTTTTAATTCTGTTTCCCACAAATTTTCTGAAGTACCCTTGTATACATACACACATACCTACATACACAGTTTCCCCAACTAATCTCTTGTATATTTTCCTAATTTTAAAAATTGTGTTAAAATACATGTAACAAAAAAGTTACCACCCTAACCATTTTTAATTACAACTCAGTGATAATAAATATATTAATATTATTGTTCAGCCATGACCATCATTCATTTCTGTAAGTCTTTTCATCTTGTACAACTGAAACTCTCTACCCAGTAAATGAAACTCCTCAATCCACTCTGCCCAGCCCCTGGCCATCAGCGTTCTACTTTCTGTCTATGATTTTGACTGCTTACCTACCTTACAAACATGGATGCATACAGCATTCATTCATTTTTTTTTTTTTAAGATTTATTTATTTGAAAGTCAGATTTACAGAGAAACAGAGAAAAAAAGTGGGGGCCGACACCATAGCGCACTAGGTTAATCCTCCACCTGCAGCGCCGGCATCCCTTATGGGCGCCAGTTCTAGTCCCGGTTGCTCCTCTTCCAGTCCAGCTCTCTATTATGGCCTGGGAAAGCAGTAGAAGATGGCCCAAGTCCTTGGGCCCCTGCACCCACATGGGAGACCAGGAAGAAGCTCCTGACTTCAGATCGATGCAGCTCTGGCCATTGCAGCCATCTGGGGAGTGAACCAACGGAAGGAAGACCTTTCTCTCTGTCTCTCTCTCACTGTCTATAACTCTGTCAAATAACTAAAAAAAAAAAAAAAAAAAAAAAACTTTAAAAAAAAAAAAAGAGAGCAAGAGAGCTCTCTTTTTTGTGACTGGTTCATTTCACGTAGCATAATGCTCGCAGCACCCCTGTTTGCTGTAGCATGGGTCAGAAAGCCCTTCCTTGCTAAGGCTGAGTAGTATTCCATGCTGTGTATGAACCACGTGTTGGTCACCCTTTCACCTCTCAGTGGATCTTTTCATCTCTCAGCTTGAAAGGCTTCCCTATTTCAGCTGTTGCGAGTAAGGCTGCTATGAGCATAAGCACAAAGATCTTTGGGGACCTCGTTTTCAACTCTATGGAGTATACACCTACAAGTGAAATTGTTGGGTCATTCATGCATTCAGAGAGCGAAGGAGACAGAGAGCAGGTAGGGGAAGAAATGGAGATGAGCTCCTTAACCATTAGAAAAATCTGGGTCCATGGGGTGAGTGTTTGGCAAAGCGGTTAAGACACTACCTGGGGTGCCTGCATTCTATGTAAGAGTGCCTGAGTTCAAATCCTAGCTCCACTTCTGATTCCAGCTTCCTGCTAATGAGCTTCCTGGGAGGCAGCTCAAGTAATTGGGTCCCTGCCACCCATGGGAGACCTGGATTGAGTTTCAGGTTCCTGGCTTCAGCCTGGCCCAGCCCTGGCTGTTGCATGCATTTGGGGAATGAACCAGTGGATGGGGATGTGGGTGGGGGTAGGGAATGATCGCTCTCTCTCTCTCTCTCTCTCTCTTTCAAATACAAAAAAAGTCTGTCTCCAAGTAGCCCAGACAGGGAGTCCCTTGCTGAGAGATGTTAGGATGGGAGTATCGAAAATCCCTGACAAAGAACAGGACATGTGGGGAGAGACCACTGCCTGCTGGGGAGCACCCCCCATTCCACCCCGGTCCTCCCCATAACTATATCCTATCCTAGTTCTCAATGCTATGAGCAAAAGGAGAACTCCCCACAGTGGAGCACAAACATGAACCGAAGCCTCACTCCCAGGTGAAGCCATGACCCCAGCTCCCATGCCCCATCCCACAGGCCCCCTACTCACATCCACCCAAACCAAAGATGTTCACCTTTCTGTTTTTTTTTTTAACATTTCCTTTTTTAATTTTGAAATTATATTTATTTTCATATTATTTGAAAGGCAGAGACTTACAGACAAAGCAAAGATTGCCCATCTGCTGGTTCACTCCCCAGGTGCCTGCATGAGTCATGAGTGGGCCAGGCCAAGGTCAGCAGCCTGGCACAGTCCAGGTCTCCCACATGGGTGGCAGAGACCCAAGTACTTGAGCCATCACCTACTGCCTCCCAGGACGCACATTAGCAGGAAGCTAGGTGGGAAGCAGAGGAGCTGGGACTCAAACCAGGCACTCTAATACGGGATGCTGGCATCCCAGGGGCCTCTTAAACTGCTGTGCCAAACGCCCACTGAACTCATTCACCATTCCTGTGTGGTGCACTGTGCCCATCAACTCATGTGCTATCAAGGATGGTCCCACTGCAGGAAATAAAAATCCTCTCTCAGTAGTAAAGTGAGAAAGTATGTATGAAAAGCACAAAAAGAAACAGATTCTTAGGGATCTTGAACAAAGAACGGTCCAGCCCCTCTCAAACTACACGCAGACGAGTGCAGGGGATTTTTCAGTGCACAACCCCCATGAGCCCCAAAAGCCTCGGCTTTCTGGATACCCTCCTTTGCCATTGCCTTGGATTGGTCACTTACTGCAGGCTGGGTCAACTGGCTTCTGCCTCCCAGGAATTTGGAATCAGATGCTTGGCTGCCCCTGCTGGTGGCTGGGACGGAGGCTACAGCGCGTGGACAGGCAGCAAGGAGGACGACACGGGGAGGCCAGAGGTGCGGCACTGCCCGGAGGCCTCCCCCAGAGAGCCCTGGCATTGGAACACCGGCCTTGCTGGCTTCATCAGCTGTCAGCATTCTCCGTTAACCGGCCAGCCGATGGCCCTGACCACACAGCACCCCCACGCTGGGGCCAGGGCCAGGCGCCCCACGGGGAGGAATATTTTGTCGCCAACATTGTTTGGAATTGCTGGGGGATGGCGAGCAGTCCTTTTTGTCGGTTTTGTTCTTGACTTCGCCTCCTCTGCAGACAATGCACCCCCGTATTGGCTGCACTGGGGGTGGGGGACACTCCCGCCACCCGGCTCCTTTGTTCACCGCTGTCACTCAGCCAGTGAGGACAGAACCGGAAGGGTTCGGAAGATGCTTTTTAAAGCCTTTGTCCTGCTCTGCCTTCCTGGCCCTAATTCAACTGTGCTAACAGAGGCAGCGCCCCGGAATTCCCGAGTGGCCTGAAGAACGTTTCTCTTCCTGGCAGCCTGAAGGAGCACAGAGAAGGCCTCTGCCGCGGGACTCGGCGCGGACGCCACGGGCCAGCGGCTGAGGGCATGGCCCGTCCCCAGCTCCAGCTGAGCCGCTCTCCAGGTGTCCCTCGTGGTGGGAAGAGGGCTAGCAGCCTGCCCTGCCCTTTGTTCCACCAACAGCTCTTCTGTCTACTCAATGGGATCTGATGCTTACAGGAAGGGAGCAAAGGTGTGAGCCTAGAAGGCTCCCTGGTGGAGAAAGATTTGTACGAAGACCTCAAGATGCAACCCGTGTGTTACCTTTTCCAGAGACGTGCTGAGAAGGCCAGCCACCGCCCAGGCCCAGGTGCGTGTCCCTGTTCTAGGTGGAAGCAAACATATCTCAGGGACACAGCATGGCAGGCTGCTTAACAAACTGTGCAGGGGCCGGCGCTGTGGCATAGTGGGTAAAGCGGCCACCTGCTGTGCTGACATTCCCATATGGGCGCCGGTTCAAGTCCCGGCTGCTCGCTTCCCAGTCAGCTTCCTGCTAATGCACCTGGGAAAGCAACAGAGCAGGGCCCCAGTCCTTGGGCCCCTGCACCCACGTGGGGTGTCTGCAGGAAGTTCAGCCTGGCCCAGCCAGGGCCATTGTAGCCATTTGGGGAGTGAACCAGCAGATGGAAGGTATCTCTCCCTTCCTCTCTCTCGTTCTGCTTTTCAAATAAATAAAAATAAATAAACCTAAAAAAAATGCGTGTGCTGCACTCAGGCTGCCTGGGAATTCTGGCCTCACCACTTAACAGCAGGTAGCTTCAGACAAGTTACTCAGTCTTGCTTGGCCTCAATTCTTTTTTTAAGCCCCTTTATTAAGGCATAATGCATATTTTATAATAAAATGCACCCACTTTGTGTGTACAATGCCACAACCCTCACTAACACCCCTGAGTTGTAGAAGTGCCACAGAATTGCATGCAGCATGCGTCTTTCCCCCCAGAAGACCCCTGGTGCCTGTTTACTGCTCAGCCCCACTCCCACGGAGCCTCTGGAACCCCGGGTCCATGCCCCATCCCCCCAGACCTGCCTGTCCTGGACTCCGCCGTCAGCAGAATCATGCACTCGGCAGCGTTGGGGGCCCGACTTCTTTCACGTGGCAGCATGTTTTCAGCTTTATCCATATTCTAGCACGCATCAGTACCTCATCCTTTTTTATTGGTGAATAATATTCCATCATGTGGATAACCTGCACTTTATTACCCATCCATCAGCTGAGGAGCATTCAAATGCTTCGCAGTTTGAGACAGTTAAAATAGTGCTACGGACATTTGCAAACATGTTTTCTCACGAACATACGCTTTCATTTCTCTTTGCTGTGTACCTAGGAGTAGAATTGCTGGGTTCCACAGGGCATTTATGTCTAACTCTTTAAGAAACAGCAGCACTGTCTGCCAAGGTGGCTCAGCCTCAGTTTGACCTGCTGCAACCTGAGCCGTCTGAGTCCCGCCACACGTTGGATGGAGGTAGTGGGGTGTGGATGACTCACTGCCGATAAAGCCCCTGGCACAGTGCTGGGCTCAGGTTAAGTACTCAGGAAACATTACCTCCTACCTGGGCACCAGTTTCTGGCAGACTAACTCTGGCTCCACCATTAGCCCTTGGAACACAAGGACTTCAGTCTTTCTCCCGAGGCTCTCAATCATGGCAGGCGCCGTGTGTATGAAAAAGAAAACTCCACACAGGCCAACGACAGGACAGAAGGGGCTTTGCACTGCCCCCGAGACACACGGGGCCATGGCAACTGCGAGAAGCAGAGCTGGCTGAGTGCATCAGGCAGGACATCATGGAAGTGGTGGCCTTGGAGCTGGCCTCAGAGGTTGCCCTCTGCATGGACACAGAACTAATCCCCAGACAGATGCTCTTCAGACTGAATCCTGAGAGCCATGATTTTCTTTACAGTGGCACAAACAACAGGGAATGCTTTCTGCCTGTTTTCTCTGTCGCCTGACAAAAAGTTGAGAGACAGACTTCCAAGGGCACGAAACCTAATAGCTGTGTCCAGCCCCAAATCTTTCCTCCCCACCCTTGCCATTGAACACCAAGACCAGCAGCCACCTCTGGAGTAGCTCACTTGGGCTGAACCAAGTGCTCTCTGCATAGGCTCCCTTCTCACACCTTCCAGCTCAAGCTCCCAGCACTGGGTGCCAGGTCTGTCCCACTCACGTCCTCTACCAAACGCCCGACACCTGTGCACACAGCAGGAAGCAGCTGGGAGGCCCCCAGCCCTGGGGAGGCTTTTTCTCCACGTGACGCGTCATGCTGCCCTTTCCCGTCTGCAGGAGCATACACACACACACACACACACACACACCCCTGCTCTTGTGTGCCTCACACACTGGATGTCCAGCAGACAGATGACTGCTGGGTGGAGGCCGTGTCCATGGCCCAGGACCGACTCCAGCCTGATTTATGGGTTGGGGTCCTAATGCACCAGGCAGGGACACCCAGAGCATCGTGGGTCGGCGGCAGTCACACCTGCTGCTTGCTTCCACCTCTGACGTCTGCTTAGAGGCCCCGCAGCGGGAAGGCCAGGGCGGAGGACGGAGGCGACGGTTGCCATCCCAGAGGGCAGTTTCCAAATCACCACAGCACAGCACCGCGCTGCTGACCCAACAGCAAGCCAAGTGCTCATTTAAGGAAATCAGCAGAACGTATGCAATCCATTAAAGGGCAGGTCTCAAGTCAGACTAAATACTGGAAATCAGGAACCGGAGCCCAAGTCCCTTCGTGATCGGAAGGGAGGACTTCCCCATGTGATTGCAGAGAGCAATTTACTTCAATTAGCAGTGACATAAACAGGGTGATTGCTTAATAGGGGTCCTCAATCTCTGAGAAATAAACAGCCCTGACGGTCTCTCTGACCAGTAGATCAGCAGCATGGGACTGCGCTTCCCAAGACAGGTTTGCTTAACCCTTTAGGAGCCAGCCCCGCTCCCAGGCAGCTCTCCTGCGGAGGCCTGCACGTCACAGCTGCCATGCTCGGGGCTTTCACTTTCCAAGTCTCTTAATCCTCTCAATGGTCCTGTGAGATGCACACGGTCCACAAACCACGCAAGTGGCTGTCAGCAGATCCAAGATTTTCCTCTCCACACCCCTCCTCGCCTGCCCCCGTCACACTGCCCTTCAAATAAATACATAAATAAATAAATCTTTTTTGAAACAGAATTAAGAGATAAGCTTATGTCAGTGCAACAATATTTGAAACCCACGCTTAGCTTCTTCAGAAACCTGCGTTTCCGGGAGCAGGTGTGTGACAGCAGTTAAGACATCGCTTAAGGCCAGCGCTGCGGCTCACTAGGCTCATCTCCTCCTGTGGCGCCGGCACCTCAGGTTCTAGTCCTGGTTGCTCCTCTTCCAGTCCAGCTCTCTGCTGTGGCCTGGGAAGGCAGTAGAGGATGGCCCAAGTCCTTGGGCCCTGCACCTGCATGGGAGACCAAGAGGAAAAGCCTGGTTCCTGGCTTCGGATCGGCGCGGAGCGCCAGCCATAGCAGCCATTTGGGGGGTGAACCAATGGAAGGAAGACATTTCTCACTGTCTCTCTCTCTGACTGTCTGACACTGCCTGTCACACACACACACAAAAAAAAACGCTTGAGATCTCCATATCCCATAGGCAGAGTGCGTGGTTCGAGTCCCAGCTCCACTATGGATTCAGCTTCCTGCTAATCTGCACCCTGGGAAGCTACAAGTGATGGTTCAAGTCCTTGTGCCCTGGCACCCACATGGGAGACCCAGCTTGAGTTCCAGGCTCCAGGCTCCAGCCTGGCCCAGCTCTAGCTGCCGTGAACATTTGGGGAATGAGCCAGTGACTGGGAAATCTGTCTCCTGGCCTTTCAAATAAAGTGAAAACAAAATAAACAAAAAAATTTTTAGAAAGTTGATTAGAGAACCTTTGGGGGAAAAAAAAACATTTCCCATGAACTTAAAAACCACTCATTTTATTATGCCCACTGTAACAGATGGGGAAGAGAGCCTCGGAAAGTTCAAGGTGATCTTACCAAATATGAATCCAATCGACTCTCTCCAAAGCCTTCCCAACTCCTCACATGGCCTCTGTCCAAAGATCCTTCCAGGCCCCCTGCCTCCTGCCCCCTCCCACTTGCTGTGCCTGCCTCTCAGGGCCTCCGCACGCACTGCTCTTCCACGCGAGGTGGAACCCATGCCTCACCGCCCAGGCCTCGGGTCAAACTGCACCTCTTCAGAGGGGCCCTTTCTGTCTGCCCCATCGTTCCAACTCCCTGTAGCTTCTACCCCAGCTAGCAGATCCCAGGCTCCAGGGCAGAAGAGGGCCCTCTCCTGTTGGCCTTGTTCCCCACACAGAGGCAGACAGAAGATCCTTGCTTGATAAGGAAGCATTAAGAAAGCCTTCTTTAACCGAGATGAGCAAACTGAGGCTCGGAGAACCTAAGTGACTTCCCAGAGGCAAACAGAGCTGGGATTCAGACAGAGCCTCCTCGAGTGTAACTGTTCTATGCAGCCCTTTTGACGTCTGAAAAGTGGAAGAAAAAAAAAAACCTTCCCCACTCTATGTTCTCAGCTCCTCGCTCTCCAGCCCCCAGAAGCTGGCTCCCCTCCAACCAGCTGGGAGAACCTGAAAATCACAAACCCAGAGCGAAACCTTCTCTTCCTGCTCCCCCTCCCCGCAGTGGCACTGCTGGGACACATCCTCCCTCATTCCAGGAATGCAAATGCCAGAAGGTAAAGACTTTAAGACCCCTCTCCCTCTGGCTCCCACCTGGAAGGATTTAGGGGAGGAACTGGGCTCCTTTTAGGAACTGCGGCCCCTGGCCTTGGCCTGGGGCCCTGGACAAGCTGTTTGCAGCAGCTTAAGCTGTCCCGTGACCCCTACCCCACCTGCAGCCCAATCCTTTGCTTGGCCCACACTGGGTCAGGGGCCGCCTGGGGCTCCTCCTCCCAGGCCGATGGCCAACTGGGAAGGGAAGGCAGAGAAGCGGAGATGGGCGGCCAGGACAGCAGACAGAGAAGGGTGGGGAGGCGGAAGCCTTGAAAAGTGGGTGAGAGTACCCAGCTCTGGGATACAGGGCAGCCAGCGTCCCTGAGCATGTCCTCCCCAGTGAGCAGGCAGCTGGGGTTGGGGCTGAGCCCAGAGCAGAGCTCTCCCTTGGACGCTGAGTGCCTGCACGGCGCCCTCCACAGGTCACCCTGGGAGAAGGTCCAGTGCTGCTGTCATCACAGTTGAGCTTTCCTGTGCGCCCTAGAGGCACTCACACATTGCTTTCTGGTTTGTTTCAAAGATTCATTTTATTTATTCATGAGGCAGAGTTACAGGGAGAGAGGGAGAGAGAGATCTTCTATCCCCTGGTTCACTCTCTAAATGGCTGCAACAGCTACAGCTGGGCCAGGCTGAAGCCAGGAACCTGGAACTCCATCTAGGTCTCCCACATGGGTGGCAGGGGCCAAAGCACTTAGGCAATCCTCCGCTGCTCTCCCAGGAACATTAGCAGGGAGCCAGACAGGAAGTGGAACAGCCACGGCTTGAACCAGAGCTCACGTGGAATGCCGGCGTCGCTGGTGGCTCCTGCTTCCTGGTTGGTGAGGCAATCACAATGCCCATGGTGCCTCACGTGCAGGGTTTCACCAGCTTACTGAATGGGACAGACCTGGGAGGCAGGAAATATAAAGTGCATTAATGGGGCAGCCTAAGAAAGAAGTTTTAACAGCATTAAGTTTAAATAAACATCATGGGACTGCAAAGGTAGGAGTTCCCACGCCTATGGTCAGATGAGGAGACTGTGGTTCATCGCACCTGCTCAGACCAGACCCCAGCAGATCAAATCCTGGGGGAAGGTAAGGAGAGGAGGGTTCAAGGGTATGGGGTGCAGATGAAGAGGTGGTACAGGGCCTCTGCTGCCACTAGGACCATGAAAATGAGGGTTTTCCCCCCAAGATTTACTTGTTTGAAAAGCAGAGCAACAGAGAGGGACATACACACACACACACACACACACACCACTTCCATCCACTGATTCACTCCCCAAATGACCAGGAGCCAAGAATTCTGTCCAAGTCTTCCATGTGGGTGCAGGGGCCCAAGCATTTGGGCCATCCTCTACCACTGTCCCAGGTGCATTAGCAGGGACCTGGATCAGAGGAAGAGCAGCCAGGACTTGAACTGTTGTTCCAACATGGCATGTGGCATCACAGGCAGCTTAACCTTCTGTGCCACTACGCCAGCCCCATAGAAAGGAGCTTTTATGATTTGGTTCCAAGTCACAACACGGATGCAGTGAAAGGTCAGTGTCTTTCAAAGCAGCCCTGGCAGTGTGTGAAGGTGGCCTGCCAAGCAGAGTATCCCTGGGAGGAAGGGTGGAGCCAGAAGATTCGAGACATCCTTGGGAGGCGGAACAGACAGGACCCACTGGGTGTGGGCGAGGGTGCTTAGGAGCGAGGACCAGGGGCTGGAAGTGCTTTGTCAAGGGGTACAGCAAAAACCCAGAGCCTTCCTCTTGCTGGGGACACTCACGGATGTTAGGGAGCTCCTGAACCGAGTGGATAAACACAGAAAATCTCTTGGAAACCAGCCTCACGGCTGCCTTAGGGTGGCCCTGACCTGACTGGCTAGGGCCAGTCCACTTCTTTCTTTAATCAGCCTCCTCGTTGCTAATTATTCCCAGCCTCCTGGGTAGGACGGAGCTCTGCCCTGTGTCCCAGCCCTGTCTGAGAAACTCCTCGACATGGCTTCACTTAGGCTGTGGCAGCAGCCTTGGGCCTCGGCAGCGACGAATTCTCCCGGAGTCACCTTCAGAGAAGAAAGCAGAGTCCCCTTGAAGGCCCTACAACATCCCCCAAGGGGCTCCCATGTCACCTCCCCTGGAGGCCTGCCCTGACTACGCTAAGGCAGGAATTCTGACCTGCGGCAAAACTACCAACAACACACCTCATCTCTAGTGATCTGGGAAGCTAAGCAGGGTCAGGCCTGGTCAGTGTCTGGATGGGAGACAGCCTGAAGGCTGAAGAAGTAAAAAAAAAAAAAAAAAAAAAAGTTGAAACAAAACTTCCACGCGGCTCTCCCCCTGGGGTCTCAGTGCTTCGCTCAGCAGTGCTGGCAGTCTGTAATCATAGCAACGGTGGCAGTCTGTAATCATTCATTTCTGAAATCGCAATCTGTAATCGCAGCCTGATGACTTTCACAAGAGCACGGAGCGTGTCTCCCGTGCTCACTGCTGTGCTTGCTGTGTTCACTGCTAAGTATACAGCAGGCGCCCCGGGAGTGCTTTATAAATATCCGTCTCTAAATTGAAGGTACTCGACCAGGGCTTTGAAAGTTCCGCCCCCCCCCCCCCCCCCAGGGTCTCAAAGGCTCAGAGTGGCAGCCACCACTGGCCAGGTTTGTCCTCAGCACCAACCCTTCCTTTCCCCTCACCTGTCCTGGGCATCTCACTACTAGCAGGCTGCCGCCTGCCTCACGTCACCGAGGTCAAAGAGATTACTGATGACAACCAACAAAAGGAGAAGCCAGGCTTTGCTCCCTCCAACGACACCACCCAAAGGATCAGCACAAGTCCAATGGCTTCAGTCAAGGCCGATGGGCACCGTGTGCCAAGCACAGAGCTATCACGTGGTGGCCACTGACATCAGCGTGGTCCCTATGGAGCTCACAGTCTGGTGGCTCCTCTGTCTCTTCCGAGAGCCCCAAGGCTGACCTCCAGGGAACCCAGCTCTCTGCCTCCCTCGGCCCTGCATGTGGTAGCTTCCCAGCTCCCCAAGGAAGGACTTGGTAAGGACTTGGTGCGGGAAATCCCGCCTGCCCCAGCTGCAGGCCAAGAGGGGAGCAGGAGAGTAGTCCTCCTATCCCAGTCCTGCGGCTCATTAGCGACACGACCTTGAGCACATGACCTCACTAAGCCTCATTTCTTCACCTGCAAAACGGAGCTTAAGAGTTTCCCAGCCCACAAGGCTGTTGTGAGGATTAAATCAGATGACGATAATGACTGCTAACATGTTCTGAGCTCGCTACCAGTGCCAAATGCTGTGCACGAGCTCTGTCTGCATTATCACTTTTAATCTCCCCAACAGCCCCATGGGGAGGGCTGTTATCACCCCTGTCTTCAGAGAGGCGGACCGAGGACCGACACTTTCCATCACTGCCCAGTGTCACGTGGCCGTGGCGCTACAGCTGGGATGTGACCCAGCCACTGTACCCGGCAGCTTGCCCTCTGATCCACTGCCTTCCACAGCCTGTCCCAGGAACGCTGGCAAAGTGTGTACCTTGGTGCCTGGTACGTGGCAAGTGCCCCAAAATGATACCTCTTATTGAAACAACTGGAGGCCCCCAGTGCAAGGCTCCCTCACTCTGACAGTTCCGTACGGTGCCCTGTAACTGCCCAGCACTCCAGCCCTACCCCAACCCGCCACTGCTCCAAGTCCTCAATCCACATCCTTGCAGAGGTTTGGATTGGAAATGACAATGACTGGAAAGCCTGAAGCCCAATCACAATGGCCACCCAGCGCTCAACCCTGGCTACAGACATGCAGCTGAGGTTGGCCAAGGAAGCAGAGTGGCCAGGTCCCGTGAAGACACTTCATTTCATTCTCCCTGCCCCCTTCACTCTACCTGTTGGTACTGTCCTCAGTCCAAGCAGCAGGGGCCTGGAAGGTAGCTCCAGGTACCACTGGGACTGGCACAACTTGGTTCCAAAGTAAATGATAACATGAGATCACTCATTACAATATTTAGCTCCCAGAAGAAACCGCTGCAAGTCCCATCCAAACCACAGACAGCTCTGGCAGCCCCAGGATCCTCTTACGGTTACATAAGCTTTGCAAGGAAATAAATACCAGCTCATCGCGAAGGAATTTTAAGGGCTAATAAACCCTAACCAGTCTGTGCAGAGAGGGCTCCCTTCCGAGGGAGGGGCTGCGGTTTTAGAGAGGAAGGTCGGCGAGGGCTCCAGGGCAGGGCAGGGAAGAGAGGCCTGAGCCTGAGCCCAGTTCCAATCCCGACCACCATCCCCAGCCTCACTGTGGGGCAGACAGCTCCAGGGCCAGCCACGCCCCAGCCCACCCACCTCTCTGACACCATCACGATCCACCAACCAGTTGCTTCTCAAAGGCAGTGGGCTTCGCATCCCTGGAGGTGTCTGGGTTCAAACATAAACTGTACGGCGTTGAGGGACTTCTAAGACTGGATCAGGATGCTACGATTTTCAAGTACAGGAACTCATCCTCAGCACTGGCGAAAGGCAGGACAGCGTGGAGGAAGGCATTTCCATCCAGAGCTGAAGACCCGCTATTCCGTGCCAGCTGGGGGACCTGGGGCAGGCTGCTGCACCTTTCTCAGCCTCAGTAAGAGACACCTAAGAACTCTTCTCTTCCGTCTGCTCTCCCTGATGGCTGGGAGGATTGGATTAACTCCAAGTGTGTGAGAACTGCCTTGCAAATTGTTAAATGCTTGGCCTGAAGTGCGCTGCCACAGCCCGCCGGGACTAGCTGGGGATGGTGGCCACCTGCAGTACAGGAGAGGCACTGGCACCCAACCTGTCTGGCTGCACATCACACAGTTTCTCCCACTGCCCTGTGCTGTCTGGGAGAAGCAAATCACAGGTTCAAGATTAAGGCTGTGGATTTTGGAGCCAGACTCTCAGGATTTGAATCCTTGACCTATTTGTGCTCATTTTCCTCATTTGTTATTTGTGTAATAAAACTATCTATCATAGAGTTATTAGGAAGATTAAACAAATAAAATGTACTAAGTGCTTAGAACAGGGTCTGGTGGGGCTGGTGCTGTGGCATAGCGAGTAAAGCCGGTTTGAGTCCCAGCTACTCCACTTCTGATCCAGCTCTCTGCTATGGTCTGGGAAAACAGAAGATGGCCCAAGTGCTTGGCCCCTGCACCCACGTGGGAGACCCAGAAGAAGCTCCTGGCTCCTGGCTCCAGATCGGCACAGCTCTGGCTGTTGTGGCCATCTGGGGAGTGAATCAGTGGATGGAAGAACCCTCTCTCTCTGCTTCTGCCTTTCTGTAACTCTGCCTATCAAATAAATAAATAAACCTTAAAAAAAATACAGCATTTGGCACACAGCAAGTGTGATATAAGGATCTGCTGTTATTATTACTGTTTTTTCTTAAGACAAATTTTCTTATTTATATGAAAGGCAGAGTGACAGGGGAAAAAGAGAGACAGAGATCTTCCATACACTGGTTTACTCCCAAATGCCTACAACAGCTGGAGCTGGGTCTGGCCAAGGCCAGGAGACAGAACTCCATCCAGGTCTCCCATGTGGTTGGCAGAGACCCAAGTACTTGGACCATCACCTACTGCCTCTAAGGCATATTAGCAGGAAGTTGGATGAGAAAAGAAGGCAAGACTCAATCCCAGGCACTCTGAGTTGCAGGCTGTCCCAGGAAGTGGCATAACCCATCGCACCACAATACCTACCCCATTACTGAAATCTTAACCAGCTAATTAAGTTAATTTTCTACAAATCACTGCCTCTGACTAGTCTTGAGGAACAGAATAAAAACGAGTAAGTTTTGTAATGACTACCATTAATGAGTGCTTTCTGTGTACCAGGCACCCTGGCCCCAGAGCTGGCAGGCCACGTTCTCGCAGTGCCAGGGCCACGATGTGTAGACTGCACTCTCCACACCAGCAGCGGAGGCCCTGCCATGTCCTCCAGCACAGATGTCTTGCCCCTGCATGTCATGGACAACCACCCTGTCTGTTGACAACGTTCACAGTGAGAAAGGACCTGCTGGGTCCTTATTCCCCAGAATCCTACACTTCCCAAAACACACCAGGCTGAGGATGCCATGTTAAGAATGGGCTCGGCCCTCTGGGTGAAGGCTCTGGAGATCCGGGGACCACAGTGCACAGCTGCAGGAAGGGTACGGCCAAGAGGAGACCCGGAGGAGGTGAACTCTCTGCAGAGCCCTTTGAAAGTCTTCAACACTTTGCACTCACCAGCAGGCCCTAAGGTGAAGCTTGGGAGTATTTCCCTGGCCTGGGGGAGCACTCCAGGTAGCCAACCAGTGTGGTGGAATGAGAAGGTCATGCCAAGATGGCCGCTGGCAACAGAAACTGCCTGGCAACAGGCTGTGACTGGATGGCTTCGGAAACCACATGGCAACAGAGCCTGCCTGGCAACAGGCTGTGATTGGATGGCTTCGGAAACTGCTTGGCAACAGGCTATGGTTGGTTAGGGCATAGACTGCCCCTTGACCGGATTGGCTGCCTTGGCTATATAGGCTGCTGTATCAACTGAAATAAACAAGTCTGTGGGCTGCTCCCCTCTGGCCTGCTTTCACTTGACTCCTGGGGTCTGTGTGGTGACTCCACGCCTCTTGCCCCAACCATGCTCCTCCTGTCAGAACAAATCCACCTCAACAGACCAGGAAGCTCACAGGCCAGCTAAGTAGGGACCTCTCAGTCTGCCCAGCTCCCAGCAAGGTACTGGTCCCACAGGGCCTCCCCCATGCGGCAGGTGGGCAGCTGGCTTCATGAACCTTCAAAATCTAAGAGGAACCCCAAAACCACACTGGGCCATAACAACCAATCATACAGGAGATGGAGGCTGGGGATGCCCCTGCATCCTCCTCCTAGGCTGGGCTCCTGCTGCCTCCACCGGGGCCAAGCCTGTCCTGTGGGGAGCAGCAGTGCACATCTGCTTCTATCCGCCAGCAGGCATGGACTCCCAGGTTTCCCCATCCAGCTCTACTGGCCAGGCACTGCTGCCCTGCACCCAGGGAGATTGGAGAGGGGAGTGCAGGAAGGGGCAGTCCACGAGATAGCTCAAGGGTTGATAGCCAAGGGACACAACGAGAACTGTCCACCTTCTGAAACAGCTGCAGCCTCTGCACTGCCCAACACTGAGTTCTGACGAAGGGGACAACATCAAGGGCTTGGGACTCTGGTGGCTAAAGGGTGGGACAGGGAAGGAGGAGACCGCATCATTTTCTGAAACTTTTGCACAGAACATGATGGCATGGAGGTGTGTGTTCAGAGATGGAGTCCAGCTGCATCCACATCAATGATGTTGGATAATATTTCCACGCCCCCTTTTCAGCCACATACCTTTTTCAGCCCTGAGATTTGAAGGGTGTAGAGACAGACAGATCGCTGAACCAATCAGAAGTTGGGCTTCTCCCCAGCCCGCCTCCTTTATCACCTTCATGGCATCAGAGGTCATAAGACCTTAGCTTATACCCCACCATTTTCTAAGTGTAGCTGCCCATTATTCTTCATTTCAGAAGGTTTCATTTCCTTCACAGACTTCATCACAGTATTAACTAGAGATTTTATTTGCTTACTGTCATTCTCCTCCTCTATGATACAAGTTCCATAAGAGTAAGTGCATTCTATTGGCCTGGCATAATTCCTGGCACGTGATGCGTATCTAGTTGATATTTGTGTAAGGAATGAAGAAATGCTCAGTCCAGAGGGAGATGCCAAGAGGCACATGATGGGGTCCCTACTTCAAGTCTATTTGGGGAGTGAAAAGATGGGTGTGTGGAAAAACATAGCCAATGAACAAGGGCATTCAACAAATGGTCTTGGGATAACTGTTTAAGGCAGAGCTGGGCTGGGCATGTCCAGCCTGTGGACCATAGAAGGCCCTCAGAGTCGCTTGATCTGGCCTGCCAAAGTAACCGCAGGTGAAACTAGAGATTCAATAACTGTACAGCAAACTAATTTTTAAGTTGATAATTTTGTAGGGCCCACAAATGATGTTATAAATATCCGAATGGGCGGGCGCCGTGGCTCAATAGGCTAATCCTCCACCTGTGGCGCTGGCACCCTGGGTTCTAGTCCCAGTCGGGGCACCAGATTCTGTCCTGGTTGCTCCTCTTCCAGCCCAGCTCTCTGCTGTGGCCCGGGAGTGCAATGGAGGATGGCCCAGGTCCTTGGGTCCTGCACCCCACGGGAGACCAGGAGAAGCATCTGGCTCCTGGCTTCAGATCAGCACGGTAGGCCGGCCGCAGTGCGCTGGCCGCAGTGGCCATTGGGGGGTGAACCAATAGAAAAAGGAAGACCTTTCTCTCTGTCTCTCACTGTCTAACTCTGCCTGTCAAAAAAAAAAAAAAAAAAAAAATCCGAATGGCCCTTGGCGGAAAAAAGTTTACCCACTCCTGCTTTAAGGCAATCATAGGCAAAAATAATGGACCTCAAGCTGAACTTCATTCCTTACACAAAAAGTGAGCTCAAAATAAATCACAGACCTAAGTGTAAAATATCTTACTCCCAGAAGAAAACATGGGAGAAAATCTCCACGGATGAGGGCAGGGTGACAGGTTCTTGGACATGACACCAAAATCACAATCCCAAAGAGAAAACTGATAAATCACAATCCATAAAAGAAAACGATCGAAAAACTGAACTTCACCAACATTTAAGACTTCAGTTCTGTGGAAGACCCCGTTAAGAAGATGGACAAGCTGCATTTGCAAATCACACTTCTGACAAAGGCCTTGTATCCAAAAATATTTTAAAAACTTTTTTAAATTCAAAATTAAAAGCTTTAACAATCCAATCCAAAAATGGACAGCAAGTTTCAACAGACGTTTCAGCAAAGAGAATATGCAAATGGAAGACAGGCACAAGGAAGATGTTTGCCATCATTAGCAAGCTGGGAAATGCAACTCACAGGACAATGATGCACCGCAATCAGGATAAAACACGAATTACAACGACACCAAGTGCTGGAGAGGATGTAGGGGAAGTGCTGCTTTCAGGACCACGAATCGGTACACACACTCCAGGACACAGCTTAGCAGTTTCCAGAAAATCAAGCACACTTACCGTACTCATAGAGCCAGCAAGTGCACTCCTGGGCGTTTATCCTGTAGAAATGAAAACACATTCACGTGAAAATCCGTACACGCATGTTCACACCAGCCTTATCGGTAAAAGCCAGAGAGTGGCAACAACCCCAGCGTCCTCCAGCAGGTAACCCTCACGCGGTGGCTGACCACTAGGCAATAAAAAGGAGCAGATGCCACAACTAGGGCATTATGCTGAGTTCAAAAAGGTAATATCAAAAGAAGATATGCCATGTGATTCTACTTATATTACACCCTCAAAGTGACAACACTATACAGATGGCAGGCCAGCACTGTGCCGGCACCCAATATTGGCGCCAGTTCGAGTCTTGGCTGTTCCACTTCCAATCCAGCTCTCTGCTGTGGCCTGGGAAAGCAGTAGAAGATGGTCCAAGGCCTTGGGCCCCTGCACCTGCATGGGGGACCTGGAGGAGGCTCCTGGCTCCTGGCTTCGGATTAGCACAGCTCCAGCCGATGCAGCCAATTGGGATGGAACCAGCAGATGGAAAACCTCTCTCTCTGCCACTTCCTCTCTCTCTGTGTAACTCTTTCAAATAAATAAATCTTAAAAAAGTAAAAAAAAAAAAAAAAAAGTTGGGTGTTTAAGGCTGGGTTGGGAATGTCCAGCCTCTGGTCATAGAAGACTCTCAAAGTTGTTTGATCTGGCCCTGCCATGGCAACCACAGATGGGATGTGAGATTCAATAACTCTAGGGGCCGGTGCTGCGGCAGAGTGGGTAAAGCCGCCACCACCTGCAGTGCCAGCATCCCAGGATCCGCCTGCTCCACTTCCAATCCAGCTCTCTGCTGTGGCCTGGGAAAAATAGCAGCAGATGGCCCAAGTCCTTGGGCCCCTGCACCCATGTGGGAAACCCGGCAGAAGCTCCTGGATCCTGGCTTCAGATTGGTGCAGCTCTGGTTGTTGTGGCCATTTGGGGAGTGAACCGGAGAATGGAAGGCCCCTCCCCCTCCCCCTCCCAGTATAGATAACTCTAAATGCACAGGATAAATGTGAGAAGCTCAAAGCATCCAGAGGAGGCCTGGCTACCAACCAGTGGGGCAGAGCCAGGAAAAGCTTCAGTCCAATCGGTGTCTGCTACATCCGCATCCCATGTCGCACACCAAGCATCACACCACACACTAGGGACATTCAGGGACACTGGTCTTATTCCCAAAAAATTAAGAGGGCAACGAGCAGAACAAGGATGGGGAAAAATGGCTGTTGGTTGGGTCTGATGCCCAGCAGATGGACTGTGGGTTGAATCACAGCTCTGACTCCATTAATCACCTGGATCTGGATGCCCTCACCCAGCAGGGGAGCTGGGACGATACTTTAGGTCCACGGCTCCATGTCCACTCAGACTTGGTGTCCAACAGTTCTTGAACACCTAGGTGCTCCCAATTCCCAGGACAGAATGACCTCGACAAATGGACACAGGTCCGTTCAGGGGAAGCAAAGGGCTACTGTATGCTTGGTTTTATAAGGAAACCTAGACAGCCCTTCGGCCAGTGACTTTAAGGTCTAAACACTGGCTTAAAGGCAGACCCTGGGAGGCAGTGGTGACCGTTCAAGCTCCTGCCACCCCTGTGGAAGACCTGGATTGCATTCCTGGCTCCCCGCTGCCTATCCCACTCTCTCCATTTCTCTCTCTCAAATCAATACAAACTTTTTCTTTTAAATAAGATATGGCTTAGGTCTGGATGCTGGGCAAGGGATTATATCCTTTTATTGGGCCTTGGTCTCCTGTTTATCTCTTCTGGATTTCCTGTGCTGCTGTGAGCAGACTTGTTCCCTTACTGATTGCATCTGCAGTCTCAGGCCATTTTCGGTCAGTGACGGTCAGCACGCATGACAGCTGTCCCTCAGACAGCGTGGCCTCGACTCATGCCATGTGAAGATGCTCTGATATTTACCGAAGTTGAAATCCCCCAGATGATCCACTTCCCGTTTCTCTAACGAAATGCCTGGTGCTGGGCATGTACAAGAAAGAAGGTACAAGAAAGAAGGTTCAGGAGCTCCCACTTCCAGGGCTGCAAGTCTCCGGCGAGGGCCTCACAGAGGATGCTGTCACCATGGCGGTGACAACAAGAGACAGAGATCACACCGCGAGGACATGGAGCCAGGGAGCAGGGAGGGGCCAGGGCTGCTGACCTGTGACTCTCTCCAGAAACCACCAGGGTCTCACATGAATGGCGTGAATTCTGTTCGAGGGCAGCGCCCACAGTGGGAGCCAATTTCTGTAGCAACACCTTCATGCTAACTCAGCCCTGGTCTACAGAACAGGGCCACAGCTCAACCACTACTGACGGCAGTGCCTCCCACAGCATATCCCCTACCCGCCAAGCTCCTGTAGAGAAGGCACCATCAACAGATGTTCTGCTGGATCTAGCATGCACCTGCTCCCACACACACACTCCCTGCATCTTCTCATCCCTGCTTGCACCACCTCCCATGGCAGGTGCTGCACTCAGTTTTGTTCAGCATGGGCTTCCTAACCTTTTCCATGCCCCTGGGAGCGACCCAGTGTAAGAAAGCCCCATTTCCTAGGGTCCTGCACCTCCAAATCCCTAGCCAGTGCTGTGCTCTGTTCCTCTGATCAACCCTTCAGATCCAGGCCCATGCACACCCCCAGCACCTACAGGTGTTATCTGGCTAAGTCCTGCAGCCCCCGTGGGGTGGTCTCTCCTCCCGTATCAGGCTCGTCATGTTCCTATGATTCGAATTAATTTGTGGCTTTGTGCCCAGGGAAGCAGTAGGGCCAGCTCCTAAGTGGCACCTGTTGCCTTCAGGGGAGGGGATTTGCATTGTGGGACAGCCCAGCCTGGGAGTTCACAGACTCCTGGGGCATCCACATAGATGTCTCTGTCCCATATGTCAAGGTCCCAGGTTTTCCCCACAAGGGGCTTGGCCTTGGCTTAACAGAACTGCCTGGTCAGACCTGTCACTCGTTTGAAGCTCAGCCACTCACACTAGCAGATCCTGGCTTGGGTCCCTGCCCTCTACTGAAGCAGATTAGAGCCTCACCACAGGCAGCAGAGGCCCTCAGGCTCCTCGCCTGTATTCAGCTGCCTGCTCTGGGCCTTCAGCTGTCACTCTGCCATGCAGCCCAGAGCCTTACCCATGTAGCTACCGTGAATGCCAGACTTACCCACTCCACGCCAGGGTGACTGACAGCTGGGCCACCATCTTGTCGCAGGTGCTCCCTGCCTCCCACACCATCAGCCCTGGGATGAGTGATCCGGCCGAAAGCCCAACAGGCCTACTGCTGACTTGGATTAGCCCCTGTGGGGACTGTCACAGACTCCAGACCTGCAGGTGGAGCCTGGGGTCCAGATGTTTCATAGAGATCCACACCAGCAGAAGGAAGGATGCACAGGAACAGAGCCAGGCAGAGGGGGAAGTGGAGCTACCGTCCCGTGCACACAGCCAACCTGGGAGAGAGCCTGGAGTTAATGTGACCCCAGGGTTGCCCTGGACAGCACCAGATGAGGGCGGCCCTAAGGGGGACTTGGCCTTGGGCAGGGAGCCACAGCCGGAAGGAAGGCCCCTGCCACCCTCCTGTAGCTGCCCTAAAGGCTGAGCGGAGTGATGAAGGAGAAATCAAACCCATTCCAGCTGACGAGAAACTTCCACCAGGAAGATGTGACTTGGGGTTGGGATTTCAACACAGGAGAGAAGGGGGAGATTCTCTCAGTTGGGAAAGCACCCAAAACATTCAATACAGGAGAGCCAGCAGCTCCGGGGGAAGAAGCAGACGGACACAGGTAGTCCCCGGGGGAGGCTGTGCTCTGAGCCTGGAGCCTCACCTTTAGGAAGCCTCTGTGTGCTTACTCTATGTGTTCTGCCTCTTGAAAAGGAGGCATGGCTGGTGCTGAGCCCAAGTGCCATCCAAACACAGAGGGCTCCCAGCTATGCCCCCGTGGAACCCATGACTCTAGCATAGCTCCTGGGAGAACGAATCGGAAGGAATTAATTTTGCTACTGAGAAAACAAGGGGGAACCTGCTCCCCAACTCCCTGCAGTGTCGCTGGCACTCTGCACTTCTTCCCTGCTGCTGGCTTCTGCCCAGGGTACGTTAGGCGGGGGGTGGCCCCTCGCTCCCCACAACACCAGCTGACTGCTGGCAGAGGCCTGGAGATTCACCCACGCCTCAGACATCGCATCGTGCCAGAATGTGCATCAGACTGCATGTTGCTAGCCTGGGAACAAAGTTCAAAATCTCATGTGTGGTTTCTATCAAATGCACATCATATTCACACCATGGCAAAGTAAAATAAACTTGGGTTGAACTATCTTATGTTGGGGATCATGTGTATTTAACAGACTACAGGGACAGCAGAATGACCCCTTGGCCAACCATACACACCTTGTGGCATCCTGCAATACTACTTCTTTGATTAATTTGAAAGGATCAAAATTGGGGACCCTCAGAGAAAAGCACTCCCAATTTGAGAAGAAAATAACACAGAAGAGAATTTTCTTTTTGTTTTTTACATTTGCTTTCAATTATTCTTGAATCCAGATAAATTCAGAGTCCCCTGGTACCTCAGTTCCAATTCCTTTCCAGAGGTGACCATGGTCAGTGGTTATCTGACTGTATGCACATACATGCTTACATGGAAAGCACTGTCAACTGTATGTATTTAAAATGCAGAGAGAGCGAGAGAGCGAGCGAGCGAGCACACCTTCTATCCACTAGTTTACTCCCCAAATGCCTGCAACAACTAGGGCTGAACCAAGCTAAAGCCAGAAGCCCAGAACTCAATTCCTATGTAGGTGGAAGGGACCCAAGTACATGAGCCATCACCTGCTGCCCCCAAGCTGTGCACTAGCAGGAAGCTGGAATCAGAAGTGGAGGAAGACCGAACCCAGGCACTCTGAAACTGGATGCAGCTGCCCTAAGCAGTGTCTTGACTGTGGCACCAAATGCCAGCCCCAGAAAACATTTTTTGTGGAAGCATTTTAAATACATATTGTCCCTCATGCCCTGATACCTGAATTTGTCCACATCAATATGTCTTGGCAGTCTTTATGCATCGGCAGGCAACACTTTGTAACCCATTAGTGTGGAAAGGCTGATTTCTCCCCGATTGCCCTTCCCCGCGTGGAGCTGGTTAGGACAAGCCAAGAGAAATTTTTTGCTACAACCTGGATCTCATGCGTGGCTGCTTCTCTGGCTGGCCTGCAGCCGTTCCACCTCTTATGCCAGGTGTGTTTTTGGCTTCTTGATAAGGGCATCAGTGGTTCTGGCTGGGTACTCATCCCAACAAGCTGGAGATGATTTGGATCGTATGGATGGATCCAAGATGATCCAAGATAGATTTGGATCCTCTGGACTCCAGCTGGTTCTCCAGCCCCTCACTTCAAATGCCTCTTCTCTGCCTGCCTGCCCAGTGTGCCTGAAGCTCCAGCATCAACAAGAAGCAACAGACTCACCAAGACTGGTGAACCAGTTCCCCAAGAGTGGAAAATCAAACCTTTCCCTCTCTCTCTCTCTCTCTCTCTCTCTCTCACACACACACACACACACACACACTCCCAGTGATTCCACTTTCCTAGTTGAACTTTTAGGGATACATCACGACACGACATTGCTTGTTCTTTTTACATGCCATGGAAATGCTCTCCTGGTACTTTCTATGCCCTAACAGGGGAGTCAGCCATGTCTTCAGGGAGCCCTCGTTCCTGCAACCAGAACAACGGTGTCTGGAAGCCAAGGTCAGGGCGTTAGATATACTCACTGCTCGTGAAGTAGCACTCTTCCTAGGCCCTCAGAGCTTAGAACTGGTGCATTTTTTTCCACTTTACTTGAAAGACAGAGAGAGAGGGAGGAGAGAAGAGGGAGAAGGGAGAGAGGGAGAGAGGGAGAGAGGGAGAAAGGGAGAGAGGGAGGGGGAGGAGGAGGGAGAGGGAGAGAGAGAGAGAAGGAGAGAGGGAGAGAGAGAGATGCTCCATCCATGGACTGATCCCCCAAATGAATGCAACAACTAGAACTGGGCTAGGCCAAAACCAGGAGCCCAGAACCCAATCCAAGTCTCCCGGAGCGGAGCCAAGCACCTGAGCCATCACCTGCTGCTTCCAAGGCGTGTGCCAGCAGGAAGCTATGTTGGCACTCTGCAACAGGACGTGGGTGTTCCCTGTGGCACTTTAAACACAGATCTCAATGGGTGCCCCAGAGCTGGTGGACATGCCATCTATCTGAGTGTCACTGCCCATCCATCTACTTAAAGCCAGGAGTTCCCACAGGAGCCTGCAATCCCAACCCCACACCAGAGGGTTCACTGAAATTTAATCCTTCTCCAAAAGTCCAACTCCCTTCTCTGACGTTGAGAAATGTGGCGCCCATCAAGTCCTACTCTATTTACTAGCATGATGAAATAAGCCCGCATCACCCTTCCTGGACACCCCTGGACACCTTTTCACCTTCTGCCTTTATCCACCCACCCCGTTGTGTGAACACTCTTGATTTTCTGTACTGCGACAAGCCCACCCACACAGGGTCATTCCTCCATCTGCATGCCAGGCTCCTGTGTGCGAAGACGCCTTTCTCGTTCTATTCAGACACTAACAGAAGATCAGACTTGCAGGCCTCTCCTCTCCCTGAACCCCCTCTTCTCCACCCAGATTCTGCTGCCCACATGATGGTGCTCCCCTGTATCACCCGGACCCCCTCCTCACCCTTCCTAAGCCCTGACTCTATCCCTCCTCCTGGGCTGGCTTCTTGTCCCCATGCTGGGATGTTTTTCAACATAGACGCCCTCCTCACCCTGCTCAGGCTCCAACACCTTATTCCAGACCACAGAAGTTTTGCCCTGGGTACACAAGGGCTGGCTTAGCTTTGTCCTAGAGGCTTTAGGAACAGTCTGTTCAGAAAGAGATGGGAAAACATAAGAACGGAGGGAAAGAACCTCCGATAACCTAGTTCCTAGGTGAAGAGTAGTCCACAGCAGGCAAGAGGGGAAGTGAGACCAGTGAGAGGCTAGCCCAAGAATTCCAGCAATATAGCGGAGCCATGGGCAGCGAAGGTGATGAGACCGGTCACATTCTAGACATTTGCAGGGCAAGCTGATACGGTGTGCTGACATGACACTTGCAGAATTCAACCCAAGGATTGTTTCTTGTCTGTCTTGTTTAGTCAAGGCTGTCTGACTATAATTAGAAACCCACTCACGTGAACTTAAGCACAGAGGATGAATTTGTACAGATTCAGATGCATCTCAGAACCCACAGGCTAGGGGAACAGCCAGGCCTCCAGAATTCGGGGCTGGGACGGGCTTCCTCCTCCTTCCTCTCAGTCACCAAGGCTGCTCCCTGCAACCTGCTCTGTCCCCCTCATCACAGGGCAGAGATGGCAGTGATGACCACGGCTCTTGTGTTACACACTCTTGTTCAGCAGACCCTTGGCAACCAGCTATCGCCTGATGCCCAGGTCCAAGTTCCCAGGAGAGACCATCTGTGTGACCCAGTGTGTGTCAGCAGCCCACCCACTAGGGGGCCAGGTTGGTTTCTTGAAGGAAATGATCTGAAGTTGCAATTTCCTGAAAACTCACTGAAATGAACTCTAGATTTAGGAAGAAGCAGCTATAACCATCCTTGGGCCTTAAAGATCCAAACAGGTTAGTTTAGGCTGCACTGGCACCACAGGTAACCTGGAGGCTAATAATCAGGATACCTGCAGTTTACCTTTCCAAGATTAAATGCACCTGGAGAAAAAAAAAGGGGGGGGGGCAGGGGACTGGTCTACAGAATACAAACTTGGTTCTCCTTAAGTCAGGGAGCAAGCACATTGCAGGGATGAGGGATCCATGGGCAAATCAGATACACCCTGAAAGTCACTTAATGCTTTTAAATGCAAAGCATGGAGGTTTGTGTGTGGCTCAGAAGGTTAAGACACTGCATGTGATACCAGCATCCCATATGGCTGCCAGTTCAAGTTTCAGCTTCTCTACTTCCAATCCAGCTCCCTGATGATGCATCTGGAAAGCACTGGAAGATGACTCAAGTCCTTGGGCCCCTGCCACCCATGTGGGAGACCTGGATGAAGTTCCTGGCTCCTGGCTTCAACTCAGCCCCAGCCCCAGCTGTTGTGGCCATTTGGGGAGTAAACCACTGGATAGAAGATCTCTCTCTCGCTCTCTTAGTAACTCTGCCTTTCAAATAAATAAATAAATCCTTTTAAAAATGCAAAGAATGAAATTCTTGGCCCTGACATTGGACTGGTCCAACTCCAGGCATTGCAAGCATTGTAGAGTGCACCAGCAGATGGAGGATCTCTCTCCCTCTCTGCTACCCTGCCTTTTAGACACATAAGTAAATAAAAATTTTAAATGCCAAGAACGGAGCAGCAACTAAAAAAACACACAGAAACCGATAAGCCACAATCCGTATCCTTGCACTAACAATCTCTGAATGAGACTAAGACAAGAAATAGCAAAAAAAAAAAAAAAAAAAAAAAAAAAAAAAAAAAATCCAAAATCCAAGACAGCGAGAATTCTGTGGCAGGAGCTCTGAGAAGCACTAAGGCATCCAGACAAGGAAGGAATTCCACCACTAGCAGGCTTCAGCTCAGTGTCCAGGGCAGGGCAGGGCTGAAGGAGGAAGGGAAAGCATTTTGCAGTGGAAAAGGCAGAGGTCCTTGAAGTGGCCCTGTCCTCTTGTTCTGCAGGTCTGCAGGCCGGGGCTCTCCAGCGCCTGATTCACCCCGACTGACAGCTTGTGCAGTCAGCACGTTTCTACCCTCTGTGGTTTGTTTTTGCAGTATTCTCCAAGGGCTGGCTGCAGACCTCACACACATCAGTCTGTCAGACAGTAGTGTGTAGCCCAGGAGGCCTGGGTCAGGTAGGCAAGATTTTGTTCTCGTCTATAGACTCTCAGAGTCCCAACCTGACTCTCCTCTCCCCTTGCACATTCAGGCTGTCTTGATTCACTGGAGAAAGTCAACTCCGTTGTTCCAGAGGAGTTGCGGGATGTGGCCCGTGCGCTTCCCGCAGTACTTACATGCTCAGCCACCCAACCACCCTGTACAAGGGCTGGAGAGTCCATCCTGGCCGCCCATCTACAAAGGAATTATGCTAAGACCCACCTTCTCTAGCAAATCCCACCATCTCCAAGATCTCGGTCAAAGGGGCTACATAACCACACCACAGAGGTGGAATCCTGATACAGCTAATTCCAGTTGCCATCAACTCTTCCAAGGCTAGAATCCTATTTGCAATCTAAAGCAACCTGTTGGGGCTGGCATAGTGGAATAGCAGGTCAAACCATCGCCTGCAATGCCAGCTTCCCATATGCACACCTCTGATCTAGCTCCCTACTAAAGCGTCTGGGAAAGGAGCAGAGGATGGCCCACATGGGAGACCCAAAGGAAGCTCCTGGCTTTGGCCTGGCCCAGCCCCAGCTGTTGCGACTATTTGGGGAGTGAACCAGCAGCACATGAAGTGCACTCTCTCTCTTTCAAATGAATAAATAAACCTTAAAAAAAAAAAAAAAAAAAAGACAACAAGGCACTGGGGCAAAGAGGGCAGTGTCTTGCAAATTCTTGAAATTCCTGTTCACCCCCCATTCTTCCTGTTTCAGTGTTGTTTTGGTTGGAGGAAAGCAGCAGTGTTTGAAGTAGGGGTGAGACGGGAGGGTGAGGGTGTGAGGGTGTGAGGGTGTGTGTGTGTGTGTGTGTGTGTGTGTTGGAGGACATTCACTTCCCGTGGCCCAGCAAGCTCTGAACAGACTGCGTGCCACCTGCCCGCCCTGGAGCATCCCTGACGCCTCCCTCACAAGGACCTGGCCCTGTAGAGCAGGCGGCGGCCTGTGCCAGACGGGCTTGTTTGTGGCAGGGGTTGTAGGAGGAGAGCAGGGAGGCATTGGGACCCTGGGCTCTCTGTGACCCTACAAAGGCCAGTTCTGTCTCCCAGGCTCCTTCTTTGATTCATATATTCTGTTCACAAAAAAAGACCAAGATAATAAGACTCCCTTGTATTTATCTGCCTGGTTCACCCCAGATCAGCCCACGCAACATCGGTCCCTAAGAAATAAGTGTGGGCAACCCACTGGCTCTCTGTCTCTGTAGATTCTATACCCAGAGCCTCTGCCAAACAGGCTCAAATAACTGTTTTAAAATTTCACTTGTCAGGTCCGATGCTGTGAAGTAGTGGGTAACGCTGCCTCCTGCAGTGCCAGTATCCCATACAGGTGCTGGTTTGAGTCCCAGCTGCTCCACTTCCAATCCAGCTCCCTGTTAATGTCCCTGGGAAACAGCAGAAAATGGTCCAAGTTCTTGGGCCCCTGACCCATGTGGGAGACCTGGAAGAAGCTCCTTGTTCCTGGCTTTGGGTCAGATCAGCTCTGACCATTGCAATCATCTGGGGAGTGAACCAGTGGATGGAAGATCGATCTCTCTCTCTGTCTGTCTCTGTGCCTCTGCCTAACTCTTAAAAAAAATTTTCATCTGTTGGGAACATGTACATTTTTTGTCATTATTCCCCAGACAATACAGTATAACAGCTATTTACACAGCATTTACATTGTAGTAGGTATTATCAGTAATCTACATAAGATTTAAAGTCTGTAGGAGGATGTGCATTGCTTATATCGAAATACTGCTCTATTTTATAAAACGACTCAAACATCCCCATACAAGGTCCTGGAAGCAACCTCTCTTGCATATCATGGAATGACGGCATCAAGGCAGTCCTGAGCTGGGATACGCAGGTTTTTTTCTGTCAAAGGGGGGAGAAGTCCAGTAGTTCAGATGCCCGGTTGCCTTTATTTAACCTGTTTCTCAAATCTATCAGACCATGGAACCCATCCCTCCTGCCATGGTCCCTTCTTCCCTGGAGCCAGGGCCCTGAGGATCACTTTAGGAAATGTCACTCCTGACCTGCTTGACCCGAGGGTGCTGAATTTGGAGTCACTGCCCACGGCATTGCTAAACACTGCCATGTTGAATTCTATGCAAGAGCCAGACATATTCTGTTCCAGAAACATACAGCTCTCCTACATGAATGCAAGTCTGCTCTGCCAAAAGAGATGAGCATGGGGCTGGGCATGGAGCGCAGCAGACTGAGCCACCGTTCAGACGCCGGCATCCACATGCGAGGGCTGCTTTGAATCCCGGCGGTCCTGCTTCCGATCCAGCTTCCTGCTGATGTGCCATGGATCCCTGCCAACCACATGGGAAACCCAAATGTAATTCTAGGCTCCTGGCTTTGGCACGGCCCAGCCCTGGCTGTCATGGGCATCTGGAGAATGAACCAGTCAATGGAAGATCTCTCTCTGTCGCTTTCTCCCCACCCCTGCTGCTTCTGTAACTCTGCCTTCCAAATAAATAAGTAAATACATCTTTTTTTTTTAAATCCTATATAAGTCCCAGATAGAGCCCCTGTAGCTCCCCTTTCAATTCAGCTTCCTGTTAATGCTAACACTTGGGTCCCTGCCACCCATGTGGGAGATCCTCATGGAGTTCTAGGCTC
Organism: Oryctolagus cuniculus; assembly: GCF_964237555.1. NCBI lineage: Eukaryota > Metazoa > Chordata > Mammalia > Lagomorpha > Leporidae > Oryctolagus > Oryctolagus cuniculus. The sequence continues at coordinate 29,730,298 of NC_091437.1, read as the reverse complement.
CTGGCTTCAGCCTGGCCATCGACGACATTTGAGGAATGAATCAGTGGATGGCACACCTCTCTACCTTTGCCCTTCACATAAATACATCTTTGATTTTAAAAAAGATGAACACACAGTATTTTAAGACATTAAATGATTTAAAAACATTTGAAAGATCAACATAAGCTTACGTATCTAAAGCGAACATTAACTCCACAAGGCAAACAATATCAAACTCACGGTAAGTCTGTGCAAGAAAAAATATCTAAAATTGGAAGACTTATCTCAAACTCACCACTGTCTACCATGCTTCTTTATTTGTCCAATTATTTCAATCTATTCAATAACTGAAGCTCTTTAACCTTCAACTTCCCTGGCCAGTGTATGTCATCCAGAGAGGCTCAGGGTGGAACACGTGTGAGCACACAGACACGTGTGTGTATATACACACATGTAGCCATCCCATGGTGTCCACAAGTGTGTGCTTCCAGGACTCCCCCACGCCAGACACAAAAATTCAATATACACAATAGGGTGGGATTTGCATAGAAGCTACACACATCCTTCCATTTATTTTAAATAATCTCTGGATTACTTAGGAGATCTATGACGCTGCAGAGAGCTGTTACACTGTGTTGTTTAGGGAATAAGGAAATACTCTGTGAAGAAGAAATTCTTCTTCTCCCCAGTATTTCCCATCCTGGTTAATGGAATCCATGGATACAGAACCCACAATTTGGAGCGCCAAGTGTACACACGCACCCATGTGCTTTCAGTACACACACTGCTTGAGACAGCAGATGTTAAAGATGACCCACTGTTCCTTGCTTGTCACTGAGGTTCCAGCAGCCAAGGTCAGAACTACTGCTGACAAATGTCCCAAGCATCAAAGACAGGCACCAGCCCACCAGCAAGAGGTTTGAAAAGGGGGTTATCAGGAAAGGTTTCCCAGGGGCAGGCACCTGGTGCAGTGGGTTAGGACATCCTCATCGCACACCACGTAGTACCCAAGTTCAATCCTTGGTCTGACTCCTGAGGCCAGTTTCCTGCAAACAACAGACTCTGAGAAGCAGCAGCAGGAGCTCAAGTACTTGAGTTCCTGCTACATACTTGGGAGACCTGGACTGAGTTCTTGGCTCCCAATTTCCATCTGTTCTGTCTCTGGCCACATTTGGAAAGTGAACCAGCACTGGCTCTCAAAAAAGCAAAGATTTTGCAACCCTTGGCAAACCTTAAGGGCATAAAAGGCAAAGGCTGAAGAAATTAGAGGGGCTGGCATTGTGGCATAGCAGGTTAAGTTGCCTCCTACAGCGCCCACATTCCACATGGGTGTTGGTCGAATCCCGACTGCTCCTCTTCCAATCCAGCTCCCTGCTAATGCGCCTAGGAAAGCAGTGGAAAATGCCTCAAGAGTTAGGGTCTCTGCACCCACTTGGGACACCAGGATGAAGCTCCTGGCTCCTGGTTTCAACCTTTCCCAGCCCTGAATATTGTGGCCATTTAGGGAGTGAACCAGTGGACAGGTGATCTCTGTCTTTGCCTCTCCCTCTCTGTAACTCTGCTTTTCAATAAATAAATCAATCATTTTTAAAAATACCTTTTAGAGGCCGGCACTGTGGGGCAGCGGGTTTGAGCCCTGTCCTGAAGCGCCAGCATCCCACAGGGCACTGGTTCTAGTCCCGGCTGCTCTTCTTCTGATCCAGCTCTCCGCTGAGGCCTGGGAAAGCAGTGGAGGATAGCCCACGTCCTTGGGCCCCTGCACCCACATGGGAAACCCAGGGGAAGCTCCTGGCTTCGGATTTGTGCAGCTCCGGCCATTGTGGCCATCTGGGGAGTGAGCCAGAGGATGGAAGACCTCTCTCTCTCTGTCTCTACCTCTCTAACTCTTTCAAATAAATAAAATAATAAATTAAAAAAAAAAAAACCCTTTCAGTTTCAACTGCACTTAAAAACAAAAAATAAAAACTAGAAATGACTGTTTCCCTAGAGAAAAGCATTGGTGTACTGTGGCATCTCTCACTGTTGTTGGCCACTAAGCCTTAGCTAAGAGGTTGGATACAAAAGATGGAAAGGGGAAGCCCAAAGGATTGTGGGAAAAGGAGAGCAAGCAGAAGACTCCAAGGCAGTAACAGAATGATGGAGCCCAATTCCTCCAGAGAGGAGCAAGGGCTAGGCCAGGAGAGAACACGGTGAACAGTGGAGGTCCTGGGCCACTGCTGTCACAGTCAGAGTCAGCAAGACGGGGCCAGGCGGGGGGGGGGGGGGGTCAGGGGCAGGTCTAGCTGCCCTCCAAGCTTCACTGGCTCCCTGTGTGGTGTGTGGCCCAGGTAAGAGCCAGAGGCCGAGGGGTGCCTTCTCCCTAGGGGCCAGACACAGGACACTGCAGGCTCATCTGAGGAGAGATCAGCAACGTCCCACCAGGTGCAGCCTGGGAAGGGACCCAATGCTCCAGAAGGTACAGAGGACACGAGGGAGGCCCAGGGTCAGGGCTGAACCCACAGCCCTGTGACACTAGAAGGGACTTCTCCAGACCAGGTCTCCCAAGGGCCCCTCTTCACTCACTCAGACTGAGGAGGAGGGACCAGGAGGCTGCTCAGATCCTGTTTAAGGATCAGGTCCTGCTGTGACCTACCTTGGACCGTATGCACTTGTCCCCGGCCACCCATTGGGGGGGGGGGGGGCTCGAGAAGTCTCCACTCTACACATATGGCAATAGTGACCCTATAACAAACTGAAGTGGAAACTTCCTTTAAATAATGATGCTACCTCATGACAGAACACAGTGAGCTGGCACAGGTAGAATTCTGCGCCTGTCTACTGGAAATCGATTTCTTCAACATAGTGAATTGCTCACTTTATAGGAATATTTTTTCCCAGAATAAACTGCTAAAGGATGGGTTGGTGGCTTCACAGCATCGGCTGGGCAGGCTGGGGTCTGGCACAGCTCCTCGTGCCCTGACATCAGAAGCAGAAGGCCCTGGGTGTGAATGCTGTGTCCACCATGCCAGTTCTGTGACCTCAATCTGCAGCCTTCCTTACTCTCAGGCCGAGGACCCTGCTGCAGCGCCAGGGAACAGCCTTACCTCATAGCGCCAGTGGGAGGCGCTGGTGAGGGAAAGCAAAGGAAGTAACTGGCACAGAGCTTGGCACCTGTGCACACCAGTTATCACTTTTGTCCATCAGTAAGTGAGGATTATTGCTATTAGAATTTCCACTTCTCTCTGTAGCACTGCAAGATACATAAGACTTTCAGGTCTCAAGTGACTGTCATTCACGTACAGCTGCCCCCACAGCATCTCACCCCCCAGCACTCCTGGGACTGCACATCCCCCCACCACTTTATCCCTGTAGCCCAGCCCAAGGAACACAGCAGGGGCCCAGGGAGGAATCCCCAGAGGCCTGATGCATTTTGGCTTCCCCCATTTGCCTTCAGAGTCCCAGCCACAGCCACCAGCTCGGGCACAGCCTCAGTGGTGACAAGTCTTCAATTTTATTTCTGGAAACCATAAGGGCATTTGGGGCCCAGACAGTGCACACAGCCATGGGAACTGATGATTGGACGCGGGACGGAGCTGTGAAAAGGGTGACCAGAGGAAGACAACACACCCTCAGCTGTGAGCCTCGGGGGTCCTAGGGCTGTGGCTGAGGCCCTGCTGGCTTCTCTGACTCTGGGGCTCTAAGTTACTGTGGAAAATCCTGTTTTCTTTTACAGCACCAAAGAATAAGCCATCACGAAGTAAGGTGTACACGGTGCGACTTCCTATCAGAAACAGAGCATGCGGACTATCTTGGGAAGGACACAAAAGAAGCTAATAGGGACCCCCTGTGGGGTGGGGGCCGGGGTTCCCCATTCCGCACTGTGTACTGTTCAGGTTTCATACTACTTGCATGCCACCACCTACCAAACAACAGAACACAGGAAAAGTGGGAGGAAGCAGCAGCATTCCTCTCCTATAAACATTTAACCCAAATCCTCTCTTAAAAAATTACAGTGAACCATAAAAGGATTAACAGGGCTGTCAGCAGACACACGGGGTGGGGTGGGCAGCCTGGCCAGGAGGGACATTTCACTTCCCCAAACTACACACACCCTGACCTAGACACCCGAGCACCTGCAATAATCCCCTTCACAGATGATCAGCCCTGCTGAAGCACCTGGTCTCGGCCAGCCCCCTGCCCCTCCTTTCACTGCCTTTTCACTACCTGGACACCTGCTTAAGGGCAAGAGGGACGAGGAAGGGCTCACACCTGGCCTTTTATCACCTGCTCGGATGCAAGGCTTTGGATCACTCGTCATCTCATTGGTCTTCGACTATCCACAAATGGTGTTCTTGGCCACGGCTGGGCCTGAGATAAAATGACTTCATGCTAACCGAGAAAGGGCTGGATCCCCGAATTCCTCCCCCTGGAGGTGCTGTGCCCCAAATAAGCCACCGAGGGCTGTGTGCCATCGAGGAAGCATGGGGCAGGGGCCTTCAGCCACAGCGTCTCCAAGTCCCTTCCCCAGCCTCCAGGAGACAGCTCCCAGAGTTGGTTTGGGACCCACCCTGCGTTCTCATTTGAGGTGAGGTTCAAGATGCAGGCTCCAGGGAGGTCCATGAGTCCTAGCCCACGCTCGCCACCATGTCAGCTCCCTTAGGCCAGGGGGCGTGGGTCAGAGCAGGGAGAGGGGCCCTGGGAGAGCCGACAGGCCACAGAGAACTCTGCTGCAAGGCAGAACCAGGGACAGCTGCTCTCTGGACAGACTCAGGCCCTGAAGGAGGCCGGGCTGCAGGCCATGCCCGTCTTGCCTGCGTTGGGAGTCCAAGGTGAGGACAGTAGGCCCAGTAGACCAGCGTGGGTCCCTCTTCGTCCAGAAGCTATCCCATTTCCATCTCCAGCCCCAACAGCCCAGCACAGGAGCCAGTGAGTCCTTCTGCCTGGGGTAAGCCTCTGGTTTTCCTTGATGTGGGGACATGGGGACCCGAGAGGGCACAGACCACGGGGGAGTGCGTGCAGGGAGGTCCCCCGGTCCTCCTGCAGGTAGCGCTCACCCTCCTCATGCCCAGCTTCTTTCAGCCCAGCCCCCAGGCTCAAAGCCACACCAAGGGTGTGCAGGACATTCTGCTGCAGGGACCTCGGGCCCTGCAAGCCCAGGTCCACCGAAAGGAGTAACAAACACAGGAGAGTACAGGGCTAACTTGCACCCCAACACCTAGAAACTCTCTCTCGCAAAGACAGGCTGCAGGCAGCAGGGCTGCCCCAGGAGGCCCCAAGTCCAGTCCTCATTTGGGGCACTGCTGCCCTCCTATCCCCAACCCCCACATCCCGATTTTCTGATGAGGAGGAATTGCACGGACTGGCTCCTAAACTCAGCTCAGCATAGCGCACCAAGGGGCGGCCACACAGCACAGGGGAGAAGTCGCCACACCCAGTACACGGGTGCCTGGGCCAAGTCCTGGCCGCTCCTTTTCTATGCCAGCTTCCCGATGACACACACTTAAGGAAGCGGCAGATGATGGCTCGGGTACCTGGATCCCCACAGCATCGGGAGAATGAACCAGTAGACGCCATGTCTCTCTGGCCCTCCTTCTCTGTCATTCTGCCTTTCAAACAAATGAAAACACCACCAACAGTAAAAACTAGATAGATCTTGCTGACAAGGATGAAGACAACTGAGGCTGTCCAGCCCCAGGAGGTATGGAGCCATGAACGCCCTGTATCCTTCTGAGGGGCGTGTGCACCCTTCCAGCCCTGTTGCAGGCAGCTGTGCAGTTACCACTTAGATGTGAAACAGGCACACCCTCTGAGCCAATGAGTCCCTTCTGGGAATTAACCTACAAAGCCGCTGGGATTGTTCACAAAGACAGGCTACTAATGAGGCCACACACACACACACACACACACACACACACACTTAGAGGAGCTAGACGCAAAAGCTGGTCCGCAGCCATTGCTCACGCACAGGGGCTGCGCCTCACACTGAGGCAGAACTCGTCTGTCACCCTTGCACTCGGGCATGCCTGTGACTGCCTCCAATCAACAGAACACAGCAGGAGGGACTCTGGGGCGTGCTGGGATACCCCCCCCCCCCCCCGCATGGAGACATGAGGTGGGGGAAAGCCACGGTGCCCCTGGTGACAGCCCCAGCTCAGCTCCCAGCCAGCACCAGTGCCAGGTGTCTGAACATATCCAGGACCCTCTGCCTGGGTCAGACTAAGCACAGGAGATGGAAGAGGCTCTCCGTGAACCCCCAGAAACATAAGGAATAAAGTGTTGCTTTAAGCCGCTGAACTCAGAAGGTTTGCAACATAGGGACGGATAGCAGAAACAATATTCATTGCCAACTTGCAGGAAAGAGAAAAACAGTGCAAACAACTTGAAAAGTCACCAGTAGGATGCAGGTTCATACGCGAAAGCCATGGTATATCAGGGAGGCTACGCAAAGTAAATTTGAACTTGGCTACAGAGACACCCCCCACCCCCAGGGCAGTCAATGTAACGAGCAGAGCTCAGAACAGCATGCCTAGGATGGTCTGGTTTCTGTAAAAATATTTTATTTGGATAAATGCATGTTTTAAAGATTTTTATTTATTTGAAAGGCACACTGTCATGGAGAGGAAGAGAGAAAGAAAGAATATCTTCCATCTGCTGGTTCACTCCCCTAAAAGGCTGCAACAGCCCGAGTTGGGCCAGGTCTCCCACATGGGTACAGGGGTCCAAGTTCTTCACCATCACTCACTGTTTCCCAAGCACATTAGCAGGGAGCCAGCACCACGGGTGGTAGCTTAACCTCTGCACCACAATGCCGACCCAGGGTAAATGCATTGAGAACTATTTAAAAGACATACACCAAACCACTAACAGGGGTCACTTCTGGGAGAAAAATAGGAAGTAGAGCAAGGACATGAAATTTTCTACATTTTGATTCTGCATTTTCTTTTTTTTTTTAAAAAAAGATTTATTTTATTTATTTGAAAGACAGAATTAGAGAGGTAGAGCAGAGTGAGAAAGTCTTCCATCCGCTGGTTTACTCCCCAGATAACTGAAACGGCCAGAGCGGAGCTGATCCGAAGCCAGAAGCCAGGAGCTTCTTCTGGATCTCCTACGCAGGTGCAGGGGCCCAAGGACTTGGGCCATCCTCTCCTGCTTCCCCAGGCCATAGCAGAGAGCTGGATTGGAAGAGGAGCAGCCGGGACTCAAACAGGCGCCCATGTGGGATGCTGGCGCTGCAGGCCAGGGCTTTAACCCGCTGCCCCACAGCACCGGCCCTGATTTTCTTTTCTAGCACATGTGTTGCAGTGAGCCTGTACCCATGCATTAGTTCTATAACCGAGTAGAAGATGACAAATGGAGGTGGGTGTGTGAAGCTGGGTTAAGAGGCCACTTGAGATAACTGCATCCTGTGTCAAAGGGCCTGGCTCTGCGTTCTGCCTCTGCTTCTGAGCCAGCTCCTGCTAACGCACACTCTGGGGGGCAGCGGGCGAGGGCTCACGTCCTGGCGGCCCTGCCTCCCACGTGGGAGACCCTGGCTTCAGCCACTCCCCATCCTGCATCTTGCAGGCATTCGGGGAGTGAACCAGAGGCTGGAAGATCCTTCTCTTCCTCTCTCTCTGTTACTCACTCCCTGTTTCTCTGCATTTCAAATAAATAAAAATAAATAAATTTTAAAAAGTGAAAAGATAACCACGGGGTATCCAAGCCTTTTCAGCGCAGTTCAAAACAGATCGGCAGCTTTCCAGTGCCAGGAACTGAGGGCAGAACCAGGCCTTGAGGCCAGGCAGGTCCTACCTCACAGTCTTTTCAGACAGCCTGGGTCTGGCCAAAAGGAGCTGCTGTCTGACTCTGGGTGGGGGGTGGGGAGGGGCCTCCCACAGTGAGAGGAACTCCAGGACCCAGCAAATGCATGCAGCTTCAGTGCTGACCAGGAATGAGGAAGCCGCTGGGTCTCCATCAGCCAATGGACAAGGACCTCCCAGGTGCCCCTAGCCCCTCGGGAGAGACATCCCTACCCTGATGGAGCTCATGAGATAACACAGGAGCCAGTAAACCACCCAGGATTTGCTCCCAGGGAGTAACAAAAGCTGAGACAAGGGACACAGGAACACCCCCACTTTCTTGTCTGTGAAATGGAATGCCAGCGGTGCCCACTTTACGGGACTCCTGTGCTGAGCCAATGAGGTGTTTCATGTAAGTGGCAGACAGCAGTACACTCCAGTAACTGGGAGGGGGAGGAGGAGGAGGATACACTAAACTGTGTACACACAGGCTGCCATAAAGCAGTCTTTACACAGCATTCCCGACAAACTCGAGGGCGCACAGAAAAATTCATGGAGAAATGGAACGAAAAGCTAAGTCTGTAGAGGTGAGAGACAGTTTTGAAATTCATGTTTTGAAGGGTCTCGCAAAAGTTCATGGAAAATGCCCGTTAGGAAAAACTATGCATGGATTCCAAAAATTTCACACCACAGTGAGTTTCTCCTTTTATTCCCTCCCCCATGAATTTTCTGGAGCACCCTTGTGCTCACCTGGGCTGGAGCAGTCAGGGAGGGCCTCCCAGAGGAGGTGCCACAGAAGCCTGAGCTCTGTTTGCAAAAGCAGAGGCGGCTCCAAATACAAAGACAGAGGCAAAGCAAACAGGGCCCAGCAGCCGCTCCTGTGGTCAGCTGTGGGAGAGCCGAGAAGAGCCAGCCTTAGATGCCTCGAGGGGCTGACGGCGGGGCCTGCTGAGCAGCCAGGCAGGGAACAGGCCGCAGCGGGAAGGCCCGGGGCAGCGCCGGTTGTTTGTTATGGGGTGAACAGGAAGCTGTAAGTGGCCCTCTGCCCTCCATTAACAGCAGGATGGAGTCAGGCTGGAGCCACGGCTTCAGAGTCAGCCTTGTTTTTTCAACACACGTGGCTGGCCCAGGCCTTTTAACCCCCAGACACCCCAGGGTTCCCGCCTTTGGTCTGAAACTCCACAGCTGGGGTGTAGCTTAGGGCATTTCTTTTCGGTTCAGAAACAAACGGAAGATAAGAACGCTGTGATAAAAGGGACTGGACTTCAAAATGCACTGTTCAAAGCCAGGCAGCCTGGCTGCTGGTCATTGGTTATTTTTCAGGCTCCTTCCGAACATCTGTAAAGCTAAGAGCAAGAAATAAGCAGATTGCCCCAGGCTGCCCAGGAGCAGACGGTGTGTTTGGAGCCCCACGAACCCCTCCGAGGGCATCTTTGCCCTGGTCGCCACCTGCTTAATCGCCAACAGCCACCTGAAAGCAGAGGTCTCCCTTGGCACAGCCACACCCTGTGCCCTGGCCCCTCCCAGCCTCCCCGGGCGTCTGTGGGCGCCTCTTCCCCAGCACCCTTGGGTGGGGTCCCCAACACTTCTGGAAGCTCAGGAAGGCGAGCAAGCCCGGTCCTCCCCAGAACGGCACAGTTCCAGGATTCCCTGCCCAGCCCACAGCAGCCTGGCCACTCTGCCTGCTCCCATTCCACCATCCACCCCACCCTGTTCTCCACACGCGACAACACTCACCAACCCCATGTGATCCCAGAGCATCTCACTAGCTCAGAAACACCCAGGGGACAGCTGGGTGACAGTGGGCAACGCGGTGAGAACCGTGACCACTGCAGGAAGATGGGGGGGGGGGTGGAGGAAACGCACCCGGAGTGCAGCTCTGAATACCCTCCCTGGCCAGCGAAGTCTGAGGCCGGGGTCCCTGGGACCAGAAGGCCCAAGAGGCCCACAAGGCCCCATCACACCCATGGGCTGGCTGCGAAGGTGCTGCTTTCCCATCCCCAGGGCCACCGTTATCTCATCTCAATCCAAGGTCTGCACTCAGCTCCCAGCCTGCACCGGGGGGTCTGCAGGGCTTGTGGCACAGTAGAGGCAAGGCCGGCTCTGACAGGCAGGGCGGCTTGGGCCCCAGGCATCAGAGAAAAGACAGAGAACAAATGCATTTGCCATCCGCTGTTGCCCAAGATCAACCCGGTTCCGCATCTACTGACCCGAGGCTCTGCACTTCTCCTGTCTCCCTGCTGCACAGAATCTGCCCAGACCCTCCAGAGAGCAGGGAGCAGGGCAGGAAGAGGGGACCCCCAGGCCTGCAGGCGGGCTCCGTGGAAGGAAGCCAGCCCCCCAACGCAGGAATGATTACTAACAGACCGCACTCCAACCTTCCACGTGTTCTGCATCCACAAACTGGAAAAAACGTCAAATTAAATATGAAACAGGAAACGGAGATAGAGGGCTGTGCACACAAACACACACACACACACACACACACACACGCTGGAAGAACGCCAGTGGGGGGGATTTTAATTAGAAAGGAGGACTAGCAGCCGCCTGCAAGGCCAAGGCCCAGGCCAGAGTTAACCCTCACGGCTCCAGGGCAGGTGCCCACCCCCAGAAGTGCCCCAGCAAGGTTTTCTATGCCTTACTTGGCTCATCAAAGAGAAGAGAGAGGTGGGGACCAAAGGAGTGCAGGAGGAGCAAAGTTAGAGGGGAGGGGGGCAAGGGAAGGGAAAGAGGTAGCGCCCTGAGGGCGAGCCCACCCCTCCAGTAGGACAGTAGGTAGATCCATGAACCGAGACAAGGCTTCAACTCACAAGTCTCTGTTTCCCAGCTGTGTGACCACAGACGCACCCTGGTCTGTGAAATGGGGCCATGATGGCAGGTGACATCCAGTGAGATAATGTAGGAAAAGCACCCATTTGCCTGCAATGTTGTCATTTCCCAAAACGGAAGCCTGCTAACTGCTACTTCTCCCCTGTCCCGGCCAACCACGTCAGCTGTCAGCTCGGAGGGGCAAATGCCATCCTAGGTGTCACTGAGGGAAACGCGCCCGCTGAGAGAGAGAGCGAGCAGAGCAGGCAGTGCGCATAGACCAGGCCCTGAGCACTCCTCCACCCACACCCCTGAGCAGCTTAAACTGCTGCTTCTGTAGCACCTTACCCATAGCCTGATACTGAGGCATCCATTTTCTACCTCTTTCCAAGTCCACAAGAGAAGCAACAGGCAGGAACAGGACAGACGTGATCCTTTGAGAGGTGATCACTATGGTCCTGAAAGAACCCCTCCTTGGGCAGGTGTTGTGAAGCAATCGGTGGGCCTCTGCCTGTGAAACTGGCATCCCTATGGGCATTGGGTTGAGTCCCGGCTGCTCCATTTCTGACCCAGCTCTCTACTATGGCCTGGGAAAGCAGTGGAAGATGGCCCAAGTCCTAGGGCCCCTGCACCTGTGTGGGAGACCGGGCAGAAGCTCCTGGCTCTGGCTTTGGATTGGTGCAGCCCCAGCCATTGCAGCCAACTGGGGAGCGAACCAGTGATAGAAGACCCCCTACTCTGCATTTCTAACTCTGCCTTTCAAATAAATAAATAAATATTTTAAAAATTTTAAAAAAGAGTGTTCCTCATAAACTCAAGCAACAGTAGGTAGCTGGTGCCAAGACTGGAGCTAGGCACAGAGTAGATGCTCTCAGGAGCACTAGCAGAGAGCTAGACTGGAAGAGGAGTAGCCAGGACTTGAACCAGGAACTCTGATGGGGAACGTAGGCATTCCTAGCAAGAGCTTAATTCACTGTACTCTAGCAGCTGCCCCAAACAGAGATACTTTTTAAAAAGAATGCAGGCCGGCACCGCGGCTCATTAGGCTAATCCTCTGCCTTGCGGCACCGGCACACCAGTTCTAGTCCCAGTCAGGGCGCCGGATTCTGTCCCGGTTGCCCCTCTTCCAGGCCAGCTCTCTGCTGTGGCCAGGGAGTGCAGTGGAGGATGGCCCAAGTGCTTGGGCCCTGTACCCCATAGGAGATCAGGAGAAGTACCTGGCTCCTGCCATTGGATCAGTGTGGTGCGCCGGCCGCGGCGGCCATTGGAGGGTGAACCAACGGCAAAGGAAGACCTTTCTCTCTGTCTCTCTCTCTCTCACTGTCCACTCTGCCTGTCAAAAAATAAATAAATAAAAAATAATAATAATAAAAAAGAATGCAGTCACAGGCACAAGCCAGGCTCGCCCAGGTAAACTGGGAGTCTGCTCTTTCCACCTGTGCTGTGTGACAGGGACCTGGCTCCGAAGCTCATGCTTCTGATCTGAGATACAAAACTGCAATCACTGTGAAAACTCTTCCAAAAGAAATGACCACTTCTCAAAGGAGCTTTGGCCACTCTGAGTAACACAGCGAGATCTGTAGTGAGCTGGTCTCCTGGAGATGCTGCGTGCAGAGGGACATGCCCTGGGCACTGCTCCCGCGGGAGGGCTGTGCTAACACTAAGCAGGCTGGGCTTCTGGGGCCTGGAGTGGGCAGGGCCTTTAACCAGCTAGCCCCAAGAGGGGAAGTGGTGGGCGCCTGGCCAGTGAGCCCCAGACAGAGTCCCTCTGTACAGCATGCTTTGGGGTACCCAGTGTGCCCCATGGAGCTCAGTGCTGGGCGACAGGGTGAGCCAGGCCTGGAATCAAGACTGCTGGCTCTGTGAGGGGAGATTTTTCAGCCCAGAGCTGGGCTGATTCGGGGCAGTGCACCTGGACCCATCTGTCCTTGGGGCCACTACTCAGGGAGTCCAAGCAGATGGCCACTGTGTGAGGTGAGGGTATGTCTGGGATGGGCAGCGCCTCAGGATTCTCCCTTGTACTTCTGTGTCTGCTCGGTCACATGGAGCATCAAGGACAAGTGGCCACTGGTGACCAAGAACACTTGACCTCCCAGCGTGGTTTTCTAGTGTGAGGGAGGTAAGATGTCGCAGCATCAGATGTTATGGGGCAGGGCACACAGCACCCGGAACTCCAGTAGGTTTGCTGGCCCGCGTCCCACAGTCCATCAGATCACAGCAATGTTCAACGTAAATACACAGTTAAACCTTACGCCAAAAACAAACATTTGTGTAGAAGATTTTTATGGGCCTGGTATAGCGAGTAAAGCCACCACCAGCAGTGCCAGCATCCCATATGGGTACCAGTTCAAGTCCCGGCTGCTCCACTTCCTATCCAGCTCTCTGCTTTGGCCTGGAAAAGCAGCAAAGATGGCCCAAGTGCTTGGGCCCCTGCACTCGCATGGGAGACCTGGAAGAAGCTCCTGGCTCCCGGCCTCGGATTGGCCCAGCTCTGGCCATTGTGGCCACTTGAGGAGTGAACCAGTAGATGGAAGATATCTCTATTTCTCTGCCTCTGTCTCTAACTCTGCCTTTCAAATAAACAAACATATCTTTAAAAAATATATTTTTTTACATGAATAAGAAGTATTCAATAAGTGTGCGTGTGTTTATATGTCTTGCTCCTGCCCTACAACTGCCCTGCCCCCCTTTCAATGCCCCAGCTCCTGCCGGGGGACAGTGGCACCTGCTTCTACCCTGCCTCCTGGGAGGCTGCCGAGGGCCCCAGAGGCCTGCTCTGGCCTGAGTTGGTTTCTGAGCCCTGTCTACACCTGTGTAAACCATGCTTTTATTAAATTCTCTCAAAACTACCCACTTACGGGTGCCATATATGTAAACATCGCTTACAAAACACACACACCAAGGCCCCAAGAAATCAGAGAACAAAGTGTAAGAAAAGCAACTCACATGGGAGAAATATCAACAGGAACCACATGGTGGGGATATGCTCACCCTTCCCAGTAATCGAAGATCCAACGTGAAACACCCTAAGGGGCTACAGCTATTCAGTGTCCGCTGACAGTGACACATGAGCCGAGGGACGAGACTGGGAAGGAGCTGCCACGGCAGTACTGCTGGTGGCGATGGCCAGCACGGGGACCTGCTGGACAGAAATGCAGGCAATGTGCCAGCGCCACCCAGCTCACCAACTCCTGAGAATCTTCCTAAAGTGCTTAAGAGAATAAAAACTCAGAGAATCTTTTTTTAAAGGAAATAGAAATCAGACACTGTGGCTCGAACTGTCATGCAGCAGGTTAAGCAGCCACTGTTGACACCAGATCCCAGGGGGGACCTGGCTGCTCTGCTGCACCCCAGCTCCCTGCAGCTGCGCCTGGGAAGGCATCGGATGATGGCTCAAGTGCTTGGGACCCTGCCACATGTGGGAGACCTGGATGCAGTTCTGGGTTCCTGGCTTCAGCCTGGCCCAGCCCTGGCCACTGCAACCCCTGGAGGAGTGAACCGATGGATGAAAGATCTCTCTCCCTCTGTCACTCTGCTTTGCAAATAAATAAATCTTTAAAATCACAAACTGTTGAGATAAGGTCCAAAAAAGTAGGCTAATTAAGTAAATAATGCTTTATCCCCCAAGTGGAATAGTCTTTAAAACAGTAAAAATCGAAAGTTCATGAAAATATTAAATAATGTATATAAACTCAAAGAAGAAACCAGGAAGCAGCATCTGCACTGTGGCCAACACCACAGAGGAACACTGGTGCAAACGGACGAAGATGGGAAGGAGACCCTGAGAGTGAAGCCATTCGGAGTCCAGGCGTGCAGGTCTCACGCGCAGGCTTTCCCACGAGGATTTTCTTGGCTGCCCCACTATATTTAATGCACTGGCAACACGAGATTGTTTTGACAGTGACGTGTGAAGTGGGGACGTTAACATTTCCAAACTATGACACCTATGGAGAGAAACTGTGCTTGTCTCCATTTCCTAGAAATTCTTCTCCCGGCATCTGGAAACAGAGCTGCACATGTAGTGAATGGGGAACGGGCTCTGTGGCGGAGCAGAGATGCCAGACCTCACAGCTGTGTGGCTCCAGTCCCCTCCACTGAGGCAGACAACTGTTTTGTTTTTTAAGATTTTCTTTATTTATTTGAAAGTCAGAGTTACACAGAGAGAAGAGAGGCAGAGAGGCAGAGAGGCAGAGAGAGAGAGAGAGAGAGAGAGAGAGAGAGGTCTTCCATCTGCTGGTTCACTCCCTAACTGGCCACAACGGCCAGAACTGCGCCAATCTGAAGCCAGGAGCTTCTTCTGGGTCTCCCACATGGGTGCAGAGGCCCAAAGACTTGGGCCATCTTCTACTGCTTTCCCAGGCCATAGCAGAGAGCTGGAGCAGAAGAGGAGCAGCCGGGACTAGAACCGACACCCCTATGGGAAGCCGGCACTTCAGGCCAGGGCGTTAACCCGCTGTGCCACAGCGCCAGCCCCTGAGGCAGACAACTGTAACACCTTCCTCCCAGTGGTTTGGAAGACAGGATATGCACTAAGCGTCCAGGAGACTAGTGCTGGGGCACAGCAAGTTAAGCCATACCAGTTCAACTCTCAGCTGCTCCGCTTCCCTCCAGCTCCCTGCTAACACACCTGGGGCAGCAGCGGAAGACGACCAAGTACCGTGAGAGTCTGCCCAGCAGGGGACATCCCCTCCTCTACTTCCTATGGGTCCTTCTCTCCTCTCAAGCCAGATCATGCACCTGGCCCGGATTCAGCCCGAGGACGAAGCCACACACAGCATCCCACACACGCTGGGTGAATGACAGACTGACACCCCCAGATGCCCAGCACAGCAGCCTGGAAGGAGAAAACCCCGAGCAGAGGCAGAGTCTAGCCCAGGCACAGCCCTCCAGCCCAGCACTCAAGAGGTGAAGAATCATGGGAAATCTGCAGACATGAAGCAAAAGGAAACCTCAAACTCCCACTCTCATTCACTCCCGCCCTCATTCATTCTTCGGCCACTGAAAGCCCAGCACACCTCCCAAGCCCCTTACTCCAACACGCAAGAACACAGTTGTTTAGATGCCCGCATCCTGCATGCTGCTAATGTGCCCCGGGAGGCAGCAGCTGACGGCTCAGCTCCCTGGTTCCTGCCACCCATGTGACAAGTTCTAGGAGAAATACAATTCTCTAAGAAAGAAAGATTGAAATACATGAAGAACAAACATTTGGGCCGGCACCGTGGCTCAATAGGCTAATCCTCCACCTTGCGGCGCCGGCACACCGGGTTCTAGTCCCGGTCGGGGCGCCGGATTCTGTCCCGGCTGCCCCTCTTCCAGGCCAGCTCTCTGCTATGGCCAGGGAGTGCAGTGGAGGATGGCCCAGGTGCTTGGGCCCTGCACCCCATGGGAGACCAGGAAAAGCACCTGGATCCTGGCTCCTGCCATCGGATCAGCGCAGTGCGCCGGCTGCAGCGGCGGCCATTGGAGGGTGAACCAACGGCAAAGGAAGACCTTTCTCTCTCTGTCTCTCTCTCTCACTGTCCACTCTGTCAAAAAAAAAAAAAAAAAAAAAAAAAAAAGAACAAACATTTAAAAATCACCTTTGGGAAACTCCAATCAAAAAGGTGATTCAGGTATGCCATGTCCGGATGCTGAAGCCGCAGGGTCATCTTGGTCTTCGCGGCGCTAGATACTCACCCAGGGACAGCGCTTCACCCCTAGATGTTCCTCCCAATCCAAGGCGCAAGAAGGGGCAGTGGGACCACATCTGAGCCTCATCAAACCCCCAGCTCTACCATCGAGCCTCCAGCAAAGCCGGGGACAGGGAACGACTCCAACGTCTCCACCCCGGGTGGCCGTCCTGCAGGTAGCCTGCATGGTTTCTTCACCAAGGCAATGTCAAGGGGAGAAGGTGGGGTGAGGAAGAGTGTTCCAGAATAGAAGTATCTTAGAAGCCCCAACAACCAGATGCGATCTGCAGTCAGCCCTGATTTGAATACACCAGCTATAAGACAGACTTTCAGGACAACTGGGCAGTATCTGAATACGGATTCAGTACTACCTGATATTAAGGGATTAATTTTGAAAAATTTTAAAAAGATTTATTTGAAAGGCAAAGTTACAGAGAAAGAGATCTCCAATCTGCTGGTTCACTCCCCAAATGGCTACAATGACCAGGGCTGGGTCAGGCCATAGACAGCAGCCTGGAACTCCATCTGGCTCTCCTCCCATGTGGGTGTAGGGGCACAAACACTTGGGCCATCCCCTGCTGCCTTCCCATGCACAGAGATGCTAGATTGGAAGTAGAGCAGCTGGGACTGGAACCAGCACTCATACAGGACACCAGGTTCACAGGACACCAGGTTCACAGGCGCCAGGTTCACAGGCGCCAGGTTCAATTTTGAAAATCTTTAAATTTGAGAGTCAGAGAGAGCAAGTGCTCCAATTTGCTGGTTCATTCCCCAAATGTCCACAACAGGCCCTGGCTGCGCATCACCTGCTGCCTTCTAGGGTGTGTGTTGGCAGGGGGCTGGAATGGGGAGCAGAGCCGGAACTTGACAGCAGGCGCCTGGATATGGGTGTGAATGTCCTAATGGCTAGGCCCAACCCCCACCCCAAGGACTTAATTTTGTACATTGTGTTACACAGTACTGGGACTTG
This sequence comes from Oryctolagus cuniculus, assembly GCF_964237555.1. Taxonomy (NCBI): domain Eukaryota; kingdom Metazoa; phylum Chordata; class Mammalia; order Lagomorpha; family Leporidae; genus Oryctolagus; species Oryctolagus cuniculus. The sequence goes on along the minus strand of NC_091437.1, from coordinate 29,713,115 downwards.
GGAATATGTAAGATTTGAAAAAATTCAGGAAAACTAAAGAATAATGCAAACTTCCCCTGAGTTTTTGCAGCCTCCTTTCTATAGCCTTCTTCCAGGTGCATACAAAAATAGTCAAAGAAGTATTACGATGTCTATAATACGCTTTAAGACATATGAATGAAAAATATATGACCAAACACTAATAACTGTTACATTCAGATGGTGAACTTGGATAAAAGCCCAGTGTTCGCAGACAGAGTCAACCAGTGGTTACAACGGGCTGCGAGAGGGTGCCTGGGAAGCTACAGCTTCCTGGGCAAAGAATCACAGTAGGGGGTCCTGAGAACTTCCTTGAGGCGGATGCTGTGATGGCTACGCAACCCTGTGAGTGGGCTTCCTGTCACCAAGGTATACAATTAAAAACATTTAAATTAGGGGCCGCATTGCGGCAGAACAGGTAAATCACCCGTCTGTGATGCTGGCAGCCCATATGGGCGCTAGTTCAAGTCCGGCTGCTCCACTTCGATCCAGCTCCCTGCTAATGTGCCTGGAAAGCAGCTGAGGATGGCCCAAGTGCTTGGGCCCCTGCACCCATGTGGGAGACCCAGAGGGAGCTCCTGGCTTCTGGCTTTGGCGCTGGTTGTTGCACCCACCTGAGGAGTGAACCATTAGATGGAAAATCCTTTTCTGTCTCTCACTGTCTCTAACTCTTTCAAATAAATAAATTCAAAAACTGAAGTTTGGGGTCAGCGCTGTGACATAGTAGGCTAAGCCTCCGCCTCCAAGGGCGCCGGTTCACGTCCCAGCTGCCCCTGCATACGGCCTGGGAAAGCAGTGGAAAATGGCCCAAGTCCTTGGGCCCCTGCACCCACATGGGAGACCTGGAAGCTCCTGGCTCCTGATTGGCCCAGCTCCAGTCATTGCAGCCATTTCGAGAATGAACCAGCGGATGGAAGTTCTTTCTGTCTGTAATGCTGCCTCTCAAATAAATTAAATCTTTAATAAAATTTAAGCTTATAAAACTTTACCATAATAAAAAAACATATGCAGTGGGGGCTTATTATACTAACATTATTGTTTCTACTTCTGTTTCAAAGTTCTCATCACTCCAACATGGGACATGGCTGTCTTAACCAGCATCTTTTTTTTTAGACTTATTTAAGAGTTACGGAGAGGCAGAGGCAGAGAGAGGTCTTCCATCCGCTGGTTCACTCCCCAAATGGCTGCAACAGCTGGAGCTGCGCCAATTCGAAGCCAGGAGCCAGGAGCCTCCTCCAGGCCTCCCACGTGGGCGCAGGGGCCCAAGGACTTGGGCCATCTTCCACTGCTTTCCCAGGCCACGGCAGAGGGCTGGTCCGAAAGTGGAGCAGCAGAGACTACAACCTGCGTCCACATGGGCTGCTGGCACTGCAGGCGGTGGCTTCGCCCACCATGCCACAGCACCGGCCTCTCTTATTTCTTGAAAGCCTAAAACTTTTTTGGTCACACGTGGTCACCTGGCCTTTTTTCTATTCCAAGTCATACCAAAGTCTTTAAAAGGCCAATGGGAGACCAAAGTGGATTTTAAAAATTCTCCATTTTTTTTCTTGAAAGTAAACTTCAGGGACAAGCCGTTTTCCGAGCCCCACAGTGCCTGGCTCCGGGCACAGTGGGGAAGATGCGTTCTAGAACCGCAGGCCGGCATGGACACAGTCCACCTGGCTCCTGAGCAGCTAGGCCTCTCCCACGCTGTGAGGTCAGGCGTTCACTCCCACAGCCGGCCGCCCGGCCTCGGAGAGGGTATAGAATTGCCCAGAGCTCAGCTGACGTGCAGGTTGTCAACAGGCCGCCCGAGGGCAGCGCCTGACACAGCCAGTCCTCCAAGCTTTTCCACCTCTGGGGCATTCAACCCGGAACTCCTCAGTCCCTCAGCCCGGCCTCAGGGCTCGAGGCTGAGTGGCCACTCACCGTAGACACTGAACTAGGTGGGGCTCGTGCTGCAGTCAGAGGTGAACCCTGGTCATCGGCCTCCAGGCACCTGCTCCTACAACTGCTGTGCGCCGACCACACTCAGGCCACGCTCGCCTGGCCTTGCGCTTCCTCCTGCGGCTGCGCGCTCACCACGGCCTGCGGCTCCGTGTGGGCGGCGGAGCCAACACCAGTGCCGGTGGACGACCAGGTCCTGCCTGGTCTTTGTTCACCCAACACCTACAGTGCGCGCGCACGGGGAGGCCGGGGACAGACGCTGAACGCCGGCCGGGAAGCACTAGCTGAGACCCCAGCTTACCTTGCGCGCCCGCGGGCCTGGGAACCAACCACAATGCTCCGCGCCTCGAGGACCGCCCCTTCCGCCCAGTCATTCCGCGTCCTTCCAGGTGGCCCTGGTTGCCTTGACTGGCTCCCCAGCTGTTGCTTCTCAGACGCTGAGTGCCTTGGGCGTATCTCATCAGCCACAGGCCACCTCCTGGGCCCACGCACTGTCCGGCTACTTTGTCCGCAGGCAGGGACCTTGCCCAGGCCGGCACCTCTTGTCCCCAAGAGACAAGGGAGCTCTTTTTTCCATGGGTGAGGCTGAGTTGCCAGACAGGTGGGATCCACTGCCCCTGTCCCAGCCCCGAGCCCCGACTTCGGGCTACAGCCTGTGTGTGCGCACAGTGTGGGACTACTTCCAGGGCCCGGCCTGCTCCCTCAGCGAGTCCCCCAGGCTCTGGTGGGACACACACCTGGCCAGTTTCTCAGCACACAGGCTCCATGGACACGGGATTCCTTCGGTGAGAGCACCTGCTCTAAGGCACGGCCCCTCTGTCACCAACAGCGCGCTGTGGGCGCCATTTCACTGGGGGCTGCTCGGCCGTGGTTTCCTCCCTCCATCCTGGGGACGATGAGGAAGAGGCTTCCAGGCTCCCATGTGGTTGGGACGCTTCCACGTTTGCTTGTTTTTCCACTTCACACTCTTGATTGACACAGTTCTGGGGTTCTAGGACATGCACCTGTCGCAAAAACACACTCTTGCCTTCCAGTATCTCTTCATTTTGGCCAGTCAGGTCATAGACATTAATATCACAGGCCGAGGGACACCTGAACTCTTTTTTTTAATGATTTATTTTTTCAAAAAGTGGAAATACGGGGGGGGGGGAGTGGAGAGAATATGATTCTTCCATCTGCTGGTTAACTCCCAAAATAACTGCAGTGGCTGGGGCTGGGCCAGGACAAAGCCAGGAGCTTCATCCCAGTCCCCTATGTGGGTGCAGGAGCCCAAGCACTTTGGACATCTTCCACTGCTTTCCAAGGCCCATTAGCAGGGAGCAGGATCGGAAGTGGAGCTGCCAGGACTCAAACCAGTGTGCATATGGAAGCTGAGAATTTTTGAACAGCTCGGTACTTGAATTCTATCCTATTTGCTGATTGTTTGGTGAGTTGTAAGGCTACATTTCAACTTTGGGGAATGCATAGTTGGGTTTTAGGTTGAAGAATTCTGAGGTTACAAATTTACATTGATGGGATGAAGGCAAGGCTACCCTAAAGTACGGCACCTTGGTGGACTGAATGCTTTAAGCTAAAGGAAACAGAGAACTCTGGAAGCAGAAAGAGCCTCTCCCAAACCTCCCTCCTGCAGACCCCGTGTGCCAGGCTCATGCCCTGTATTTGGAGACAAGAAACACTACACAGAGAAGCCTGGAAGACTGAACAAACAGGCCTTGCTAAGAGCCCCGCAGTTCACAGCCATCACGTTACACCTCTTGGCCCTCCCACCATAGCTCTACGTGACTTTCCATCAACGTAATAAAACCTGGCTCACTGGACATTTGGCTCTTCCTCCCTGAGGGCTCTTGGTGTCACACAGAACCCGGGTTACACAGATGTGTCATGCTTTCCTCTTGCTAATCTGCCTTTTGTTGTGGGGGTGCCAGCCAAAAGCCTTCAAATAAGTGAGGACAAGATTTGCATTTCCACTGTAATATTCACAGTGAGAAACATCTGGGGACCAGTGTTGTGGCAGAGCGAGCGAAGCTGCCTGCTGCCATTTCATAACAGGGCACCAGCTTGAGTCCCAACTGTTCTGCTTCCAAACCAGCTCCCTGCCAATGTGCCTGGGAAAGCAATGGAGGTGAACTAAGTGCTTGGGCTCTGCCACCCACATGGGAGATCTGGAAGCAGCTCCTGGCTCCAGGTGTTAGCCTAGTCCAGCCCTGGCCTTTGTAGCCATTTGGAGAGTGAACTAGAGGTTGGAAGATCTCTGTCTCTGTCACCTTTTCAGATAAATATTTTAAAAACATGTAAAACATCTGAACTGTGCCTTACTCCAAGACACTAACACTCAATGCATCTCATTAGTCCTACTTCCTGTTCTGACAAATTCATACGGGATTCTGAGAACACATTTCAGGGATCTGCCTGCACCCCCAGCTTCAGTTTCTTGCAGGGTTAGTGTCTAAATATTACTTTGCCATGCGGGTGGGAGGGTGGGCTGTGTGTGTTATAACAATCGGCTTATTTTGTCCTGTTAATTGTAACTACTTTTAAAAAAATATTTTTATCTTATTTGGGAGCCAGAGTTATAGATAGAGGGAGAGACAGAGAGAGATTTTCCATCTGCTGGTTCACTTCTCAAATGGCCTCAACTGCCGGAATTAGGCTGATCCAAAACCAGGAGCCAGGAGCTTCTTCTGGGTATCCCATGTGGCTGCACGGGTCCAAGTGCTTGGGCCATCCTCTGTTGCTTTTCCTGGCCATTACCTGGGAGCTGGATGGAAGTGGAGCAGCTGGGACTTGAACCAGCGCCCATATGGGATGATGCTGGTGCCACAGCCCTGGCCCCTGTAACTACCTTTTGATAAGTGGTTATGTTCTTTTACTTGACAGGCAGAGAGAGGAGAGAGAGGAGGGAGAGAATGAGAATATCTTCCATCCTCTGGTTCACGCTCCCAAATGCCTAAAACAGCCAAGGCTTAGCCAGGCCAAAGCCAGGCACCCAAAACTCCATCCAGGTCTCCCATGTGAGTGACAGAGACCCAAGTGCTTAAGTCATCACCTGTTGCCTCCCAGGGTGCACAGGAGCAAGAAGCTGGATCAGAAGCAGCGTAGTTGAGATGGGAACTGGCACTGCAACATGGAATGTGGGTGCCCCTAGTGGTGACTTAATGTGCTATACCACAATGTCGACTCTTGTAATTAACTCTTGCCTACACAAGCTTTGATAAAGACATCATAATGAGGCAGGGAGTCACAGTGGTTTGGGACAAGTACTGAAGTCCAACCCGGGGTAGACCCCAGCTCTGCCTTCTCAGCTGTACGGCCTTGGCCAAGTGAGTCAACATTCCTACATGTACAGCTCCTCCCCTGAGAAATGGAGACGGTGACAGGCACTAGCCTGACATACAGGAGGTGCTCACTACACACTCCTGGCTGGGTTTGTCCAGCTTGTGCAGACTTGGGAACTTTCTCTAATTTGTTAACTCCTGCTCCCAATGTCACAGAGAGCAAATAGGTAGGTGGCTCTGTGGGGAGTAGCTCGGACTAGACTAAGTTACTGGAATTAAGACTTATTCTATGCATCTGCTCTCCTCTGTGGGGAGCAGCTCGGACTAGACTGTTACTGGAATTAAGACTTATTCTATGCATCTGCTCTCCTACAATATGGCGCTGGGAGAGGAGAAAACAGCTTCTACCCAGCTGCCTCCAGTTCAACTAATAAACTGTAGGACTTGCTCCTGATTGGAGGAGAGCAGCGTACTCGGCGTGTGGGCAGCCGAGTTGGGATTGGCGGAGAAGGACTATAAAGGAGGAGAGAGACGGCATGCACCAGGAACATCTAAGGGGAACATCTAGCTGAAGGAACACCCGTGCAGCCCCCGAGAAAGCCGGCCGGCGGTGTGCCGCTCCCCTGCGGAAGTGGGGAATGTGGCCAGGGGGAACTGCCCTTCCACGGAGGTGGAAGGGATAGTAGCCAACCCGGGAAGAACCAGCAGCAAACCCGGGGAGGGCCGAGCAGACGAAAGAACAGCGCAGGGTCCTGTGTTGCTCCTCCACGAAGAGGGTGAGCGACATAATGGTGCCGTGACTCGGATATGAAGCCTAGGCAGGGTCCTGTGTCGTTCCTCCACGAAGAGGGGGAGCGACATAATGGTGCCGTGACTCGGATATGAAGCCTAGGCAGGGCTTAGTGTCGTTCCTCCACAAAGAGGGGGAGCGACAGGCTCACTGAACATCGAGGGTCAAGTTCATTGGTGTCCCAAATAGATTTCAATATCCAGCCCAGAGGACCCCAGACACCATGAAGGGAGGAAGGATTTCTCATTCTTTAATGTGCCACAGCCCCATCATCCTAGACTAACCTCCGTGGCACCAGGAAGGAGCCTCACTTGCCTCTACTTCCGGCTGATCGCCATGTTGTCTTAGGGTGCCCCTGGCGTAGGCTACATGGTGAGGACTCAATGGTCTTCTCCCCATGGAAAACACTCATGGGTGCTGCGGAGCTCACCCAAGAAGCTCAAACCAGCCTACACCTGCCTCTGCCGCCCCAAACCCCACCATCAGATGATCCCACAACAGAGCTTCACTGGGGGGAGACGAGGACTTGGGACACGACCTCAGTGTTCATAAGAGGGGATCATTAAAGTACAGCATAGCCCGGGCAGGTGGTGGAATACCCCTCAGCCCCTTCAGGCGATGTGACACTGACTATGAAAAAAAGAAGTTCAAGTTAGACTGAGCGAGACTCGCACACAGCAGGCTGAAAACAGGTGCACACCTGCTGTGGACCGAGCTGTGTTCCCCCAGCATTCGAAGTAGAAGCTCTAACCTTCAGCGTGACTGCAGCTGGAGACAGGGCTTGTGGGGAAGAGGGTGGCACAGGTTCAACGAGGTCTTAAGGGTGGGATCCCAACACCACAGAGCTGGCGCCCTCCTTGTACGAACAGGAAGAGATGCCAGAGCCCTTCCCTGCCACGGGAAGAGCCAGTGAGAAGGCCAATGTCTGCGCGCCAGGAAGAGTCCTCACTGGGAACAGAGCGCAGGAAGCAGAGCACCCCACCCCCCTGCTCCAGGACGGTGAGAAAACCACTTTCTGCGGTTCAAGGCACCGCTCTTTGGGATCTTTTATGGCAGCACGAGTTGCCTAATAAAACAGAGTAATGCACTTGCAAGTTTAAAAACAACTTTCCCACGCACAGAGGTTTAAGTCTTCTATGTCTAGGAGTAGAAGCTGGGCAGTAGACACGGCACAGGGTTTGGGGGGGCGGTACTCACTGCACGGTGGAATTAGGGGCAGTTCCTTTAGTCCTCGTTTGGCTTATGAGCATTTTCTGTAAGAGCCACGTGCCCCTTTGGGACCCAGGAAAAAGTGACTTCTACAAGAATGGGAACTGTCTCACCTGTAGGGTCCGCGTGGCTCGGGTCACGCCTGAGAGTGTGGCCGCACGCCATCGGGCTGCCTGGCACCCCTATTCTGAGGCAGCTGCCAACGTCTGGACAGCAGAGCGGGTCCAGCCCAGGGCCGGGGCTATCCCGCTGGGAGCCGCTCGCCAACACGTCCCAACATGTGTTTCCAGTAACGCGGTTTGTGGCCGCTTTCTTCTCTTATCGCTCCTCCCGTGACCTCTGCTGGTAACAGACTCGCTGACTGGAGCCAGGTGGATTTGTCTGATTTTTGTTGATGGTTATTAGGAAGAGGAAGTGCCAGGAGGGATTACCTCAAGTTTAAACCTATTTCCCCCGCAGAGTCCCCTCCTCCTCCCCCGGCCTTTAATTACACATCTTGGGTCTGTTTGGTAAAGAAGTGGTCAAGGATGGGCTTTTTATCTCCCCTGGGATCTGCTGGGACTGGCAGCCGTCCCTCTGTGCCTGAGGTTCCTGTAAACACAGCCACGAGCTCCCGGCTGGGGGAGGGGCGGAGGTGCAAGGCGGATCGAAACCTAAAGCCGGTGAGAGACATTCTTCAAGGCGCCTCACCTGGGAGTCTGCCTCCCGCAGTCCTGCTTGGCCGGATCAGGCCCTCTGGGGTGAACATGGTGTGGGGGGGTAGTAGGAGCTGGGGGCCATCTCTGGACCTAGCACCCACTCTGCAGGCCCCAGAAAAGCATCGGGGGTGGGAGGGGAAGGTACTGCAGATCCACAAGCTACGCACCAACGCTGCCCCACAGCTGGCTCCTGCCTTCTTCCTTGCCTTCTGCAGATCGGTTTTTCATCCCCTAGTAGCGCAGTGCAACAGCCCCATCACCAGGGCAGGTGAGCACTCGGGACACCGGCTCAGCTGTGGAGCAGGCTGCAGGTGGGACCACCTTTCCCATGCTCGCATTTCTCCCGCAGGTGGAAGGGAAGGAGGCCGACTCCAGGGATCCCTGCCCTGGAGCCCTGCCTTGTCGCTGTCCTTTATCTAACTTGCTGCTTACAGGACTTGCCAAGGGGTAAAGCCACTTCAGCTCCAAGACTAGAAAGCTGAACAGATGAAATGCACTTCTGTTGGGGTTGCGTGCAGGGAAATCAGTTCCCCGCCTCCTGCTCGTCTCAGCACCTTTTGGAACTACAGGGAAGTCAGACGCTTAGGGATTCCTCTCTACTCAGCAGGTCAAAAGCACACACCACGTCAGACAATGGACTTCACATTTCTGTTTAATGTATGCCCTGGAGGGGACCAGATGTAGGGAGGAACATCTGTTTAGAATGGAAAGGGGAACAGACACCGCCCTTTAGTTGGAGGCCTCTTTTGTCTCAGCCAGGGACCCCTCCATGTCCCAGTTCGGTCCCGGCCAGGCTGTTTGTTCTGTCACCCCCACAGAGGCATTCACAAGAGCAAACCACTATAGAGCACAAATTCTTGCCTTATGCCCTGGCATCTTTCAACCCCTCAACGTTCTCTCTCTCCGTGACACAATGACGGCTGCCCAGAGACGTGGGGCCTGGTGTCCAGCGGAATAGCACCTTCGCTGGGCTCAGCTCCGTCCCCTCTGTGACCCAGCGCCTGCCCCGTGACCCCACGCCTGCTCCAGTGCCCGACCACGAGGGCTGCCTGGTGCTGGGCAGTATGGGGGCCACGTAATTCACCTGTGGTTCTGCTCATTCCGACGTGGGGTTTTGTAAAGCGAGTCCTCATTACACGGATGGCAGGTTCAGTGATGCTGGGTGGTTCCTGCCATTGCTCATTTTCATGCTTATGTGTTCATTTTCCTGTGCATTTGAGAAAATCAAGTGGGCACATCAATGAGTAGGTCTCGGGTATTGTTTAGGATGAGGCTGAGTCATAACAATTTCAATTGAAAATTTATAATGGTATAGGTGACATACAAACAGGGCAGAAAGAAAGGAAAACATAAAAAATAAATGGGGCAAAATTGACAAGGCTAGTTTTTGTTTTGTTCTTTTAAAGATTTATTTTTTACTTGAAAGGCAGAGTTATAAAAAGAGAGAGGGAGAGAGAGTGATCTTCCATCCGCTGGTTCTCTTCCCAGATGGTCTCAACGGCTGGAGCTGGGCCAGGCTGAAGCCAAGAGCCAAGAGCTTCTCCTGAGTCTCTCACATGGGTAGCAAGGGCCCCAGCACTTGAGCCACCTTCTGCTGCTTTTCCTAGGCCATTAATAGGGAGCTGGATTGGAAGTAGAGCAGCCAGGACTGGAACCAGTGCCCATAAGGGATGTCAGCGTCACAGGTGGCAGCTTTACTTGCTATGCCACAGCGCCAGGCCCCTGAAGCTGGTTTTTCCAATGTGCAGCATTCAGGAAAAAGAGCTACCTGTCCTATTTCCTTACCAGCCAGGCAAATGACCACCACACATGAAAAGTTCATACAAGTAAGGTAGTCTTTCACTTACAATGGTTCAACTTGAAAATGTTCGGTTTACAATGGTGCAAGACTGACATGCATTCAGCAGACTCCAGACTGCGCACTCTGTGTGCAGATTTCCCCAGGCCAGTGGGGTGCAGTGTGGTGCTGGGTGGGTGGGGGCACAGCTCCCAGGCAGCCCCCTGATCCACTGTGGGGGAATCCACTGAAATCTGTGGTTAGGACACCGAGTGTACTACGTGCACTAAATGCGTCTTCAACTTGGAGCATTTTTGCTTCGCTGTGGGTTTACCGGATGTAAGCCCATTGTAAGTTGAGGGGCACCAGCCTGGCACGGTGTAAGAGCTATGGAATCAGAAAGCCCAGGCTCAACTCCTCATTTTATCATCTTCTTAGCTCTGTGACTTTGGGCAAATCGCAGCCCTTCAAGCCTTTCTTCATCTGTGAAATAGAAAAGCAAATTCCTATCTCGTCAGATTGTTCTGAAAATTAATCATACTTGTGGAGTGTGCAGTACAGCATACAACAAGGGCTTCAGAAGTGGTAGTGACTATAAAGGCAAAGGATTCATTCAGACATAGGCTCCCTGGGCACCTGCCCTGAGGGTGAGCATCCAAGAACACACAGCCTCAACAGAACAGGCACATTTAGTCCTTTGGGACACAGATCTGTACCCAGAGAAATATGTATGCAGACACATTTGCAAGCAAAAAAACTGCATGTACGTTTAAGCTGTCCCAGTTGACAGCTCATTTAAAGCACAGCCTGCAGATCTGGTAAACTAAGGAGAGCCAGGGTAAGGAGAGGCCTCTCCACCTTCTTCTGCCCCGGGAGGTCTGGAAGCATCTCGCCCTCTGGTGATGTTCCAGAACCAGACCCCAGTTCTCTCTGGGTGCCTCTTAAAACACACAAGGCCATCCCGGCTCTATGCTCTGCATGAGCACAATGCAGAATGAGGATTCCCCGGCTTGTTCTCCCTGCCTCCCACTCTGCGCAGGGCAGCGCTGGCCTTGCAATCTTTAACTCGGTGCTGATGGAGCTGGGTAAACTCAAGCGGCTGGCAAACGTGCATGGAAAACCATGGCCACGATAAGCCCTGATAGGCCCAGCCTGTGCTTCCGCCAGTTCTATTTAAACACCGATAGACCCCAGGGCAAACAAGAAACCTTTTGTGCTCTGTGCATCCACAACTGCCATCCGGAGGCCAATCTGGACACCAGGAAGGCTCACAGTTGGGGGGTGGGGTGGGGGAGGCTTTTCCTGCTCTTTTATCAGATAAATACACACCAGCAGAACCAAGCCGCTCTTCAATCCTGGGGCTCTGAATCTAGCTCCTCACCCCATCCCACCGCACAGCTATCTCTTAACAAGATCAAGCTCTAGGAAAGTTCTCTAGAAAATTCCCTGCGGGTCATTCAAACAAGCCCTGGAAGCCAGCTCAGACCCTGCCCCGCCAACCTTGCAGAAGGAGAGGAGAATGTCATCTCACAGGGAGCGGATGAGCCCCGCTGCACGCACCAGTGTCAAGATCCAACCCAGTGTGCCGGCCGCAGCGGGCCAGCCCTGACAGCCATTGGAGGGTGAACCAATGGCAAAGGAAGACCTTTCTCTCTGTCTCTCTCTATCCACTCTGCCTGTCAAAAATAAATAAATAAATAAAAATAAAAGATCCAACCCAGAACAACTCCGGGAGGATCAGGCTGCGCGGGAGCCTGCGGCTGGGGTTGTTTTTTCGCCACCAGAAGCTTTGCTCTTCCAGAACTTGGTTTTCCTGGCCAGGCAGTTTGGAGGTCACTTGGGAGCTCCTTACAAAGGCAAACCCTCGGGCCCCAGTTGAGGCTCCCGAATCTGCATTTCAACAAGAACCCCAGGCAATGCTCACAGGCAGCTTTGAGAAGCAGTGGATGAGAGCATTTGTAAAGCACTGGAAAAGAGCATTAAAGCTTAGGAATTGGTTCATGTTTGCAACAGATTGTGGCCTAAATATTGATTTTTTAAAAAAGGACTTGTTTATTTGAAAGGCAGTGACAGAGAGACAAAGAGAGCAAGCTTCCATCTGCTACTTCACTTCCCAAATGGCCACAACAGTCAGCCCTGGACCAGACTGAAGCCAGGAGCCAGGACCCCCATCCTGATCTCCCACAAGGGTGGTAGGCACCCAAGTAATTGGACCACCCCCTGCTGTCTTCCCAGGTGTATTAGCAGCAAGTTGGATTGGAAGTGGAGCAGCCAGGATTAGAACTGGTGCTCTGATATGGGACGCCAGAATCACTGGTGGTGGCTTACTCCACTGTGCTACAATGCTGGCCCCCATATTGAACATTTTTACTGTGAGACTAATCACAATAATCTTGAGGCCTCAAATCTAAATGAAGGGGAGCTGACGTTGAGGCAGAGCAGGTAAAGCAGCCGCCTGTAGCGCCAGATTCCCATTTTGGCACCAGTTTGATCCCAGCTGCTCCACTTCTGATCCAGCTCCCTGCTAATGTGTCTGGGAAAGCAGCAGAAGATGGCCCAAGTGCTTGGGCCCCTGCACCCATGTGGGAGATCCAGATGGAGTTTCAAGCTCCTGGCTTTGGCCTGGTGCATCCCCAGCCATTGCAGCCATATGGGGAGTAATCCAGCAGATGGAAGATCTCTCTGTGTGCCTCTCCCTGTCACTCTGCCTTTCAAATAAATAAATTTAAAAAAAAAAAAAAAGCTAAATGAGAACCAGTGCTGTGGCGTAGCCGATAAGGCCACCGCCTGCAGTGCCAGCATCCCATATGGGTACCAGTTCGAGTCCCAGCTGCTCCACTTCCGATCTAGCTCTCCGCTATGGCCTGAGAAAGCAGTAGAAGATGGCTCAAGTCCTTGGGCCCCTGCACCTGCGTGGGAGACCCAGAAGAAGCTCCTGGCTTTGGATCGGCTCAGCTCTGGCCGTTGGGACCAATTAGGGAGTGAACCAGCAGATGGAAGACCTCTCTTTGCCTCTCCTCTCTCTGTGTAACTGTGACTTTCAAATAAACAGATAAATCTTAAAAAAAAAAAAGCTAAATGAATATTTTCTACAAATAACTCAATCAGTGAATGTATGACATCAACTAGGCCGCTTCATACATGTCAACATGAAGATGGGTGTCTTCTTTTTTTTTTTCCCCAGAAACCTTTTGAGGAATATAAACTTCATGCATTTCATAGTATAACTTTAGGAACATAGTGATTCTTCCCATTGTACCCACCTTCCCACCCCTTTTCCCCCTCCCTCTCCTATTCCCATTCTTACTTTTCAATAAGATCAATTTTCAATTAACTTTATACACATATGATTAACTGCATACTAAGTAAAGAATTCAATAAGTAGTATTAAAAAAAAAACCTGCTCCTCAACAGTCAGGACAAGGCTGTTCAAAGTCATCGCATCTCCAAGTGTTACTTTCAGCTCTATAGATGACTTTTTAGATGCTTTATTAGTTACTACAGATGAGGGAAAACATATGGTATTTGTCCCGCAGGACTGGATTATTTCAATAGCATGATGTTTTCCAGTGTCATCCACTTTGTTATAAAAAATGGATTTCACTTTTTTTTTTTTTACTGCTGTGTAGTATTCCATGGTGTACAGATCCCATAATTTCTGTATCCAGTCTTCAATTGATGGGCATTTGGGTCGATTCCATGTCTTAGCTACTGTGAACTGAGCTGCAATAAACATGGGGGTACAGGTCACTCTTTCAGATGCTGATTTCATTTCCCTTGGGTAAATTCCCAGGAGTGGGGTGGCCGGGTCCTAACGCAGGTCTGTATTCAGATTTCTGAGCTATCTCCATCCTGTCTTCCACGGTAGCTTTACCAACAGTGGATTAGGGTACGTTTTCCCCTACATCCTCACCAGCATCTGTTGTTTGTTGATTTCTATATGAAAGCCATTCTAAGGGGGTGAAGGGAAACCTCATTATGGTTTCAATTTGCGTCTCCCTGATGGCTAGTGATCCAGAGCATTTTTTCATGTGTCTGTTTGGATTTCCTCTTTTGAAAAATGTCTGTTTAAGTCTTTTGCCCATTTCTTAACTGGGTTGTTTGTTTTGTTGTTGCAGGTGTGTTCTTAACAGCTCAAAGAGTGCATACTCTTCCCATGAAGAATATATGAGAACTGGTGGCATTTTAAGAGGTTATAAAGGTATTATAAATTTAAGACAGAAATTTTGAAAAAAACAGTTACAGTGTTTCCATAATGACTATGGGATGACCTTTGCCAACAGGGGGGCGGTGCCCGTTAGTGGTCAAGGGGCTGGGTTCTCGCTGTGTTCCCCGAGTGCCCTCCACTGTTTATCTTCCAGCCAGCTCCCACTGTGTGCATGAGGTTAAGGGCATCGCTGCTGCTGAAGTGGGGAGGGTTAGGGGAGTCTGGAAAACACTACCTGGCGGGGTCGGCACTGTGGCGTTGCAGGTAAAGCCACTGCTTGCAGTGCCGGCATCCCTTGTGGGCGCCGGTTCGAGTCCTGGCTGCTCCATTTCCAGCAGCTCTGGCTGGGGTGGCTCACTGGGGAGTGAACCAGTGGATGGAAGACTTCTCTCTCTGCCTCTCCTTCTCTCTGTGTGTAACTCCAACTTTCAAATAAATTAATGGGTCTTTAAAAAAAAAAAAAAACTACCTGGCTTTTAGGCTGAGTAAATGAGATCAGTATTGAAACCATGTATATAGACGTCTTCTTGCTTGAGAAAAGCTACTGGGACCTCCTCCCTTCTCTGTCTAGGGCTAGCTCCGAGAGCCAGGAGAGATCACTTCATTTAATGAGTAGAGCTACACAGAAAACCCAGATTATTCTGTCTGCCTGGTTGGCTTAGAGAACAAGAGAACGCTGTATATAAGCCAGGGAGGCGCGAGCCATAGGGAGCCCCACTGGTGAGCAGGGTTGTGAGCCCCCTGCACGGAGCACAGGCACAGGCAAGGGCAATGTGCCGCACAGAGACATGTTGCGCCCATGCTCATGCTCTGACAACACACACCCAACCAGTCCCAGTCTCCCCTCTTAAGAGTGATAAAAGGGAAGCCTGTTAAACTCTTTTAACTTCTGTTTTTTTTTTTCTTTCAAAGGAACCTTTTATTTAAGAAATACAAATTTCGTAAGTACAACTTTAGGAATATAGTGATTCTTCCCACCATACCCGCCCTATCACCCCCACTCCCACACCCCTCCTTCTCCCTCTCCCGTTCCCAGTCCCATTCTCCATTAAGATTCATTTTCGGCCAGCGCCACGGCTCACTAGGCTAATCCTCCACCTAGCAGCGCCGGCACATTGGGTTCTAGTCCCGGTCGGGGCGCCGGATTCTGTCCCGGTTGCCCCTCTTCCAGGCCAGCTCTCTGCTGTGGCCCGGGAAGGCAGTGGAGGATACCCAAGTGCTTGGGCCCTGCACCCCATGGGAGACCAGAAGCACCTGGCTCCTGCCTTCGGATCAGCGCGGTGCGCCGGCCGCAGCGCACCAGCCGTGGCGGCCATTGGAGGGTGAACCAACGGCAAAGGAAGACCCTTCTCTCTGTCTGTCTCTGTCTGTAACTCTACCTGTCAAATAAATTAAAAAAAGAAAAAAGAAAACATACAGTGCCCCAGCAGCTGCCAGCACAGTGAGGCTGTGTGGGGCAGTGGTTTACCAACCAGCATCTGGGCTGCAGGGCCCTGTCTCTAAACAACATCTTATAAGACAGAAATACTACTTTGGGCTGAGCTCATTTCTGTGTTCACTGATAACACCTGCTCCACTTAAATCTGTAACGGAGAATGCTAACAACTGCAGGCTGGATGCACACTTCACTACAGGCATTGTTGGGTGGGTGGAGAAGTTTGAAGTTTACGGCTTCCGGAACCCTGGTACGTTGGGGAGGACAGAGTGGAGCATCAGGGGATTGGGAAAGTGCGCGCTTCTCCATAGAGGCCCGCAGGCTGCCAGGAAGGAGCCCAGGGCATGCAGAAGAGGCAGGAAGGGGAGACCATGAGCACCGGGACAAAAGCCACATCTGTGCAAAGCTCAGGCAGGGGGCACTGGGGGAGGCCCGGTTTTGCAAGGGAGGGGCGGAGAGCAGGGACCATCGACCGGGCATTCAGGAAAGGCCCCCTGGAGGACTCCAGGAAGAAACAAAGCATGCTCTGAGCAAGGGGCTGAAGGAGGACAGACAGTAACCAGGGTTCAAAAGGCCCAGGAGAGATGTGGCACGAGAAGGGAAAAGTGGCCACAGAGAAGATGGCCCTCACGCTGCGTGGCAATTTAAGACAAGAGAAAGCAAAGGGAAGTAACAGTGACCTCAGAAGTGCTGGACACACTGTCAGGGAGGTGGTGAGGGCAGGCGAGCTGGGAGCAGAGCAGAGGAGTTAAGGCAAGTGCACAAAGAGCCAAGCACAGGATGGGCAGTTCAAAGGCTGCTTTGATGACCTAACTCCGCACAAAGGCAGTACACAGCAAACCCTGCAAAGCACAAGGCCAGGAGAAAAGGAGGCCAGAGACCAGCCTATAGGCTGAAACCAGCCAATGCCAAGAGAACAAGAGCTGACTGGATGTGTAGAGGGTTTTGACGGCACTGAACAGGCAGGGAAGTTCCTACGTGAACACGTGACCATATTCCAGAAAAGCACACCCAAGTCTTTCTGGTCTGGACTGCAGGAATTCAGAAGGAAAAGAGAGGTCTGGTTTATCAGGGATGAACTAATGACAGCCTTTAGAAAGAAGGAGTGAGGAGAGGCAGCGTTGAGCAAGTCTCCGTGGGCTCGAGTAGGAAATGAATGCCCTTGGTTGGAATTACAGGTCTGGGCTTGGAGCGTCCCGCCCTCGCACTGCACCGTGGTGCAAGGAGCTGTCCTCTGCGGGCCACGTACTCTACCTACATTCTCCTACTTCAACAACGGCCCTGCCAGAAAGTATTTTGGAACAAAGATTAGAAAACCAAAGTTCCACAGCTAGCTGCGGGCAGCAGGGCTCAAGCCCTTGGCCAGCAGCCTCACTCTGGAAGCTTCCTCGGTGGCTGGTTTTCCAGGTCTCAGAGCCCCAAGGTGCTCCCTTCCATCCACCTGGTGGCCCGTGCAGGTGCGGCAGTCCCCCCACCCATCTTTTTTTTTTTTTTTTTTAAAGATTTATTTATTTTAAAGTCAGAGTTACAGAGAGAGAGAAGCAGAGGCAGAGAAGAGAGAGATCTTCCATCTGCTGGTTCACTCCCCAGCTGGCTGCAATGGCCAGAGCTGTGCCGATCCGAAGCCAGGAACCAAGAGCTTCTTCTGCGTCTCCCACGTGGGTGCAGGGGCACAAGGACTTGGGCCATCTTCTACTGCTTTCCCAGGCCATAGCAGAGAGCTGGATCGGAAGTGGAACAGCCTGAACTTGAACAGGTGCCCATATGGGATGCTGGCACTGCAGGTGGCAGCCTTACCCTCTACGCCACAGCGCCATCCCTGTCCCCTCCTCTTTCAAGAAGAGACTTTCAGTGCCCTTGTAGTGAAAACTGAACCAGCAGCAGGTAATCACAAACAGCATAAAAATCTCCTTGTACAATTACACAAATAAGGCAGAGAGACACTGTGACATCTTAGGATTTCTTGGACTGAAAAGTACTTACGTTCTGCCCAATCCTGTTCCCAGACCCGAGCTTCCTGCGGCCAGGGGCTGTCTTATAGATACTCGTGTTCACACTATATCCAGCATAAGGCCACAGACCTCACAACTGGCTAATCAAAATGCATCCTTAGCAAATGAAGGCTCAAAGCAACCACATTTAAGAAGCCAGAATGCAGCTGTTTGCAACAGGTAGAACCTGTATTTCTTCTTTAGTTTATTTCTATGTATCTGAAAGGCAGAGAGATCTTCCATCCATTGGTTCACTCCCCAAATGTCTACAATGGCCAAGAGTGGGTGAGGCTGAAGCCAGGGGCCAGGCACTCAGTCCAGGTCCTTCACAGGGCAGGCAGAGAGAGACTCCGGGATTTGAGCTGTCGCCTGCTGGTTCGCAAGGTGTGCATTAGCAGGAAACTGGAACTGGGACTGGAGGCAGGACTCAAACCCACGCACTCTGAATGCAATGCAAACATCGCAAGTGCTCTCTTACTGGCCACACAGCCCTGACACTGCTATTTCTCACAAGTCGAATGCATCACTTCTTCCCTGGTGACCACCCAAAACTTCCGAGGGGACTGAAGCACCGCAGAGGGAGGCACAGTCAGTGCCACTTGGAACCTGAAGTGTACGGAAATGTTTCTGGGCTTCTCAGCTGTCTGAGGCTCAAAGTAGCGCCGCAAGGGCTGGCTTGGATAAACTTATGACCTCTCTTTGGCCCTGTATTCCCAAAACCTTTATGGGAAGGTCACTCATAAACTAGGTGTGTAAATGCTCCACCAGCCAGTTAAAAAATAATAACTTACCTGCTACTGGTGCTTACTTACACCACACACTCTCCACAAAACATATCTATTTGCCTTTCCTTCTAATAAAATACACCCAGCAGTAAATAGGAGGCAGTAAAAGTATCCACGGCTGGCTGTTAAACTTGATACGGATTTTAACAACAAGCTTCAGTGTACAGTTTTCGGACAGGTCAGGGATTATTTGAACATAAGCACCCAATAAGGACACGACTGAGATCAACCCCATGGTACAGACATAATAATTTGTCCTCAGCACAGTGTCTGTGCCCAGAGAATTTAAATGGCTCCCCCTGAAAGATCAGGTTGCATTTTAAAATGGTCAATATACTTCCAGCAATGAGTCACATGTATAAAAATGCCACCAGAAAACACTCCAGTCTGTTTTGCTTTTACAACTATCGTCAGATGGATTTGGTTCGTCATACTCTCCCAGAGGTGCTGCAGCATGGGCAAAGTCTCCGGAATTTCAGGGCTTTTCTGTTTCATAAAGAAAACTTCCCAAAAGGGGTATGCAGCCACTCCTTCGAGACGGAAGTGTACATCAAGAAAAGTGGCCCAAGTAAAGGAAGAACTTAAAAAACCCTTGGGCAGTCCCAAATTGATTCTTCACTTTCAGCCCCTCCTCTTTGTCGGGGGTTCCTGGCCACTGGCAAAGACCCCAGGGTGGGATCTGCCCCCTGCCAGACCAGACTGCGCCTCCTCCCATGCCCTCTCACAGGCCCTTAAAGGAACATCAGGGAATGCCTTCCAGACACAGTTCCTTCCGTATCTGCACCGGGGTGTGTATGTGTGTGTGTGTGTGTGTGTGTGTGTGTATTTTGTCTTTCTCATTTTGGAGTTTTGGGCAAAACACAAGGTAATAAGCCATCCCAACTGGATTTACATTGAGATACAAAGACATACTCGTTTCCCCCTTGCAGACAATTTAGGACAATGCTCCTTGGAGGTCACACTGACAGCAGCACAGCCTGGGAACAGCAGATATGACATCTATTGAACCTACTGTCCCCTCTGTCACAGACTCTAGCCACGAGCCTCTATAGCTCTTAGGGTCCTTAAGAGGCCGGCTAATTCATACCTCTTCCTCTACCCTTAAACCACTCCAAACAGAGGAGGACCACGCTGTTCTTAAAGGACTCCTGGCCCAACATTCAGAAATTCCCCATGCACTGGATACAGACTTCCCCACAGGACTGCCATCAACAGCACAGCCCTGTCTTCAGGAACTTTGACAAGACCTACATAAGGACCAAGTTCCCTTTCAAATGTTTATTTCAGAAGGGGGGAGGGAGGGAGGGAGAGAGAGAGAGAGAGAGAGAGAGAGAGACTCCCATCTGCTGGTTCCACAACAGCTAGGGCAGGGATGGGCCAGGCAGAAGCCAGGAGTCTCCCCCATAGCTAGCAGGGACCCAAAGCAAGCACCTAAGACAGGAACTGGGAACTAAATCCAGGTGTCCCACATGCGTAGCAGAGACCCAAGTACTTGAGTCATCACCTGCTGCCTCCCAGTGTGTGCATTAGCAGGAAGTTGATGTCGGGAGCAGAGCAGGCACTTGGATATTCGAGACAGATGTCCTCCAAATGGTGTCTTACTCCCCACCCCAAAGAGAAAAGTCCTGACCTTATCAATCAATGCCATGACAGCATTAATGAAAAGCATGCTCAGAACCCATGGAGGTGTTCCGCAGGCTGGTGCCCTTCAGCCTTCCTCTGTGGAGAGCCTAGGTGAGCCGTGCCTGCGCACCTGTGTTTGCAAGCTCAAAATGGAAGGCTGGCTAGTTGTAACTCAATGGATGCACATTAGATACACATTTAACAATTTCATTTCAACACCTGAATCTAGGCAACTGCCAAAGCACAGAGGAGCCGCTGAAGACCTACACAGAGATTAAGCCCCATTTCACACGTATAATTTCAGGGATGAAATACATAATCAAAAAAGGGAAAAGGCTGACTTTGTCATACACCTGACCATGGTACACAGACCTAAGGCATGAGTCACTGAGTCAAGCCTCGGAAGGAAACAGACTGCTAACTTCGCGTTAGACCACTATTTTTAAACAACTACCAAGTTCCAAAGCATGCTAGTAGAAAATGGGGTGATAAAAATGTTGATCCATCCAGTGATTCGCTTACTAATTTATCTGTAATCTCAGTCAAAACAGAAGTGGAAATAAATCATGTATGTAACAGTCCTCAGTGCTGATCATCAGAGACCACAGCTGTACATGGTGACTGCCCAATCAGCCTGTGCAGTGCTCTGAGACACAGATCTGGCCCAGAACGCAGGTGGCATTTCTTTCTTTCTTTTCTTTTTTTTTTTTTTGGACAGGCAGAGTGGATAGTGAGGGAGAGAGACAGAGAGAAAGGTCTTCCTTTGCCGTTGGTTCATCCTCCAATGGCTGCCACGGCTGGCGCGCTGCGGCCAGCGCACCGTGCTGATCTGAAGGCAGGAGCCAGGTGCTTCTCCTGGTCTCCTATGGGGTGCAGGGCCCAAGCACCTGGGCCATCCTCCACTGCACTCCCGGGCCACAGCAGAGAGCTGGCCTGGAAGAGGAGCAACCGGGACAGAATCAAGCACCCCGACCAGGACTAGAACCCGGCACCGCTAGGTGGAGGATTAGCCTAGTGAGCCGCGGCGCCGGCCCGCAGGTGGCATTTCTAAAACCTCACTCAGGAACATTCTAGGCGCTGCTGCCAATGGAAAGAGGGATGTCTCAGCAAGGGTGACTGCAGCCCAGTTAAGGGGACGGCAGCTCCAATCCTGTCCCCTTGGCTCAGGAAAGAACTGGCTTGAATAGGGGACAGTGCTCTCAGGAGGGGACACAAATGCAAGATGAAAATCAGCCAGCACCCAGGATCAATTTCAGGAGTCAGGCCGCTTGCTTAGTTCTGTACTTTCCCTGATGTGCTTTGTCCGGCAATCACTCTGTCTGCGATTACCTTCTGGGTTTCCAACTCACTTTCTTGTTCCCCAGATTGTGCACAGCTCTCAAACCTTCCAGACAACTGCAGAGTAATCATGAATCCTGCCTTCTTCCCAGAGCTCATCTTCATACAACGTACAGGAAGCCACGTTTTCCAGTTTTATCGTCTATAAACCAGTGGTCACTAATGGATGGGACAAAGTCTGAAACATTTCATTTCCTAAATAGTTCATGTTAATAAGTATTAGGGCAGGACAAGGAACATATAAAGTCCTCTGGGAAATGTCTACTTCATACAACTGCATCTCAGTTTCCAACCTGGGTGAAATCCTTCACAAAGGCGAATTCTGTTAGTGTTCTGCATTCTGGGTTAGGACACTTTCATTTAAATTTACACTTTATTAATTCATCAACTAATGAACTTTAAAAAGCACCAAAACTCAGAATCAGAGGATAATACTTTAAGGTAAAGTATAAAACAGGATTTTAAGTAATACAAGTGTAAAACTAACCCCGAAGCTTTGACTATTACATATGCTTATTCCACAAGTGGCAAATCCTGAGAATGACTGGGGTTCTGAGGTCCTTAACATGGACGACTGCAGATTTTACAGGCAGGGAAACGGGCCTCGGGAGGCCAGCTCACCATTTATTTGACCTATGAGTAGTTCTTCCTACAGCCATAAAGTCGTAGGTGACGCAATCAACGGGGCTCTAAAACAGCCTCTTCTTGGAATGGGATGTCACCAATTTGTTTCTATAACCACCTTTTCTCCTAAAGGCCTCTTCTCCTCTCAACTTAAACTTGCTGTTCCCTCTGGGAAATCCTGGTGTTTTTCTTTGAGATGTCCTCCCTTTCACTTCAGTAGTAGGGCCCACAGAAGAACAAGAGTGCGTTTTGTGGGTGGTCTAAGTGAGTAGAACTATGCACACATGCAGAAGCACACAGGTATACACAAAGGGGAAGTTAAACCGAGAGAATCTCACTGCTGGCTTAATAAATGCTCTCACTCAATCCACTTTATCTACCTTACAAACTATAAATACTATTTAGGCTTAAAAATGTGTCAAACAAAAATTTTAAAAATATATCAACCATCTATGGAAACTTTTTGAATTTGTTAATACCCTTCATCACTGCTGAAATGTGAAAATCTTCTAATTAGCTAAAAAACGAGGACCAATTAAATACCAGCAAAACTTGAAAATTTAATAAACTACTTTTTGCCCATGATTTTAAATAGATTCATCACTGAGGTTTAACCAAGAACCAAATTATGCCAGTAACAGGGTCACAGTTACTTTTTCATAAAATGTACTCTTCTGGGGCCAGTGTTTGACAGCTTAGAGGCTGCATGCCTGGGTCTGGGTACTGGCTCTGTTCCCAATTCCTGCGAATGTACTTCCTGGGAGACAGCGGGTGATGGCTCCAATGGCTGGGTTCCTGCCACCAGTGTGGGACACACGGCCTGGGCCTGTCCCAGCCCTGGTTGTTGTGGAAACTAGGAAGTAAACCAGCAGATGGACTGCATGCGCGCTCCCTGTGCCTTTCCATTGAATAACTAACAATTCACATATGTACTCTCCTATTTCATATAAATGCACGGTCTGTCTGTTCTTGGCATACTTTAATTTACAATGTGATCACTGATGCTGACATATTCAGCGCCCAGTGAGTTTTTATGTTACGTCAATTTCTACTGTGCCAACCCTCAAGAGGTGGGAAGAGTGGGTAGCGCTGGATGTAAAGCTGTGGCCAGGGCTCTGACCCTGGGATCTGATTTTGTAGATTTTCACCCCAGAACCTTGCCACCACCTCAGGCAACCAAGCACTAGAATTGAATTATCACTTCTATTGGCCCTGACAGTCCGTGTCAGCAGTTCTTTCTTTCGTTAAGTATGAACAATTTATAGCCAAGTGGAGTATATTTTAGTATAAGAACACAGAGAAGGCCAAAAGAAACTTCATCTGTACTGCTAATGACTCCTGGTGGGCCAGAGCTCAAGTCAGACACTTATTAAAAAAAAAAGTCATTTACGTCACTAAAAATCCTGTTGTTTCACACTCTAAACAAAATTGAGCCCGTTAGTAAAGATATTTAGTCTTACTGATTTTTTTTTTTTTTTGGACAGGCAGAGTGGACAGTGTGAGAGAGAGACAGAGAGAAAGGTCTTCCTTTGCGGTTGGTTCACCCTTCAATGGCCACAGCGGCTGGCGCGCTGCGGCTGGCGCACCGCGCTGATCTGAAGGTAGGAGCCTCCCATGGGGTGCAGGGCCCAAGCACTTGGGCCATCCTCCACTGCACTCCCTGGCCACAGCAGAGAGCTGGCCTGGAAGAGGAGCAACCGGGACAGAATCTGGTGCCCCGACCAGGACTAGAACCCGGTGTGCCGGCGCCGCAAGGCGGAGGATTAGCCTAGTGAGCTGCGGCGCCGGCCCTGTCTTACTGATTTTTAACAAGTGAATTTTAATAATGCCTTTTCTATTTTCAGACAAAACAATCTAGCTTTCTGAAAAAGGAAAAAAAAATGACCACACAAACCCCTTTAAATGTAAGCATGCATAATTCCAAATGGCAGCAAGTAGAGACCTAAGGGACCTCTGCTGTCTCCTCTCATGCAAAGCCCTTTCTGTCCCAAAGCCCAGGACCTAGGCTGGTACATCCCAAAGCCTCAGGCGAGTAAAACGGCTTCCTCTGGATCATCTTTCAAAATAACTGATTGTAAAGGCCTCTCTTTTATGCCAAAGAGTTGTTCTCAGTAATGAGCCTGCCAGGGGATAAAGAAGCGAGAAATGAGTGACAGAACCATTTTCACCCCAACAGTAAGGACTCTCCAAGACACACGGTCCCAACTTTCATCCCTCAAGTCTTCCATCTTCACCACGGGTACGAGGTGAAGGGCAGCCACCCTCCTGACTAGGGTTTGAAAGTGTATCAAACTGCAGGTTTACCCATACTTCAGTTCACTGAACACACAAAGCCAAGCAGGGCTCAAGGACCTGTGGAGTCAGCACACAGCTGGTCCAGTGTTGGGGTTTCCATGACTTAGAACCCTCCCACTTGTGCTGCGCCCTGACGTAACCCACCTCTGCTGCACACGCCCACATTTACACAGCCTGTCCCGTGTCTTTCCATTCTGAACGTGGACGTTACAGGCCATGAGAACTCACAACTCTATCGTTGGTATCATATGATTTAAAAAAAAATTCTTTGAAGAGACTTTCCTAAAACTCATTCCTCTCTATTGCAAAATACATTTTTTGAGCAAGATCATGTTACACTATTACTGATAATAATAATTCAGTAATCATTGAAATGTTAACCCATGAGGCTTTTAATTTCTCCTTTTGGTTTTCAACTTTATGCATTATGTATGAACCTTACACAGATTTCCTGTATTGCCTCTCGATCTTCACCGGCAAATGAAGGAACATTTTCAGCTAACATACTGAGCTGGTGCTGTTTGTCTAACAGGACGATCTTGCTGCATTTTCTAAGTATTTAAGTGGAAAATGGGGGGAAAAACAAGTGGCTGATGCCGTCAGAACCACTTCTCTCTAAATTTAACACAAGCAAGACAAGATCAGAAGTCAGGAGGACTGAAGGCTCTTCCGCCTCAACTGAGCACTCCCAGTACTTCACCCCAGCGGTTGTGTGAGCTGACAGGAAGTGCAAATGCAAAGAGCATGCAGGAAACACCGGAAATACAGCAGCTATAATTATGTCCAAATAATTAAGCATAATTGGGAATTCCAGAATGATTCAATGCCTCTATTTTATTCCATTACCTCTTGCAGAACTAAAGTTCATATATTTTTAGGGATGTATTGAACAGGATATGAAAGGCAGGAACTTCCTGTGCTTAAAATGAAGAATAAAACTGACCTAAGGGCAGGTTTTTTTTTTAGTATTTACTGAACGATTCTGTAAGATCAGAAAAAATCCCAACCAACAAATGTAAACCAAGAAAGTAAACACTAAGGTGCTACACAAGAGACATTTATTAATGTTCTGTTGTATTTACAGGTTTAACATAGCAAACCAAGGTGAATTACCACATGGGCAGAAAGCACATCCACTCGACGTCTGTAACTCACTGGTTTCTGCTAACACATTGTAAAAGCAAGTAGTACAGCATGTTAGGAACCATCTCAAAAGTTTCAAGCTAATTCTTCTTTTGCTCCTATACCTGATCCTCTAATCACACAGAGGATACCAAGAGTTAACATTTTAGTAATTAAGCTGCATTTGCCTGTGTCCTGTTTTACACAGAGACACTTAGAGAATTCCTTAGGTACACGCCACACAACAATAAGGTACTGCAAAATTTCGAATACAGACTATAAAAAAATTAATGTTTATTATTTACCAATTAAGACCATAGTTTTTGACCACATCTTGAATGTATTTTGCACTATGATTTTGCTTCCAGGTGTTCACACAGCACGACTGAATAAATTCCTAGATTAATTTTAATAGCAAATAATGGACTGATGTGCAGAAATGCAGTAATAACATAAGTTGTAACTTTTGAGAAAATCCCTTTAAACTGCCAGCATTATACATATCTTACACTAAATTGTTTAATTCCAAATTCATTTTGAGATGGACGATGAATAAAGCAAGACTGCCCCCTACTGACTACAGGGACGTGGCTCATGCTATTTAAAATGGCTACAAACAATATATAAGGCATTATTGATACATCACAGACTTGATTGCAAGAGCTTTTTCAAACATTAACCACTAATGATTCAATGATTACAGAATTCGGCATTAACTAGTAAAATTTTACACCTAGGAACAAATAGAGAGAAATGATCGTTTTCAACAGTACTTTTATTTTTTAAAGCAGGTGATCATTCTGTGTTCTGCATCTCGATTCACCTCCTGCAGGCTCTCTCTTGCTGCTTGAGAGAATCCACAGACGCAGGAAGGCCTGTGCCAGAAAACATCTGCCAGAGAAGGACACTGAATGTTGAATCCTGGTTAGCGTGTTACCTCGGCGGGAGGACGTGAGGAGACAGGGGAAGTGCATTTCAACACGGCTCTATACACCGACATCAGACTCCTACACAGGCAGTACCTCTGCAGCTCTCTAAGTTCTCACAGCCTCCACAACTAGAAACAACGGGAGTGCTTTCTCTAAAATTCCGTGAGGTCAGGGGGTTCTCTCTTCAAGCCTCCCAACAAAAGCACAGAATGGAAGCTGCACGTCTTTATTCTACACTGCATCCTGTCAGCAACAACTGCAGCCTAGGACAGAACAGAATCCCAATGCACAGGTGATTTTCCTAATCTACCCGAAGCTACCGTTTGCCCTGGTAATTCCATCAGATCCTACACAAAGATAACTTCTACCAAGGATACCAGTGTCATGCTGTACAGCAATGTTGAAATACACATGTAAATGCAGACAATAAATATTTTTTAAAAATAAATTTTCTTTAAAATTCAATGTATTTTGGGACACACTTCTCTGAAAATAACAAAAATGAGGATACCTCAAAAAGTCTACGGAAAACTCATATTATGAAAAAAATTGCATGGATTTCAGGTTTGTTTTTTTTGTTTTTTTTTTTTTTTTAAGAACTCTTGTATATGCAGCCCCAGAATAATGTTTAGAAAAGCATAGGGGGCCGGCACTGTGGCTTAGTAGGTTAAGCCTCTGCCTGCAGTGCCAGCATCCCAAATGGTCGCCGGTTCTAGTCCCAGCTATTCCTCTTCTGATCCAGCTCTCTGCTGTGGCCTGGGAAAGCAGTGGAAGGTGGTCCAAATGCTTGGGTCCCCGCAACCATTTGCGAGACCCAGAAGAAGCTCCTGACTCCTGGCTTCAGATCGGCACAGCTCTGGCCATTGCAGCCAATTGGGGAGTGAACCAGCAGATGGAAGATCTCTCTCTTCGCTGCCTCTGCTTCTCTCTCTCTGTAACTGACTTTAAAATAAATAATTTTTTTTTAAAAGGGGGGGGGGGACTGCCACACCTGCACGGGCCACTGGGTGGACGGAAGGGAGCACCTTGGGGCTCTGATCGGCCCAGCTCCAGCTATTACGGCCATTATGGGGAGTGAACCAGCAGATGGTTCTTTCTCTCTGTCTTTCCCACTCTCTGTCTGTAACTCTACCCTTCAAATAAACAGGTGAAAAAGATGCTCTCAAAATAATGTCCATACATTTTGTTAAATGCAGTTTTCATCTAATACTTTGAGGTATTTCTGCCTAGTGAATTTTTTTTTCTCATGGAACTAACCAGGGAAAGAAAACAAGTAAAGATGGAAGAGGAAATAATAACAAGATACACTGATTACTAACAAGTTTTTTGAGAAATCATTTGTGGCATGTGGCATTAAGTGGGTTAGATGGGCTTATCCATGGCCCCCCAGCTTACTTTCCCATATCCCCAAACTACCGGGAAGGCCGCACGAGGCCTCCACATGAGGCGCTACAGGAAGTCACCTATGCTTCCAGAGAGACCAGCGTTTTTCCAAACGCCAAATTCAGATGTGTTTGGGCTTGAAGTAAATTTGTAATGCTGACACAAGGGCAATACTCTTTAGACCTAGATAGAGAGACAAAGGCATCAGAATGTGCAGACCTCAGAGGCAAAATAAAACTGACAGAGAGGTGTCAAACAGAGGTCTCTGCTGTGAGGCTGACTCACTGCAAACCTAAGCACTCTCAGTTTTATCAGTTTTGATTAACAGATGAAAACTGATGAAACAAGGAGCATCCAAAACACTAGTGCTTGCAAGAACACGTAACACAGGCCAATCACCTGGCCACAGTCTGAGTTTACGCTGCTCCGGCCTTAGCAGGGTGTTTAACAGGTCCTCAAATCATGAGCTGTTCCAAGTTCCTTAAGAGGAAGAAGTCTCCGTCAGCGTACAGACTGCCAGCGAAGGGCTCCTGGTGAGGACCGCACAGCACCCGACCTGATGTGTGAGCTGCAGCTCATGCAGGCCTTGAGACCATGGACACGGTTAATTAGCCACAGGTCAGATCACCTTGCAAACAACAAGGATCCACAGCCAACAGAGCATTTTCACTTTTAGGAGGAAGACAAACAGTTCTTCTTGGGCTCGTGTTACTTTTTTTTTTTTTTTTTTTTTTTTAAGTAAAAACTCTACTGGAAACACCATTTCTACTGTCTTGCTACTTTATAAAACATCCAATAAGCCATATATTACCTTGAAATGAATTTCCTTTAATAAAATAAGAGCAGTGTTAAAGAACAGGGAAAGATTACAGAAAGGGAGAAATGAAAGTGTTTGTCTTAGGCAAAGGCAGAGAGAGAGGTCTTCCATCTGCTGGTTCACTCCCCAAATGGCCGCAACGGCAAGAGCTAGGCCATCTGAAGCCAGGAGCCAGGAGTTTCTTCCAGGTCTCCCATGTGGGTGCAGGGGCCCAAAGACTTGGAACATCCTGTGCTGCTTTCCCAGGCAAGGAGCTGGTTCAGAAGTGGAGCAGCCAGGACTCAAACCAGCACCCATATGGGATGCCGGCTCTGCAGGCGGCAGCTTTACATAACTGCTATACCACAGCACTGGCCCCGAAAATATTTGTCTTAGGTGAACAAAATTTAAATATTTGATGCCTAATACTCAGGGAGCTCACCAGGTCACGAGAATTTTTTTTTTTTTTTTTTGGACAGGCAGAGTGGACAGTGAGAGAGAGAGAGAGAGAGAGAAAGGTCTTCCTTTGCTGTTGGTTCACCCTCCAATGGCCGCCGCAGCCAGCGCACTGCAGCCAGCACACCACGCTGATCTGAAGCCAGGAGCCAGGTGCTTTTCCTGGTCTCCCATGGGGTGCAGGACCCAAGCACTTGGGCCATACTCCACTGCACTCCCGGGCCACAGCAGAGAGCTGGCCTGGAAGAGAGGCAACCGGGACAGAATCCGGCACCCTGACTGGGACTAGAACCCAGTGTGCCGGCGGCACAGGCAGAGGATTAGCCTATTGAGCCATGGCGCAAGCCACAAGAATTAATTTTTAATTACGAAGGTCCCTAGCTGATTAATGCAAGGGCTTAAAAAACTTTTTACTGGTATGTCAGATGGGGTTTAAAGAACAGATTTTAGAACACATTAAGCTAAGTGCTTCAGTAGAACAAGCAGTGTCAGCTATCACCAAGCACCCATGTCCCCACCTCCCTGCTGTGGTCGCTCTGCCCTGGTTGACCTGGCAGCACCACAGAAGGTGGCATTCCATACGACTGTGCTTACCAGTGCACTGACAATAGAAAACGTATGAACACTTTGACGCTTTCCCCGTTTCACATAAAGCTCTAAGAACATCGTGTTTCTGTGGCCTCCTCACAGTCACACACTCCTTGGTACCACTGTGTGCACCTCTGTAATCGCTGTAGCTCTGTCACCAAGTGGGAAACCACAACACTGAGCTTCTCCCTGCACTTGCTTTTGCAAAACCTGCAGGATTTCTGAAAGGGAACCCTGAGCTGTCCCTGTGCTAACCCCACCTGAGTCGCACAGGCTTTCAAGGACTTGTAGTCAACACCCACCTTGCCCGTTTGCAGTCAGGGGATCTCCTGAAGCCTGGCAGACCAGTACTGTATCTGGGGTCACCTAACAAGAGTCACCTTTCTCACCCTGAGCAGCAAAATGCCAATGTTAGGAGAGTGCAGAGAGTACTGCAAAGTTACTTTTAAAAACTCTGACTTTTGGGCAAAGTCAGTCTGCAGTCAGCTTTGAACCAGTGGCATCAGCATCCAAAAAAAGAGAAGTCAGTAGAACAAAATAAAGCCTTCACATTTCACATGATGGTTTTCCAAAACATCTTCCAACTAAAAATCCCATCTGTTCTACCTAGAGAAATAAAGCATGCTACGTCTGGATCTGCAAGGCAAGTTCTGACCCCCGTCAATGAACAAAGCACATTCAGTCCCATAGGCTATTATGGCTTTTCAGGTTCCCTCCAGGGATTCCCTGAAAATTAGCAAGGAAGTCATTAGAATTCTAAATGCTGCTTTAAGTCCCTAAAACCCTTCATTTAGAGCGCTGAATCCTCTGGGCATGTCAGAAATTATTTCAAATTAACCAGGTTATCAAAGCTGGACAGAACAGCAAATAAACATTATTATGCCCTCCAGTGGGGAACACTCACTTAGCTCGGAGCAAGTGTCTTCCGGCTCCTAAAGCCTTATCAGACAGACTCCCGACTTCAAACAACCCCTGAACAGCTCCAGCTGCACTACTACCAAGGACAACCCGCCTTTAATCACAACTCTGAAGATGCGCTGTCTTATAGGCAGCACACTCTCATCAAACAGCTCAGAAGTCTTAAAAATCAGAACAGAGACGAGAAATCTGGCCCCTAAGGAACTTTTGGACACCAACAGAATAAGGGAGATTTGGAGGTGATGTCAGCACTGCTCATGGAGAGGACTTGTAGCAACCCCAAAGCACTAACTTCTCCATCTTTGGTAGGTAACAGTGTGATCTAGGGCCAGATATATATTACAATCAGACATGCTGATGAATAACTACAATGTTAACTGAACAGAGAACACCCGATAAGTCTTAAGGACACCTCCAGGTGTTAGGAACAAGGCCAGTGGTGTCTAGAAATCATGACTGAACCCAGATTCATGACACGTCACACACTTTTAAACATGCAAGAAGAGCCATCCATTAAAAGCAAACATGAACGCAAAGTATATACTTTCTTAATGAAATTGAATTTTTAAATTTTTTTTTTTTTTTTTTTTGACAGGCAGAGTTAGACAGTGAGAGAGAGAGACAGAGAGAAAGGTCTTCCTTTTTCCATTGGTTCACCTCCTAAGTGGCTGCTATGGCCAGCGTGTTGTGGCCGGCGCACTGTGCCAATCTGAAGCCAGGAGCCAGTTGCTTCCTCCTGGTCTCCCATGCGGGTGCAGGGCCCAAGCACTTGGGCCATCCTCCACTGCACTCCCTGGCCACAGCAGAGAGCTGGACTGGAAGAGGGGCAACCAGGACAGGATCCAGCACCCCAACCGGGACTACAACTCGGGGTGCTGGCGCCGCAGGCAGAGCATTAGCCTAGTGAGCCACAGTGCCAGCCAATGAAATTGACTTTAACACAAACCTAAGTAATCTGCTACTTCCATAAGTACAATTAATTACACATGTAAAATGCTTAACACTATCTGATACATGGAAAACCTTTCTTTCTTTTTTTTTTTTTTTTTGACAGGCAGAGTTAGACAGTGAGAGAGAGAGAGATAGAGAGAGACAGAGAGAAAAGAAAGGTCTTCCTTCTGTTGGTTCACCCCCAAATGGCTGCTATGGCCAGTGCACTGTGCCGATCCGAATCCAGGAGCCAGGTGTTTCCTCCTGGTCTCCTATGCAGGTGCAGGGCCCAAGCACTTGGGCCATCATCCACTGCACTCCCGGGCCACAGCAGAGAGCTGGACTGGAAGAGGAGCAACTGGGACAGAATCCGGCTCCCCGACCGGGACTAGAACCTGGGGTGCCAGCACCACAGGTGGAGGATTAGCCAAGTGAGCCGCAGCGCCAGCCAAAACTTTTTTTCTTATACTATGCTTTGAAAAAGCCGGTTTGTTGCATTCAAAGTGTCAGTGCATTGCATTCTGTTGCTTAAAAGCTTACAATGCTGTGCCTCATCTGGCAAATTAAATATGGTAGATAATTTATTTTCTTAAAACATATACCCTGAGACCACCACAAGTCTTCAAAATTGAGAACCCTACTTTCAGATATAGTTACCTATGTAAACGATGACATCCAGCAGCAAATACATGGGCTTAGCCTTGTCAGGAGCCAACACATCACTGGGTTTAAAGGTCAGCTCAGTGAATTTGATGGTTCCCCTGGAAACGGGTTTACTACTCAGCATATTTGAGAACACGGCTTCAGCTGGCTTTTCAATACTACGGTTTGCTCCAACAAAGCTGCTGTCCCCTGAACAAACTCCACACTTCCCTGCCTCTTTTCTGCTCTGCATCTGTGCTGAGTGATTCTGAAACTCCTCCACACTGTTAACTTCTACCAGTTATAATTCAACTACCATTCAAATCCGGACTGCTGTCTACAGCCTGGCTGGTGGCCTTCACCTAGCCTGGCCTCCAGGTGGCGCTCAAGGTTCCGCCCCACCATTCACATAGTTTCCCAAACTCCAAAAGAATAAAGAACCAACTCCAAAGAGGACTACTGCATCATGTTCCCAGGAATGTCTCCCAAGTGAACTCTTTTTCAAGATTCCCTATTTCTTGCTTTAGGCAGAGACAGCCTCTAGGGAAAACCTCTTGTGAACCAAAGAGCCTTGGCAGGGCTTAGTCCTCCTGTTTTAGCAGGGGGGCAAGGGAAAATGTCCTTTCAAAGCCCCCCTTCTCTTCCTTGGGTTTGACCCTCCTCCCCAGCAGTGGTAACAGCAGGATGTGAGCCTGCAGACAGGCGGAGGGAGGCCTCAATGACAGAAGGCATGGTGGGCTTGTCAGCAGCCTGGGCAGGAGAAGCTCCTGCAGTGCCCAGTCCCTTCCTTCTGGGGCTTAGAAGCTCTGCAGGGTTCCTCCCGTGGAACCTTCAGGTCGCCAGGTGCAGGCCAGCAGCCAATACCCCAGCTTCCTGACGAATGAGACCCCACGCTGCCCTCCCCGCCCCATGTGAGGTGGTGTCTTCTCTCCCACTGCAGTTCTTCCGACCTGCCTCATCAACAGCTTTTTACAGAAAACCCTTATAAAGCTGGTGACCATGGAAAGGTGGGGAGTGACCTCAAACCTCTCCCCCACAGACTCTTACTCTAAAACTGCAGGTAGCCCTGCAACATCCCCACGTTACACTTGAACTAGAGTATTTGTTTCCCCACCTTCAATACCTTTAATAAATAAAGAGAACTCTGGTCCTGGGGAGATTTGAGAAAGTTTCTGGCATCTTCCGAACTTTTGCATAATTGATAAATCCTCTGAGAAACAGCAGAAAGCCTAATTTAAAAAAGAAAAGTAAACAGTGAATGTATAAATTTCATGTTAAGTCCCCTCCCCAGAAGCACCCTCTTGATGGCAATGCTGCATCATTTCTCTGCTAACAGCTATCAAAACAAGAAAAATTTTATTTTCCTCCAGAACCTCCAAAAGATCTTCATAATCTTCATATCAAATTATCTATTCCTCAACAGAACAGATCTCTCAAACCATCTCTTTAAAAGGAAATGAAAACCCGAGGCCACTTGCAGTTGGAAAGCTCACTGAGAAGGGCTTCAGAACCTCCTCACTGAATCCCAAAAAAGTATTCCGAGATAATCAACCACTCCCCACCAAAAAGAGAGAGCACAATTTTTCTTGTTTAAAAGCAAAAGAAAAAAATTATCTTGTCTGTCCTAGGATTTGTTTCTGTTGACAGTACATACTGTTGTCCACTAGATGTCAGGATTCTCTTACTTATTACAGCAACTTTCAAATTTTTTTTCTTCAACTCAAATAAGGATAAAAAGTTAATGGAAAAAATGGGATCAAAAGATAATGCACATTTTCCACAAACGGTGTGACGATCCCTCGTATTTCTCTATTCTGAACTGGACTGAATTTGTATATACCAGAATCCACAATCGCAGAAGCCTGTACCTCCTGCAAGAGTGGCGATACGATATATCCCCTCCAAAAGGGACTCTTCCTTCACAGGCTTAATGTTTTTCAAGATGTATTCACTTATATAAAAGGAGAGTGGAGGGAGAGGGCAGGGGAGAGGGAGAGAGAGATCATTTACTTAACAGTTCATTCCCCAAATGACCCCCAAAGCAGGGGCTGGACCAGGCTGAAGCCAAAAGCCAGGAACTTAATCCCGATCGCCCATGTGAGTAACAGAAACTCAAGTACTTGAGCCATTATCCACTGCTTCCCAGGTAGATCAGAGGCAGCTGGACCAGAAGCACAGTAGCTAGGACTCATACTAACACCCTGATACGAAATGCACGCATCCCGATTTTAACCTGCTATGCCACATGCCTGCTACAGGGCCCTGAGTCTTAAACACATTTTTTAAAAAACAGCTTTATTGAGTTATATACTATAAAATTTATTCATGTATAATTCACTGGGTTTTGGTCTATGACCATCATCTCTGGATATTTTCATCACCCTCCAAAACACCTGTACCCATTAGTAGACACTCCTCATTCACTGGCTCCCTCCGCCCTTTCCCCAGCCTCAGACAAGCCCTAAACTACTTTCTGCTGGACACACTGTGAGACACACTCAGTGGTGGAGAACTCTACTCAAGACAGTGAAGTGACTTTTGGCAGTAACCAAGTCACCAGCACAGAACCTGGTGAACACTGCTCTGTATGGCACCAAATGCAATCGTGACTCAAGAGCAGGAGTTATCCCCTCAATAACTGTGTAAGGAGGATCCCAGTGAAATGGAGGGCGAGACCTGTGTGAAGCAGACAGATACAACTCAGCTGCAGCCAAAGGGCGTCATGTGGGACTGAAGGCCAGTATTGCTCAACTTTTAAGAGAAAAAGGAAAGGGAAAGGTACCGTGGCTCAGCAATTTAACCAACCACTTGGGACGCTGGCATCCCATAGCAGGGTGCCAGTGTGAGTCCCAGCTGCTCCACTTCTGATCCAGCTCCCTACTAATGTGCTTGGGAAAGCAGCAGATGATAGCTCAGATACCTGAGTTGCTGCCACTCACAAGGGAGACCCAGATGGAATTCCTGGCTTTTGGTTTTGGCTTGACCCAGCCATGACTGTTGTGGCCATCTGGGTAGTAAACCAGCAGATGAAAGATCTCTGTCTCTGCCTTTCAAATAAAAGAAACAAATCAGCACAATTCGGCTGTTTGATGTTACAAATCTTGATTATTTATTTGAAAAGCAGCCAAAGAGAAAGAAAAGGCAAGAGGGAAACACAAGGAGCACTCCCACCCCTGGTTCACTCCCCAAATGCCTGCAATGGCAATGCATTGCAATGGTAGGAGTTGGGAGCTGGGAAACAGAACCCAGGTTTCCCACATAGGTGGCAAGCACCCAACTAATTGAGTTGCTTCACAGCATCTGATGTGGCATGCAAATGTCTTAGCTGCTAGGATAAATGCCTGCCTAAAATCTTCATTTTTAAATGCTGGTAAATAGCATCACTTGCTTACAAGTACATGGTTCACAACAAGAACAGTCAATGATGAAGGATTCATCTCCCAGGAGACTTTCATACAGAAAGGAAATTAGTCCATTAAATTTATCTATGTTGTCAACAACCTGCAAATATGCTCAGTGGTTCTTCCATGGCCTACTGAGTTTCATGCTGACTTTAGACTTGGGGGAGGAGAGGAGGGTTCAGCCTTTCTCTTACAGGTACAATTTAGAGAATAAGCAAGCTGAGGAACTATTCCTCTTAAATCTGTGGTATTATTATTATTATTATTATTATTATTTTGAAAATTCCCCACAACCAAGGGAGAAGCAAACTCACTGCTTCTCTTTCCTTGAAATTCCCATGAGCAGTGGCTGAGGAGATGATGCTACTAGGGAGGTGGTAGATGACCTGTACTTTCTAAGTAAAATTTAGGGTCAGCAACGTATGGCTCTGTTAGGCTAGGCAATGCATGGCCTGTACCTATTAGGTACCTGTTGGGAAGGGGTACTAGGCCAAGCCAGACAGACTAAACAGCAGCAGCACCACCAGTATCTTAATTAAGGTGGTAACAAGAAGGCTCCAAACAGGAGAGAAGAGTAAGTGATGTCACAGAAGCAGGGAGCAATCACTTCTTCATCAAAATGACCCTGCTATTATGCAGAAATGACAGCAGGGACCCTGGGCCTCTCTTATCAGATCACATGCATTTTCTTCAAATAATGAAGAAGACAGACACATTTAAAATAACACATTCCAATGTTTATTTAGAGTCAGAAGACTGACAACCTAAAATGTGTGTGTGTGTGTGTGTGTGTGTGTATGCAATAGAAACAAATTCTCACCAATGGTGAACCAAAGAATTCTGGAAACCCAGTAGTTCTTTCAGAAGTCGTATCTAACATAGCTATACTCATATATTTTCTGTTTTCTACTGACACATCAGCCAAATATGGGCCACATCCACTCACGAGTTAGTTCCACTGGTTACAGCATGCCTATTGGGGTGAACCCAGTGTGAACCCTTTGTGGCAATGAAGGGATTGGCTCACAGGTGAGAGTCACTTTTAGTTTCCCACTGACCACACAGAGCAGAAGCACTTATGGCTGGGTTAGAAAAGAACTGCTCCAAAGAGATTTTCAATGTATGTGTCTGTTAAACCGATGATGATAACAACCTATATGAAATAAACATTTTAAAATTATACTTATCAATGATTAATATAAGCATAAAGAGTTTATGAACAATATTTTACTTATATGATTTAACATAACCTTTTCTCTCTTCTCCTGTGTTAAAAACACTTACCTAAAACCAGAAACACCCACCAAAGCCAGTACTGACCATCAAAGTATCCAGGAAAATAAGTGGAAAACTGAAAAATAAAGTACACTATTTTATAGCACCTTAACAGACACAGTTACATTTTAATTCAGTGACACACAAAATATAAAAATTTCATTATTCCAATGCTATCATTTAGCCATCACAATAATTTTAAATATTTAAGCAAAAGTATTTTATATATTACTAATTTGTAATGACTACAACAAATAAAATCCTCTCTATTCATTAAAAAAACTTAAAATATAATCACTTTCAATCGCTTTCACCTTTAAACTCCTTTTTTGAAAGTATATAGCATTTGCTTTTTAAAAACCTTTTTCTCCTACATAATACTGGTCCTTCCAAAAACATTTCAGTGACAGTTTTACTTTGCTCATTCAGTGCCAGAAGCAACTGTCCAGTTATTATCACATTTCTTTTTGCATTTTTTTTTTTTGACAGGCAGAGTGGACAGTGAGAGAGACAGAGAGAAAGGTCTTCCTTTGCCATTGGTTCACCCTCCAATGGCCGCCACTGCCGGCGCACTGCGCCAATTCGAAGGCAGGAGCCAGATGCTTATCCTGGTCTCCCATGGGTATCACCACATTTCTCATGAGGACTGATTTGTTCCTACTCCTCCAGCTTTCCCTTGAACTTGGAAGCTTCACCATGCACAAGGGTAATCTTATTCCCTTGCCGGTGACTGGCTTAAGAATGGGCACCCTGGACAATGGGAATTAAGGGCTTCTGAGAAGGCATCCTTGTACTTGAAGAAAAAAGAAATACAGACAGTCCCAACTTGCAATTCTTCAGTTCTACTCATATGATGGTATGAAAGTGACAACAGAGCCGATGCCACGGCTCACTAGGCTAATCCTCCGCCTGCGGCACCGGCACCCTGGGTTCTAGCCCCGGTTGGGGCACCAGATTCTGTCCCGGTTGCCCCTCTTCCAGGCCAGCTCTCTGCTGTGGCCAGGGAGTGCAGTGGAGGATGGCCCAAGTGCTTGGGCCCTGCACCCACATGGGAGACCAGGAGGTAGCACCTGGCTCCTGGCTTCAGATTGGTGCAGTGCACCGGCCACAACAAACTGGCCATAGCAGCCACTTGGGAGGTGAACCAATGGAAAAAGGAAGACCTTTCTCTCTGTCTCTCTCTCTCTCTCACTGTCTAACTCTGCCTGTCAAAAAAATAAAAAGAAATAAAAAAATATATACAACTTAAAACTTAAATGAACTGCTTATTTCTCAAATTTCTCATTTCATATTTGGACCACGGCTGACCCTGGGTAATTGAAACTGCAGACAGCAAACTTCAGCCAAGGGAGGACTACTATATAGTATTTTATTTCTTAATAAGGTTTAGAGAAAGAATGAAAGCTGGTTTAAAGCTTGATTCTTAACCTAAAATCCTAAAAAGGTTTTAGGTGAGTATATGTTAGCTGTCTGGGGGAAAAGCTTGTAACCTTCTTCAGATTTTAGAACCCTGAAAGTGTTAACAACTGCTTCATAATAAATAAGATGGATCTACTTCAAAATCTGCAGTAGTAAATCATCATGCATTAATTCGTTTAGTATGCCAAGTTATGCTGAATAGATTGGTTTTGTCTGTAAGGTTAACAATGACAACACACTTATCTGAAATCAGAGAATAGTGTTAAAAGCCTAGATAAATATTTTACAACTTTAAGCTACTTCATGCAATTTTAACTGTTAACTCCCGGATCACTAAAGACATAACTCTCTCTAATTGATTTCAGAGGTATGCCCCTAATGGGGTAGTACTTGTTAAACACTTTTGGCTCTCCAATACCAGAAGGAAGTTAGAAAATTAGAGGGCAAGACAAAATTACACTAAAATTTCAACAGAATTATTAAAAGAAATGTCTGCTTTTGATGAGAACTCAAAAAAGACAACTTACTTTTATTACAAATGAAAGTAAC
The DNA here is from genome assembly GCF_964237555.1 of Oryctolagus cuniculus. NCBI lineage: Eukaryota > Metazoa > Chordata > Mammalia > Lagomorpha > Leporidae > Oryctolagus > Oryctolagus cuniculus. Next base: position 29,674,716 of record NC_091437.1, on the reverse strand, counting down.
TTTAGAATGTACATATATATTATCATAGTATAAGCAGTACAAAGAAAGCAGCTGGTGAACAACTTGTAGGACAGACCACTATTCACTACATTTGACAACAAAACTTGTACGCATGAGCTACTTGCAACTGATTTTGGATCAACTTCATGAAACCAGAACAACAAACAGTCTTAAAATGCTGAGAAAACAAAAAAATGCAAACGGAAAATCAGACACTCAAAATCATTCTAATTTTTGTCTCTCTATAAAGTGTATCTTTTCTGCTGTACCACTTACCCTGACAATCAGGATCCACTTAATTAGAGAAAGACCAAATCCTGAAATGGCCCCATACCTTCCTGCAGCTGAGGTGGTCAGGCAAAAGGACAGGAAAAACCCTATCCAGTTAAAGAGGAATGCCACTGTAAAAGCAGAGGGGAAACCTTGTCAGATGTGGCCCTCAGTCAAAGCACAAGAGAACTACTTTTACCTGCCTCTCATTACAAGACTTCCCAAGCATAAAGGAGGGCCCACCCTCCAAAACTCACACCCCGCCCCCCCCAAACATCTAGCCTTCTGTCTACCCCAAATTCCAACAAGAAAACACCCTCTTCAAATACCAAGTTATATACTATCATGTCTACTGATAATCATTTTTAAGAATGCCTTACCATAAGAAATGTTACCTACCTCCTGAGCATGTTACATACTTGAGTAAATAATGCCCTGAACTTTAAATCAGTGCCCTGGAATAATCTGATTCAAGTCACTCACCCTCGCACTCTGATTTTTGGCAGCTTACAAAGCACTACATTTTGTTTATTTTTTTAATACAGAAAATAAAGAAAATGGCTACTTACTCCAAGTGAGGCACACGAAAAAAAAAAAATACAAAATACTATCAAGGGAGAAAAGCTATGCTGACTTCCAGCTGTCAGAAGTGAGGACTTGCATTCAGCAGACAGAGGCACTCAATTCCTATCCTACATCTAACGAGCCCTACAGACCTGCAAAAACACAGTATCCTTCTAACTGTTTTACTTGTATTTTCTACAGATACTCATGGAAATAGATGATGAACAGCGATGCTAAGATAAAAGTGTACTAAACTCTAAATATCCCTATTAAAGGCACCAAATAAATATAGTGTATTAATCTATCAGCTCAACTGGTTATTTTAAATCAGTAAAATTCCGTGGGAGGTGGCGTGGCCTAATGTACTCACTGAAAAAAGTTAACATGAAGATTCCATCATTTCCTATCCGCAGCTGGTCAGCATCATCAAAATCATCCCGACCAACAAAATCTTCCTCCTAAAGAAGAAGAAAAAAGCAAATTCGTAAGAAATTATTCTTATGCAAAATAAAGACATCAAGGAAAAATTAAGAAACAGGCAAAGATGGGTACCATGGAGAAAATTTACTGCTTTGGCTTAATTCACAGTTGTGAGTACTCAAAGCCCAAGTATGGGGGCTGGCGCCGTGGCTCACTTGGCTAATCCTCCGCCTGAGGCGCCGGCATCTCATATGGGCGCCGGGTTCTAGTCCTGGTTGCTCCTCTTCTAGTCCAGCTCTCTGCTGAGGCCCAGGAGTGCAGTGGAGGATGGCCCAAGGGCTTGGGCCCCTGCATCCGCATGGGAGACCAGGAGGAAGCACCTGGCTCCTGGCTTCGGATCGGCGCGGTGTGCCAGCCGTAGTGGCCATTTGGGGGGTGAACCAATGGAAGGAAGACCTTTCTTTCTGTCTCTCTCTCTCTAACTCTGCCTGTCAAATAATAATAATAATAATAATAATAATAATAAAAGCCCAAATATGTTTAAGCTTTCATTTGTCATCCTAAGTAGAAGAGAAGAAACAAATCTTTTTCCCTAATAGTTTTCAAAATGAAGTTTTCATTTTATAACCTCAACTTTCAAAAAAAATATTTATTTATCTGAAAGGCAGAGCTACAGAGAAAGAGGGAGAGACAGACAGACATCTTCCTAAAGCTGATCGACTCCTCAAATGATGGCAACGCCTGGGACTGGGCCAGACTGAAACCAGAAGCCTGGAACTTCGTACAGGTCTCCCAAGAACTTGGATCATCTTCAGCTGCTTTCCCAGGAGCATTAGCAGAGAACTGGATCAGAAGTAGAACACCCAGGACTCAAACCTGAGCCCATATGGGATGCCAGCATTGCAGGTGGCAACTTAATCTGCTGCATCAAAATGTTGACTCCTATAACTCAAAAATTTTTTTAACAGACACTTCAAAAATTGAAAGGTAGGGCTGGCGCTGTGGCGTAGTGGGTTAAAGCCCTGGCCTGAAGCACCAGCATCCTATGTGGGCACCGGTTTGAGTCCTAGCTGCTCCATTTCTGGTCCAGATCCCTGCTAATGCGCCTGGAAAAGCAAGTCTTTGGGACCTGCACCCCCATGAGAGATCAGGAAGAAGCTCTTGGCTCCTGACTCCAGCCGTTGCAGCAATTTAGGGGTGAACCAATGGATGGAAGATTTATCTGTCTCTACCTCTCTCTGTAACTCTTTGAAATAAATAAATCTTAAAAAAAAAAAAAAGTTTCACCAGAACTATTCACTTTTCCTTTTTAAAAATACTATCTTAAGGGCTGGCGCCGCGGCTCACTAGCCAAATCCTCCGCCTAGCGGCGCCATTACACCGCGTTCTAGTCCTGGTCGGGGCGCCGGATTCTGTCCCGGTTGCCCCCCTTCCAGGCCAGCCCTCTGCTGTGGCCAGGGAGTGCAGTGGAGGATGGCCCAGGTGCTTGGGCCCTGCACCCCATGGGAGACCAGGAAAAGCACCTGGCTCCTGGCTCCTGGCTCCTGCCATCGGATCAGCGCGGTGCGCCGGCTGGCAGCGCGCTGGCCGCGGCGGCCATTGGAGGGTGAACCAACGGCAAAGGAAGACCTTTCTCTCTGTCTCTCTCTCTCACTGTCCACTCTGCCTGTCAAAAAAAAAAAAAAAAAAAAAAACTATGTTAAGAAATAGCAGCTGGCACTGGCACTCCGGGTTCTAGTCCTGGTTGGGGTGCCAGATTCTGTTCCGGTTGCTCCTCTTCCAGTCCAGCTCTCTGCTATGGCCTGGGAGTGCAGTGGAGGATGGCCCAAGTGCTTGGACCCTGCACCTGCATGGGAGATCAGGAGAAGCACCTGGCTCCTGGCTTCGGATCAGGTGCGCTGGCCGTAGTGGCCATCCTGGGGGAGTGAACCAACGGAAGGAAGACCTTTCTCTCTGTCTCTCTCTTACTGTCTAATTCTGCCTGTCCAAAAAAAAAAAAAAAAAGAAAGAAAGAAAAAAAGAAACAGCAAAAATTACTTATACATTTGGCTTAAATTTCAGAATATCAGTACTCCAGGACCTATAAAGGAGAAAACCTCAACCAGCTCAAACGCTTTACGAGCCTGGCAAGGGGGAAAGGACGGCGTGACCGTGCTGCCCACTGCTCATCTCCTTGGCTTCTGTTTGTACAGACACAGGGGCCTGAAAGAGTCCCACCACCACCAACATCTATCATCTGTCTTCTCAGCGGTGCCGGTGTGTATTGCAACAGTTCAAATAACAAGATATACTTAAAAATAAAAGTGATACATTGGCACACAGTTCAAGCAGGGCTCCTCAATGAAAAAAAGTATCTATTTTTGGGAAAATCAAAACAGCTACACAACAACTGGCTGGAAAGATCCATATGAACTTCCAGGGCAGTGGGACTAGAGAAGGGCCATGTGTCAGCAGCAGCTTCCTTTTCGAACTTCTAACTTCTCTAACACACTTCCCCTATTGTTTGAGATTTTTACAGAAACAACTTGTGTTGCTGTGGATTCATTCGGAGAGGAGGAGCTTGGTGGGGGCAAGAGGCGTGGAATCACCACACAGACCCCAGGAGCCAGGTGAAAGCAGGCCAGAGGTGAGCAGCCCGCAGACTTGTTTATTTCAGTTGGTAGAGCAGCTTATATAGCCAAGGCAGCCAATCCGGTCAAGGGGCGGTTTATGCCCTGACCAATTACAGCCTGTTGCCAGGCAGTTTCTGAAGCCATCCAATCACAGCCTGTTGCCAGGCAGGCTCCGTTGTCAGTGGCCATCTTGGCATGGCCTTCTCATTCCACCACACACTTGTTTAATAATTTTTAAAATAATGGGCCTGGTATTGTGACACAGCAGATTAAGCCACTGTCTGCAATGCCAAAATCCAATAAGAGTGCCAGTTCAAGTCCTGGCTGCTCTACTTCAGATCCAGCTGCTAATGTGCCTGGGAAAGCAGCGCAGGATGACTCAAGTACTTGCGTTTCCACACTTTTGTGGGAGACCCAGATGGAATTCCAGACTCCTGACTTTGGCCTGGCCCAGTCCTGGCCATAGAAGCCATCTGGGGAATGAACCAGTGGGTAAAGATCTCCCTCTCTCTCTTCCCACTGACCCTAATTCTTCCTTTCAAATAAATAGTCTTTTTTTTTTTTTTTCAGATTATCTTGTATTCTGACTTCACAGATTTTGCCAAATTACAAACTAATTCTGGTTTTTGCATAACTACTTAAAAAGATACACTACAGAAATATATGGAGGTAACTTCTACTTTAATATTGCAAACACCTTCTAACTTTCTTTCTGTCCTTGGTATCTCTTCTACCTTGATTCTTCCTACAAACTACTGGTAAGTTACTGTTTCCAAAACCTCAATCAAGTCCTTCTGTACTTCTGCTCAAAACCTCTGAAGGATTTTGTATGAACAACCTAGTAAATTTAATGCCTCAGCCTAGCTAGCATCCCAAGGATTCCTTCCACAAAGGACAGTCCTAGCCTCATCTTCCCATCTCTCTTTGCTCATGTGAACAAATTATCACATCCACAGGACTGCCCTGTATCTCACTGAATTCACATCAGCTGTCTGGGTGTGTTCCCTCTATAGTGCTCTTTTCTGTTGAAACTCTGGGCCACTTAAAAACCCCTCTTCCCCCTTGATCACCCAGTGAGAACAAACAGTTCTTGATGTTCACAGCTCTTGTGCAGCTTAGAAACAGATATATGTGAGCCTTTCACAACAGTTGGATTTTAAGTTCTTTGCCCTATATCAAATCAAATCTTTTCTTTTCTTTTTCTTTCTTTTTTTTTTTTTAAGATTTGTTTGTTTATTGGAAAGGTAGAGTTACAGAAAGGCAGAGAAAAAGAGAGAGGTCTTCAATCTGTTGCTTCATGCCCCAAATGGCCTCAACAACCAGAGCTGGGCCGACTTAAAGCCAAAGGCCAGGAGATTCTTCTGGGTCTCCCCCATGGGTGCAAGGGCCCAAGGACTTGGGCCATCTTCCACTGCTTTCCCAGGCGCATTAGCAGGGAGCTGGATTGGAAGTGGAGCAGCCAGAATTCAAATCGGCGTCCATATGGGATCCTGCCACACAGGCAGCAGCTTTACCCTCTACGCCACAGCACCAGCCTGTATCAAAGCTTTCTACCTCTCTACTGCAAATACATGTGGGTACCTCAAAAGGTTCTTGGAAAACAAAATTAACAGAAAAATTTATTTTGGTGTAAAGAATTTTGAAATGCATACATAATTTTTTCATAATGCACATTTTCCATGAATTTTCTGAAGCACCCATGTATAGCACCATGCATAAAAAAGCATTCTGGCAAATCAGAACGAAGCTTCTTAGATGTCCTGCATTCCATATCACCCCTAGGTGGATCCCCTCTGGATTCCAGCTTCCTGCTAATGTTCACCCTGAGAGGCAGCAGGTGATGGCTCAATGATTAGGTCTCTGCCACCCATGTAGGAAATACGGACTAAGTTCCCAGTTCCTGGTTTCAGCCTGGCCCAGCCCCAGCTACTGCTGGCATCTGGGGACTAAAGAAGCAGATAGGAAATCTCTGTCTCTCTCTGTCTGCCTTTCAAAAAATAAAAATCTCTTACTCAACAATAGAGCCTGTAAGAGGTTCCTAAATATGTACACTTGTCAAATAGAAGAATTCCAAAGAGTTCTGTGATTAATCAAAGCAAATTCTCCACATTAGTCTATCCACCACATATCCCAAGAAGTCTAAAGTGTACAGAACATACAAGAAAGGACTCTGGAGTCCAGGAAATCCAGGTTTGGCTCTCAGCTTCTACTACCTATTAGCCATGTAACTTTGGGTAAATTACTCAACCCCTCTGGGACTCAATTCTTCTTTCCATAAAATAGAGATAACACATACTTGCTACTTTGTGAGGTTATAGTGAGAATTACAAACAACATACAAAGTCTATAAAAGCATCAGGCACAGTGCTAAGCATGTCATTTGCTTCTAACATGGCAGTTATATTATGACTCCTTTGTCCTTACACAGTAAATCCCATGAGAGGCCGGCGCCGCGGCTCAATAGGCTAATCCTCCACCTAGCGGCGCTGGCACACCGGGTTCTAGTCCCGGTCGGGGCACCGGATTCTGTCCTGGTTGCCCCTCTTCCAGGCCAGCTCTCTGCTGTGGCCCAGGAGTGCAGTGGAGGATGGCCCAAGTACTTGGGCCCTGCACCCCATGGGAGACCAGGAGAAGCACCTGGCTCCTGCCTTCAGATCAGCGCAGTGCACCGACCACAGCGCGCCGGCTGTGGCGGCCATTGGAGGGTGAACCAACGGCAAAAGGAAGACCTTTCTCTCTGTCTCTCTCTCTCACTGTCCACTCTGAAAAAAAAAAAAATCCCATGAGAGGCTCTCTCTCCCTGACACCTACGAAAGTAATACATCATCAAAGCAGATCAGCCTAGACTAGGCTCATATACCATTCCTGACACCAGTTGTTTTCAGAGCTCCAAGACTCACAGGGAAGTTTGGTCTGTAAAGACTGTTATCTGAAAGCAAAGGGAACCACTAGGGCCTATTACACCACCATACTGCCCAGACTGGACTTCCGTTCTTGTCTTCAGTGTTCACCCCAGGGTCCTGTCAGGACTTCAGTCCCCTATCCCTGGGGACTGAACCCTGCTTCCATTCTCCCAGTATCTGGCCCAAGTCTTGCGTGCATCAACCTCAACCCTAATGAATGTTTTTGAAACCACATCTATTTCAGATATGACATCAAGAGTCAAGAGTGCTCAAAACCTCTACTATTCCATCAGATCTCAGCCCAACCTCCATCTAAACCCCCTACACCCCTACAAACGGCATCACCTAGATGGCTGGAGGCATGGGGTTCACCTTACCCATTGTTAAGGTCCCACTTGGAAGTTTAATTGTATTAAAGTCCACACAGTGTTCTCCCCTAGATCCCCTAGCAGCTGTCCACCTAACACCAATAAGCTAACTGCACGGAATCAAGGCAAATGTATTGCCTAAATCAACCATTCCAGGAGACTTCAGAAGGTGGTGGCAGTGGAAACACAGGAAAAGTGAACAGGCTTGACTAGTGATTTTCAGCTCATTTACTTTCTTTCTTTCCAAGATTGACTTATTTATTTGAAAAGCAAAGTTGCAGAGAGACAGAGAGAGGTCTTCCATCCACTGGTTCATTCCCCAGACGGCTGCAACCACCAGGGAGCTTCATCTGGCCCCCTCATTTTCATCTCTATGCCTCAGATTTTTTTTTTTTTTTTTTTTTTTTTTTTTGGACAGGCAGAATTAGACAGTGAGAGAGGGAGAGAGAGGGAGAGAGAGGGAGAGAGAGGGAGAGAGAGGGAGAGAGAGAGAGAGAGAGAGAGAGAGAGAAAGGTCTTCCCTCCATTGGTTCACTCCCCAAATGATTGTTGTGGCCGGCGCACTGCGCCAATCCAAAGCCAGGAGCCAGGTGCTTCCTCCTGGTCTCCCATGTGGGTGCAGGGCCCAAGCACTTGGGTCATCCTCCACTGCTTTCCCGGGCCACAGCAGAGAGCTGGACTGGAAGACGGCAACCGGGACGGAATCCGGCACGCAAACTGGGACTAGAACCCAGGGTGCCGGTGCCGCAGGCAGAGGACTAGCCAAGTGAGCCGTGGTGCTGGCCCAGAATTTTTTTCCCTTAAGATTTAGCCATTTCTAATCCTCTGCCTAGCGGCGCCGGCACACCGGGTTCTAGTCCCGGTTGGGGCGCCGGATTCTGTCCCGGTTGCCCCTCTTCCAGGCCAGCTCTCTGCTGTGGCCAGGGAGTGCAGTGGAGGATGGCCCAGGTGCTTGGGCCCTGCACCCCATGGGAGACCAGGAAAAGCACCTGGCTCCTGGCTCCTGCCAGCGGATCAGCGCGGTGCGCTGGCCGCAGCGCGCCGACCGCGGCGGCCATTGGAGGGTGAACCAACAGCAAAGGAAGACCTTTCTCTCTGTCTCTCTCTCTCACTGTCCACTCTGCCTGTCAAAAAAAAAAAAATAAATAAATAAATAAATAAATAAAAATAAATAAATAAATAAATAAATAAAAGATTTAGCCATTCATTTGAAAGGCAGAGTTAGAGAGAGGCAGAGGCAGAGAGAGAGAGGGGGACAGAGTCTTCCATCTGCTGGTTCACTCCCCAGATGGCCCCAATGGCTGGAGCTGCGCTGATCTTTAGAAGCCTGGAGCCAGGAGTTTCCTCTGGGTTTCCCACGTGGGTGCAGGGGCCCAAGGACTCGGGCCATCTTCTGCTGCTTTCTCAGGACATAGCAGAGAGTTGGATTGGAAGAGGAGCAGCCAGGACTCGAACCCATATGGGATGCCGACACTGCAGGCAGTGGCTCTACCCACTATGCCATGGCATTGGCCCCTACTTGTCTTTTAAAATTAAATGTATTGTTAATACGGCTGGCATTGTGGTGCCCCTATGATGACAGTGTTCCAAATGGGCACTGGTTAGAGTTCTGGCTGCTCCATTTCCAGTTCAGCTCCCTAATGCACCTGGGAAAGCAGTGGAAGATGGCCCAATGCCTGGGCCTCTGCACCCATATGGGAGACCTGGATGGAGTTCCAGGCTCTTGATTTCAGCCTGGCCCAGCCTTAGCTGTTGACGTCATCTGGGGCATGAACAAGCAGATGGAAGATCCATGGCTCTCCCTCTCTGTCATCTGCTTTTCAAGTAAATAAATAAATCTTAATAAATAAATAAATAAATAAATGTACTGTTACTAATCAATACAATTGTAAGAAAAGACTCAGATTTGGATAAAGAAAATAACATTAATTCCCATAAAGCAACTATCATGTGTCACGACAAATGGTACTTACTCTTCCAGGAACCAAAGGGATAGTAGCTTCAGCCTTGGTTCTCTCGGCTTCATCATAACTGGGCAGCGTTGTAGCCACATTATAAGATGGGGGCTTCGGAAACCCAGACTCATCTTTGTAGTCAAAATATGCTACAGAATAAAAAGGAAGTCACAATTAACTGAGAAATAACTGATCTGAAGGAATAAAAGGACTTTCACTAACTGACAAACAAAACTCAGTCATAAGAGAACATACACAATAACTGAACCAAAAGACATGCATAAGTGACTTTAAGAGCCTGGGGATCATATTTAAATTCCTCCACTTCTCAGTTATTTAAAATCCAGGTTAATTTTCTTCTCTCATCCAAGTTTTTTTGAAATAACTGTTTTGATCATCATGTGGTATGCTTTCGAAAGGCACTTAAGATTAAAAATGGAATAAGGAAAACATTTAAGCTAAAAATATTTTGCGTGTGTGTGCAGTGTGATTCATGGCCTTCTATACACAAACATGAAAATCGCCTTTAAGAAAAAAAATTCAAGATTAAAAATCATTTCTCACGGGTTTGTTCGGTTCTTTCATAATATTTACTTTATTTGAAAGGCACATGACAGGGGTGGCCGGCACTGTGGCATAGCGGGTAAAGCCACTGCCTGCAGTGCCGGCATCTCATATGGATGCTGGTTCGAATCCTGGCTGCTCCACTTCCAATCCAGCTCTCTGCTATGACCTGGGAAAGCAGCAGAAGATGACCCAAATCCTTGGGTCCCTGCACCCTCGTGGGAGATCCAGAGAAAGCTCCTGGCTCCCGGCTTCGGATCAGCATAGCTCTGGCCACTGCAGCTGTCTGGGGAGTGAACCAGCAGATGGAAGACGTCTCTTTCTCTCTCTGCCTCTGCCTCTTTCTAACTCTGCCTTCAAAAAAATAAATATTTTTTAAAAAAGTAAATCTTAAAAAAAAAAAAAGGTATATGACAGAGAGAGAGAGAGAGAGAGAGAGAGAGAGAGAGAGAGAGAAAGAGAAATCTTCCATTTTCTTGTTTATTTCCCATATGGCCATGTGTGCGGCTGGGCCAGACTGAAGTCAGGAGTCCAGAACTCCATCCAGGTCTCCTATGTGGGTGGCTGGGGTCTCTTTGTATATCTTCCACCGCTTTTTAGGTACATTTAGTAGGGAACTAAATCAGAATGCAATACAGTCTGGACTTGAATCAGCACTCTGGTGTAGACTGCTGGGGTCACAGGTACAGACTGAACCTTCTATGCCACAAAACTGGCCCCGGCACTTCACTTTAAAAATTTTTTCTAGGGGCCGGTGCCGTGGCTCACTTGGCTAATCCTCCACCTGCGGCGCCAGCATCCCATATGGGTGCCGGGTTCAGTCCCGGTTGCTCCTCTTCCAGTCCAGCTCTCTGCTGTGGCCCGGGAGGGCAGTGGAGGATGGCCCAAGGGCTTGGGCCCCTGCATCCGCATGGGAGACCAGGAGGAAGCAACTGGTTCCTGGCTTTGGATCCGCGAAGCACTGGCCATGGCGGCCATTTGGGGAGTGAACCAACAGAAGGAAGACGTTTTTCTCTGTCTCTCTCTCTCTCACTGTCTAAAACTCTACCTGTCAAGTAAAAAAAAAAAAAAACAAAAAAAAAAAAAAAAAAAAAAACAAAACAAAACCTCAAAGATTTATTTTATTCATATGAAAAGCAGAGTTACAGAAAGAGAGAGAGGCTTCCCATCCACTGGTTCACTCCCCAAATGACTGCAATGGCCAGAATTGGGCCAGGCCGAAACCAGGAGCCAGGAGCTTCTTCTGGGTCTCCCATGTAGGTGTGGGGGCCCAAGGATTTGGGTCATCTTCTGCTGCTTTCCCAGGCACATTAGTAGGGAGCTGGATGGGAAGTGGAGCAGCTAGGACTCAAACTAGTGCCCATATAGGCTGCCAGTGTTGCAGGCAGAGGCTTAACCTGTTACCCCACAATGCAGGCCCCATCTCTGCTTGTTCTTTGATTATTGTTACCCTGTATTGTTTCCTATGATGTACATAAGGGAATTTAGTTATGGAACAATTACTTATCTCTATAAAAATCTTCCTTTCCCTTTTCCCCTCCTCCATTTCTCTTGAAAGAGAGAAAGAGAAAAAAAGACACATCTGACCATAGGCTTCGGCCTTGCCCAGACCTAGCTGTTGTTGGCATTTGGGGAGTGAACCAGTGGCTAGAAGACCTCTCTGTCTTTCAAACAAATAAAGAATTTACTAGTATAAATGACATTCAACATACAGATTGAGTATTCCTTATCCAAAATGCTTGGAACTAGCAGTTTTTATACCTTGGAGTTTTCAAATTCTGGAAGATTTGCATAGATTACCAATTAAACATTCCTAATCACAAAATACAAAATCTAAAATGTTAAAAAATCAGAAGCTTTTTAAGCATCATGCCAGCATTTCAGATTTTTGGGTTAGGGATACTCATCCTGTACTATATCCAGGTCAAAGATACCAGGATCACCAAGAGCAAAAAACAGCTACTGAGGAAATTATAAACAACAAAAATCAAGTGATCGCTCAGTTCCCATTTCTATTAACAGTCTGTTAAGATGCAACTGAGCTCTACTCTTATCAAAACCTAAAATGAAATGGCGTTTTATCTATTTTTCAAAACAGTACTGTGAGGTTTTTCCCCCCACATTGAGCTACAAACTAAAAATAAGGCCAAAGAAAACCTAAGCAAAGCCGATGCACAGGCGAACAGGAGCAAACACAGGCCGGGAGCAAGTGCTGTTGAAGCAGTGCCGCCATCACCTCGTCCGTGACCTACCTGCACTCTCCGCAGAGATGCTGCTGTAAGGGGGAGGAGCATCACCAGCAGCCTGCTCAGGCTCTCCAGGCTCTTCCTCATTCTGCAGCTAAACAAAAAGGCCAGCTTTAAGTGCAAGGGTAAAGCCAATTAGCAAGACGAGCACCTGAAAACCGGAATAACCTTTCTGGAAAGCTATCTGGAAATGTGTTTTGAAAGTCTTAAAAATGTACAAATAATCTACTCCTAGGAAGTGACTAAAAACAGGAAGAAGCACCAACGAAAAAAATGTAGTATAAACGTTATTACAGTCAAAATTAGGAAGAATCTAAAGTCTATTTATAAGTCACTTAATAAGCTACAGCACATCTCACAAAGGATTTCTAAGCAGCCACCCACCCACCCACACCCATACCCCCTTCCCACACACACACACACAAAATAAAAAAATTTGCTGTCTCTGCCTTTCAAATAAAATTTTAAAATATTTATTTTATGCATTTATTTATTTGAAAGACAGAGGGACAGAGTAAGACAGAGAGATCTTTCATCTGCTGGCCCACTCCCCAAACAGCTACAGTAGCCGGGCCTGGGCTATATCAAAGCCAGGAGCCAAGAATTCCACTCTGATTTCCCAAGTAGGTGGCAGAGGCCCAAGTACTTTATGTTGCTCTAAAAAAAGATATACAGGGATCATCGTTGTGGCGTAACAGGTTAAGCCACTGCCTGCAGTTCCGGCATCCCCTATCAACACCGGTTCGAGTCACGGCTGCTCCACTTCAGATCCAGCTTCCTGCTAATGGCTGTGAAAGCAACAGAAGATGACCCAAGTACACAGGCACCCATGTGAGAGACCCAGATGAACCTCCTGGTGTCTGGCTTCAGGCTGGACCCAACCCAGACTGTTGTGGCTGTTTAGGGAGTGAATGCAGTGGATGGTAGATCTCTCTCTCTTTCCCTTTCTTTCTCTCCGTCTCCCCCTCTCTCTTTCTGTAACTCTGCATTTCAAATAATAAAAAAATTCCTCATTTTAGGGTATTAAGAGGTGGGACCCTCTGGAATCTTTAAGCAGTGATTAGGTCATGAGAAACTCTGCTCTCATGAATGGATTAACATGGGGATTAAGAGATTATTGGGTTAATGAGTTATCTAGAGCCAGTTTGGCTCTGTCTCTCAGATGGGCATCTCTCAGCATGTGATGCCCTGCACAACCTCGGGACTCTGCAAGAAGACCCTCATGAGCCTCCAGAACCATGAGCTAAATATAGCTTTTTATTTGTGAAAATGCTCTCAAAATGCCTTTTTTTTTTTTTTTTTTTTTTTTCAAAATACAGAAAGACAGAGATGGAGATCTTCCATCTGCCAGTTCACTCCCAAATGCTCACAAGAGCCAAGGCTGAGCCAGGTGCTGGGAACGCCACCCAGGTCTCCCATGTAGGTGGCAGGGGCCCAAGTACTTTGAGCCACCAACCACTGCCTCCCAGTGTGTACACTAGCAGGAAGCTGGAATTCAATCCCAGGCACTCTAATATGGGATGAAGGCATCTCAAACACTGCCTTAACTGCTGTGTCAAATGCCTGTGCCTGAATAAAGTTTTATTCTTGATAAATTACTCAGTCTGTGGTCTTGGTTCTAGCAATGGAAAACAGATGAATACCACCATTATGTTCATTCTGAGCATAGAAGTTAAAGTAACTGAGGTGGTTATGAAAATAAAATTCTGGGGCCGGTGCTGTGGCATAGCGGGCAACCTGCAGTACCGGCACCCTATATTTGCGCTGGTTTGGGACCCACCTGCTCCACTTCCAATCCAGCTGTCTCCCAGGCTATGGCCTGGGAAAGCAGTAGAAGATGGCCCAAGTCCTTGGGCCCCTGCACCCACATAGGAGACCCGAAGGAAGTTCCTGGCTCCTGGCTTTGGATTGGCGCAGCTCTGGCCATGCGGCCATCTGGGGAGTGAACCAGCAGATGGAACGTATCTTTCTCTTTCCTTTTCTCTCTCTTTCTTTGCCTCTCTGTAACTCTTTCAAATAAATCTTTAAAAAACAAAAGAAAACTCTGCCTAATATTTCACGTAGCCTCTGTCAATACAGCTCCTTCTTCCCTATCTCAGCAACTTCGTCACCGGCCCAATCTCCAGTTATTGTAAACAACACACTGAAAGTGCACCTGCCTGCTGCTACCAGTCTGACGATTGACGCAAGTCATTCTCACAGAACAAAGAAGTTTCACTGCATTTCCCCAGCGTGACAACAGAGTACTTTCATTTAAAAGATGAAATGGCTATCACTGGGAGTGGATCTGTAAAGTAGTAACACAATTACTGATGTAACTGACATGGGGTCTGGTCTGGCTTCAGCACCAACATGATATACAGTGCCAGAGAAGGCACTTGTAAAATACAGACCACCTCTAAGTCATACTGCTACAAAGGACTTAAGTGAATTGACACAGAAATACCAGAGCCTGAGGCGTCATAACACGAAGTACAGCTCTCTAATCCATTCAATAGTGACCAATCATTTCCATATCCCATTCCTAACCAATACTATGCAAAACCAAACAACAAAACTTCTCTGATTAATACTGCAAGGCATTCACTGTGAAGTGAATTCTTGTGCCAAATTTTAATCCTCTACCATGTGGACTTTTTTTTTTTAACTCCAGCAACCTAATGTTAAAGGTACTCATGAAATACTGATGTTAAAACCTCCGGTAAGTGTTTTTTTTAAACAAAGGCACTTGGGCAAAATAATTACAGTAAAGCCAAATATTTCTGGGACCCTAAAGCAGTGAATTATTTAGAGAAAGGTTCCTGGGACCAGGGTTGACCTGAAATATTGAAATTTTCACTTTAACATGAGCTGCAGCGTTAGACAGGATATTCTCAGATCTCTCACATCTTCTCATTCTCTTGTGCCATGGGAAGGTCCCAAAAAGCGATTAGAGTTGGCAGCAGTAACAGAGACTTTTCAAGAACACTGCCTTAAACTACACAGCCAGTAAAGTCTTTTATTTTACCCTACCTTGGTGTTTCTAACCAGTTTTATATTTCCTGCGCTTGGTCAAAGTAATCACATTTTGTCTACGTAATTTAGGCTTCAGAGAGGAAGCATGCAACCCTAGTACAGAAGTCCAAAGAATAAAGAGGGAAAAAAGTCTTATTTGCCAGTATCTGTAAGAAAGACTGCTGGTCTCCTAGCAACCTGAAAATGTGAAGAACAAAGAAATTCCAAAGGTCTCAAAAATTCCAATATTCTCTTTGGTGAGGAAAAAAAGAAACCTTCCAGGTGAAGTTTTTGGCTCCAACAAAACAGCTTAGGAGTCCCCCATCCCATTATCAGTGTTTGGCTTGAGTCCTAGTTCCATTTCTGATCCAGCTTCCTATTACTACTAGCACACCCCGGAAGCCAGCTAGCGACGGCTCATGTACTTGAGTTCCTGCCAGCCACATGAGAGGCCTGAAGTAAGTTTCAGGCTCCCAGCTTTGCACTAGCCCAGGCCTGGTTGTTACGGCCATTTGGAGAATGAACCAGTATATGGAAGATCTGTCTCTCTGCCTTTCATATAAATATCATATAAATATTTTTTTTTTGACAGGCAGAGTGGACAGTGAGAGAAAGAGACAGAGAGAAAGATCTTCCTTTCCCGTTGGTTCACCCTCCAATGGCTGCTGGCAGCCGGTGCGCTGTGGTCAGCACACCGCGCTGATCCGAAGGCAGGAGCCAGGTGCTTCTCCTGGTCTCCCATGCGGGTGCAGGGCCCAAGCACTTGGGCCATCCTCCACTGCACTCCTGGGCCACAGCAGAGAGCTGGACAGGAAGAGGGGCAACTGGGACAGAATCCGGCGCCCCGACCGGGACTAGAACCCGGTGTGCCGGCGCCGCAAGGTGGAGGATTAGCCTAGTGAGCTGCAGCACCAGCCCATATAAATAAAATTTTAAAAATAACAATTCATAATTCTAGACATCATGTATTTTCAAATTAAAAAAGGAAAAGCAAGACAATTTAAAAACACCTATTATGACTGAGGGCTCCACACAGCAGAATGATCCAATCCTCCCTGTCTCCCTGTGCAGTCTTCCCATTCCAGCCCATTTCCATAATTTGGTATTAAGATTCAGCACCATCAATAAAGCTGTTTAAATGCTCAGGAGAAAAAGATAATCACCTCCCAAATGAGGGATTTAGTGAGGGCAATCTAGGTGCCTAACTTGCTGAGCAGCAGAACCCCTGAAGGTACATGTTTTTTTGTTTTTGTTCTTGTTTTTGTTTTCTGACAGGCAGAGTAGACAGTGAGAGAGAGAGACAGAGAGAAAGGTCTTCCTTTCCCGTTGGTTCACCCTCCAATGGCCACCGCGGCCGGTGCACCGCGCTGATCCGATGGCAGGAGCCAGGTGCTTCTCCTGGTCTCCCATGGGGTGCAGGGCCCAAGCACTTGGGCCATCCTCCACTGCACTCCTGGGCCACAGCAGAGAGCTGGCCTGGAAGAGGGGCAACCAGGACAGAATCCGGTTCCCCGACCGGGACTAGAACCCGGTGTGCCGGTGCCGCAAGGCGGAGGATTAGCCTGTTGAGCCATGACGCCGGCCGGTACATGTTTTTACATACCAGAGCACCAAGTCTGGCACTCACTAACCGGGTCAGAGAGCATTAGAACTAGAGTGGCTATAAAACTGGTTACCTGGTTCACAAGTGCACTTTGTTTTGATTTTAAAATTTCTTTATTTCAAAGTCAAGAGTTACAGAGAGAGGAAAAGACAAAGAAAGATCCTCCATCCGCTGGTTCATTCCGCAGTCGGCCAAATTGGCTGGGGTTGGGTCAGGAGAAAGTCAGGAGCCAGGAACTTCTTCCTATCTCCCACATGGGTGCAGGGCCTAGGCACTTGGACCATCCTCCACTGTTCTCCCGGGCACTGATATCAGTAGGGAGCTGGATTGGAAGTGGATTAGCTGAGACAGGAACCAGTGCCGATATGGAATGCCAGTGATGTAGAAGGTGGTTTACCTGCTATGCCACAACACTAGCACCTCAAATGCACTCTGAAGAGTTCCCTCTTTTGTCCCTGGGCAGCCTCTCTGCCAGGTCCCCTAGAGCTCAGGGATTTTCAGGCTCTCTGAAGTGCGTCAGTGTCACTTTGGGGTTGGAGCTGGGAAAGATTCCCAAGTTCTCCTATCAGCTGCGTTAGTGGAGTCCAACTTCACTACTTCACAGCTACAGAATCTGCTTTGTTAGGAGATACCCTGAGAGGAAGGTCTGAAAAGAGGTGAGTGAACTTCATCCTCTCAATGCAGTCTACTGGATGGGAGTGGGAGGAGCTATCCTTTGCGTGACTATGATAAGACAGTAAATGGCCATCAGGAATGGGATTCTTTCATGTCACTCTGCTAAAATTTGAATCAACTTTGCCTTCAAATATGATTTACATGGAATTTTTCCCAAATCAAACTATCCAACTACTTACACATGCCATAGAAAAGCACTTAGCTTAATACAAAACTACCTGTAACATTACCCATGTCTCCCCCTGCTCCAACAATAATCCAATCATCTGAAATCCAGAAGCTCCTCACTCCATCACATTGCAGACTAAGCATCCCTGTCCTGACTGTCCATGCTCTCCTATACCCAAGCAGACTGCCACGGCTCCCGGAAGAACCCTCAACTTATCCATTTCCCCCCTGCTATGGTGCATCTTGGCCTTGATTACCTTTAACTTTTTAAATATTTATTCACAAAAAGGTACTACTATTCTGTTCTCAATACTAAGTCTATAAAACAGCACATCTAAAATAAAGGGTTTCCTTTTTCTTCTTGTCACCTCTGTATCTAGGTACTATCGCTAGGAGACCTAAATATATGACATGTTAAAGATTCTCCAATACAGTAATCACACACAGTTCCAGTTATAACAGAAGCAGACTTGAAGTGAACACATTTATAAAGATATTTACCCTCTATAGTTTTAAATTATTTGAGTTTCCACCCAGCAAGAAAGCTTCTCTGCTAAGTACTGCAGTTCTCTGCATACGATCTTTCACTTAGAAATGAGCTGCTTTTGAGCAACAACAGACAGGAGAGGATTAGGGCTTAGTAGGGGCAACATCTACAATTCAACCAAATGGCAGCACCTACAGACACTTAAAAGTCATTCTTCAATTCTCTACATACGTACTAAGAAAGAGAAAACAATTAAAAAAAAAAAAAACAACACTGGGGGGCAGGCATTTAGTTGCTGGTTGAGACAGGCTAGGTGGGAAACCCATGTCCCACATGAGAGTGCCTTGGGTGCAACACACAGCTCTGGATCCTGATCCAGCTTCCTGGAAGGCAGTGGTGATGGTTCAAGTATTCGAGTTCCTGCCACCCAGATGGGAGACTGGTATTGAATTCCCAGATCCCAGCTTTGGGTCTCGGTGGGCATTTGGGCCAGTAAATGGAATGCCTGCCTCTGTCTCTTTTTCTCTGCTTTTCGAATACTAAAAAAAAAAAAACACTAAACATAACCATGTATCTTTATACATAAAAAAGAATATAATTCAAACACAATAAGCATGCGAAAAATAATGTCAAATTTTCCAATAAACCCATAAAGTAGCAAGTATTTGCACCACTCAGTATTTGGAGGTGAATGGGTTCTATTTAAATGCAAGAAAATTCTCCTAAGTTTTAAACTGCTTTAAATTATTAACAATTAATCCAAGAAACTCCAGAATTAGTGCCTTAACTACAGCTTTAAATGCTATTTACCATTCTAATTTCACAGTTTATTTACACAAATTTTACCTTAAAATTCAGTTTTTAAACCTCTCATTACCACCCACTTCTTCAGCACACTCCAAATTCTAACAAACCAGATAGTATAATTAATAGCAAGTAAACAAGCATATTTTCCTAGGTGAACAACTGAGTTTGCTATTGAATTTTCTTGTTTAAATATTGCCAGAAAGTTTGTAAGGGTTCTAAATAACTTATTGTATATAAGCTTAAGTAGTTATTCTTACATTAACAATTCTTTATATTCAAAAAACAGTTCTCTAGTAAATTGTTATTGATTAAGAAATGATAGTTTATTTTATTTTTAAAAAAGATTGGCCTGGCTGGCGCCACGGCTCACTAGGCTAATCCTCCGCCTTGCGGCGCCGGCACACTGGGTTCTAGTCCCAGTCAGGGTGCTGGATTCTGTCCCAGTCGCTCCTCTTCCTGTCCAGCTCTCTGCTGTGGCCCGGGAGGGCAGTGGAGGATGACCCAAGTGCTTGGGCCCTGCACCCGCATGGGAGACCAGGAGAAGCACCTGGCTCCTGGCTTCGGATCAGCGCTGTGTGCCGGCCGCAGCAGCCATTGCGGGGTGAACCAACGGCAAAGGAGGACCTTTTTCTCTGTCTCTCTCTCTCACTGTTCACTCTGCCTGTCCAAAAAAAAAAAAAAATTTTTTTTTTTATCTATTTGAAAGGCAGAGTTACAGAGAGGCAGAGGCAGAGAGGGACAGAGAGGTCTTCTATCTGCTGGCTCACTCTCCAAATGGCTGCAAAGGCCACAGCTGGGCCGATCCAAAGCCAGGAGCCAGGAGCTTCTTCTGGGTCTCCCACAAGGGTGCAGGAGCTCAAGGACTTGGGCCATCTTCTACTGCTTTCCAAGGTCATACCAGAGCACTGGATGGGAAGTGGAGCAGCCAGGACTTGAACCGGCACCAATATGGGATGCCAGCACTACAGGCGGTGGCTTTACCCACTATGCCACAGTGCAGCCCTGATAATTTATTTTTTTAAGATTTATTTTTATTTGAAAGCCAGAGTTAGAGAGAGGGAGAGACAAAAGAGGGAGATCTTCCACCTGCCAGTTCACTCCCCAAGTGCCCACAACAACTAGGGCTGAGCCAGTAAAGTCAAGAGCCCCCATGAACTATCCAGGGACCCACGTACTTAAACCATCATCTAGTGCCTCTCAGTCTGTACATTAGCAGGAACGTAGGTCAGATACAGAGTAGTTAGGACTTTGAACCTGGCACGCTGACAGGGGAAACAAACATCCCAAGAGGCAAATTAACCACTGTATCATGCACCCACCCCAAGAGTGCCTGGTTTTGATACCCAGCTCTGGCCCATTTCTTGCTAAAGCACACCCTGAGAGGCAGTGGTAATGGTTCAACTTAAGTAACTCAGTTACTGCTTACCCACATGAGAGACTAGAATTGAGTTCTGGCTCCTGGCTTGGCTTGGCCTAGGTAGTCCTGGCTGCTGCAAGAATTTGGAGAGTGAATTGGCAGATGGGAGTGCCTCTGTTTCCCAAATAAATAATTTATTTTTATTTACCTGCAAGGTAGAGTGACACACACATGGAAAGAAGGAGACAGAGAGGGGCCGCCACTGTGGCTCACTTGGCTAATCCTCCGCCTGAGGCGCCGGCATCCCATATGGGCTCCGGGTTCTAGTCCTGGTTGCTCCTCTTCTAGTCCAGCTCTCTGCTGTGGCCTGGGAAGGCAGTAGAGGATGGCCCAAGTGCTTGGGCACCTGCACCCACGTTGGAGACCAGGAAGAGACACCTGGCTCCTGGCTTCGGATCGGCGTAGTTCCAGCCGTAGCGGCCATTTTGGGGGGTGAACCAACGGAAGGAAGACCTTTCTCTCTGTCTCTGTTTCTGTCTCTCTCTCTCACTGTCTAACTCTGTCAAATTAAAACAGAGAGAGAGAGAGACAGAGAGATCTTCCTTCTGTTGGTTCATCCCCTAACTGGCCAAGAAGGCTGGGGATAGACCAGGCTGAAGCCAAGAGCCTAGAACCACATCCTGGTCTCCCACATGGGTGGCAAAAGCCCAAGCACTTGGGCCCTCTTGCTGCCTTCCCAGGCACATTAACAGGGACCTGGAAGGGAAGTGGAGCAAGTGGGACTTGAACCATGTTCCAATATAGCATGCTGGTGTTACAAGCAGCAGCTTAACCCACTATACCACAACACAAGCCCTAATAAATAATTTAGCACCTCCCTCCCCCCCAAAAAAGGCAACTCAGGGAAGGCATTTGGTGTAGCGATTAGGATACCACTTTAGATGCAAACATCACATATCAGAGTTTCTGGCTAAAGTCCTGGCTCTTCCACTTCCAACCCAGCTTACTGTTAATATGCACCCTTGGGAGAAGCAGATAGATTATGGTTCAAGTACTTGGGTCCTTGCCACTCCCCAGGGGGCTCTTGGCTTCAGCCTGGCCCAGCCCTGGAGTTACAGGCATTTGGGTAGTGAATCAACAAATGGAAGAGCTCCCTCTCTCTGCCTTGCAAACAAAAGGAAAATAAATGAACAAAAAATAATTTTTTTTATTTGACAAGCAGAGTTAGACAGTGAGAGAGAGAGACAGAGAGAAAGGTCTTCCTTCTGTTGGTTCATTCCCCAAATGGCTGCCACGGCCGGCTTACTGCGCCAATCTGAAGCCAGGAGCCAGGTGCTTCCTCCTGGTCTCCCATGCGGGTGCAGGGCCCAAGCACCTAGGCCATCCTCCACTGCCTTTCCGGGCCACAGCAGAGAGCTGGACTGGAAGAGGAGCAACTGGGACTAGAAACTGGTGCCCATATTGGATGCCAGCACTGCAGGTGGAGGATTAACCAAGTGAGCCACAGTGCCAGCCCCCCAAAAAAGAAATTTAAGGAAACTCAATTTTAAAGTGAGCAAAAGGTATGAAGAAAAATTTCTCCAAAGAAACATACAAATAATAGAAGCAAAATGTTCAATACCACTAAGTGATCAGGGAAATACAAATCAAAACTATGAGACAACACTTCATGCCAACTAGGATAGTTATAATCAAAAAGAAACAGAGGTAAGTATTATGATACAGTGGGTTAAGTTGCTGCTTGGGCCAATCACATCCTATATTGGAGTGCCTGGTTTGAATGCCTGCTACTCTGCAGATTTCTGATTCAGATTCCTATTAACGTGCTTGGAGGCAACAGATGATGGCCCAAGTACTTGGGTTCTTGCTATCCACATGAGAAACCTGGATGGAGTTCCTTGCTCCTGACTTCAGCCTGACCTAGCCTTGGCTATTGTGGACATTGGGGGAGTAAACCACTGGATGGAAGATCTGTTTCTGTCACTCTGCATTTCACATAAATTAATAAATTTTACAAAAAAAAATAAAGAGAGATAGCAGAGTTATGTACACTGGAGAAAACTGGAAACCTAATATACTAATGGTGAAAATGTATAATGATTTAGCCACCGAAAAAAGCTAGGCAGTTTCTCAAAAAAAGTTAGACATCAAATTTCAAATTTTAAGATCCAGCAATTCACTCCTAGGTATATATCCAAGAGAAGTAAAAACATACATTCACACAAAAACTCATATATGAATGTTACAGCATTATTCCTATCAGCCAAAATGTTCAACTTAGAAATAAACAAGATATGATAAATTTATTCAAAGGAGTATTATGGGTCCAGTGCTGTGGTGCAGCGGGTAAAACCGTTGCCTGCAGTGCCAGCATCCCATACGGGTGCACATTAGAGTCCCGGCTGCTCTACTTCCAATCCAGCTCTCTGATATGACCTAGGAAAGCAGCAAAAGATAGCCTAAGTCTTTGGGCCCCTGCACCTGCATGGGAGACCCAGAAGAAGCTCCTGGATCCCGGCTTCAGAAAGGCCCAGCTCTGGCTTTTGTGGCCATTTGGGGAATAAACCAGCGGATGGAAGACCTCTCTCTCCCTCTCTGCCTCTGCCTCAAGTGCTTGGACCCCTGCACTTTGCATTGGAAACCCAGAGGAAGCTCCCGGCTCCTGGCTTCTTTTCTTGAGGCCAGCGCTATGGCACATCAGGTTAGAGTCCTGCCTGCTCCACTTTCCATCCAGCTCTCTGCTATGCCCTGGGAAAACAGTAGAAGACTGCCCAAATCTTTGGGCCCCTGCACCCACATGGGAGACCCAGAAGAAGCTCCTGGCTCCTGGCTTTGGATCAGCCCAGCTCTGGATGTTGTGGTTATCTGGTGAGTGAACCAGTGGATGGAAGACTTCTCTCTCTCTCTTTCTCTCTCTCTCTCTTTCTCTCTCTCTCTCTGCCTCTCTGTAACTCTGCCTTTCCAAATAAATAAATAAGTAAATCTTTTTTTAAAGGAATATTACTCAGCCACAAAAAAGGTTGAAATGATGATACTTATTACAAAATGGATGAAACTTAGCAACACTGTACTAGCACAAAGAAGCCTGTCACAGAAGAACACATACTATATAACGCTCCCACTTACTTGAAATGTCCAGAAAAGGCAAATTCATAGAAACCCAAGTAGATGTGACTGCCAGGATATGGAAAAGAGGAAATGGGGGAGTGATGATTGACTGCTAGTGGATCTGATTTTCTTTTTGGAGTGAGAAACATTTTTGGAAATTAGTGTTAATGATTGCACAAGCTTATACATATAATAAAAAAATCCCTGAACTGTATGTTTCGGAGGAGTGAATTTTATGGTATGCAGATTTTATCTATTAAAAAAAAGTAAAATAATAGGATAGTTCCTGACTTTGAAAAAGCAAACTCATGTAAGTTTTATTTAAAAAAAAAAAAAGAAAGAAAAAAAAAGAAAGCTTAACTCCTAAGCATTATTCTCTGGCTAAGTCAATATCTGTGTCCCTCAATATAAAGGTTCATATTCCATCAACATCCACAGAGCTTCACACAGAACACATTTGTGAATGGATGAAGATAACAAAGAAAAGTAACACACTGTATTGCAAACTAATTAGTTTTAAAACATTCTCGGAGCTAGTGTTGTGGCTTAGCAGGTACAGCCGGCTGCTGCGATGCCAGCATCCTATATGGGCACTGATTTGTGTCCCAGCTGCTCCACTTCCGATCCAGCTCCCTGTTGATGCACCTGGGAAGGCGGCAGAAGATGGCTCAAGTGCTTGGGCCCCTGCACCCACGTGGGAGATCTGGAAGAGACTCTTGGCTACTGGCTAGGCCTGACATAGCACTGGCTGTTATGGACATTTGGGGAACGGATCAGCAGGTGGAGGATCTCTCTCTCTCCCTCCTTCCCTCTGTGTGGCTCTGAATACCAAATAAAAAAAAATCTTTAAAAAAATTCCAAAATATTAAACTTTCCTGAAGAAAATATACTATCATCAGGAAATCAAAGATACATTGCTTAACACCCTGTTTTGTTTTTTCTTTAAAGATTTTATTTATTTATTTGAGAGGTAGAGTTACAGAGAGGGGAGAGACAGAGAGAGGTCTTCCACCTGCTGGTTCACTCCCCAAATGGCTGCATTGGCCAGAGCTGGGTGGATCTGAAGCTAGGAGCTTCCTCCTGGTCTCTCATGTGGATGTAAGGGCCCAAGCACTTGGCCTATCCTCTAACTGCTTTCCCAGGCCACAGCAGATAGCTGGATCAGAAGAGGAACAGCCAGGAACAGGAATCAGCGCCCATATGGCACACTGTTGCCAAAGGCGGAGGCCCAGCCCACTATGCCACAGTGCCGGCCCCTAATATCCTGTTTTAAGAGCTAATGATGAGGCCGGCGCCGCGGCTCACTAGGCTAATCCTCCGCCTAGCGGCGCTGGCACACCGGGTTCTAGTCCCGGTCGGGGCGCCGGATTCTGTCCCGGTTGCCCCTCTTCCAGGCCAGCTCTCTGCTGTGGCCAGGGAGTGCAGTGGAGGATGGCCCAGGTGCTTGGGCCCTGCACCCCATGGGAGACCAGGAAAAGCACCTGGCTCCTGGCTCCTGCCATCGGATCGGCGCGCTGCGCCGGCCGCAGCGCACCGGCCGCGGCGGCCATTGGAGGGTGAACCAACGGCAAAGGAAGACCTTTCTCTCTGTCTCTCTCTCTCACTGTCCACTCTGCCTGTCAAAAAAAAAAAAAAAAAAAAAAAAAAAAAAAAAAGAGCTAATGATGAACATCATTATTTTTTCCTATTTCAAAAGTTTAAATAAAGACAACTTTAAAAGCAAATCAACCAAGACCTGGATTTAGTGCCTCTTAGTTAGAATAAAAAGATAAATGCAAATCCTCTTAATACCAAAATGAAAACACAATTAAAAATCAAAATTCACCAAAGCAAAGGAAAAGCAAAGTAATTAGAATAATGCATTTAACAATCAATGCAATAACAGATGAAAGAATGCTCTAATACAGCAGTAAATCCCCTTAGAAAGGCCACTATTTTGTTTTGCCTTTTTTTTTTTTAAGATTTATTTGAAATACTAAATGACATGGTATGTGGGGGAGGGGGAGAGGGAAAAAATACGTGGACGAGAGAGAGCTTCCATCTGTGGTTCTTTTTTTATTTTTAATTTTTTTTCTTATTTTTGACAGGCAGAGTGGACAGTGAGAGAGAGAGACAGAGAGAAAGGTCCTCCTTTCCCGTTGGTTCACCCTCTAATGGCCGCCGCGGCCGGCCGGTGCAGTGTGGCCGGCGCACCGCACCGATCCAAAGCCAGGAGCCAGGTGCCTCTCCTGGTCTCCCATGCGGGTGCAGGGCCCAAGCACTTGGGCCATCCTCCACTGCACTCCCGGGCCACAGCAGAGAGCTGGCCTGGAAGAGGGGCAACCAGGACAGAATCCGACGCCCCGACCAGGACCAGAACCCAGTGTGCCGGCGCCGCAGGCGGAGGATTAGCCTATTGAGCCGCGGTGCAGGCCCCATCTGTGGTTCTCTCCCCAGACAGCCTCAACAGCACTCATGCTCCACCAGGACACCATCAAGCAAATGTTTTCTGGCACTTAACTGCAGCAAAGCCTAGTCAAGAACCTTCCAGGTTACTGGTGCACGCCCAGTGGTCATGATTTTGTAAATCTGGAGAAATAAGTAGTGACAACAGCTCATTGCTTTCAGATAGGCAACAGCAGATCTCTTTGCCCCTGAACACAGTACCTTTTTAAGTAGCATCCAAACCATTTAATAACCAGTCCATATCCCCAGTAGTGTTCTGAGCCCAACCTCTTCTCTATAAGGAAACAGGCTCAATTCAGAGCCCGAGGGCCTGTTTTGAGAAAGAATTAGAAGTACTAAGGAAAGACAAGTTGAAGTGGACCATGACCAAGCACCTGACTTACTCTACTGACTTTGACAGGACAGCAGAAACTGTTCATCTTATGTTTACAGGGTAAATAATTTTCAAAACAGTAGCTACGGGCCAGCATTGTTGCATAGCAGGTAAAGTCTTGGCCTGCAACACCAGTAATCCATATTGGAACCGGCTCATGTCTTGACTGCTTCACTTGTAATCCAGCTCCGTGCTAATGGCCAGGGAAAAGCAAGAGAAGATGGCACAAGTGTTTGGCTCCTGCCACTCAAGTGGGAGACCCAGATGAAGCTCCTGGCTACTGGCTTCCCTGGAAGCTGTGGCCATCTGGAGAGTGAGGCAGCAGTTCAAAGATGGCTCTCTTTCTGTCTCTCCTCCTCTCTCTGTAACTCTGACTCTCAAAATAAATAAATCCTTAGAAAAAAATTAAAAGACATCCTAATAACCAAAAAATTTACAAAGGTGCTCTGTGTCATGAGCCATTACAACCATTACAGAAATACGGGTTGCAATCACAGGTAATGGTTAAAAGTTTAAAACATTTAAAACATACCAAATGTTGTTGAGGGATACAAAAACCAAATCTGTCAGAGCCTGCACTGTGGCACAGAAGGGCAAGCCTCCACGTGTAGTACTGTCACTTCATATGGGTGACATACAGTTAGAGTTCTGGCTGCTCCACTTTCAATCCAGCTCCCTGCTAATGTGCCTGGGAAAGCAGCAGAAGACAGCCCAAGTACTTGGGCCCCTGCACCCATGCGAGAGACCTGGAGGAAATTCCTGGCTCCTAGCTTTGGTCTGGCCCAACCCTGGCCATTGTGGCCATTTGGGGAGAGAATCAGCAGATAGACGATATCTCTCTTTCTCCATAACTCTGCCTTTCAAATAAATAAATAAATCTTTAAAAAATTTTAAAAAAACAAATCTGGCAAACTTCTGGTAAGAGTATAAATCTGTGCAACCACTTAAGAAAACTATTTGGCAATATCTATTAAAGATGAATTTGCATACAGCCTATGACCTAGCAATTTTGTTTCTAGTTATAGCCAATAGACACATTTACATATGTGCATCAAAAAACATGTTCCAAGGATGTTCAAAGCAATACCATCCATAATATTGGAAATTACCCAAATACCTAGCAGCAGCAAGAGTGTGCAAGCAGATGTGGGATCTGAGCACAGTGGAATGTTACACAGCAAGGCAGGTGAATGTGATACATAACATGGGTGAAGCTTGTATTTTTTTTTTAAGATTTATTTATTTATTTGACAGGTAGAGTTACAGAGAAGCAGAGGGAAGGAGAGAAGGAGGGAGAGAGGGGAAGGTGGGAGGGAGAGAGAGAGAGAATCTTGCATCTGCTAATTCACTCCCAAAATTGTTCGGGCAATCTGAAGCCAGGAGCTTCTTCCTGGTCTCCCACATGGTGCAGGGGCCCAAGCACTTGGACCATCCACTGCTGCTTTCCCAGTCCATTAGCAGAGAGCTGGAACAGAAGCAGAGCAGCCAGGACTCTAACCAGCACCCATACGGGATGCTGGCACCGCAGCTGGCAGCCTTACCCACTACACCACAGTGCTGGCCCCAATAAATAAATCTTAAAAAAAAACGAAGAAGGTTCACCAAACATATCGTGCTTCCCCAAGTGCTTTCCTTGATGGCACATTCTAATGAGCAGGCAAGGATGACCCGAGAGCTTCTGCTTCTAACACAAAACATCATAGGAGACCAATGCAAACAGAAAAAAAAGCAATATGGAAGAAACGATTATGAGCTTTGAGTCCCAGCTGCTCCACATTTTTTTTTTCTTTAAGATTTATCTATTTATTGGCTGGCGCTGTGGCTCAATAGGCTAATCCTCCACCTTGCGGCGCCAGCACACCGGGTTCTGGTTCCGGTCGGGGTGCCGGATTCTGTCCTGGTTGCCCCTCTTCCAGGCCAGCTCTCTGCTGTGGCCCGGGAGTGCAGTGGAGGATGGCCCAAGTCCTTGGGCCCTGCACCCCATGGGAGACCAGGAGAAGCACCTGGCTCCTGGCTTCGCATCAGCGCAATGAGCCGGCCACAGCGCAACGGCCGCGGCGGCCATTGGAGGGTGAACCAACGGAAAAAGGAAGACCTTTCTCTCTCTCTCTCTCTCTGTCCACTCTGCCTGTCAAAAAAAAAAAAAAAAAAAAAAAAAAAAAGATTTATCTATTTATTTGGAAGTCAGAGTTACACTGAGAGAGGAGAGGCAGAGAAAGAAAAAGAGGTCTTCCATCTGCTAGTTCACACCCCAATTGGTCACAATGGCCACAGCTGTGCCGATCCGAAGCCAGGAGCCAGCAGCTGCTTCTCAGTCTCCCACATGGGTGCAGGGGCCCAAGGACTTGAGCCATCTTCCACTGTTTTCCCAGGCATAGTAGAGAGCTGGATTGGAAGTGGAGCAGCCGGGACTTGAACCGGCGCCCATATGGGATGCCAGCACTGCAGATGGTGACTTTACCCACTACACCACAGTACCGGCCCTAAGCTCCCCCACTTCTTACTCAGCTTCACATGGGAGACCTGGATGGAGTTCTATCAGCCTTTTCCAGCCTCAGTGGTTGTGTCCATTTGGGGAGCAAATTAGTTAATGGAAGATCTCTCTATCTCCTCGTTCTTTTATAAATCTGCCTTTCAAATAAATAAATAAGTAAACAAATCTGTTAAAAACACAGACTTAAAAAACAAGGACAGTGTGCTAATATTTAAAATGGGACACAATCTGAGGTTTTAAAAATAAAACATATGTCTCTCCCTCTCTCTAATTCTGACTTTGAAATAAGTAAATACATAAACCTTCGAAAAAATTACAAAAGTTTATAAAAAATTAGAAGATAAAACTGAGAAAAATATCATAGACGGTAGATCAGACAGAAAATATGAGAAAAGGCAAAAGAAATTTCTTTAGAAAAAAATCAGTATAAGAGGCTTGAAATCCAATCATCAAAGAGAGAAGAAAAAAAAAATCAAAGTAGAGAAAAATCAAATAAGTACACTTTAAACTTTCTCAGAACCGAAGGACAAGAGTGTCCAGACTGGAAGGGCACACTGAGTGCCTGGCACAATGGATGAAAATCTATCTACATCAAGGTGCAACCTAGTGAGAATTTCAGGACACAGGAAAAGGGCTGGGGTGAGCTGGGGAAGTACGCCTACTCTGTAAAGAATCAGATACTACAATGGCTTCAGGCTTCCTAATAGCAACACTGGAGCCTGGAAGGCAATGGTGCAAATCCCTTCAACATTCTGAGAAAAATATCTCCAACCCAGAAATCTAAGTAAGTGTGAAAATTCAAAATAATAAGATATTTAGATATGCAAGGTCTAAAACAATTAAAATGTTTAAACTCCTGTGTATTCGTTCTCAAAAAGCTGCTGGAGGACACGCTCCAAGAAAACAAGGCAGTCAATCAAGAAAGAAAAATGTGAATCAAGGACAGGGGCTTCAATTAAAAAGGCCAAGGAAGCCGGAGCTATGGAGTAGTGGGTAAAGTCACCGCCTGCACTGCCAATATCCCATATGGGTGCAGGTTCAAGTCCCGGTTGCCCCACTTCCAATTCAGCTCTCAGCTAAGGTGTCCAAGAAAGCAGTGGGAGATGGCCCAAGTATTTGGACCCCTGCACCTACATGGGAAACCCAAAAGCAGCTTCTGGCTCCTGCCTTCGATTGGTTCACCTCTGGCTATTGCAACCATTTGGGGAGTGAACCAACAGATGGAAGATCTCTCTCTCTGTCTCTCCTTCTCTCTCTTTCAAAAACAAACAAACAAACAAACAAAAAAAAAAAAAACCAAAGACTGGGAAAGGAAACTCCTAGAATGAAAACTAAACAGCAGGCTTTGTCCCATCCCATATTAGAGTACCTGGGTTAGATACCCAGCTGCAACACCACCAGCACCCATATGAGCAGCAGTTCAAGTCCCAGTTGCTCCACTTCTTATCCAGCTCCCTGCTAGGGCACCTGGGAAAGCAGTGGAAGATGATCCAAGTGCTTGGGCCCCTGGCACCCACATTTGAGACTGGGACAGAGTTTCAGGCTCCTGGCTTTGGGCTGGCCCAGCCCTGGCCACTGCAGCTACTCAGCGAGTGAACCAGTGGCTGGAACACCTTTCTCTCTCTAAGTGCCTTTCAAATAATTCAATAAATCTAACAATAAAAATAGCTCCTGTCTTTAGCTTGCCACTAATAAAGTCCTTGGGAGGCAACAGTGATGGCTGAAGTAACTGGGTTCTCGTCATCCCTGTGCGAAACCTGGACTGAGTTGAGTGTCAGTCAGTTTAGCACAGCCCCACCCTGGCCCAGCTCTGGCTGTTGCAGGCATTTGGGGACTAACTGGTGGAGGACGAGATCTCTTTCTGTCTCTCTCTCTAATTGCCTCTCAAACAAAACAATGACAAAGCTGAAATCTGAGAAATCAAGAAGCTGCACACTTTAAATGTTATTTAGCTACAAATATAATAGTGTAAGAGTCTAAAGATCTAAGCGGCAGGCAGATGAACAGGAGGCTGCTGCTGTGGGTAATAAACTAGTAAGATGTATGTATGTATAACTCTAATCTACAATGCACATATAACTTTGATACAGATTAAAAACTAGATAAGAAATAAAAACAAACATGATAAAATGTGTTACACAAGGAGAATCTCTCTGCTCAAAGGAAACTAAACGGACCGAAGGTGGGGAGCGTGATGTAACAAGAGTGAGGGCTAGGAGGAAGGGGCATTCCAGATAGAACAGAGTGAGGGGCAGCTTCCAGGTAAGAGAGGATGATGCATGCTGGGAACTGAAACACGTTCCTTGTACAATACCAGTCATGACAGCCCACCCTTCCCCCCAAGGCCCTGTCTCCCCCATTGACATCTGCCTCAATCTCTGAGGCCAGGCTCAAGTTTCAGTTCTCAGAAGCTTTCCTAGAAGTCTCTGGAACCAGGAGATCTCTTTCTCCTCTAATGCCTATTTAAAAACATTTCTTTATGTTTGTTTGTAAGGCAGAGTGATAGAGAGAGGGAGAGACAGATCTTCCATCTGCTGGTTCCCTCCCCAAATGCCAGCAATAGCTGAGGCTGGGCCACACTGAAGTTAGGAATCAGGAACTCCATCTGGGTCTCCTATGTGGGTGGCAGGAACCCAGGGTGTGCAGTAGCAGGAAGCTGGATGGGAAGTAGAGGAAAGACTGGGTCCATGTACTCTGATCCAGGATGTGGGCATCTCAAGCAGTGGCACAACCCACAGTAAGACAATGAATGCCCCCAAATTCCCCCTGTTAATTAAATTACAGAGGGCCCAAAAGATGAAGAGTCTGCAGAAGGGCAGCTAAATGCTTAGCTAAACTCAATACTGTATACAAATTTTGAAATAAAAAGCTGTATTCTACTTATTCCAAGACAAGTGTAAGAGTAACACAAGTAATAATAAAAACAGTATACAGGGATTTTAAAAATGTTTTCTTCTTGAATATGAAATTTCTAAGTTTATAAGGAAAACACGTGGCAAATACAGAAAAATAGACAAGAAAAATAAAAACTATCGTAATTCCATCTCTCAGATGCCTTTCCAATCCTTAGGGAGTATATATTATTTTATAAAATTTCCCACTTAATACATGATGGGATTTGCTTTCTTTTTAAAAGGTATTTATTTAAAAGCATTACAGAGACAGAGGGAGAGACAGAAACAGACAAAGAGAGAGATCTTCCATCTGCTGGTTCACTCCCCACATGGACGCAACAGCCAGGAGCCACAAATTTCATCCGAGTCTCCCACATGGGTGCAGGGGCCCAAGCACTTGGCTGCTTTCCCAGGCCATTAGCAGAGCGCTGAATCAGAAGAGGAGAGTTTGGGACTCAAACTGTCACCCATGTGGTATGGCATCGCAGGTAGCAGCTTCACCCACAACATCACAATGCTGGCCCCTGGATTTTCTTTCATCATTAAATATTATTTTGTAACGCCACTGTGTTTTGAAAATCATAATATATTAAGACTTTCTCTGAGATAGATTTTTAAAAATCTAAACCAAAGCATTAACTACAAATAGCTAAATAATGATTACAATAATATGCTAAAAGAAACACAAAATTGGTGTTAGATGGTATGCTCTAGGTGCAGATGTCTGGCACAGCATTTAAGTCACCACTGGGGACTCAGGCAGTGATGTCCTAGAAACTCCACTTCCAAACTAACATCCTGCTAAAAATACACACACATCAGGTGATGGCTCAAAAGAACTTTGGTTCTTGCCACCCATATGGGAGACCATGATTTAGCTCCAGCCCCCTGGCTTTGGCCTGA
Organism: Oryctolagus cuniculus; assembly: GCF_964237555.1. Classification (NCBI taxonomy): domain Eukaryota; kingdom Metazoa; phylum Chordata; class Mammalia; order Lagomorpha; family Leporidae; genus Oryctolagus; species Oryctolagus cuniculus. The sequence goes on along the minus strand of NC_091437.1, from coordinate 29,642,506 downwards.
TCCAGCCTTGGCTGTTGCAGACATTTGAGGAATGAACCAGTCAACGTAAGATCAATCTCTCTCTGCCTTTCAAATAAAATGAAAATAGGGGTTGGCGCTGTGGCATAGCAGGTAAGGTGCTGGCATCTCATATGGACGCTGGTTTGAGTCTTAGCTGCTCCACTTCCAATTCAGCTCCCTGCTAATGGGCCTGGGAGAGCAGCAGCAGATAACCTAAGGTTTTGCTTCTCTGCATCCAAGCGGGAAACCTGGATGAAGCTCCTGGCTTTAGAATGGCTCACCTTGAGCCACTGAGGTCACCTGGGGAGTGGGCCTCTAGATGGAAGATCGGTTCTGTCTCTGACTCTGTCTTTCAAATAAATAAAGAAATAAATCTTAAAAAATTGGAAAACTTTAAAAATGATACACTCTAACAATTGTTGAGACCCTTTTCAATATAATTACAAATTCTCATTTAAATGTTTTCATTGAAATGTGAAATTTACACCTAAAACTGCATGTGGATTATGTTAAACCAATCTGAAACAGACTAATACAAGGTATTTTAGCCTTTCAATAGTTGCTGATAATATAGCCAAGGATTATCTTTCATTCCCAACATAAAAATTTTTCTTTTTTCTCCTTCTGAGCTAGTCATTTCGGTGAGATCTTAACTGTGTTCACCTCTATTAACTTAGCCACCTAAAAAGAAATCTGACCAATGTGTTTAAGAGCATTAATTAATGCTACCTACCATTACATGCATGACTGAGCAGAAGTCATTTAGGCACACTTTAAAATATCATATCTGAAAGTACAATTCAGCTACACAGGGACAAGTATTAAAAATAATCTCTTATCAACTATCAGTCATGTGCAAGATCCCCAAGGCTACAGACAACCTTCAAATCACATTTATGCTTCTATAGTAACTTGAGATTTTCTAAACTCCTAAAAACGTAACTGCCAATAGCAATGAGTAAAACCACTAGCAACTGAGCCAGTTTCTTTATTAAAAATAAAGGCGGGCCGGCGCCGCTGCTCAATAGGCTAATCCTCTGCCTTGGGGTGCCAGCACACCGGGTTCTAGTCCCGGTCGGGGCGCCAGATTCTGTCCCGGTGGCCCCTCTTCCACCGGGCCGCAGCGGCCAATGGAGGGTGAACCAATGGAAAAAAGGAAGACCTTTCTCTGTCTGTCTCTCTCTCACTGTCCACTCTGCCTGTCAAAACAACAACAACAACAAAAACAACAACAACAACAACAAAAAAAAAACAACATAAAGGCTAGGGACTGGCAAGCCTATTAGCTGCTCTGCTTCTGATTCAGCTCCCTGTTAATGTGCTTGGGAAGGCAATACAAGATGGCCCAAGGCCGGCGCCGCGGCTCAATAGGCTAATCCTCTGCTTGCGGCGCCAGCACACCGTGTTCTAGTCCCGGTCGGGGTGTCGGATTCTGTCCCAGTTGCCCCTCTTCCAGGCCAGCTCTCTGCTGTGGCCAGGGAGTGCAGTGGGAGTGCAGTGGAGGATGGTCCAAGTCCTTGGGCCCTGCACCCGCATGGGAGACCAGGATAAATACCTGGCTCCTGGCTTCAGATCGGCACAGTGTGCCGGCTGCAGCAGCCATTGGAGGGTGAACCAACGGTAAAAGGAAGACCTTTCTCTCTCTGTCTCTCTCTCTCACTGTCCACTCTGCCTGTAAAAATAAATAAATAAATAAAAATAAAAGACGGCCCAAGTACTTGGGCCCCTGCCACCATATGGGACACAGGGTTGGAGTTCCTGTCCAAGTCCTGGCTGTTGCGACCATTTAGTGAGTGAGCTATTGGACAGAAGATCTGCCTCTCTTTGCCTTTCTGTCCCTCTGTCTTTCAAATAAGTAAATGCATCTTTAAAACAAAGTAAAGAAAAATAAAATGCTAAAAAAACTCTAGAGATGGGCATTTCACCTAGTGGTTGAGACTCAGGTTAAGATGCCCACTTCTCTTATGTGAGTACCTGCCTTCTGCTCTCGAGTGACTGGGTTCCTCTAACCCATGAGTTGCCAGTTCTCAGTTTAGACCGGTCTTGGTAACTGCAGGCATTTGGGGCAGTGAATCAGTAAATAAGAGTTGTGTTCCTATGCCTCTCACATCAATTTTTAAAAATACTTTCTTGGAGTTGCAGGTATCATGGCACAGCAAATTAAGTCAAGGCTTGGGATGCCCAAATCCCATATCAGAATGCTTGGGTTCCAGTTCCAGGCGCACTTCCAATCCAGCTTCTTCCTAATATATACTCTGATAGGCAGCCAGTGATGGTTTCCTGCCAACCCTGTCAGAGACTCAGATTGGGTTCTGGGCTCTTGGCTTTGGCTTTGTGTTTTCTTTCTCTTTCTCAATGCCTCTCTTTTAAATAAATAATAATAGTAAAAAAAAAATTCTTTTCTTGCTTTTAAAAAAGTTGTTGAGCTTGCTGTGAACCAAAAATTGCTCCCAAATAGTCTATTTTGGTGATATGGGTATTTGACAGAATGGCTGTGAGGTCCCCATCCCATACAGTCCCTAGGTTCAGGCACCTGTTTGGATTCAGATTCAGCTTCAGGCTAATGTGCGAGCATCTTAGGAAGCAGCAGATGCTACCTCAAGCACCTGGGTACGTCACCCATGTGGGAGACCCAGAATTAGTTCCAGGCTCCCGGCTTTGTCCACACAGAGCCCTGCCGGTTATGGGCATTTAAAGAAGGAAGTATTTGGGCCAGCTTTCACAGGCACATTAGTAGGGAGCTGGATTGGAAGTGAAGCAGCTAGGATTTGAACTAGGGCCCATATGGGATGCTGATACAGCAGGCGAAGGCTTAACCTTCTATGCCACAGTGCCAGCCTTGGGGCAGGCATTGTGACACAGTATTGGTTAAGCTGCCATATGGGACGTCTGCACACCAAAACAGAGTGCCTACTTCAAGTTCCGGCTCCTCTGTGCTTCCAATCCAGCTTCTTGCTAATACACCTGGAAGGCAGAGCATCGCAGTCCAAGGATCTGGGCTCCCACCACTCACGGGAGACCCGGATGGAGTTCCTGGTCCTGGGTTTGACTTATACTAGCCCAGACTGTCGCAGTCATTTCAAGAGTGAACCTGCAGACGGAGGATCCCCTGCACCTCGAATAAATAAGTAAATCCCTGAACTATTACAGATAAAAATGCTTTAATAAAGTCTTTTTTTAAGATTTATTTTATTTATTTGAAAGTCAGAGTTACACAGAGAGAGGAGAGGCAGAGAGAGAGAGAGAGGTCTTCCATCCATTGGTTCACTCCCCCAGATGGCCACATGGCCAGAGCTGCGCCGATCTGAAGCCAGGAGCCAGGAGCTTCTTCAAGGTCTCCCACATGGGTGCAGGGGCCCAAGGACTTGGGCCATCTTCTACTGCTATCCCAAGCCATAGCAGAAAGCTGGATCGGAAGAGAAGCAGCCAGGACTAGAATTGGCACCCATATGGGATGCAGGCGCTTCAGGCCAGGGCTTTAACCCACTGCGCCACAGCATTGGCCCCTAATAAAGTCTTTGTATGTTCCTCAATTCATACCTACTTAGGGCCTAGGGTGAACCTCCCAAATACTGAACTCAAGCTTCAAAAACTGCTTATTAATACAAAACTATATGAAAAGTTTGGATACTGTAATACAAAGCTCCTAAAATGAAAGCTTTAAAATACTAAGAATACTAAGGCTGATATCCTAGGTCCACAAAATTTTACCTAAATTTTATAAGGGCACAGTAAGTATTTTTAAGGTATTTTTTTAAATGGCAAGTAAAATCATTAATAGAAAATCTGGAAATCATTCCTGTCATTTTTCTCCAAAAGTACTGTTTTAAGGCCAGCGCTGTAGAGTAGCAGGTAAAGCCGCTGCCTGTGATGCCAGTATCCCATGTGGGTTCAAGTCCCAGCTGCTCCACTTTTGATGCAGTTCCCTATTAATGAGCCTGGGAAAGTAGCAAAAGATGAGAGAACTGGAAGCCTTGGCTGTTGCAGCCATTTAAGGAGTGAACCAGGAGATAAGAAGATTCTCTTTCTCTCTCTCTAACTCTGCCTTTCAAAAAAAAAAAATATTGTTTTGAAAGCAGGGGGAAAAAAAGACTACATTTGACAAAGACTACTGAACTTTACAGCACAAAGAGTACAGCTTAACTGTGCAAATTTAAAAATCCATTTAGCTGGCTGAAGGATCCAGGTTGGTAGGCAGAATGTTACAAAACAATGCAACTTTATTATAAATGTATGAAACTGCCCCACTCAAGAGGAGGGTGGAGGAGGAAGGTGCTGACCTAAGTAATTCTGGAAACCAGCAGAGTCTGTAAGACTAAAGGCCAAAGTAACTGTATACACGCCTCGTCCTCCAGTAGATAACACCATTTCCTGTAAGTGTATTGGCTAACAACTGATAACACTACCCAAGCACAGAAATGAGGAATCTGATATAATAGATTAAGCTTCCACCTGCAGTGCTGGCATCCCACATGGACACCGGTTCAAGTCCTGGCTATTCCACTTCTGATCTAGTTCCCTGCTAATGGCCTGGAAAGCAGTGGATGATGGCCCATGTGCATGGGCCCCTGCACCCACGTGGGAGACCCAAAAGAACCTCCTAGCACCTGGCTTTGGATTAGTTCAGCTCTGGCCATTGTGGCCATTTGGGGAGTGAATCAGCAGATGGAAGATGTCTCCCTCTGTCTCTCCCTCTCTCTATAAGTCTGCCTCTCAAACACTAGGCTAATCCTCCGCCTGTGGCGCCGGCACCCCGAGTTCTAGTCCCAGTTGGGGTGCCGGATTCTGTCCCGGTTGCTCCTCTTTCAGTCCAGCTCTCTGCTGTGGCCCAGGAAGGCAGCAGATGATGGCCCAAGTGCTTGGGCCCTGCACCTGCATGAGACCAGGAGGAAGTACCTGGCTCCTGGTTTCGGATCGGAGTGCGCTGGCTGTAGCAGCCATGTGGGGGGGGTGAACCAACAGAAGAAAGACCTTTCTCTGGCTCTCTCTCACTGTCTAACTCTGCCTGTCAAAAAAAAAAAAAAAAAAAAAAAAAAAAAAAAAAAAGGAAAAACAAATGAGGAATTAAGAAAATGAATGCCAGATGGAAGAGATGGAAGAAGACAGGTTTCTCAGTATGGTAATGGGAATTTAGAGATAAAGAAGTAGGCCAGACTGATCCCCATGGTAAAGCATTAGAGTTGGAGATGTTAGTATGAACTTGTGGATAGCTCCATATAGACAGATGGTTACATTAAAAAAATTTACACATGTATAAATTACACATGTCCCACTTACGTTTCCTTTACTCTTTGAAACTAGCAGGTGAGGAATGTATCGATGCCTTACTGGATAACATGAAATGTATGCCACATTTTAGCACTGAATGATAAATAACATGAAATTAGATAGCAGAAGCCACTCCTTAAATCCTTTTATTTTTATTCATAAACTGCCCAATCTCAAATACCTCCAAATTGCATTCAAGCATTCAAGTCTCCACTTACTGGTATTTCCAAAATCCTAATTTATAGGCAATGTCAGATAAATGGTCAAAGATTATCCTAAACTGTTGGGAGGGAAACATGTAAAAGGAACTACTACAGTGAATAAGAAAACGCTTCACCAGAATTGTTCTGAACAGGGTGGGAATTTGGCTTAGCAGTAAAGATGCTGCTTGGGATGCTCACATGTCATAATGGAGTGAGTGCCTGGGTTCAAATCCTGGCTCTGCTCCCAATTCCAGCTTCCTGCTTATGTACACCCTCGAAAGCAGCAGGTGATGGCTCAAGATGCTGGATCCCTGCCACCCACCTAAGAGTCCCGGAATGAGTTCCTGGCTTCTGCCTTGGGCTTGGCCCAGCCTAGGCTATTGTGGGCGTTTAGAGAGTAACTAGAGAGGCCGGCACCGCGGCTCACTAGGCTAATCCTCCGCCTAGCGGCGCTGGCACACCGGGTTCTAGTCCCAGTTGGGGCGCCGGATTCTGTCCCGGTTGCCCCTCTTCCAGGCCAGCTCTCTGCTGTGGCCAGGGAGTGCAGTGGAGGATGGCCCAGGTGCTTGGGCCCTGCACCCCAGGGGAGACCAGGAAAAGCACCTGGCTCCTGGCTCCTGCCATCGGATCAGCGCGGTGCGCCGGCCGCAGCGCGCCGGCCACGGCGGCCATTGGAGGGTGAACCAACGGCAAAGGAAGACCTTTCTCTCTGTCTCTCTCTCTCACTGTCCACTCTGCCTGTCAAAAAATAAAAAATAAAAATAAAAATAAAAAAAAAAATAGAGAGTAACTAGAGAAAGTTACGACTCTAGTTCTGACTCTCTGCCTTTCAAATAAATAAAATAACTAATTAAACACAAAAATGTTCTTAAGCTTAACCAGTAAAGCTAGCATTCGGGATTTTTTAATATAAATAATGTTATCCAGAAAAACGAGCCAGCCGAATTGTAACGGCAAAATGTACTAAATGATGTCTAAGTGGGTATTGTCTACTACTACATGAGAACAGTTCCACCAAGCAGTTGCACTTACTCAAAGATAATAAAAAATAAACTAGGAAGTCAAAGTAATTATTTTAATGTCCTAAAAACAAACAAACAAACAAACAAAAATCAGAGGATGTCACTAGAATCTTTCTCTTCAAGTCCTCCTTTCTTTTTTCTTCATAAGAAATACAAAGCCAGGGCCGATGCTGTGGCATAGCAGGTAAATTCGCCACCTTCAACGCCAGCATCCCATGTGGATGCTCCCTGCTAATGCACCTGGGAAAGCTGCGGAAGATGGGAGACCTGGAAGAAATTCCTGGCTCCAGGTTTCAGCCTGGCCCAGTCCTGGCCATTGCAGCCATTTAGGGAATGAACCAGTGGATGGAAGATTTCTCTCTCTGTCTCTCCTTCTCTCTCTGTAAATCTGACCTTCAAAAATAGAAAATGAAATTTAAAAACACAAAGTTGTTCTCATGGTAGGATTTATAACTTAATGTAAAGTACCATAACTGACTTCTAGGACAGAGTAATTTGAAGTTATGTACAGGCAAACCAGAAGGTGGCATCAGTTTGGAGTAGGATTCCCCACAGCAGTTCAACTGGGCCTTGGTTTCTGGAAGTACCAGGAAATACCGCCCTGTTTCCAGGGGAACAGGTACAATGACTAAGCCAAACAAATCTCCCCTAACTCATGGTCATCGGTGGGACTGGGCAAGAAAATAAGAATGGATTGACAGGAATCCATCACTGCTACACCAGTAAGGAGGCCCAACCAGAGCAGGTCAAATACAAAGGGCATTTACAGATCAGCAGCTTCTGACACTCACAAGTTCTGTTTCCGTATTCCTATCAGATGACTAAAGAGCTCTCATGCTATATTCCTCATGTGATAGTATCTGCTTAAAATAGCATAAATTCTTTGTTTTCAGTCATATACAGAAACACATATAAATGAAATAATTTATAGGATTTACTTCAAAATAATGGTGAGGGATACAATTAAGTAAGATTGGGCATTCACTGATAAATACCAGAAAGGGATGGATGCATTATCTTTACACTACTACCCTATTTATCATGTCTTCAAAATTTCCACAAAAAGTTGAAAATGTAAATAGTATGAAAAAAATTCTACTCCTATAACTCATCAACGAAACATAAACTGAATTCAAAATGAGCAAAGAATCTGCAGAAATTTCTCCACAGAAGATATACAAATGGATAGTAAGCACATGAAAAAAATGCTTAATTTCACTAATCACTGGGGAAATACAAGTCAATACCACAAGGAGATCCACTTCATATCCATTAGATGGTTATTATCAAAACAAAACAACACAACCGAACATAAAGCTGAGGGTATGGAGCAACTGGAACTGAACCCCAGTGTGCCCTTAGCTGTAGCCACTAGGGAAAACAGGATGGTGTTTTAAATGAAATTACTATGTGACCCAGCAATTCTACTTCTGGGTATAACACTTAAAAGAATTAAAAGCAAGGACTTGCACAGATATTCGTTCACCCATATTCCCAGCAGCATTATGCACAACGGTCAAAAAGTGGAGGAAATCCAAATGTCTACAACAGATGAAGGAATAAACAAAATGTGGCAGAACCTTACCACGAAATATTATTTAGCTTTAGCAAGGAAGGAAATTCTGGCACGGGCTACAACAGAGAAACCCTGAGGGTACCAAGCTATATGAAATAAGCTATTTACCAAAGGACAAATAATGTCTTGTTCCACTTGAAGAGCTACCCAGAGCAGCCAAATCCATAGAGAAAGAAAGGAGAATGGCAGCTGCCGGGGGCTGCAGGAGGGGATGAGGAGTTGTTGTTTAAGTGACCCACAGTGCAGCTTTGCAAAGCAGAAAAGTTCTGCAGATACACTGGCTGCATGACGACATAAATACACTTAATGCCACTGGACCCAAATGGTTAACATGGTAAATTCTATGTGTTTTACAATTAGAAAAAAGTTGCAAATGATTTACCAATCTTCTCATTATTTTTCAAAAAGTTTTCTTTGATCACTGACCACATGGGCCATAAACCCAGCAAAAAACCATAAAAATCCTGATATACATTCTAAGCAGTATTTCCTGACATAATTAATGATTTCTGAAGCTAAAAAAAAAATTACCACAAAGGCATTATTCATCCCCTCATCCACCATCACGACTTCATCTTCATTTGTTAGTGATAAAATTCTTTCCCTGATCTATCAAAATGTTCCTTCACAATCCTGAGAGAGCTTATCCAGAAGCTATCACTCCCCAGGGGGCTGGTGCTGTGGTACAGGGGGTAAAGCCGCTGTCTGCAGTGCCAGAATCCCATATGGGTGCCAGTTCGAGTCCTGGCTGCTCCATTTCCAATCCAATTCCCTGCTATTGCACTTAGGAAAGCAACAGAAGATGGCCCAAGTACTCAGGCCCCTGCACATATGTGGGAAACCAGGAAGAAGCTCCTGGCTCCTGGCTCAGGACTGGCTCAGCTGGAGCAGCTGCAGCCATTGGGGAAGTAAACCACTGTCTCCTTCTCTCCCTCCCTCCCTCTCTCTGTAATTTTGCCTTTCAAATAAATAAATCTTTAAAATAATCTTAAAAAGGTATCATTCCCAAAACTCCTCTACAACATCAGATTGCAATACAAGATTATTGGTGATGGTAACAAATGGTAATGAGGCAAAATAAAACACTGTGCCAAAACTAAAAATTCCAGTTTGTTTTTAAACCTATATGGCAGTGTCCTCACCTATATGGCATATACACTGCATTCAAAGCCAACTGTCTCAAAACGCCTGGCATGAACTGGCAGAATTTATGACACAGGCAAAGACGCATGGTGGTGAGGCCAAGAGGACTGATAATGGATGAGCAGGAACAAACACCTAGAGAGCGAGCACGGTCTAACACTGGGTATGGACCCACCTAGACTTTCCTGAAACAAGTGCTTCTGCATGTCAGGACACACATTCTCAGTTTCAAAATGCAAAAAGGAAAAAAAGATCATGACACCGGCAGCCCACAAGCCCAGCCTTTCTATATAGTCTGTAATCATGCTAAATTCAAGTTATACATGTTATACTGCCAGTACACAGACCATAAGGGCAAACTGTGTTTATATTTATGCATGAATCGTACGGTTTTCCATTACACTGACTTGGCTAGAGGATCATCCCAATTTAATTAACTAGATCAAATAGAAGTCAGAATAGCCTTTTGTGACATCCAAAGAGTATCATGCTCCTATCAAGTTGCCTGGACAATGCACCAACATTCTATAATTCAAAAGCCTTTTAAATATGTATGTTGTCTGACCAAACACTTCCCCATCTAGAAATTTACACTAAGGAAATAGCTTGAAGATGTGTATAAAAAAAAAAGTCAGTAAAAAAAACTGTAAGCTCTTAAATGACCAACAATACATAACGGAGTAAATTATTGTTTGGCCATGCAATTTTATGCCATGTGGACATTAAAAATATTTGATAAATACATGCATAGCACATTATGTGAAAAAGCACATTGCAAAATATTAAAATATTAACCCAATTTTTACATCTAGATTGTGTGCCTCTGTACATGCATGTGCGCAAGAGTACACACATATGCAAATATGTGAATTGCAGAACAAGAACATGATACAGTGAAGTGCAGGAGTCCATGAAATTGGCTGTCAGTGCACAAAGAGGAGCTTGTGTATGTATGTACGGGTGCATGAGAGTACTTACACTCGTGTGTGTATCTGCTAATGTGTACGCCTATATTTGGACTGTGAGCCTGTGTTTTAAGTAGGTGAGTGTAAATATATCTTTATAATCACCATTTAGCAGCTTTGTGACCTTGAGCAAGTTACTGAGCCTCTTTCAGTCTTGACTTTGTCATCTATACAACAAGAATAAACTCTGAGTCACTAGGGCTTCATAAGGATTAAATGAAAAATAAATGTAAACGACTAAATACTGTGACTGGTGCACAGTTAAATCAATGTTAGTCTTCCTTACCTGTAGACAGGTATACTGCTCTACATCTGTGTTTATTTACAAAGCTATAAATCCACAAGAATACACATCAAAATATTAATTTTGGTTATCTATAGGTGACAGATTATTGTCTGGACAATTTTTTTGCTTTCGTATTTTACAATTTTTCTAGGAAGACTATTGTTCCATTCTTTTTTGAAGGTTACTTCTTAAATGAATGAAATAAAGATGACACATCCCTGACACAACTCAGTTCTGCAGAAGTAAAAGCTAACAGATACTACACCAAGAAACAGATAATTCTGGTCCTCCAGCATATTTTTTGTATTCTAGCAGTGTATCAGCGTTACCCAACAGCTCAAGAAGATGGCAGTACAAAGAAAACCTGCAGCTCCTCCGCTTGCTTGCCTTGCCCAAGTCAGGACAGAAACAAGAGGGTACAGGTGCGATTTGCAAACACCTTGGTGACAGTTAAGTGACATCTGTCTTCGGCATTTTATTAAAGCAGGAAGGACCCCTCCCCCCAAGTCTTGCCTAAGGTCATACGAAAAAGGATGTCAAGAGATCTCAAGATTAGACTGCACAGCCACCAATTCTGGTCGTGTTTATGAAACCAAGAAGCTACATTCTAACCAGTCATTTCGGGAGTCCGCGCCGGAGGCGGGGGCGAGTTACAACACCCACTCTCACCCCCGGCCCGGAAGACAGCAAAACAAACCAGTAACTGCACCGGGGTTCATCTGCTTGTTGTCATCGAACTGGTTTTCCTTATTTCTAAAACATAAAATCGCACATCCCCTAAGGTAGGCCATTTGATTACATAAAAGCAGGGCTGACAATTGTATGCAAATTATATCAGAAGCATTTGAAACCCGACAAAACAGTTATTTGCGGTTCCCATCGACACCAGTTACTACCCGTTTCAATCCCCACAATTACCATGTGTTCGACGAACACCTCTCAATCCTACAGAGGGTCTCTCTGAATTTCCAAGGGAAACTCAGCCACAGACAGCTGCTTGTTTTCCCTGGGGCCTCAATTTATAAATGATATCCAAGGTAATAAGCCAATCATCGCCTGTGCATTTCCTCCCCAGCCATGCCATTAAATCTCTCAAAACGTCACTCCCGAGCATTTAAAATACACACAGGCACACGCCCTGCAGCCGTCGCCTTGGCTCCACGTCCCGGGGCACCGCCGCGGCTCCACACCGCCTTTTCCAGACCCACTGCAAACTGCGGATGTGCCTCTCGCCTCGTTTTCTGAGTTTTGTCTTCCAACCAGGCGAAGCTCAGAAACCCTGAGTAATCGCACTCGGCCGCGATTCTTATCTCTTCTCTCCGCCCAGTTTCCTTTCCGACTTCTAGCTTTTTTTCTTTTTTTCTTTCTTTCTTTCCATTGACATCAAACCACAAGTGGAAATATGAGTGCTCCCGGGGCGATGCCTCCACAGGGGTCGCGGGTTCTGACTCGGGGAAGCCCCCGCCCTGGGAACCGTTGGGAACGAGGCCCGGCACTGCTTTTCCCATGGCCCCGGGTCGCAGAGGGCCGGGCCCAGCCCGCGGCGACCTCGAATCCCAGCCCGAGGCCCCGTCTCGCCCGCCAAGGCCCAGCGCGGCCTGCCGAGCCCCGGCGTCGAGTGGGGGCCTCGGGCTGGCACCGAGAGGCCTTGAAGCGGCCGGCGGGGACGGCCTGGCCAGAGCCCGGAGCCCGCGGTCCGAGGCGGAACTCGGGCGCGGCTTACCTGCTGGTACCGGCTGCCGCAGGCCGGCTCCACCGCCGCCAGCGCCGCCAACGCCAACGCCATGGCGCAGCCGGCCGCAGAGCAGGAAAGCGAACGAGTGAACTGAAGGGGCGCGGGCGCTGCGGCCTGCGAGCTCCGGGTGGCCGAGGGGGACGCGCCTCGGGTGGGTCTCGATGGCCGCCGCCGCTCCGGGGCTACAGGCTCTCCTCGGGCTGTGAGCGCCGCCGCCGCCGAGGCTCCGACGCGGCCCCGGGGGAGGAGGCGGAGACGACGGCGACGACGCTGCGCCGCCGCCCCGCCCCCCGATCGCACAGCCCGGCCTCGCCCTTCGCCCTTCGCCGCCGCCCCGCGGTGCCCGGGGCCCGGTGCTGCCTGCCCTCGGAGGCTGCGGCGTCGGAATCGGGGCCACTAAAAACCAGTTCGGGGCAGGGCGCCGCGGGGAGCGCGCACCGCGTGCCGAGCGCTGAGCTGCCGCCGCGCGATCCCGTCCTCCCTAGCCCAGAGGCCCAGAAGCCGGGGCCTGGCGGCAGAATCTGGATGCTCTGCCTGCCGTCCGCCCAGATGAGCGGTCAGCCCAAGCCAGGCCGAGGACTAAGGCCCATCTGTCATCGTAACCGTGACAGTCAAATTTCAGCGTCCCTAAATAAAGTTTTATCGGAACACAGCAGCGCCGGTTTGCTGCCTCTAGCCCTCGTGCCCTAAAGTACTTGTGTGTGTCCCCGGAATTCCTTGGACCTCAAATGCCCCTTGGGATGAGGCTTGTCGCAGCCCCTAATGTTTCAACAGCCTCATTTGTGGATGCAGAGAGCTGAGGAAGCCAGGACGTGACGGATTTGGCCATAGGAAGCTTTCTAAGCAGTAGAAGCCTGTGCAGAGGCCCCCACGAGAGAGACAGAGCTTGTTTCGTGGGAGGCGGGCAGAGTTGCAGGATAGGAAATTCAATTATGAGAGTTTCACCGATATAAGGCAAGACAAGTTTCTTAGGTTGTCGTCCTGCAACCAAAGGATAAGCTTTGTGAAGACAAGAATATTTGTGTTTTAAATCTTTTGAGGATCTCCTACAGCAGGCGGCACAGTATAGCTACGTAGCGGTATCCCAGATCTGTTTCTCTCTGCCCCATCCAGGCAGCCATCTGGAATTGCTTCCAACCACATGTCCAGCCGAGGTGGGGGCGGGACGCTCAGTCTTTGAAGCTTATTGCAATTCGCATTTCTTCTTGATTGCCTTTCTGAGCTGGTCGTCTGGAGTTGGTATTAATAGGATGATGATTATCTCAGCTTCTAATTTTCAAGTTTAATTAACTTTATATTGGAAAACACAGCTGCATTTCGGACCCACGCAGAGTTGTCCATATATAGGAGCAAACTGTAATCAATACACTTTGTAGATACTTCTGTTCCTCAACTTTCAGTTCTTTTGTCAGTATCCAAATGCCTACATCCTTGTCCCTACTTCAAAATGTTAGTCTCACAAATTTATACACAGGGAGGGTGCACAAATCCTGCAGCATCCAAGCTGTGAAGTCTGCTTACTTGGAAAGCTTCTGTACTCATTCCCTCAGTTGTTTTTAATCCCGAAAAAAAAAATCTTCAAATGGAATAAGGTTTGGTGAATCAAACAAACACAATCTCTGCCATGTGGTCTTATATAAGAGGGGGGAAGCCTAACTTGAATTAAAAAAAAAAGAAATCTCATGAAGATGGCCACTGGAGGACAACTGCACTGTCACACCTGGCCCGCAGTCCTGTGCCTTCCTGTGGAAAAGAGGTAGCTTCCTTTCCCACCTCTTTGTATCACCGCACAATGAACGGGCTTTCTCACAGGAATCATGTCTCTCTCCAAGGAACAACCTTCTGCAAGGGTTTGGATGTGATATTCACGTGTCCCCCAGGGAGTCGTGCCTTGGAATGTAATCCCAATTGCAGGTAGAGGTGCCAAGTGGAAACTTGATCCCACGGGGGTGTTCAGTGGTGGGCCCCTTGGGTGATGATTAGGATTAGACATGGTGGAGGTAGATTAGGATTAGGATTAGAAGGCGTGAAGCCTTCATGAACAAAACATCTGAAAGAACCCACATTTTTTTTTTTTTTTCAAAGAAAAGGACCAGAAAAGACACGAGCATGGTCCCTGGCCGGTGCCCTGTGCTGCCCTGTGCTGACAAGAAGGCCATCACCAGGCGCGAGCCCTTGCCGGGGCCTTGCATAAATCAGCTGAGATTATCTGCCTTGATTCTAAGGGTGGAGAAGTTGGAGAACCGAGGAATTGAGTCACCACTGTACAAGGCCTCCAGTTGGCAAGCAAACCGTGCAATGAAGGGAAAAACTGAATTTTTGCCTCCTAGATCCATGGCGGGTGCAAGCCAAGCAGACAGAAGATAATCCACAGCCGTAGAAACTGCACTCTTTGGCTTCATCTTGAGATGTTGTCAGGAGAGTTTCCACAGAGAAAGTTATTAATTTCAGATTGCTGCACTTAGCAACTTATTTCCCCATGGAATTTCAGTAATCCTTTCCATGTGCAATACTTTTTTATGTGAGTTGCTGACTCTGAATCATCCATCCTGAAAGAGAAGAGAGACATTATGGAGAAGCAAGAGCATAACTCATGTCTATGGAATCTCTTTTTTTCTCTCAGGTTAGATACAGATCTCCAGGAAACTGCGGTCTTGTGTCTTTCATGGTCATCTGAGACATGACCTAGGCAGTGCTGAGTCTGGAAAGTAATCAAGAAGTATTTGGTAAATTTATTTAAAACCTCATTAGTCTAATATCTCATTTGAGGCCTTGAGTTTCCCTGACTAATCTTTACAGGGCTCCAACTGAACCATGTCGTTTCATTTTTTTACTGGCTTATTATTTCTTTTAATTTTCACTTCATGCTCTGAGTTTCCTTAAGGGCAAAGGTAATAACTTCATATTACAAGGAAAGAAATTTTCCTCTGATCTTTACTATTGATGTCTTGGACCCTATCATCCCCTTAATCCTTGTAATAAACTCATTTTGCCGATGAAGAGATTCAGGGAAATGTATATTACTGGCTCAGCGAGGCAGTGGTAGAGCCAAAATGCAAACTCTGATCTGCTGAATTCCAAAGCATGAGTGCTATTGGTGCAAGAGGAGAAACTTAAGACATAAAAGGGCCATTCCCAGCCTTTGGGGGCTTCACGTTAAAACATACAAGATTTCGGCCGGCGCCGCGGCTCACTAGGCTAATCCTCCGCCTTGCGGCGCCGGCACACCGGGTTCTAGTCCTGGTTGGGGCGCCGGATTCTGTCCCGGTTGCTCCTCTTCCAGTCCAGCTCTCTGCTGTGGCCCAGGAAGGCAGTGGAGGATGGCCCAAGTGCTTGGGCCCTGCACCTGCATGGGAGACCAGGAGGAAGCACGTGGCTCCTAGCTTTGGATTGGTGCAGCGCGCCCGGCTGTAGCAGCCATTTTGGGGGTGAACCAACAGAAAAAGGAAGATCTTTCTCTCTGTCTCTCTCTCTCTCGTTGTCTAACTCTGCCTGTAAAAAAATAAATAAATAAATAAAGTGAATGTGGGGGCAGGCATTTGGTGAGTGGTTCGGATGCTGCTTACGATACCCACGTCCATTCTCAGAGTGCCTGGATTTGACTCCCAGTTCTCCCAAATCTAGCGTCCTCCTAATGCACCCTTGGAGGCAGCAGACTCAAGTACTTGCTCTCCTGCCACTGATGAGGAAGACCCATGTTGAGTTCTGGACTTTTGGCTTTGGCCTGGCCCAACTCTGGCTGCTGTGGGCAACTGAGGAGTAAACCAGTAGATGGGAGACCTCTTTCTCTCTCTCTCTCTCTCTCTCTCTCTCTCTCTGCCTTTCAAATAAATGAAATAAATATTTTCAAACAGTGAATTTGGCTTCTTCTTGCTCACCTTCTGCCTAGAGATGACACAGTAAAGAGAAGGGCCTTGCCAGATGCTAACACCTTGATAGTGGACTTGACATCTTCTAGAAGAGCAGAAAATAAATTTATTTTATTTTTTTTAAATATTGATTTATTTATTTGAGAAGCAGAGTTACAGAGAGAGAGAGGCAGAGGTCTTCCATCCACTGTCTCACTCCCCAAATGGCCGCAACAGCCAGAGCTGGGCTGATCCACAGCCAGGAGCCAGGAGCTTCCTCTGGATCTCCCATGCGGGTGCAGGGGCCCAAGGACTTGGGCCATGTGCCACTGCTTTCCCAGGCTGCTCCTCTTCCTATCCAGCTCCCAAAACAATGTATCTTCTACTGTTAATGGGTGGGGTGTTCCAGAGATCATTATTAGGCCTTGCCTGTTTATAGTGTGGTTTAAATCTTCCACTTCCTATTAACCTCCTGCCCAGTTATCTGGTTTTATTCAAAGTGAGTTGTCGAGGGATCCAACTCTTTTTGTTCAATTTTCTGCTTGTACCTTCAGCTGTGTTGGAGTTGCTTCATGTATTTTGTACTCTATTCTTAGGTAATACATGTATTTATTTCATACACTGTCTTGATCCAGAAAGGATTTAAGCGCATAGGTATAGCAAGAAATCAGAAATTGGAAGTGGATGAGAATGAAAAAACAAATCAAGGGTAATGCCATGGTGTAGACATAGTCTTCTTGTTCACTCTTTTTTTTTTTTTTTTAAGATTTATTTATTTTACTTGAAAGAGTTACACAGAGAGAGGAGAGGCAGAGAGAGGTCTTCCATTCAACGGTTCACAATGGCCAGAGCTGTGCCAATCCGAAGCCAGGAGCCAGGAGCTTCCTCAGGGTTTCCCATGCGGGTGCAGGAGTCCAAGTATTTGGGCCATCTTCTACTGCTTTCCCAGGCCACAGCAGAGAGCTAGACAGGAAGTGGAGCAGCCAAGTCTCGAACTGGCGCCCATATGGGATGCTGGTGCTTCAGGCCAGGGCATTAACCTGCTGCACCACAGCGCTGGCACCCCCAACCCTTTTTTTAAGTTCTTGTTCACTCTTGTCGGCATATGAACACAGCCTGTCACCGAGTAGGCCCTTGTAGAATGAAAACAACACCAGGAACAAGTTTAACAGAAAAATAAAGTTACACATCTCACAAGTACACCATAAATTTAGTATCCAGTGAAAGTAGTGACCTGATAGGTTATATCACTGATAATGACCCTGAGCTAAATAAAAGCAAGTGATGATACTAGGACAAAAAGAGAAATTTCTTCCAAGAGGTATCACTAACAATTATAAATATGCCAAAACTAACCCTTCCTCCCTAACCAGAATGCATGCTTTAAATTTAGGGATTTCTTCTTCCCAAGGGTGATGCCACAGTGGACCCATGTGGGCTGCCACAGTTGAATGTGCAAATTGTGCACTGATCCAGTCTGAGGATAACCATTACATCAAAATCCACACAGATGACATCCCTCGCTCCATGTTTGGTTGATATAAGACCTCTACAGCCATAAGAGGCGACTCCATAAAATCTTTGAGTGATCTGTCTTTTGAAAACTGGCTTGCTATCACTGTATTCTTAGGGGTTGTAAGAGACTAGAATATGCCACCCTGAAACACACCTCATTCCCACAAGGATGATGTTGAGCTGATTATTTTGAGAAAGAGCAGACACAGGATGAAAACAGAGCACAAGTTACAGCCATGAAGGAAATCTCCATGGGCAAGTGCGTCCTGTGCTCTGAGCCAGGAAGAGAAAGATGTGCGAAACCACAAGTGGGCCTGGGCTTGTGTCTCCTGCGCCTGGGTCTCTCGTATTCTGCCCCGGATACACCTCACATCAGCCTCTTTACAGAACCTGTGTGTTTCTGTCCACCAGGGAAACTATTTCCCTTCCCCTGTGAAGCACTGTGGGTGGCCAGGGAGTGAGGAACAGCAAAGCATCCCTCCACAAGGAAGCTGAGACTCTCACCCTCACCTTTGCACGCGATGTTGTATCAAATAACTGCCTTGAAAGAAGAGCCAGGGGAGGCGGGCAGGTGCCTGACCCGTCCAAGCCCCCAGACTGAGTCTTAAGGTGAATGCGGGGTTCTCATGTTTCCCACGAAGGTAGTTCTCCCCGTGTGTTCAGGGAGCATCATGAGAAACATGATTACACCCGGGAAACGCTGAAGCAGAAGATCCACACCGCCTTTGCAGTGTCTGGGGAGAAGCGATATATGCTAATTAGACCCAGAAGAAAAGCTAAGCTACCCGTAGGGGCCCCTGCTGGAGCAGCTGATGGTGCCTTGAACTCAGCCGTGCCCTGTGGGCATCTGTGCTGGCTCCTGCCAGCCTTCCGGGAACTCTGCCCCGGTGATTTCAGGAAGCCTCGGGAAAACTAGAAGAGAGATCTCTGGCTCTAAGTAAGATCACATGGGTACCAGAGCATGCTTCCTTTGTTTTTCTAAGTAGGGTTGAAATCCCAGCCAAAAGATTCAAGAACTCTCTAACATCAGCCCTGAGCCGGGACTGTCCTTCCTGGCTACAGCTTCAGAACTACAGCCCCCCGAGAGAGGTACAGACTGGCACCTTCCCATGTTGAAGTCCTCCACTGAGAGAGCAGTACCCAGGGCGGCGGTACCTGGTGGCACAGCACCTGCACACGAGGCCTGGACTGAGTTGATTATGCCAGAGTAGAACAGAAAAGCTAAGACTTCAACTTTAAATGGTACAATGGGACACCTGCCCTGTGGCTGAACGGAGGTTCTGGATGTACCAAGTGCCCTTTCCTTGTCTCTCCTTTGGTGAGCCAGCATCACCCCTGAGCAAACGTGGTCCCTACACACGTGTACAGTTCAGCCTGGACACCACTGAGGGATGTCACCGTAAACGTCCTACAGCACGTTTTTTTCCCTGCCCAGTGCCCTGACAAAGCTATTTATGAAGGCACTGCCCCCCAAGAGTACTGCTTTAATAACACGCGCTGGGCACGTTCACGCCAGGAACTGGGCCTAGCAATTTACACATGTCATCTTCTCCCTCACTCGCAGTAACACGTGACGTAGAGTATTTCCACCTCATTCCACGGATGATGGAACAGGTCATAGAGAGGGTAATTATCTTGTGTGTGTGTGTGTGTCAGGGCCAGGGGATGTGTATAGAGGAGGCTACAAGGACTTTAGAAATCATGGAGTTTGAGTCTCCATCTCAACACGAGGAGCTGAGACATGAGGTTACGTTAGGTTACAAACACAGCCAGGAAGCGGCTTTGGGTTAACACGCGTCACTGTGGCCCCCCAGTTCTGTGCCAGCCTGTGACCTAGCCTTTTCTGATTTGAGGATTTGTGCCCTCCCAGGTGTGCTGCCATCCTGCCGCCAAGCTATGACTTAAAAATGAAGCAGGCACTGTGCTCTCTCTGCAGCCGACCCATGAAGTCCAGCTTTGTACCTGCGGGACAGGCAGCTGCTCCCCGATTCTTAACCACTCTACCCCACTCAGGATACCTGCCAGGTGCTTGTTTACCTTTGAGTTCTTTGCGGGTGTCAGAGAACGCATCCAAAAATAGATCTGTCCGAGGTTCCCCCACCAGAGACTTGTGACCTAAAAATGTCACTCCCTTCTCCCTTCCAGATCACAGCCTCCGCCGGGGAGCAGCCCTGCCCTCCCAGCCCAGTGGCCGCCCACACATTTCCTCCTCCGGCCTGCACTCCGGAATGCCTCCTTGGGGACAGGGAAATGCGGCTCTTGCTGGCCAGGAAAAGATGTTTGATCTGAACACTGGCAAAATTGCTTTCCGTCAAACAGCGGCTTGAAGGAGAAGGGTGTGGGGCTTCAGCCCGGCCCTTTACCTCCTGAAGAGCAAGGTCACAGGACAAGGTGTGCCACACGCCCTGCGCCCTGCCAGGCCAGCCGCGGCGCGTGCTTCCTGCAGCCTCGGAACCGCGGCGAGGGCAAGGGAGGCCCCTCCAGAGAAGCTCTGGTGACACGGATTTTCCAGCCACGCTGCGGGGGGGTCTTCCATGGGTAACTCCTGGTGTGCCGAGATGAGAGGCACTGCAGAAACAGGCCGGGAGCCAGGCTCATGCAAGCCACTGAGCTTCAAAGGAGCCAGCAGGACTGGGGAGAAGGGGAACAGCCTTGTTCTGCCCTAGGAGCGCCTCCCAGCTGCTTCCCGAGCCCTGATAACCGGCAGTCAGCGGTCGGTCTGAATACAAACGCTCCATCGCTGGCTCCCTGCCAGCCCACACCACGCTTGAGCTCCATGGGACACCTTGTGTTGTTAGAGGTATTTGAGGTTCTTTTCTTTTATTCGCACATTCGATCACTCAATACATACATAAATATTAGGTCATGTTAGACAATAATTAGATAAGTCTAATTCTTACTGTACAGGCAGCTTTCTTGGTTGAAAAAGTTCCATTTTCTGCCCAAGTGCAGGGAGTACAGCTTGAGGTGAACAGGTGAAGATGTGCCTGTACCCAGCGTAACGGCTCTCTGCCTCCCTCCTCGCCCTCTGCAGAAAACCAGAGGTCACTCTAGGGATATTTTCTCTTCCTGGGAACTACTGTGCTCTTGAAAAGGAATATTTTCGGCCAGCGCCGCAGCTCACTAGGCTAATCCTCTGCCTTGTGGCGCCGGCACACCGGGTTCTAGTCCTGGTCGGGGCACCGGATTCTGTCCCGGTTGCCCCTCTTCCAGGCCAGCTCTCTGCTGTGGCCAGGGAGTGCAGTGGAGGATGGCCCAAGTGCTTCGGCCCTGCACCCCATGGGAGACCAGGAGAAGCACCTGGCTCCTGCCATTGGATCAGTGCGGTGCGCCGGCCGCAGCACGCCAGCCGCAGCGGCCATTGGAGGGTGAACCAACAGAAAAAGGAAGACCTTTCTCTCTCTCTCTCTCACTGTCCACTCTGCCTGTCAAAAAAAAAAGAAAAGAAAGAAAAGGAGTATTTTCTCACTCCCTCCCTCCCTCTCTCTCTCCCTCCTCCCCTCCTTTTCTCCCTTCCTTCCTTCTTTCCTTTCTAAATATTTATGTATTTGAAAGGCACAGGGACAGAGAGAGAGGGAGAGACGGAGACAGAGAAACAGTAATCTTCGATCCACCGGTTCACTCCTCAAATGGCTGCAAAGGCCAGAACTAGGACAAGCTGAAGCCAGGAGCCAGGAAGTCCATTCGGGTCTCCCACAAGGGTGCCAGGGCCCCAGAACTTGGGCCATCATCCTCTGCTTTCTCAGGTGCATTAGCAGGGAGCTGGAGGGGAAGCAGAGCAGCAGGGACCGAGCTGGTGCTCCAGTACGGGAAGCTGGTGTCACAAACACTGGCTTAATCCACTGCGCCACAGCGCTGACCTCAAAAAGTACTGTTTTCAGGTCCGGTTCTGTGGAACAGCGGGTTAAGCTGCCATCTGCAGTGCCGACATCCCTTATAGGTGCTGACTTGAGTCCCAACTGGTCCACTTCCAGTCCGGTTCCTTGCTAATACACCTGGGAAAACAGATACAGCTCTCTGCTAATGCACCTGGGAAGGCAGTAGAAGATGGCCCAAGTGCTTGGGGTCCCTGCATCCATGTGCGAGACCCTTAGGAAGCTCCTGGCTCCTGGCTTCATACTGGTCCAGCTCTGGCCATTGCAACCATTTCAGGAGTAAACAAGCAGATGGAAGATATCTCTCTCTCCTCTCTCTGTAATTCTGACTTTCAAATAAATAAATTTTAAATAAATAAGTATTATTTTAAAAAAGGACTTTTTTAGATTTATTTTATTTATTTGAAAGAGTTACAGAGAGAGGTAGAGACAGAGTGCTGGATCAGAAGAGGAGCAGCCAGGACTGGAAACAGCGCCCACAAGGAATGCCAGCACTTCAGGCCAGGGCTTTAACCCACTGCCCCACAGCACCGGCATCAAAAAAGTACCATTTTCAAAAAGTCATAGCACTTTGCTTATCCTACTATTGCAGTGGATCCTGAGGGAATACAACATCAGTAAGAACGTAAACGCCTATCAGGAAGAAGAGGAGGACGTGTAAGAGGTGCAGCCTGGACTGCAGGTGCTTGTAATGGCACGGAACGTACGATACGTGAACGCCCACACCAGCCATGGACAGTGTGTGTGATTCACGCCCGATTCCTGTGCCCACAACACGTAGTCGGTCACCACACTCCCACAGAGGTCAGGTGCAGCTAAGAATCTTCCTTGGCCAGCGCCGTGGCTCAATAGGCTAATCATCCACCTGTGGCGCCGGCACACTGGGTTCTAGTCCCTGTCGGGGCACCGGATTCTGTCCCGGTTGCTCCTCTTCCAGTCCAGCTCTCTGCTGTGGCCAGGGAGTGCAGTGGAGGATGGCCCAGGTGCTTAGGCCCTGCACCACATGGGAGACCAGGAGAAGCACCTGGCTCCTGCCATTGGATCAGCGCGGTGCGCCGGCCGCAGCGGCCATTGGGGGGTGAACCAACAGAAAAAGGAAGACCTTTCTCTGCTCTGTTTCTCTCTCTCTCACTGTCCACTCTGCCTGTCAAAAAAAAAAAAAATCTTCCTCAACACAGTGTTCTAAGTAGCCCTTCGCAAGGGTCTGTCGTTGGCAGGTAAAACAAGAGGGCACCTCAAGAAATTCATATGAAAATTCATATTATGGGAAAACTTTGCATGGATCTCAAAATGTTTTTTGCACCAAAATAAATTTAACTTTAAATTCCATTTTTCCACAAACCTCATGAAGTAGCCTGGTATATAACCAACCCAGCCATCTTCCCCCCTCCATCTGTGTATTTCTGACCAAGTTCAATGGGAGTTGGGAAAAAAGAAATAGCCATGTGTGCTGAAGTAGCTGGGAAAGATGCCACTGCGGGGGGGGGGGGGCATTTTAGCTGATGACATGCTTCAGAGTGGGAAAATAAACAAGAGCCGATGCGGCTCGAGGGTCTGCCTTCCTCTCAGAAGTCCAGAAGAGAGGGCAGTCTGCCCAGAGCAGATGCTTTATGAGGCCACATTATTTTTGTTTTAAGATTTTACTTATTCATTTGAAAGCCAGAGTTAGAGAGAGAGAGAGAGAGAGAGAGAAAGAGATCCTCCATCCGCTGGTTCATTCACTTCCCAAATGGCCACAATGACTGGAGCTGAGCTGATCCAAAGCCAGGAGCCAGAGCCTCCTCCGGGTCTCCCACATGGGTGCAGGGACCCAAGGAGCTGGGCCATCTTCTACTGCTTTCCCAGGCCATAGCAGAGAGCTGGATCAGTAGTGAAGCAGCCGGGACTTGAACCAGCACCCATATGGGATGCCGGCTCTGCAGGTGGCGGCCTTACACACTATGCCACAGCGTCGGCCCAAGGCCACGTTTCCTTTACCCTTTCATTTTAAATGATTTCCATTAGACAAGTTTTAGGGCCATCATGAATTGTGGTGCATGCTGATTGCGTGTGAAGGCACCCACCAAAGAGGCAAACAAGAAAGCAATCCCAGCTTGAACACCTCTGTCAAACCTTTCACCCTGGCGTGGGCTGCACCCCAGCTGGAAGGGGGTGCTTTTCCTGATCTGGACTCTGTCTCCATAGGAGATGGCAATGGCCTGCAAGTACTTGATACTTACTGCAGAACAATTAGTAAGCATTTCAACTCTAGACACTTTTCATGCATATGTACATACATGCACAATGCTTTGTTTGTATTGTACCTCACTTTTTTCACTTCTTAACAATATATTATCATCATTTTTCAGTAGTTAAGAAATATACTCCTGGGGCCGGCATGAAGTTGCTACCTGCGACACAGGCATCCTATATCAGCACTGGTCCCAGCTGCTCCACCTCCAATCCAGCTCCTTGCTAATGCACCTGAGGAGGCAGCAGATGATGGTCCAAGTGTGTGGGCCCCTTGCCACCCAGGTGGGAAACTCAAATGGAGATCCTGGCTCCTGGCTTTGGCCTGGCACAGCCCTGGCTATTGTGGCCATTTGGGGAGAGAACCAGTGGATGGAAGATTCTGTCTCTCTCTCCTTCTCTATCTCTCCATCTCTTTTTGAAACTCTGCCTTTCAAATAAATATTTAAAAAAGGAATATACTTTGAATGACAATTTAAATACTATTCTTGTAGATGTACAATAATTTAACATCTCTTATTGTTGGTTATTTTACAATTTTTTATTGTAAATAGAGCTAAGGTAACCATCCTTATACTTGTATGTAAATTTTTTGTCCACCTGTGATTATAATTCTTTAAAATAGATATCTAGAAGTGAAATTACTTTTTTCTTAGGAGTAACACTTTTTTAGATTATTGTTATACTTTGCTAAATGCCAGATTGGTTGTACTGATTAATACTTCTACCAATGGGACACACAAGTACTCATTTTTCAATACATTTAGCGATGTTGGGCACTGGCAATTGTTTTTATTTATTTATATAAAACTTTTTTTAAAAGATTTTAGTTATTTATTTGAGAGTTAGAGTTACAGACAGTGAGAGGAAGATGCAGAAAGAAAGGTCTTCCTTCCGTTGGTTCACTCCCCAAATGGCCACAACTGCCGGAGCTATGTCAAGCTGAAGCCAGGAGCAAGGTGTTTCTTCCTGGTCTCCCATGCAGGTGCAAGGGCCCAAGAACTTGGGCCATCTTCTACTGCTTTCCCAGGCCATAGCAGAGAGCTGGATTGGAAGAGGAGGATGCCGGCACACAGGCGAAGGATTAACCTACTGCGCCATGGCGCCGGCCCCTATTTTTTTTTAATTATTTATTTATTTGAGAGGCAGAGAGAGTGAGCATACTCTCATCTTCTGGGTCACTCCCCAGATATCCTCAAAGCCAGGAGAGTACTCCCCATGGAACTCTATGCAGGTTTCCCACACGAGTAGAAGGAATCCAACCACTTGAGTGACCACCTGCTGTCCCCCAGGGTGCTAGAATCAGGAGCCAGATTTGGGAGTCAAACCAAGACACTCCAATGTGGGATGCAGGCATCTTACCTGCTCTGGCTATTCACAAAAAAAAACAAAAATCTTTGCTAATCTGATGTACACACATGTATTTGTATATTTCCATTTGTTATCCTATGAATTGCCTGTTTTTATTAAAACATTTATATCTTTTTATGATTTTTTAATCTGTAAGCATTTTTTATGTAATGGGGATATTACCCTTTATTTATTGCAAATAGTCTTCACAATTTACCCATTTTGTCTTTATTAGTATTTTTTTGCATTTTAAAAAATGTGATAAAATGTATCTTTCTCTTTTTAAAATAAAAGATATGGTATTTTATTTAGAAGGCAGAGAGATACAGAGAGGGGGAGACAGATGGTGATGTGGTTCACTCCCTAAATGCTCACAACAGCCAAGGCTGAGCCAGGCTGAAGACAGGAGCCAGGAACTCCACAGGGGTCTCCCACACAGATAGCAGAACCCAGGCACCTGGGCCATCACCTGCTGCCTCCTAGGTGCATCCAGCTGGACTGGAAGCTTCGAGCAGCCAGAGCTCACTCTCTGATATGAGAAGTGTGCAAGGAGAGCAGCGGCTTGACCCACTGTGCCACATGCCTGCCGCCACTGCTCCCTCTCATTTCTGGCTTCATTTCAAGATCTTCCTTGCTCCCAAGATCACAGAAACACTTACCTGTATTTCCTTCTTGGACTTTGATGGTTTTCTTTTACAAATGGGTGCATCTGATCAGATTGCAGTGTATTTGGGAGAAGGAATATGATCATAACCCAACTTCTAAAAATAACTCGAGAGGCAGAGAGAGACAGACATGGGGAGATGAAGTCAATCCCGACCCTTACTGCCTCTGATGTAGACTTCATCAGACTCCAGTATTTTTGCCTCAGTTTGCAGTTCCTACTTTCCCTATGACAACTGCTAATCATTAGTTCATCACATCAAGAGAGTGGCACAAGAGTAGGGCCTGAGCCAAGACTCACAAAGACTCAGAGCACCCCTAGAGTTAGCATCTCCGTGGTGATCATATAAGGGGATACCCGGTCTATCCACGGACCCCAGCTAGACGGGACCCCACCTTAGCCATCACAAAAGAAGCATGTCGGCCCCGATTGCTGAGCACTCAAGGGAAGGCCACTGGCAGCGTGGACCAGCCAGAGGCCCACACACAAACTGATCATGTACTGCTCAACCCCCTTTCCATCTTTTTTCTTTTTAAAAAATATGTATTTAGTTTATTTGACAGGTGGGGTTACAGAGAGGGAGAGACAGAAAGAGATCTTCTGTCTGCTGGTTCACTCCTCAAATAGCCACAACAGTTAGGGCTGGGCCAGGCCAAAGTCAGGAGCCAGGAGCTCCTTCTCTTTCTTCCACATAGGTACAAGGGTCCAAGCACCTGGGCCATCTTCTGCTTCCTCAGGCACCTCAGTTGGTTCGAGACCTGCATCCTCCACTTCAGGTCCAGCTCCCTGCTAATGAAGCTGGGAAAGCAGTAGTAGAAGTCCTTGGACCCCTTTATCCCTGTGGGAGACCTGGATGAAGTTCTTGTCTCTGGGTTTGGCCTAGCGCAGCCCTAGCTGTTGTGGCCATTTGGGGAGTGAGCCCACTAATGCGGGATCTCTGTCCCTCCTCTCTCTCTGTGACTCTGCCATTCAAATAATCCTTTTAATAATTTCCATTAAATATAGTTACATATTTATTTGAAAGTCAGAGTTATAGAGAAAGAGGCAGACACAGAGAGAGTGAGATCTTCTATCTGCTGGTCCACTTTCTAAGTGGCCACAAAGGCCAGGGCTGGGTCAGACTGAAGCCAGGAGTCAGGAGCTTCTTCCAGGTCTCCCACGTGGGTGACAGGGACCCAAACACTTGGGCCACCTTCCACTGATTGTCCTAGGCCATTAGCAGGGCTGGATTGGAAATGGAACAGCTGGAACGTGAACTGGCTCCCATATGGGATGTCAGCATTGTAGGTGGCAGCATTACCTGTTAAGCCACACACCAGTCCCTGGAGTCCTATTTTTTAGAAAACTCAGGTAATAAAACCCTCAATATACAATAAGGTAAACTAAAATAGAGTTCTTCAGGCTACAGATACTAAGCTGCCCTAACTACCCCTGAAATGTTGCAATTTTTAAGAAGTTTTCATTCACACATGTCCTTTTTAATACCAGCTTTATTGACATAATTCTCATTATGTAATTCATTTAAGACATGACTTTTAGTACATGCAGGCTTTGCTATGGTCAGTTTTAGAACCATTAAAGAAGGGACACCTTGGGAGGCAGTGCTGCTGGCTCAAGGAATTGGGATCCTGCCACACACCTAGGAGATCTGGGCTGCTGATGGATTTGGCCTGGCCCAGCCCTGACCTTAAAGGGCATTTGGGGAGCTCTTCCTCTCACTCTCTCTCTATCCCTCCACCTTTCAAATAAATAAAAATAAAAATAAATAATAAATAAAAGTCACTTAAGTCTTTCAAACCAAATTTGTGGAAACTTTGTTCTGTGATAGAACATTCCCCATTTCCATCAGCCCAGGAAGGCAGCCTGTAGCCATCAGCAGTCACTCCCTCCGCCCCCACTGCCCCAACCCTTCCAGCCGCTGACTATCACCAATCTACATTCTGTCTCTATAGATCTGCCTATTCTGTACCTTTCAGAAATGGAATCAACAACATGTGGCCTACTGTATCTGGATTCTTTCACGTGGCAGGCTTTCCAAGTTCACCCGTAGCACAGCACACATCCACACTTAACTTGAGGTAAGAGTCCTAAACATGAAAGTGTACAGCTCATGGGCATTTGTCACCTTCATCCCGTTGGGTAACCACGTCTCTGTCTAGTCCTAGAACATCTTCACACTTGGAAGGGAAGCCACACTGCACTCCTCCAGCCCCTGACAACCACTCATCAGCTTTCTGCCGCTGCAGATCTGCCTGTTCAGGATGTCTCAGGTAAACAGGTTCACACAATGTGTGACTCCCAGTGTCTCCATGAGCAAGTAGCTGGGACTGGGAGCCAGAGCAGGCCTCCAGGGGGCTGACTTATTAACTAGCTTAAATATCTAATATGCTTTGCCCCTGCATCTGGCCATTAAAGGAGCTGGCTACAGAGAATGCTCCATGAAAGCAAAGAAGCAAAACCCAAGACAGGTGTACTTTGCTAGCGGACACTAGTCCCCCACTAGACTCAAAGTTCTTGAGAACAAGGATGGCATCTTGTTTGTGACAGGGTGCTGGGCCCACCATGAATACACAGTTATTTTTATTTATTTATTTATTGACAGGCAGAGTGGACAGTGAGAGAGAGAGACAGAGAGAAAGGTCTTCCTTTTCCATTGGTTCACCCCACAGTGGCCGCTGCGGCCGGCGCACTGCGGCCGTTGCACCGCGCTGATCCAAAGCCAGGAGCCTGGTCCTTCTCCTGGTCTCCCATGGGGTGCAGGGCCCAATGATTTGGGCCATCCTCCACTGCACTCCCTGGCCACAACAGAGAGCTAGACTGGAAGAGGAGCAACTGGGACAGAATCCGGCACCCCGACCAGGACTAGAACCCAGTGTGCCGGCGCCACAAGGCGGAGGATTAGCCTAGTGAGCTGCGGCGCTGGCCAAATACACACTTATTAAACAGAAGAACAAGAAAAGGTGTGTCCAGAATAGGTTTGTTTGTTTTTGGTTTTTTTGTTTGTTTGTTTGTTTGTTTTTATTTTTTTTATTTTTTATTTTTTTTGAAAAAGAGAGAGAGAGAGAGAGAGAGTGCTTCCACTGACTGATTCAATCTCCAAATGCCCACAACTGCCAGGGTAGGCCAGCCAAAAACCAGAAGCCAGGAACTTCAGCTGGGCCTCCCACGTAGGTGGCAGGACCCAAGTGTCTGAGCCGCCATCTGCTGCCTTCCAGGGTGAGCACCAGCAAGAAGCTGGCTCAGAAGTGGAGGCAGGAGTGGGTTCCAGGCGCTCCGACGGGGGATGCTGCATCCCCAGCAGCATTACCCCACCTAGCCACGACCCGCCCCCTGAATGGGATTCTTCTAGCCTTTGTCTCATCCTGCCTTCCCATCCTACCGCATACTCGTCCCCCTGCCTCAGCCCCACCCATCTCTGAAGGACAAGATAGTGTCCCAAGTCACAGTTTTTCCAAGGCAGGCATAGTTGGGAGATTGTATTTACGATTGTGGGGAAGGCATGGGTGGTATCAATGATAGAAAACCAAACGATAGTAGCTGTTCACATCTGCCATCTGCAGTTTGGAAAGAGAGTGTAATTTCTTTCCGCTTTGGACTGAGAAACAAATGCAAAAAAAAAAAATCTTTAACACTGATCGAAATGATTTGCTTAAGTGCCAAAGGTGGTGGTAGAGGGCTGCTTCTTGCCTCCTGCTGAGACACCGTGGGCCCTCAGGGTTGTCTCACTGTAGCCCTGGGAGACCCACAGTGAGCAGACAGCTCAATGCTGCTATTTTAGGCCCCCAGGCCAGTGAGTGATGCAGGCAGCAAGAGCTGGCCTCAGTGCAGGAAGAGCCCTTTGGGCCAGACAGCCACGTGCTCTGTGAGCCCCCTGCAGATGGAGCAGGGAGACCACAAGACCCCTCTCAGGAGGAGGCCTCCTGGCCTCTTGTCAGGTTGGCCGCAGTGGGCACGCCAGCCCAGAGGTGACACCGTTCTAGAGGGGCCTAAAAGATCCTAGAGTGCCAGGACAGACTCATCCTGCCTGGACGGGTGCTTTGGGCGCTGTCTGTGCTGGCTCCTTTGTGTCGCTTCGTAATCAGTTCAAGTGTCAGCACCTTAGAGGGGCCCTCCGTGACACCTCACAGAGACCACGTGATGTGCCTGGCAGCAGGACACAGTGCCCTAGCTCTGTGCCCTTCCTAGTCTCAGGAGCGCAATGTTGGGGTGGGGAGATGCAGGGCGGGCAGCAGTGGCAGGGCCACCTCTGAACGGGTGGTGGTGACCTGTCTGATTAGTTGGTACCCAGTTTTCCTCTGTTTTTCGCTCTTATTCTGATGGAATTGCTGTGATTTTCACTCAGAGCACACAGAACTGTGACTTACGTTTCCGTTGTGACTCATGTTCATGGCCAGTGTCAGGCACCATGAGGTTTCCTGGTCTCTGGTTTCCATCAGACTCTGCTCCCCAGTGGGGTTCTGGAATGCCACGGGGACCTCACTGTTGATGGGTGGCATGCTGGGGCAGGGGAGACCAGAAGGGACTTGGGAGACCTTGAACCTTAGCAACGGCCAGCCACACTAAGCTTGCTCTCCAAAAGAGGGAAATCCACAGATCCTTCACTTCCCGCTGTCACGTGCAAGGCAGCCAAGACTCACCAATCCCAATGGAGCCTGAAACGGCCTCCATGCTCTTTTCCACACACGGCTCCAGCCACCGCCAACGGGACTTCACCCGCTCCATCTGGCAGTCCTGCCTGCTTCATTACAGTAACAGGAAAGAAGTCTGCCTCCACCCCAGGCTCAGTGAAGCTGCAGCTCCCGTGCTTGTATCATGGGGAGCCCTGTGCAGACGGTGCTGTCTCTTGTCTCTCTTTGTCTAACAACAAAAGCCTATGTGGTGAGCAGGCCCCTTGCTCTTTCAAGGGGGAAGAGAATCTCTCTGAAAGACATCTTATTTTGAAATTTTTTACTCAAAAGGCAGAGAAAGATCTTCCATCCCATGTTTTTTATTTTATTTTATTTTATTTTATTTTATTTTATTTTTTGACAGGCAGAGTGGACAGTGAGAGAGAGACAGAGAGAAAGGTCTTCCTTTGCCGTTGGTTCACCCTCCAATGGCCGCCGCAGCCGGCGCGCTGCGGCTGGCGCACCGCGCGATCCGGTGGCAGGAGCCAGGAGCCAGGTGCTTTTCCTGGTCTCCCATGGGGTGCAGGGCCCAAGCACCTGGGCCATCCTCCACTGCACTCCCTGGCCACAGCAGAGAGCTGGCCTGGAAGAGGGGCAACCGGGACAGAATCCGGCGCCCCAACCGGGACTAGAACCTGGTGTGCCGGCGCCGCAAGGCGGAGGATTAGCCTAGTGAGCCACAGCGCCGGCCTTCATCCCATGTTTCATTACTCAAGACATCTGCAATATCTGGGGCTGGGCCTGGCCCAGAGCCAAGGAGCCCAGAACTCAATCCAGGTCTCTGTCTGTAACTCTGCTTCTCAAATAAATAAATAAATTTTTAAAAAAAGAAAAAATAATCAATGCAGGCAGAGCAGAGGAAGTAGGCTGAAAGGGTAGAAGCAAAGACCAGGAAGCAGGTTCAAAGTCACATTTCTTGGAAAGCAGGGACAGGGAGACAGAACAACAGGAAAATAACTGATTGCTTAACATGAGGCCACCTCAGGTCACTTTTTATACAGACTAAGGCAGAGGAACTTCATTATCCTGCCCATTTAAGAAACTTAGCTGTCATCTCCTTCTCACTTCCTCCAAAGATTGGGTAACAACTTAGTTTTCACTTGGTAATGTGAAACCTTAGCATGGGTGACTCCATTTTGGCGTTAATCTGGTCCGTTAAAGTCTAGTACAGGAGCTCAGACCAAAACAATATTAATACATGTAAACATAAGAGTAGAACTGGTATTTTACTTTTACATCTTAGTTATTTGCTTGAGGAGTAGAAAGGGAGTGGAGAGAGAGAGAGAGAGACAGAGAGTCAGAGAGAGACAGAGACAGCAAGTGCTCCCATCCACTGGTTCACTCCCCAAATACCCACAATGGTCAGGACTGGACCAGGCTGAGGCCAAGAGTTGGGAACTCAATTCAGGTCTTCCACATGGGTGGCAGGAACTCAATTACTTGAACCATTCCTGCTGCCTCCCAGGGTGAATTCAGCAGGAAGCTGGAATGAGGAGCTGGAACCAAGGATTGAACTCAGTTACCAATCTATGTGATGCAGGCATCTTACCCGCAAGGCTGAAATACCCAGCCCTAGATTAGAAATTTTAAACAGGAAAGTACAAGATGGCACGTGAGCCCTTCTATTCCTGTGCTTCCTAATGATAACAATGACTTCAGAGAGTTTTTAATGGATTTTTCCAGAAGAAGCATAGGTATACGTATATTCTTTTTGCAGTTTTGCTCAAAAGTGAGGAAAGGGGAAACACGCCCTGCATCACAGCTTTCTTTTTTACTAAATAATATGGCCTGATGCTCTATCCTGATCTACTTCGTTAATTCATTCACACAGTTTTCGAAGATATGGTTGTGCCTTCATTGATTTAATTAGTACTCTGTTAATGGTGAAACATCTTTTAAAGATTTCGTCGGGGGTGGCAGAATTGCAGCACAGTGGATTAAACCACCACTTACAGCAATAGCATCCCAATCAGTCCAGCTGCTCCACTTCTTTCTTTCTTTCTTTTTTTTTTTTTTAAAGATTTATTTATTTGAAAAGCAGAGTTACAGAGAGGCTGAGGTGGGGAGAGAGAGAGAGAGAGAGAGAGAGAGAGAGAGAGAGAGAGAGAGAGAGAGAAGAGAGAAGTCGTCCATCTGCTGGTTCCTTCCCCTCGCCCCCCGATGACCACAATGGCCAGAGTTGGGCCAATCCAAAGCCAGGAACCAGGAGCTTCTTCTGAGTCTCCCATGTGGGTGCAGGGGCCCAAGGACTTAGGCCATCTTCTACTGCTTTCCCAGGCCATAGCAGAGAGTTGGATCAGAAGTGGAGCAGCCAGACTCGAACCGGCACCCATATAGGATGCCAGGACTGCAGGTGATGGCTTTACCCGCTACGCCACAGTGCCGGCCCCAGCTGCTCCACTTCTGCTAATGCACTTGGGAAGATTGCACTAGCAGAAGATTTCTGGCCCAGCCCCACTTTTGGGGAGTGAGCCAATAGATGGAAGATCGGTATCTTTCTGCCCTTCAAATAAATAAATACATTTTTTAAATAAGGAAACTTCAGTGGGCCTACTGACCCAAATGGAATTCTGTGCATCAATAAGGGAAGAGGGACCCCTCTTTGATTCATTAGCTGCAGAAATTACTCAGGGTGGTCCAGAACATCTGACCAATACAACTACAGAGGAGGCAAGGAATCAGCAGGACCCAAAGACGGGGATGTGGCAGAATGAAAGTCATTTGCAATGCACCTGAGTGATCACTCACTTGATCCACAAAGGATAAACACTGATAGTCCAGGGAGACTTGGTCACACTGCTACAGGGTCCAGAATATGGAGGAAGTCAGATAAAAATGACCTGGAAGATTTTTTCCAGTTTCTGTCCCTACCCCTCACATTAACTCCACCCCCTTACCTGTCAATCAGATACGCCCCTTTCCCAGGATGCACCCGACTCTCCCCCCACACCAGGAAGGAGAAGCTGCCATCATAAGCACGTGCCATGTGGAGACACCATGAAAGTCCCAGAGGCCTTCATAGCACACCAAACTTCACCCAAACTCCACCCTTTAAATGTTCAGTTAAGGCACCGCCTCCACCTCACAAAAGGGACCCTTGGACAGTGGAGCCCTTCCCTATTCCAGCCTCCCTTTCTGGCCTTCTCTCATGCTCTTCTGTGGGCAGCCCTCTTGTGCTCTCTGGGCCTCTCATGGTGAGGACCTCCTTGAGGGGTTGCCCACACTCATGCCCGAAATGATACCCATTCTCTCTCTGTAAGTGAATCCTGCTCCTGCTCTCATTATTGCACTTTACTGATGCCTCTGCTTTGAATTTTATCTCACATGGAGGCAAGAGCCTAGAGTGGAAGCTGCGAGACGTTCCTATGACCACGTTCCTATGGCCTAGCGGCACGGCTTCACACAGGGACTTCAGACTAACAGTATCCTCCAAAAGATGTGCTCGCAATGCCTTAATGTATTGGTGGTAGTCCTTCTCTGTAGCTGCTGAGTTCATTGGGTGAGCCACGCTGGCCTATCACCAAAGGGCCTTGACAGCAGAGCCATCTTACTTTACACATATTTTTCAAATTCCCCAAGCACAGAGACCTTCACTTTGTCAGAGTTTGTTCTGGAAGGAATGGGAGTGGCCAGTTTTGGCAAAATTGAAACTCACCTCTTTGGACTACTTGTTAGCCAAGGCATAGCACCCAACCTGGAGATGATGGCGTCTACCCAACAGGGCTGTGGGGATGATTAACAAGGACAATTTGTGTCTACAGAAAAAAGCACACAGACCGACTCCACTTACATATTTTAAATATTTCCAAGAGAATGTTTGAAAAAAAATTCTGTTTACCAAAATGCTAGCCTTGGGTTTCTCTGAGGATGGAATTACTGGTGGTTTTAAGGTGTTTCTTTGCTCTTTTCCTTCTTCTATTTGTGTGTGTGTGTGTGTGTGTGTGTGTGAAAAATCCTTAGGAACACAATGACTTTTATAAAAAAGCCATTTCCCTTGGGGCTGGCACTGTGGCATAGTGGGTTAAGCTGCTGCCTGCAATGCCAGCATCCCATTGGGACACCGGTTTGAGTCCTGGCTGCTCCACTTTCAATCCAGCTCTCTGCTATGGCCTGGGAAAGATGGCCTAAGTCCTTGGGCCCCTGTACCCACGTGGGAGACCTGGAAGAAGCTCCTGGTTCCTGGCTTCAGATCAGTGCAGTTCCAACTGTTGCAGCCTATTGGGGAATGAACTAGCGGATAGAAGACCTCTGTGTGTGTGTGTCTCTCTCTGCCTCTCCTTCTCTCTCTATGTAATTCTGACTTTCAAATAAATAAATAAATAAATAAATCCAAAAAAAAATTTTTAAAAGCCATTTCCCAAAATGAGATCATGTATATAAAGAAAAGTGCCCACAGCCAAGTGCTCGGTCAGCGGTGGGAGTTATTACTGTGAAAAGCTCTCGGGTGCTGATGGTTCGTCTGAGCCTAGAAAATCACTGCTGACTACACGGAAGGCCCATGGAAGCCCAGACCAGTGAGCTTTGGAATCAGACAGTCTGGCATCTGAACTGCACTTCCACAGCTCCGCTTTTCCACTCCACATCGGCACTTTCCCGGTTGTAGCCTTGGTCCCTTCCCTGCAAAAATAAAATGCTTTTCTCCCCATCCAATCACCTGACTCCTACACAACCTTCAGACCTGTTGGCATTTCCAGTTGCCCCAGACCCATGAAAGTCCTGCAGTGTCTGCAGGCCGGCTCATCTTTAGGGCTCCGCATGCGAAAACAATCCAGCGGGTTCCTTACACGAAGTGTCTTCTTTCTTTTTTCTTTACCAACATAGCTTGGATTCTTTTAAAAAAAATTATTTTATTGATATAAAACAGAGAGGTAAAGAGGTCTTCTTCCCACTGGTTCACTCCCCAAATGGCCACAATATCCAGGGCTCTGCCAGGCCAAAGCCAGGAGCCACAAGCTTCTTCCAGGTGTTCCACGTGGGTGCTGGGGCTCAAGAACTTGGACTCTCTTCTGTTGCTTTCCCAGGCTCCTTAGCAGGGAGCTCAACTAGAAGTGGAGCGCCCGGGACTTCAGCTGGCACCCGTATAGGATGCCGGCGTCACAGGCAGTGGCTTTACGCGCCAGGGCACAATGCTGGCCCCAGCTTAGATTCTTATGCAGAGCCACAATGTGCCCATTTAAAACTTCACCTCCCAGACTTCCTTGTGGCTAGGACTGGCCACGTGATTGATCAATTAGATGTAAGCAGGGGCCCCCGCCTACAGTGCCGGCATCCCATATGGGTGCCAGTTCAAGATCCTGCTGCTCCTCTTCTGATCCAGCTCTCTGCTATGGCCTGGGAAAGCAGTAGAAGATGGCCCAAGTGCCTGGGCCCCTGCACCCATGTGGGAGACCTGGAGGAAGCTCCTGGCTTCAGATCAGCACAGCTCCGGCTGTTGCGGCCAACTGGGGAGTGAACCAGCAGATTGAAGACCTCTCTCTCTCTCTGATTCTCCTTCTGTCTCTGGGTAACTCTGACTTTCAAGTAAATAAATAAATCTTCAAAAAAAATATGTGGGGCCAGTGCTGTGGCGCAGCGGGTTAACACCCTGACCTGAAGCGCCAGCATCCCATATGGGTGCCGGTTCTAGTTCCAGCTGCTCCACTTCCCATCCAGCTCTCTGCTATGGCCTGAGAAAGCAGTAGAAGATGGCCCAAGTCCTTGGGCCCCTGCACCCATGTGGGAGACCCAGAAGAAGCTCCTGGCTTCTGGCTTCAGATCGGCGCAGCTCCGGCCATTGAGGCCAATTGGGCAGTGAACCATCGCATAGAAGATTTCTCGCTCCCTCTCTCTGCCTCTCCTCTCTCTGTGTAACTCTGGCTTTCAAATAAATAAACCTTTAACAAAAATAATAAATATGTAAGCAGTATTATTACATATTGTAGGGGGCTTCCAAGAAAATCGCTGTATCCCTAATCAGAAGGAAGGCATATGGCTGATACATGCTCTTTGCTCCTCACTCTTCCTTGGAAACTGCCTTAAGAACAAAAATCAGCCCAGGAGTGACAGCAGACGTCTTTGTAAGCATGCATACAAGAGCTAAGAATGACAGAGGGCGAAAGCAGAAGAAACCAGGTCCTTGACAGCTTCATAAGAACGGCATAAAAATCCTGGGCCAGTTCTTGTTGCATGCCCAAGACAACCCATAGTGGGTTAAGCCACTGCTGTCAGGATTCAGTTTTATGCAGCCCCACGTAAGAGGCTGCTGTGAGAATTCACTTGAGATCATGTTTATCAAACATTTAGTGCAGTGCCTGGAACACAGGCATAGCTTAACAGGAATTTGTTGATGAGTTCCAATGTTCTTCCTCGTAAAAGGGAATTTGGAATTGAAAATCTGTCAGAGCACAGAGTGTAATAAGAAATTGGAAACTTTAGTCACCCATTTGTCAAAGTCTTAGAATAATGCCCAGCATGAAGAAGCACAGGGCAAGTCTGATATATAAACACCACCCTAAGAAATGTACACTGAACGCATACGACATGCCAGGCACTGTTCCAAGGGCAGGCACTATAGCAGGGAACCAGACAGACCATGCTCCTGCTCATATGGCAGGATGAGATAGCAGCAAATGAGTGAGTAAATAAGACATTGTCGTGAAAACAAAAGATGATGTGATAGAGACACAGGAGCTCCTTGTGTGGGTCATACCAGGGAGGCTTCTCAGACGTGGTGATGTTTGAGAACCTTGGCACACACGAATGTCCAACACCCATCATCACTCCCCGTCCTTCCTCTGCCACACGAAGAGAACTGGCCACACCCTAGCATGACTGCTGCTGGCCCAGGACTGCGTCCCTAGAATAAACCCATCCTTTCAAATGCCTGCCCGAGAAAGCACAACATCGCCAAAAGAATTTAGTTTGTTCCAACGAAGACCTGGCTGTAGGCCACTTACCTTGCTTTTCTTAGAGTGCTGACTGTATCAAAGCTTGCAATTACGGATCCTTTCCCTGTCCCTAGCAGATGTAAATCTTCTGTCACCTAGAAATGTCACCTCAAGGATATGGGAGCCATGTTTTTGAAATGCAAACATCCAAGGAGATAGTTCTGTATCCCTAGCTCCTGATTGAGGGTAATACCCTAATTCTGGTAAATCCCTTGCTCCAATGTGCAAAACTACCTCCTGCCCAAGGAGAGGAGGGATTTATTTTTCCTCCATGTACATGCCAGTTCACAAACCCAGAAAGCTGAATCAGGCAGACCAACCTCCTTAATGGCCTTGAGAACATCTGCTTGAGCGTCTACCAGCACCAGCATTTGTTTCGGTGGAATTGAGCCTGGATGCCACTGAACCCTCTCCTCTATGGCAGTGGCACTGAAGAAATTCTGTCTTTCCATGTTCAACCACTGCTTGGACGTCCACATGCCATATAAGAGAGCCTAGGATCAAGTCCCACCTCTCTTTCCAAACCAGCTTCCTGCTACTGCACACCTCGGGAAGCAGCACATGATAGCTCAAGCATTTGCATCCCTGTCACCCACACCGGAGACCCAGATGCAGCTCCTGGCTGGGGGCTTCAGTCTGGCCCAGCCTCAGCCATTTGGAGGGTAAACCAAGCGATGGAAGATCTCTCTCTCTCTCTCTCTCTCTCTCTTTCTGCCTTTCAAGTAATAAACTTGTAATAATAAATAAAACAACTTTTAGAAAACTTGATTCATAAACCAAGACCAAGTCTATGAAGACATGGAGGTAGAGCATTGCACACAGAGTCGAACCAAAGGCCCTAAAATAACGGTGAGTCTGGTGTTCCGGAGGAATCGTCTCCCTGACATCAGCAAGGGCTTGCCTGTGCAAGCACAGAGAGGGAGGCGTGTGCAGGGAAACCCGCATTCGTATCTGGCCTTGTCTTTGTTCTTATTTACCCCTTTGTGGATGAAGTCCATCTGCTCTTCCGATGCTTGGGGCAGAAAACCACGGACACCTGGAGCCCTCCAGTTCACACGTGACAGCTCCAGTCTCCATCTCCCAGGCCAGGTTCCCAGGGAAGCACGCTGAATGACGGGCTTGAGTTCTGTGTCCAACTTCAGGTCAGAAAACAGCACCATGGCAAGCAGGAGGCCCCTCCACGCTGGGATCAAGACAAAGGCAATCACCTGGAAAGGGGAAGCCCTGTGATCTGAGGCGTAACCCAGGGCCTCAGATTCTGCAAACTAATTTACAAGGCAAGCCAGGTGTTCTTTTAAATTTTCTAACATACCTATTAAAGAGGCACAAACAATTGAGGTTAAATCTAATTATACATTTTATTTGATCCAGCGTATCCATAATATTATTAAATGTGCTCAACACAAGTATGAAATATTTTATATTTTTTGCATACTATCTTTAAAATGCAGTCTGTCTTTTATACTTACAGCATATCTCTTTTAAAAAAAAAAAAAAAAGATTGATTTTATTTATTTGAAAGACAGAGTTACCGAGAGAGGTAGAGACAGAGAAAGAGGTCTTCCATCCACTGATTCATTCCCCAGATGGCCACAATGGCCGGCGCTGTGCCAATCCAAAGCCAGGAACCAGGAGCTTCTTCCAGGTCTCCAAGATAGGTACAGGGGCCCAAGGACTTGGGCTATCTTCTACTGCTATCCCAGGCCATAGCAGAGAGCTGGATCAGAAGAGGAGGAACCAGGAGTAGAACCGGCACCCATATGGAATGCCAGAGCTTCAGGCCAGGGCTTTAACCCGCTACACCACAGCGCTGGCCCCTACTTACTGCATATTTCAATGTGGACTAACCAGATCTCAAGTGTCCCACGTGTGGCTGGTGGTTACCACAGTGGACATGAAGGTCAGTATTTCCTGGCTGAGTCCTGGTTGATGGTGCATCAACACACATCGCAGCAGGCCCAAGTCTGCACTGATCACATAGCAGTGCTCTTGCCTGATGCAGTCGGCATCATGGTGCGCCTGCTCTTGGGCTCAGATCAATGTGCAGGATTAATCAGCGTTGTCTTTCACAGTGTGCACAGCAAAAGCACATTCGCTGCCAAATGGCAATGACAGAGTTCTTTCTTTGGTGGACTTGGAGCTAATGTCTTTGTACTTCCTTTATTCCCAAAATGAAATTAGACACACACACACACACACACACATAGAGGGCCCACAGAAACTCCAGCTCTATCAGCAGATCATTCAGGCTTGGTAGGAAGGTCATTAGACTGGTTTCATAGCGAGCCCATAAAGCATCAGGAAGAAAAGATAAATGGCAAAATACTGGTGGGTCAGCTGCCCTCCAGCTCATTCTCCCAAAGCTAATAACGCATTTCTCCACGGTGTGTTCACTTTCTCCTCAATTTGCAGTGTCCAGGTAAACAAATTATATGATAATACTGCTTCCCTGAGAAATATAAGGGGTCATTAAAAAGTGCATGGAAAACATGTATTATGAAAAAAACTATGCATGAATTTTAACATTCTTTGCACCCAAATGAACTTATCTTTTAATTCCATTTCTCAAGAACTTGCAGAAGTACCCTGAAATATGTATATTTTGTACATGTCCTGCAAGTTTGGCAACACATGTACACAAGTCACGCCTGCTCCATCTCACAGACAGAGTCTGTTTTCATTTTGTCTATAAAGTTCTCAGGAGAGTTTTGTTGTAAAGACCAGATGTACTTGCTTATAAAGTCTCTTATTTTTCCTTTATTAGTTTTCTTCTTTTTTAAAGTATTTATTCATTTTCAACTACTTGAAAGGCAGAGTGACAGAGATCCTCCATCCACTGATTCACTTCCCCAATGCCCACAAAAAACAGGGATGGGCCAGGCCAAAGCCAGGAGCCAAAAATTCCACCCAGGTCTTCCATGTGAATGGCAGGGGTCAAAGCACCAGAAGCATCATTCGCTATCTCCCAGGATGCATTAGCAGGAAGCTGAGTAGAAGGGCCTCGAAACAGTCACTCCAACATGGGACAAGGGAGGCATCTTAACCTGCTGTGCCATAATTCCTGCCCTCTTATTTTTCCTTCTGGGGGCAATTTGTAATGGCTGCTTAGCAATTTGCAAGACACCATACGCTGAACACTTATCATGTGTCAGCATCATGCCAAGTGACTACAGGTGTTTTCTTGTTTAACTTCTGCAACAACACCATAGCTAATAATGTGGCTGTGGGAGGATTAATTTTTTTCTCCAGGCTCTTGTCAAGCACAGACACGCATTCTGAGTGCTGACACAAATAAAGTGCACCAAGTGATGAAGCGATCTAAGAGGGCAGAAAGCGAACACGTGCACCTGCACATGGGTTACCCCACACAGAGAAAACCCATCATGAATGGGCAGTGGGCCAGAAGACTTGCCCAAGAGAAGGGGTTAGGGAAGGGAGAGAGAGGGGGCAGCTGCAGTCCTGTAGCCGTGCTCTGCAGTAGAAGAGAGAGAGAGAGACAGCCCCTGCCAGTTGGGGGTGGCACCTCTCTAGGCATGAGCTATCGGGGAATTACAGGCCACCATGAGTACCATGTGAAGCTCTGTACCCATATTCCCAATGGCATCTTCTTCATAGGTCCTGGTTGAAGCAGATGCATCCCAGAAAAGGGGGAGTTTTGACTGACAAGCAAGAGGATAGAATTACACAAGGAGACTAATGACTTCCAGTGCAACAATGCTAACCTAACTTCCTGCCTATGTAGCCCACATCAGCTAAGTATTAACACCGCCATCATACAGGGAAGGTTCGTAAGCCATGAAGTGATATGCCCAGCATCCCATGGCTGCTAAGCATTTGAACCCAAGTATCCTGACTGCTGAGGTCTGCGTGCAATTTTGGGATCATTTCTGAACTATCAGGCCATCAGGCTTCATGTCAGAGGGCCCGCACTTCCACCTGAGTTTTTGGGGCAGCTGTTTGAGAAGAGAGGATGGTGGGAATGAGGTCAGCAGTGAGCAGGGTTGCAGGGCAGTGAAACGGGGCTCCTCTTATGTCAGAAAAATAAAGACAGATGTTCAAGTGCCTGGGGAGAGGGACAATGACCAATCCTGGCAGAGAATGGCTGGGCTCCAGCTAATTGGGAACCAGCTCTGATCTCACTCAGCAGCCTTGAAAAAGCCACCTGGCTTCCAGTAATCCAGAGATAATGGCTCTGCCTGGCTTCCCTGAGGG
Source organism: Oryctolagus cuniculus (assembly GCF_964237555.1). Taxonomy (NCBI): domain Eukaryota; kingdom Metazoa; phylum Chordata; class Mammalia; order Lagomorpha; family Leporidae; genus Oryctolagus; species Oryctolagus cuniculus. The sequence goes on along the minus strand of NC_091437.1, from coordinate 29,601,022 downwards.
CCTATTTGGATTAACTCGTTAATGGTTATATATTGGTTTAAATAGGCAAAGGGCCCAATAAAATCCCTACCCAGGCATTTTTAGCACAGAACTGAGCCCCTGTCGATTAGAAATGATCCAGGGAGATCAAGCCCTCTTTGGTTGTATTGCTTTAATCGAGCCATTTGGCAGGGCTAAGCCAGACAAGAAACTACAGCATGCCCACGTTGGTTAGCTCACTGGACTCCGAGAGATAACACAAGTAATGTTCTCAGAACCTGAATTTAACCTCAGTAATCTCAGGTGGAGTGTCGGCATTGAATCAATATTTGTTGGGTGGCTCAGTGCAAGAATTTGGAGCTCGCGTGAGTACCTGCTATGTGCCAGAGAGTGGACTCCAAATGCCCGGCTTGAATAGCTGCCTCTCTGATGTCAAAATTTTTCTGAATATCAGGAAAGTCATTACATGGCCATGACTGTGGGTTACTCCGTCTGCCAATGCACAAGAAGCAGTACAGCAAACTATCAAATCATTGAACAATCCTGCTTGATTGCAAGCTATCTAACAATTTCTCATTGAAAAGAAAAATTTAAATTTCAACAATAGTTCTCTTGGCAGGATGACACTGGAAGACAAAAATCTTCATGTGTCAAACACAGGGCAAAGAGCCAAGCTTTGGGAGTTATTTTGATAATAAAAGTAAGTTTAGGGGCCGGTGCTGTGGCGCAGCAGGTTAACACCCTGGCCTGAAGCACTGGCATCCCTTATGGGCACCGGTTCTAGTCCTGGCTGCTCCTCTTCCGATCCAGCTCTCTGCTATGGCCTGGAATAGCAGTAGAAGATGGCCCCTTCGGCCCCTGCACCTGCATGGGAGACCAGGAATAAGCACCTGGCTCCTGGCTTCAGATTGGCACAGCGCCGGCCGTTGCAACCATCTGGGGAGTGAACCAGCAGATGGAAGACCTCTCTCTCTGTCCTCTCTGTCTCTCTCTGTCTTTCTCTATATATATATCTGTCAAATTAAAAAAAAAAAACAAAAACAAAAACAAAAACCTAGGGAGAATGTTTTTATCTTAAGGGCCACATATATCTGCAAAGAGCAAATAAATTCATATCTGAAGGGGAAAGTGATATTTCAATCACATTACCCCCTTCCCAACTCTTAACTGTGCAGGTTTCCATAGAAATAGGCCATTGTCCAGCTGGTTTCCAAAATGGCCAGATCTTAACCTCATGAGAGACAAACACGAGTGAAGTCTTTCCGGACTGCAGTATGTTCTAAAACGACCACACCCCCATCCATTCACGCCACTCATTCACCTGGACTGAACGGGCGCCCAGGCGACATGAGGCACTGTTCAGGCATCAGCAGAGAGTAAGAGTCTAGCGTCATGCCTGGGGGCTAACTTCTGTCTATCCTGGTAAAGAAGGGAGGGACCACACCTTTACAAATCCAAGTCCTGGCCGGCACCGCGGCTCACTAGGCTAATCCTCTGCCTGCGGCGCTGGCACACTGGGTTCTAGTCCCAGTTGGGGCGCCGGATTCTGTCCCGGTTGCTCCTCTCCCAGTCCAGCTCTCTGCTGTGGCCCAGGAGTGCAGTGGAGGATGGCCCAAGTGCTTGGGCCCTGCACCCCATGGGAGCCCAGAAGGAAGGCACCTGGCTCCTGGCTTTGAATCAGCGCGGTGCGCCAGCTGCAGTGGCCACTGGGGGTGAACCAATGGAAAAGGAAGACCTTTCTCTCTGTCTCTCTCTCTTACTGTTCACTCTGCCTGCCAAAAACAAAAACAAAAACCACAAATCCAAATCCTGCTTTTAGGCAAACAGGGTGTCTCAGTCCCTTCCGCGATGCTCTAACAGATCACTACAGACCAGCAATTTAAAGGAACAGAAAGCCTTTCGTCTGCAGGACAGCAGAAGGTGCAAGAGGGGAAGAGGGAGCGAGACTCATCCTTTATAACAGCACCAGTCGCACGCAAGGGAGTGGAGCTCTCGTCACGTGATCGCTCAGAGCCCTCACCTCCCGGCCCTGTGACAACGGCAATCAAATGACAACATGAGTTTTGGAGGGGACAGACATTCCAACCACAGCACACAGGAGGGGGAGCGCTGTTCTTAGACCTACTTCTTCTCAATCGCCTTGAGCTCAAAATAACCCTTACATAAAGGGGCATATTTCGGGGTAACATTCTGCTACCCTTCAGAAACATAAAGCATTTATAGAAACAGCATGACAGTGCAGGGTGGTACAGCCATGAGCAAAGCAGCGGGAGTGCTGTAAAAATTCAGAAGAAAACTCAGCTTCACGAGGGAAGTAAGCAGCGGCGGCTGAGCTGAGATTCAAGGGTGAGCACGTGCATGCATTGAAGCATCACAGGGCATCCCCAAAAACGTATACAATTGTTATGTGTCAGTTAAAATTTTTAATGACAAAAGGTGAGGGTGATCTGTGCGTGTGCAAGGAGAGCAAGGCAGTGATGCAGGTGGTAAACCGTTTGTCACTGATCAAAAGCGATCGATCCCAGGGCTGGCAGTGTGGCACAGGGGGTTCAGCCACCACTTGCAATGCTGGCATCCCATATCAGGGTGCCAGTTCCAAGTCCTAGCTGCTTGGATTCCAATCCAGCTTCCTGCTAATGCACCTGGGAAGACAGCAGATAATGGTCCAAGTGCTTGTGCCCCCACCACTCATGTAGGAGACCCAGGCTCCTGGCTTCAGCCTACCCCAGATCTGGCTGTTGCAGCCATTTGGGGAGTGAACCAGCAGATAGTTCCTCCCTCTCTCTCACTCTCTCTCACTCTTTCAAATAAATAAATCTTTAAAAAAAAAACAGCAACTGATTGTATTTTCTAACATATATGTTAGTAAAACAAGTTTATGAAGCCAAAGACTTCAAATGAACTTCACTGATTGAAGTTTAAGAGCAGCTATCGTCTGTAATTCAACTGAACACATGAGATCATCCTACAATGAAAAGTCAGAAGGGTAGAAAATTGGTTTCATCTCGCACGCCCTGTGGAACTGACTGCTGGATGTATTGTGTTACAAATCATGCTGAGGCTTTATTGAGGTTTGGCAGGAAATAACCACTGATGGATTAGTGATGTCTGCCATACACACTGGATGAGGCAGTTGGGTGTCTGAATTTGGGAGGACTGCCCTGTAAGAGCGGTTATCCAACTGTTTTAGCCCCAGAACCCTTTGTTCAAGTGAAATCCTCCTTGGGATTGCAGTCTATTCAAGAGTCCTCCTCTACACACCGTCCTCATTGGGCCAGAGGGTCTCTCTTGCTCACTCAGCCTCCCTCCCTCGTTGTTTTATGAGACTGTTGCTTCCCATGCAACAAGGACAGAATGTGATCACTTGCTTGTTCATACCGAATTCCACAAGAGGGATGAAAATCATCATCTCACAGAGGCAGAAACCGCGGCCCACAGCGGGAGGGGAGAAGCTGCTGGTGGGCGGTGAGGGGGGAGTCAGGACCGGGGGCGGAGGGTGCCACCTGCGCACAGCTCGGCGGCGGCTCCACAGACCTTGCCATGAGGCTGAATGCCAAGGACTTCTGAAGAACACTGCGTTTGGGCTGAAATAAACCACAAGGGGACAGCCCCGCCCTCGCGTCTGAAATTCTGCCCGCACCTCCAGCCACTTGCAACGAGCTCCCTTGCCACTGACACATTAGAGGTCTGCAGTCCCCAGCAGCTCCGGTTTCCCCCTCCATTCATGCAGCCTGCAGCACTGGGGCAGCTGTGGCACGGCCCTGTCCTCCTGCTCCCAGCTGTCACCTCTGCCTGGGCTGGAGCGCACAGGCAGCACGTTTGACAAGTTTCAAAGCACTTGTACTATCCCACTAAACCCACCCTGCTCATCATCAGCACCATCGCCTCAGCCTGGGCCGCTGCAGCAACCTCCCATCCCTTCCCTGCTCATCCAGAGAGCGATTAATAATGCAGACCCGATCCAATCACTCCCTTGTTAAAGGGAGGCAGCTGTTTGGGCCAGCAGCTAAGATGCTTTTGACACCTAGATCCCCTATCAGAGTGCTCAGGCTGAAGTCCCTGCTCTGCTTCAGACTCAGCTTCCTGCTGATGCACACCTTGGGAGGCAGCAAGGGATGGCTTAAGTACTTGGGCCCCTGCCACCTACATGGGAGACCTGGATAGAGTTCCGTGATCTTGGCTTCAGCATGGCCCAGCCCTGGCTGTTGTAGGCATTTGGAGAGTGAATCAGTGATGGAAGATCTCTGCCTATGTCTTTGTCTCTGTGTCTCAGTCCATGTCTCTCTCTCTCTCTCTCTCTCTCTCTCTCTCTCTCTCCTCTCTCTGCATTTCAAATAGATTAAAAAATACTTTTAAAAAAGGTAGGGGCGGGCTGGCGCCGCGGCTCAATAGGCTAATCCTCCGCCTTGCGGCGCCGGCACACCGGGTTCTAGTCCCGGTCGGGACGCCGGATTCTGTCCCGGTTGCCCCTCTTCCAGGCCAGCTCTCTGCTGTGGCCCGGGAGTGCAGTGGAGGATGGCCCAAGTGCTTGGGCCCAGCACCCCATGGGAGACCAGGATAAGTACCTGGCTCCTGCCTTCGGATCAGCGCAATGCACCGGCTGCGGCAGCCATTGGAGGGTGAACCAACAGCAAAGGAAGACCTTTCTCTCTGTCTCTCTCTCTCTCTCTCACTGTCCACTCTGCCTGTCAAAAAAAAAAAAAAAAAAAGGTAGGGGTACTATTAACAATAATCAATAAAATCCTTCAAGAGCGTCCCATCATCTTTAGTACTCTGTGGAGAGCACTTACCTGTGAAAATGTGTGTATGCACAGTGTACATATACAGTGTGCTCTGCTAAAGGAGGGTGATGCACAGTACATGAACTGGAAAGTGACATTAGAATGGGCTCCATTCATCAAACAGCAGGGTGTATTTATTCATTCGTGTATGTTTACGTAGGTCATGGCTCATCCATAAAGCAACAGGAGTGCCAGGCCATATAACGTGGCGTTTCCTAAGCAGGCAACAACGGGAAGCTGTCCTAGCTACTTTTGGAGGTATCAGTCCCGTGGAAGGAACCGACCTCAGCGTAAAGTCATCATAAACGAGTGCTCCGTTATCCGAAAAATCCCGAAAGGAAAAGAAGGGGTGAGATGCCAGTGGGGGTGCTGGGCCCCAGCACTGAGATGACCTCCGAGTCACCGCAAGGGCACTCCCACGCGGGTGAGGAGAAACTGACACGACGGCACCCCAGCAGCAACCCCCAAGTCCTTCCCCGAACCCCGAGTCTCTCCATTTACAAAAGACGCTTTCGGATAGCTTCTGCTGGGTGGGCCAATTTTTTAATTTTTAAAAAGTTACTTAAATTAGTAGTAACACAAAACATTTCCACATTCCCAGGCTGCAGGAGTACCCGTCAGGCACTCCTCCCACCCCGTGACCTCTCTGGGAGCGGCGCCCCTAGCGCTGTTTAGAAGCCCCCCGCAGACCCAAGTCCCAGCCTTGCGGCCACGCTCTGCGCCTGCTTTCTGCCCCCACCTTCCCCTGCTCTCTAGAGGCCCTGCTTCCTGCACGTGGCGGTTATGACCCACGGCAGGCTCTATGCGTGGTATCCTAAAGCACAAGAGGGACTGGGTTCCAGGTAAACCGAAGCTGTCGGCCGGGGGGCTGCCGAGCTGGGCCTTCAGCTGCTCAGGCCGACTCGGGAGCCGGGCGCCGGCATCCGCGGGGACCGCAGGGCAGGGGCCGGTCAGCACCAGACTTCTGTAAGTCCCTCAGGGCCACCGCTTGCTTTTAGAGCTTTTTAATAACTTTAATTTTACAGGAAAGACCCAGATGCAGTCCTTCTGGAAAAAAAAAAAAAGGTCCAGCAACACAGTGGGTGTGAAAGCCCACGTAAGTCCCCAGAGCCCCAACCATCCCATAGCAGGAGGCTTCCACGGTAGTCATGTCCGTGTTCAGTGTGTTCTTGAGCCTATTGCTTTGTGGGGAAAGTTGCCTGTGCTCCACTTTCCCACCAGGGATCCTCCTCATACTCCATGTGCTCTAGAACTTGCTTTGCTCGTTTCCCGTTCTTTATTGGTCTTTTCCCCTTCTTGCTAATCACCACCTGTCGCTCCCCGTCTTCGTGGAGGAACGACACAGGACCCTGCGCTGTTCTTTGGTCTGCTCGGCCCTCCCCGGGTTTGCTGCTGGTTCTTCCCGGGTTGGCTGCCGTCCCTTCCACCTCCGTGGAAGGGCGGTTCCCCCTGGCCACTTTCCCCACTTCCGCAGGGGAGCGGCACACCGCCGGCCGGCTCTTTCGGGGGCTGCACAGGTGTTCCTTCAGATGTTCCCCTTAGATGTTCCTGGTGCATGTTGTCTCTCTCCTCCTTTATAGTCCTCTTCCGCCAATCCCAACTCTGCTACCCACACGCCGAGTACGCTGCTCTCCTCCAATCAGGAGCAGGTCCTACAGTTTCTTGGTTGAACTGGAGGCAGCTGTGTAGAAGCTGTTTCTCCCTTCTCAGCGCCATATTGTGGGAGAGCAGATGCATAGAATAAGTCTTAATTCCAGTAACTTAGTCTAGGTCCGAGTTGCTCCCCACAACCACCCATTATGCCACTGTATGATGCTCTGTAATTGTTTCGGGACTTTCCTCTTGATGGGCACCTATGTGGTTGCTAATATTTTATTACCCACAGTGCTGTATGTGGAAACTAGCAACAAGTAAAACCCTGTCTGTGAAACAGGGAAGAGGAGTTCCCTGAGCCAATGTGTATTCAGCCTCCTGAACTCAGCAGTGCTAGGGCCCAGGGATGGCGTGAGAGGTGGGGCTTCTAGGAGGTGATGGGAGCAGAGGGGGTCATTTGGGTGGACCCCTGTGGCTGAATTCTCGCAGCTTCATCAGAGCAACCTAGACACATGCAGCCATGCCCACGCCCTGTCTCTTGCCACGTGATGCTCCGTGCCACCTTGCGACTCTGCCAGCAAGAACGTTGTCACCAGAAGCTGAACCAGTGGGGTCCAGTGAGACAAATAAACTTTTCTTGTTCATAAAGTTAGCCTTCCTCCAGCTACTTCACTATAGTTATGTATATTATAAAAACCTGACTACCACAAGTACACACAATTTAAGTTTTAGGAGATAGCCACCAGCATCTTACACTAATAGGGTACTAGCAGGGTGTAAACTTAATCCAATCAAGACAGTGACTTGGGGTGAGCCTGTGGCATAGCAGTTTCAGCTGTTAAGACCTGCTTGGGGCACTGGCATTCCTATTGGAGTGCCTGGATTGACTTCCGATCCAGCTCCCTGCTAATGTGTCTGGAAGGCAGTAGAGATGGTCCAAGGGCTTGGGCCCCTGCCACCCACTTGAGAGACCCAGATAGAGTTCCTGGCTTCTGGCCTTGGCCTGGTCCAGCCTGACTATCACAGACATTTGGAGACCAAACCAGTACATGGAAGATCTCTGAATTTCTGCCTTTCAAATTAATTAATTAATTAATTAACCAATCTCTTTTTAAAAACGTGTTTGCTCTCTACAACAAAGTTCCAGGGTTTCTACTAGGCAGGAACATCATATGTTAGACAACACTGTGATTTTGTCCTTGCACCTGGTGATCAAAAACTGATGTCAGTGTCCTTGAGCAAAAAAAGGCCTGCAGCGCCACAGGATAATGCAAACACAGAACAATGAACACAGTGCCCTCCGTATTGTCAACAAGGATGGGCGCAGAGAATGGAGAGGACACAGGACTGGCTGAGGAGGCCGCATCTCCTGCAGACCAGGCTCCTCTTTCCTCCGATTGCTGGCTTTAATATAACTATGGGTTCAGAAGGCTTCCACAGCCTGGGTAGCTCATGTCAAGAGCCTCGGGTGATCACTGACATCATACGTGAGAGTATTAATTGTTAAATTAACAACAGGAGTCACTGTGCATTAACTTCCCATGCAGGACCTCTGTCCCCAAATAGTTGTATTATGAGAGTTAATAGTAAAATTTGTTCCCAAAGATTTACTTTGTTTTAGTGTATTAAGTGGAAGATAATCTTATATCTCATAAGTTATAGTTATGTCTAAGTGCTCGCAAAGATGTATCATTTTTGGGTTCTACTTTAAAGTTAATTAAGTTTCTCAATAAAAAAAAAAAAAGAAAAAGAAAAAAGAAGTGAAATTACCTTCAAGATGCAATGACTTTCAACAGCCCTTATTTTGACTGTTGAGGAACAGCTTGGTTGTTTTTTTTTTTTTTTTTTCCATAGAATTTGTTGAACTCTTTACTTAGCACAGAGTTAATCTTCTGCCTTGACTTCCACAGCTAAAGGAAAGAGCTGCTGCCTCCTTCGCCCACCCGAGAGCCCATCGAGTTGCCATAGCAACAGATGACCATGCAAGGACCAAAGAGGATGTGTGCATCTTGCAGCACTTGCACTCCAGGCTGGGGACAGAGGTGGTGGCCAGTCTACAGCTGTGCCCTTGATCTGTCTGCCTCTGGCCTATCCCCATCTCAAAGCAAAGCATCTGCTCTGGCCTTCCCCACCACCTCACTTCCTCACTTAAAAGTCAAAGGAAGCATTCGCTTCAGGGTGTCCGCCTCTGTTTTCCCCCTCCTGTGGTGGAAGGAGAGAGGAGGCATGGTCTCAGCTTTGTATCCTGTCCAGGCCCACGAACTGGGCAGAAGAACAAAGGAGAAAGATTCTCTGAGCGTACACAGCTCTCCAGGCTTCCTTAAGAAGGTTTGCTTTGTAAGCCCTGCTGTGTTAGTCTAACTCATCAGCTCTTGCAGTTTTCCAGTCTCTGTTGGCTGTCTTTTTGTTATTCAAAGAAACAAAACCTAGCTCTTACTCCCCAGAAGCCAACAGCCCTTTGGAGAAGATGCTGTCATTTGACAACATAATGACAACAGCATCTACCACTCACTAAGGGAATGTGCGAGCTGCATCACTTTTCTCGTCTCTACACTGCCCTGAAAAGCAGGTATGAGTGGCCCCTCTTGGTCTCTCCTTGGGTCACCTGGCTGCTAAGGTGACCAGGGTGCCAGGGTGATCTGAACCCTGGATTCTCGGGCTCTGAAAGCCAAGTCTTTGGCTACCACTCTCTACAGGGAAGCAAAACAGCTACATGGAATGACATATTTAGCTTCTCATGCCCCAGCCCCAGCCAGTCCCCTGGGCCCTCACGTGGCTCCTGCTCAGCCACAATGGCCAGCAGTGGCTGGCTCTGTCCCCAAGCTGCATCACCCCCGCAGGGATTTGATGGCCACTCGCTCAAAGAGGGAACAAAGGCAGCATTTTTAGCCCCTTCTTTTGAAACCTTGACTCCTTGCCATATATGCGGGCCCTCCCATTGGCTGTTTCCATGGCAACTAGCTGTAGCTCTTGGTCCAATTATGTCAGTCCTGAACTGCAGGACCTCCAACGTGCCCACTTCCTGCCCAGCCTCCCAGCCCACCAGCCTAGCCCTTCCGACCTCCAGGAAGCTTCAAATGCCCACACTTTCTAATTACAGCTGCCTTTCAGTTCCCTGGTCTTTTCTGAAACCTTTGTAAATCTGCATTGAACATCTCCTCCCAACACCCAGGCCCTGGCTCTTCAGCTGCAGTCTCTGAGCCACTGGTTGTGCACGCAGCTTTGCACCCAACACATCCTCATGCCCCAAGCTGCAGACACCTTGGACAATCATCAAACATCCCAGACTTGGGGTGGGCACCAGGAAGCTTGGTTGCAAATGTGACTTTGTAGGGGGTCTTTGGGACCTGTCTTCTTGTACATTCATTTCTTCATTCAATGCCTTGTGAACACTTGGTATGTTCCAGGCATCAGGAAGAAGACAGAATAGAACACTATCATTTTCCTGGGGGGTCTTCCAAAGGGGTGATAAAAGTAAACAGGTAGGGGCTGGTGCTGTGGCATAATGTGTTAGGTTGCTGCCTGCAGTGCTGACATCCCACATGGAGGCCGGTTCAAGTTCTAGCTGCTCCACTTCTGATCCTGCTCCATCCTAATGTGCCTGGGAAAGCAGAAGATGACCCAAGTCCCTGGGCCCCCCTGCACCCACATGGGAGACCTGGATGAAGCTTCTGGCTCCTGGCTTCAGCCTGGTCCAGCCCCAGCTGTTGTAGCCATTTGGGGAGTGATCCAGCAGATGGAAGACCTCTGTTTCTCTGTCTCTCCTTCTCTCTATATATATAACTCTGCCTTTCAAATAAATAAAATAAATCTTTTTTAAAAAGTAAACAGGTAAACAAATACCATTCTGGATCATGGAAAATGCGGGGAACTAAAAAGTGCGGGGAGCTCCAGTCTGTCCTCACTGAAGATCCCCGTTCCCAGCCTGTGGGGCCAGCAGACGAGGGGCATGGAGGAGGAGCGCGGTGTCCACTGGGCACTCTCGGATGCGAGCGGCAGAGACCATGCTTCAGCCAGCTCAGGGAATGGGGCGCTCCGGGCAGGCACGCAGCGACAGCTCTCAGGCCCCAAAGTCGCCAGGCTTCTGTCAGTGTCTCTTCTCATGGCAGAGGCACTTCCCACAAGACACACAGTAGAGCTGCTGACAGATCCTGTGACATTTATTTTAGTGCTGTATTTGAAAGGTAGGGTAACACAGACAGAGGGAGAGACCAAGATTTGCCATCTGCTGGTTCACTCCCCAAATACCCACAACAGCCAGGAGCTACCACGCAGGTGGTGGAAACCCCAGCACTTGGGCCATCATCTGTTGCCTCCTAGGTGCACTAGTAGGAAGCTGAATCAGAAGTGCGGAGCAGCTAGGATTCAAACCAGGCCCTCTGATACAGAATGTGGACACCCCAGGTGGCAGCACCACACCGCCTGCCCCTCCTTGTGACCTCCTAACTGCAGAGGTATTTACCTTCCAGTCTCCTTCAAATCAGGTGGCTGAGCCTAGGCTGACGTATCCTAAAAACACACTAAGGGTGCCTGGTGCTGTAGCATAGTAAGTTAATCCTCTGCCTACGGAGCTGGTGTGCCATATGGGTCCCGGCTGTTCCTTTTCCGATCCAGCTCTCTGCTAAGGCCTGGGAAAGCAATGGGAGATGACCAAAGCACTTAGTCCCCTGCACCCACCTGAGAGACCCAGAAGAAGCTCCTGGTTCCTGGCTTCAGATGGGCACAGCTCCGGCTGCTGCGGTCATTTGGGTATTAACCAGGAGATGGAAGGCCTTTCTCTCTCTGTCTCTCCCTCTGACTGTCTGTAACTCTACCTCTCAAATAAATAAATAAAATCTTAAAAAAAAAAAAAAAACACAAAGTGCCCTACTCCACAGACGAGAATATTCATGTGGAGCCCACAGACGACAGGCACCACTTTCCAACTGTGGGTTGCTGTTTACTTTGCCTGCTAACAAACTCTTGGGGCCCTAATCCCAGCTACCAGCAGCAAGGACAGGCGGTGGGATGGCGGGCTTCTTGCAGAGTCTCTGGGTTGGCCCTGGGATAAAGTGCAGGATTGCTGGGTAAACCTGGGTGTGGTGAAGCCCATGGCATCTCTTTGGGGTCAGATTGGGGCTGCAGCTCAGCTTCCTTTGACTTCCTTTGAGAGGTGGGCTGAGCAAATCACACACCTTGTCACACAGGGAGGAAAGAACGGCTCCCACACTACAGAAGTCAGGGCGCCTCGGGGAGGGACACAGAGCCTGCTCAGAGAAAGCAGCACAAACCAGGGAAGGGTGACTCCCACCAGCAGTTCTGTGTCCCAGCTGCAGAAGTTCACACCCGCGCTTGCAGTTCCAGCACCTGCCCTGTCCACCCTGCGAGCTGCATGGATTGGCAAGCGCTAAGCTTCCAACTGCACTGCCGCCTCCCGGGCTCCCTAGAGGAGCTGCGGCGATTCACCGGTGATGCTCCTCAGAGAAGCTGAGCCCCCGCAGGTTTCCAGCTGCCTGCAGCATTGCTGTGAACAACCACGGCCCTCTTGGTGGCCTCCAAAGGCCCAGCCAGGCACTCATACACGGGTGCTGTCCATGAGGCCGTCTGGGGCTGGGAGGCATGGTGGGGAACCTGGCTGCCCACTTTGTTTCTGCTCTCTTCTCCTTCAGAGATCCCATTTGAAGAGAATATCCAAGACCTTGGCGTCTGTTCCCGGGGAATCTGGTTCTCCCATACTAGATTCCAGGCCCTGCATCCACCAGTGGATCCCTTCTGATTTTGTGGCTTCTTGCAAGCCAAGTGCAGCAGCTTCTGCTAACATACTTATCTCTGGATAAGCTGTGAGGTCGCCGAGATGTCTTCCCCTTCTTCCAAGAGGCAAGCCACACGTGTGCTAGAATACGCCCTGGGCCGGGAACCAGGTAGATTTGGGAATCAGGTCTTAGCTCTGAGGAGATCTGACCTTGAGCAAGGCATTTATATCTTAGGGCCTCGGCTTCCTGATCTGTTCAACGTGCGGTTTAACCGGGATGGTTTTCCACAAGCTCCATCACTCACAACCACTTTCACACTTTCTGTCAACTTTACTATTGCACATAAAGGTACTTGCAGAGGTTTACAGACAAACTGAATGAAAAGATAAATTTACTTTGGTGCAAAAATTTTAGAAATCGTATATATGAGGGGTCTTCAAGAAGTTCAAGGGGAGAGGTGGGTTTTCAGTGTAGTGATTAAGGCGCCCTTGCCCCACATCCAAGCTCCTAGGTTCCATCAGCTCTGCCTCCCGACTCCAGCTTCCTGTCAATGCATACCCTGGCAGGCCGTGGTGATTGTTCAAGTAATTAGGTTCCTGTCACCCACGTCACCCATATGGGAAACGTGGATTGAGTTTCCAGCTCAGGGCTTTGGTCACAGCCCCAGCCACTGCAGGTATTGTGACAGTGAACCTGCAGGTGGGCACACTCCTTCTCTCTTCTTTCTCTTTCTGTCTCTCAAAGAAAAAAAGAAGTCCATGAAATGCAATTATTAAAAAACACCACAAACAAATTTCAACATTTTTTTGCATCAAAACAAACTCGTCTCTTGAAAAAGCATTTTAATCCATTTGTAAGGTAGACACAGAGAGAATGAGTCAGAGGTCTTCCATACATCTCTAGAATGCATGCAACAGCTGGGGCTGGGCCAGACTGAAGGCAGGAGCTTGAAACTCAACCTGGGTCTCCCACATGGGTGGCAGAAACTCAACTACTTGAGCCATCAGTTGCCACCACCCAGGACATGCATTATCAGGAAGCAGGAACTGGAAGTGGAGCTGGGACCCAAACCCAGGTGACCCAATATGGGATATGGGTGTCCCGAGTGGCATCTTAACTGTTGTACCAAATGCCTGCCCCTAAACTTTTTAAAATCCATTTTCCATTAACTTTTAAAAAATATTTTAGTTATTTATTTGAGAGTTAGCGTTACAGATAGTGAGAGAGAGACAGAGAGAGAGACAGAGAGAGAGAGAAAGGTCTTATTTCCATTGGTTCACTCCCCAAATGGCCGCAAGAGCCAGAGTTGAGCTGATCTGAAGCCAGGAGCCAGGTACTTCTTCCCGGTCTCCCATGCAGGTGCAGGGGCCCAAGGACTTAGGCCATCTTCTACTGCTTTCCAAGGCCATAGCAGAGAACTGGATTGGAAGAGGAGCACCCGGGACTAGAACCGGCGCCCATATGGGATGCCGGCTCCGCATGCGGAGGATTAACCTACTGTGCCACGGCGCCAGCCCTTCCATGAACTTTTTGAAGTTTGCTTATACTTAATATTTTTCTGAAAACTGACTATCTTTTTAACTTGGCTCCTGCTAAGCAATATATCCAAGAAATTATATATTTAATTTGCTAATTTTATTCTTGCATTACACACCAAAATATTAAAATACTTATTTTTCACCGCATTCATCGGTCTGACCCCTAAACCATCCTGAGTACAATATACATGTATCACCCACTGGGAATGTCTTTGCTCCTACTGCAAAATTCTAATAATCCCAAAATGGAAATGCATTTTTAGAAAGAAAAAATATATACTTCCTGAGTCAACAGCCAGCAGGACCCTTGGAACCAAACAGTGGTGTTTGACAACATTTTCTCTCACCCCACAGTTAGAGGACTCAACGCTAACTCCCATGCCCTGCATCTGGGGTGAGTCCTGCCCACTGCTCTTCCCTCAGCAGCCCCACAGTTACACATGGTCCACCTAAGGACCCAGTCCCAGGCTGCCCTCGGCCTGCAAACGGTGGCAGGGGGATTGCATGGCCCAGTGGGAATGTTGGCCCCTCTTTCTCACCCAGGTGACCAAAGGGTTGTGCGCTCCTCCAACATAAGAAATCACAGGTTCCCTCTGCTGGGTCCCTTCACCCCCTAACGCTTCCTGGAACTATTTGGAAGATACAATCCAAAAGACTCCTAGGGATCCTTGGCTGGGAACTCTTCTCTGGCAAGAAATTAGAAATCAAGAGAGGAGAACTGGACTCCTCGCTGGGGAGAGAGAACAGGAGGCATTTCCCTAGTGAACCGGCTTGTCTGCAACACCTACACGATGAAACAACTGAACAAAATGTCTTGAATCATCAAGGTTGATCTATCACTACCTCCAAAATTCCCAAATCTGGCAGATCATCAGAATCATATGAGGGGTTTTTAAAATGAAGTTGAAAATACCTCTGTGCTATTACTCAGAAATTCTACTCCTGGGTATTAACTCACAAGAAATGAGAACATTTTTATAGCACAAAATTTATTTCATTTATTATTCATAATGGCCACGGATGATGAGATGCATACACCAGGAAAACACTCAGCGGTAAACAGCAGTGAACTATCGATGTGATACACCCAACCACGTGGGTGACTCCTGAAGACTACTGAGAAGCAAAAGGAACAATATACACAAGAAGTGCCTATTCTGGGATTCCAATGACACAACATTCAAGAACAGGCAAACTCATCTACGGTGACAGAACTCACAACAGTGGTTCTCCGTGCAGGCGGACGGGAAGGAGAGACGTTCCGGGGTGATGGGAATGTTCTGTATCTTGGGAGTGGCATTAGCCAGATAAGTGCACACATCCATCAAAACTCATCTGACTCATCTAACTCCGCAGACCTGTGCATTTCACTGTTTGTAAATTTTACCTTAATTAAAAAAAAAAAAAAAGCTGAAAAATACATTCTGATCCCACCCTACTGAATCAGAATTCCTGGAGGTAAAACCTGAAAATTTTTATTTGAAAAAAACAAAACAAACCAAAACAAAACAAAACTCCCCAGGTGTGTCTGAGACACTGCTGAGTCTGGGAACTTCTGGCTCCAAAACAAACTTTGGCTGACTCCCTACAGTTAATGAGATCTCAAGAAGTGACAGGCTTCTATAAGGAAGGAAGATCATATAACAGCTACTGCTTTTGGAGTACTTAGATTCCCAAACTCCCTCAGTAACCCAGCAAGGCAGTTTTTTTTTAATTTTCTAATTTTTTATTTATATAAATGGAACAAACTTCATGTATCTCATACAGTTTTAAGAACATAATGACATTTGCCACCCTATTCTCCCTCCTTCCCTCACTTCCACCCTTCCTCCTACTTCCTTTCTTTTCTTTTAATTTTTGCAATAATATACTTTCTTTTTTTTTCTTTGAGAACAAGTTTTATCATTAATTAAAGAAGCACCTAAGGAAACAAGCAATGGAGCTGGGCACTTAGGCGTATCTAAAAGCAAGGTGGTTATTATTGTCTCTGTCTTATAAAGAAGCTGAGGGCAAGGTTCCTGCCCAAAGCACTCAACTGGTCGGAGGCAGGACTACACAACCCAACTCTTCCTTACTACAGGCAGCTTATTCTTTCCAGCACTCATTCAGTCGGCAAGCAGAACCTGTCAAGTACTGTGTACCTTCTTGCTGTCAGGCACTGGGCTGAGCACAATGCCACAGCAACCTCCCCAAGCAAAGCGTAGGAGGAGGGGTGCCGTACGTGCCAGGCCAAGCCTATGATGCTCCCTTTACATCTGCCTTCCAGCCTCCGGGAGGGAAAGGGCTCCCAGCGCTCTTTTGATTTTGGTTACGCAGGTGGTTTGGGGAAAGGCAGGAGGTAGCTGGTTATGTAAGCGTGACTACAGGAAACCTCCATGCAGCTTACTTTGGGAGCTTTCCAGAAGCTAACATCAATAGCAGGCCACGTTAAAAATGGGTTAAAATCATTATCAGATTATGAATAATTCACCAGGCACCCCCTGTTACCCATTACATTTTGTTCTACATAATTGCTTCCTGGAAGTCTGCTCCCAGTGCGGGGAATTGGGAGTATCCATAAAATTGAATATTTCTGCTTTTGACAAGTAAATTTAAACAAAATTATGAATTAGTTTCACTCCACCGCTGCCTGTCCCTTTTGAGCTGATAAGACTGGTCCTTGACTCAGCAAAATAACTGAGCAAGTGAGAAAGGGTCTGAATCCTTTGAAAGGGAAATCAGTGCCCCCTCCAGACCAGGCAGTGTCCCAAGGATTCCGCATAATTCAGAGGATGCGGGATGGGATGGGGGCACTGCTGGAGGAATGTCTGGGGAGGATCAGTCAACCCACAAAACATACTCTGCATGGTATGATGTGAAACTGGAAGCGACCAGGACAAGAACAGCAACCAAGCTGTGACTCACATACCAAACATTCATCTTTTTTAAGCATACAATATACTGGTTTTTAGTATCTTCACAAGATGGTGCAACCATCACCATTTCCTGCTCCCATTTTCATCCCACAAAGAAACCCCATGCCCATTAGCAGCCACTCCCCAGCACTCCCTCTCCGCAGCTCCTGACGACCAGTAACCCACATTTTGTCTCTACAGATTTATTTCTTCTGGACATTTCCTATAAATGGAATCATGACTCCCTTTGCTTTGATAATATTCACAAACTACATCAGGGCTGTAGCATGGGTCGCTGCTTCATTCCTTTTAACTGTTGAATAGTTTTCCACTGTATGGCTACATCACATTTTATAAACCCATTCACCAGCTGGGACACAAGTGGGTTATTTCAACCTATTGGCTATTATGGATACTACCACTATGAATATTCAATTGCAAGTTTTGTGTGAACACATGTTTTTAATCCTCTTGGGTATATACCCAATAAATGGAATTGCTAGTCACAGACTAACACTCTTGGATGTATTATTTTTTGAAGAAATACCTCACTGTTTTCTACAATAGCTGTACCACTTTACATTCCCACCAACAATGTACAAGGGGCTAGCCTTTTTGCTTATTTTTTATTTATTTTTTTTTTTGACAGGCAGAGTGGACAGTGAGACAGAGAGAAAGGTCTTGCTTTTTCCATTGGTTCACCCCCCAATTGGCCACTGCGGCCGATGCACCACGCTGATCCGAAGCCAGGAGCCAGGTGCTTCTCCTGGTCTCCCATGCGGGTGCAGGGCCCAAGGACCTGGGTCATCCTCCACTGCCTTCCTGGGCCACAGCAGAGAGCTGGACTGGAAGAGGAGCGACCGGGACTAGAACCCGGTGTACCAGTGCTGCAGGTGGAAGATTAGCCTATTGAGCCACGGTGCTGTCCTGTTTCTTTATTTTTAAAATATTTATTTATTTATTTGAAAGGCAGAGAGACAGAGAGATCTTCCATCAGCTGATTCACTCCACAAATGCCCACAACACATGAGGTTGGGCCAGGTCAAAGCCAGGATCCTAGAACTCAATTTGGGTCTCCCACATCAGCAGCAGGGACCTAAGTATTTGAACCACCACCTGCCGCCTCCCAGGGTACACATCAGCAGGATGCTGGTTTGGAAGCAGAGATGACCTGGAACCCAGGCACCCCGATATAGGATGTGAGGATCAAGTGATGTCTTGACCACTGCACCAACACCAACCTTTGTCCTCGTCTAGCAAGCCCTTTCTCTAGCAGCACTTTATTTTCCTTGTCAAAGCTCATCTGCTCTGCACATCATTCACAATTTACATGAAAATCTACTCAACATCACTCATCCCACGGATTATCCCTTCTAGACAGCAGTTACAGTTTAGGAAGCGCTTCTTGGAGATACAGTTCTACATCAGAGCACCCTCAACGGGACTGGCTCTGTGGTGCAGTAGGTTAATCCTCTGCCTGTGGAGCTGGCATCCCACAGGGGCGCCAGTTCAAGTCCAAGTTGTTCTTTTTCTGATCCAGTCTCTGCTATGGCCTGGGAAATCAGTGGAAGATGGCCCAAGTCCTGGGGCCCCTGCACCTGCGTGGGAGACCTGGAAGGAGCTCCTTGCTCCTGGCTTTCGATTGACGCAGCTCTGGCCGTTGCAGCCATTTGGGGAGTGAACCAGTGGATGGAAGACCTCCCTCTCTGTCTCTCCCTCTCACTGTCTGTAACTGTACCTAACAAAAAAGAAAACCCTCAAATTCAAACAGTCAGAAGTAAAAAGAGGATTTATTGACTGTGGAGACTGGGAAGTAGCTGAAAGACTATAAGGGGGAGTTACATTGACCAAGGCTTCAGGGTGAATCAGTCTCTCTCTCTCTCTGTCTCTGTCTCTCTGTGTCTCTGTCTCTCTCTGTCTCTCTCTCCCTCCCTCCCCTCCCCACTCCCTCTTCCCCCTGCTTGTTCCTTATTTCCTTGGTGACACCTTTTTTGCATCTCTCTCCATGTCTCACCTCTATTGCATCTGCTTGGCCTCGTTCCCCAGTCAGTGTTTTCCCATGGTGAGAATGCGACCTGGCGGAAGGCTCAGATCACACCCACCCAGTGCAGTGATTCCAGGGACTGGGCCCCTGCATCTTCCAGCACTGTGTTTATCATGGCCATCCCTGGAACAATCATTCACTCAAAAAAAGTAAGTGTCATGTTTGTCCCATGCTGGCTCCCATGTCCACATTTGTGGCCGGATCAGAAAGGAGTGGACGTACAGGGGTGAGTGGTGGGAGGCACACACAGAGTAACCAAAAATCATTGCTGCCAAAGACCTTCTCATTAAGGGAGAAAGCCTGGCATTAGAAACTTCAGGGGGCCAGCGCTGTGGCAGAGTGGGCAAAGCCACCACCTCAGTCCCAGCTGCTCCACTTCCAATCCAGCTCTCAGCTATGGCCTGGGAAAGCAGTAGAAAAAGGCCCAAGTCCTTGGGCCCCTGCACCCATATGGGATAACTAGAGGAAGCTCCTGCCTCCTGGCTTCAGATAGACAAAGCTCCAGCCGTTGAGGCCAACTAGGGAGTGAACCAGTGGATATAAGACCTTTCTCTTTCTCTCTCCCCCTCTGCCTTTCTGTAACTCTGCCTTTCAAGTAAATAAATAAATCTTTTTTTTTTTTTTTTTGACAGGCAGAGTGGACAGTGAGAGAGAGAGACAGAGAGAAAGGTCTTCCTTTGACGTTGGTTCACCCTCCATTGGCCGCCGCGGCCGGCGCGCTGCGGCCGGCACACCGCGCTGATCCGATGGCAGGAGCCAGGAGCCAGGTGCTTTTCCTGGTCTCCCATGGGGTGCAGGGCCCAAGCACCTGGGCCATCCTCCACTGCACTCCCGGGCCACAGCAGAGAGCTGGCCTGGAAGAGCGGCAACCGGGACAGAATCCGGCGCCCCGACCGGGACTAGAACCCGGTGTGCCAGCGCCGCTAGGCGGAGGATTAGCCTAGTGAGCCGCGGCGCCGGCCAATAAATAAATCTTTAAAAATTTTTTTTCAGTATTTGCTTGCCAAACACATTCTTATTACATTTCCCAACTGATGTCATCCTGATTTATCCCTAAGTATAAAAGTGACTTATTCATAAATGTTATAAATGCAGCCAATTTTTCATAAAAAGAATGATTCTATTTTATGTTTTAAAAGTTAATTTTGAATAGTATAAATATTTCATAAGCAGATACTATTGATGATTTGAACATCACAGAATTATAGTAGACTTTGAAATTGAGAGATGAGGTATTTGAATATAAATATAAAAACTTCATGTTAGGGCCGGCACTGTGACACAGCAGTCTACATCCCACATGGGTGCTGGTTCAAGTCCTGGCTGCTCCACTTTCGATCCAACTCTCTGTTATGGCCTGAGAAAGCAGTAGAAAATGGCTTAAGTCCTTGGGCCCCTGCACCCACATGGGAGACCTGGAAGAAGCTCCTGGCTCCTGGCTTCAGATCAGTGCAGCTCGGGCCCCTGCAGCCATCTGGGGAGCTAACCAGTGGACGGAAGACCTCTCTCTCTGCCTCTCCTCTCTCTGTGTAACTCTGACTTTCAAATAAATAAATAAATCTTAAAAAAAAAAAAAAACTTCATGTTGTGCCAAGGTTATGGTATCTTTACATGGATAAAGTTATAAAATATCTACTATTTGAAAAAAAAGAAACTTCAGACCCCATGACAGATAGGTAAAGCGATCCTTTGGGACTGGAAGGACTGAAATAAATCCCACAGCCTACTCTCTCTGTGTCTGCAGCCAGCCATACTCTGGACAGCCTCCTGGGCTATCGGAGATTCCTGAGGCCCTGGAAACCTGACATGCTCTTTTCAAATTATAGGGCCACAGGCATCACCATGGCAAACTTGGAGACCAGTGCACAGCCATCCCTTAGCCTAATTACTGCCTCCCTCGTCAATCTACTGTGTGTGATTCAGCTTTTTCCACAAGGAACAGAATCTTTTTTTAGGAAAAGCAAGGAGAACTTCAGTAATTGGAATCATTCTCCTTGCTCTCAGTGGGTTCCACAATCTAAGCAGCACTCTTCAGGGGCTTCCAAATAAGGTTAAACCAGATGCTGGAGACCAGATGTCGAGAAGAGGAAATGAGCTGAATCCTCAGATGTCAGAGCTGGAGGAATCCACGGGGACCCTCCCGTCCTCCCACTTGTTTTGCTGAGGGAGAAATTGAGGCTCAGAGCCGGAAGGAACCTGCCCGGTCATGCAAATCAAAAGTGGCAGAGCGAGCCCCAGATCCAGATCTCCCGGTTGGGAACTTTCCTCTTGCCCACACTCTCCCACAAGAACACAAACTCAGAGAAGAAACAGAGCTCCAGCTGCAGCTAAGAGCTCCAGCTACAAGGTCAGGGCCTGAGAACGAGGTGCTGAATGAAGGCACAGGCGTTCCAGCTGGAAGCCACTGGGCACCGCGGGAGCGCCGTCCACGCCTCCGGGAGGCTTTCTTGCTGAAATCAGCTCTGGCAGAGCCGTCATCTCGCTGTGAGTCAGAGGCTGCACAGGAAGCATCTTAACGACACTGCTTGGAGCTGAGGGCGAGAGGAGAGTACCTGAAGGTGAGGAACAGAAAGAGGTGCAGCCAACAGACTCCACCTGAGGACGGAGGACCGGGAACACCCCGAGGGGCCTGCGGACAGGTCAAGTGCGATGCCTCTGTGTATCTGGTGGTCAGGCTGCCCAAGAAAGCAGGCAAGCGGCTCAGACAGATTGTGGAGTTTCTTTTTTTCCCCATGAAGCTGTAAGGGCTCTTTACTGAAGAGTTCAGTTTTTGTTTTGTTTAAGATTTATTTAATTTATTTGAAAGAGCGTCAGAGAAAAAGGGAGAGACAGAGAAAGAGATCACTGATCTGCTGGTTTACTCCCTCAACGGCCACAACAGCCAGGGTTGGGTCAGGCAGAAGCCAGGAGCCTGGAACTCCATCTGGGTCTCCCCTATGCATAGCAGGGGTCCAAGTACGTGGGTTACCTTCTGGTGCCTTCCCACGTGCCTTCGCAGGGAGCTGGATGGGAAGCAAAGCAGCCGTGACTCCAACTGGCACTGCGATATGGGATGCTGATGTCACAGGCGGCAGCTTTCCACGTTGTACCGACACTGCATCCAAGAGCTCAGGACTTGTCGTCTGACAGGTTGCAAACATTTCTCTGCAGCTTTCATTTGTCCTTTGACTTGAGTTTCTCTTCTGAAGTATTGAATTTTCACATGTGATCCTGACAATCTTTTCTTTAGTGTACCTAAGCTTTGGTGTCACAGTTGTATCCATCAATGTGTTTCCCTTAAGCCATCTCAAAACTCAATATCCTAGGCCAATGCTGTGGCGTAGTGGACTACGCTTCTGCCTACAGCATGGGCATCCCATATGGGTGCTGGTTCGCGTCCCAGCTGTTCCTCTTCTGATCCAGCTTCCTGCTAATGGCCTGGGAAAGCAGTGGAAGATGACCCAAGTGCTTGGGCCCCCTGAACTCATGTGGGAGACCCAGAAGAAGCTCTTGGTTCCTGGCTTTGGATCTACGGTACAGCTCTGTTGTGGCCATCTGTGGGGTGAACCAGCGGATGGAAGACCTCTCTCTCTGTCTCTCCTTCTGTCTGTAACTCTACCTCTCAAAATAATTAATTAAATAAAAACTCAATATCCAGAGTATTTTAATTTTTTTAACAAATTTCTCCCAGCACTCTTGAATGTTCCCATGTTTAAACTCTCTGGAATTTATTCTGGTATAAATGTGAGGTAGAGGAGCTGGTGTTGTGGCTGAGTTAAGCACCCACCTGCAGTGCCGCCATCCCATATGGATGCTAGTTTGTGTCCCAGCTGCTTCATTTCTGATCCAGCTTCCTGCTAACAGCATGAGGAAAGCACCAGAAGATGGCTCAAGTGCTTGGGCCCCTGCACCCAGGTGGGAGACCTGGATGAGGCTCCTGGCTTCAGCCTGGCCCAACCCTGGCCATTGCAGCCATCTGGGGAGTGAACCAACAGATGGAAGATATCTCTCTTTCTCTCTCTCTCTGTCTTTCTTTCTCCCTGTAACTCTGACCTTCAAATAAATAAATAAATCTTTGTTTAAAAAAAAAAGCCACCTAACTAATTTTAAAAAATGTGAGGTAGAATATAGTTTTTGTTGTTTTGTTTACCAATGGTTAATTACAACAATAATATTTATTGACTAATAATTCCTCTGTACTTCAATGATGTTTTATAGAGGTACAGACTGACAGAATGTATATGTGACTATATATACTTGACTATTATTTTCATTTATTTTTTTGAGAGGTAGAAAGAAAGGGTGAGCTCTTATCACTGGTTCACTTCCCAGATCCCTCAGGCTAGGGCTTGGCTGGAGTTGGAGCCAGGAACTAGGAACACAACCCAGGTCTCCCAGGCGGTGGCAGGAGCTCAGTGACATGAGTCATCACTTCTACCTCGCAGGGTCCACATCAGCAGGAAGCCAGAGTCAGGATCAACAGTCAGGAATCAAACCCAGGCACTCCGGGGTGGGACACAAGCATCTTAACCACTAGGCTAAATGCCCGCTCCTCTTATTTTAAAAGACTGCACGAATCCTATAAACTCCTTTGTAAGGAATTCAACGTCCCCCCCTTGAATACAGACGGCCTTAGTAACTTCAAATGGTTACAGTGTAAGGGGTGGAGGAAGTGATGACATGCAGCTTTAAGACCAGGCCATACAACAAAGGCAGCTCACTTCCTGCTCGCTTGGCTCAACCTGTTCTGAGGAATGGCAGTTTGTACGCCATAAACAGCCTTACGGGGAAGATCCAAACAGCGAGGAAGGGAGGCCTCCCATCAACAGCCATGAGAGTGCGCCTTCTCAGAAGCACGCACTTTGGCCAAGCCTTCGGATCACTGCAGCCCAGGCAAGGGTTTGAACGTAACTTCTCCAGTGACCCTGGGCCATGATCACCCAGCTAACCACGCATGGGTTCCCGACCCACAGAAACTGAGACGTGCATGTCTGTTGTCCAAGGCTACTACGCTCTGGAGTACTTTGCTCTGAAACAATAGATAGCAAATATAATGGTTTTAGGGTATTTATTGAATGAGTCAATTAGTTTATTGAGTATTCCCAATTCCTCCTCTTCCTCTTCTCACGCCCCTTTCACTCCATTTCCCCTGCACTATCTGTACCATCTGGAAGTGCTACTGAGCAGGGGGTGTTGGGTGTAGCAGCTAAGCTGCCAGTTGGGATGCCCCTACTGCACATCAGAGTGCCAATTCAAGTTCTGCCTCCTCTGCTTCCGATCCAGCTTCCTGCTAACGCACCTGAGAAGGCAACAGATGATGGCTCAAGTAACTGGGCCCCTGCCACTCACATGGCAGACCTGGAGAGAGTTCCTGGATCGAGGCTTTGACCTGGCCCAGCCCTTTCTTGGGTATGTACCAACAGAAATGAGTGTTGATACATGCTAAGGTCTTTGTACAAAATTGTACAAACAGCTCCAAGTTGAGAATAACATGTATGTTTATTAGCAATAGAATGGGTAAAATAAATCATTGCCAATTATGCCACAGAATCTTATAAACAGTGCAAAAGAACAAACTACTACAACATGGATGCATTTCACAGATTGAATGTTGAGTGAAAAAACCCTAAATACTAAAAATAGTGCATACCGAAGAGGCAACCAACAGAATGGGAGAACTTATTTGCAAATTATGCAACCAATAAAGGATAAGTAACCAGAATACATAAAGAGATCAAGAAACTCCACAACAACAAAATAAACAACCCGGTTAAGAAATGGGCAAAAGACTGAATCAGGCATTTTTCAAAACAGGAAATCTAAATGGTTAACAGACACTCAGGATCACTAGGCGTCAGGGAAATGCAAATCAAAACCACAATGAGGTTTCCCCTCACCTCTGTTAGAAGGCTGTCATACAGAAATCAACAAACAACAAATGCTGGCGGGGATGTGGTTGGAAATGCAAACTGGAACAGCCACTATGGAAGACAGTGTGGGGACACCTCAGATATCTCAATACAGACCTACCATATGACCCAGCCATCCCACTCCTGGGAATTTACCCAAGGGAAATGAAATCAGCATATCGAAGAGTTAGCTGCACACTCATGTTTATTGCAGCTCAATTCACAATAGCTAGATATGAAATCAACCCAGATGCCTGTCAACTGAAGACTGGATAAAGAAATTATAGGATATGTACACCATGGAATACTACACAGTGGTAAAAAAAAAAATGAAACCTTGCTGTCTCCAACAAAATGGATGAAACTGGAAAACATCATACTTATGGGGCCTGTGCTGTGGCTCAGTGGGTTAATCCTCTGCCTGCAGCACCTGCATCCCATATGGGCACCGGTTCTAGTCCCGGCTGCTCCTCTTCCAATCTAGCTCTCTGCCGTGGCTGGGGGGGTGGGGGGCGGAAGAGAATGGCCCAAGTCCTTGGGCCCCTGCACCCATGTGGGAGACCCCGGAAGAAGCTCCCGGCTCCTGGCTTCGGATTGGCGCAGCTCCGGCCGTTGCGGCCATTTGGGGAGTGAACCAGCGGACAGAGGACCTTTCTCTCTGTCTCTCCCTCTCGCTGTCTGTGACTCTGCCTCTCAAATAGATAAATAAAATCTTTTAAAAATATAAATTAAAAAAAAGAAAACATCATACTTAGTGAAATAAGCCAGTCCCAAAACCACAAATAGCACATGTTCTCCCTGATCTGTGATAGCCAGGAGAGCTCCTAAAAGGAATTCTATGGAAGTGAAAGTGACGCTTTGAGATGCAGTGACTTGGAACAGCACTTGTGTTGACTGCTAAGGAACAGGGTTTTTTTTATACGATTTGTTGAACTCTTCACTTAGAGTTAATGGAGTTAATCATATGTGTATATAGTTAATTGAAAATAGATCTTAGTAAAAAATAAGAATGGGAATAGGAGAGGGAGGAGGAAGAGCGGTGGGAAGGTGGATATGGTGGGAAGAATCACTAAGTTCCTAAAGCTATCCATATGAAATGCACGAAGTTTAAATAAAAGGTTAAAATAAAAGGTTTCTGGGGAAAAAATCATGCACACATGAAGGTCACAACCAGGCCTACTGAATCTAGAATGAGAGATCAGACAGCTTCCTGCTAACGTACACCCCGGGAGGCCACATGCAGCAGCTCAACTACTTGGGTTCCTGCCACCTACATGGGAGACTTGCATTGAGTTCCTGGCTCCTGGCTTCCGCCTGGTCCAGTGTGGCTGCTGCAGGCATCTGGGAAGTGAACCAGTGAGTAGAAGATCTCTCTCTCTTGTTCCCCTGTCTTCCAAATAAGCAAAAAATAATTCAAGAACAGGATGAAATGAGCTGGTAGACACACAATGCCTGGTGTGCAGCATGTACGTGGTCATTAACAGGCATTATTGTCCATAATTTTCTAAGATCTGCTGTAGTGTCTCTAAACACATGAGCTCATTGACAATATTTAGCATCAGCTGAGCACCTACGTCGGGAGCCAGACTTTGGGTCACCCTTCCCTGGTGACAGCACTCGGCTTCCCATCCATCTCATGGTCCTGGCGGGCTGCCAAGCGCAGTTCTCTGTTCCAGCAGCTGCCGGACCCTTTAAAGCCCAATCAGCCTCGAAAGGCTGTAGCCTGTCGAAATCAGATTCTGGACTCAGGGAGGGAGGGTGCTCCAGACGACTGCTGGGAGGAAGGCAGCTCCCTCAAGGATTCCAAGAAGGGACTAAGAGAAGGGGAAATCCATTCTGGATTGGCTGCCGTTTGGATGTGGCATTAAGAAAAGCAGAGATTAACTAGGGATTGCATACTGCGATGGGCGGCACGGCTGAGTCACTGATTATCCTCGGTAGCAGACGAGAAGAGCAAAGCGGGCCTTTGTGGACATCAGGGTAAGAGGGCAGCGGCCACTCAGGTCAGGGCTCTGATCGCACTGCGCAGCTGCTGCGTTTCCGGTGGGTTTTGCAGCTGGCTTTCTCTTCACTGTGCTCTTGGCCTGCGTTTTCTCTGTTTCAGATCAAGCTGATTTGCACTTTCAGTTCCATATCCTCTCTGCACTCCGTGACTCTGCACGAAGACAGGCTGCCGCAGCACCTGACCACCACCTGCCAGAGATCCGTCAGAGTCCTACAACCTCTGTCCACTGCTGGACAACCTGCAGGCTTGCACCCAGCCGAGCAGCAATGGCAGGCAGCGGCCCTGGCCCTCTCGCCCTGAGCAGGGGCTCTGAGGCATGCTGGGACCAGGGCAGGGCCCTCTCTGCTGGGAGATGGAGGCTGCAGCAGGTCAGCCATGGCCAACCTCCAAGCGGGCTCCGCTCCAACCTGTTGTTGTCAAGAACCCTGTCAGTGCCTGGGCTCTTCCAGCCACCTGAAGGACTCACTGGTTAGCTCTCCTTTCCATTCCAGACCAATTCCAACCTTTCCCCAGTAAGCCTTGTCAAACAAAGCCACTCACTTCCTGTGGCTTGCAAACACAGAGCCCTAAAGAACAGATCTTTTTCTGCAGGCCCTGTGTGGGGTACCGGGATGGAGAGGGAGAGGACACAGGCCCACATGGCTAGACTCATTGTCTGCCTGTTGATGTAAGGGATCAACTTTTCCTATGATTTTTCTTCCCTTTGTAAAATAATTCAACCTGGTCCTCCCTTTCTCTTATTCCTCATTCTATAAATTCTGTGATTGCTCACCACATCCCCACAGGAAGCTCTCAACAGTCACTGAATGAATGAATGAATGAATGGAAGGTGTGATCATCTCTATTTCCACAGATCAGGAACGAAACTGAGACTCAGAGAGGCTTGTAACCAACCTATGCACCTGCTATGGGCAAGTGGCAAAGCAGAGATTGAAAACCAGGCGAGGGGCTGGTGTTGTGGCACAGCAGGCTAAGCCGCCATTGTGGTGCCAGCATCCCATACTGGAGTACTGGTTCAAGTCCCAGCTGCTCTGCTTCCAGTGCAGCTTCCTGATAACCTGCCGTGGAAGCTACTGAAAGATGGATAGGAGTACAGCCTGGGTACTAGGACCCTCACCACACATGAGGGATTTCAGAATGGAGTTCCTGGCTCCTGGCACTTGCCTGGCCCAGACCTGGCTGTTGCAGCCATGTGTTGAGTGAACCAGTAGACAGAAGACCTCTTTCTCTCTTTTTCATTCAAATAAAATTAAATATAAATATATATTGTTGAAAAAGAAAACCAGGCCAGTGTGTGTTTTCTCTCCCTGACACCACACTACGTTTCTCTTATTCACCCTAGAAAGAAGCCCTCTCCTCTTCTTGCATTGGAGAAAGCCAACATACCAAGGAAAGATTCTAACGGTGAGATACAGCATTCCAACCTGGCAGTACCACAAAAAGTTACACACAGAATTATCATATAACCCAGTAATTTCACTCCTAAGGATACACCCCAAACAATGGAAAACACCCATGGTCACAACAGCACTGGTCACAATAGCCAAAGGTACAAACAGTCCAAGTGTCCTTCACCAGTTGGATGCAGATGGTGGTGTATGCACACAGCAGAATAGAACGCAGTCACAAAAAGGAATATAGTATTGAATATGTGGAGAGTGGAGAGCGGATATGGAATATGTTACAACGTGAATGAACCCAGAAACACGCTAAGTGAAAGAAAAAGCACATAGTGTAAATTCAAGTTATATGAAATATCTAGAATCGGTAAATCCACAGATAGAACACACTGGGGGTTACAGGAGCAGGAGGAACAAGGGTTTCTTTTGGGGGAGATGAAAATATTTGGAATTAAAGAGGTGGTGGCTGTACATTATGAATGTTCTCAATACCTCAGGATGGTTCACCTGAAAATGGTTAATTTTATGTTATATGGATTTCATTCAATCATAGAAAATCTTATTACCACTGACCTGTTTAATTAAAAGACATTTTGTATTACACATATTTTACCACTAGAAGTACATATATATTTATATATATTTTACCACTTACATTTACCATACATACACATACACATTTTACCACTCACATTTCAGGAGCTGTCCTGCACTCAGGAACACCAACACCTCCTGTGACATCTCCTGCAGTCTGGGGAACACAACAGGTGCCCAGTGAATACTTGACTTTTTCAGTTGGTTTTTCAGCTGTGCCAGAGAAGCCCTATTCTGGGGGCGGTATGGTTGAACAGCTAGTAGTACAGACAGCCTGGGTTCCAATCCTCAGCCAGCCACTGCCTAGCTAGGTGAGCTTGGGTGAGTTTACAAACATGTCTATACAAGCTTTCTCATCTGTAAAACTGGAGTAATTGTGCCTACTTCCTAGGGTTGTTTTAAAGACTAAGAGAAGGGCCGGCACTGTGGCACAGTGGGTTAACACCCTGGCCTGAAGCGCTGGCATCCCATATGGGTGCTGGTTCTAGTCCACTTCCTATCCAGCTCTCTGCTATGGCCTGGGATAGCAGTAGAAGATGGCCCAGGTTCTTGGGCCCCTGCACCCATGTGGGAGACCCAGAAGAAGCTCCTGGCTCCTGGCTTCAGATCGGCATAGCTCCAGCCACTGTGGCCAATTGGGGAGTGAACCATCGGATGGAAGATCTCTCTCTCTCTCTCTCTCTCTCTCTCTGCCTCTCCTCTCTCTGTGTAACTCTGACTTTCAAATAAATAAAAATAAATCTTAAAAAAAAAAGACTATGAGAAATCATACTGTGTATAAAGGACTTGGAATGCTCCCAGGACACAGCCAGTGCCCGGAAAGATCAGCTGCTAGGTGGAGGGTGAGCAGCTGCTGCCGTGAGCACCCCACCACCCCTTCCATCTCCCACCACTGGTGACCACCCCAAGTCTCTGGAACACCTCTTGTGCTGCAGATACCTATTTTATAGGATGAAAGGAGCCCCTGTCCTCAAAGAAAGCCGACTCCCCAGTGTGGATGTGGAGACAACCTGTCCTGAAATGCCAACGACGCCCTGGAGACCTCGGTTTTTAGCTCCAGCAGCAGTGCAGGGCCCCCAGGAAGCCAATTCTACACAGAAGAATTAGAGCAACTCCTGTTCCCTTTGGCAGCCTGAGTAATTTACACACTTATTATGAGCCCTGCTTCTCAGTCACTCGTTGTGTGGGATGGCACAGCTGCCACCCTGGGAGCAAGACTCCCCCTCTCTCACTCAGCTGCTTCTTGTGCTCTGTGATGTGCAAGAGACCTGGAGACACGGGAAACACCCCACACCCCTGGGCAGCGAGGCTCAGAGCTCCAGCCACCTGCACAGGGGTCATCAGGCTTCTGTCCACACTCCCAAACCTACCTGAGCCCCCTGTCCGTTCCCAAGTCAAACACTTGAGTTTGTAAAATCATTGTTTTAAAAGTAATTAAAGTTGGGGCCAGTGTGGTGCAGGGGATTAAGCTGCCATCTGTGACACTGGCGCCCATTTGAATACTAGTTGAGTCCCAGCTGATCCACTTCCGGTGTGCCTGGGAAAGCAACAAAAGATGGCCCAAGTGCTTGGGTCCCTGTCCCATATGGGAGACCCAGATAAAGTTTCTCGTTCCTGGCTTTGGCCTTGGCCAGCCCTGGTCCTTAGGGCCATTTGGGGCGTGAATCAGCAGATGGAAAAATTCAAACTCTTTCAAATAAATAAATCTCAAAATAAAAAAAGTGCTTTAGTACAGACAATGCACCACAAAAGATGAGTATCAAAAGCATATACCATGAAAAGGGAGGCTCCTCCTGCCCTGGCCTTTCTGCTGCCCTCCGGGAAGCTGCCACCACCTGCTCCTTGAATACGCTTCTAGAAATATCTATGCGGGCGGGAGCACGCATTTATTCTTACCTCCTCGATCCTTGAGCATATTTTATCACACATGATACTGGAAACAGGACTCGGCGTAGTATGTGCTTATTTAGCTATCATTGTATTCTTCTTATCAGCTCATGGAACTTCCTTCCTGTATAGTGTTCCATGTTATAGGTGTGCAAATGGTATTCAACGGGTGCCCGACTGATGGGCATTTAGGCGGCTCCAACATTTCCAGCCACAGCAGGGATATGACTACCCTCAGGGCAGGAGACAGGAAGATTTCCAGCGGCAGGGGGTCGCCGCGCTCCCCCTGTGCCCACGGAGCTGCCTGTATCGACAGTGGCTGCTCCTGGCACTGACTTGGACTGGACACCTTCAATGCCCTACGTCCTGCTTTTCCCAAGGCATTTTTAAAAACTTATCAGAACACCTTCCCTGCAGAGTAACTGGCACTTAAATCACCGACACGGTAACAAGAGCTGAGCAGCCCAGCGCCACAATGGGCTGAAGTATCCCTTGCAGCCTCTCGCGGGTCGCGCGCGAGAACACAGCGAGAATTCAACGCCTCATCTTCACCGCAATAGAAAGTCGCTGTGCTTTGGCCGCAACCAGAGCCGCAGCCTGCGTTAGAAGGGTTCTTCCAATCAGGACACACGTTTCGGACATCAGCCAATCAGCGACTGCGCTCCTGGGAGGAAGAAAGCGGGAGCCGCCCAAAGGGCAGCCAATCAGTGGCGGCCTCCTGCTCTGGATGACAGCCAATAAGCAAGGGCCTCGCTCCGGTGTCGACGCTTCCGCGAGTCCGGGAAGTCGGGGAACGCAGCTGAAAGCACTGAGGCCGCTAAGTTCTTCCGCGTCTGGCATCCGCCGGCCGCCCCACCGGGCGTCCCACTGCTTTAATAAAGTCGCCTCTGCGATGTTGGAGACCCTTTAGAATACAAGTGCAGTTCTCCCTTGCAGGCATACCGAAAATCCCCGTTTTTGCGTCAGATGTCAAATTCAATTTCAATGCAACACTTAACAGGTGGACCCCCACCTGCCCAGGGTTTCTTAGGAATTGGGACTTGAAGCTACACATGCACCAAATCGACGCAGTCCGGCAAATTCTCCCGTTCTTGGCCGTGGCTTCTATTACCTGTTTGTGTATATTTAAACCTCGAAATTAAAAAAAAAATTTTTTTAAAGGTAAATTTTTTCATGAACTTTCCGAGCAGCCAACATTTATCAAATAAAAAAAAATCATATGCAATTGTATATTCAATACTGAAAATAGTGAGAAGTCCGATATAAACTAGCATAGATTAACAGCTAAGCATAAAAGAGATGTAGTTTCCTCTGTTGTGCTAAAGAAAATGATAAACTAACGTTGTTTCATTAAGAATAATTCTAATTGGGGCTGGTGCTGTGACAGACATAGTATGCTAAGCTTCCTCCTGTGGTGCTGGGATCCCATATGAGTGCCAGCTGGAGTTTGAGTCCTGGCTGCTCCACTTCCAATCCAGCTCTCTGCTAATGGCCTGGGAAACCAGTGGAAGATGACCCATGGGCTGTGGGCCCCTGCACACTCGCGGGAGACCTGGAAGAAGCTCCCGACTCCTGTCTTTGGATTGGCTCAGCTCTGGCCGTTGCAGCCATTTGGGGAGTGAACCAGCCGGTGGAAGACCCCCTCTCTGTTTCTCCCTCTCTCTATCCATAACTCTACCTCCCAAATACTCTTTAAAAATTAATTCTAGGCCGGCGCCGTGGCTCAATAGGCTAATCCGCCGGATTCTTTCCCAGTTGCCCCTCTTCCAGGCCAGCTCTCTGCTGTGGCCAGGGAGTGCAGTGGAGGATGGCCCAAGTGCTTGGGCCCTGCACCCCATGGGAGACCAGGAGAAGCACCTGGCTCCTGCCATCGGATCAGCGCGGTGCGCTGGCCGCAGCGCACCAGCCGTAGCAGCCATTGGAGGGTGAACCAACGGCAAAGGAAGACCTTTCTCTCTGTCTCTCTCTCTCACTATCCACTCTGCCTGTCAAAAAAAAAAATATTAATTCTGATTAACATAAAAATAATTGAGGCAGAAGTTGTGATGAAGTTCCTCACTATATTTCATCCATCTCTCAGCTCAGATGGCTGAATGTACTATTAACAGGAATACTCTTGGCCAGCGCCGCGGCTCACTAGGCTAATCCTCTGCCTGTGGCACTGGCACCCCGGGTTCTAGCCCCGGTTGGGGTGCCAGGTCTGTCCTGGTTGCTCCTCTTCCAGTCCAGCTCTCTGCTGTGGCCCGGGAAGGCAGTGGAGGATGGCCCAAGTGCTTGGGCCCTGCTCCCCATGGGAGGCCAGGAGGAAGCACCTGGCTCCTGGCTTCAGAAAGTGGCTTCGGTCATAGTGGCCATTTGGGGTGGGGTGAACCAATGGTAGGAAGACCTTTCTCTCTGTCTCTCTCTCACTGTCTAACTGTGCCTGTCAAAAAAACAAAACAAAACAAAAACAAACAACAACAAAAAAAACACAACAGGAATACTCTTTAGTTCCAAAATTGCAAGTAAAAATTTAAATGCCATATAATATGGGGAGGGGGGCGGCAGACAGAGTGTCAGACAGACTTGGAGGAGAGAGAGAGAAATCTTCCATTCTCTGGCTCACTCTCCAGTTGGTCCCAACAGCTGGTCCAGGCCAAAGCCATTTCCAGGCAGATTAGCAGGGAGCTGGAGCTGAAGCAGAGCAGCTGCAACTGAGAACTAGTGCCCCGGTGTGGGAGCCTACACTGCACCACAACACCTGCCCTAAACAGCAAGATAAAGTCACTGCCATAAGAAAAAGTGTAATAGCTCCATTCATTATCACAGAGATGATCAAATATCTAAATGCTTCACCTTTTTATACCTTAACCATTATACAAATCATAACAACACAAACGACTTTTCTTTGGTTCAATATTTTTCTCATGAATACTTGCTTGTAAGGCTTTTTCAAGTGGAATCCCTTCTAAATGAGTTTTCAGAAATAACAGCAGGGGCTGGCGCTGTGGTGTAGCCAGTAAAGCCGCTGCCTGCAGTGCTGGCATCCCATATGGGCACCGGTTCAAGACCCAGCTGCTCCACTTCTGATCCAGCTCTCTGCTATGGCCTGGGAAAGCAGTGGAGAATGGCCCAAGCCCTTGGGTCCCTGCACCTGTGTGAGAGACCCAGAAGACGCTCCTGGCTTCTGGCTTCGGATTGGCGCAGCTCTGGCCATTGTGGCCATTTGGGGAGTGAACCAGCGAATGGAAGATCTCTTTCCCTCTCCTTCTCTGTGTAACTCTGACTTTCAAATAAATAAAACGTAAAAGAAAAGAAAAGAAATTACAAAATTACCCAGGCTTTTCAGTTAGGAGTTAATGAGAAAATTTTTACTCCTTTTGTTGTAGATAAGAAGCTACTTCAAAAAGTTTGTGGGAAAAAGAAGGAATTGATAGAATGGGCTTATCCTGGTGCAAAGATTTTTTTCATACTATGGGGAGTATGAGTGTTATGAAAACCTATGCATGACTTTCAAAATTGTTTTTGCACCAAAAGAAAGTCATACTTTTAATTGCATTTTCCATGAACTTTTTGAAAGAGCCTCCTACAAGTAAAACTTTGGGTGGTTTTGCATAAAGGAACAAACGATGTGTATTCCAAAGAGAAGCCAAGCATGAATGACTCCATGAGGGTGCCGACTGTCCTGCCCAGACTCTGCATCACACCACTCAAGTAGCATCCAATGTCTAATGAGATCAAAGTAACTGTCGTCAAACAGTTCTCCTACTTGAGCAAGTATAGTATGCTGAACTGAGCAATTTAGGCACCACTGTGACTTTGTTGTCATTCTGAAGTTTTCATTTGTCTCACATTCAGAAAACCCAAAATGCAGAGGAAGGCATCCTCCATTTATGTGAAGCACTGAAATTATCCTTTAATGCCAAAGAAAGGGCAACCAAGATTCTTGACTTTGAAAATAATCCATTGAATAAACCCTATTGATTTCTTATTCATAGTTTTCAGCGGTCAACTTAGCAACAGAATTATGCAAATTGGAAGAGCCGCAGCGAGTGTGCCTGAAGGACCCCATTGCTCACGGAATAAAAGTTGACAACAATGCTCCTTTTTGTCAGTGGACAGCATTTTCAAAAGTCATTGACCAAGAGCTGCAATGTAACCCTGAAGAACGGAGAAGCGAGCTGTGCTATGAAAGATGGCATTCTGCGCTCCCACCAAACTGGAGCAGCGCTTGTCAGAGTTGCCAGCTTCCTGCCAGTACATGTGCAGTCTACTGGCTCCCAGAGCTAACGCTGAGGATGGTTTCCCGTTAGTGAATGTTCAGTGGCCAAAAGAGCACAAGAAGTTGGATGTGTCCACTGCAGAAGCCCTGTAACAATGCAAGTGGGACACAGACTGTCACTGCAAGGGATGTCATAAGCAAATCTGCAAAATGAGCAAGTATTGAGGAGAATGAATTCACCCAGGAAATATAATGGGAAAAGGTGTGTATATTAAATATTTATAATTTATTTCAGTGAATGTATTTATAGTATAAATAGTTCCTATGCAGTATTTTAGTCTCAGTGTATTAATGCAATGGCAATTAGAAAGAAACCAAATTTCATTGAGTATCCTGTATTTTTAATTATTAAATATGAGCTATTGCCCTGGCCTCTGTGTACCTATGCCTTTGTTTGTGCTGTCTGCAATGCCCCCTCCTCATCATTAATGATCAAATGCTAATTTTTTTAAAGATTTATCTATTTATTTTGAAGTCAGAGTTACACAGAGGAGAGGCAGAGAGAGAAAGAGAGGTCTTCCATCTACTGGTCACTCCCCAAATGGCCTCAAGGCCGGATCTGGGCCAATCCAAAGCCAGGAGCCAGGAGCTTCTTCTGGGTCTCCCACATGGGTGCAGGGGCCCAAGGATTTGGGCCATCTTCTACTGCTTTCCCAGGCCAAAGCAGAGAGCTGGATTGGAAGAGGAGCAGCCGGGACTCAAACTGGTGCCCATATGGGATGCCAGCACTGCAGACGGCGGCTTTACCTACTACAACACAGTGCCGGGCCCTTCTCTGCCTTTCAAACAGATAAAATGCATCTTTAAAAATTTTTTTCTGAAAGAAAGAATAGTCCAGAGGAAATGGGGAGTTGTTTGTCATGGGTGTAGAGTTTTGCAAGATGAAAAGTTCTGGAGATTGGCTCACAACAGTGCCCGTGTATTCCACACCACTGCACTGTGGATTCAGAAACGCTACGATGGCAAACCTCACAGAGAAAAAGGAATCCCCCCTCTCCCCTTCTCACAAGCCAGCTTCAGGTGTGTTTTTGAGACCAGAGGGAGGGAGAGACAGCTGAGAAGCCAACCCAGGCGTTTGTAGAGAAAGCGCTGGGCGTGAGGAAGCAGAGGAGGAGGGGCAAGGCCGGAGCTCCCCATGGCCGGGGGCTGAGGCAAGGGAGGCTTTCGTGAGCGCTGAGACCCGCAGAAGAATGGTGTCCTGGAGAGCGAAGGACAGAAGGGAACGGGAACCGGGGAAGGGGTGCAGAGCTTCGGAGTTCAGATTTAGAGCTTCTTCGATGTGCTTCTGAGACGCTAACAATTTCGTGTTTTAGGTTGCTGGACTGTTTATTTAACATAGGAGAGGTCTTTAGGAAATTCATGGAAAATGAGTATTATGAAAACGCTATCGCATGGATTTCAAATTTTCTGCACTTAAATAAACTTATCTTTTCATTCTATTTTCCAGGAACCTTTGATGTCCCCTATAATTCTGGTGAGAGAAGAGTAATAATGATACCCAAACCTATGAAATGGCTGGTACTTAATCATTTTGACCCAGAGAAATGGAAAAATGCCAATTTCAAATGGCTTAATTCTTTAATAACTGACACTTATCAGGCATGGTTGCAAATGCCCCCCACCCTCCACGCTGGTGACATTTTTCTAGCATATGAGATTTGCTGTACGTGGTAAATCACTCCGCACTTAGCAGCTTAAGTCCACAAATGTTATTCTATCACAACTT
Source organism: Oryctolagus cuniculus (assembly GCF_964237555.1). Classification (NCBI taxonomy): domain Eukaryota; kingdom Metazoa; phylum Chordata; class Mammalia; order Lagomorpha; family Leporidae; genus Oryctolagus; species Oryctolagus cuniculus. Next base: position 29,564,700 of record NC_091437.1, on the reverse strand, counting down.
CTGTGGGCCAGGAATCCAGGGGCAACCTAGTTGTCTCCTTCAGGCTGAGGTGGCTGGTGACATTTCCCTCCTGAAACTGACCAGGGCTCAGTCCTCCCAAAAGTCAGGGGCTGGAGCTTCCGCTTTAAGATGACCCTCCTGGCTGCTGGGCAGGGACGACCTGGGATTTTCCACAGGCTGCCTGGGTGTCCTTACTTGAGAAATAATAAGTAATTCTTACTGTTTTAAGCCAATTGGTCCTGGGGTAATCTGTTAAGCAGCAATAGCTAACTCATAAAATACCCTTCCAAGAACCTCCACTTACTCACCTCAGGGGGAAACAGATATTTATTTGTAAACCCACTCAACCATTCACCCAGCCGTGAAACCTGAAAGGGTTACAGTTGGCCCCAGAGAATGAGCAGGGTTTTTGAGCATGAGTCAGGGCATTGCCCTAAAGCAAGGGTACGGAGCCTTTTACCCCTCCAGTAGTCACAGGGTGTTCCACTGCACGGAGGAACTCAATTCTTCTCATTTGCCAGCTTCAGTTCCAAGACAGCAGGCTGGAAGGATGGGTGTGGGTAACAGGGTGAACACAGGCGTGGAGTGGAGGAGCACAGGGGACAGGAGGGCAGAGCTGGAGAGCATGTGGTGAGCTCAGTGTGTGGCCGTCAGGAGGGTGCAAGGAAATGAGGAGTGTTCCTGCCACCGTACGCTAGTGTTTAATACAACAGCCACACGAGGTCAGTGTTACTCACTTTCTCCTCAATTCCCATATTCCAGATAAGCCAACAGACCTGCAAAAGGTGAGTCATTGTCTTGAGTTACTTAAAAACCAGAGCTTGGCCAGCCCTGAGTTTAACCCCAGGCTGTCTGCTTCCAGAACCTAAGTCTGGAGAGAGACACTGTGCTTCCCCCAGGACAGGGAGCAGGCTGAGTTACAGTCCCAGGGCACTGTGCTCCTGGAAAGATCTGGGTGCAGGTTCTGCAGGGCAGGCCACTGTCACTGAGATGTTTGGAGACCAAGACTTCACTGTGACACAGGTGCAACCCTCCTGCTGACATGAGATTTCTGACTGAATTTAAAAGCAGATGAACAAAAATGACAGCGACACTGAGGCTAAGGAACAAGGAAAGGTATCAGCCCCACCATCCAGGGCTCGCTGGGGTCTCACCAGATGAAGGCGACCCCTATGAGGCTAGTCTGAAGCTGTGCTGGGGCCGGAGGGTGGGTTCCTGGGGCTGTCCCCGGTGAGAACTGCAGAGTGGGCCACCCTGCTGATGGAGGAAGGCCCTGCCCTCTGGGTAAAGCCCTATGATGGGTGACCAGATGCTCAAGTTCTTTGTCCTAACCTCAGCATGAGAAGTTCCCAAAGCCCTTGAAAGTCCTGCACATTCCAAAGTTGATGCAAAAGATTTAAGGTGAAGCTTTTGTTTTGGAATAAGGTGCCATCAAACAAGTCGGGAGGCAGTGTAGGCTGGTGGAAAAATGCCTGGCTCTTGGGGCCCCTGTTGTGGCTCAGTGGGTTAAACCACCAGCATCCTCTATCAGAGCATGGGTTTGAGTTCAGGCTGCTCTATTTCTGATCCAGCTCCCTGCTAATGTGCCTGAGAAAGCAGCAGAAGATGGCCCCAGTACATGGAACCCTACCACCTACATGGGAGACCTGGATGGAGTTCCTGGCTCCTGGCTTCAGCCTGGACCAGCCCTGGCCATTATAGCCCCTTGGGGAATAAACCAGTGGGAAGAGAGCTCTTCCTTTGTCTGACTGTAAATAAATAAATAAATATTTTTTTTTTTTTTTTGACAGGCAGAGTGGACAGTGAGAGAGAGAGACAGAGAGAAAGGTCTTCCTTTGCCGTTGGTTCACCCTCCAATGGCCGCCACGGCTGGTGCGCTGCGGCCGGCGCACCACGCTGATCGATGGCAGGAGCCAGGAGCCAGGTGCTTTTCCTGGTCTCCCATGGGGTGCAGGGCCCAAGCACTTGGGCCATCCTCCACTGCACTCCCTGGCCACAGCAGAGAGCTGGCCTGGAAGAGGGGCAACTGGGACAGAATCCGGCACCCCAACCGGGACTAGAACCCGGTGTGCCGGCGCCACTAGGCGGAGGATTAGCCTAGTGAGCCGCGGCGCCGGCAATAAATAATTTTTTTAAAGCATGGCTCTTGGCCCTGGATAGTCGTGGATGTGTTCCCAGGGGTGTTGCGAATTAGTCTCAGCATGAGCTGCTCAGAAGCAAGCTTTAGTATTTACTTGGGACCAGTAAAGGTGAGGATCGGAAGGTGCCGTTCCCTGAAGAAACTACCCCCGAGAGATGCTTGCTAGGGCTCTCACAGCAGGTGTCGGGGTGTCCAGGGTGCAGAGAACAGGGAACAGGAGTACCCTCCTCTTCAAGCATCATTTTCATATATGGCATGTTTACAGCCCTGTCTCAGGGGCAGCTTTGCCTCTGGAGGTGAGGGGGTTCAGACTGCATGTCGGCTGAAAGCAGGCACATAACAAGTATACGCTGTGTGGCTCTCAGCTGCCACACCTGGACAGGTCAAGGGACCAGCCACATTGCGACAGAACAGGGACAGGACTTGGCTCACTGAGTTAGACACTCAGCCAGGTATCAAACTCCACCCCACCCTATCCCCCCACCCGGAGGCTAAGGAACAAGGAGAGGTCAGCACCAATCGCTCCACCCAGCTCCAAACCCATCAGGAGCAACAGCCACAGAAGACCCCCTGCAGCCCCACCAGAGACTTTCCCAACCCTCACTCACACCCAGAGGAGCCTCCTGGGGGCGCTAGTGAGCAACACCACCACTCTCCGCATCTCAGGTGCTCAGAGGAACAACAGCACCTGTGCAGAACATGGGGCACGAGCTGGATGAAGCTGCTGCACCTTCCCAACTCAATCAAAAGTCCTGTCCAGGCCAGCGCTAATCCTCCTCCTGCGGCACCGGCACCCTGGGTTCTAGTCCTGGTTGGGGTGCCAGTTGTTCCTCTTCCAGTCCAGCTCTCTGCTGTGGCCCAGGAAGGCAGTGGAGGATGGCACAAGTGCTTGGGCCCTGCACCCGTATGGGAGACCAGGAGGAAGCACCTGGCTCCTGGCTTTGGATCAGCACAGCGCCAGCCGTAGCAACCATTTGGGGGGTGAACCAACGGAAGAAAGACCTTTCTCTCTGTCTGTCTCTTACTAACTCTGCCTGTCCAAAAGAAAAAAAAAAAAGTCCTTTCCAGCTCCCGGGGAGGAGCCAGTCGGCCAGTCGGAGGAACTCTTCCTGCCACGGAGTCTCCCTTGTGCGCCAAGATAAGCCCCTAGTAAACCCTGTCTGGGTCAAAGTTCAACCTCTTGTTGATTTCTAATTCAGGCGGGTCACACAACCTCAGGCTGGTACCTACTGGGAAAGGGTCTCACGCAGGCCAAGGCCTACTTTTCCTTCTGAGGCTGCGCTGACATCCTGAGGGTGATGAGTGAGAGCTTGAACTGACTCCTGAGTCTCTTGGCCATGTTTAGCTAAGCTTCTGTTTAGGGTCTGATTGTTTCTTTCAGTCTGCCCAGACTAGCTGGGGGTCCCCAGGCAGCCTAGAATCTCCAACGTACCCTGAAGCCTGAGACACTCCAGTCATTGCCATGGAAACAAAAGCCACAGCACTTTGACCCGTCCCACGTGGACCAACCACAGGAGGATTCCTCTTGCTAGGCTTTTAATGCCCTGTTGAACCTTTTAGGCCTAACTGTGCCATCGAGCTGCCAGTCTGTCTGGTTGGGTGCCCGCCATCTGCGCACGGCTTTGGCTAACAACGGTAGGGGAGGCCCAGCCTGCACAGTCCTTTAAGGCAACAGGTGCCTCTGTTTGGCTACTTAAGCCATCAGTTTCTTCATCCCTGGGTACTGACTACCTTAAGGAGACAGCTGTAGATCATCTCTTTACCCTACGAGGTGGGATCACGGGCATACTCAAACACAGCCCAGCCTAGGTGCCAGGGCACCCACACTCGTCTGTTTTTGTCCACCATCCTTGCCCTAAGACACAGATCCTTTGAAAACCCCCCTGCGCTTCCTGAGTCTGTCTGAGAGTGCTTAGATCAGACTGATGAAGAGCTAGGAAGGCATGAGGGGTCCCGGGGGGGTCTCTCTGCCAGGGCTGCCCACCGTGCAGCACCCTTGGATGGGCCACCCCTTTCTGACTTCAGAGTCTCCCCTGTGGCGTCCTCTGCAGTGTGTGGCCGCCTGAGGATTTCCTCTCCGTGTTTAATCTCCTCGTTAGCATTCGGGAGGCACGCTTCTTTCCAGTGGCCCTGGGAGCGCGGCGTGCTAAGGCGGCACACCTGGCGTCAGCAGAGACTGCGGAAGTCCCCCTAGTCCCAGCTCGAACGCCCTCTGCAGGGCTCATTTTCTGCCTTTTGTGCTAGATGTTCCTGGACAGTCACCTGAATTAGCTTCGACAGTTCGGAACACAGACACAATGGCATAGCCTGCCTTCTGCCACCCCCTTACCACAACACTGCCACCATCTACAAAGCCTGTTTCTCCTGGTTCATTCTGAGATCTCTCCTACTTGAGACACCAGAGCAAGCCTGCGCTAGGGGGTCCTACGACACTGGCCGCAGCATGGCAGGTTCAGAGTCACACAGGAACACAGGGCGACGTCCAGAGCAGGCAGCAACACGGCTTCATATGGCACCCAGTCACCAGCCAGCCAACGGTGCCCTTCTGTGTCCTTAACACCTGCCACCAGGGCAGGGGCCCCCACACGGGCTGTCCCACAGCTTCCCTGCTACTCTAATTACCAAACAGGTGGCCTCAGAGTATGGGCGTTGGGTACTGTGGGACGGCTGTGCGCAACTGCTGTGTTCTCAGCTCTCAAGGCCTGTGCAGCCCTACGGCCATCAGCACTCCTTTCTTACCAGGTAGGATGGGGTGCTGCGAGGAGCTCTGCAGGGCCCGGCCAGTTGCTGACCCAGGAGTCTATTTAAACCCAATGAGATTCCAGCTAGTGCTCAGGGCGCGGAGGATACTGTGGTCAGCCTGCTTTAGATTGACTTTTACAGGCTGGGCGTTAACAGCCCATCCCGTCTGACCCCAGCCCCATACTTCTGCAGTGACCTGAGCTAAAAATGCCTTCTGGAATGGTTTTGGGATCCTTAGGTGCCCCCTGGCCTAGTGTAGCGGCAGGTCCTTCCTGAGAGCGGGCCAGAACATTCAGGAATGTTTAAGAGCGAGGGAGCGAGCGAGGACGCTGAACCCACTACACAGGTCACGGGCTCCAGGAATCTCTTTGCGACCCCTCTCCCTGACCTGCCTTTTAGAGAGCCTTTTCCAGCAGTCGCAGAATGTGTGGCTCTAGAGTTCAGCAAAAAGACTCAGCTTTCTCCCCTTCCAGCTCCAGGGTAACCCCAGTCTTACTGGGGGAGATCTGGATTAAACGATAAGGAGCCAACCAGGGAGCCACCTGCCTTGCCAAGCTTCTTCCGCCAAGGTTTGCCCCAGCCCTCGCTTGCTCTCTGCCCTGGGGCTGTTTCAGACGCCCCTCTTGGCAGTGTGCCCCTGCTTGCAGTAGGCACATTGGATAGGCCTTAACTTCACTGGCGCCGTGCTGCGGCTGGAGGCACGCACCCGGGGAAGCTCCTTTCGTCCTCCGGGGCTGCGTGGAGCAGACCGCAGAGCAAGGGCCAACAAAGCCACCGCCTTCACGTCCTCGAGTCCTCCTCCTCGGCCACTTCTCGGTTTCTGAAAGCCTTGAACGCAGCCTCTAGCCACTGGTCTCAGGACCAAGAGCCAGCGTCTGAAGCTGTCTGGCCGTCCAGGGCACTCTGAGATACACAGCAGCTGTTCTGACGCCACAGGGGAGACTCAGAAGTCAGAAAGGGGCGGCCCATCCAAGGGTGCTGCTCGGTGGGCAGCCCTGGCAGGGAGACCCCCTGGGACCCCTCATGCCTTCCTAGCTCTTCATCAGTCTGATCTAAGCACTCTCAGACAGACGCAGGAAGTGCAGGGGGGTTTCAAAGGATCTGTGTCTTAGGGCAAGTATGGTAGAACACAGCAGCTGTTCTTAGGGCCCCAGAGTTTCAGGGCCCTAAGAAACACACAGGCACTCGCAGCCTCTCAGTGAGGCAGAGGGATCGTCTTTGGATTCCTGATCTCCACTTCTTGCATCCTTGCAGCAACATTGCTGCCAAGCCCTGCCTTCTGTGGGTGCCTGGTATCCTGGGGCCCCAGTCTGAGGGTGACACTGGAAATGACTCCTCAGCCGGCAGGCACTGCTAGTTACCAGCCTGGCGTGGGGCTGCCCAGCCCGCCCCATCACCGGGGTGATGATTAGGGTTTGAATGTCTGCCCAGGTGGGGTTCTAAGTGGTAAAAACCTCCCTTGTTAGTGAGGGGACGCCCTCAGGGCTGGCCCTCAGGCCTTTTCCATGTGTCTTGCATTGACACCAGTCTGAGATGGTGAGCAGCACAGGCATCAAGGCTCCTCCCCCAGCTAGAACCCACCTCCCCCAGGCTCACAGCCAGGCCCTGCCGGCTGGTGCTGAGTGTGCTTTCAGGCCAGGCTGCTCCTAGGTGGAGGGCTAGCCATCAGGGCAGGGTAGGCTGGGGGTCTCGGACACTCCCAGCGCTAGCAGCTGAGGGGTCAGCCTCAGAGCTGCGGGCTGCTGGTGGTCCTGCTCTGTTTCCCTCGACCTGTGCAGGTCTGGGGACCGTCTTCCCCAGGGGCACTCTGGGGCACAGGAAGTACTTCCCTTCGGGCTTAGGAGGGAGCACCAGGTTGAGTACCCCCCCCCATTTCCAGCTCCCTAGGGGGTCTCGGTGAGGGTCACACACTCCTTGGCCCATAAATGGCACCACCACCTTTCCCAACAGTGCGTCTCCCCCACTTAGTCTTCCTTATAAGGTAAAACTAAAACGCGAAACTTCCCATCATGTCTAACTTACCTGGTCCCTGCAGAGATCTCCAAGCCTGACCAAAACGGTGCCTCACCTGTGACAGGGGAAAGCCAGGGTCAATGACCCAGAAATCTGCCCCGGGATCTCTTGCTGTGTCCTTTTGTGATCGTCAGCTTCCCAGAGCAGACCTGAGTTATGCCAGCATTCCAGAGCACCTGTGTCTTTCTAGTCCTGATTCTTTCCTGACAACCTGCAGGCTCTCACTTCCGGTAACTCTTAAAACACTTAGGAGAGCAGCGATCCCAGGCGACTCACTCCCTGATTGCAGGAGGTGCCGGGCGATAGGGGGACAGGGGAGCTCTCAGTCGGCAACTCAGGATCACCAGGCACCAAGGGAAATGTCCCAGGCCAGCAGGGCAGGGCAGTGTGCCCCAGGAGCCAGGAGGCCCCGGACAGGCTGCTGCCGGCTCCCGGTCACCCTGATCCCAGGCTAGGGACGGGGCCATCTGGACTCAAGGTGTTGCCAAATTATCAGCCTCAGGCAGAACTGCTCAGAGGAAGGTTCTGTTTACTTGGAACAAGTAAAAGAAACAGTGGGAAGCTAAGTTCCCCAAAGAAACTGCCTTCCATAGAGGCAGCTGGTCAGGGCTTTCATAGCAAGGGTGAGGGGCGTGTCCAAGACGCAGCGGGAGGAAAAGCCCTCCACTCATGCATGTAAGCAACACACATGTTCATACGTTACATGTCCAGAAAATGGCCCCAAACTCTCCCCTAGGCGGATGGTTGAGTGTCGCAATGAGGAAAGTTCAGCTGAGGCAGGGAAGATCTGACTCAAACCGGTTTCCTGCAGCACCAGCGGTTCCTTGTTTGTGGTGGTCTGGGCTCATGTGGGTGCAATATTGCAAGATAAGCCTCTGCAAAACAACCTCAAGGGAGTTCAAGACTGCGCAGGTGTGCAGCACCCCTCTCCTCTCTGGAATCCTGCATGTGTGGTCACAGGAGCCCCTGAAGCCCCTAACCAAGCCTGTAAAAGACCAGTGGCAAATCTTCCTAGTTGGGGCTTAGTCAAGATTAAGTGAAGCAAGGCAGGCCAATCCCTGGCCCTGGGTATGTGCGTGTATATACTGCATGTATAGTGCATTCTTATTTCTGTAAAACCAGAGTGAATGCTCTCACAGAAAACCAATTTAGAACGTGCTCCCAGCTGTTAGCAAGTGTGGGCAGTGGGATAAACCTGCCTTTTCCTCTAGTTATTTATTGCTGCAATGTTTGATCTTTAAAAAGGCATAGAAAACCCGATTCTGTTTACAACACCGAAGTTGTCACGTCTAGGTAGATAAACGGTGTCCAGAGACACTGGAGACCGGCGAGGGAATTCTGGCTTCCTCCGGCCCCACAACGCGGGCCCTCAACGTCCGGCTGTGGAAGGCGGGGGCCCCCGGCCCCGGGGCCAGACCGAGCCGCGGCCCCGCTGCGTCAGCCGGACCGGCGCGCTCGGCCGCGTGACTCGCAGCCACGTGACTCGCGCCCTGCGCGGCCGCCAGCGCCGAAGCTGCAGCCGCCGCGGGAGGCCGCCGCGTGAGTGGGGAGCGGGGCTGCCGGGCCTCTCCGGACGGGCGGGGGTCCAGGGCGCTGCCCCAGGCTTGCGGCTGGGGGGCCGGGCCGGCGAGCCGCCCTCACCCCTTCCCCAGGGCGATGGGACCATGATGGGGAGGGGGAAGCGCTGTCGCCACCGCCGTCCACTCGGACGGCCAAAGTGAACATTACCTGAGTGAGCAGGTGATCTGAGGGAGCAGGTGGCCGGGGCCGTTGGCTATGGGGGGAACCGAGGACCCAGGACTGGCAGGTCCGGCGGGCGGGCGGGGACGCACCGCCCAGGCCCGGCTCACCGCTCCTCTTTGCGGAGGCCTGCGGGGCGGCGCATCCCCCCGGGCGCGGGAAGGGAGGCGCTGAGTCTCGCCCGGAGACAGCGGTGAAAGGCAGCGGGGCAGCTAACTGCGTGGGGTACACGCGCCCCCTGCTTTAACGCCTGGTGAAGGCGGTGGCGTCGGCACTGCTGGCCTCGCTGTGATACCGCAGGGACAGCTTCAGGGAGCTCGGGTCCTGGGAGGAGGCCCCGCAGCTGGCGACGGCAGGGGCAGGGGCAGGAAGCCGGGTCCGTCCGTCAGGAGCGCCTCCTGGTGGCCGCGCCAGCCTGCCCGCTCGTTCCTCTGCGAAGGGCCTTCTGGCTGTGGCAGCTGTGAGGGAGACCGGTCCGCCAGGATCCGCCCTTTCTCTGCCCCCGGCCCTCACCACCCACTGCTCTGGTCATCCCCTCTCCCACGCAGGACAAGATGAAGCTCATCATCCTGGACCACTATTCTCAGGCCAGCGAGTGGGCGGCCAAATACATCAGGAACCGCATCATCCAGTTTAACCCGGGGCCAGACAAGTACTTCACGCTGGGGCTCCCCACTGGTGAGTGGCGGGGATGGCGCAGGTGCCCGGGATGGGGTTTTTCAGGGGCCTGGAATGTGGGCTCACTCAGCCAGGGGTACCACGCCCACCTCCCTCTACAAAACACAGAAGCCAGGGTCCTATTTAAAATTCAGGACAGATGAAGCCGCGCGTGCACACACACACACACACACACACACACAGAGGTGGGGGCAGGGGGAGGCCTCCATGCACTGGTTCTCTCCCCAGATGCCCTGTAATAGCCACTGCTGGCCGGGACAGAGGGCAGGAGCCTGGAACTCAGTCTGGGCCTCCTGTGTGAGAGGCTGAGGCCCAAATACTTGAGCCATCACTTGCGGCTTCCAGGGTGCTCACCAGCAGGAAGCTGGAATTGGAAGCAGAGCCAGGGCTGTGCCAGGCACCTCCCTCCCCCAGCTTCTTTCTTGGGTTGGTTGGAAGGTTGGCTGCTGTTTGTCCTGTGGGATCTTAGAGCAGGAAGGCTCATAGACTGGAAGATCCTGATCTACCCCAGAAGTCGGCTGTGTCACCCAGGATTCCTTGACAGAAAAGTCCTGGTGCCCCTAGACATTCTTCTGAAGCAACGAATTACTTTCTCATTGCATCTGGAGAGTACAAGCTAGGTGCCATTCGGGGGACAACAGAGAAACTGTCACTCAAATACTTTTCTGTAAGGCTTAATTAAACACAGGACCAACAGTTCTGCTTTGTTCTGGAAAAAAGTAACATGTTTGCTCTATCTGGAGATACTGTGACCCCAGCTCCTCAAGATCACTTGCCTTACTTGTCCAATGCGTTGGCGTTGAGGCCCTCAAACTGTCCCTGCAAGTGGCCGAGACATGACCGTGGTGGGCGTCCCTGGCCACATGGTTTCCTTGCAGCTCGGAACTCTGCCGCCATAGTGCAAGACGAGGCTGTAGACATTACATAAATGAATGTGTATGGCTGTGTACCAATAAGCCTTTCTTCATGGACACTGATGTTTGAATTTATGTAACTTTCTTGTCACAAAATACTAACCTTTTTACCCTTAAGAACTATTTCAAATGTAAAGACCACCTCTAACTTACGAGCTATCCAGATAGAGGCGCAGGCCAGATTGAGCGTGCGGGCTGAGCTTTGCCACGCCTTCCTGGGGCTGGCCACCAAGTGTGGTTGTGGGCACTCAGCATAGCCAGGACCAGAGCGCTGGCTGGGACTCCCCTTCTGACTTGGTTCTCGCCGCTCTCCAAGGTTTTCCCTGTGGGGCACACTTCCCAGCATCCGGCACTGGGGCCTGCAGGGGCGTTCATGGCTGTGGCCTGTCTTGCAGGGAGCACCCCGCTCGGCTGCTATAAGAAGCTCATCGAGTACTACAAGAACGGCGACCTGTCCTTTAAGTATGTGAAGACCTTCAACATGGATGAGTACGTCGGTGAGTCTGCCCTCTTGAGGTTCTTGGGTGACTCCAGGAGGGTTGCGCTTCTCTCTGCGCGCACGGTGCAACCCTGGGGTGGGATGGGGGCATCTCAGGAAGCCCACGATGCTGATCAGTTCCTGTCTGCCAGGCTGGGTTTACTCCCCTCTCCGCAGCCACTCACAGAGCTGACTCTGTAGACAAGACGTGGCTCACAGGTGTAGGACAGCCTTGTGCCCCATCCATACCTAATAAATTAAGGAGCACCTCCTCCTCCCCGCTGCCCAGCGGCATGCCCATTGTCTCTGGAACAAATGACGGCAAGTGTCCCCCAGGGCCTGAGTGTCCCCCAGGGCCTGTGTCTGCACGCTGTCGCCAGGGTGCACCGCCAGCTCCCTCTCCTGCCAGTCGCACTGCTGGGAAGCTGTGCCTTGATGTTCTGTCACCACACCATGCCCCAGGCACTATGTAATGGCTTCACTTTAAGCATTCTTTTGTTTAAAAAAATGTGGAGACCGGGGCTGGCACCGTGGCTGACTTGGTTAATCCTCCACCTGCGGCGCTGGCATCCCATATGGGCGCTGGGTTCCAGTCCCGGTTGCTCCTCTTCCAGTCCAGCTCTCTGCTGTGGCCTGGGAGGGCAGTGGAGGATGGCCCAGGTGCTTGGGCCCTGCCTGCACCCACATGGGAGACCAGGAAGAGGCACCTGGCTCCTGGCTTCGGATCAGCACAATGCTGGCCGTAGCAGCCATTTGGGGAGTGAACCAATGGAAGGAAGATCTTTCTCTCTGTCTCTCTAACTCTACCTGTCAAAAAAAAAAAAAAAAAAAAAAAAGTGGAGACCAACAGGTGGAGTAGAATTTGCCGCCTGAAGCACTTCTGCATGTGTAGGAGGGTTACACACACACTGCGGGGCAGCCATCTGCACAGCTCACCTTGGCAACCTGGGTCCCCGCACAGACCACTCCTCTCCGGCCCTGCAGCCCGCCGTTCCACTCTCTGTTTCTCTGACTGTGCTGAGTCGTAGCGTGTGTCAGAACGGTTTTGTTTTAAGACTGATTTATTTACTTGAAAGGCAGATTGAGAGAGAGAGAGAGAGATCTTGTATCTGCTGGTTCACTTCCCAAATGCCCACAGCAGCCAGCGCTGGGCCAGCCCAAAGGCAGGAGCCTGGACCTCCATCTGGGTCTCCTACATGCGTGTCAGGAACCTGAGTACCTGGACTTCATTTACTTTAAACATTATTTTTCTCCTTGGATGAAAAGCAAATCCACTTTGGGAGCCCTGAGATAATTCTCTCCAACGGCTTGGGGTTCATGCTGAGCAGGATGTAACTGGGGGTGAATGCTGGGGTGGAAGGCACAGGGTGAGGGTGTGCTTGCTTGCTTTCCTGGTCCTACCCAGAAGCCCGCATTCCCCAGCTCCCAGGCTGTGGGCATGTCTTATAAAGAGCAGAGTGAGGGGACTGCTGGGTGGGCGGGCCCTTGCCGACAGCAGCTGGTCCTGGGTGTGGGGGTGCCGAGGGCTCCCCAGTGGGCAGCACCTGCATGTCCTGCATCCTGGGGGCAACGCTGTGGCTCATACTGGGCGTGCCTAAGTGTCCCACGGCCCCCCAGGGCTGCCTCGCGACCACCCAGAGAGTTACCACTCCTTCATGTGGAACAACTTCTTCAAGCACATTGACATTCACCCCGAGAACACCCACATTCTGGACGGTAACGCTGCCGACCTGCAGGCCGAGTGCGACGCCTTTGAGGAGAAGATTAAGGCTGCGGGTGGGATTGAGCTCTTCGTTGGAGGTGAGCTTGACCAGCAACAGGACACATACAAGGCCGGGCTAGGGGCCAGACTGCACGGGGAGGAGCAGACAAGATACAGGTCATGCTCTCTGTGCCAGTGCCGGTGGCATCATCTGTCACCCTGTGGAGGCAGGGGATGGGAGCCCCAGGCCCCTCCCTGGCCCTGTGAGATTTGGGGGGCCCCCTCTTTCTGTGCTTTGATGCCTTCTCTGTACATTGAGAGGGCTGGTTTGGATTCTGTGATTCTGTCTACTCCCCAGTCCTCAGGTTCTGTTGCTCTTATCACTTGAAGTCAGGGACCCATGTAATTCCAGAAGATTCCACACAGCCCCTGCCTGCTAGTGATAGCCAGCTGAACCCGAGAATCTGTGACTGAGTCAAGGCCCCCTGGCAAGGGGCAGTGGGGAAGGTGGGGGCCGTGGGCGTCTCCTATGCAACTGGTGCCCTTGCTGCTGGCCTGGGCAGCCCCTCCTGTGTCCTTCCTTTGCACCCTGTAGTTACGCATGGTAGGGTCTCCCCGGACTGACCTGTGCCGCGCCTGGCTACCCTCTCCTGGATGTCAGAGTGTCCTGTTTGAGATTCTGTAAACATTGCAGCCCTTGTTCCTCTCCTGTGCATGGTTCATTGGTTCACTTGCTGCAGCTCCATCCCGGAAGTGCTACCATAACCGCAGGCAGGAGACAGAGCGGCGCTGCTCTCTGATGATGGAGGGAGGCAGGAGCCATGTGAAGTGCTCCTCACGTGGCCTCTGAGGGTGGCAGCACGCCAGCAGTGTCCGCATGCGCCTCACATAGGATGCTCCTGGGGGAGCAGTGAGGAGGCAGCATCTCCAGGGCCTTTTTATCCAGACCCTCGTTAGGGAAGGACAGAACCTCCATCCTGGACACCAAGGGTCCCGGGGACTCAGAGGGCTGCCTGCTGTTCCCCCACAGGCATCGGCCCCGATGGACACATCGCCTTCAACGAGCCGGGCTCCAGTCTGGTGTCCAGGACCCGGGTGAAGACGTTGGCCATGGACACCATCCTGGCCAATGCCAGGTTCTTTGACGGAGACCTGGCCAAGGTGCCCACCATGGCTCTGACAGTGGGTGTGGGCACCGTCATGGATGCCAGAGAGGTAAGGGCGCAAGGGGTGGGGCTGGAGACTTTGTTCACTTTAACTAGGCCGCTACCACCTGAATATGCTCTTTTTAAAAAACTCTTACTTGGAAGGCAGAGAGTGAGTGCCCATCTGCTGGTTCACTCCCCAAATGCCCACAACAGCTGGGGCTGGGTCAGATCAAAACCAGGATCCAGGAACTCACTCTGGGTCTGCCACGTGGGTGGCTGGGACCCAAATACTTGAGCCATCATCTGCTGCCCCTCCAGGCTGCACATCAGCAGGACACCGGGATCAGGAGAGAGCTGGGACAGAAACTCAGGCACTGCAGATGGGATGCAAGTGCCAAGCAGTGTGCTCACCACAGCGTACAACGCCTGCCCTGAACACACCCTTCCTAAACATGACGACGGCATCCCAAGGCTTCTGATCCAGCCTCCTGCTGACACGGACCGTGGGAGGCAGCAGATGATGGCTCAAGTGCTGGAGCTCCTGCCTCTTGGCTTCCACCTGCCCCGGCCCTGGCTGCTGTGGCCATTTGGGATGTGGACCAGTGGATGGAAGTGCTCTCGCTCGCTCGCTCACTCGCTCTTGCTCTTTCAAATAAGCAAAAACAGATAAACTTTGAAAACTCACACATAGCCTTCCAGCTGTTTGGGGGCTCGTGTGTCACAGCTGTTTTCCGGCCCGCAGGTGATGATCCTCATCACAGGCGCACACAAGGCCTTTGCGCTGTACAAGGCCATCGAGGAGGGCGTGAACCACATGTGGACGGTGTCTGCCTTCCAGCAGCACCCGCGCACCGTGTTTGTGTGTGACGAGGACGCCACCCTGGAGCTGAAGGTGAAGACTGTCAAGTACTTCAAAGGTGAGCAGGGGAGGGCGTGGCCCGGAGGGCAGCTGAGGGTGCCCTAGGAGTGAGGGGCGGAGCTAGTGTTCGCCCCCTGGCCATTATAACTGCCAACCGTGCCCTCACTAACAACCGGGCCCTGCTCGCCATCTGCGTTCGTCTCTTCCGTCGGTGACACAGGGTCCAGCTCTGGAGATGTTTCCTCTAAGGAAGAAAAAGGCAGAACTGCACGCAAGGGCTGTATGGCGATCCCACAGCAGCCAAGTCTCGGGCCTCATGCAGGACTGCCATCTAGGGGAGGCACAGAACTGGCAGCCCACGGAATCTGGTGCTTGAAAATGAACCTAGGCATTCCCCAAAGGCCCCCAACAGCTAGAGCGGAGCCAGGCAGCAGCCAGGAGCCAGGAACTCCATCCAGGTCTCCTACACAGGTGGCAGGAACCCAAGCACTTGAGCCACAGAGCTTTAAGCAAATTGATGTGAAAAATCCTCATTTACCAAGCAGGTCAATTAGGAATTGGTTCTTTGTTGAAAAGATTAACAGTTGGGGCTGGCACTATGACATAGCAGGTAAAGCTACCGCCTACAGTGCTGACATCCCATATGGGTGCTGGTTCAAGTCCCAGCTGCTCCACTTCTGATCCAGCTCTCTGCTATGGCCTGGGAAAGCAGCAGAAGATGGTCTAAGTCCTTGGGCCCCTGCACCCATGTGGGAGATCCAGAGGATCTGGCTTCAGATAGGCACAGCTTTGGCCGTTGTAGCCATCTAGGGAGTGAACCAGCAATGGAAGACCCCCCTTTGCCTCTGCCTCTCCATAATAAATAAATCTTTAAATAAAAATTAAGAGCTAAGTAGTCACCTCCCCTGGTGATTGCATTTGCATGAGTTCCATGAACTCTGACACTAATTCCGAGGAGGTGTTTATCATTTGTGGACAACACAGAAAAAAGATACCCATGCCAGAACACAATTTGAAAGCACCCAGATGTTAGTGTGGAGAATCATGGGGTTCTACCAGCAGTAACCGCTTTTTGTTCTTAATTTTTTATAGGTTTAATGCTTGTTCATAACAAGTTGGTGGACCCCTTGTACAGCATCAAGGAGAAAGAAATTGAGAAAAGCCAGTCTTCTAAGAAGCCATACAGCGATTAGTGCGTGGTGGGGAGCTGCTACCGAGTACCTCCTAGGGACAGGGCTTTCTGGAAACTGTCTTTAGGAGAACACAGTTGTCCCTTTCATCCAGTCTGGTTACTCAGATCTAAGTGGGGAGGTGATCCTGGCTTGGGGCTAGCAGCCTGGTCGTGCAGTCCAGCCACAGGGAGAATGGAATTTACCCAGAAAAGAAAAACCTCAGGTGGCACTGCTGGCACTCTGCCTGCCCCCGCCAGGTCAGGGGCTCTCCTTCGGTTCTGTCTCAGCCGCTGTTCACACGGGCAGCACTTGCCCCGGCTCTCCAGCGGGAGGCCACCGCAGGCTGCCCGGCACCGACACTCCCCCTTGGTAGAGTGCTGGGTGCTCCTCCCCAGACGCCTGCTCCTTACTTGAGACCCATCGGCCAGCTCGCACAGCACCTAGAGGTGTGTGAGGAAGCGGTAGCCCTGGCCAGACCCGTCTTTTCTCCAGTGTTGTCTCTGCTCTCACAGCTGGCTTTCCCTGCCCTAGGCGGGCTCCCCAGGGGACGATTTAGGAAGGAGGGGCTGAGGAGGTAGCTTTCGCTGACAAACCCAAAACCCCCAGGGACCCGGCCACGTCAGACTCCGCTCCCTCGGGGCCCCAAGGGGAAAGTGGAAACCAGCTTCCCTCCAGAGGCCTCGCTGTGGTTTCTGCCGTCTACAGTCAGTAGTCAGGACACAGTCCACTGGGCCAGCAGAGTCGGCCCCGAGTTCAGGGGTGCGTGGAGCCGAGGCAACAGGCTGGCAGGCGGCTCAGATACCACACTCTTGCTTCCAGAGGAGCTGGGTGCCAAGACCAACCCCAAATGCTTCTGGCATTGTTTCCCAGCCAAAAATCCACTGCTCTTCTCACCGTCCCGGGTGCACGCTGTGGTCCGAGGCTGAGAACTGGGCAAGTAGAGGCCCTGTGCCCACGGCCGCCACCTCAGCCTTCGTGGAGTGGCCGCTGCCCCCTGCTCCCTGCTTCTGTGCCTGTTCAAAGCTGCTGCTGTCCCTCCTCCTGGGAGAGCTCCATGGCCGGGCTCGGCCTCACCCGCACAGTGCTGCGTCTGGTACCAGCGTTTCATCTGTAGTTTTTATACTCAATTGTGCTGTTATTCTGTTTTAAGCTACCAATCAATGGACTTGTTTGCACTGTGATATTTTTCTATTAAATTCAGTACTTTAAAAAAAAAAGTTGTTATCTGTGAATTTCAACCCACAAACTCCAAAGGTCATCTTCCGAGATTTTGTTTCCAGAGTTTCTGTATTTTGGAAGTAGCCCGTGAGCAAAGCTTCAGTCGGTCCTCACAGGGCTGGTCAGAAGGTCTGAGCACAGCACCCGTCTACTGAGCTCTTTACTCATGAGAGCAAAAACCAAAGAGTTCATCAAAATGAAGCACCTTTGTGGAAAAGGGTAAACACATGAGCAGTACACGCTCCTGTTCTGGCTGTACCTGAGAGCCAGACAAGGCCACAGCTGTGAAAAAGAATAATGCAAGTTTGTGATGAGGCACACAGTGAATGGAATAGAAAAGTCTGGTCTTGTTGTTTAGTTAATGTAATGGAGTACCTTGGGTCAGTGCAACCAATGGAGCTGGAAGTTGGGAGAATGGTTTGATTTCTTAACTTTATTGAAATGGAATTTACATGTTGATAAAATTCACCCGCTAAGTATCAGCCTGGTGACGTGTATTAAAGTTAAGACCCGGCGCCGTGGCTCACTAGGCTAATCCTCCGCCTGCGGCGTCGGCACACCAGGTTCTAGTCCCGGTCGGGGCACCGGATTCTGTCCCGGTTGCCCCCCTTCCAGGCCAGCTCTCTGCTATGGCCCAGGAGTGCAGTGGAGGATGGCCCAAGTGCTTGGGCCCTGGACCCCATGGGAGACCAGGAGAAGCACCTGGCTCCTGGCTTCAGATCAGCGCGATGTGCCGACCACGGTGGCCATTGGAGGGTGAACCAACGGCAAAAGGAAGACCTTTCTCTCTGTCTCTCTCTCTCACTGTCCACTCTGCCTGTCAAAAAAAAAAAAAAAAGTCGTGCAGTTCCTCGCCACAAGCCATTTAACACTGAGATGCTCCCCGTGCTCCCAGGCTGCCACGGCTCTGCCTGGTATCTAGATTTTCCTTTTTTTGCTGACATAAAGGGAGTCACAGGACATGTTGTCTTGTGTGTCCAACTTCTTAAGCAGGACAGTCTTTAAGGGCCATCCATCTAACAGGTGCCAGTGGACCACTCCTTTTCATTGCTGAGCAGTATGCCATGTGGATGTACCAGTTCATGCAGTTGAGAAGTGTTTAAACATTCAGTAGGTACATTATATTTAAAAAAACAAAAACAAAAACAAAAAAACCATGAAGACAGACGAGATGTTTGTATGAACCCGGGACCTTGAGGTCTCAGGTCAGCTTCCCTAGTGGTGCCGGCCTCTACAAGTGCCAGGCTGACCAAGTGGTGCACAGACCCCGGGTCACCTGGGCCTCCTCCTCAGGGCTCCTCAAAAAGGAACCATGGTGGGCCATGGTTAGCTTGTCGCCAGAAAATAAAGGCACTTTACAAAATGTTTTGAGTCAGTGTTGTGAGGGCAAACCAGCCAGTGAAATGGTCCCCATTGCTCAGGTTGTAATCATCTGATGAAAAAGGAAATGTGAAATAGAGCAGACTGGGGCCAGCTGGACCTGTGGAGAACAAGTCTGATTCTCTAAAGAGAAAGGCAGTATTTGAAGTGTACACGGAGTTGTAGGAAATGGAGGGAATTTGTTTAAATAACAAGTAGCAGTGCTGACACAAGCTGAGGTTGCCTTCCCTCTAGTACATCTGTATATAAAGTAGAAACGGGGCCGTCGCTATGGCGCAGTGGGTAAAGCCGCCATCCGCAGTGCCGGCATCCCATATGAGTGCCAATTCCAGTCCTGGCTCCTCCACTTCCGATCCAGCTCCCTGCCATGGCCTGGGAAAGAAGTAGAACATGGCCCAAGTTCTTGGGCCCCTGCACCTGTGTGGCCAATCGGGGAGTGAACCAGTGGATGGAAGTCCACTATCTGACTCTACCTCTTTAATTTTTTCAAAGAAATCTTAAAAAAAAAAAAAAAAAAGGTAGAAAGGGATGCGGGGCCTGGGCCGCTCATGCCCCCATGGCTGTCACTCTCACTGCTCAGCTCTCTGCTCCGGTGCTTCCCCATCCTCCAGTGTAGACAGCAAACCCCGATTCCCTCCCTCACCCTGCGGCTGGCTCAGAACCACTTAGTGCCTGGAACGCGTTTTGCTTCCCACTAGATATCAACTCCATGAAGGCCGACAGTCCTGCTCTCCCCCACCCCATAATGGCGCCTGGACAGCTGGGGCAGGGTCACATGCAGAGCTACCAGCTGGCTGGCTCTCCCGAGAGCAGTGATCACACACTGTGGGCCCACTGAGGCACTAACCTTGCTCTGGGAACCAAAATCCACCCACGGTGAGATGCTGGCGATGCACACATCTGTTTCCAGTAAGCCATCCCATGGCAGGCTGCAGAGTTATGAGAAAGTCGCACTGGGGGACCCGAGGGAGCCCTCACCGCCAGCGCGCAGTCAGCACAAATCAGGTCACTGAGTCTGCCTCTCTCAGGCCCCAGCCCCACCAGCTCTCACCGCCTTGAAGCCAGTCCTCCAGCGGGCCCTCTTCTCACCCTGCAGCATCCAACTGTCCTCTTCTCCTGGACCACTCCCCTCAGCCCAAGGACAATTTAGAAACGGGGCCAGCACTGGCCAGCGGTTAAGACACCAGTTAGACTTCATATCCCACAACAGAGTGCCCACGTTCAACACTCAGCTCCAGTCCTGACTCTGGCTCCCTGCTAATGTCCACCCTGGGAGGCAGCAGGTGATGGTTCAAGTACTGGATCCCTGCTACCCATGTGGGAGACCTGTGTGGAGTTCCTGGCGCCCAGCCCCAGCCACACCTGGGGGCTCTTGTGGACATCTCAGGAGTGAACCAGCAGATGAAGCTAAGAATTTTTTAAAAATAAATTACTAAGTAAAACGTCTCCAACTCCAGTCTTTGCCTGCCATCCCTGTGGTCTTCTCATTACAGTTATACTTCATAATTGTCCCAGTTTTTTGGATATTCTGGGTATTTTTCCCCATTCCCGCTTCAAATCTTCAAATGTCAGTTTGGGACGTTCCTGCTGAGACCTTCAGATCACCAGTTCTTTCCTGGCGAGGCTCCAGTATTCAGCCCCATCTCAACGCTCTCCAGCACTGCCTTTTGTTCTGCGTGGGTCTCTGCTTGCACACCTCACTGCTCTCGCCCATCACTGCCACATCTTCCCACCAGAGGCCTTAGCACATGATCGTTATGTGAACTGCCCCGCCAGCCCCCAAGCCTCTGCACGCCAGCCTGGCTCTGAAGCTCGCTCTCTGGCCCTGTTCTGCAGCTCGTGTTACTTTTCACTAGACAGCCAGACGCGACGAGCTGAGTGACAGAACGGCCTTCACCTTGAGGCTGGCCTGGTGTGGCTGCAGCCGCAGGTGTCAGGGCCACAGTTCCCCTCGGCATCCTTGCTTTCATCGTCCTGCTGTCCCTGGGCTTCCCCAGCAACTCCTTAACCTGGAGCCAGGGTCCTGTGGCTCTCGGTGGGCACCCACTGGTGTGTGGCACTGTGGAAAAGCGGTCTACAACCTTAACAAGCCTAACTTGAATTTTTTTTTTTTTTTTTTTTTTTTTTTACAGCGGGTTCCAGCCTGGACCGCAAGCTGCAATACTTCTAGCTGTTTTCCCCTCCTCCTAAGTCAGACAGGAAGCCGCGGGACGTGAGACTGCACTGCCCTGCCCTCCCCTCCCCGTGGCAGAGGCAGCCTCGGAGGAGGCTTTCCTGCAACAGAGAGCCCTTGTGACTCTGGCTGCATTTCCAGGTAGCTCCCTTGCTGCTCTCCTTGCCTGAGGTCCAAGAGGATGCTCCTGCTCTCTTCACAGGGAGAACCCAGCAGGGCTGCTGGGGCCCCTCAGCCAGCCTCCAGGGGTTAGCTCCAGGCTTCGGCTTTGACGGAGCACCCCTAGATTTCTGTGTCCCTCTGGTTTTGGGGTGCAGTTTGCCCTGTGATCTCAAGTCTCTGATGGATCTAGGAAAAGCCATCCATTTCCAGCTGGCTCAGCCTCTTCCTGTTACGAGGCCATCGCTCGCTCGCTCGCTCTCCACATTATTCCCTCCCCAGCCCAGTTAAAACAGCCAAAACCCCCACGACAATGCTGACCGCTCCACTGTCAGAGCTCCTCCCACCTGAGTGCAGCGTCAGGCTTCTGACTGGCTTCGGGGATGCCACGTGCTTCTCCCCTGCCCGCCACGGACTGCCCAGTCCTCAGAGCTCTCTACACAACTTTATCCCCTGGTAGTCTCGCCCAGGCGCCTCACGCTGACATCTCTCGCTTGAGTCACCGTTGACTGCCTACCCAACAGCTCAACTAGGGTAATGACCAGGTACCTCACTTACCTGTCCACAACATTCCCAATTTTCACCAGCAAACCTGAGCTACCTATGGCCTTCTCCCTCTTAACTGCTAAGGCGAAACTACCTTACCATCAACCCCGACACTCACTTCCTCACATTATACATCCAACCTAGGAGCAAATTCTGTGAGTTTTCCCTTCAGGGAAAGTACACAATCTAAAGATTCCAACTGTTGGCACCCTGGATCAAGCCACCTGCTCGTCACACCCGAGTCACTGCAAAAGGCCTCAACGCTGCCCTGTTCCCACCCTTGCTCCCCCGTTCCTAGAGCCAAGCCAGACCTTACTATTCCTCTTCCCAAAGCCCCACAGGCTCCACGCCTGGCACAGTGGAAGTGCACACGGGGTCCTAGGCAGGCCATGGCACTGCCCACTCGTAACTGTCCAGCCTTCCTGGAGCCACGGACCGGCCCCCAGCCCCTGGCCTCTGCCTGGAACCCTCCAGCCCACACGGTGTGCGCTGCATGGCCAAGCCTCTGCTCAAGGGCTACCTCGGCAGCACTTACCTCCTGAGGAACCACATTAGGTTAGCTGTTCTCTTCTTTCGGGTTTGCTTTGACAATGGAGAGAGGAAACCCAGGCAAGGAAAAGCAGGTGTGCTACTTAGTTAGCACCTGGTGACGCTGGCATCAGAATCCAGGTTTTTGAAGCACACATCTTCTCCAAAGCCTCATCTGGCTCAGAGACACAGGAATCCCCGGCCACCTGAGCACCTGCAGCGTCTACACTATGGCTGCCGAGAGCTGACAACACCCCCAAAGTTCCATTGGCCAGCTTTCTGACTGCAGCCCCTCGCCTGCTCAGCTGGCTGCCTTTGTATTATGTCGAGTGCAGGGAGCAGACTGGCTGCTCTCACCTATCACTGGGCATCACAGAGTGACAATTCCTCAATCCCATTTGGGAGCTTAACCGCCTCACTTCAGTGGCTGAAGTCAAGTGCTGCTCCCAGCACAGACAGCTGCTATGATACAACTGCACAGGATGGCAACTAGGGTTCAAGTACAGCGGCCAAGTGTCCTCAAAGTTTCTGGTAATACTGGCTGCTGCCAAGACACCATTCTGCCCACCGATGTATAAGACAGACTACAGTGAAATACAAGGAGGAAAACCCAAGTCCCAGAAATTCAATCTGCTTTGGTAACAAAACCTCAATTCCTGTCTTAACCAGTTACTCTGATTCTAGAACATAGGAACCACTGCCACCTGCTGGTGATGCTTCTTCTGACAAGGTTAATACTGGGTGGGAGAGGCAAATTCCACACTTGAAATTTCCTTTTTCAAAGCCAGCAGCCACAGGAATAGCTTCATGATTCTTACCTGATTAACTCATTATTCTTGATGGAAAACTAAATTCGAAAGGATTTAAAAGTTGTTTTTTTTTTTTTTTTTTTTTGACAGGCAGAGTGGACAGTGAGAGAGACAGAGAGAAAGGTCTCCCTTTGCCGTTGGTTCACCCTCCAATGGCCGCCGCGCTGCGGCTGGCGCACCACGCTGATCCGATGGCAGGAGCCAGGTACTTATCCTGGTCTCCCATGGGGTGCAGGGCCCAAGCACTTGGGCCATCCTCCACTGCACTCCCTGGCCACAGCAGAGAGCTGGCCTGGAAGAGGGGCAACCGGGACAGAATCCGGCGCCCCAACCCGGTGTGCCGGCGCCGCAAGGCAGAGGATTAGCCTAGTGAGCCGTGGCACCAGCCTAAAAGTTTTCTACTGTGAAACGGAACCCTCTACGACCTCTGGGACAGGCACTGCAACAGGGGGGAAGTTGCCACTTGGGACGCCTGCATCCCAGCCTCCTGCTAATGCATCCCTGAAGGCAGCAGAGGACGGCTCGAGTGTATGGGTCCCCGCCAACCACAGGGGAGACCCAAAGGGGACTCTCAGCTTTGGTCTGGCACATCCTTGGCTCTTGGCATGTAGGGAGTGAAGCAGCAGCTAATCCTTCGTCACCTTAGTGATGAAGCCACAGTTCTGGGAACGTGGCTTCTGAGCCTTTTCTCTGGCCTCTCTGCCACAGGTGGGGAAGCGGCCACCCAGTGCACTTCCCTATGTGCAGAGGCAGCCCCTGACTGCTTACTCGGGCAGAGCTCTGGGCTCCAGCTGCCGCACCGAGGAGTCTGATCCACTTAGCCAGAGCTGAATGATACTCTTCATAAAGCTGAGCAGGAAAACACCCAGAACAGGTGAAGAGCCAGTGGAGTGTCCTGAGCAAGAACTGACAGAAAGTTACAGAAAGACCTCAGTGAAAAAACAGTCATTGATTTGCCGAGTCTTCTAGAAACAGCTGATCTCTAAGAAAAGTCTCTCAGCTCCTGAGCAATGTGCGTGCATCAGGATATTCCAGCTGTTCCTGTAACACGAACAGTAAAGATGGATGGGGCAACTGTGACAGCCAAGGCGTCTAAGGAGACAGGGTGAATACAAGTGACAGGTCAGCAGGGGCAGCTGTTTGGGACAGCAGGTAGGATGTCACCTGGGACAGTTCTCTCTCACACTGGAGTTCGAGTCCCAGCTCCTGTGCTTCCCATTCAGCTTCCTGCTAATGCACACCCTGGGAGGCAGCAGGTACGTACCCAAGTCCTACTCAGGTACCTGGCTTCCTGCCACCCACCTCTGAGACCTGGACTGAAATCCTTGTTCCTGGCTTTCACCTGGTCTAGCCCCCGCTGTTGCAGGCATATGGGGAGTGAATCAGCAGATGGGAGATCTATGTCTCTATTAATAAATAAATAAAAGTTTTTAAAAAGAAGAAAAAGGACGTGAGGAAAAAAAGTAAAGAAATCTGAAAAATAAAAAGACCGGTTAGTAACAATGTATCAATGTTGGCTCTTCAATGTGACAAATTTACCATACTAACTCTAATAAAAGGGGAAACTGGTTCTCTGCACCACCTCTGCAGTTTTTCTGTAAATCTAAAATGATTCTAAAATCAAATGTTTTACAAAATGGATAGAAGATACTCAACTGACAAAGGCAAGTCCTTAACCCCAATCACAAGCTTAATCACAGACCCTCTGTTTTTTTTTTTTTTTTTTTTTTTTTTTTTAAAGATTTATTTATTTAAAGACAGAGCTAGACAGAAAGAGATCCATCTGCTGGTTCACTTCCTAAGTGGTTGCAACAGCAGGTTCTGGACCAGGCCAAATCCAGGAGCCTGGGATTCCACCCAGGTCTTCCACAGTGGGGGCCTGGGGCCCAAACACTTGGGTCATCATCTGCTGCCTCCCCAGGTGCATTAGAAGGGCGCCAGGTCAGAAGTAAAGCAGCCAGGACTCAAACCAGCACTGATATGGGATGCTGGTATCACACGTGGTGGCTTAACCTGATGCACTAAAATGCCAGGCTATCTCGACATATTTTTACATTTATTTAAAAGGTGGGAGGGAAGGGGTGCATGAGGGTGGAGAGAGAGCTCTCCCATCTGCTGATTTATTCCCTAAATGCCGGCAGCAGCTGGGACGGGACCAGGCCAAACCCAGGAGCCAGGAACTCCATCTGGGTCTCCCAAATGGGTGACAAGGACCCAAGCACTTGAGCCATCCTTGGCTGCCTCCCAGGGTGCACATTAGCAGGAAGCTGAATGGGAAATGAAGAGGCGACTTGAATGGTACTCCAGCACGGGATGCTGGGTGTCTCAAGTGATGTCTTAGTCTGGCCAAATGCCTGCCTCCAAAGTGACTTTTTAAACTAAGTTATTTGGCATTTTATTTTTATTTCTCAATCCTAGACCAAAAGCTTCTACATAAAAATCAAGAGACATGGCCTCTTCAAATTCCCACCAAAAATATACATAAGATTCACATCAATTTATGGCAAATCTGAGCCCATTTATATAAAAAAACTAAAAAAAACTTTTTGTGATTAAACCAAGTATAAAACTATTCTCTCATGGTTTTTTTTTTTTTTTTTTTTTTTTTTTTTTTTTTTTTTTGACAGGCAGAGTGGACAATGAGAGAGACAGAGTGAAAGGTCTTCCTTTGCCATTGGTTCACCCTCCAATGGCCGCCATGGCCAGTGCACTGAGGCCGGCGCACTGCGCTGATCCGAAGGCAGGAGCCAGGTACTTCTCCTGGTCTCCCATGGGGTGCAGGGCCCAAGCACTTGGGCCATCCTCCACTGCACTCCCGGGCCACAGCAGAGAGCTGGCCTGGAAGAGGGGCAACCGGGACAGAATCCGGTGCCCCGACAGGGACTAGAACCCGGTGTGCTGGCGCCGCAAGGCGGAGGATTAGCCTAGTGAGCCGCGGCGCCGGCCTCTCTCATGTATTTACTTGACAAAGCAGACGTACACAAACCAATCTGTTTCAGGGGGCATTCAAGGAGCTAAAGGTCCCAACCAAAACACCTTAAAATTAGCTCCAAAGACATGCCTCAAAAATAAGGTAAGTCCTATTGTCTTTGTTAAAACTGAGGGATGAAGAATTAGTACCCAAAGAAGAAAGAAACACATTCTCAGCAAATAAATCTATCTCTGGGACTAAACACCTGTGTTGGTTTAAAAATGGGAAAAAAAAACCCTCCCTGTTCTTTCATCAAACTTTATTATGAAAGCTTCTGACATCCTCAACATAATGAGCAACAGCTTCAAACAAAACGATCTCAAGCAGAAGTCAACTAGTCAGGGACCACAGCGCCTGAGCAGCTACAAATGCCCAAACCCACGGCGGGGCTGGCACTGCGGCGCAGCGGGTAAAGCCGCCACCTGTGACACCAGCATCGCATGTGGGCCCTGGGTCACATCCTGGCTGCTCCACTTCCAATTCAGCTCCCTGCTAATGGCCTGGGAAAAGCAACAGAAAGATGGTCCAAATACGTGGGGCCCTGCCGCCCATGTAGGAGTGCCAAAAGAAGCTCCTAGCCCCTGGCTTTGGCCTGGCCCAGCCAATGGCATCTAGGGAGTAAACCAGTGGATAGAAGACCTCTGTCTCTGTCTCTTCCTTAGAAATACATAAATAAATATTCAAAAGTAAAAAGAAAGAAAACCCACACTAACCTCTTATTCAATGATAGCAGTCACTCCTCTGGGGTCTGCACTGGGTAACTTAATTTCAATTTTTTGCCTTCAATTTACTCTTTAAATGAACTGCAGTTCTGATATAAAATGTGCTGCATGGAAGTCCATGAAGCATTCTGGTTTAAACAAAACCCAGGCCCTACACCTAGGCTCCGTCAGGAGCCCCGGTGAAAGAGGTGCGATTTTTCTAACAGTTTGAAAATGTGACTTTTCTGACAGTTTGAAAATGTGTTCAGTGACCTTGGCGACAGAACAAACAGCAGCAACTCTGTTCCAATTATAAGATGATTTTTAAGTTATTTTTATTTTTAAGATTAAGCATCCTCATTGACAGCCCAGAAACAGAGTCCCTGCTGACTTTTTGGACACACACACATCCAAAAGAGTTAAAAGGGATTCTTCGGTTTTCAATGACAAGGTAAGAAAAAAGAACACGTTCACGGGCTCTAGCTGAATTCTTCTGTTCTTTCTAGAAAAATGTGACCTTGCTACCAAGCCATTCCCCAAACCTTAAGGAAAGAGTTTTTTCAAAAAGCCAGCAAAACTCAGACGCAGGAATCTAGGTATCACAAAAATTATCACGCAACACACTGCTGCTGCCAAACAGGGTGGGGAGCCTACTGCCCACAGCTCGTGAGAGAGCAGCAGGAACTCGGGGCGCTAGGACTGAACTGAAACCAACGAAGGAACACGCAGCTTGCTCTGCTCGGGAGTATGTTAGGCTTTCTCCATCTCCGCAGAGGAAATGAAAACATGCTGCTGGGATCAGTACTGAAATTGTTCTAAAGTACGGGGAGAAAACGTGCAGCAGAAGGGGTAGCAAGGAAAAGTTTTGAATCCAAGCTCTACTGCCCAGGAAAGTGGAAGAGGGCTCAAGTTATCCTGAGCCTGCCTTCTCAACTTGGCTCCAAACCAGTAGACTATATATATATATATATATCCCACTAATAATAAATAGCAAGTGACCTACAGTGCTTGTGGTATTAAAAAATATTTTCTTAAATTATTATAAACTTCTATTCTCAAAAGCAGAAAATCAAAACGACACTGGGCCATCCAATCAGTTATTGAGTAAAGGGCTCCCTCCAAAGAGAACTCACTTAGCAGAGGCTGAGGCTGGAGCAGCGGAAGAACACGAAATAAATAGGACAGGCTCTAGGCACAATTTTAATGAGCTTCCACCAGGCCTAGCCGTAAGGGGAGGGGTGAGGGGCTCCAGAAGAAATGGGGCTGCTTCTCAGACACAAGGGGTCTGCAAGTTCAACTACTGACCCTTCTCCTCACCTCAAGCTTGGAGAAGAAAATAAATATTTACTTTTTAACTATTTAGAGCTTTGGGCACATTAAATATTTCATATTCTTTAGTTTCCATTTTCTGAAGCTTTGGCTTAGAATTATATTAATTTATGTTATGTTGAAAAATGTTTGAGTGTGCCTTAATCAGTAGTACCAAATGAAAATATAAACCTTGTTCTTCCTTATCTTCTACACAGGAAAAGTGAATGAATGGCAGCCTAAATATCCTGCAAGATTACTCTGTATACTCAGCGAAAAATCACGGCAAATCATTCCATCTCCACGTCTTGAGCGGAAGGAGTTAACTAGTCTTCAATCTCATCTTCCCAAATATCTCCATTAACATCCACAGCATGAAACAATCTGGAAGCACAGAGTAAGGCATGTAGTTATGCACTTGGACAAAACAGCAGAATTTGTCTTTCCTTCTCTCAAGAACCCTTTCTGCACTCTTCTGATAGTAATCTCTGATCTCTCCTCTTCTTTAGCAACTCCACTAGGGGCTGAAACTGGGACCCCTCTGGAAAAGCTGCCTTTACGTTTCTAGGAACAGCCCTCTCCGGAGGCACACATGCCCCTGGGCCAAGGCTGAGCAGCAGGCGGTGGATTCCACACGTGGTCTGTGGAGCCAGCCAGGGCTGCACACGCAGGCAGTCCAGGAGCTGGACTCCTACAAGACCCTGACCACCACCACTCGGCTCTGTCTTCACAGTCCTCACGCCCGCCATCTGGGCATGTATTCTATTTGCCAGTTTCTCTTCCTTCCCTTGGGTCACTTCACATTTAAGTAATTTTCAACACTAGGTTCCCAAGAGCTCAAGGGCAGGGCTTGTTTCTTCCGTGTCCTTTATTCATTTATAACCCCAGTGACCACAGGCGCTCTACAGAAACCCATAACAAGGATCATCAAGTGATGATGACACCGGAGAGCTGTGGGAACACAGGTGCTCATAGTGCCTAGGGATCCTCCCAAGTTATCACTTACGAATAACAAAGAGGAAATTTTTACCTCTACAACGAAACAAATGACAGTGATGGACATCACGCTAGCTAACAGAGGGGCAGCCTGACATGGTGCCTCCTGATATAACACCTTACAGAGACGATATCATCACGCTTATGGACTATACTTGGCAAAAATGCTACCCAACACTTAATGCGGGAACAGGCATTCGGCTTTGCAGTGAGGATGCCTGCGCCCCACACTGGAGTGCCTGGGTCTGATTCCAGGCTTCAGCTCCCGACTCCAGCTTCCGGCCAAGGCAGCAGGTGAAGGCTCCAGTAATTAGACTCCTGCCACCCATGTGGCAGACCTGCATGGAGTTCCCAGCTCCTGGCTTTCACCCTGGCCCTGCCCTCATGGTTGTAGGCATTCAGGGAATGAATCAATGGATGGGAACTCTGTCCATCTGTCTGCCTGTGTCTCTTTGTCTCTCTATAACTTAAAAAAAAAAAAATCAACTAATTAATTACATCAATTCTTGGTTTACAGCAAATAAAAATAGAGAAACACACAAAAGACACCACCATGGAGAAACAAAACTCTACAAGTTAATTTGTTACATAGGATGATTGGCCTGGACTCTTCAAAAAACCAATGTTCCCATCAACACACACAAACTAGGTGGGCCAAACTTTTCTATATTAAGAGACAAAAGACAGAAGCAAACATCTGATTAGATTTTTGTTCAATTAAAAACAGCTTTAAAGGGAATTCTGAGCCACTACCGAGAAATTCTACATTTATTTATTTGGCATGTAACTTTACTTATGTTTATTATTTTTAAAAATATTTATTTTCATTTTATTTGAAAGACAGAGAGAGAGAGAAAGACATCTATCCCACTGGTTCTTTCCCCAAATGCCTGCAACCGCTGGTGCTGGGCCAGGGTGCAGCCAGAAGTCTGGAATTGAGCACAGGTCCCCCACAAGACTGGCAGGAACCCAAGCATTTGACCATCCTCTGCTGCTTCTCAGGGTGCATGTGAGCAGGAAGCTGGCATCAGAAGTGGAGCCAGGACTTAAATCCAGGTACCCTGACACAGGGTGTAGGCATCCCAAGCAGTGTCTTAACAGCTGTACCCAACACCCGCCCTGTACTGTCCTCATGTAGAAGCCATCTGAAGAGACAAACGTGGCAGTTTTGGAATCAAGCATTACCACAACTCCAACCTATCTTCAAGGAGTTCAATAAAAAATTAAAGAGAACAAATGTACAAAGTGTTATCAACTGTTAATCCATATTTTTCATAGCCCTATTCTTTCAACTTTAATGTGTTTGAAATTTTTCACTATAAAAATGCTGAGAATCGGGGCCAGCACTGTGGTGTAGCGGGTAAAGCCGCCACCTGCAGTGCCGGCGTCCCATAGAGGCGCTGGTTATAGTCCCGGCTGCTCTACTTCTAATCCAGCTCCCTGTTGATGGCCTGGGAAAGTAGTGGAAGATGGCCCAAGTCCTTGGGCCCCTGCACCCATGTGGGAGACCCAGAAGAAGCTCCTGGTTCCTGGCTTCAGATCGGCGCAGCTCCAACTGTTGTGGCCAATTGGGGAATGAACCAGAGAATGGAAGACTTCTCTCTCTCTCTGCCTCTCCGTCTCTCTCTGTATAACTCTGACTTTCAAATAAATAAAAATCTTTAAAAATTTTCTGATAGTGTATATTCTTATTAAAAAAAACATTTTCAAGCAAATAGAAATCATCTACCTGGGAAAGCATGGGAGAGATTCTCTAAATAAGTCCAAGTAAACATGAGGTTTATGGACTGTGAATCAAGTACCTACAATGGCTGCTGAGCCCAGGGAATTGTGTGCACATGTACCGACTGAAACACAGGGAATCAGGATCAGTGAAATGTACAGTCCAGAGAATTCTGTGTACACATACCGATTGAAACACAGGGAATCAGGATCAGTGAAGTGTTTGTAAGGGTTTGCTCTAGAGAGAAAACCCATGCAAATCCAGCAGAAATACTGCATACAGCCAGTACACGTCATCTTGTTACACCCGTCTAATTTCTGGTGGGAAGGACAGAGAGAACAATATCAAGGCTATAAAGGCAAAGGAGAAATGAACACACCAAAAAAATTCAGTTGAACATTTTCCTGGTCTCATCCCTTTTCTCATGGATAACACACTGGTAACTAGTTAATGCTTGCTATTTTGCAATACAAGTACAATATGGAAAACATTTAGCAGAAAAAATATTTAGCAGATAGATCTTCTCTGATAAATAGTAGATACAAATCAAACACATATAGTGTAATGAAAACAATATAGTTAAATATTTAAATGTTTGGGTTAAATATGGTTCAGTGTTAAATCTTCACATAAACCTAAGTGAATACTTGGTATCAAGCTCTCTACTCCATCACAGCACTAAGGCACGGCACAAGCGGTTAAATTTAACACCGGTCTCCTTCACCAGATAACGGGGAATCACCACTAGGTTCAATTCATACATAATGGACTGGAACACTGGAATCAAATGCAAAGCTACGGCTCAATTTTAAAACACACTAAGATTGCTGTCAAGAAGCAAGAGATTGCTCTAATTATCGTCACTCAGATTAATGAAGAACGTCTCCATTTCTCAAGTGTATGCTTGTTGAACAGGTGCGCTACCTTTCCAGAAAAGTGGTTGAGAAGTCAGACGCTTTTCTTAAATCACTAGGATGTAGCTCCAGCACCCCCTTCTCCTGACCTGCTATGGTTTGAACAGGATTCGTCCCCTCAGAAACTCACATAGGAGTAGAATCCCTGTTGTAAGGTGTTAGGAAGAGGGCAACTTCACCAGGCTATGGTGGCTTTGCTTTTTTTTTTTATGGAGGTGGGGGCTTTGCGAGGCGATCAGGATTAGGTCTAATCTTCAGGGTGGAGGCCCATGACTGAATCCCGGTAGCTTTCTAAGAAGAGAGAGGCCAGATGAGGGAGACACACACCCATTTTCTTTGTCTCTTACCACACGATACCCTGGGCTACCCTGAGACTGTGCCAGCAAGAAGACCATCGCCAGATGTGGCCTGTCCATCCTAGGCCAGAAGCATGAGCCAAATCAAACCACTTTTCTCTGTAACTTAGCCAGTGTGCAGTATTTGTTATCAGCAACAGAAAATGGGCTAAAGCACAATACAATGAACTTTGAGGTGGATACAAGGTGAGAAAAACAGCCTCTGTCTGGAAGTACTTTGAAAAGGAAAGCCACACACATCTAAGGTCAGTAACAACACCGAGCAGTGAAACCTGCATTTCCAAAGTGAGAAGGCTTGGTGAACACCGAAATGGATTTCTTAGTCATTAGATTGGCCAGTAGCTCGTAAGCAGTCCTAACATGCTAGCCAACCCATGTGCCCTCATGTACCTGTATGGGGGTCCCACAACAGGGGCAGCTCTTTGAGTTCTTTTCCAACCACTCCTTACTCTCCATCTCTTCCAGTGCCTTCTGAATCACCCTCTTGCCATACCTCTGTTCCAAAAATCTTTTATTGGCCTCATCTGCTTGCAGGTACTCATTCCGTAAGTCTATGAGTTTCTCTAGAAAGTGAAATAGAAAATTAGCTTTTATACAACCCTGCAATGCTGACTAAAAGTCCTTAGAAATGGCCATCCACCATCACTGGCTAATTGATAATACTATTCCCAAGACTTTCTCGTGAAGAAATA
Organism: Oryctolagus cuniculus; assembly: GCF_964237555.1. Lineage (NCBI taxonomy): Eukaryota > Metazoa > Chordata > Mammalia > Lagomorpha > Leporidae > Oryctolagus > Oryctolagus cuniculus. The sequence continues at coordinate 29,532,640 of NC_091437.1, read as the reverse complement.
ATCCAGTCAAGTCATGCACATGGGGATACTTGTAACAATGACAGACAAATGAAGTCTCTAAGGGAATAATGGTGAGCAGAAGAGCAGTATACTGAATGACGTAGCATCCAGTTGTTAGGAGGGCTACAATCCAACTAAAACACTCATTACAGAATCCTGAGAAAAGTAGTCCTGTGTTATAACAAGGTAAAAATTACACATGTGCAAATGACAAAGAACAGAATGAAATATTCCCACTAGAAAAGCTTTACCTGGAAAAGACAGTAAAATCTTATTTTTCCTTTGACTCTGATTTCTTAATGTTGATATATCTATGCAACTATGGACCGACTCATCTTGGACTGGTGTTGTGGTGTAGCGGGTAAAGCTGCTGCCTGCAGTGCCAAGATCCCATATGGGTGCTGGTTCAAGTCCTGGCTGCTCCACTTCTGATCCAGCTCCCTGCTGATGAAGATGGTCCAAGTCCCTGGGTCACCACACCCATGTGGGAGACCCAGGAGAAGCTCCTGGCTTCAGATCGGCTCAGCTCCAGCCAATGCAGCCACTTGGGGAGCGAACCAGCGAATATGGATAGAAGCTCTCTCTCTGCCTCTGCCTCTGCCTCTAACACTGCCTTTCAAATAAATAAATTAAAAAAAAAAAAAAAAAGACCAACTCATCTCAAAGACACAGAGGTTGAAACAGGCACTAACTTTACACTAAGTCAACACCTTTCACTGATAATGAACAAAGCCTACCTTACGGCTGGCTTACGGACAAAAACTATCTGCTGAGTTCTATCAAATAATCAATGAGTAAGACTTACCGCCCTCCACCTCACAGGTGCTACAATGTTGCTCCTGTCAACATTACCCCTTGACACTCTTCAACCTGGCTTTTACTGGAACAGGCAACCACTTTACCTGCAGTTCTTACGCTTCTATTATCTTGATTTTTCAACACAATTAAAGACTTCTCTCAACAGTATGCTAGTCATTTTATTAGTTTGCTTTCCTTATATTAGATTTAGAGATCTGTCTTCTTTTAAAGTAATGGACATTTTCATATTTTAAAAAAGATTTATTTATTTGATAAGCAGAGTAACAGAGCATGGGAAAGGCAAAGAAGGGAAAAGGAAAGAGAAAGAGATAGACAGATAATCTTCCATCTGCTGGTTAACTTCCCAAAGGATCACAAAGGCCAAGGCTGGGCCATTTTCCACTGCTTTCCCAGGTGCATTAGTAGGAAACTGAATCAGAAGAGGAGCAGCCAAGACTGAAACCGGGGCTCTGATATGGGATGCTAGCGTTTTAAGCGATAACTTAACCAGCTGCGCCAAATCGCTGATCCCTAAAGTAGTGAATATTTTTTGAAGATTTATTTATTTTTTTGGAAGTCAGAGAGAGGAGAGACAGGGAGACCTTCCACCTGCTGGTTCACTCCCCAAGTGGCCCAAAAAGCCGGGGCAAGGCCAAGCTGAAGCCAGGAGCCTCTTCCAGGTCCCCTACATGGGTGGCAGGAGCCCAAGCACTTGGGCCATCTGCTGCTGCTATTCCCAGACCATTAGCAGGGAGCTGGATTGGAAGTGGAGCAACTGGGACACAGATCAGTGCCCACGGCTCAACACTCTATGCCACAACACCGCCCGCAATGAACACTTCTGAGACAAAATTCTCTCGGTGGTCTTTCCCTTCCTCTCTGAATCCTTCTGTGTGCTATGCACTCCCATCGCTCTGTCACCTCTACTTTTTTTTTTTTTTAAAGATTTATTTATTTATTTTAAAGGCAGAGAGAGAGAGAGAGAAAGAGAGAGAGAGGTCTTCCATCTGCTGGTTCATTCCCTAGATGGCTGCAACAGCCAAAGTTCAGCCAACCCAAAGCCAAGAGCTTCTTCTGGATCTCTGATGCGGGTGCCTTCCCAGGCCACAGCAGAGAGCTGGATAGTAGAGCAGCTGGGACTTGAACTGGTGTCCATGTGGGATGTCGACACTGCAGCTGACAGTTTTATCCACTACGCCACAATGCCAGCCCTGTGTCTCCTCTACTTCTACAGCACAGATGCTTTTAACCCTGTTATTTTTATCCCTCTAATAAATTAAAACATTTTTCTGGTTCTTCACATCTTAAGGACAAAGGCCTCTGCTCTAATGTTCTCAAAATAACGAAACTGTTATTATTTCATACTTTCCAACATGGCCTGCCCCTACCCTTCACAAGGCTCTGTCCTCGGCAAGCAGAATGCTATACTCCCCTCTCTCATCAGGGCACTTTGTTGTAAACAATGATGCTCTGTGACACTGGCAATCTTTAATCATCATAACAATACACACAGTTTCCATTTTACACATTTTAGCCCACTGTTTCTCAACTTATCCACAGCAAGAACCATTTTTGCTTTGTTTCTCATACCCAATCTGTCAAGGCTAAATACTTCACAAAATGCAATCAAAGGAAAGAATGAAAGTAAAAAGAAAGTACAAGCCCAAGTTTCTATCAGACACGACTGACACAAAATGCTTCTGTGAAATCACTATTAAAGTTTCTAACCTTGACTCTTGATTTCTATATGCAATGATATATCTGCATCAGATCATTAAGTACAACTCCTCTGCGTGGCAGTACTTAGGCCACTGGATCTCGAGAATAACCTGTGAAATCACTATCATATCATCCTTATCAGTCTGAGAGACAAAGCCATCAAAGCCCAGTTAAACCATCACTAAAGGCCTAAATTTCCTTATTTAGATCAGAAATGGCAAACAGGTTTCACCACCTGTGCCAACTTAACAGAGGGTGCCTTTCTGAAGGGCCACAGTAGGAAGATTCTGGGCCTCTCTGGGCTCAGTGAGAAAGTGATTAGTCGCGGCTCACTAGGCTAATCCTCGGCCTTGCGGCACCAGCACACTGGGTTCTAGTCCCGGTCAGGGCGCCGGATTCTGTCCCGGTTGCCCCTCTTCCAGGCCAGCTCTCTGCTGTGGCCAGGGAGTGCAGTGGAGGATGGCCCAAGTGCTTGGGCCCTGCACCCCATGGGAGACCAGGAGAAGCACCTGGCTCCTGCCTTCGGATCAGCGCAGTGCGCTGGCCGCAGCATGCCGGCCGTAGCAGCCATTGGAGGGTGAACCAACGGCAAAGGAAGACCTTTCTCTCTGTCTCTCTCTCTCACTGTCCACTCTGCCTGTCAAAAAAAAAAAAAAAAAAAAAAGAAAGTGATTGGTGACTGATCCATCGAAGCTGCAGTGGATACAGGAGTGGAAGCTTATATGCCCTGCATCTGCCACCCGGGCCCTACACAGTCCATGCTCACGTTCACAGAGGAAATCCCTTCACTGTTCTTACTCTACAATGTCCCCCCTCACATGCATACCTTCAAGTCTTTACTTAGGCCACCTGCCAGAGGGCGCCCTTGGTCTTTCTACCTAAAATCCCAAGGACCTTGCCTTCAAAACATCTCAAGTGCTGTTCTGCTTTACTCCCTGGGCTTCCCTGACACTCACCGCCACCTAATGTCCTTATTTACCTTGTCTGCCTGTCCAAGTCCCTAAGAATGAGGGACTTAGGAGAGTCTGTCTCTTCTGGTTACTACTACATCCCCAGAGCCCAGGACAGTAACCAGCAAAGAAATGTCTGTTGAATGCCTATCTCTAGGCTGAAGAACTGGACTCGCAGGGCTTTGACGGCAAGCAAGGGATAGGCGGTTTCAGTCCATGCATTCAGACATACCTGCAGTCACCTTACACGGAGAGACCCCATGGTAAGTCAATCTGCACAAGGTACAGAAGGCAAAATTGCAGCTGGAGCAGATGCCCATGGTGCAGCCCGGCTCCTGCATCACAGGCAGCTGGCAGCACGGGCGGGGGCAGTACACCACGTCTGCCATCAGGTCCAAGGAGGACTGCAGGAGAAGGCGGTCGTAGCGGGCAAATAACTCTGCTTCCACCAGCTCCTTGACCTGGAAGGAAATGCAAAACGCCACAGGTATGAGGACTCCCCAGCCAGTTCTGACCCTAAGGAGATGCTGCAGATGCTGGCGTAAACCAGATGAGCACACAATTTAACACCTCCACCTCACTTCAAAATTAAACCCAGGGGCCGGCACTGTGGTACAGTGGATTAAAACCATGGCCTGCAGAGCCAGCTTCCCAGATAGGTGGCGATTCAGGTCCTGGATAATGCACCTGGGAAAGCAGTGGAGGATGACCCCAGATATTGGGCTCCTGCACCCTTGTGAGAGACCCAGAAGAAACTCCTGGCTCCTGGCTTCAGCCAGGCCAAGCCCCATCTTTTGCGACCGTTTGGGGAATGAACCAGCAGATGGATGATAACTCTGTCTCTGCTTCTTTCTGTCTGTAACTCTGCCTTTCAAATAAATTCCTAAATTTTTTTTTTTTAAAAATGTGGTAACAGTCTGCATCCTGCCTGAGGTTGTCTACACATATGTCAAAAACTAAACAGATTGTATAATTAAATTTTTAAAAAGTTTGAGACAGAACTAGAGCTAGAGAAAGCATTTCTATCTGCTGGTTCACTTACCCAGTGATCACAAAGGCTGTGAAGGGGGAGAGGGAAGGAAAGGCAGGAGACGGAATCTCAACACCCAGGTCTCTAACATAAGTGGTAGGAATCCAACTAGCTGAGTCATCACCCTTGACTCCCAGAGTCTGTATTAGCAGGAAGCTGGGACTAGGAGCAAGAACCAGGTATCAAACCCAGCCACGCTGATGTGAGACACAGGTGTCCTAGCTGGAAGCTTAACTGCTAGGTCAAACGCCCACTCCAAACGGTACAATTTAAATAGGTACAGTGTGTTGTAAGTGTTGCCTTAACAAAGAGGCAACAACAGTGGAAAACCAAAGGCTGTACTTAATCTAAGGTCTATAAATGATTCAGTTCATCATTCCAAGGAATGTCCCCTTCAGATTTCAACCTTACACAAAGAAAGGCTAATGACTTCCCTGAGGTTGGAGGGACCCTCGCAGACAAAGTAAATCAACAGAATTCCCTGGTAATTCCTTTAAAAAAAAAAAAAAAGATATAATTATAAAATTATTTATTTGAAAGGCAGTGAGAGAGAGAGAAAGGAGAAAGAGAAAGCAAGTTCCCATCTGCTGGTTCTCTTCTCAAATACCCATAATACTTGGGGCTAGGACAGATCAAAGTCAGGAGCCAGCAACTCAATCTGGGTCTCCTTCATGGGTGGCAAGGACCCAGGCACTCGAGCCTCCCAGGATGCACATTAGCAGGAAGAGAGAAACACGAGCAGAGCGAGGACTTGACCCCATATATTCCGATATGGGATATGGGCATCCCGAGCTGTGTCTTAACTGCTGTGCCAAGCACCTGCTCCAGGAATTACTTTTTTAGCATTCACCCTTGCCAAGGACTGCCCATTCCCAGAGCAGCTATGGAAGCATTTACATTCACATAAATGAAAGACCACAGCATTCCTCATAGAGCGAAACAACTTGTGGGCTGGCTCCAAGGTCTCTGATTCCCCCACGAACCCTATAAAGGAAGTTCCTTAGGCAGGATCTCCCTTTGCAAAACTCTACATCAGCAAAGCAGTTACCTGACCAGGAGTAGCCACTGAAGGACACTTTGGTTCTGGACAGTTGAGGCACTGAACTTGGCCATCTTTGATCTGGATTTCAAAGTAGTCCTTCAGACACGCTTTGCAGTACACATGCCTGCACTCCAAGAAGTACATGCACTCACTACCCAGCTTCTCACAGAAACAGATACTGCACAGGAACAATTTACTGTTAAAGCATTTTGTCTGCTGAGCTTGATCAAAGTCCAAGATTTCCTGGATCAGACTTGACAGTGATTCCACATCCTGCACAGCTCTCTCATCTACGACTTCCTCTTGGTCTACATCAGATCCGGTAGCTCCTCCAAACTCCAGCTCTTTGGTGGAAGAGGCCTGGGCTGTTCTTCTCTGCACTTTTTTCTGAGATCCCATCTTGAGCTCGAAAGGAGAGACAATATTCAGGTAGGCAAGGGTCTCCTCCTTAAGAAACTGCATCCAGGCAAACAGGACCACACTGCCTCGGTGTTCTTCCCACAGGTTGTCCAGGTGCTTGCACAGAGCGGACAGCTAGGAGAGAAAACACGAGGAAGCTGCTGAGTCTGGAAGATGCTGCTGCTGCCTCTGCCTCCCGACTTCCTTTGAAATCTTTCAACTTCTAAGTGAGGCCTCCCCGCTTCCTGCTGCTGTCTCCACTGCAAAACCAACACAGTCATGGGAGGACTTGGTAACCACTCCCAACACAAGCAAGGGCAGGACACGAAGGCAGAAGCAAGAAACAGCACTGTGAAAACGAGAGAAACCAAGACTCCTTAAGAGAAGAGATCTCGTTCTAAAATGAACTATTCTCCTTCCTTGGGGAGTCCTGGCCCCCATGGGTGCCCTGAAACTGGTTAGCAAAGGACAGTTTTCAAAGACCACCTGTTTTAAAGTTAATTTTAACTTCCAGGCCAATCAAAAAGCCAACTCACCCAAAAGAATCACTAAACAGAATTCAATCTTTCAGATTTACAAGCTACTCTTCACAAAGCAATCTGGGCTTCCATCAGATCCTGGTAAATGGAGGGAAGCAGACTGACATGGACCCTGGACACCATCACAAGCCCTCAATGTGCTTTGGCTGTCAAAGACAAAGCTCACAGTTCCTAAGCTAAGAAAACAAAGGTAAAACTATTTTAACTTTTCCTCTTTAAAGGTGGTCTGTTCAGGGGCCAGCACTGTGGCATAGCAGGTAAAGCCACCTCCTGCTGCGCTGGCATCCCATACAGGTGCCAGTTCCAGCCCCAGCTGCTCCACTTCCGATCCAGCTCTCTGCTATGGCCTGGGAAAGCAGTGGAAGATGGCCCACGTCCTTGGGCCCCTGTACCTGCTTAGGAGACCCAGAACAAACTCCTGGCTCCTGGCTTCGGATCGGCACAGCTCCGACCATTGTGGCCATCTAGGGAGTGAACCAGCAGATGGAAGACCCCTCTCTCTCTCTGCCTTTCAAATAAAAAAAATAAATCTTTAAGAAAAAAAAAAAAAGTGGTCTGTTCAATTGAAAGGCAAATATAAGAGGATTTTCCATTGGGAATTTAAAATATTTGTAAGTTGAGCTCAGGAATTCTAAGCAGATTTTCTTTTTTAGGTAAACATCCAAAAATAAGCATTCCAGATGGCAAACAAATTTTATAAACAAGTGAAAAGGGGCCATATTTTCTGTTCCTGGCTCTGTGTAATGCTGTTGAATGAGCCTGCACATGCGCTAACTTAAATACTTATTGGCAAATTAAAACTGGACAGCAAATGTTTTTTCACATATGCATGAAGATATTTCTAAGGTCAATCATACTTTTGAGAAATCCATCAAAATCTGTTAAACATAATAAATACTAAAAGGGAAGTTCCAAGTGCTGTGTAAGCTGCAGGTCAATGACCAAGCAGCTCCCCTCCATCCTCTCTGCTTCTCTAGTCTTTTCTCAAAAGACCAGCAGGATACATGTAAACGGGAAGAAGGAAGGGTTAACAGCAAGAGAGAAGCTCTGTTGTGTGCGTGCATATTGAGGGGGAACAATGGAAAACACTGGAAAACTAAACCCACTTCCCTCCTTCAGTCAGTCAGCGAATGACTCCTACACATGTCAGTTTCAGTATTAATGGGCAAGATTCCCAATACCATGAAATCAGAGTACAACGATTAACAAGAATTGAAACAAGAAATATTAAGTGATCAATTAAAACCCCAATCATATGCATAAAACTGTCAGAAAATCCTACATGGGACTATAAGACTTAAAATAATGAATACCCTCTGCCACCTCCCCACAAAAGCCAGCATTATGTTGATGCTGGCATCTAAAATTGCAACCACCTACCTAGTTAACCTGTCCCTGTTGTGTGTGTGTGTTTTTGTGTGAGCACGCATGTGTTTGGGTATATGTATGCACATGCATGCATGTAAAATACCAAGTGCTCTCTAGAGAAACAAGATTATAAATATCCAAATATTTACTTATCACCTATCAGTGATCTAAATGTCAAACAGTCTTAATATTTCTGGCCAAGTTAATCATTTGTGTTGCATCTATTATCTGTGGCACAGATATCAGAATGTAAAGTAATATTCTTTTCTTTATTCTTCATGTACTATTCTTTTTTTTAAAGTTTAACTTTGTTTTTAAACCATAAACTCAATTTTTGTAAAGCCATTCTCATCGAAAAGAGCAGACTGATGGGTGGGAAATGAACACCATGCGACCCAAAGGGATGAGCAACCTTGACAGCTTTTTAATACACATCAGCCTATGAATCTTCATCAGGCCTTCTAGGAAAGTAGCCGCTATTGATCTGTTGTATCCCAGAATACTTCACATTAGCTTTAAATCATATTTATGTCTTAATCAAGAGTTGAGGTTAATACTAGAAAAGGATATAGAACCCAGAGGAAATGAGGCTGTAATAATACAAGGTCTCAAGCCTTACGAGAAAGCTACAGGAACTGCACACTTTTCTATTTGTGTGCATTTATAACTATATGATACCAATCAATTCACTATCAATACACAGAGTTTTAAAAAGAAAAACACTTATTTACCCACAAAATCTGCTTACTGTAGCTATATTTGCTCATTTTCCAGTCCTAAGTACAATTTTATCTTGGATTTAAGGAGTGGTTCAGAAACTAAGGAAAAAAAAATGAATACCAACATCTAAGGAAAAAACAAGGACTACAGTCTCCATTACAATACAGATTAAATGGGAAAACAGCAAGACAAGAGAAACAGTGTATTTGGTTAAAAACTACTCCTACTACCATTCATAATGATTACTGCCATTCCTTGTAAAATCACCACACATTCCCAATTCATTAACATGAGGACTCATGAAGGCAAAGGGAAAAAAAATTACAGAATCAAAGCCATTTGTTCTTCATGCACTGAATTCAAGATCATCAAGATAGTCTACCATTAAAGATGATTCTTTAAGTTTCTAGAAATGGATAGAAGTTCCGGGTCTAACCTGAGTTGGTGACAGCCACTTGCCACTAAGTGTGAATGAAGGTGGGGAGGAGGATGGATAATCTGGTGGCAGCTCAAAGTTCAGCACAAGTGGAGGCAGAAAGCAAATGGTGGATTCAAAGCCACTATTCTGCAGACACTCATTTGAATTGCCTGAACCAAAAACAAAGATTAGAGAGGATCAGTTGGTCAACACCTGAGTGTCCACTACTGTTGAGCAGAGCTCAGGATAGACTTACAGCTTTACTGAGGGAACAGAAACCCTCCTGAAAGCCCTTTCTACTCCCTAATCTTAACTCCATAGCCACCACCTTAAAAAGCAAAAACAAAAAAACAACCTTGTAACCCCACAAAAAAACTACTAAGTACCATGAAATGCATCATGATCTACAGCTCACTCTTGTGTTCACTTCTGAGAACTCCAAACCCTACTGACCAAGTTATATACAATGTTCTTTTTCTTGTGGTTTACCAGGGAGGATTAAAAATGCCGCCTACAGAAAAGGGTGTTTAGTTCCATGGAACAGCAGCATCAACATTCTCCCAAAGTTACATCTGGTTATTGCACTTCTGTCTTTACTAGATGGCTTTATAGTAGATACATTTGGAAAAGTAGGCCTCAAGGTCTTCCTTGAATGTATCAAAGCAGCAACTGGTTTGTTCCTGAAGCTCAAGGTCAGAGTAACAGCCTGTGTCAAGTGTTGCTGGTAGTTGCAATAATTCTGGAACCTAAGGAGTATTACCATGGCACTTTAAAGCTTTCCAGGTGTTTTCCCCTGCATTTCATTTCCTCTTTGATTATCCCCACTTAACAGCCACTGACAAATGGCTGATAAACTGCTAGCTACAGAAGACTACCATGCGTGAAATACGCAGAATAATCCATTCAGGGGTCAAAAGGTGGGAACAAACTGCAAAGTGCTCCAATTTTCTTTTAAAACAAAAACATGCTTTAAATCTGTAATACCAGCATTTATCACTAATGCCTATAAATCCAAAATGACAGAGTTTAGGATACAATAAGAAATCGAGCATAATCTCTACTTAAGAAAATCTGTATAAGAGAATATTATTAACTAACCGCTCACAAATATCTTGAAATTTTGTGGCAAATCCAAATAGATCCTGGTTTCTCCTCCTTGGACAGACTCGGCTTTTCTGAATTCATCTCCGTCGTAAATGCTCGCCAGGGCCAGCAGTTCATCATCCTGAGCTTCTCGGTCTTCTGACGACATCTACTTTTCTGAGGACCCGAAGACAATCGTTCAGATCAGTTAAGACGCACAGGAGTTGGGAAAAGATCAATGCCCCTTAACAGAAGCGTTTCTCACAACCTGCAAAGCACTCAATATTCTCATTTTTCTGCTAAAGTGAAAATGACAGCCATATCAAGTATTCTATTACCTTTGCAATATTAAGGGTCTTTTTCAAAAACAATGGCTCTGGTGCTTCTAATTGCTGACTTTATCACATAGCCATTTTATGACTGATTTAGGGATAAAAATACAAAACTTTTTATAAAAAAGACAAATCGGGGCTGCTGTTGTGATGCAGTGGGGCACACTGCCGCTTGCAACACCATCATTCATCCCTACCAGAATGTGTCTGAGTCATGGTTACTCTGCTTCCGATCCAGCTTCCTGCTAGCGTGCCTGGGAAGGCAGCTGCAGCTAACTCAAGTACTGGGCTCCTGGCTTTGGCTTGACCCAGACTCTGCTGTTGCAGCTATTTGTGGGGTGAGCTGGGTGATGAAATATCTGTTTTTGACTCTTCTGTATCTCTTGGCCTTTCAAATATAAATTAAAAAAAAATTAAGTGCCTTCTTCAAAAAAGAAATCAAAGTATATTTGATAGCACTGTAAAAATAAACGAAATTTTAAAACTCACAGATATGTCTAGGGCAGGTTTCGTCATCCCAGCATTACTGGCATTTTGGAGCAAATAACTGTTGGTGGGGGGAAGCCCTGTGTTATGCAATGTCTGATACTTAAATGCATTCCTTTGCTTCTGCCCAGATTTAATAGTGTCCTTTCTTCCAGATACAGTCAAACGTACCTGGGGGGACAAAATTACTCCCAACTGAGAAAATTCTCTTCCAGGGGACATGACGAGTACAGATATTAGATGAGTTAGAGAGCTGAGCAAGCAGCGCAATATTAAAACATTAAAAGCACCAGACTTTGTCAACTCTAACAAGCCATAAATTTTAAGATTTACCATGAATGTAGATAACACTTATTTTTTTTTTTAATTTGACAGATAAGAGTTAGTGAAAGAGAGAGACAGAGAGAAAGGTCTTCCTTCTGTTGGTTCACTCCCCAAATGGCCGCCACAGCTGGCGCTGCTCCCATCCAAAGCCAGGAGCCAGGAGCTTCTTCCGGATCGCCCATGTGGGTGCAGGGGCCCAGGCACTTGGACCATCCTCCACTGCCCTCCCGGGCCACAGCAAAGAGCTGGACCAGAAGAGGAGCAACCGGGACTAGAACCCAGTGCCCATATGGGATGCTGGCGCCGCAGGCAGAGGATTAACCAAGTGAGTCACGGTGCCGGCCCCATGTAGATAACACTCATAATGATATTGGACTATAATTGCAGTTGCTCCCTCTCCACTCAAATCTTTTTTAAAAAAACTTATGCTCTTGACTTTTTAAGTTTATTCATTATTTATTTGAAAGGCAGAATTACAGAGACAGGGAGAGAGAGACAGAGACAATCTTCCATTCACTGGTTCACTCTTCAAATGTCCACAATGGCTAGGGTTGGGCCAGGCAGAAGTCAGGAGCCTGCAGCTTCTTCCAGGTCTCCCATGTGGGTGCAGGGGCCCAAGCACTTGGGCCATCTTCCGCTGCTTTCCCAGGCCATTAGCAGGGAGCTGGATAGGAAGTGGAGCAGCTAGGACTCGAACTGGTGCTCATACTGGATGCCAGCACCACAGGAAGAGGTTTTATCTGCTACCAGCAGCACTGGCCCTGATCTTACTTTTTTTACACTGAAATGTACAAACTTGAAAAGGGAGGACATGGCTTTTCTTATTTCAAAAAGTAACAGCACAAAATTAAAACTCATTTAAAATGATTCCGTTTTTAAAAATAAAATATTTTCCCTGGCAGATCATGGCTCAGCTTAAGCTGCATCCTGTTACAGGCAGAGCGCCACCGTCTGAGGTCAGTTAGTACCTGCTAATGACAACAGAAGAAAAGGATATTAACACGGCAGGCTGGATTTCAGTTCAGTTTGGAATTCCTGTTAATCCCATTTATTCTTCAGGCAGTGGAGCTGAGAGTGCTGAAGCTGGCTAAGAGCCAGAGATCTGGGCTCACACTAGCTCAGACTACGGAAATTCTGCCATCTGCGGAGAGAAACACGAAAGATGCAGTTAGGATCCTCTCCCAACTTAAATTCTTTTCCCTTTCTGTTTTTAAAGATTTAAAGTTAGAGAAAGAGAGAGAGGGAGAAAGAGAGAGAAAGGCATCTTCCATCTACTGGTTCACTTCCCAAATGGCCACAGTGGCTAGGGCTGGTCCAGCCCAAAGCCAGGAGTCAGGAGCTTCTTCCAGGTCTCCCACATGGGCAGCAGGGGCTCCAGGACTTGGGCCATCTTCCACTGCTTTTCCAGGCCATCAGCAGGGAGCTGGATTGGAAGTGGAGCACCTGGGACTAGAAGAGCTGCCCACATGGGATGCCGGCGCTGCAGGCAGAAGCTTAACCAGCTAAGCCACAATGCAGTCCCCTCCAAATTTAAATTCTGAATTTCCATACCACCACTTATGTCAAAAACACCCTAACACAGAGCCAACACGCACCCACAGCTTGTCACCCTCCTAGGACAAACAGCAAGTGCATGCTCCTAGCAATGACAGAGGCCTTCTTATCTGCCTGCCTCAGAGGACAGCTCACCACACCCAGGAACAGACACCTTCTCCCACTGCCATTCTTCTCCTCTCTTCTGCTGCTGCTTCTCTTCCTTCACTTCCCAACTCCCCCCAGTTTTTCCTGTCCTGCTCATGAATTAACTAAAATATTACTTTCTGTGCAAAACTGCCAAGTGGGGACTATGGCTAACAGGATAATAGTTTAAAACAAAACAACAAGCGCACACACACACACTTCTAAGTTTTATTCTGAATGTTTTACAGCCAGGCTTCTTGACTGGGAGGAAGAGGAAAGCGAGGATGATTATGGAGAGGCCAATGAACACGCTGAAATGACAGGAGCAAACACGACAGGAAACCACACTTGCTCAGACAGGTTCTCAGATGTGTGATGCCGAAGGCAGCAAAGAACAAGCTTCACACCTGTTTACTGAACACCTACTGTGTGCTGGATTAGGCACTTCCCGTTTCCCTGTTCAACCTCAAGCAGTTCTACCAGGAGGCAGGACATGCTGATTAACATTCTTCCGTGAAAACACTTTCGGATGGGCTGAACCGTGAGTTTGTAGTTTACGATGTTAGGCTGGCGTCCTCCATGTTGTCAGCACATGAACCTCCCCAGGCAGATGCTTGGTTACAGCCCCGACAGCCAGGCCGCACCCCAGGGCAGCTCAATCAGGTCTCTGCAGCGTTCCAAGCCCTCCGGGCGCTTGCACCAGTGCAGCCAGGGCTGAGGATTTCTGCTCCCGACACTGCCTGCCCCACCCGGGCCAGCCCCTTGTCCAGGTCGCTACCTGACCTCGAGGCCGGCCCCTGAAGCGCCTATGCCTCTTGGCACTGTGCCCAGAGAGCTGACTCTCGCCTTTTCCACCGGCACCGAGCAGCGGCTTGCAGTAGCCGCTACCAAAGATTACAGCGCAGTGCTGGGAGCGGGGCACCCGGGGTCCGGGGTTCAGTGACCACACCGCCACAGGCCACTGGCGCAGTGGTCATGGGATCAGCGAGCACAGTGAGCACTGGCGAGCTCGCCCCGCGCCGAGGGAGCCCTTTCCGGGCTGGATCCGGGCCAGACGCCTTCACGCGAGGGTCAAGTCCTCGAACTACGTCCCTGACACCACCGCCAGGTATGGCAGTCCTCAGGCCCAAGGTCGCTCATCAAATCCGGCTCCGGCGCCCACGCACCACCAGACCAGAGACCGTCCGGGCTTGCTGTGTTTTTGGGAAACCGGAAGCTACTACAGCCGAGCGGTAAGCGCCTCCTCCGCTGGCCTGAGGAAAGTCCTGCTCATGCTTCCAGGCCACCCCGCGAGGACTCCGGCCTGGGGGTCCGCCGCTCGCCACCGGCTCACCCACAGCCCGGCCCCAGCCCCGCTGTCGACCCCGGCCCTGCGCGGAGCCGGCTGGCTCTCGGCGCGCCCCTTCCGCCTCCGCGCCCCGCACGGCGGCGCTGAGGTCCGCGGAGCAGCCCCGGCCCGGCCGCCCTCCTCGCCTCGCGCGCCAGAGCGCGGTCCCCACCGTACCTTCCGGCCGCCCCGTCGCACCGGGCCCCAAAGTTCCGCTCTGCGCCCTCGCCCCGGGCGGCGTCCCTGCCACTCGCCGGCAAGGCCTAGAGAGACCCCGGCTCCACCCACGCACCGCCTCTTCCGTCCTTAGAGCCGTCAGCTGAGCGCTGCGGATCCGGCTCCGGCGGCCGCCGCTGTCGGGAGGGCTCTGCGCAGCCGCCATGACCGCCCGGCTTCTCGCAGGCGCCCCCGTCTGGCCAAAGGCGGTCACACGCACCACTCCCCCTGGCGGCTCGTTTGAATAGTTCTGGGTGGGGCCTGGGAATTTGAATGTTTACCAATCCCCAGAGGTGATCATGAGACTACTGTACCAACCACAGAGCTTGCGTCTCTTCAGAACACTGTCCATCCTCCCGGCACCACCTCTATGAAAACAACCAGTCGTGGCTTATAAATGTAATAACCACCACATCTCTAAAGTAGTTAGGATGCTTGAAGTACTATGCTAGGGACTTCATGAATTTTTTTATTCTGTACCAGTTGTTATTTCCAGTTTACAAATGAGGAATTGAACTTAGGTCCATTGAACTTAGGTCCAAGTCACATGATTAGGAGTGGAGCTTAGAATTATATACCCCTTATTCATACCTGGTATAAAAGTTATAAATGGATCAAAGATAGGGGCCAGTTATGTGAGGCAGTGGGTTAAGCTCCTGCCTGCAGGGCCATCATCCCTTAGAGCCCCTGGTTCAAGTCCTGGCTGCTCCGTTTCTGATCCAGTTCCCTTTAATACACCTGGGAAAGCAGCAGTAGAAGCCCAAGTGCTTGGGCTTCTCCATCCATGTGGGAGACCCAGTTGAAGCTCCTGGTTCCTGGCTTCAGACCAGCCCAGCTGTTGTAGCCAATTGGAGAATGAACCAACAGATGGAAAATTTCTGTCTCTCTTTCTCTCTCTGTAACTCTGCCTTTCAAATAAATAAATAAAGATTTAAAAAAAAATGCATCCAAGATATAAGAACTAGAACAATAAAACCCTTAGAAGAAAAGGTAGGGGCAAATCTTTATAACCTCGAAATCAGCAATAGTTTCTCAAAATAGTTTCACCAAAACCACAAGCAACAAAACAGAAAAATAGGTAAATTGGATACATCAAAATGAAAAGCTTTCCACTTCAAAGGATGCTATCAAGAATGTAGAAAAGACATCCCACAGAATAGAAGAAAATATATGCAAATCATATTTCTGTTAAAGGTCTGTTCTCCAAAAATTATATTACACAACTCAACAACAAGGCAAATAGCACTGTTAAAAAAACGGACAAGGGATCTAAATGGACAGTCCTCCAAAAGAGGAGTGTAAATGGTCAACAGGCACATGAAAAGATACTCAACATCACTAGCCATCAGGGAAGTGCAAATCAAAGCCACTGGGAGAAGCCACTTCACAACCGCTGGGATGGCTAGAAGAAGTGACACGTGACAAGCGTTAGTGAGGATGTGGAGCAATCGGAACCTTTACGCACTGCTGACGGCAAGGCATGGTGGTGCAGCCACTCTGCCTTTGGCCTTGCTTTTGACCACTCTGCTTTTGACTTGCCTTGGCAGGTCCTCAAAAAGTTAAACATAGAGTCGCAATGAAACTCGGGAATGCTACTCCTAGGTGTATACCCAAGAGTATTGAAAACAGGTGTTTACACAAAATCCTGTACATGTATAGGAATGTTCACTGCACCACTACTCACAATATGCAAAAAGTGGAATCAACCCAAAGGTCCAGGGATGGATGAGTGGAGACGCAAAATGTGGCACAGCCGTGCGATGGAATATTACTCAGCCGTAACAAGGGGGAGGTGCTGCTACATGCTACAACAGGAAAGAACCTTGAGCATACTACACCAAGTGAAAGAAGTCAGACACAAAACGTCACATGTTATATTTTTCCATTTATATGAAACATCCAGCATAGGCAAATCTGCAGAGACAGGAGCTACATTAGTGATTTCCAGGGGATGAGCAGGAAGGAGTGGGACATGACTGCTGAGCGGCAGTGGGTGTGTCCGCGGGATGAAAACAGTGAGGAATCAGACAGCGGTGATAGCTGTGCCATTCACTGATATCATTGTTCCTGCTGGGCCAAAGGGGTGAAACAGAGCAAAGCGCAGAGCAAGCCTACCTCAGAGAGCGCCCCAAAGCCCTCGCAGACGCAACAGGTGGGGCAGCTCCAGAACCAGCTCAGGAGGGTCTCCCAGTTGGAGGAGGGGGTGGATTGTGACATCACACCATGACCTCAGGTCAGAGGTCACAGGACACAGTCGGAAAGAAAACTGTAAAGCTGTGTGGATAATTTGGTGACTGAGGGTGGAGAACCGAGTTTTGAGCACAGGAGTCGATAAAGCCAGCCTTCGAGATTTCGTTGGTTGACTCCGTGAAATCAACAGGATTTTGTGTCTTTGATTTCAGGTTCCTGGTTAGTCTTTTACTTGGAGCTCTCCCTGGGACTGGCACAGTGGTGCCACAGATTAAATCCCTGCTTCTGACACCCACATCCCATATCCTAGTGGTTCGAGTCCCAACTGTTCCACTTCTAATTCCACTTCCGCTTCCTAGAAAAGTAGCAGAAGATGACCCAAGCACTTGGGCCCCCATCACTCATGTGGGATACCAGCACAGAGTTGCCTCACCCAGACCTGACTTGTGACCATTTAGGGGAATGAACCAGCAGATGGAAGATCTTCTCTCTCTCTCCCTGTCTCTCTGTTGCTCTGTCTTTCAAATAAATAAGTCTTTAAAAAATGAATAAATGAACAACCTCCTTGTGCGCCCAACCCCCATGCACTGTCACATTTAAATGCCAGAGAGTTTGTGACTCAGATAATTTTGTTTCCTCATTTAACAGAAGAAATTGAGGCACTAAGGAGTGAAGTGATTTGACCAGGCTCATACAGTGGTGGGTCCCGGGTTAAGACCAGTCCCTCATCAGCCTGACCCCTCTGGAAGCCTGTAAGAGAATCAGGGTTTGTTGTAACAGTCAACAGTTCTGACATTAAGATGTAAAAGGGAAGGCCCTCTGGAGGTTAGGGTGGGAGTTTATAGCATGGTGAGAGGGGAGACTGAGATCCAGCGCCACCCCTGTCCCCAGGGACTCTGGGTGATGCAGCCTAGGTTAGGGGAGGGTGGAATGCATGACTTACACCAGGGAAAGGACCCAGACTACTGTGTTCAGAGTAGGGGCTGGTCACAACATAAGGCTTGTTGCCATAGGTCCTCCAGGCCAGCAGTACCTGCACCCATGCCCATCTGCCTCCGACAGCTGGTGGTGACCAGAGATCTTGCTGACGGCATCCCACCTTCTCAGAGGGGTCAGCCTCCTCTCCCACGGCCACCACTCACACACACACACCCTGGGCCCAAGTCCTCGACGCACGAAGGCACAGCAGCGTGGAGAGGAAAGCCCTCGGCACCCCTCAGGGAACACGGGGCTCCCAGCAGAAGAATCACCGACTTGTCGCTGGTGTCCTATCCCTGTGCGTGAGGTATATTACTATCACATGGAAATCTGAAAATGAAATCTGAATTTTTACAAATCTGTTTTCATTTTACTTGAAAGGCAGAGAAGGAGAAAGAGAGAGAGAAGTCTTCCATCTGCGGGCTCACGGCCCCAATGCCCACGGCATTTGTCCCAGGGCTGGGACTCAGTCCAGGTCTCCGGTGTGGGCGGCAGGAATCCATACGCTGGAGCCATCACTGCTGCTTCTCAGAGTGCGTATTAGCAGGAAGCTGGATCAGGAGGAGTCTCTAAGCCAGGACCTGAATGAGGCTCTTTGATGTGGAATGTGGGCATCCCCAGCAGTGGCTTAACCACAGTGCAGTGCCAAATACCCACTCTTTTTTAAATGGAGGCTTCATCCTAAAAAAAAAAAAAAAAAAGCCCTGGAAGCTACCACAGTGCAAGCACAATTATAAATAAGCATTTAAAGGGCTGCATGTCCCTGACTCAGCTCTAAGTGCTGCGTTGGCTAAGTTAAGCCCTATAGCAATCCTTTCACCACCACCATTATCACCACGGAAATGGATCATGGAGAAGCTGATGGACTTACCATTGTCACGCAGAGGGGAAATTCAGAACCCAGGCGGAGTCCCGAACCCACATCATTAACCCCAGTGCTAAGCTCACACCAAGTCAACACTACATTCCAAGAACGTGGTCAGCTGGGGCTGGAAGGAGACGCAACCAGGTCACCTGTGTGACTAGCTTCCCTGGTCAGTAGAGCCCAGGCAGTCCCTCGGGTCACCCACCCCAGGGTTATATACCAGGCAGGCGCCTGCAGAGACCCAGTGAGGCTGACTGGTATGAAATGTTGCCAGTGCACCGGTACAAGGTAAGATTTGATTTACAGTAACGGGCACAGAGTGATCATGTTTATACTTGCAACCTGGCATTTTATTATTATTCCCCTGAATAACAGCAAAAAGAGTTTTGTAACCCCAAGGTAACATGGCTCTGTACGAAGGGAAGAGGGGTGAGATTTAGCAGCACCTGCCACCGTAAATCAGCGTGCGGCTGTGCCTCTCGGAGCTCCAGGCTCGACTCCTGGCTGTCATACACTTGTAAAGGGAAGCCCCATGAGAATTTATGTAACGACGGGAAGACTCATTTTGCTTCCTGCAAGAGCCTTTCGGAAGCAAGGAGAGAATTAGGCTGATTAGATTCTATATGAAGAAAAAACCAAACCGATGGTTTAGAGGAAGGGAAAATGTGGGTCAACTGGAGCGCCTTCCCTGGCCAGAAACACCGACCTTGTAAATAGAGAGGAGCACGCTGCCTTCCTCCAGCTGCTTGAGAGCCTGCGTGACTGCATGATTTAACGAATGAGTATGGTCCAGGCCTCCTCCTGGATGGTTCTTTCAGGGTAGGAACAGATCAATCCTGGGGTCATGCAGACATTCTTAAGACATAGTAGGACCAGTCAACAAGGCGCCTCCTGAATATTCATGCATAGATGAGGCCCTCTGTCAACAGGCTTGATTTCTGTGTTTATTGGTATATTTTCTCCCTCTCTCTCTCTCTCTTTTTTTTTTTTTTTTTTTTTTTTGGACAGGCAGAGTGGACAGTGAGATAGAGAGAGACAGAGAGAAAGGTCTTCCTTTGCCGTTGGTTCACCCTCCAATGGCCGCCGTGGCCAGTGCGCTGCAGCCGGCGCACCGCGCTGATCCGAAGGCAGGAGCCAGGTACTTATCCTGGTCTCCCATGGGGTGCAGGACCCAAGCACTTGGGCCATCCTCCACTGCACTCCCTGGCCACAGCAGAGAGCTGGCCTGGAAGAGGGGCAACTGGGACAGAATCCGGCGCCCTGACCGGGACTAGAACCCGGTGTGCCGGCGCCGGCCTATTGGTATATTTTCAATCCACTATGTCAACCAACATTCTGAAAAAGAAAAGAAACTCGTGTTGAGAGCATATATTATTTCTGGACAGGGTTGGAGATAAAAATGCTTGTACTAAAAAAAGTGATCATTGTTTATTTGAAATTCAGATTTAACTGGCTATCTTGTATTTTTGTTTGCCAAATCTGGCGACCTATTTTGGAGCCAATAACCCCATGTAAGGGAAAGGGCTGAGCAGAGTGTCTGAGGGACCCGTCCACATGCGGGAGTCAGAGGACGGAAAACTACAGGAGGAGTCACAGACGCAATCAGAAGAGTCTGTAGCCGGCGCCGTGGCTCAATAGGCTAATCCTCCACCTTGCGGCGCCGGCACACCGGGTTCTAGTCCCGGTTGGGGCGCCGGATTCTGTCCCGGTTGCCCCTCTTCCAGGCCAGCTCTCTGCTATGGCCAGGGAGTGCAGTGGAGGATGGCCCAGGTGCTTGGGCCCTGCACCCCATGGGAGACCAGGAGAAGCACCTGGCTCCTGGCTCCTGCCATCGGATCAGCGCGGTGCGCCGGCTGCAGCGGCGGCCATTGGAGGGTGAACCAACGGCAAAGGAAGACCTTTCTCTCTCTCTCTCTCTCTCTCTCACTGTCCACTCTGCCTGTCAAAAAAAAAAAAAAAAAAAAAAAAAAAAAAAGAGTCTGCAGAAGAGTGGAGAGTCCCAGCTGCTCCACTTCTGACCCGGCCCCCTGCTATGCACCTGGGAAAGCAGAGGAGAATGGCCCGAGTGCTTGGTCCTCTGCACTCATGTGGGAGACCCAGATTGAGTTCCAGGCTCCTGGCTTCAGCCTGGCCCAGCCACAGCTGTTCTGGCCACCTGGGGACTGAAGCGTGAACAGGGACATAAGGCCTGTCAGCCATTCTCCCTCATTGCCCAAAAGAGATAAACACTGGAATGTATTCCTTGCCCTTGAAACTCAAGTGGGGCCGGCACCATGGCTCACTAGGCTAATCCTCCGCCTGCGGCGCCGGCACCCCAGGTTCTAGTCCCGGTTGGGGCGCCAGATTCTGCCCCAGTTGCTCCTCTTCCAGTCCAGCTCTCTGCTGTGGCCTGGGAGGGCAGCGGAGGATGGCCCAAGTGCTTGGGTCCCTGCACCGGCGTGGGAGACCAGGAGAAGCACCCGGCTCCTGGCTTTGGATCAGAGCAGTGCCAGCCGTAGCGGCCATTAGGGGAGTGAACCAACAGAAGGAAGACCTTTCTCTTTGTCTCTCTCTCACTGTCTATAACTCTACCTATCAAATAAAAATTTTTTTTAAAAAATGACAACTGCCTTATCAATTATAAATACATCTCGCATCTCTAGACAAGAAACTCAGTTGGGTCTCACACCCTATTGCCTTCACCCCCACCCTACATTTTTTTTCTTCCAGGTCCCCAAGGCCTCACCCAGTTCCAGGAATTCCCCTCCACCTGCTAGCCCTCCTTAAAAAGGCCCAGCCCCTGGGGGTTGGGGCCTTCTGCCACGTGCTCCATCATGTACACGCAGACAGTTGGTCATCCACCTCTGTGGATTTATTTTCTCTGAATAAATTCAGTCTGGCTGTAAATTCGTACACTGCCTCCTCTCTATTCTTATTCTGCTACTCTTTTTTTTTTTTTTTTTTTTTTTTTTTTTTTTTTTTTTTTTGGACAGGCAGAGTGGACAGTGAAAGAGAGAGAGTGAGAGAGAAAGGTCTTCCTTTTCCGTTGGTTCACCCTCCAATGGCTGCTGAGGCCAGCGCACCACGCTGATCCAAAGCCAGGAGCCAGGTGCTTCTCCTGGTCTCCCATGCAGGTGCAGAGCCCAAGGACTTGGGCCATCCTCCACTGCACTCCCTGGCCACAGCAGAGAGCTGGACTGGAAGAGGGACAACTGGGACAGGACCGGCGCCCCAACCGGGACTAGAACCCGGGGTGCGGGCACCGCAGGTGGAGGATTAGCCTATTGAACCGCGGCACTGGCCCTATTCTGCTACTCTTTCCCTAACATTTTGGTGCCCCATGTGAAGAGGCACCAATCTGCAATTCTTTTCCTAACAGAGTGGATTGAAGATTTCTCTCTGCCTCTCCCTCTCTTTTTCATTCTGCCTTTCAAATAAATAATTTTTAAGGATTCATTTCTTTATTTGAAAGGCAGAGTTACATAGAGAGAAGGAGAGATCTTGCACCTGCTGGTTCACTCCCCAGATGGCTGCAATAGCCAGAGCTAGCCAAGCCAAGCCAGGAGCTTCATCTGGGTCTCCCACAGGGCTGGCAGGGGCCCAGACTTTTGAGCCATCTTCTGCTGCTTTCCCTGGGCCATTAGCAGGGCGCTGGATTAGAAGTGGAACAGCCAGGATTTGAGCCACCTCCCCTATGGGATGCTGGCATTGCAGGTGGGAACTTTATCCACTACACCACAGTGCTGGTCCTCAGATAGATTAAAAAAAATCTTTTTTAAAAAAAATGGAGGGAGAACCAGGTGAGTAGAGAGCTCTGATGAAGGATACAGGTGTGGAGGAGAGGTGGATGCTGATCAGGTAAGAAGCCTGCCTGGCTGCAGAGTTTGGCCCTTACAAGGTTACTACTGCTTCTTTTTCAAAATGTCTAGTTTGTTTGTTTTGAAAGAGCAACAGAGAGAGGGAGAGAAGACAGAGAGCTCCATCTTCAGGTTCACTCTCCCAAATGCCCCCAATAGCCGGGGCTGGGACAGATCGAAGCCAGGAACCTGGAACTCCATCCGGGTTACCCACGTGGGTAGCGGGGACTCAAGCACCTGAGCCGTCCCCTGCTGCCTCCCAGGGTGTGCGTCAGCAAGACGCTGGACTGGAAGCCGGCACTCGGATAGGCTTCACCTGCTGCATCGCTCGCCCACCCCTCCACCTGCTGTGTCGCGTGCCCACCCCAACGGGTGCTTCTAAGCTCTCATCAGTGATTCCTAATGAGGTTCGGGGGCAGAGAGGCTGTGTGCCAGAATCGCCTGCAGGATGTTAGGATTGAAATCTACGGAGCAGAAGTGGTGCCCATCCCTTCTGAGGGCTGGTTAGAGAGATGTGTGTGTCACCCTTGTCAGCTCAGAACTCATGTGGTCCAATTCCAGAGCCAGGTTGTGGCCCGTCGTCCAGCCACCCGCCCCCCTCAGCTGTTTTTCTTTCATTGCGTAGATCCTGGAGCCTCTCTTTCCAGCCAATCTGCTTCCAGCTCCCCCAACCCTGTCCCAAAGGAGCTGAAAGAGGAAGCCTCTTAGAAGGAGGGAGAATGGGGCTGGTGAAGGGAAACGCGGCAATTTTCTTGCCATTCTTAACCAAGACACAAAACCTTTTCATTTCTTGAAAAGCCCTACTTCTTGGCAAATTTCTCCTTGCAAAGTATATTCTTCTCTCAGCACTGGGCCCAGAAAGGGTGCCATGGTGAGGGAGTGGACAGCTGCCTCCTATGCCAACAAGGTTCACAGAGTGCCAAGCCCGTGGTAGGGGACCAGAACATGTACCCGGGTCTCCCAGTCAGGAATCCTGGCCTGTCACTGTAACCAGGCCTTCCCCAGCAAAGTAGCTGACCTTGGAAGCTATGGCTGCAGGCCCCACTGCAGTGACCCTGAGGGTGGTGACGCCTCCCGGCCTCCACACTGCAGCCTTGGTCCTGATACTGTGGATTCTTTAGGAGCCAGCCCAGGAGTCTAGAGCCCTGGGAAAGCACAGCCAGCCCAGCAGGACATGCATCGTGGGGGACACGGTCTTAGCCTCCATCCAGCCGTCTGCCAAGACCCCTGGGGGGCAGAGTTACACCTGCTGGTCTCACTGAGCCCTCCAGGTTCCTTAGGAAGCTGTGCATTTTTTTTTTTTTTTTTTGACAGGCAGAGTGGACAATGAGAGAGAGAGACAGAGAAAGGTCTTCTTTTGCCGTTGGTTCACCCTCCAATGGCCACCGTGGCTGGCCCGCTGCGGCCGGCGCACTACATTGATCCGAAGGCAGGAGCCAGGTACTTATCCTGGTCTCCCATGGGGTGCAGGGCCCAAGCACTTGGGCCATCCTCCACTGCACTCCCGGGCCACAACAGAGAGCTGGCCTGGAAGAGGGGCAACAGAATCTGGCACCCTGACCGGGACTAGAACCTGGTGTGCCTGCGCCGCCAGGCGGAGGATTAGCCTATTGAGCTGCGGCCCCGGCCAGGAAGCTGTGAAAAATTCCTCTGACCCCCACCCTGCCCATCTCACCCCTCAGGCTCACCTGATGGCCAAAGATCCAAACACGAGCAACCTCAACGTCGGTGATGATGGAGACCTTTAAGTACCACCTCCCATCCTGTCCTCTTTTTAAAACTGGACTTCAGGGAAACTGTCCTGGGCTGAAAGCCTATTTTCAAAACTCAGGAAAATGCCACTTTCCTGACAACCTCTGGTGACAGCACCATTCACCTCTGACACAGAACTGCTAATGACCAGCAGCCCCTGCAGCCCACGAGGAGGAGAGAGAGTGACTGAGTGGGGACCTCTTTCCCACAGGTCAGCACCTGCGAGTGCTCTGCTGTCCTGCATGCTGGCTTTGGATCCTTGCAAGGATCAAATGCCCCCAGTGCGAGTAAAGCAAACACACAACAATAAAACCACCTGGGAAATCCAAATTCAAACTTTTCATGATTTACAAGTCTGTTATTAGCCTCTGTGGTCCCAGGCAACACAACACAATACACGCACACACATGTGCATGTCACACAGATTGTTGATTGGTGGACACATAGATACCAATGTCCTCTCAAAGAGTGTAAATGTTGGAACCGCTGTTGTGTGCAGTGGGTTAAGCCGCTGCCTGTGACGCCAAATGGGAGTGCAAGTTTGAGTCCCAGCTGTTCTGGTTCTGATACCACTCCCTGCTAAAGTGCCTGGGAAAGCAACCATGGATGGCCCAAGTGCTTGGGTCCCTACACCGACTGTGGGAGACCCAGAAGAACCTCCTGGGTCTTGGATTCAGCTTGGCCCAGCCATGGCTGTTAAGAACATTTGGGGGCCGGTGCTGCAGCATAGCAGGTAAAGCCACCGCCTGCAGTGCCAGCATCCCATATGGACACTGGTTTGAGTCCCGGCTGTGCCACTTCCGATCCAGCTCTCTGCTATGGCCTGGGAAAGCAGAAGAAGATGGCCCAAGTCCCTGGGCCTCTGAACCCGTGTGGGAGGCCTGGGCCTGGAAGATGCTCCTGGCTCCTGGCTTCGGATCAGCTCAGCTTTGGTCATTGCGGCCATTTGGGGAGTAAACCAGCGGATGGAAGACCTCTCTCTCTCTCCCGCTCTCTGCCTGTGCTTCTCCGTCACTCTGCCTTTCAAATAAACAACTAAATCTTTAAAAAAAATTTTTTGTGAGGAATGAACCAGCACAGGGAAGATCTCTTTTTGTCTCTCTGTAAATGCCTTTCAAAATAAATACATAAATCTTTTTTTTTTTTTTAAGCGTACGTGTTCACACAGGTGAAGTCATGAATCCTGCAGTGCCTTCTGCAGCACTGGTCCAGCTAGGTTTCCAGGAAGAGGCACCACTGTCACCTGCGTGTAGCTTCTTCCACTGTGCCCCCTGCAGCCGGGCTGGAGCTGAGGGTATTTATGAACCCAGGCACCTTCTGTGCCTTTGCCTCTGCCTTTGGCCACCAGATGGCGATTTGGAGACATTCGCACCCCCAGAGCTCCGCATCAAAGCTGCCCTGCCTTCCTCTCCGCGGCTTCCGTCCTCCCTCCCTCTCTGTTCCTGCCACTTGGCTCTCCCCAGGGCAGCCAAAAGGACTCCCTGGAGGGGAATCTGCATGACCTTGGGCACACGTCCTAGCCCTCTGGGCTCCTCACAGTCAATCTGATGGCGCATTGTGAGGCTGGCATGGGAGGGTGAGGGTAACACAATCAGGACAGGCCTGGTGCACAGACTGCTGTTCTCAAATGCTTCAAAAGTTGGTGACCCCCGCTTCTGTCCCCAGCCCCACCCTCCCCCTCACTCTCCCGCACAGGCGCCCTTGGAACACCATGAGGAACCAGGGTCCACCTTGCAGACCCAGCCTCTTCTGTTCCCGACATACCCTGCCCACCCACCTGCCTCTGGTGGCTCCTCCGTGCTTCTAGGAGCCAGTGAGAACTCCCCTTGAGCAACCCTCCTGCCCCCCGACCTCCAGCCTTTCTCCTGGGCTCTTTGCCTTTCCCTGCCCCCACGTAGACCATCAGCCCCTTGAGGGTCACTTGCCTTGCTGCCCCCGCACACAGTGGGACAGACCCTAAGGCCATCACACAGCTGCCTGTCACCTGAGGGCCTCTGGTCTCCAGGGTCAGATGCAAAGCACCTCGCCCACAGAGCTGGAGGGGCCCTGGGGCCAAGGAGGCACAGAGAAAGGTGGATGCCAGGCGGTGTCATCATTTGCATGCTGAGACACAAAACCTGACGCTCAAAGACAGGCTCTGGTCCCCACAGACCTGCACTGAGCTCTTTGGGGTACTGGGTCCCAGAGTGCCCCCTGCTCCCAAGAAGGGCTGTAGCTCCACTCTAAGAAGGCAGCTGGGGGGGCTGCCATTCTCGTAAGCCCGCTTTGATCCCTCCAAATGCTTCCCGTGGCCTTCACAACACATCCTTAGCATGGAGCCCATGCCCTTCATGGGCCTGTCTGTTTCTAGATCTGTGCTGTAGCAAACTGCCCCATTGATTCACACCCTTGGCTGCGGCTTCATGGTGAGAGCACTGGGAAAGCCGCAGGAATGGGCTATAGGTGGCAAGAAGGAAAAGACAGAGGAAAGGGAAGGGCATGCCCATGACTGTCCTTCAGCCATCCCAGTCCTCGTGGCCATGGGCCTCCCTTCCCACAAGCCCCGGCCGGTGTCACTGGGGTCCACAAGGGACCCCTCTGGCCCCCGGACTCAGCTGCAAACACCCACCCAAGTGAAATGGACCCTCAATTCCCACTGCCTCCAATGCTTCACGACCTTCAGTGTCAGCCTCAAGGTGGGTGTGAGGCTGGGGCTGCAAGCTGGGAGGACCAGAAGAGGCAACCGTGCCCACTTCCTCCTCCCTGAGCCGTGGCTCCCAGATAAGGAGAATGGCGTAAATCAGGAATCAGGCCTCCCGAAAGGCCTTGGAGGAGCTAGTGACCCCAGGACTGCGGCATGAACAGAGGTGGGGAGAGCAGAATGGGGGGATGGGAGAGAAAAACACAGAAGACAGGGAGAGGAAATGGGGGGTGGTGCATGCAAGTCCCCAAGACACAGGCGCGCCAGAGCGGAGGCTGGGGCTTCCCCAGACAGGGAAGTCGGGACAGATGCAGAGAACAATGGACAGCAAGGCTGCAAGGGGAGGGGAGGCAGCCGGGCAGGGCAGTTAGGTCAGCCGTGGAAGCCAAGACCACGGGCACCTTCACGGGACTGCCCCAGGCCCAAGGCAAAAGCCAGAGGCAGCCTCAAGTTGGGAGGAATTGTACAGACAACAGCGACCAGCGACCCCGTGGCCAGTGACCCTGTGGCTCGGGGCTGGGGCCAGGCCGAGGCCCTTTGTGTGTGGTTCCATGTAATCCTCACAGCTTCCTGCTGAGTGGCCTTGGGTTCTCATTCCCATCCTCACTAATCCCGAGGTCAGGGGGCGCCCTGGGGGGTTAAGTGACTGGCCCTAGATGACGCAACTGGCAAGTCACAGGGTCAGGATCTGAACTGGGCCATTCTGCTGTGAGGACTTCCCAGGGAGACAAAAAGGGATGATGGGGTGGAGCAAGATGGAGAGGTAAACAAGCCTGAGGGTGGGGGTCAGAGTGGGGACAGAATCGTGGGAGACAGGGAGGAGACGCGGGGAATGCGGCCGGCTCCCTCTCCCTCCAAGCCACCTCCCTGCGTGGACAGCGCCTTCCCGTCCGGCCTCCTCCTCCTGCTCCTTGCTCCTCAGCGGCAGGCCACTGGGCTTCACAGGAAACACTCTTTCTCTAATTGGCATTGAAACTCACAGCCCTCCCTTTTCCTGTAGGTGGGGTTTCCATAGGAAAAAGCTGCTTCTCTGTTTCCCCAGCCTAGCAACTGTTTGGAAGTCAGAGCCCCACATCCTGCTCTCCCGGATCAAGTCCCTCCTGGACCGGCTCTGGTCCCCCGACGGCTGCAGTGGACTGACCGGAGCCGCGGCAAGGGGCAGGCATCTCCGGCAGTTTTATTTCCTCTATGCCTGGAGCTCTCAGATCGCTTCTGAGGACGATGGGCTCTCCCGAAGACCCTGCTTGTCCCATGAGTGTTTAATTATGGGGCCAGGAGGTACCAGCAGGTCTGGGGGCAGGAGAACAGGGCTCACCACTCCGTCCAGGAAACCCTGGAGGACTTGTCCAGCCTTTAAAGAACTGTAGGGGTTTCTGACTCGAGCCCACTCTGGCGGTAAGCACAATGCAACTTCTGCGGCTCCTGCTGGGACTCTGGGGGCCCGGGGGCTACTTGTTCCTTTCAGGGGACTGCCAGGAGGTGGCCACGCTCACGGTGAAATACCAAGTGACGGAGGAAGTGCCATCTGGCACAGTGATTGGGAAGCTGTCCCAGCAACTGGGCCGGGAGGACCGGCGGCCGCGGACCGGAGCTGCCTTCCAGGTCCTGCAGCTGCCTCGGGCGCTCCCCATTCAGGTGGACTCCGAGAACGGCTTGCTCAGCACCGCGAGGCGGCTGGACCGAGAGCAGCTCTGCCGGCAGCGGGACCCCTGCCTGGTCTCCTTCGACGTGCTCGCCGCCGGGGAGTTAGCGCTGATCCACGTGGAGGTCCAAGTGCTGGATATCAATGACCACCAGCCCCAGTTTCCCAAAGGCCAGCAGGAGCTCGAAATCTCGGAGAGCGCCTCCCTGCACACGCGCATCCCCCTGGACAGAGCTCTCGACCCAGACACCGGCCCGAACACCCTGCACTCCTACGCCCTGTCTCCCAGTGAGCACTTCGCCCTGGATGTCATCGTGGGGCCCGACGACACGAAGCACGCGGAGCTCGTGGTGGTGAAGGAGCTGGACCGCGAGGTGCACTCGTTCTTTGATCTGGTATTAACGGCCTACGACAGCGGGAGCCCCCCCAAGTCAGGCACCAGCTTGGTCAAAGTCAACGTCCTGGACTCCAACGACAACAGCCCGGTGTTTGCAGAGAGTTCTCTGGCGCTCGAAGTCCGCGAAGATGCCGCCCCCGGCACTCTCCTCGTAAACCTGACAGCCAGCGACCCTGATCAAGGCCCCAACGGGGAGGTGGAGTTCTCACTTGGTAAGCACGTGCCTGCACAGGTGCTGGACACTTTCAGCATCGGCGCCAAGACGGGCCAGGTGATTCTGCGCAGGCCCCTGGACTATGAGAGGGATTCTGCCTACGAGGTGGATGTCCAGGCCAGGGACCTGGGGCCCAATCCCATCCCAGCCCACTGCAAAGTTCTCATCAAGGTTCTGGACGTCAACGACAACGCCCCAAGCATCCACATCACCTGGGCCTCCCAGCCCTCCCTGGTGTCAGAAGATCTCCCCAAGGACAGTTTCATTGCGCTTGTCATGGCACAGGACTTGGACTCGGGAAACAACGGCCTGGTCCACTGTTGGCTGAGCCAAGGGCTGGGCCACTTCAGGCTGCAAAGGACTAATGGCAACACGTATATGCTGCTGACCAATGCCACACTGGACAGAGAGCAGTGGCCCCGATACACCCTCACTGTGTTAGCCCAAGACCAAGGACCCCAGCCCTTGTCAGCCGACAGGCAGCTCAGCATTGAGATCGGTGATGCCAACGACAATGCCCCTGTGTTTGAGAAGAGCAGGTACGAGGTCTCCACTCGGGAGAACAACCTACCCTTCCTTCACCTCATCACGGTCAAGGCTCATGACAAAGACCTGGGCGTCAATGGGAAAATCGCGTACCGCATCCAAGACTCCCCAGTTTCCCACTTAGTAGCTATTGACTCAGACACAGGAGAGGTCACCGCGCAGAGGTCGCTGGACTACGAGGAGATGGCTGGCTTTGAGTTCCAGGTGATCGCGGAGGACAGGGGCCAGCCCCAGCTTGCAGCCAGCGTCTCCGTGTGGGTCAGCCTGCTGGATGCCAACGATAACGCCCCGGAGGTGATCCAGCCGGTGCTCAGCGCAGGGCGAGCCAGCCTCTCGGTGCTGGTGAATGCCTCCACGGGCCAGCTGCTGGTGCCCATCGAGACTCTTGGTGGCTTGGGTCCCGCAGGTGCACACACGCCACCCCTGGCCACTCATGGCTCCAAGCCATTCCTTCTGGCAACCATTGTGGCAAGAGACGCAGACTCGGGGCCGAATGCAGAGCTTGTCTACAGCATTCGGAGGGGGAACGAAGCCGGTCTCTTCGTGCTCAGCCCCAGCCTGGGCCAGCTGTTTGTCAACGTCACCAACGCCAGCAGCCTCATTGGCAGCACATGGGAGCTGGAGATCGTGGTGGAGGACCAGGGCAGCCCCGCCTTGCACACCCAGGCCCTGCTGCGGGTCCTCTTCTTCAGCAGCGTGGACCACCTGAAAGACTCGGCCCGGGAGTCAGGGGCCCTGAGCCCCTCCGTGCTGACGCTCATCTGCCTGGCTGTCCTGCTCGCTACTTTTGGTTCGGGCTTGGCTCTGTTCATGTCCGTCTGCCGGACAGAGAAGAAGGACAGCAGGGCCTACAACTGTCGTGAGGCCGAGTCCACCTACCGCCACCAGCCCAAGAGGCCCCAGAAGCACATTCAGAAGGCGGACATCCACCTGGTGCCTGTGCTCCGGGGCCACGCCGATGAGCCTGGTGAGGCCGGGCCGCCCCACAGGGACGCGGGCAAGGAAGCCCTGGTGGAAGCAGGCTGGGACCCCTGCCTGCAGGCCCCCTGTCACCTCACCCCGACCCTATACCGGACCCTGCGTAACCAAGGCAACCAGGGATCGCTGGCCGAGAGCCCAGAGGTGCTGCAGGACACGGTCAACCTCCTGTTCAACCATCCTCGGCAGAGGAATGCCTCCCGGGAGAACTTGAACCTCCCCGATCCCCAGCCTGCTCTGGGCCAGCCACGCTCCAGGCCCCTGAAGGCCGCGGGCAGCCCCACGGGGAAGCTGGCTGGAGACCAGGCCAGCCAGGAGGTGCCCCTGAGCCCGCCAGCTTCCTCTGCGACCCTGCGGCGGCAGAAGAACCTCAATGGGAAAGTGACCCCTGACAAAGAGTCAGGGCCCCGACAGATCCTGCGCAGCCTGGTCCGGCTGTCTGTGGCCGCCTTTGCGGAGCGCAACCCTGTGGAGGAGCTCACCGTGGATTCGCCTCCCGTTCAGGTACCTTGGGCATGGGCAGCTCTTTCTCTGGTCACCTCCGCCCCCAACCAGCAGCATCAGGCACCCCAATTCGTTCCTTGGGTTCAGCTGGCCCTTTAAGAGGCTTTAGGGGGCAATGGTTCTGGACAGAGCTCTGAGATCAGGAGAGCTCTGCTGTGTGATCCTGGGAAAATTACTTACAGTCTCTGAGCCTTAGTTTTCTGTAAAATAAGCATGATGGTAACAGAATGTGCCTCACACCAAGTCGTCCTGAGGATTAGGGTCAGTTAAAGCGTAAGCAGCACTTCCTCACCAGCGCTGGTGAGAAACCAGAGGTTAGGAATATAAGCTTTGGAGCAAGGTTGCCTGAGTTTGAATCCTGGCTGTGGCTCTTCCTAGCTGTGAATGACAGGGCAGTTGATCAACTTCTCTGTTGGAGATGTCCCTGTTGACAGAGCCCGTCTCCTAAGTGTGCCTGAAGATAGAATGGGTCAGCGCACGGGCCGCCTGTGCAGCAGTGTCTGGTGTGTCGTCAGCGTTCGGCCAAGGACTGTCACTGCTTCTGTCAGGAACTGGCCCCTCTCCACTCTCCACTTGTGGAGCAAGCCTGCTTCCGGGCTCAGGGGCTGCTGCGGTTGCCTTGCCTGGGACCCCAGGGCTTACAGCTGGCCTGCAGGAGGAGGGAGTAGAAAGAACTTAAGCACTGTGGGGTTCAAAGTTCAATACAGCCACTTAGGAGCCAGGCATGCCCGGGCAAGTCCTCTGTCTACCTCCCGGGGGTGGAGGGTGGGAGCAGTGAGGGTTAAATGGCATCGTTAAGGATAAAGTGCATAGACATCAGGATTTCCCCGGCACGTGGGAGCCCCATCTCAGGCCCAGATGGTTTTCACTGGGCCCGGCTGCCCACCCCAGGCACACCTCTGGTTGGCCAGGCCACCAGCTCGGGTTTCCTGTGCAGCAAGGACACAGCTTCCTTTCCCCGCCCCCTCCCCAGGAAGCCACCTGGAGATGGCCCAGCTGTTCTGTTCGGAATGTTGTCCTGGGCTCTACCAGACCCAGAAATTGCTCAGAGCCATTTATTCTTTCATTCATTCATCCAACAAGTGCTTTTCGGATGAGCTCTTTGGGTCAAACACTAGGCTGGCCACTGGTGTCCAAGACCACAGAGAGCAGGCCCTAGGTGTGACCTCATGATGGAAAGAAACTGGCCATCTGGGGTCTGTAAGAGCTAAGATGCCTGACCCTCACGTCTTTCCAGCAACACAGCTCCACAGTGCAGTCAGCTCTGAGTTCAAATTCCAGTACTGAAACTCACTCTGTGTAGTGGCTGTGAGCCTCTGCACAATGAGTATAATGAAATCTATTCCCTTGGGTTACTGCAGGGATTAAATGAGATTATATACAACAGACACTCATTGAGTTTATCATGGGATCTATTAATAAGTAATGTATATGCTTTCACTCATTTGAATCTCATCTGAACTATGGTGTGATTTTTTTTTTTGAAAGTATGATTGCTTTTTATTCTTTTCTCCAAAGAAACTGTTTATTTAATGAGTACAAATTCTTCCCATCATACCTGCTCTCCCGCCCCACTCCCACCCCTACAACCTCCTCCCACTCCCATTCCCAGTCCCATTCTTCATTAAAAAAAAAAAAAAAAAAAAACTGTTCCACGACAGTATGACATGATCATACTCTCATTATTATTCACTTTAAAAAAATGTGTTTATTTATTGAAAGGCAAAATGACAGAGAGAGAGAGAGAGAGGAAAGATCTTCTACCCCCTGGATCACTTACCAAAGGGCTAGGTCAGGCCAAAACCAGGAGCCAGAAACACCATCTGGGCCTCCCATATGGGTGGCAGGAACTCGAGCCCTCGGGCCATTACCCGCTGCCTCCCAGGGGCATCAGCAGGATGCTGTATTGGAAGTGCTGGCTTCAGCCCAGGAACTGACATGGGATTCAAGTGTTCTGAGCGGTGGCTGAATCTACCGTGCCACAACGCCCACCCCTTACTGTTTTACTCCTGAGGAAACAGAATCTCAGGTGCTTAGGTAATCGGTCAAAGCCACACAGAGGGGACGTAGGGAAGAGATTTAGCTGTGACCGCCAGCGTGACTGGACTCTGGAGTCTGGACTGTAACTGCAAAGTGACCCCGAATGATGATGCTCAGCCCAGAGGCTGGCCTGCAGGGAGGGTCCCTGGCACGTCAGCTGGCACTCGGGCCAAGGAGGGCAGGCGGCTTAGGAGGGCTCCTGGGCCTGAGCAGGGAGGTAGGGTCTGCCCCGAGGCCAGCAGTGGGACCCTGGCCCTCTCAAGGCCCAGGGAAATCCCTGTCCTGGCCACCTCCTCTTCCAACTCTCTGCTGAGGCTGGTGCTGCTGGGCCTCCCCAGCGAGGAGTGAGTGGGCCCAGGAAGCAGGAGCAATGCTTCCAGATGGAACGACCAAGCTCCTTGCATTCAGAGAGACTTTCCAACATTTCCAAGCCACCTAACTCATCCTGACAGTGCCAGGCATGGCTAGCCTCACTTTAGAGATGAGGAAGCTGATGTGTGAGGTCTAACTAAAAGCCTGCCCTTCATCAACAAGCCAGAAATGACCTTGAGCTAGGACTCTGCCTCCCAAGACTTGCTCTGTGGCTTCTTGCTCACAGCGCCCTACAGGGTCTGGCCCCGACCTCTCGCACACCCTCTGCCATCTCTTCTGACCTTTCAGCATCCAGTGCTTCCGCCTAAAGCCCCCTTTCCCCCCTGCCCAGACGCTCGCTCTCTTTCCACCTGCCAAACTCCTGTGGATCCTGTGGATCTCAGGAAAGGTATCCGGCATGCAGCAGGTGCTCAATAAATGCTTGTTCCCGTAAGTGCATAAACATCCCCTGCACCGCCTATGCCACTTCCTCCCTGCTCCAAGTTGGGCTGAGAGCTCCTGCCGCCACTTCTCTCACAGACCCTCATCCTCTCCCAACAGCCAGATCCAGTCCCTGCAGTGACCACAGCCCTGTCCCCCAACCACCACAGTACGCTCCCTGAGGCTAGCCACAGCACTCCTTCCTACTCCCATAGCAAGCACCGTGCCTAGTACCAACAAGCACTTCCTAAGTACTCACTGACTGATGGAAGGATGAGTAAGTAAATGATTCTGTACATCACCTGGCTTCTCTAAAACACAATCTGATATCTGGCCCACAAGTGGCCTGAGTGTCTGAATTCTGCCCAAGGAGAGAATGACAAGGAGTGGCAGGCACTTGCAGTGGTTAAGTCCCTGCATCGGAGTGCCTGAGTTCCAGTCCCAGCTCCTCTCCCACCTCCAGCTTCCTGATAATGAGCACCCTGGGAGGCAGCAGGTGAGGGCTCCAGCACCTGGGGCCTGGCCACCCGCATGGGACACCTGGATTGAGTTCCAGGCTCCTGGATTTAGCCTGGCCCAGCCTCAGCGGTTGCAGGCATTTGGTGAATGAACCAGCAGATGGAAGAGATCTCTCTTTCTCCAGCCCCCGTCCCAGCTTCAAATATAACAAAAATAAACAAGAAAACATTCTTTAAAGGAACAACGAATTTATGGCCAGGAAATGTCTTTTCCACTCCATTCCCCAGGGGCCACTAGAAGCAGATCACTTGGGGGAATGAGTGTGAGGGGACGGCCTGGTGGGTCCCCATGCTCTCCCCCAGACACACAGGCCCTGGGGTGGGATGACGTGGCGAAGCAGGGAACCGGCCGGCTCAGGTCCCTGTCTCCATCATGCAGCACCAACCCCCATCCGATCCCACAAACATCTGAAGCCAGAGGAAAGACTATAAAAAGAAAGCCCCGGCATTGAGGGAAACATCCGGCGAGGAAGTGTGCTGAGTCGGAATTGTGTGGAATCAACAGATTTTTCCTGTCTTGTAGCAAATCTCCCAGCTGCTGTCCTTGCTACATCAGGGCCAATTCCAGCCCAAACCAAACCACCGGGGAAATAAGTACTTGGCCAAGCCTGGCAGCGCCGGCAGGTAAGCGGCACGTAGCTCCCCCCTATCCCCTACACGCCCGACTTCCCAAGGTCCCCACCGCCCGCCCCTCATCCCTGCAGCCTCTGTGAGC
The DNA here is from genome assembly GCF_964237555.1 of Oryctolagus cuniculus. Lineage (NCBI taxonomy): Eukaryota > Metazoa > Chordata > Mammalia > Lagomorpha > Leporidae > Oryctolagus > Oryctolagus cuniculus. Next base: position 29,497,562 of record NC_091437.1, on the reverse strand, counting down.
TGCACATCCTAGACACTGGTCACATCTGTGAGCACATCCTAGACACTGGTCCCCTGGGAGAGGACAGCAGAGGCAGCCATCCCCCTCGGTGGGGGGCCTGGTCCTGGGGCGACCGTATTTATAGTACAGTATTTACAGGGCCCGTAGTCACGAAGGAAATGACTTCATCCCTGAGGCTCTGTGTCTCTGTCCCCTGACTACAGAGGGTGCCATAAATTGGCTCTGGCTTTCACCTTTCCCTCTGCCGACCCACAGACATGAGATGATGCCTCCCCAGCAAGGAGGTGGACGTGTGGTTGTGTCCCTTGGGGAAGTCCTAAGATGGATGAAGCCTCAAGAGGGCATCCCATCAATCTCACTCCTTGGTGGAGACACCGAGCCGCTAAAATGTTCCATCCAAAGCAGCCGTGTAAACTGGAGCAAGTCAGATAGCTCGCAGGGCTTCCGTCATCGGCTGTAGAACTTATGGCGCTGGGGTGAGGATTTAACGATCGAGTGTGCTCCATGTCCCTAGTACAGTGCCTGGCACATAGTAGGGGCACAAGTGATGCTGCCTGGCACATAGTGGGTGTGCAAGCAACACTCAGCCCTTTCCCCTTGAAGTGACTTTGCCCTAAGGTTGCAGAGCAGGGCCGGGTCTCAGGGCTCCTGACTCCCGGGTCAGTGTTCCTGCCCTAACAATTAGTAACTTCATTTTTGCAAGGACCGTGAGAGGTAGTGCAGTACTGGAGCGAGTACTGGAGAAAAGTTCAGCTTTTCCCTCTGAAGGTCGGTGTTTTGAATCTGCTGAGAAAAGCTGTAACAAATACATTTGATGGTGGCTTTATGTGACACAGGAGACCTTAGATGGAAGATCCAAAGACCCCAGATGCACTCTTTATCTTTATGAGTAGACGAAGCTTTGAGGGAGCGTGGACAGCTGTGTAGAAATACAATTGGACAACGAGGGTCTGAGCTGATGGTAATAGACCGAGTGGGGAAACCCAGCAGGGCCGTGTGTTCCAAGTGTTCTCAGCCTCCCGGGGCAGCTTTCTCTCCCCTCAGGTGTGGGACAGGACCCTTCTGAGATGAGCGTCTTAGGGTCTTAGACCTGCAACCACAAAACCAGAGCAGAGAATTTCTTTTCCGCAACAAAGAAGGACATTAGGGTCATGGTTTCAGGTTTAATGCCTGGCCCTGGGGAAGAGGAATTCTGGTTTCCACGACTTGCCCCAGGGGAGAAGGAGGAGTAAGAGACAGGAGGGCTGGAGAAGTCAGAGGGAGACTTTGAGACCAAGGCCTTCCCTGCGGGTTTTGTTTTCTGAGTCCCAGTCGTACCCAGATGCCAGAGTCCCAGTGGCCTGGACTTGAACTCATGCTGTACCACCTGAGCGAGCTGCAAAATCTTTATGTGTCTTGGCTTTCTCATTTGTAAGATGAGGTTGATAGCTAGAGAACCCAATGCAAGTGCGAAGGGTGCAAATGAGATGGCGCATGCACATGGTTGTCGTTGTTACACACATTTGGCGCCTTCCCACCAAACACAGCAGCCAGTAGGGGCTCCTGGACCTTCAAGGCCCTTCCTTGGCTGCCTTCTCAGGCCGTCCTCAAGAGACTGTGGGAGGGAGGGTCCGGCTGGAGAACGGGTGCAGGTGGTGGATTCGGAGCCGCTTCCTGGATGTCCATGCTCAGTGGCACCCTCCACAGATCCACTCTTCTGGTCTGGAGCTTGGCCTAACACAGGGAGGCAGGAGCACTCAGCTGCCCAGTCACAAAGGATGTATTAAGCACCCACTGCATACCAAGCCCCTTACCTGCAGTGTCTCATTTCACCCTCACGACACCACCTGAGCCGGTGTCGCTGGCAACGCCAACTGTGCAGATGAGGAAACAGCAGGCAGGAGGGCTGGGATCCCATAACCAGGCTGCCCTGACGCTGGGTACCAGCTCCCTACGAGGAGGCACAGACAGGTGTTGATGAGCACGAAGGAGCAAATGAGTGTGGGAAGCGCCTCACTCGTGGCCCCCTTGGTTTCCTTTCCAGAAGTGCAGTCCCAGATACGGATGGTCCAGGCGCCGGCACTGGCGGCCCGGCAGAACCAGACCAGGAGGAAGGGCCTGTGGACCCTGAAGAGGACCTGTCTGTGAAGCGGCTGCTGGAGGAAGAGCTGTCGAGCCTGCTGGATCCGCACACTGGTAGGGACTCCCCAGGGTACCCCGACCCCGCCTCTGCCCCCACGGCCCCTTCATCCACCCGGGCTGCAGAGCTTCGTGCTCCATTCTGGTGCAAGGAGACAGGCACCCTGCACCTGGGAGCAGCGTCAGCCCCAGAAAGCATGTGTCTGCTTCAAGACGAGGTTCCCCTTTGATGATCAACTTAATTTAATTTTAAAAGGTTTATTCATTTATTTGAAAGGCAGAATGATAGAGAGAAAAGGAAAGACTGTTGGCTCACTAGGATTCAGGAACTCCATCTGGGTCAGCTGCATGGGTGGCAGAACCCCGAGTACTTGGGCCATCCCATCGTCTGCTGCCTCTCAGGCATATTAGCAAGAAGCTGCATTGGAAACTGAGATACAGGCATCCCCCTAAAGCAGTCACTGGCATGTCTTTGGTGTGGTGAAATATCCTTTCAGCATGGGAACTGAGTCAACCCTTTACAATGCTAATGCCCCTAATTCAAACCAAAATAATTTTCTGTAGGAAAATGATTAGTTTTGGCACTAGCTGTATTACTTGAACTTTATTTTTTTAGTTCTCCATTCTCTAGTTCACTGTCTGAATGGCTGCAATGGCCAGTGCTGGGCCAGGCTGAAGCCAGAACTCCCTTTGGGACTCCCATGCAGTTGGCAGGGGCCCAAGCACTCGGGCCACTTTGCACTGCCTTTCCAGGCTCATTGGCGGGGAGCTGGACTGGAAGTGGAGCAGCTGGGACTTAAACCAGCACTACGATGTGGGATGCCCGTGTCGCAGGCGGCAGCCTAACCCACGGTGCCACAGCAGGCCCGGTTCCTTGGACCTTAACTCAAGAACCTGCTAGCGGTAGTCTCCTTCCCACCTTCCCCTGCCACACCGGTCGCTTCTCGTGCTGAGCGCGCTGCTCGTCCGACCACCTCTGTGCTGTGGTTGTGTCTCTAGTTCATCTCTTCCTTGTGCTGCAAGTGGCTGCACACCCCCAGAGGTGAGGCGGCGACTTCTCTTTCCTCCACTAAAAAACGTAGCCGCCATTTGTGGGGCACTCTATGGGCTCATGAGAAAATCTTGGGAAATAGGGGCTGTTCAGGATTCCCATTTCATAAAGGAGAGACTGAGGGTAGGGGTGGGTTAACAGTGTGCCTGAGGTCATTATTAACGGTTACTCAGTTATTAACGCAAGCAGTGCAGCTCTGAGTTTTAGAGCTGTGCTGTTCAGTGCAGCAGCCACGGTCCACATGTGGCTATTTAAATGTAAATGAATCAAAAGGAAATAAAATGAAATCTTCAGTTCCTCCACCTTCCCAGCTGCCTTTCCAGTGCTCTTGAACCACACAGCGCTGGCGGCTGCCGCTTTGGATTCTGTCTCTATGCCCAGCTCTGGCTGCAGGCTCAGTTCCCAGGGTCCTGCCTCCCCACAGTCCAGAGGGCACTGAGCCTGGGAGGAGGTGGGGCCAGGAAGGAAGTGGAGAATGAGAACCCTCATGCACCCAGGGCCCGACTGCCACGGGGCTCCTGGTGTGTGTGTCTTGCTGCTTCAGACAAAAGCCCAGCCTGAGGATGTGACCAGGACCCTGTACTGACTGGATGGGCTCAGTGGATGCTCATAACAGCAGACAAGAAGAGTACTGCTGGGGGCTCAGGGACCTTTTCCCAAGGTCTTGCTGACCCTAAGGGGCTACGCAGGGAAATCAGACCCAGGCGCTCACCCGCGGCTGGAAAGGGGAGTGATGAGGAGTGGTGCTGTCACTCCAGGCCTCTCTCCTCCTCTCTGATCCTTCAGTCGTTCAACAAGCGCTCACTTGGGAGCCAGATCCCAGGAGTGGGGCCAGACCCCAGGACCCAGCAGGCGAGGGGCCCAGCCCGGCCTCACCTCCTGCATGGTCCAGCACTGAATGCAAAATAGAGAATCTCTGATATATATCAGATTGGCTCTACTTTGGGGTAACTTTTTCAAATTACGAAAGTATTTGGTTCAAGGAGAAAAATACATACAAAAACAGAATAGATCACTTCTGTCCAGGGTGGTGTCAGTTAACACTGACGGATCTTTCCAGGCGCATACTCTAAAATGGGTAACCTTATGCAAACACTAAAAAAATAAAGTAGGTAATGTGCACCCCTCACCACGCACAAGTGTTTTCAAAAAGACCATTTCTCCACTACATCACAGACTTGCCTTCCTGTCCTCCGGCTTCACCTCTGGGGCTAGTGTTTGGAGGACGACTTTCTGCTGAAGAGATGGGATAAGAAATGTGGCTTTGGGAATCCAAAGGACAAGTTTTTAAATTCTCAACCCTAAAAAAAAAAGGGGGGGGGGCCGGCATCGCTGTTCTCTAAGCTAATCCTCCGTATGCGGCACCGGCACCCCAGGGTTCTAGTCCCAGTCGGGGTGCCAGATTCTGTCCCGGTTGCTCCTCTTCCAGTCCAGCTCTCTGCTGTGGCCAGGGAGTGCAGTGGAGGATTCTCTGCTGTGGTCCAGGAGTGCAGTGGAGGATGGCCCAGGTCCTTGGGCCCTGCGCCTGCATGGGAGACCAGGAAGAGGCACCTGGCTCCTGGCTTCAGATGGGCGCAGCACGCCGGCCGCAACATGTTGGCCATAGTGGCCACTTTGGGGGGTGAACCAACAGAAAAAGGAAGACCTTTCTCTCTGTCTCTCTCATTCTCTAACTGTCAGAAAAAAAAAAAAAAAATTCCCAGCCCTGAAGCTGCCCTAGTCCTTCTCCTGGGAAAGCCCTCAGGCAGGCAGCTGCATCCCAGCCAGTCTAGAAGCCAGAGAGTGGGTAGGGGAGTGTGGCCCCCAGGGCTTCCGAGTCATGGGACCTAGGGTCAAATGCACGTCGGGTAGCCTTGATGTGTGGCTTACCTACCTATGCTGGGCTCCAGTTTCCCCATTCATAGAATGGGGACCATACTCTTGACCACACAGGTTTGTGCAGAGGGTGAATGAGATAAACATGTAACTTGCTCAGCACCTACTAAGCGCTATTAGGGATGTAGGCAGAAGGCAGCCAAGCCAGGAGCTGCGGCTTTGTCTAACAAAGGTGGTGCCCCCAGGGAAAAATTCTGCCTTAAGGGGTGAAAACCCTGGCTGGGTTCAGTAGCAGACAGTTGGACCTGAAATGCACCAGGGAGTGGGAAATTCTTGAGGTTCGGCTGATTTCCAGTCCTGGGCCTCCAGCCCCTCCCGCCTCCTCCCCACCCAGCTCACGGGGACTTCAGTCTTTGCCTTCCTGCCTCCCGGCTTCCTTGTCAGGACCTCTTCCTTCCTGTCCCCCTCTGACCACCCCATCCGTCCCCTGCCATTTCCCTTCCCTCCTTTGTCCACTGCCCTCGCCCTGCCCATGGCCCCACCCCTGCCGCCTGCTCTTCCCTGAGCCCAGCCTCACTGTGCCCCTCCTCCCACCCGCAGGCCTGGCCCTGGATCGGCTGAGCGTCCCTGACCCTGCCTGGATGGCCAGGCTGTCCTTGCCCCTCACCACCAACTACCGCGACAACGTGATCTCTCCCGACGCTGCAGCCTTGGAAGAGCCAAGAACCTTCCAGACGTTCGGCAAGGAGGCAGGGCCCGAGCTGAGCCCGGCCGGCACACGACTGGCCAGCACCTTCCTGTCGGAGATGAGCTCGCTTTTGGAGATGCTGCTGCAGCAGCGGTCCAGCGTGCCGGTGGAGGCCGCCTCCGAGGCGCTGCGGCGGCTCTCGGTCTGTGGGAGGACCCTCAGTCTGGACCTGGCCACGGGCAGAACCTCCGGCCTGGAAGTGCAGGAGGGCCCAGGTGGAAAGAAGGGGGTCGAGGGCCAGAGTGGCAGCGACAGCAGCAGCAGCAGGTGCCCGGGAGCACACCCTGGGTGCCTCTGATTCCAAGAAGCAGAGGTCTTGAGAGATGTGAGAGAGGCCAGGCCTGGGGACCTGGTTTTTGACATTGTGGAGAACTTGAGGGTGACTGGTGCTGTCCCCACAGAGGAGGCGATGGCCCCAGGGGTGACAGTGGACTGCCTGGAGCAGCCCCTTATGACGGGCTCTGTCCAGGGACAGTTTGTGGCTGAGATAAGTGTTTGCTGGCAAAACACAAGCAGGGTGGGGAGGGTGCACCCTGCAGCAGGATGGATGCCACGAGCATCCCAGGCAGGGGGTGGCCTTGTTGGGTAGCTCGGGATCAGGGCACCGGGTCCTGCGGGGCCAGGCAATGCTCCCTGCCCTACTAATAAAGAAAACAAGGCAGTCTGCTCTCCCGTGTACACCTTTCAGGAAAAACAGGTATGAGTGACAGAGTGAGGAGGGTTCTTTGTTACCCGGTCCCTGGCAAGAAAGTCCTGGTGGGCCTGGCCGGGAGTGGGGCGTGCTGATGCTGCCCCACTGGTGACAGGTACACAGACGATGGACGCACATGCTCTTGACCTCTCGCCTCTAGCAAAGGATTGCTTCCAAGCTGGAAAATTAGGGCTAAGAAAAGCAGGACTATTTATAGAGCATTTCCATGAGCCAGGCACCAAGCTTTATAGTTAGGGTTTCATTTGATTTTCCGCAGACTCTGGGAGGCAGGGATTGTTATCCCCATTTCACAGACAAGCAGTATGAGGCTCAGGAAGGTTGAGTTTCTCCCAAGATCGAGCAGGAGGGAGAGATGGAGCCAGGATTTGGATCGGGAGTGGTCCAACATGAAACCCCACGCCCCCAGCCCTGGCCCAAGGCTGCCAGCCAAGGCAAAGAAAAGGAAAAGCCCCGAGGGCAGCTTCTGCCAGCGGCGGACTTGCCTGAGCCCCTCCTGAACCCCTCAGCCTCACACGCGCACACCCGTGCTGAAGGAGCGTGGACCCCCTGCCCCGGCACAGGCCCTTGCCCTTTGCCACGGCACAGAAGGTGCATAAGTCTCCCCTCCCCTGTCCACAGGTGGCCCGTCCTGCGAGCATTCAGGTCTGGGAATGCAGGCCCCAGAGGCCAGCGTGTGACCTGCGTTTATGCAATCGACGCTGACAGCAGCCGGCTTTCCAGAGGCGGGTCGGGGGTGGGGATGAAGAACAGCCACTGTTTTCCCAGGGTTCAGCTTTGTGATTTTCCAGGAAAATTCCACGCAGTCACTTGGCAAGCTTCTAAATGTCTCGCAGACACTGGACGTTCCTCTGTCTGTGCCTCCTTTTGTCCCTGCTCGAGTTCATTGCCCACACCCACTGTCCATCAAATCGGGCCAATTATACTGCCCACTGGGGACTGCAGGGCCTCCTTGAAACCTGAACAGTCTGGCATCGCTGTCACCACTCTTTACAACTGAAGAAAACGAGGCCCCCATGCAGGTGGTCAGGGGTCCAAGGTTGGAGTCTCTGGGTCCTGATCCAGCCCCTCCAGGCCATAGTGGCCTCACGACAAGAGACCTGTGATCTTCTGTGTGGGTCTCTGGGTCCCTGAGAGGGGCCAGCTGCCTGGCACAGGGCAACACTTGCGGGTGAACTTGTTGAGGGGATGTGTGAGTGAAGAACTGGGTACACACGGGGGTCACAGGACCCTTCTGTCAATACTGGAGCTCTGAGTAAGGCTGCATTAGGAAAACGTGGCTCTTTTATGGAAAAACCAAGTCTGAGTGACACTGCTAGGGCAGCTGGTGCTGACTCCCCACCGGCTGGTAGACTCCTAGTGCACAGCTGATGTTGGCAGGTGCAGAGACGAGGGAAGGAGGTGACCTAAGGAAGTGCAGCTGCCTGACCATGGCACGCCTCGGGGTCACAAAGTCCTAAAGCTGTAGCCCTTGCACCTCCCCTCCCCCCAAAAAATTAGTCACAACTTGCGTACAAGCATCTTTCCGGGCAGAATGCACAAGCTACCATCTTCTCAAAGGAACATGTGACCTACAGAGGGTTCTGCGGCCCTGCTGTGACGTGCCCCAACCCTCCCCGGACACGGGCGAGTCCAGTCGTGCAGAGCCTGGACTTGACCTATTTCAACTCCTCATTTTACAGCCGGGGATAGAGAAAGGCAGACACGGCAGACAGCTTGCCCCGGGCCCCGTGGCAGCGCTAGGGTTTGGATCTGGGATCGAGATGATGTTTTTCTAATACATCAAGGCCTCTTCACCTGGGGTCCCGGTGCAGCTTCAGCATCTCCGAGCCTGCTGAGTGCACGCAGGACTGGGAAGCAGCAGCAGTTTTCCGTGGAAAGGGTGGGCGCTTTCATCAGATTCTCACAGGGGTCTCTGACCTACATAAGATGAAGGCCCACTGCAACCCTGCAGGCCGCGCCTCCGCTCGGCTTCCCCGCACAACCTGGAGAAGTCCTGGCTGCTGCTCCCGCTCTGAGGCGAGAGGTCTTTGATCCAGTTGGGGTGCCCGTCCGTGAGGCCTGGTGTTCTTCCCGCGTCCCTCCTCGCACACTGACAGCAGCACTTTTCCCGCAACAGACTGAGAACGCCACGGTGCATATGGTGACAGAACTGGGTGTGCTGAACAGGAAGGTTACAGAAACTTCTTGACATCAGCCAAGATGTCAAAGCTGAGACTTTGGACATGTTCAAAACAGTTTTCACCAAGATAGGCTCTGTCCCCTGGGAGACGGAGGGAGCAGGCGAGCCAGCAGGCTCTCAGTTAAATGTCGTCTTAATTTGGAAAGCACAGAGGGACACATTTTATCAATAGTCAGCCGCTCTCCAGCACCGGGACTGCCACGCAGTGCTCACTTGGAGCCTGGGGGCAGCTCAGAGATTGACAGGCAGCCTTCTTGTCTGTCACCCAGCTTCAGCTCACTGACCCTGCCTCTCCTCTGGCTCAAACAGGAGTCGAGATGGCAACTGCTACCCCTGGGTCTCTCGAGAGAAGCAAATCCCAAAACGCAAGATGGGAGAGGTGGGGAGGGAGTCTTGGCTCAAGCACAGCTTGGCACCTGGTGTGGACCTGGGAAATAGGTCGGTATTTTCCAACCCTACTCAGTGCTGGGTGTGATGTAATGGGGGCAGAGGGAGAAGGGGTACGATCAGAAACACTGCTTCAGCAAATGCCTTGTATTTACTGGACAATTTCTAAGTGTCCAAAGTTGTCCAAGGAACAAGGTGGGGGTGAATCCTTGATTCATCCATTGCTATTTAAAGCACCTACTACGTGCTGGGTAGGCGTGGAGCTGGGCGCTGGGTGGAGAGGAGGGAACTCCTGCCATCACTCTCACTCACTGCAACTATTCACTGAGCAACCACTAAGCACTCTGCACTGGGCTGGCCCTGAAGCTCCAAGGGACCAAACAGGGTCCCTCTGCCACAGGGTCAGGGCTCCCGGATCTCCATGCAGGGAAAGGCAGGCACTGGGGCTTCCGCAGAGTCCCAGCTCGAGGGCGCCAGGCCTCCACACTGGGGCGCCCAGCATTCTCACCCAGGCCACCTCCCTGTCCTCCTCCCACATCTCCTCTCGGGGCATAATGACGAGTCATTAATCATGGTCATTAATAACAGAATTCTCATGGCAAACACAGAGCAGTTCCAGGTCTGCTGGTGAGCCTGGGGCTGTGTCAGGACTGCAATGCCTGAAGAGCCAGGGCTTTGTCCCCTGACAGCACTGACAGCATCTCTCCCCCAGCTCGCCCCGCCTTCTCCACAGGAAGCCCTTCTGTCCTAAATGGGAGCTCTTGAGAACAGCCCACCCCCGCTTTGGCTCCCCAAAGCGAACCAGCGTTTAACTCAGCAGTGACTGCGGGAGCTGCACCTGCCATCAGCACAGGACACCCGTGGCCTCAGGTGTGGTCAGATCTAAGCCACAATCATAGAATCCAAAGGCACAATGGGGGTGGGGGGTGGGGGCTGGGGATTGGGCTCCATGGGGAGAGCAGGCTGTGACACAGCCCCCAAGGGTGCCGGGGGCTGCCAGGCAATCTGTGAGGGAACAGGCTTCGTGCTGGACTTGGCGGTGCGGGACACGTAGGGTTAACCAGGTTCTTCCCCGTAGCACTTCTTGGAACCTTGAATATGCTGATGTGTATTGTGAATCTATAAAAGGGGACGTCTAGCACAGCCTTTCCCAAACTTATCTGACCACAAACCTCCCCCTGCCCCCTTTTTGGCAGAGACATCAGCGCCCGGTGCTGCTGAAGATGCTGGGCCCCACCCCCCACTGGGGCACTGCGCTAAAGGCTGGGGAACTGGGATAGGCACGGAAGGAGACAGCTGTGGGAGGGGCCCTGCGGGGGTGAGGCCAGAGTGCAGGGTAGGCCCAGAAAGAGACCAGGGCCCGAGGGAGGCGCTGGGCGCTCCAGCAGTGGCCGGAAGCTGCTGGGCCAAGTGTGGCAGGGACCACTGTGAGGTTGGGAGAGTCGGGGTGGAGAAAGGTACAAACCCCCCACCGGGCCCCCAGCCCCAGCCCCGAAATGCTGCCACCCTTGTACTGGCTGAGGGGGCTGGCCCTTCCCATTCCAGCGGTCCCTCCCACCCCCCACCCTCAACCACATCTATGCTATTGAACTTGGGCTAATATCCAGAAGCCAGGGAACAGAGCTATTCACAAATTCAGTAATTGGAGTCATTAGCGTTGACTCAGAAATCATTTTTTTCTAAGTCTCTCTCTTGGAAAAGCTTTTAAGACCCTTTAAATTGGTTAATGGAGAGTCTAGAGAGGAGGACGGAGCCTCGGCTTTCAGCATCCCCTGCCCATCTCCTTGGCTCTCCCCAACACGCTCAAGGGCAAGAATGATGAGATAATCCGATCTCTGCTTTATTAAACACCCCTACGATTCCGCACACCTTTCTCAAACAAGCACTCACAATCCCCTGTCTGGCTCCGAGGCGCCTGGTGCTGGACTCCAGGTCCTCTCTCACGTCGGGAGGATGAGAGTCATGCCTGCGCCTAAGATCGCAGCGTGAGCCCGTGGAGGGGAACCTTGGGTGGCCCAGGTCCCCCTCCTGGCCTCCTGACACCCGGGGCCGCCCACTGCCTCTGCGGGCTGAGTGGGCACCGGGGCGTGCTCTGCAGACACACAGGTGTCTGCATCAGGTCAGTCCTGCACGGCAGGAGGGCACATACCACTGTCCGTGGTCTACAACCGAGGACACGGTACGGCAAGTCAGGTCAGGGCCGCCAGGGACGTCACACACTTCCCTCTTGGTTGCTGTGCCGCGCAGGTGCTTCAGGTTTTTGGGAGGTGGATGGACAATCAGCCTCTTCGTTGGGACTCAAGTGGTGAAATCTGAGAACTCACAGGCTCTGTCTAGGGCTGGAGTGAGAAGGTCTGAAAAAGTCAAGCAGATGCAGACACATCCAGGCAGTCAGGGAGGGAGAGCTTCCTCCCAGTCAGAGGGCAAGGAGAAAGATGGCGACTCTCTCTACCGGGGATGAACAAAGGCGAAGGTCTGAGCCAGTCTCAGGGACGACCCGACTGTGGCCCCCCGGGCTCCAGCTGTTCATGGAACCACTCCCCCGACTTCTGCGCCTCTCTGGACCTGTGTTCACCTTGAGGCCATGGTTTTCTTTAAATTACCTCCCCTTTCTTTTCTAAGTTAGCTTCATCCAAGCCATGCCGTCTGTAAAGCTACAGGTGGGTAGGCTGGTCACGCTGTCACATTCAGTGATAAACACACAACTACTACAATAAGACATGGATTTGAATCCTGCCCGAGGTCACCCTGTGAACCACAGAGGTACACGCATCTGGTGTCGGCAGAGTCGAGGTGGGAGGAAGCCGAGGCCCACGGAGGGGAAAGCTGAAGCCGTTTGCTTGAGGGCAAAGGCTGAGGTGAGCCCCAGGGTCTCGGACCCCTTGGCAGTTTCGCACAGGTCACCGAGTGAATCTCTGGTGCACAGACCAGGAATGACTGTGAACGCATCTGCCAAGTGGGGGAAACGGTCCAAGTCATTTGTTAGCTACGCACTTGAACCTGGGGACTTGGGCACCACTGGAATGTTCACCCAGGGGAGTACACTGACACCCTATTTTTGTCATTCAACTTCCTGTGCCCACCCCCGGGCCCGGAGAGGCACCAGCCACTGTGTCTGACCTCACCTTAGCCAAAACCCAGTCTTAGAAGACTCCGCTCCAAGGACGGGGCAGTCCTGCTGGGGGCCCCGAGATGCCTGCTTCTGCACAGGAGGCCGAGGTTGCCCGTGCTCGAGGCGTGTGGGAGGCACGAGGCTCCCACAAGCAAGCTGTTCAGGCTGCAGAGGGAGGGGCTGGAGAAAGACTTCAACCCAGTAACTGCCAGGCTGCTGGGCCCCGGAGCTACGAAAGAGGAGAGACACTCTTACTCATGCTGTATTCCCAAACGCCTACTCTGCAGCAAAGTCCAATGCTATATACTTATTTATTTGAGAGGGGGAGAGAGGACAAGAGAGCCCACTCCCCGAATGCCTACAACAGCTCCCCCTTGAGCCAGGGATTCAGTGCAGGTCTCCCGCGTGGGTGGCGGGAACCCAGTCATATGAGTCCTCACCACGGATCCCAGGGTGCATTAGCAGGAGGGCTCTGGCGCCAGGTGTGGAGCTGGGCACTGAACCCAGGTACTCCAAAACGGGAGGCGAGGAACCCAACCAGAGTTGCAACTGCTGGGCCAAACACCCAACACAAGCAAAGACTTTTTAAAGGACTTGTTTCCTCCCGGCATCATGAACCCAGCCCCGTCCAGTGATTCCTGAGCTGGACTCTCCGAGCTCTAGGAGGGTGGTTCAGACAGTCTCAGGCCATCGTCTCTCCTAAAAGTCACCAGCCAACTTCCATTTAGTCACCACCTGCTGTGTGTCACCCTGGGCTAAGACCTTGATTGTTATCTCACTTAATCCCCATGACAACCTAACGAGTTAGGCACCACTATGACCCTTGTTTTTACAGGGTCAAAGACGTGCAGTCTGAATTCAGTGGCACGAAGAATTAAAACTCAGGTTTGTCTGATTCCAAAAGCTGTGCTCTTCACCATCAATGGGGCAGGAAATGACAAGGGACCAGGGATACTGCCAGCCCACTCTGTCACAGGGGACTCAGCTCGGGGGAGGGACCCTATTCGCTTTGACATGTATCAGTACCTGTTGCCTTCACGGCAAACAGCGTCCGCAGCCTCTCCTGGGCAGGCTGGTTTCCCAGAGCTGCTGACTGCTGGTAACATCTCACAGCCTCTTCCAGACTCCTCTGCACACCAAGGCCCTTCTCATAGCAAATCCCCAGGTGGTACCTGCTCTGTGAGTCCTATGGGAAGAAGTGGGCAGACGCAGACACACACACACACACACACACACACACACACACACACACACACAGGACACTGGAATGCTCAGCCAGGAGGAAGATGGAGCTGGGCATGCTGAAGCCTGGTCCACGCAGGGCCAGGGCCCACTGAGCCTGCCCATACCGCGATGTCAACTGTAAGACATCAGAGGCCCACAGCTCGCCAGCATGGGGGACACAGGGACGCCTCCACCCGGGAGGATGCCAGCCTGAGTAGCGTGGAGGCTGCTCTTGCTGAGGCTGGCTAAAACAGGCAGAAGTGAAACCTGCAGGAAATACTCAGCCCAGTAATGGGAAAACCTGGGAGCCAGGCTCCGTTATCTGGGGAACACAAGAAGGCAAGGGTGGAAGGGCAGCCTCCCAAAGGCCCTGTCTGCCTTCCTGAACCTCTGCTTGCGAGGCTGCAAAGCCTGAATAACATAAAAGTGCTGCTCCTTTAAAAGGCTAAGCCTTGGGGCTGGCACTGTGGTATAACAGGTAAAGCCGCCACCAACATTGCTGGCATCCCATATGGATTCCAGTTCCAGTCCTGATTGCTCCACTTCTGATCCAGCTCTCTGCTGTGGCCTGGGAAAGCAGCAGATGATGGCCCAAGTCCTTGGGTCCCTGCACCTGCATGGGAGACCTGGAAGAAGCTCTTGACTCCCAGCTTTGGGTCAGTTCAGCTCCGGCCATTGCAGCCATTTGGGGAGTGAACCAGTGGATGGTCGAAGACCTCTCTCCCTCTCTCCCTTTCTTTCTCTGGGCCTTCCAGACACAACTCAGAACATCCTGGTGACACACACTCGAGGAAGACAGCACAGCAGACTGCCTTCTCGGGGGTTCAGTGACAACGCTCTGAGAGCTCCTGCAGTCAAGACCACTGCTGAACTCAGTACTCCCAAACCAATCTGTCCACCGCAAGGAACCAATGCTCCATGGAGCAATCTCCGGGTCAGGCCGCCTGAATGCCAGTGCCCATGTCCCCCACCCCCAGTGCCCAGCCTCGCCCTCGCCCCCTCGCCCCCTCGCTCCCTCACCCTCTCGCCCCCTGCTCATCTTCTGACTTCCAAGGCTGCCAGCACCTGTACAGATGCACGTTCCGCATGCACAGCTAACAAAGGGTTCTCACACCTGCTCTCTCAGGTAGTTTCTGATCCTCACAACAACCTCGGAATCGGGAGACAGGTGAGGCAGGTGTTACCATGCCGAGTTTCAAGATGGGCAAACAGGGTCAGATCAGGAAGGCATCAGAGCAGTGTGTGCTGGTAAACATGTAACAGCTGGCTCGGGGCAGAGGGCGGGAGCCTTGCTCTGCGCATTCGGCTTTGTCTTTGGAGTAGATTCTCACACCATTTCTGACTGCAGGCTGGGCGACTATTGGGTCCACCCATGGGTCCCACAGTAAGCAGACAGGGCTAAGGCTTCAAGTGCAGCTGGGGAGCACAGACACACTCGGTTCCACCCCCACTAGACACGCACAGACTCAACGCCCTGTTCAACAAGCCTGGACAGCTGAGATGGCATACCCCATTGTCGGCGGCAAGCCCCAGGTACTTCACGGCTCTCTGCTCATCCAGGTGCGGCTCCTTGGTGAAAAGCACCCCGAGGAAAGCCTGGGCCTGTGGTCGAGGGCGAGGGGAAAGGCAGCTCGGTCACTTTCAGGCTCCCCTGCCCAGGATACCCGGGACACACCCGCCCCGGGCACTTGCCTCTCTCAGGCCCGAGTCCGCAGCCTGCTCCAGCATGGACATGGCCCTCTGCCGCTCAGCGTCCCAGGACGAGGCGGAGCCCTGCAGCAGGTACCGGGCGCAGCGGTACTGAGCCAGGCCATGGCCCTGGCTGGCAGCCAGCTGGTAATACAGGACTGCCTACGGCACAGAGCAAACACCCAGTCAGCCGGTGACTCTGTAAGCGCCTTGCTCTTTGGGCGAAATCTGAAATTTTATTTTCATTAAATAATATGTAATTATTATAGATGAGTCAGGAAATATAGATAAGCCAGCATTTAAAAATAGAAACATAACATCCCAAGAAATTCTAAAAATGATTCTTTGTTGAGTGCACAGCTTTCAAATCTCTTTGCATACATGTAAACATTACATATACACACACACAAAGTGCCTGTGTGCAGAGAGAGAGACCTGGATCATAGCACACTATTTTGTAACCTACCATGGGATGTCTTTTCCTGCCAATACAGACCTAGCATATAATGTAATGAACCAGTTCTCTACTGTTAAGGAAACTGAAGTCGCTGCCCCTTTTTCAGTCTCCACAACTGTTAGCAACACACCCCTGTATGTCGCGACTCTGACTTCTCCTGCTCTTTAGAACGCATTAACCCATCCACCAGGGCACTGTTCCAGGCACTAGGAAACCACGGCAAAGACTCCAGGCCAGCCCTGACCTCCCTGAGTTCTAAGTTTCTAGAAGGTGGGAGCTTCTTTCTTGCATTTCCCTTGGGGCTGGACTGAAACAAGTGGGAGAGAGAAATGGGGCCTCCTGCCACCCCACAGCCCCGCTCATCTCCAGGGAACACTCTGGGCAGCCCAGCACGGTGGACAGGCCTGGGGAGGGGAGGAAGCGCAATACCTTGCTCAGGTCCCTCGGGGTGCCTCTCCCACGCTCGTGACACAAGCCCACGTTGTACTGTGCTTTGCTGTAGCCACGGTCCGCAGCTTTCTGGAAGTAAGAAAAGGCTGCTGCGTAGTCCCCGTTCCTTACATTCTCTGTCCCTGCAAGAAAGCACAGGGCGTGGACACTTACAGCCCCTCCATGAGCTGCCCCACGTCCTCGGCCAGACCCTCACAGGCTTCTCACTCGAACCCGGGCTCCTGCCTTCCTTTTCTATGCAAGACATCTGGCACGTATTTCTATCCTCCAAATACTTCACTGGTGTGCCACACATCCGTGGGTTCTGCCTTCCTACACAACCATTCAAGCCTCCTTCTCTTGGGAAAAGCCCTGCCCACAGTGCTGTCAATCAATGTGCCAATCATTGAGACACTTTCTTAGGAGCGGAAACCTTGCTCAGGCTGGGACGAGGGAAGGAAACGGCTCCTCCGGCTTGGTTCCGACAGGTTCCACCCTTCCTGAGATCTGGTGGTCGGCAGACCCCAGCAGGTTCATTTCGTGACTCAGGTAGCCAGGGTGAGATCAGGCTGCAGCAAACCCTAACTTGTACAGGTGATACTGCTTCAAGATTTATTTACTTGAAAGGGATAGCATCAGAGAAAGAGGGAGACACAGGGACAGAGAGATCTTCCATTTGCTGGTTCTCTTTCCAAATGCCCACAACAGCCAGGTCAGAAGCCAGGAATCCCATCTGGGTCTCCCACGAGCCCCAGTACTAAGACCATCATCTGTTGGCTGGAAGCTGAGCAGCTGGGACTGGAATGTACCTGGGTGTTACAGGTGGTGGCTTAACCTTCTGCACCTCAATGCCAGCTCCAGGTGGTGCCATTAATTTTGCTTTTTTTTTCCTCCTCTTTTAAGGTTTACTTATTTATTTGAAAGGCAGAGTTATACAGAGAAAGAGAGAGAGAGAGAGAGAGGGATTGCATGCACTGGCTTACTCCTCAAATGGCTCCAATGGTTGGCCGGGCCAAGCTGAAGCCATGAGCCTGGAATTCCACCTGGGTCTCCCGCATGGGCAACAGGAAGCCAAGGACTTGGACCATCATCCACTGCCTTCCCAGGCACAACAGCAGAGAGCTGGACCAGAAGTGGAGCACCGCGGACTTGAACCAGCGTTCTGATATGGCATGCCGGGCACTGCAAGCAGCTGCTTACCCTGCTGAATCACAATGCTGGCCCCTGTCCACCTCGTCCCATGAGGAGACCGGGAATGGGAATATGTGAGAGTGGAGACCGGGAAGTCTACTCAGCTCATGCTGTGGTTACTGCCCAAGCCAAAAAGAAGAGAGGAAAGGAGCAGGGCGCGCTGATTTCCACCTCGGAGCCTTTGCCTGTGTGGCCCCTCCTGCCAGGGCCTCTGCTTGCACCCCTCCACCCGGCTTCCCTTCCTGCAGGCGAATGCTTAGCCTACTACGCCACAGCGCTGGCTCCAGGAGCATTTTAAGAAGGCAGTACGCTGGGGCTGGTGCTGTGGCGTAGTGGGTAAATCCACTGCCTGTAGTGCTGGAGTCCCATATGGGCACCGGTTCGGGTGCCCAGCTGCTGTACTTCTGATCCAGTTCTCTGCTACGGCCTGGGAAAGCAGTAGAAGGTGGGCCAAGTCCTTGGGCCCCTGCACCTGTGTGGGAGACCTGGAAGAAGCTCTTGGTTCCTGGATTCAGATTAGCTCAGTTCCAGCTGTAGGAGCCATCTGGCGAGCAAACCAGTGGATGGAAGACCTTTCCCATTCGCTCTCTCTGCCTCTGCCTCTCTGTAACTCTGCCTTTCAAACAAATAAGTAAATCTTTACAAAAAAAAAAAAGAAAGAAAGAAAAAAGAATGCCAGAACACATCTGAGAAAGAATTCATCGCTGATGTCATCAAGCCAGCATCTGGTCTACCAACCTGGGAGAAGATAGTCTCTCATTTCAACCACTCTCCACCCTGACTGTACCCTTTCTCGTTCCCGCCCTCCTGCCTACAGGCACAGCCCTCCCAGTTACCCAGGAAGTTGAAGGCGATGGAAACACTGAGCTCGAAGAGCTGCTGAATGGAAGTCACGGCCTCCTCAAGTGGAAGAGCTGTTGATGTGTCTTGTTCCTAGGGAGCAAACACGAAGACTCTTCAAGGGATGGCTCACAGGGACCGCGGCCTGCCCAGGGGAAAGCTGGGGCTCTGAGTGGCCAGCGTTGACAGTACCTTCCTGTCTCCCAGGGGCCCAGGCTGGGCTGCTGTCGCCGTGGAGTCGGAGCTACTGCTGGCATGGAGCAAGGTCCAGTCACTGGGACCTGCAAGGCAAAGGCCAACACCCAGCCAGGGGCAGTGTCACTCCACCTCCTCGCCGGCTCCCCAGTCTCCCCAGCCTCTCCAGCCAGCAGTCCTGCCGGGCTCCTAAGAAACCCAAAAGGCACACAGCCTCATGGGAATGATGGGAATTCCCTTAGCTGGGAGCTCCCAGCCACCACTGTCCACCCGCCCTGCTCCCCTCCCGGTTCCAGCAAGTGGAGACTGACCTTCCTCGGAGAGGTCCTGGAGGCCAGCTGCCTCCAAGGGGCTGCGCGAGGAGACCCTCTGGGGCTGAGTCAAGGGTTCTTCTGGGCCCTGCCTGTCCCCAAGGCCAGTGTACCCGGGAGCAGGAGTGGAAGTGGGGCCATTGGCGAGGGGGAGAATGTGCCTCCGCAGTGCTGGGAAGAGCAGCATGAGTGTGCAGGTCAGGAAGGGACCAGTGCAGCCTGCTCACCCTCCCCAAGGCTTTGGAGACCCGAGGAAGAACGGCAAAACCCTGACATTTCCTGCACACTCCTCCTCCTTCCTCACGGCCTTGGAGGGCTGCCCTCCACGGGGGTCTCGAGGGGCCCATCCTTTTGCTGACCTCCAAGCCTACCCATAAGCCACTCCTCTGCAGTGCAGGAGGCAGCCACCTTCCCCACTGTGGAAGCTGCGGCAACTAGCCCTTGTCCAATGGCAACAGTTACAGTCACAGAAAGATGGACAAGAACGTGCAGTAACAGTTACCCAGCACTCAATGAGTCACCATTCACGAGCAGTACTGGGCATGAGGCTCATTACCCCTGTTTTACAGGTGAGGGAACTGAGGCACAAGGCAGTTGCAAGTGACTTGTCCAGGGACACAAGACCAGGAAACAGGGCCCCTGGGGCTTCAGTTCCTAGACTCTGACTCCAGAGCCTTAACCACTAGGCTATACTGCTCCTGTGTCATGCCTCTTATAACAATCTCTAATGAACACTTACTTATTCATGAATGACTTAAAAACTGACCAGAAAATGACCTCACTGGCTAAAGGTGAGGCAGGAGGCCACACCCAGGATCTGCAGTAGCCGGAACCTCTCGGGCTCCCTCCACAGGAGGTGATGGGAAGGCAAGGAAGGACACCCAGGGGGCAGGTGTGGCCACGCCGTGGGTGGACAGAATTTCCCAGGGTTCTGCTTCCTCTGACTCCAGATAGGAAAGGCAAGGAGCTCTTTTCCTGAGGTGTGTCCTGAGATGCCGCCCAGCCCAGCCCTGCTGCCCCTGGGGCTGAGAACTCACAGGAGTGCGGCTGCCACGGGGCGGATGGGAGGAAACGGTCCAGGGGACTGCGCCAAGAGCAGTGTTCCGGCCGCCGCGGTCCTGCAGGCAGGGACGCCTGGGAGTGGATCTGCCTGGCCAGCTGCAGGGCCAGCACAGCCAGCGTGCCCTGGGGAAAACAGTACCTTAGGGACCCGGTCTGCCACTCATCAGAGCTCCAGACCCAGTCTTCAGATCAAAGATCATTTCCTCCGGAAGCCTGTCCTGGCTCCTGGCCGGGCCAGCTCCCCACTACGCACTCTTACAACACTGAACTTCTCTCCAGAGCCCTGATGGCATCCGCACTTAACCTATCCTCTCTACAGTCATTCTTCATCCAAGGTCTGTTACTCCTGTTCACCTCTAAGCACGAGGAGGGCAGGACCCGTGTATGACCTGCTCACCAGCACTCCCCTGGTGATCACCACAGTGCTAAGAAACAGCAGAGGCCAAGTAAATGCCTGCGTGCAGGACTGAATAAACAAAGTCTAGGCAGGCACCAGGATCACGTGGCACACTGGGGCTTAGCCACACATGCAGCCACGCTCAGTGCTCCCCAATGGACCCTCTGCAGTCTGGCACAACCAAGCGATGGCACCAGCACACACAGTGACAGGTGTAGGCGTGCTCAACGTGTCTCTTCCCTGCGAGGTCGGCAGGAAGCCCTGAGCTCACGCTCATCCCACTGACTGCTGGGTTTTCTGTCTCTTTCCATGCTGCTTGTTGCAACAGGCACTGTGTACAAAAATCAGACAAAGTCTCTGCTGGCATGAGGTTCCTGTATTGCATCGAGAAAGACAAAACCCAAGCACACAGAGAAATAAATACAGTAACTACTGCTGTGGGGCTCTGGAACTCATGCAGGACTTTAACCCTCAAAGTCTTAAGCATCTGTTTCTAGGAGGGTGGGAAATTAATCCAGTTATGGTGTTTAAGAAGTGGGCTGATGGGGGCCAGTGCTGTGGCAGAGCGGGTAAAGCTACCACCTGCAGGGCTGGCATCCTGTAAGGGCACCGGTTCGAGTCCTGGCTGCTCCGCTTCCTATCCAGCTCTCTGCTACAGCCTGGGAAAGCAGTAGAAGAAGGCCCAAGTCCTTGGGTACCTGCACCCATGTGGGAGACCCCTAAGAAACTCCTGGCTCCTGGCTTCGGATCGGCACAGCTCTAGCCATTGTGACCAATTAGGGAGTGAACCAGTGGATGGAAGATATCTCTCTCTCTCTCTCTGCCTCTCCTTCTCTCTCTGTGTAACTCTTTCAAATTAATAAATAAATCTTCAATAAAAAAATGAAGATTGTGTGCAAATTAATAAATAAATCTTTAATAAAAAAATGAAGATTGTGTTAAGCTGCTTCTTGGGATGCCTGCACCCCACAGAGGAGTGCCTGTTCAAGTCACAGCTACTCTGCTTCAAATACAGCTGCCTGCTAATGCACCCCGGGAGGCAGCAGATGATGACTCAAGAGCTTGGCCCTACCGCCCAACAGGGAGAGCTGGACAGAGTTCCAGGCCGCTGGCCCCCACACGGCCCAGCCTGGATGGCAGGCATTTTGAGGACTGAACCAGTGAATGGACGATCTCTCTTTCTCTCTTACCTTTCAACAAGATAAAAAGTTATTTTTTTTAATGAAAACTATACAGGGCCAGTGTGTGGTACAGGGGGTTAAGCTTCCACCTGTGACGCCAGCTTTCCCTGTGAGTGCCACTTTGTGTGCAAGCTGCTCTACTCCTGATCCACCTCCCTGCTAATGCAGCTGGGAAAGCAGCAAAGATGGCCTGAGTGCTTGGGCCACCACGTGGGCGATTCGGATGGAGTTCCAGGTTCCTGGTTCCAGACTGCCCCAGTCCCAGCTCTTACAGCTGTTTGGGGAGAGAACCAGTGACAGAAGATCACGTTCTGTCTGTCCCTCTCTCTTTCTAACTCTGCCTTTCAAATAAATAAATCTTTTAAACAATGAAGATTTTGTTTTCCTTGCAAGATTTTTATAAGGCTCAAGCAAGATAATGAATGTATCATACTTTACATGAATAACGAATGCTAGTTACTATTATTTGTTGTAAGCTCCGTGAAGGCAAGAAATAAATCTTCCTTGTTCTCTGCTATGTCCCTGGTGCCTAGCAAGAACACCTGACTCAGAGACGGTGTTAAGTGAATGTTTACTGAATTAAATGAGAAATAAGTACATATTTGAGGAGGAGTGGTGGCAAAGACTCCACGAATACATTCAAATGCCATCTGTTGTATGAACGCAATGATGCCCTAGTTCCTGTTTCTAAACCAGGCTATACTTTCATATATGACCATTCTTTTTTTTTTTTTTTCTTTAAAGATTTATGTATGTTTGAAAGGCAAAGTGACAAACATAGAGGGAGAGACAGAGAGGGAGAGAGATCTTCCATTTGGTGGTTTACTCCTCAAGTGCCTTCAAGAGCTAAGCTAGGCCAGGAGCTAAGCCACATGAGTGACAGGAACCCAAGTACCTCTCAGGGACATTAGCAGGCAGCTTGATTGGAAGTACGTGGGGTAGCCAGAACTCAAACCATATATTTCAAGATGGGATGCGGACATCCAAGTAGTGGTTTAACCTGCTGTGCCATACTGCTTGCCTCAGGATCATTCTAATTCACACCAAAAGTCAAGGAGAGTTGGGGATGCCTTACCCATGATAATGCATCCCACAGAGTGTTGGGCGAGACACGAGCAGACATCCAGTGGAAAGCATCCTTCCACCCATGGTTCCTTGGACCCTGTCTTGTGCCCGGGCCATGGGTGCGCGACCTAGATGATGCAATGAGGGGCTGTCAAGTTCTGTCCCACACGGGGGCAAAGAGAAGTCAGGTGGTAGAATGGCAGTGTCTTACCGCTGAAAGCTGGGCACAGGGACCAGCAGTGTGGAGGCAGCTGCCTGAGGCCCATCTGGGCTGGTAGACTTAGGAGTCACACTTTGAAGGTCAGATCCCAGCAGGCGGGGAAGAGCTGTGCAGTGCGAAAAGGATCAGTCACCTCAACAGGAACAGGACTCAGGCAACCATCTCCCCTCAGACCTGCACCCAAGTTCTATCCAGGAACCCAGGCAGCACTGGTGCCCACTTCCTCAATGGTTCCTGAACAAAGATATACGTGCAAGTCTCTGCCCAGATTCTAGGGTGCCACCCAGAGCCAGTTAACCTGGGCCCTTTAGGGTAGAGCATCCACATGTAGATAAAGTTCCCCCATGTGACTGATGCCCTCCTGTGGCTGGCAACCACAGTTCTATGACCACATATTCATACACAGAGTCTCGTCCAGTGCTTGGAGCAAGGTCTGAACCCTTCCTCTGCTCACTGGCTTCCTATTCCACTCGCCTCTCGCGGTCTTCCATCGGATCGGCCCACGGTTTCCACACCTGACTTCTCCCCCTCCCATTAGCTCCACCCACCTCCTGGCGCCTAAGTCCCTCCCCTTTTCCTTAGCCCCTCCCACCCATGCAAAGCTGATCCTCGCAGAAGCCCCGCCCCCACTTAATGCCCCACCCCGTGGCCCTAGCCCCGCCCACTGGCGCTGTGGCGTCTTCCTGCAGCCCTGGCTCCAATTCAGCATCTGCCGCCTTGCCGCTCCCACGCCCCTTACCTCGGCCCAGCAGTCCTGACAGGCGCCACATGTCACCGGCACCACGGAGAGCTCGCAGCCGAAGACGTGTGGCCACGCCGCGGGGCAGCGACTCCAGCGGCCAGCGTGGTGTCCCGAGCGGCCGAGTCCCCGGGGAAGCTCTCAGACAGCCAATTAGAAAGGAGCCCGGCCGGAAGGACGGCGCTGGGCGAGAGGAAGTGCGGGCTGTGGGCGTGTTCCGGCCGGGAGGTCGCCGGCCGCGCGGGTGTGGGTTGCCCTTGGCGTCCCCACAGGAATGCGCAGAGCGCGCTGCGGCCGGGGTCCGGGCGGCGGTGCAGAGCGCCCCGGAAGCAGGGCCGTGGGGAAGCGGGGCGGAGCGGCTCCGGTGACGCCAGAGGGCCCCGCGAGGTTGCGGAGGTGGTCTCAGCCAGCCTCGGTGGGCCGAGCTTCGCGTCGGAGGTGCGGGGCCGGGCCCGCCCGGGTTTTGAAAGCTGCAGCTTCCGGCCGGCTCTTGCTTTGTGCGCCACGGCGGTGTCAGGTGGCGTGGCCTCAGCCGGCCCTTCCAGGCCCGAGAGAGGGCGACTATGGCTCCCCTCAAAATCCGCGAGAGGAGCCTCCTCCCCCACCCAGCAGGCGCGGACCCCGCACGCCCCCTCATCTTCAGCCCCAGGCAGTGTAGTGTCCCAGAGTGTGGGGTTTTGTGGGAAAGAATAATTCCTCTTTGACCCCTTTGGAACCGGTGAAGTAAATGACTCGAATTCACCTATAAGGGGTAGGCTTCCTCTCTTGCCAGGTACGTGGCCTTGGGGGGTGGAAGTGCTGCGGGTACCTCCTTGGAGGCCGAGGCGTCCAGTCTGAACGTTGCAGTGCTTGTCACAGAATTTTAAAAATTGTTTTCAAAGTACTTCTGTATTTTATAGAAGCTACTTAAAATTTTTTTTATTTGAAAGGCAGAGTTACAGAGAGGCAGAGAGAGAGGTCTTCTATCTCCTGGTTCACTCCACAAATGGCAGCACAGGCCAGAAGCCAGGAGCTTTTTCTGGGTCTCCCACATGGATGCAGGGGCCCAAGCACTTGGTTGCTTTCCCAGGCACATTAGCAGGGAGCTGGGTCGGAAGTGGACCAGCTGGGACTTGAACCGGCACCCATATGGGATGCTAGATCTGTAGGCAACAGCTTTACCTGCTAAGCCACCGCACTGGTCCCCTGATAGAGAATTTTTGAGCCATATGTCAGCCGCTATCCTAGAATCTGAGCAGGCAGATGAATCCAGAACATTTGTGGCCTTCGGGAACACATAGTGCAGAGGCTCCTGAGCCCCACCAGTCTGGGACTTAGCCTCCTAGCGATGTCTTGTGCACTCCGGTTCTCCATCTGTAAAGTGGATGGCAGTCGTTGTGAGGCTTAAACAATACGTTAAAAGTGTCGAGCACAGTTCCTGGCATGTAGTAAGAACCTAATCTGTTTCTGGTCACTATAGTGGAGGTGAGTAGGCAAATGTAATAGATAGCGGTGGGCACACCGTGGGGTGCCTTAGAAAAGTGGGTGCCTTGGAGCTGGGCCTTCATGGGTATCAGTTTGCTAGGTGGATGAGAAAGGCAGGGGAAACAGTAAGATAGAAGGCTGAATATTGGGGAACTCTGCAGAAATAGCCTTGCTTTGGGGCAGCTACCTTTCAATCTCTGTGTGGCTGCTTCCGAATAAAATAGCAAGCATGGGTTCAGCTCTATTCCTCCTCTTCCTTTTAGCCTGTCTGTAGGGGGTTTCACTCTTGAGGGCTCAGCCCCATCCCAGCCCCTCAGTGAAGCCTGTCTGAGCCCTCCCCCACTGCCTGCTTTTCCCAGTTCCTATAGCACTTCACTTCCGACTGCAGTTTAGCAGTAATCATACTCTGTCCTTTGATTTAATCATCTCATTTGTGTAAATCCAGTCTCCCCAGTTCTCTTGTCCTCTGGACAGGGATGGCATTTTCCCACTGTGTGGCCCACATAGGTCTTGACGTAAACTGTCATCTGGCAGACTTGACTGGACACCTTGTGCTGTTGGTGATTACAGCCAAGAACACCAGACCCCACTCGGCATTTACTTGTCTGAGTGGAGATGCGTTCATTCCACATGCATGCATTCCTTCAGGTGCTCCTGGCTAGAGCTGGCTGAAGGGTTTTGAAGGAGAGGCTAAGGCAGCTGTCCCGTGTGTGAAATGGCATGGTGGCGTCTCTGAGAACCCCAACAGAGCACTGCGTGAGGGGCAGGTGGTGAGGGCAGCTGGAGGCCTCCCTGGTGCAAGCTCACCTGTTCAGTGCTGCCCACAGGAGCACTGGCAGGAATGGTACTTTGTTCCCTTGACCTTTCAGCTTTATTTGAACCATCAGCCTTTGTCTTCTCCTGCCCCCGGGGTCAGTGTTGTTGGAGTATGGCCCCAGTCAAGGTGACTGAATCCCTCTGCCAAGGTGAGTGCCTGTCTTACACTGGGAACTTGATGTCCAGGCGTGCAGGTCATCACCTGTGGTGTACTCATGCCACTGGCAGTGTCCCAGATGTTCACTGTTGCCTTTGTTTTTGTAGCCATTCTTAATTTGCATTCATCAGATACTTAAGAGCACATTTGTTGCTACAGCAGGTCTGGAGTATACAAGTATATACTTTAAAAAAGTGGATGTAGTTCCTGCCTTCACAGAAGAAAACAGTGTAGCAGGCAAAAAAGCCAGTAAGCAATGAAACCAGAGAGTGATGTTTTAGTTTTTTGGTTGCTGCATCACAAGATGTAGTGGTTTAAAACAGCCATTGTGTCTCATCGTCCTGCGACCTGACTGCTGGTCTCAGATGACCGCTGGAGCTGGAATCACGCACCCTCAGCGAGGGCCCCGGAAAGGCTGGGCCTTTCTCCATCTTGGGTGGTCTCTGCTTGTCTGCTGGGAAGCTGAACTTAAGTGGTGGCTCGGGCTTGCACAGGTACGAAAGTGGAGGCTGCCAGGGGCTTCAGGCCAGGAACCCACGCAGGATCGCTTCTAGAATTCGTTGGTTAACGCAGCTCACGAGGCCAGCCTGGAATCGGTGTGAAAGAGGACTACTCAAGGTCATGAGTAGTACTTGGCAAGTGTGGTTCATTGCAGATGAGCAGGTGCTGTGGTGGGGAGGTACAGGGTGCTAGGGGTACACACTGGGGAGGCCCACGGTCTAGACATGGAATTCAGGAGGACTTCTTAGAAGCAGCGGCATCGCCATAAGCAAATCTGAGTGCTGAGGACTCGGCACTAGCCAGGGGAAGAAGAGGACGGGGAAGCACAATTCAGGCAGGGAAGGCGGAGTACACTTAAGATCACTGGAGGTGGGGTTGGCACTGTGGCATAGCGGGTAAAGCTGCTGCCTGCGATGCTGGCTTCCCATATGGGCACTGGTTGGAGTCCTGGTTGTTCCATTTCCCATCCCGCTCCCTGCTATGGCCTGGGAAACCAATAGAAGATGGCCCAAGTCCTTGGGCCCCTGCACCCATGAGGGAGACCCGGAAGAAGCTCCAGGCTCTTGGCTTTATATCGGCTCTGGCCACTGCGGCCGTTTGGGAAGTGAACCAATGGATGGAAAACCTCTCTTCCTGCATCTTTCTCTGCCTCTGCCTCTCTGTAACTCTGCCTTTCAGATAAATAAGTAGATGTTAAAAAAAAAAAAAAAAAAAAAAAGATTAGCTGTAGCCTAGGGGTGGGGAGGGGGCGTGCGATGATGGTCTTGGGTGGTAGTTGGGCCCAGGTGGTAAACATCTCTTAGCCCCCAGATGTCTGGACTGTGTTCTGAGGGCCTGGGACTCAGGATTTCAGCTGGGCAGTCAGAGATCCAGCAAGTGCTAGGCTGCTGTGTGGGAATCGACGGGGGTGGATCAAGCTCTTATTTTCACTCTGTCCCTCCAGGCCAGTGACCTCACCTTCGTCATAAAGAGTCTGAGTCACCCCCTCAGCACAGGGCCCAGCTCTTTGCTTTGTGTTAGTGGGACTTTTATTAGAAAAGTAAGCAAACTGCTTATGCAACTGTTTTGTTTCATTTATTTTTAAAAGAACGTGTCACAGAAAACCTGCTAGTTGCAGGGGTGTGGGGTTGGTCAGGTGGTCAGCAGTTTATACCTGAGTGTGGGAGAGCCTGCTGGCAGGGAGCATGCCGAGCTCTGGGGGACTCGACCCCTGAACTGAAAAGAGACGTGAAGAGGAAATGACCTCTTCATTACTGAAAGTGCTCCCACTGCAGAGGAGTACTAAAGGCAGACCCCTGCCACGGGCTGTCTCCACTCTAGTGCTGCACTAGGGGCTATTTGCAACTGTGAGGTGCCCGGGAGCAGCACCCAAGGGCAGGAGCTCTGGAGTGGGACTGTCTGGCGTCCAACACGGCCCTCCCACTTGCCGGCTGGGTCACCTTGGTCAAGTTCATTATGATGGCTCTTGCTCGGTTTCCTCATCTGTAAGATGGGAATGACGAGCGTGCACTTCTCATGAGGTAAGACATTTAAATTGCCAGACGCGTGGGCCATAAACAGCAGCCGTCTGGGAGGAGGGGGAATCTGGCTTGACAGCAGCTGTGCGTACCACTGGACGTTAGTTGCACACAGTACAAACAAATGGTTATGATTTAGAGGAAACGACAAGGACACAGGCTCAGTTGGAGAGGTCTGTCTCTTCTCTTTGTTCTAAGGCCAAACTGCGTTCTCAGTCCCATTCCCTTCCTGTCTCTTCTAGAAAAGTCTCTATAATTATCCCAATCCTCATGCCGAAGCATCCATCCCACGGCAGGCTCCTCACACTCGGTTGTGGAGCACACACAGGCCTTTCCTACCTCGGAGGAAAATCCTTACTTCATCCTCCTGCCCCTCTCAGCTGCCATTCTGTTCCTTCCCCCTCCTTGCAGAGTTCCCGATCAGTGCACAGCCTGCCCTCCATTCCTGCAGGACCCCCTTGCTTCTCTGCCCTGCCTCAGGGCTTCCGTCCCTGTCCATCTGACACCAGGGTCGCTAGGATCCCCAGAACACACCTCATTAACTACCCTTGGGCCTTTGCTCAGACTCCTGGACCCAGAGCACTCGCCTCGGGTGACCGTCCGCCCCTTGAATCTTCCACACAAGCCCCCACCCTCCTGTCTCCTTCGTTCTGTTGACCCTTCTCCAAGCCATCCCCAGAAGAACTCATGGACTCAGGCTCGGCTCAGACCCTTCTCTGCCTTCTTCCACCTGCTTTTTGACACTGAGTACAAACATTGGACACTTACCCAAGCTGTTTTTTGACTCGATTTTTCCAGCATGGGGTAAGGGATCTGGCAGACCCCAAAGGCAGGATGTTGCTGGGACCCAGAGGGAGCCCTCTGACCCTGACTTGCTTCCTGGATTTCTCTTGATCTGTACCAATACCCTAAAGATGCCAGTCAGCTCCACACACAGCGTGTCACCAGGTGCTGTGAAAATCTCCCTCTTGCTGCAGGCCTTGAATCTGTCTCCTCTCCAGCTTCCCTTGCTTACTTCCCCGCTGCGTTTCTGTGTGTGTCATTGTGCCTTCCTCTCTCTGAACCCTAGCACAAGTCGTGCCCACACGTCCCTTCTGTGTCCTTGACTCCTGGATGAGAGTATAGCCGTTAGGGTCCTGGGTTCTGGAGTCCCAGTGGCCTGGGTTTGAATTCCCCGCTGCTTTCTAGTTGGGTGAACTTGTGAAAGAGACTTGAATTATTCCTTGGGCCTCAATTTCCCATCTGTGAAATGGAGCACAGATAAAGTGCCTCATTAACACAGTGCCTGGCACACAGAAAGGACTCAATAAAGCAGACAGTTACTTAACCCATGACTTCCTTCCTGAGTTGCAGCCCCATCTCACTTGCTAGACTTTTCCATTGGATGTCCTGGGGTGAGCTCAGATCCTCCTGTCACAATTCTCCAGATGCGGGTACAAAATGACACTTCCTGGGAGCTGAGGGTGGGGGGGGGGGAGGAGGGGACCTGAAAAATACAGGTGGTCCAGAATCCTCAAAGGTCTGCCCACCTGGCCTCAGCCAGGCCTTGGCAGAGAGGACCCGAGGAAGTTCACTGGTACCCCTAACCCTGTGCTGGCTGACTCCTGGGGTTCCGGGGCAGGCAGGGCTGCCATTGAGACAGTGAATGGAGGATGAAACAACCTTTGAAACAGGCCCCAGGGAGGTGAGGGGAGAAGAGGCGGCAGGA
Source organism: Oryctolagus cuniculus (assembly GCF_964237555.1). Lineage (NCBI taxonomy): Eukaryota > Metazoa > Chordata > Mammalia > Lagomorpha > Leporidae > Oryctolagus > Oryctolagus cuniculus. The sequence continues at coordinate 29,468,277 of NC_091437.1, read as the reverse complement.
GCACTGGAGCTTCCTGGTGGCTGTGAAAGGGGAGAGCAACACCCTTAGGGTGGTGAGCAGCTCAGGCTGGGACCTCCCCCTGGGTGGGGGTTAGCAGCAACAGAAGCCAGATGCACTCCTGTTTTTAGCTGAGCCACTGTGGGTCCCCTTTGCCACCCTCTGCTCCCAGGGGCTGGTGTTCCTACTGGCAGGAAGCTGGGAGGGGCAGTGCCCCGCTGTCACCCAGCACAGAACTGGCCCCTGAGCAAGAAGGGAACCTCACCACTCTGCTCGGAGGCAGCATGGCCAAGTAGCTCCTAGCTCTGGCTCTGACTCAGCACAGCCCAGTTTGAATCCTGCTTCTGCCATTATAAGCTTTGTGATCCAAGGAAAGTTAACTTTTTAAAAGATTTATTTACTTGAAAGGCAGAGTTACAGAGAGGGAGGGAGACAGAAATCTTCCATCTGCTGGTTCACTCCCTTAATGGCCACCATGGCTGGAGCTGGACTGCTTGGGAGCTGGGAGCTTCTGGGTCTCCCATGTGGGTGCAGGATTCCCAAGGACTTGGAGCAAGTTCCACTGCTTTCCCAGGCATGTTAGCAGGGAGCTGGATTGGAAATGGAGCAACCAAGACTCAAACTGGCACCCAAATGGGATGCCTGCGTCGAAGGTAGCGGCTTTATCTGCTGCGCCACAGTCCTGGCCCTGAAAGTTAACTTCTTGATCCCTCATCTGTACAGCAGGAATGGTAATGGGCCTAATACTTGTGAGCGTTAGTGAGATTATGCAGGCAGGGCACTGGGCTTCGTTCACCGATAACACGCAGCTGAGTGCCCTGTCCTCACTGTGGACACTCACACATAGCCTGACTGCTGTCTCCGCTCTGTCTGTGTTGTCATCTGTGTATATGCCTGTCCCTGCCATTGCACTGTGAGCTCCATCAGGTCAGAGACAGAATTACGTTTGCTTAATGTTGCTGGCATGCCACACAAGACCTGGCATGCAGACACTCAGTGAACACATGTTTGTTGCTGGAAGGTATGGATCCAAGGCCTCGGAGTCTGCTGTTACCCCCACCCCCCGCCAAGTTTGCCAGTCACTGTCCGGGGCATTGGGGTGCTGCAACTGGGCAGTGGCTAGAGTGAGCTGTCCCGGGGTGACAGATGTTAAGCATAGCACAGTTGATGAGACATTTCCACTGGGTCACTGTTAGCAAAGAGAAGAAACCCAGGCTGCTGTGGCAGCTGAGAGCAGGGAAGGCTACACTTTGAGGGAGGGAGACATCTGAAAGAGTCTCTGGGATGCTGTGACAAATAAGCCGAGGCCCAAAGAAAGGTGACACTGGGTTGAAGCAGGAGGTGGGAAAGAGTCCTCCCGGCAGCAGAAACCACACATGCAAAGGCCCTGAAGCAGAAGGGAACATGCTTCACATGGCTGGAGCCCAGGGATAGAGGTCACAGAGCCTGGTAGGCTAGGATGAGACCTGGAGCCTGTTTCCTAGTAACAGCTGGCATTTGTTCGAGGCTGTGTATGTGTGCACTGCACTGAGCACGTCTTTAGTCACTGTTCACAACCCTCCTAGGAGCCTGGTGCTGTTACTCCCGTTCTTCGGATGATGAAACCCTCTCCGGAGGTCAGCTTGCTCAAGGTCACGAAGTTGGCCCTGGCATTTGGGATTTGAACTCAGACATCAGATCCAGCGCCCTTAACCCCTAGGTGGCCGCGTCTGAGGGTTAAGGTTTGCAAAAGCCCCGGTTCCTCTTTCGCCGCTGGTCGTCGCCTGCCTTCCTCGAAAGTAGGGGAGCCCACGCCCAGGTTTTCTCCCTGGCCAGATGAGCTCCTTGGCGGCGGCGGGCTTGGCTCCCGCCCACGTGACGGCCGGGGCTTCGGCGCCGCGGGCCGCAGTGCGGTGGGCGCTGGGGTGTGCGTCTGGGCCGCCGCGTGGAAGTCCCAAGGGGACGGACCCGGGGGAGCGGCGGCCCTCGGCGTCCGGCAGGGGGCTCTGTCTCTCCGCGATGCCGGGCCGAGCCCGGAGCCCCGCGGCCTGCTTCGCTTCCCTTCCAGCCTTGAGGGGGAAAACAGCGTTCGTCTCTGATTAAAAATGACTGATTTTAATGGGCTTCATTCTTTATTTCTCTCGGTCCTCGCCCAGGGCCGGAAAGAGGCGGAAAGCGACCCTGAGAATGCATTCCAAGCGAGCAGCCAAGAGGAGCCGCGGCAGCTCCCAGATGTTGATGCTTTGTTTTTTGACATAAATCTTTGCACTCATATGGGAGTTTCCATTGATTCATGTTCCCATCTGCTGAATTTTCTTTTATTTATTTAATACGGCTTTTTGGGGCGATCTTGCAGCGAAGCGCGAGAGGAGTGTACACCGGGGCCGCCGCGGCTGCTGCCCGGCCTCCCGCCTGGCCTCGCCGCGGGGGGCGGGACCGCAGCGGCCGCCTGCAGAGCAGGGCGGCTCGGTTCGTGCCCGCCCCGGGTTCCCGCGCCTGCTGCCTTACTCCGGGCCCCGAGTCGCACTGCCTCTGTTCCGGGTGCTTCCCGCGCGTCCGTTGTACCGGGTCGTCCCTCTGACTACCGCACATGTCCGTGTCCACCCCAGGAGCGCGTCTTTGGGACGCACAGCTGCGGCCCCAGAGCCACACAGGCTGGGCTGGAGCCCCGCCTCCGTAAAGTGGGGGGTAATCGCCGTGTCTTTCTCAGAGAGAGGTGAATTTTACAAAGAGGACACAGAGCAGGTGCGAGATTTGCCCAGCTAAGGCAGAGCCGGGACAGCCTCCTAGGTCTTTCTGCGCCAGTCCACTCGGACTGTTCCCACAGCATTCCGGGGTAGGCCATCTGCCTGGCAGAAGCAGGGGGCCCTCTCCCGTGAGGGGTAAGAAAGGACTAGAAGTTACGGGTTCCCAATGTCTGACACTAGAGAACAATATTCATTTAACCTGGGACTGTAAGGGCCGACATCGCATACCCAGCATTCCTTCTAGTCCCAGCTACAACCCTTCCCCATCGCATGATGGGAGGCAGCCATTGATGGCTGCAATGCTTGGGCCCCTGCTGACCACCTGGGAGACTGAGATGGAGTTCCAGGTTCCTGGCTTGTGCTTGGCTCAGCCCTGGCAGTTGTGGACATTTATGAAATGGAACTGGGTGGAAGATCGCTCTCTCCTCCTCTCACTGTCACTATCACTTTGCCTTTCAAGTAGACCAAATAAATACAAACAGAAAAGGCACACACACAAGGGAACAAAACCTGTGACTATAAACCCAGATTTGGAAGGGACCTGGGGGTCACCCCATCCAGTGTCTTACCTAATCCACGGAGCCCTCCCCCGCAGGCACAGAGCACACACCTCTACAGGGCAGCCCCTGCTGGCTGAAGATTCCCCCAGGTGTTAGGAGAGCCACAGATCATGGAGTGGGATCATCAGAGCTTAAGAAGCCATGGTTTCCAGGCCAATCACAGGGCTGTTACATCCAGTCCTGATCTACGTAGAATGGAGTCTCCAGAGATCACCTGGCGTGTAGAGTTACTCATGGCCCCCGCACGCCGAGTGCATGCTCTTTCCCTACGTATATCCCATCCCAGCCAACCTGTGTGTGTGTTTCTATCCGGTTGTCCTTGCAGGGTGTGGTAGAGCTGGATATATGAGGTGGTTTTTTTTTTTTTTTTTTACGATTTATTTATTTACTTGACAGGTAAAGTTACAGAGAGAAAGGTCTTTCATCCACTGGTTCACTCCTTAAATGGCCGCAATGTCTGGAGCTGCACTGATCCAAAGCCAGGAGCCTGGAGCTTCTTCCAGGTCTGTCACACAGGTGCAGGGGCCCAAGCACTTGGGCCATCTTCTGCTTTCCCAGGCCATAGCAGAGAGCTGGATCATAAGAGGAGCCACTGGGATACCAACCGGTGCCCATATGGGATACTGGTGCTGTAGGTAGAGGCTTAGCCCACTATGCTACAGTGCCAACACCACGAGACTCTGGATTTGGTTTGAAGCTCACCCTGTTTTGCACATGCCCTTAACCCTTCATGCAAGTATGCTGTTTTCTGGAAACTCCACACATGGTAAGCACGTATGATACCATTCTATGTGCTCAGTACCTTATGGGACGTAAGCCCTCAAGTATGTTTGTTGAAGAAAATTGGATGATATAGGAGGGCACTTCTGCTCACGTGGCACAGCAGCCACCTAGAGTGAAACTATCGCCTTCATTAGTCAAAGTAAGCAGGGGAGAGAGAGCCCCAGAGATGATGGGCAGGGGGTAGTACGGTGCAGTGAGATGGCTGACATCCTATTAGCCACCACAATCCATTCTCTTCTCCCAAGGTGAGGCAGGTGATGGGGCTGTGGATGTCCAGTCAGCTCGACATTTTCTAGCTTCCACTGCAGCAAGATTTGGCCACGTGACTTAGTAAATAAGTGATAAGGAACCCATCCCAGGGGGCCCATAAAACTCTATGTGGGCTCCCACTCTGTTACCAGCAGGACATGAACCACTACAACAAGGCTCTAAGGTAACCTTGATGTTTAATGGCCATGGTGGCCAGCACTGCTGCCAATCTGCAGCACTCTCCTTAGATCCTGAGAGACACATAACTATTTGTATTTTTTAACCACTGAGTTACTACTAGCTTTCTGATCATACCAGTAGAATATGCCTTAATTAAAGTAGAGGGTAGATAGTGAGGTGGACACACCATGGAAGAAGTGAGTCAAGGTCACATTCACTCTGTGTACACTCTACCTCCAAGCCCTTGGATCTGGTGACGCCGGGCTATTGATGAACGCTCTTGAGCCTTAACACTAAATTGAGTGGAAAGAATGGATCACTTATCACATACGCTTCAGAAAGCAAGCTGTGGACTTGACCCTTAGAGCTGAAGATGCCCGAGTCTACAACACAGTACTTACACTATTTTTAAAATTAATTTATTTATTTGAAAGGCAGAGTTACGGAGAGGCAGAGGCAGAGAGAGAGTGAGAAAGAGAGAGGTCTTCTATCTGCTGGTTCACTCCTCAAATGGCTGCAACAGCCAGAGCTGGGCTGATCCAAAGCCAGAAGCCAGGCGCTTCTTCCGGGTCTCCCTTGTGGGTGCAGGGGCCCAAGGACTTGGCCCATCCTCTACTGCTTTCCCAGGCCATAGCAGAGAGCTGAATTAAAAGTGGAGCAGCTGAGACTCAAACCTATCCATATGAGATGCTGGCACTGCAGACTGTGCCTTTACCTGCTGCTCCATAGTGCTGGCCCCAACACTACTAATTCTATGCCCTAGAGAACTATGGACCCTCATGCCCCAAAACCCATGTGCCAGAATGTTCCTAATGGGGCAGGTGTTGTGGCAAAGTGGGTTAAGCCCCCTCTTGGGATGCCTGCCTCCCATATCTGGAATGCCTAATTTGAGTTTCAGCTCTATGCTTCTAACCCAGCTTCCTGGGAGGCAGTGGATGATGGCCCAAGTACTTGGGCTCCTGCCACCCATGTGGGAGACCCAGATGGAGTTCCAGGTTCCTGGCTTCAGTCTGGCCCAGCCCTGGCTGTTGCAGGCATTTGGGAAATGAATCAGGGAATGGGAGATTCTCTTTCTATCCCTTTGTCTTTCTTTTTCTCTCTGTCACTCTGCCTATCAAATAAACAAATAAGCATTAAAAAGAAACCTCAGTCAAACTCTAAAAAAAGAGAGAGAGAATTTTCATAATATCCAAAGGGGAGAAAACATGAACACCCTTCTAGAGTGAATGGGAAGATGCACTGTGGTAGCTCACATAATGGAATGAGGACATCAGTTAGCTCCAGACATGGGAGGCAGCACAATGAATGCGTATCATGAAGATAAGTGTACATTTAAAAACTACTCAAAACATGAGATGGGCCGGCGCCACGGCTCACTAGGCTAATCCTCCGCCTTGTGGCGCCGGCACACCGGGTTCTAGTCCCGGTTGGGGCGCCGGATTCTGTCCCGGTTGCCCCTCTTCCAGGCCAGCTCTCTGCTGTGGCCAGGGAGTGCAGTGGAGGATGGCCCAAGTGCTTGGGCCCTGCACCCCATGGGAGACCAGGAGAAGCACCTGGCTCCTGCCTTCGGATCAGCGAGGTGTGCCGGCCACAGCGTGCCGGCTGCGGCGGCCATTGTAGGGTGAACCAACGGCAAAGGAAGACCTTTCTCTCTTTCTCTCTCTCTCACCATCCACTCTGCCTGTCAAAATAAATAAATAAATAAATAAAAGATTTACTTAAAAAAATACTCAGAAGAATATGTACAGTATGAGTCCATGTATTTGTTTCCAAACCAACAAAAAACTAAATTACATCATTCACAAATAGATATATGAGTAATAAAACTGTAAAGAAGCAAGTGAATGTTTATCACAGATCAAATGTATGCAAGATACATTATAGATTAACATATTAAGGGGCAGTTATTTGTTAAGTTGCTCTTGTACATGTTTGAGACGTCTTCTGTATGTCCATTATGTTTCACAATTAGGTGTCAACATCACTCACACGGTAGGGCTCACGAGAATTGGATGAGGCAATGCATGTAAATGTCTGTGCTCCGCTGCTGGGCGCACAGTAGGTTCTCACTGGGAAGGACTGAAGAAGGCCGGATAATCAGCCAATGCTAAATGAAGAAAAGCTCCCACTCTCCCTTGAAGCACATTGACTTCCTGTGTTGATGGTGTCCTGTGTGTGTTCATGTACAGGGGTGGGGGATGTTGATTGATTTAGGGTTAAATGATGGTCACAGGCCTAGAGGAGCGGGGCTGGAAAACCTCACTCTCTCCCTCAGAGGACACAGCGGGGGAGGGGGAGAAAAGTTATTTGACTCTAGGGGACCTGAATGACAGGAATAAAGCAGTGATGAGAAAATCACATTTGTACTGGCTCCAGGGAGAAGCCCAGGCCTGAGGCCCCAGACAGTGCTGGATGTCTCACCTATACCCTCCTGGCTGCAGTATGCATCCTGCAGTGTGCACAAGGCCTCGGAAGCCAGCACAGGCGACAGTGAGATGGCCCAGGCCCAGCTCAGCGATGGCGAGGGCAGCCATTCTGCTGACTGTGAGCTCTGAGGCACTGTGGAAGCAGCCAAATAGGAGCGGTCACCCAGCCAGACGGCGCTGGGGTCAGCCAGGGAGGTCAGCAGAACCTGGCCCGTCTTCCCTCTAGGGATGCCAACAGAGATGTGTACCTCTGCAGGCCACGCCTGAGGGTCTCACACCCACGCCCGCTGTGCCCAGGCATGGCCGTGAGCTCCCAGATGAGCCTCCCCACAGGGAGCCCAGATTGGGGTGCCGGAGAAGGCTGCTTCCCAGCTCTCTCGATCCACCGACTGGGTAAATCACAGTTCTGGAAGCCCAAGACCAAGGGGCCACAACTGGTGATATTGGTCATACCAATAGAATATGTTGCTGATCATGACACGGCAGAGGGCATCACATGTGGTGTAGTGGGGAGAGGGAGGCAAGAGGGGGAGGGAGAGAGAGGACAACAGGGGGTCAGATTTACAGCAAACCCACTCTTGATAACTCACCCACTCCCACTGTAATAGCCTCAATCCATTCCAACCCATGAGGACTTTGTCCTCATACCCTAATCAAACCTTAGAGGCCCCCCTGTGAATACTGTTACAGTGGCAATGACATTCCAGTGTGAGTTTTGGAAGGGACATTCAAGCCACAGTATCAACTGCACTGTGCTCATTTCTCTACAGCAGGCTGACACACTTTGTCACGTAGTGGAAGTCATGGACAGAAGGTTTAATCCCACTTAGACTGTGGGTTCCTGGGCAAGAGACTCCTTAGCATTTTCCTCTTTTACTATGCTCGCTCCCAATTAATCCAACCCATTCATTCAAATCACCCCACATCCACTGAGCAGAGGCTTTCTCTGAATGCTGGGGATGTTAGCATGAGGAAGGCGGACATGGGCTCCATCCTCATGGAGTTTATAGTCCAGAGAAAAGAGATGCAGGATGACTAATCACAATTACAGTGTTCATGACAAAAAGACTAGGGGATCTACAGAAGAGCATCCATAGGAGATCAAATTCTTTGAAAGGTAGAGAGAGGGAGACATCTTCCATCTGCTGGTTCACTCCCAGAGCTGGCTTAGGCTGAAGCCAGGAGCCTGGAATTCCATCCAGGGGTTCTGTGTGAGCGGCAGAGACCCAAGTACTTGGGCCGTCTCCTGCTGCCTTCTCAGGAGCAGAATGGAGTTGCTGCGACTTGAACTGGAACTTTGATATGGAATGTGGGCTTCTCAAACAGGGGCTTAATGTACTGCACCACAATTTCCACTCCTGCTGAAGAATATTCTATTATATGTTTATACCACATTTGGTTTATCAGTTCATTCACTGATAGATATCTGGGTTGCTTCCACCTTTTGGCTATTGTGAGTGTTACTACTATGAATATTCCTATACAAGCATTAATTCGAGTAACTATTTTCAAGTGTCTTGGGTATACACCTAGGAATGGACTTTCTGGGTCATTTGGCAACTCTGTATTTAACCTTTGTTCCTCCCCCATTTATCTGAAAAGCAGAGAGATAGACAGACACAGAGAAATCTTTCTTTTTTTTTTTTATTTGACAGAGTTAGACAATGAGAGAGAGAGACAGAGAGAAAGGTCTTCCTTCCGTTGGTTCACCCCCCCAAATGGCCGCCACAGCCGGAGCTATGCTGATCCGAAGCCAGGAGCCAGGTGCTTCCTCCTGGTCTCCCACGCAGGTGCAGCAGTCCAAGCACTTGGGCCATCCTCCACTGCCTTCCTGGGCCACAGCAGAGAGCTGGATTGGAAGAGGAGCAATCGGGACTAGAACCTGATACCCATGTGGGATGCTGGCGCTGCAGGCGGAGGATTAACTGAGTGAGTCACAGCACCGGCCCCAATAAATCTTTCTGTCCAGCCCTTGACAGCCCTTGACAGCCAGGTTCACTAATGCCCTTGACAGCCAGGGCTGACCAGGCAGAAGCCACGAGCCTAGAACTCAACCTGGGTCTTCCACAGAAGTGCCTGAAACCCAAGTAATTGAGCCATCAATCATCTGCTGTCTCCCAGGGTGCTTATTAACAGAAAGCTGGCTTGGAAATGGAGCCTGGACTTGAACCCAGTGCACTCCAATGTGAGGTTTACCCTTTTAAGGAACCGCTGCTGACCCATGTGACAATCCCACTAGGATCGTATGAGGGTTCCAGGGTCCCCACATTCTTGCCAACCCTTATTATTTTCCTTAATTACAGCCATTTAGTGGGTGTGAAGTGGTATCTCATTGTGGTTTTGATTTGCATCTCCCTCAGGACTAATCATGCTAAGCATCTTTCCACGCACTTGTCGGCCACTTGTATGCCTTCTCTGGAGAAAGCTCTGTTCAAGTCATTTGCTCATTTTAAAAAACTGAGTTACTTGTCTTTGTTGTTAAGTTGTGAGAGTTCTTTATATATTCTGGATATTAGAAGCTTATTTGACTCATGATTTGCAAATAAATAAATAAAATGAAAAATTTCCTTTTATTTCTGTACAGTCTCTGTGACACACGAATGTTTTTAATTCTGATGTTCAATGTATCCATTTTTTTTCTTTTGTTGCTTGTGGTTTTGGTGTTATTTTTAAGAAACCACTGCCAAATTAAAAGGCATGGAGGTTTACCCTTATGTTTTTTTCCTAAGACTTTTATAGTTTTCACCCTTTGATTCATAATGAGTTATATTTTTTGCTTGCCCCCCTTTTTTTTTTGACCACTAAATTTGTTGCATAACACTAGGAAATGAACCGAGGACCAGAGATGGTGCAGGTGTGATGGAAGCGGCTCTCCTGCTTGTGCCTATGACCCAGCAGATGCAACAGAACCCCAAGAGTCTACTGCAGCCAGGGCTGCTGGTGGGGCATCTAGGAATCTCTGACTGCACAATCGTGATGTAGATGCCCAGAGTTTTTATTGCAACTCTTCTTTCTTACACAAATCACACATTCATACTTTGGAAAAACAGCTCCTGGGCTTGTCCTTGGTCTCTGATAGGCACCAAATACCTGACCTGGGATGTCGAGTGGACATGTGACTCCCATTTATTACAGAGATGTCTTCAGGGGTGCACAGGAGCAGCAGATGGAAGAGGTGGATAGGGCAAAGCATGTGGGAAAGAACACGGTGCATCCGTGCCCCTTCCAGGCATGCCAGCCTCCAGGTAGCTTTGTGTGTTCAGTTATTGGGAAACTCTTTAGTGAGTTAATTTTTGTGTATAGTGTGAGATAGTTCAGTATTTTTTTTTTTTTGGCACGTGGATATTGAATTGCCAACAATCTGCTGCCCAGAGATGCATGCATTTATTTGTGAACTCTCAATTCTTTTTTAACATCTTGTATTTCAAAATTATTTATATCACATTTATTTGAAAGGCCAGTGACAGAGAAAGAGAGAGAAACATCTTCCATCCACTGGTTCACTCCTCAAGGGCACATGGCAGTGAGGGCTGAGCCGTGTGGAAGAGAGGAACCCAGCAATCAGTCGGGTTCTCCCGCATGGGTGGCAGGGACCCAAGTGCTTCAGCTGTCATCTGCTGCCTCCCAGGTGTGCACTAGCACGAGGCTGGACAGGAAGCAGAGGTGGGACTTGATCCCAGGCACTCTAGCATCCCAAGCGGCAGCTCACGCACTGTGGTACAAGGCCCACCCTTGGACTGGCCATTCTATTCCCTTTAAATACATGTCTGCCTTTATGCCAATAGCACACTATTCTGACTGCTGCAGTTACATAATAAGTTTTGAAATCAGGAAGTGTGAGACCTCCAATTTTGTTCTTCTTCGAGATTGTTTCGGATCTTTAAGGCCCCTTGCAATTCCACATGAATTTTGGGATCTACTTTTCCATTTCTGGATGGTGTCAAAATCTCTGAAGGTAGGGCCCAGGAATCTACTTTAAAAAAAAAAATAGCGGGAGGTATTTGTCACAGTGGTTAAACTGCTGCCTTGTTGGGGTGCCTGGGTCTGAGTCCCAGTTCTGCTCCTCATTCCTGCTTCTTGACAATGCACAACCCAGGTGGCAAGACTGTGGTCCAAGTACCTGGGTCCACGAGAGAGATGTGGACTGAATTCCTGGCTATTTCAGGCATTTGGAAAGTGAACTAGCACATGCAAGGTCTAGCTCTCTCTCTCTGTGTGCCTTTTATATATTTAAATTTAATCCAGGATTAAAATTTATCATCTGAACTGTTTTTAAGTGTGCAGTTCTACAGTGTTCCATGCACTCACAATGCTGTAGAAGTCTACAGAACTTTTTCATCATGCAAAACTGAAACGCTGTCTCCCCTAAACAGCGGCTCCCATTCCCTTCTCCCCCTGGTGCTGACGACCACCACTTCCTCTATGCCTGTAGAACTGACTCCTCTGCACACTTCATGTTATTTATCTGTTTATGAATGGTGCACTTCACTTCGTACAGTGTCGTCAGGTTTCATCTGTGTCGTGGCATGTGTCACAACCCCCTTCCTTTTTGAAGCTGATGACAGTACCTTGTGTGTATAAATCACATCTCGTCTGTCCCTTCAGCTGCTGATGAGCACTTGGGCAGCATCCGCCTCTGGCTCTTGCGAGCATGGCTGCTACGAACGTGGGTGTGCAAATATCTCGAGACCCTGCTCTCAGGCCTCCTCATTTACACCAGAACTGGAATTGCCAGGCCACACGGCAAATCTGTGCTTAATTTCTTCAGGAATCACTCTACTATTTCCCATGCTGAACCATTTTATGTTAAACAAAAGTTCCAGTTTCTCCATATCCTTGCCAGTATTTATTTTTTTTCCTTAAATAGTATGAGTTTGTGTTTTTGAGGACTTTTTTAAATTTTGGAATAATTTTAGATTTACAGAATAGTTGCAAAGACAGTACAGAGAGTTCTTGTGTCTCTCACTCAGCTTCTGCTTCCCCTAAGGAAGCAGCACTTGGTCAACAGTGAGCGTCTGCTTTGTAATGAGCATACATGCCTGCACACAGGCACGCACACAGCAGTTGTCGCATACACTCAAGTTTGAGAGCCACTGATCTAGGGGTCAGCAAAGCCCTTCCAGGGAAACACATTTCAGCTGTTACTTGAAAGATGAGTGTGAGTGAAGGGAAGGAGATGAGATCCAGGCCTAGGGAACAAGCTGTGCCAAGGCCTGGGATAATAAAGAACTTGGAGCATTTGAGGATAATCCTAATGGCCATAGTGGTAATTTATTGACTCATCATCGCCAAGCACTGGTAAGCCCCTCCGAACATTATTTCACCTAATTTTTCACAGCCGTCTTATAAACCGGGGAATATTAGCATTTCTGTTTTATAGATGAAATAACTGAGAATCAAAGGGAGTTACTGGCCCAAGGCCACCCAACTGTAAGGTGGCAAGTGGAAGATCTGAACTCGGGTCTTTCTTGCCTGGTGCCTCCTTTCCTGCCAGGCCCCAGAAAAGTTCATTCACCGCTTGAAGGAAGAAGCCAAGCATGAAGTAGCTGGCTTTCTGTACCCCTCACCTACCCTCTGCACCCTGCTCCCCAAGATACTCATCCCTCAGGGCTCGAAAAACCTGCTCCTTACTGGTATTCTCTCTCATGTAATTGGCAGTTACATGAATGAATGAGTAGAAATAAATAGCATTAGGAACAACTTCTGACCATACACTCATTCACGTGTGTTTCTGTTTTAAGCCTGTCCTTCTCACTGCACTATTAAGCCCAGGAAAGCGAGGATCTGGTTCACTACTGTCAGTGCGCTTACTAAGTATTGAGTATTTGAAGAAAGATAGAAAATCAACAAATACCTTTTAGATGTTGAATGAGTAATTTTTAGTTTTGAGAAAGAAGAAAATCAAATGGGTTGTAGACTATCACTTAATATATCAACCGTGGGTTCCCTCTCCTCCACAAATACTTCAGCCTCACTGGCTCAACTGTCAGATTCACACACAGCACCAGTAGCTTTTGATTCTGTGCAAAGAGATACAGCAGAGAGCTTGTTTGTTGAGAGGTTCAAGTTCAGGGATGGGGACAGGAAGCCCATACCTGAGGGTACCATCAAGAAGGAAACAGAACAGCACCCCAGCAACTGTAGAAAGCCCACCGCCTGCGAGGAGGGAAGGGCACAGGAGGCCCCCAGCCACTCCCTACTCAAGGATTCCGCCTTGCACTGCAGCGCCAGAGAGCGAGCGGAGTGACCGGGCTGCAGGTGGAAACATCACTCCTTCCCCAGTGCCTTGGTGCTGAATTAGCTTTGTGTCAGTAGCACGTCTGCAGCTGAATGAGAAGAGCTCACAGTGCAGCGGGTGGCCCTTGCTGAGTGGAATGCGGGTGAATGTGAGCCTATGATTTCTGTTTGTCTTGTGCCAGTCAGTACCTTTCCAGTCCGCTGTTAATATGAAGGAGCTCAGCCCCTCAGCCCTGACGGGCAGATAATCCCAGCCTCTGCCTCTCATGATCGTAGTGGACACTGGCAGAGTGGGCAGTGGAGAGAAACACAGAAATGCATATGTTTGGCCTTTGACTCACAGGGGCTCTTAGTCACCACAGATTATACTGTGGTCCACAAACATCTGTTCCTGTGCCTGGAAGTATATACAGTCATCACACACACATGTGCATACATACAAACAGACATTCAGAGTCTTCATAAAGATACACTTACCAGGGGCCCAGGAACAAAATATGGAAGCTGCCAGTATTTTAAAGCATGATTTTTTGGGGGCTGGCATTGTGGTGCATGGGGTTAAACCTCCATTTGTGATGCTGGCGTCCCACACTAGAGTGCCAGTTCGAGTCCTATCTGCTCTGCTTCCGATCCAGCTCCCTGCTAAAGTGCCTTGGAAAGCAGCAGCAGCAGCAGATAGCCCACGTGTTTGGACCCCTGCCACCCATCTGGCAGACCCAATTGGAGTTCTAGGCTTCTGGCTTTAGCCTGGTCCAGTCCTGGCCTTTGAGGCCATTTGTGTAGTGAACCGATGGATGGGAGATCTCTCTCTCTCTCTCTGTATGTGTCTGTCTCCCCATCTCTCTCTGTCATTCTGACTTTCAAATAAATCTTTAAGGAAAAAGATGATTTCATGCCAATTTTAAAGCCTTTTCCTCCCACCTTCACACTGATACTTTCTAGAAGTGCCAACTAGCTTGCCCCTGACACTTGGCAGAGATGGATGACCTGGAATGGCTAAAGTCAAGGACAGGAATCCAACTGCTGGAGGTTCCTGTGCATGTGGGGACAGTCTTCCTTCTCTCTCTCTCCCCACCATGGCTGGCATATCCCTGAATTTCAAGTTATTTCTTTTGCTTGGCCCAGATGCTAAAACTATTAATTATAGCTCTGCATTTATCCCTACACACCTGCACTGACATTCACAGTCACAAACATTCACTCATACTCCTACACACACACACTCCACACCCAGAGGCACGCCTCCTAGCCACATGGTGTGGTTTGAAAGCGGGTGAGAAAGCTTCCCGATGCTATCAGCTGGTCACACGCCTCTCAAAAACTCCCACCATTAAATATTTATCCCTTTGGGAGTCCCCAGTTAAGAATCAAATACCTCTGGTCAAAGCAACACACCATAAAGTTATCATCTAACATTTTGGCAGGAACTCACTTCTGCCCAGGGAACTTCCTCCCCCCGGCTGGCTGACTCCTTCCTCATTCATCAGGTGTGAACTGGCCTTCCCGGCCCACCACCTGCCCCCAACTAACCAGGGATGGCAAGTTCCCCCATTGGCCACCCTCATTACTCCCTGTCACTTCCCTTGGAAGCACCGATTGTGACTGTAGTTAAATGATGGATTGTGTGACTGGTGTGACTGTGTTTGTATAGTTTGTAGCCTCATAGATTGCTCTTCACTGTACCCCGGAGCTGGTGCAGTACCTGGCACAGAGTAGATGTTCCACCAAACTGAAAGGAAGTTGGAGGGTTTGGGGAAAGGAGAGCCGACACGGAGGGAAAGCGCAGGGGGCCTCTGAGGATCCCCCAGTCTCCCCGCTCCTCGCTGGCCAGGGTGCATTAGTCAGCTTGGTCATAATTGGATTCAGTTTCTACCCTCTTAGAACCGTTAATGCATGACACTGCAGTTTCAACATCTTCACGAGTTTGGAAACACAACCTCTTTCACTTCGTAGCACAGGGTAACACTGTGTCCTCCTCCCTGGGGCGGGATAAGTGTCCAGTGGGCCCTCACAGGAGCAGCATTTGTTATAAGGAGTCAGAGACCTCTCAGCCACAGAGAACAGATGTGAGAAGCATCCTGGCCTGGTCTGGCTCCCCTACGTTTCTAGAACATGATTAAGAACTCATGAAGTAAGCCTTGGGTAAGGACAAGGCTCCCTATGCTTCCTTGTAGTCAGAGAACTTGTAAGAATAACAAAAGTAGAATCGACTAGTTATCATTTATTGAAAGCTCACTCTCTGCCAGGCACCGGGCTATGAACTGTCTGCACATATTTTTATATAACTATCTCAATTCTCACAACCATCTCGTATGGTAAGTACGATGCTATTTATGGATGCTATTTCCATTTTTACACATGGGGCAACCCACTTGGAGAGAATTAGTAATGACCCAAGGTCACCCAACTAGGAAGCGACTGAGCCAGGGCGGGAGTCTGAGGTCCAGCTTTTAACCACCAGGATGTGTTACCTTCCCTGTAAGCCCTGGAGAAGAGACCAGACTCTCCATACTCACTCAACAGCTACACACTGGTGCCATTTAATGAACTTGGGACTTGTTCACTATCTTGGATGAGACCACTATTTCCTTATCTTAGAACCACTAGCACCTGGCTTCTGATTGCTGGAATTAGAGGAGAGATGTCAAAATATCTGGAATTGCAGGTGGAAGCAGATGCAGACATCTTGAAGGCACTCGTTCTTCAAAACTCCCTAGCAAGTCACTCCTGGGTTCCTGGCCCTGCTACTGGAGACAGGGGTCGACGAAGTGGCACAGAGAGGTTAAGTCACTGCCTGCAATGCCAGGATCCCATATCAGAGCACAGGTCAGAGTCCTGATTGCTCCATTTCCAATCCAGCTCCCTGCTAATGCACCTGGGAAAGCAGCAGGAGATGGCCCAAGTCCCTGTGCTCCTGCCATCCACATGGGAGACCTGGATGGAGTTCCAGGCTCCTGGCTTTGGCCCAGAACTACCGTGGCTGTAGTGACCATTTGGGAAGTGAACCAGTGGATCAGTGGATGGAAGATCTTTCTTTGTCTTTTTTTTTTTTTTTTTTTTTTTTTTTTTTTGACAGGCAGAGTGGACAGTGAGAGAGAGAGACAGAGAGAGAAAGGTCTTCCTTTGCCGCTGGTTCACCCTCCAATGGCCGCCGCTGCAGCCGGCGCACCGCGCTGATCCTGGCAGGAGCCAGGAGCCAGGTGCTTTTCCTGGTCTCCCATGGGGTGCAGGGCCCAAGCACCTGGGCCATCCTCCACTGCACTCCCTGGCCATAGCAGAGAGCTGGCCTGGAAGAGGGGCAACCGGGACAGAATCCGGCGCCCCAACCGGGACTAGAACCCGGTGTGCCGGCGCCGCAAGGTGGAGGATTAGCCTATTGAGCCACGGCGCCGGCTCTTTCTTTGTCTTTTCATCTTTCCCTCATTCTCTGTTGCTCTGCCTCTCAAAAATAAATCTTTTTTAAAAAGAAAGATGGGCCCACTTTGAGTCTTTTCCCTCTGCATTTCTCTTCTCCTGGGCACACAATTTGGAATAATAGCCTTGATGTGACAAGTGAGCCACATAAAACAAAAACAGCTGGTGTGAGAGAGGAGCAGCCGCTGTGGGGGGACCTGGTTTTCTTGGGGCTGCACTCAGAGCTCTGCAGAAAGTGAGGGCTGCACTTTTCTGACCTTGGGTCATGGTCTCTCCTGTTCCCCTCTCTCCCCAGCGCACCAGCTTTAGCTTCACTGCTCCAGTGATCCTCAGAGTTTGACCTCCACAGCCCCAAATTAGACCTGTAGTCAGTCTGAACTACACAGTCCCAGACTCACACTATTAAACTTGGTCGGAAGCAGACCCCTCTGGCTCCTCCTTTCAGCCTGCATTGATCCTGGTGTTATCTCCTCTAGTCTGTGAACTCTTACAGGGCAGGGTCCACATTAGTGTTGAGGGTGGTCAATTACCATGCAGGCTCTCTCCCTCCTGCCTTCTAATGTGTTACTGAGACTGGAATGCTACGCTACATTTCCCTGGCTCCCTTACAGTCAGGTGCACTTAAAAGATAGAAAGAAGGAAGAGGCCCTTTCCTGCTATTTTGGGCTTGTGGCTGGCAAGCCGGATCAGGTGGATACAGGCTCTCCTGTAACAGCCATGCCAGCCTCCTGGTCTCTGCTTCCCTGTTCCTGACCAGCAAACTTCTGGCACTTTGTTCCTGTACTCAGTAGTTCCAGGGGTGGCCTTCTGAGTCTCCATTTTACCAGTCACAGCAGACTTATTAGCTCTCCTAGTGTAGTTTCTAGGAATCCATTCCACAAGCCCTTCCAACAATTTTGTAAGCCTTCATTCTCTATACTAAATTTCCCTCAGTCTAAAGTATCTAGAAGAGTTTCTGTTTTCTGCACTGACAACCAAGTCCCAGATTGTTGTTAGATGATGCCATGGAGAAAATGAAAGGAAAAAAGAAGCCACTATTGGGCCAGCTTCGTGGCTCAGTGGGTAAAGCCAGCATCCCATATGGGCACCTGTTTGAGTCCCAGCTGCTCCACTTCTGATCCAGCTCCCTGCTAATGTGACTAGGAAAAGCAGCAGATGATGGCCCAAGTGCTTGAGCCCCTACCACCCACGTGGGAGATCTAGATGGAGTTTCAAGTTCTTGGCTTCATTGTAGCTCAGCCCCAGCTATTTTGGCCATTTAGGGAATGAATGGCCAGAGCTGGGCAGGTAGGAGGCCAGGAGCCAGGAGCTTCTTCTGAGTCTCCCATGTGGGTGCAGGGACCCAAGCATTTGGGCCATCCTCCACTGCTTTCCTGGGTGCATTGGCAGGGAGCTGGATCAGAAGTTCATCTGGGTTTCAAACCAGTGCCCATACGTGATGCTGGCACTGCAGGTGGCAGCTTAACCTGCTATGCCATAACACAGTCCCCCAAATCACATGGTGTCTATGGAATAAATGTCACTTTCACACCATTGTAAAGTTAAAAAAAAAGAAAATTGTTAAGTTGAACCATTGCAAATCATCTGTACATTATTATAAGTCAACCTCTCTTACTAATAACCAGTAAGCTTTCCCATTCAGAACAAAAGATATCCAAATTCATAATGTCATACATATTAAATGTGTGAAGTTCTTTGTATACCACCTATATCTCAAATAAAATTCTTTTTGGGGTGAGTGTTTGGCACAGCAGGTGGGATACTGCTTGGGATACCTAACAAACCCTATCAAAGTACCTGGGTTTGAATCTCAGCTGCATGTCTTATTTCAACATCTTGCTGATATGAATTCTGGGAGGCAGCAGGTACTTGGGTCCTTGTTACCCGTGTGGGAAACCTGGATTGAATTCTGGGCTACTGACTTTAGCTGGCCCAGCTCCAACTGTTGCAGGCATTTGGGAGTTAACCAGTAGATAGATCTCTGTATGTTTTCTCTCTCTCTCTCTCTCTCTCTCTCTCTCTCTCTCTCTCTCTCTCTCTCTCTTTGTACCTTTCAAATAAATAAAAAATAAACTTTAAAAATGTTAAATAAAACTGTTTAAAACAACAAATCTCCAGAAGGATAGAGGCAGGCACAGAGCAGATAGATAGGCAAAGAAATAGATTTATATTTCAAGGTTTGTCTGGCCTATATATAGGAAATAGGCAAACAAGCACACAGTTAAGACGTGGGAGTCTGCTGTAGACTCACTGTCGAATGTGAATTTATGTGTGTGTTCCTCAGACATGCCCGCATGTGCACACACATGCACACGAACACACACACACACACACACACACACACACCATGATTTAAGATTCTGTCTCCTAGTTTAAAAACTCAACCCTTCTTCACTATGATGGCCCCAAATGGGATGAAGAATGATGTGGAAGATAAAAGATTCCTATGTGTTAGGAAGATAAGAATTGAGGTGAAATCATAAGACTACAGTGGAAGAAGGAAAATGGAGTGAGACTAATGCAGGAAGGGCTGAGGTGGGTGGGAGGGTACAACGGGAGTGAACTCAGGTGGAAAGGAGGTGAATGAAGTGCTGTTGGAGGGACAGAGAGGCAAGAACGGCAACTTTTTCATTCCTGGATAACTTAGTCTCTTTTGCACAGTGCCTGAAAAACAGTAGGCATTACATAAACACCCACTGAGCTGCAGAACAAAGTCAGAGAGCCTGGGGGAGGGAAGATCACACAGAATGGGGGGTGGTGGCAATGACCACCACCATTGACAGAATTGTATATAAGCCAGATGCTCTACTAAGCTTGCATGCATTACCATTTTAAATCCTACCAACACTCTGCAAGGTGACTATTACTGTACCCATTTAATAGGTGAAAAGACTGAGGCTCAGATAGTTTAAGTTAGTCACTAGGGTAGTAAGGGGCAGAGACAGGATTTGAATTCTGACTTCTCTAACTTTAAAACCAGAATATCTCACCACCATACTGTAATATTCCTCTTTGAGTTCATGCCCCCATACTGCCCCCACACACACAAGTTTAGAGGGGATGCTAAACAACATGATGGGAGATATGGCCTATCAGTGAGGAACTAAGAGAAGAGGGATGGGGGCACTCCTCCCTCCACCCCGCCCAGCTGAGGGACCGCATTAAAGTCTCATCTCCAACAATACAAAGAAAAACAATTTGAAACTTAATCATCTCCCAGAATTATGATCCCTCCCCGCAGCAGGGAGCACATTAGCAGAGCTGAGAAATGATAATTCAGCAGCCCCCAGCCCAGCAGGGAGGGAAAGAGAGGCGGAGGGAGGGAGAGGGAGGAAAACAGAGGCAGAGATGCAGGGAGGGGTTCGGGGAGGGCGAAGGTGCGGGGCCTGACCTCTGATGGTTGTTTTTCCTGCCCAGGTCTAAGACGGGGCTCAGGGGAGTGGTCTGGGTGTCTACAGTGCTGCTCAGATGGGGCAGAGGTCAGGCTGTGTCCCAGGTCGGTCCTCAGCACCGTGGGTCTCCACCTCGGGGGCTGCAGCCAAGCCCACCCAGGCCATGGGGGCTTTGTGGTCTTAGCCCGGGTTGGAGAATACTCGCGAGACAGCAGGCGGGTGCTGAGGCCGCCTCATCCGATGACGCCTAGGAGAACGAGCCACCTTTCAGGACCCGAGGTGCTGGACAGCTCCAGGCCCCAGAACCGGCTCAAGAGCACAGGCGACAGGGTCCAGGCGCGGCTCCCCCACCAGCAGCAGAGGCGCGCAGGCTGCCGGGAGCCCCTGCGAGGGGGTTGGGGTCACACAAGGGTCCCAATGGAGGTCTGGTGAGGGCTTTGAGCCCCGCAGCCCCGGGGGAACCTCTCCAGACGCATTCCTTCCTTCTGAGTCGAGACCCCCCCGCTCCGCACACCACTCCCCCCACCCTGCCCGGGACAATGGCGCCTTCAGCCCCCACAGATGAATGGCGTCTTTGAGAGCCGCACGCCATGGGGTCAGCGGCGGCCACCGGGTCCTGGGGCGGCACAGCCTCCCTATCTAGGAGCTGCAGCTCCAGGGAGGGTGTCGAGCTCTTGGGGGAGGGAAGGTACCCCGTGGTCCCTGTCTAACGACTGAGGGGTCCTGGAAAAGAGAACCCAGGCCAGCAGTTCTAGGTCCAGAACAATTTTAAGGGGGTGAGTGGGGAGGACCCCTCTCTCCCTGTGCCAGGAAAAGGGACAGTGTGTGCCCCTTCTCAGGAAGCAGCAGGGAAAGCTGTGTGGGGAGAGAACCTAGCAAGCTTTTGCCACCTCTGTCTCCCCTCCCCAAGCAGGGCCCCGCCCTCTGTTTGGAGAGGCAGCGCCCCTTCTCTGGGGCCCTGTCCCTTCATCTGGAGCTGCCTCCCAGGCCTGGTCCCTCCTTCCTGCTCCTGTCTTCCCCCGCACTGCACAGCCTACCAGGTTTCTATGGAAACAAGCTAGGAAGGCTCTGCCAGGAGGCCAAGGCCACTACTGCTCTTGGGGGGATGGAGGGATAGAAACTGCAAGTGAGGAGCGGAGGTGAGTTCTAGCCGTTCCCAGCAGGAGGTGGGGATCGGATTGGCAAGCAGTGAGACTCCCACTGGGGGTGGGGGCAGGGCAGCAGGGAGAGGGGACAGGGTTAACAGTGATGTGACTGAGACATGGGTGCAGCGCTCCTTCTCATTCCCCCAACTCCCAGTGCTCCAGACAGCTAGGCAAGCGCCTCAGAGGGGAGGTCAGTGGGTGAGGGAGGAAGGGAGATGGGTGATGCCTTTCTCCTCATGTGAGGCTCCATCCTCCTGCCCCTCCTGGAGCCACGTCCACGGAGAGGAAGCCTCAAGAAATGGGAGGAGAAGTTGGAGGGAGCTGTGGTGTTCAGGGTACCTAGGAATTCCACAGGGCAGGCGGCGCCAGAGCTGGCCAGAGGCCTGGGAGTGCCAGGCACATTTACAACATCTCTCCCTAGCACCCCCCCCCCCACCCAATCAGGGTAGACCTGGAGGCTGGCGACTCCTCAGGCTGATGGGCTGTAAGGTCAGGAAAGTGCAGGAGGCACAGTGGGGGTTAGGGGCTAAGAAAGGGGAATAAGTCTAAGGCAGGAGGGGAAGGGAGGGGAGGGGTGCAGACAGGTGTGGAGCATTAGGCAGGGTGCTTCTTAGAGCCTCCCCGGCAGCTGCTGGGAAGTGGGCCTGACCCCTTCCCAAGGCTCCTACCTCAGGCCAAGCTGCCTCTTGGCCAGGGACTGTTGGAAATCTTGGAGTCCTGGGAGAATATGCCGTGAGGGTCTCTTGAGAAAGGGCCTCTCAGATTATCAGAGGTTCAGGTTCTTTCCTGGGGAAGAGGTTGGGGTGAAAGGGGTCCCCCGGGAGCTTAGGGTTTCCTGGATCTGAGCCATTGGCTCTCTCATCCATAGCTCCCAGCACAGTCCTCTTGGTGTTTGCTTATTTTGGTTATTTTTTGATCAGATATTTTGGCACTGTGCACACTGCCTCCTGTTGCCATGGCAGCCGTGACAGGGGCTGAGGCACCGTGAGAAAAATACCAAAATTAATGAGTGAGCGAAAGTGCAGTCGAGAGAAAAACAAGGTTAAAAAAAGAGTTAAAACAGTAATGAAAACAGGCTTCCCAGCTCCACAGCTGAGCAGCTGCTGAGGCCTCCCCAGAGCAACAGCCCCCGCCCAGGCTGGAGCTCCTGGCATCTCCCAGACCCTAAGGCAGGACTTAGTCACCTTCCCCCATCCAGCCAGTCACAGACCCAGCAATAGCCACTTGGGAGCCATCCGAAGCACAACTGTGCCTCAGCTCCTACAGCAGGTCAGCTCCCATCTCAGGCAGCATCCTGCCTCCCCAAACACCATCCCAGGCAACAGCTTCCCATCTCCTAGACAACAGAGGCTCAGCTACAGCTCCCACACAACAGTGGTCCAGTTCTGTTACCAGCAAATGGCCTCCCAGCTATACTCCAGCTTCAAAGCTGTAGCTGCAGGCGAAACAGCATCCCAGCCAGAGTCCTGCACATAATAACAGCCCAGCCACAATCCTGGGCAACAGCATCTTAGCTACAGCCAATCCCTAGTATGCTGTCATCACAGCTAGAGCTTCAGGACCAATAGCATCCCAGCTACAGCCCTGTACACAACCGCAGCTCTGCTCTTATCCCAGGTAACAGCCTGCCTCCCAGGTACAGGCTCCTATCAACAGCCTCTCCTCTCCTACAGCATAGGCAGCGGATAAAGCTACAGCCGACCTACGTCATATTAACAGGGAACAAACGGCTTTTTTAGCTATAGTCAATCTCAGGTGTGCCAGCTTCATATCTAGTGCTTCGGGTCCAACAGCATTTCAGTTCTCTTCCTTGACACACACACACACACACACACACAGTGCGGGGGGAGAACACTTGGCAACAGCCCCTCAAGTAATGTGATTGTCTGGCTATAGCTTAGGCACACCAGCATTAAACCAAATCCTGCTACCACCAGCGGCAACTGTCTTTCTGCTACAGTTCCAGACCCTACAACCTCCTGCTCCTCTTAGCTGCTGCCCCTCCCAGGGACACACATCACACAGTGCACAACCACTCCCACACCTAGCATCACCCAGACTCCAGTCCCTGGTCAGTCTCAGCTGGAACCTTGCTCAGGCTTGTCCACCAGGTCCTCTTCCCAGTCTGGCACCGGCCAGGAGACTGGCTTCTCTCCCCTTCAGATGCCTCTTCATCGCTCCCCAGCCATCCTCTCCCCCGTCCCTGCCCTGTTGCCTGCCTTTCATGCTGGGAACACAGGCTCCAGTCCCGTGTCTACCTTGCCCTGGGCTGAGGTCCCCACAGAGCCCAGCCTGGCTGCTGGGCGAGGTGAGAAAGCCCACCCTGGTGTTGCCGCCCCAGCCCCGTGCTGCTCCGGCCACTTGGTGCAGGATTTGGGTTTGATGGTTGTGGAGCGGGGAGGATGGAGGAGAACATCTGGGAGATTAGCATTTCCTGCCCGGCTCTGCGGCTGCCGATCCTGCTCAGCCCTCAGCCCTGAACACGGGAGGAGAACAGAGGAGTCTTTGAGTGGCTCCCAGCAAGCAGACCGGGGAGGGTTGGCTGCAGTGGGCAGCAGGCGCATGCTGGGGGCAGGGAGGCTGGGGCAGCTCTTCCATGGAAGATTTCTTCTCTCTGGGCCACTGATTCCTTCTTTCGGAACTATGCTCAGTGATGGGGAAAAGTGTGAGCTTTGCAAGGGACAGGGAGAAACCACCTACAGGACAGACCCTCCTTGTACCATCTCCCATTTGGAGTCCCCCACCTGGGATCCTGGAGCTGAGCGGGGGTGGGGGGCAGGGACTAGGGCAGAGGGGGAGCCCAGCTGAGGGAGGCTGCTCTGGGGGAAACAGGGGGCAGCCCCTGCTTGCCCTCTTAGCTGGCCAGAAAGCCCACCCTTACCGTAGAAGGCGTCCCACAGATGGAAGCCAGTGCAGGTGAGAGGTGGAGGCAGAAGAAACAGATGACAGCCCAGAGGTAGGAATGGGGGTACTGGGGGTGGGGGTGGGGAAAAATGGACCAGGATCAGAGGCTGCAGCAAATAGACGCTCAGACACCAGTCAACCCATGACAAAGGTCTTTACACCCAGCGGCCAGGCCTTGCCAAGCACCGCCTTTTTCATTCTGACCTGGAGCACTGGGCCCCTGCGCCGGGCGGGAGGTCCTCTTGAACCCGGGCTCCGTGGGGTCCTGGGTTGGGGGGGTGGGGGGGGCACCAAACCCTGGCGCAAGAAAGGGAGTGCCCTAGACGCTCGGCGGCCTCTAGATGGCGCCAGAGAGCCGGCGCTGAGCGGGAGACACCGAGTATTCGAGTGTGAGGCTCTGCGTGTGCCTCCGAGTGTGACTCGGTGAGTGTGACAGGGAGCGTGTGGCACTGCGAAGGCGGGTGACACAGGCCGTGACACTGCGGGGTCTCGCGGGGTAGGGACCCGCTCCGCTGTGTCGCCGGCCGAGCGTGAGGCCGCGCGCGTCTCCACCCCCGAGCAGGTGGCTGGGGGCCCTGACGGAGCCTGCGCCCAGGGGTCGCCCCACACTCATCCCCGTTTGCCTCCCTCACCCTCACTTTGGGGCCCCGGGGGGGTCCACCGTCTGCCCCTCTCACAGTCCCCTCCGGGCCCCACCTCCGGCTCTCTGCGGCCGATGAGGCTGACCGCTCTGCGGCTCCGGCCGGGGGAGGGGCGGACTTCCCCGGGCGCCGCGGGCTCTGCGGGGGTCTGGGCGGGAAGTGACTCTGGAGGCGCAGGTGCCCAGGGGGGAAGGCACCAGCGGAGACGCTTGGCGGCGTCGCCTTCCCGGGGGCAGAGTGGGGACAGGTGCCTGAGTGGGGTGAGGAGGGGACCTCGGAGGGGTCCCGGACGCAGCTCCGCCGGGGTCAGCGTCAGCGCGCAGAGCGAGGAGGGGGACGGCCGACGAGATGGCGCGGGGCGGGGGGCGTCCCAGCTAGGGGAAGAGGGGCTCGGGGTCCCCTCCCGACGGGACCCGAGCTCCACCCCCCGGCCGCAGGGGGGCGGGGAGGCGAGCGGGAGGCGGGCGGGCCGGGAGGGAGGGGGAGGCAGGGGGCGGGCCGGGCCATGCGCTCCGCTCGCGCTGGCTCCGCCGCCGCTGCCGCCGCTGCCGCCGCCTCACACACTCGGGGAGCGGGAGCGCGGCGCGGACGCCAAGCCGCCGGGCTGCTGCGCCGGGAGCCAGCCCGAGCCGGAGCCCGAACCGCAGCGCCAGCCCCAGCCGTGCCGAGCCGTAGCCCGGGCCGGGGCCGGCGGCCGCTCATGGACAGCGGGGCCGGCGGCCGGTGCTGCCCCGAGGCGGGTAAGGATCTGGCGGCGGTGGAGGCGGCAGCGGCTCTGGGGCCCGGAGCGCGCCATGGCCGGCGGGAGCTGAGGGAGGGGCGCTCAGCGGAGCGAGGCCGCGGGGGCCGGGTCCGTGCTCCGCGCGCGGGGACTAAGGTGGGGGTGGCCGGGAGCACCGAGAGGGGGTTGCTGCCGGGCAACGTGGCCTCCAGGGTTCACGGCTAGAAACCGAGAGAGGGGAGGGGGTCCTGAGCCGGCCCCCGGCCCCAGTACCCCGCATCCGGGCGCGCTTGGGGCGGCAGGGATAAGGAGACTCCAGGCGCGCGCCGGGGGAGGATGGTTTCGGGGAAGCTCGCGGCCCCCAGTGTGGTGGGGAGCTCCGGTGGACCGGAGCCGGCAAGGGACCCTTGTCCACAACACACGCGCGCGCGCGCACACACACACACATGCACACACACTTGTTGGGCGACCAGCTCGGCTCACTCCGGCGCCTCCCGCTCCCCGCGGGTACCCAGGGCCATACCGCCGACATGTCTACACCCATACATACATCGGCACATGTGTGCGCTGACATACCTCCCGCACACCAGCGCCGGCTGGGCCACCGTTAACAGCTCAGAATGCGCTTCGGCGTCTGCACGACCAGCAGCACGGACACACGACCGGTGTGACACAAACACAGCCGTGGGCCCTCAGCTCACATACGGGTGTCAAGGCCAGTTTGTCAGATGCACACTCAAAACCCGGCCCCCGCACACATTCCTGTAGGGAACCCACCCTAACGTAGATCCTGTGACCCACGCCTTGGCCAGAACGCAGGTGTGTGGGGCAGGTCTGGATGGCACCCAGCCCGGGGTCTCGGCACGCTTCCCCAGCAGCCAACGGCGCCCACGGCAGCGCCTCGCGGCCACACACACATCACCCACGGCTTCGCACATCCTCCGCGCTGGTGTCACACACCTGACACCGCTGGTGTCACATTACACCCCGCAGCGCAGCCGCGCCGGCGCTCGGCCCTGGCCCCTCTCCCTCGGAGGCCAGATTCTGGGGAGCCATCGGGGTCCGCGGCGAGCCCCCAGCGCGCAGCCGCCTCAATCGCGACATTGTTATTGTAAATGTCCGCACGACGGGAGCCTCGGGGCCGGCCGGACCGGCTTCCTGGCCGGCGCCTCCCCACCCCCACTCCGGGGCCGCACCGGCTGGGTGTTCCGGGAACGAGCCGGACTTGGCAGGCCGCGCCGTGCCTCCGCCCGGGGCTCTGGGGACCTCGGTCCTCTTGCAGAGGGTGCAGACCTGGGGCGGTGTTTGCGGCCCTCTTAGGTCGGTTTAGCTGAATTCTCCAAGCCACCGGGGTTGCCAGCACACCTGGGTGGCCTCACACCTGGGCGGCTCCTACCGTCAGGGCCCCGCTGCGGGCCAGCCGTGGGAGCAGGCAAGGCCCTGAGCCCGAAGCGAGATCACGGCAGGCGCGGAACGGAAGGGCGAGCTGGACTCGCGCCCCTTCCCCCGCTGCCCTCCCCAGCTCAGACTTCTGGCCTCGATTTCCTCAGCAGGGGTCGGCGACTCGTCCTTCCGGCGGGAAAGATCTCGGCCGACGCTGAGGCCTTTGAGGACCGAGCGCAGGGGCAAAGACCCCCTTCCCGCCCCGCTGCGCGTGGGTCGGGCTTACGCCAGTGTCCCCGCCCGGTCCGGCTCCCTCCCAGCCCCCTGCCGGCGCCCGCGGCTCATCTCGGCTCTGCCGGCGCCAGTTTGCGGGAGACCAGAGGCCGGAGATGGCGAGGAGGGATTCCCCGCGGCGGCCCAGGGGCGGGGGACACTCGCTGCCGGCCAGCTCGGGCGCTCTCGCGCCGCGCTGCGCTCTGGTCTCGGCTCGCCTCGGGCTCCCGTGGCCGGGCGCCGGCAGTGTGGGGGTGGGGCCGCCGGAACCCGAGGAACCGCACGGTCCCCGCACCCCACCCCACGCCGCACTCGCTCGGCTGCCTCTGGGAGGAGACGCTCCGCGCGCTGGGTGTGTGCTGGGAGCGCCCGCCGACCAGGGCGGTGCGGACGGGGCTGCCCAGGCGGGTAGAACCGGCGACCTGATGCCGGAAGACGCAGGCTGTCTTCCAGCACCTGCTCTGGGTCAGTCCCCGGGTGCCGCCGGCAAAGGGGCCGCCCAGGTGTTTTTGACAACCCAGAAGGGTGGAGGTGGGGGGAGGGGGCAACTCCCTGGACGCTGGGGTCTGAAGTTGAAACCTGGGGCTACAACAGGACGCGCAGCGCCAGGGCGAGGGTGGAGAAGCGATCTCCGGAGATGGCCAGCGGCGGGGGGTGGTAGGGGAGCAGGTTGGGTTGTTAATTTCTGGCCGCCTTTCCTTTTTCTCCCTTCCCCCACGTACCCCCGGGCCTCAGTTCCAGAAGGGACTTCAGATGCAAAGGGGTATCTGGGTCCGGCGGCCTCCAGGCGGAGGGGCGGGCAGGCTGGAGAGTGAAGGGCTGGGAAGAAAAGGGTGGAAGGGCCGGGAGGGGGCCTGCAGGGTGGGGGAGGAGCTAAGTAGGAATCCAGGCTGGGGGAGGGGAGGAAGCCCTTCTGTTGAGGGGTGAGCGCTGCCCCTTGAGCAAGGATATGAGGGCTGCACTGAGGTTTTCTGCTGAACCACGTCGTGAGCACTTTTGCCGCCTGCCCGAGTCTGCAGGACCAGCAGTAGCAGACATAGCCTTTTTGCCTTGGTAGGCCTGGCCAGCAGGCAGGAGAAGGGTTCTTTGATCATCGAACTCATGAGCACCTACTACGTGCCTGGTGCTGGAAATAAAATGCTCTCTTCAGTGATTTTAAAAATCTGTCCTTGACAATGAATAGACCTCGGAAGCATCCGATCTCATTCGAGTCTTCCCAGGTAGCTTCAAGAAGCGGGGTTCATTATTTCCACTTCACAGTGTGGAAAGAGGCTCACGAAAGTGACTTCCTTGGGCTCAGGTCACCCAGCGAGGAAGTGTCTCTCCAGAAGGCTGGTGCCTGGGAGCCCCGCAGAGGCCAACAAAGGTTTGCAGGAGGGAGGGGGGAGCTGAGGGCTGCACAGCCGGTGACTCCACCCCACGCAGCCCACTTACTTACCCTGAGCTCCCAGATGATGCCACACAGTCCCTTTGTCCCTTGATGGTGTGTACCCACAGTAGTAGTGACTGCTGTGGAACTGTGCTGGGTGACCTGGTCACTGGGACAGTGACGGATGTGTTTCCTCCCAGGGCCACAGCATTCTGCAAGCAGTGGACCCTGTACCCCACATGAACCTCACCCCTGCCTAGATGTTGGCCGGCAGGGGGCCTTTCCCTCCACTCCTCATGGCTTTTCCACGCTCAGGCCTAAGAGAAATGAATCCCTGTGCTGGACTCTGCTGAGGCTCGGACTTCTTAGGGTCCTGGGCACCCATGACACTGGGTGGAGGTGGGGTGCCCTTGTCCAGGAAGGCAGCCAGGGTCTGGGGCAGGGTAGATAAAGCACTGATCGCTTCAAAGGCTGCCGCCTGGGACTAATGACTGCCAGTACCAACTGCTGGGGACAAAGTTCAGACTGTGGGGGCAGGGGTGAGAAAGAGCCTCGACTGCTGCTGCTCCGCCCACCGCCACCACCCTTCCAGGCTACATCTCTGCAGGCCTCTAGATGAGCTGCCGCAGCCTGGGAGGCCTAGACCCAAGCAGTCTCAGATGCCAAGGCGCTCTCTTCCCGCTCCTAACCAGCCAAGAGAGGCACACCCTATCCTAGCTTCCCGGGCTTTCTGTCCATCCTTTTCCTCCATCCAGCCTTTGCCCCCCAACTCTGGGTTGGGAAGAGCCCTGCTTTTCCGCATACTCCTTCCGTAATTGAAGACAGTTTATTCTCTCTGGGCCTCAATCTGGTCCTCTGTGAAATGGGGCGAGGTGCAGTAATAAACAGTACCCTTTTCAGAGGGTTCAGTGAGAGCGCTTGTGTAAAACACTTAGCGGGTTTGTTAGTACCTCAGTGTCTGCGCGATGATGGTGATAGAGGTGATGATAATAGAGTTTGCAGGGCCTCTGCTCTTAACTCTGTGGACCCAGTGTATCTCAAAGCTGCTCCCAGACTGTCTGGGACTGAGCTCGGCACAATTGCCCTGGGGGAGTCTCCACCGCCCACTGGAGTCAACATTCCTAAGGGTGGGGCCAGATAATCCTCATTCGAGGAGCTGCAGGTGCTTCGAAGGCCCAGCCGACCCTGGGCAACCTTCCCTGCAACCCCACCTTCCTCTCCTCCGACCTCCCTCTGTCCCTTCCTCTGCTACTCCATACCTTCCCGGTCTTGGATTCCCAGTGGGTTCTTTTCCCAACTGGGAAGCTGAATACCTCACTGTTTTCCTGACTCCCTGCTGCCTGGTTGTGAGGATCTCCTGTGTGAGGGTGTGTGTTGGGTGGGCCGCGTCACGAGCCTGCAGGTGCTGCCTAGGGCATCTGCAGGGTTAGAGTCTGCAGGCTTCACCCTGAGAAGGAGAAGGAAGCCTCCGGAGTGTGTGTATGTGTGTGAGTGGAGGGGCTTAATCTGTGTCTCTTAGAGCAGCCATAAACCAAGGCACCCTGACTCTGCCAGATCATGGACCCCTGACTGTGCAGACAAAACTCATGACCAATCATTTTTCTTGGAAACACCTGCTTCATGGTGCCATAAGATGATTAGAGAGGGGTGTGACGCCACCAGGTTAAATAGCCTTCACCTGGAGAGAGGGTATAGCCTCAGCGGTCACTGCTCTACTTCTCTTGGTCAGGTTTAGGGTAATTTCTGTGGAGGTTCAGGGTAACCCCTATCCCGCCAAGATTTATGCAGAGAATTGGGGTGCACAGTGATCCCGTGCTTAGAGGAGGGTGGTGGCAGGATAAGGTGCCCAGAAAGGAATGAGACAGTCCTCTGGAGGTGTGTTGGGTTGAGGCTTAAGGCCGCAAGGTCAGCCCTGTGCCATGTCCCTGCTGGTGTGGAGGGGAGGTGGCTGGAGGGTGGATCCACATTCCTCCTTCCTTTAAAGAGATTAAGGTTGCAGCTGGAAACAAACAAGCTTGCTAATCAGAGCTGGTTCACACTGCTGAGGAGGGGCCTGTGCTGGGTAACTACCGAGAGGTGAAGCCTGCGAGCGTGACTGAGAGGCCGCCATGCGCTCTAAACGGAGAAGCCTTCAGTTTTACCCCAGCAAGTTCTCTGGGCTACGGGGCAAGAAAACATGCGCTGACCACACAGTCAGTGCTGCGATGGGCCAAGCCCAGGGAGCTTTCACAGTAACGCAGTCGTTCAAGAGCTGTGTGCTGAGCGCCCTCCCATGCACCAGGTCCCAGGCTGGCCCTGAGGATGCAGGAGGAAGCCGAGTAGAAGCCTTTGCACGCTTCGCTCAGTCTGGTAAGAAAGACACTTCTTGCACTTTGCAGGCAGGTGCATATCTACATGAGCTAAGTGCTTTGAAAGGGTCAATTTGTGCCTTGCTTATGTTAGTCCTTTAGCCCGCATTATCTCAGACTCCCTAGGACATAGGCAGTCATAGCCCCATTGTACGGAAAAGGAAGCTGAGGCTCTAAGTAGTATGTCATGTGGTCAGGAAGTGGGTAGCCAGGGTTTGCCTCACACGCTCTGATGCTACAACCCTTGCTCTTCTCCCCACTGCTGCCCTACATTCGGCAGTGGGCACAGAAAGGCAACCCAACAAAACTGACGAGTGCCCATTGAGTTGGAACCACTGTCATAGCACACTGGGCCAGTCTTGTTTACTGCTGTGTCCCAGTGCCCAAGAAATACTCCCTGAATATACGATTGAGCGCCTGCAGTTTGCCTGGCTTTACAAAGAATCATTGGTGGGGGCTGAGGGATGGATGAATGTACCAAGTCCTATCCCTTCAGGATGCTTGTTGAGACAGACGTGGGAACAGATACGCAATACTGGAGTTCAGCTACACTGGCGGGCGGTGTCCCGGGCAGCCCGGTGATTCATTGCCTTGGGATTGGAGCAGACAATAAGTGGCTATGAGCTGGAGGAAGGAGAGGTCACTGTGGGTTGGACTAGCCTGGGAAGGCTTCTTTGGGGGCCCCTGTCTGCCTTCAGTGGGATGGGTGTGGTGGGTGGCAGATCCTTGGGTGGGTCATCCAGGTGTAGGCAGGTATTCCAGGTGCGCCGAGTAGGGAAGTGGGGTAAGGAGTCAGAGCCGGAGCCCCCTGCAGAGGTTGCTGGGCTCAAGACTTTGGATTTTCATGGAGGGAGAGCTGGCCTGGATTTGCTGGAGAGTGGGGGGCAGTCAAGACAGGGGCAGTAGCTGGCAGATCTGGCTGTGGTCAGCAAATGTGCAGCCTCAAGGCCACGTAAGAGGTGGAAGAAGAGGGTTATCGTGGTGGCACAGGCGCAGCTCGTACCGAACCAAGGCACACAAGGATCTGAATGGAAGGGTTTGGAGGTGGGCAGGGAGACCGGGAGTGAGGTAAGACAGGACCAGTTAGGAGGAGGCACCAGCCGTGTACTAGGGGGATGTATGTAGGGGTAGGGGTCAAGTAGGAGCCAGATGTTCACCGAGCGCCCAGGGGGTGTGTGAGTGGGGGTGGGAGGAGTGGTTGGGGAAGGCTGGTGGTGTCACTGGCTGCCCTGTCCCAGTTAGACCTGCTGGGCTCTCAGTCACTAAGGACAGGCCAGGGCAGCTCCTAGTTGCTGAGCCAGTCATCCCTGACCAGTCCTCACCCCAATCTTGACTTCTGCCCTCGTCATCTTCGCACCTGTGCGTGGCAGCAGGCCGGAGGAGCACAGCCCTGGGAACTTCACGTGTGTGCTTATGTGTGCGTGTGCCTTCGTGGGCACACACACTCTGGGACACGTGTGAGCTTTGATTGTGTCCAGTCTAAGCTTCATGGGGTTTGGGGCCGTTGGGCAGTATGGGGGATGATTGTAAGAAAAAAATAGGTTTGAGGGGCAGGTGCGTGGTGTAGTCACTTACATCATCGCTTTGAGACACCAGCATCCTCTAGGAAGCCTGGGCTGCTCTGCTTCCTGTCAGCCTCCTGGGATGCAGCAGGTGATGGCTGAAGTGCTTGTGTCCCTGTCACCCACATGGAGTTCCTGGCTCCTGGGTTGACCTGTCCCTGCCCTGGCTGGTGTAGGAATTTGGGGCATAAACAACAGGATACCTTTCCTCCTTCCCTGTCTCTCTCCTCTCAGTCACTGTCTCTTTGCATTTCAGATAAAATTAAAATAAATACAATTTTAAAAAGGGGTTTTAGTGGGGGATTTGTCTCATCTGCATATACCAACTCGGCGTCTTGTCGCCTCTCCCTCCAGCCAACCTGCATGGACCTCAGTGTGGGCCGTGAGGATCCCAGGCTCCAATGCATGTGTGGGGTACCTGCATCTCTCTGTAACCATGTATGGGGGGAAGGGTGCTCCAACTGGGGGTTCCCAAAGCCTCACCTTTCCCCTTGCTCTCTCTCCCCCTATCTCAGTATCAGGGTAATTACCATGCGTGAGTCAGGCAGAGTACTGGTGAGAAGGAGGTGTTGGGTAGAGTGCAGAGCTGAGAGCAGGGAGGGAAAAGAGGAGGAAGGGAAGAAGGGAGGGCCGGGCCCTGGGAGCGTCAGGTGGGATAGGGCGTTCCATGGGCGGGAGCCCTGGACCTGCCCGGCCTCTCTCCGGCTCCTCCAGCTGGGGCAGACACAGCTGCTACACCCAGCAGGGGTTCTGTGCTGGGACTGACTTTCTTCCTGGGAGAACTGTGTGTAGGAGGGAGAGGGAGAGCTGGAGCCGGGTGCCTCTTGCCAGCTCACGGTCAGATTTTTTTTACCTCTTCTCCTGGCAGCCCTCCTGATACCAGAGCCTGTGAGGATGCGGCCCCTGAGGCCCAGCCCGGGCCCTGGGGGGCGTCGGTTGCTGCTGCCCCCCTTGCTGCTGGCACTGCTGCTCCTGCTGGCTCCGTGCCCAGGCCACGCCACTCGGGTGGTCTACAAGGTACCAGAGGAACAGCCGCCCAACACCCTCATCGGGAGCCTCGCAGCTGACTACGGCTTTCCAGACGTGGGTCACCTGTACAAGCTGGAGGTGGGTGCCCCCTACCTCCGAGTCGACGGCAAGACGGGGGACATTTTCACCACCGAGACCTCCATCGACCGTGAGGGCCTCCGGGAGTGCCAGAACCAGCTCCCCGGGGAGCCCTGCATCCTGGAGTTCGAGGTGTCCATCACGGACCTGGTGCAGAACGGCAGCCCCCGGCTGTTGGAGGGCCAGATCGAAGTCCAGGACATCAACGACAACACACCCAACTTCGCCTCGCCGGTCATCACGCTGGCCATCCCCGAGAACACCAACATCGGCTCGCTCTTCCCCATCCCGCTGGCTTCAGACCGTGACGCCGGCCCCAATGGTGTGGCCTCCTACGAGCTGCAGGCCGGGCCGGAGGCCCAGGAGCTCTTTGGGCTGCAGGTGGCGGAGGACCAGGAGGAGAAGCAGCCACAGCTCATCGTGATGGGCAACCTGGACCGCGAGCGCTGGGACTCCTATGACCTCACCATCAAGGTGCAGGACGGCGGCAGCCCTCCCCGCGCCAGCAGCGCCCTGCTGCGGGTCACCGTGCTCGATACCAACGACAACGCCCCCAAGTTTGAGCGGCCCACCTACGAGGCTGAGCTGTCTGAGAACAGCCCCATAGGCCACTCGGTCATCCAGGTGAGGAGCCCCTACACCCTCCCCACAACCTTTGGACATGGGAGCCCACCCCAGCCAGGTGAGCATTCCTTTGGCGTAGGAGAGAAACTGCTACTGCCACCCAAACAGGTGATATTCTTGTCCTCTCTCTGGCGACTTAGGTGACAGTGACATAGAATTTGAGGCAAGCCCCAGTAAACCTCTTGAGAGGTGGAACTCTTTCCCAAGTCAGGTGAGCGCTTTCTGCCCCAGCCAGGTGAGCTGAGTTGGGACAGAGGAGTCGCTTTTTGTCCAGGTAGCCTCCGTTGGGAGATGAGACCGTCTTCCTGGCCAGAGGTGGGTTTGAATTAACCCAGGCACCTTTCCTCCCGTACCTTACCTGACGAGTGAGATGAAATCACTTTGTTCAGCCAGGTGGGTCTTCAGAATTCTGAAAGGCCTTCCCTGGTGTGTTTGTGTGTGTGTATACATTGCCTTCTTCCCCAGGCACAGGGCGCCCACGGGTATGGGGTCCTTGGCACAGAGGGGTGTCAGGTGGCTCTGTTGATGTTCTCAGCACCCCCCCTGCATGGGAACTGCCCCAGGGGCTGGGCAGCCCGGCGGGGCCTGGGCCTGGGAGGGAGTGCAGATAGCGTCCCTGCAGACAAGTGGGCGTATCTCCCGCTGTCATCTCAGCCCTGGCCTCCTGCCAGCCCCAGCTCCTTTCTCCTCC
This sequence comes from Oryctolagus cuniculus, assembly GCF_964237555.1. Taxonomy (NCBI): domain Eukaryota; kingdom Metazoa; phylum Chordata; class Mammalia; order Lagomorpha; family Leporidae; genus Oryctolagus; species Oryctolagus cuniculus. The sequence goes on along the minus strand of NC_091437.1, from coordinate 29,433,545 downwards.
CCCATGGGCTGGAGCTGCCTCTGTCTTTGATGCGAGGGAGCCGAGGAGAGCTCTGCCTGCCCTGGACACCGTTACCTGTCCTGGGAAACACTTCCTCCTAGGTCCTCGGGCTGAAGTGGGAGACGTAGCCTTTTTTTTTTTTTTTTTTCTTTAAAGAAGAAAAAAAAAAAGGCTGTAGGCTGGAACCTGGAAAGGAAAGACTGAGAAAGACAGGGGAGACAGACAGTCGGGGATGGGGAATAATAATAGCCTAGGTGGCAGGCACTGTTCTCAACGTATCATGTGTATTGTATCATTTAATCCTTCCAGTGCAAGGTAGCATTATCCCCAGTTTACAGATGGGAAACTGAGCCCCTGGAGAGGCAGGAAGGAGCCTGGCTGATAACACACGGCTGATGGGTTTGGCACTCACCTTTGCTCTGCTCACCAGTGTGGCTGCAGAGCCCATGAGCTCACAGCGTCACCACCTCCCAGTGAGACAGGACACGCAGATGGGCGGGGAGAAGGCTGAGGTGGCCCGGGCTGCAGTGAAGACAGGGTGGGGAGGACTGTGGGAGAGGAACAGAGTTGGAGCTGGGTGAGGGTAGGAGGCAGGCAGACGCCCATAGTCGTAGACCGGGACCCAGAGAGGCAGATAAGAAGCTCTGTGATGTAAAAATTTTTTCAACTGTTGTTTCAAAACTAAAAGAAAATTTTTAAACAATTTTTAAAAATAAGTCAATGCATTCTAATAAACAAAAGTTTAAAAAAGGGAAGCTAGGTGAGCAGCCTAAAGACAGGGGGACCACAGGGGGTCATACCACAGAGCTGGTGATGGATGGGCACTCACAGACTGGACCAGAGGCCAGGGCAGCCGGCGCCCCACGCGGGGGTCTCCACTCCATGCAAAGCCCTAGCAGGTGTGATTGGGATCGCCCCTTCCTGGAGGGAGGAGGAAAGACCAACAGCAGCTGCGCCCTGCAATTTGTTAGCCTGGGTTTGTGGGCGACACATGGATGGATGGAGGGATGGACAAAAGAAACAATGAGGGCTGTTTCAGAATTGCTTTGTGTCGGGCAGTGTTGGGCGGTTTTGCGTGTGTCATCCCTCTTAGTCCTCACTGCCACCCCGTGACAGAGTCTGTTATTATCCCCATTTTATATGTTTGTGGACCAGGGCTTGGGGAGGGTAAGGAATTGGCCCAAGGTCCCATAGTTAGGCCAGCGCTGTGGTTCAATAGGCTAATCCTTCGCCTTGCGGCGCCGGCACACCGGGTTCTAGTCCCGGTCGGGGTGCCGGATTCTGTCCCAGTTGCCCCTCTTCCAGGCCAGCTCTCTGCTATGGCCCAGGAGTGCAGTGGAGGATGGCCCAAGTCCTTGGGCCCTGCACCCCATGGGAGACCAGGAAAAGCACCTGGCTCCTGGCTTCAGATCAGTGCGGTGCGCCGGCCTTAGCGCGCCGGCCACGCCAGCCATTGGAGGGTGAACCAACGGCAAAAAGGAAGACCTTTCTCTCTGTCTCTCTCTCTCTCACTGTCCACTCTGCCTGTGGGGGGAAAAAAAAAAAAAGTCCCATAGTTACTTGGAAACTGATTGAGTGGGGTTTCGGCCCCAGGGCTCTCCTTCTGCCCAGGAACTCACCCAGGTTACGCCTGTTCCCTCCGCCCAGCTGCAGCCATCGGACAACTGTGTGGCTGTGACCCACCTCCAGCCTGGTGTTTGCCTGACCGTCATAGCTCGTGGCTGTTCCCACCTCATGCCTGGTGCCCCATTACCACCCGTGTTTGTACAGGCTTGGGCTGAGTGCACGCTGGAGTTGCTGTGGGAGGGTGTGCCCACTGCAAAGGGACAGACAGTTCATTGTTTGATGCTGGGAGCCCAGCCCACTGCCAGCAGGCTCTGTGGCCTGCACCAGCCCCTCCCTCCTGGCCTCACATTGGTGCCTCGCCAGCGCCGGCTTGGAGGAGAAGCAGCTTCTAAAACAGGTTTCCCCAGTTTTACTGAGCACTGGCTGGCAGCTCCCTCTGACCCACATGTCTACCTGGCTGCTTTCAGAACAAGTCCCCTCACCCGAGGCCCCCACATGGGCATGTGGTCTGCACTCCTGCATGTAGACACAGCATCCCACACACTTACAGACATGTATGTGCATGTGTGTGCATCATCCCTGTATGTGCGTGCATGCACACCATCTCTGCTACTCACACATTTCCCTCTCTTCAGAGCGGTGAAGGCCAGTTTAACTGGATGAAGGTGCTTCCCTAGTTGCTGCTTGTATTCTCAACCCCTTATTTGGATTTGTACAGCAATGACAAGTAAGATGTAACAATGCCCTGGCTTGGGACTGGCGCTGTGGCAAAGCAGATTAAGCCGCCACCTGCAACGCCAGCATCCTGTATTGGAGCTCCGGTTCAAGTCCTGGCTGTTTGATTCCAATCCAGCTTCCTGCTAATGTGCCTGGGAAAGTATCAGATGACCCAAGTGCTTGGGCCCCTGCACCCATGTGGGAGACCTGGATGGAGTTGCAGGCTTCTGGTTTTGGCCTGGTCCAGCCCTGGCTGATGCAGCTATTTGGGGAGGGAGCATAGCAGATGAAAAATATCTCCCTCTCTCTGTATCTATTCCTCGCTCTCATCTCTCTCTCTCTCTCTCTCTCTCTCACACACACACACACACACACACACAGACACACACATTGACTTTTATATAAATAAAAATAAAATCTTAGAAGGAAAAAAAATCATGTCCCAGCTCTTTTCTCACAGCATTTTGGAGGATTTGCGGGCCGCGTCTGGGCTCTGTAGAAAAACACGTTAGTAACGTCTACCAGAGCATCAGGCCTTTTGGCTGCCATGTTAGACACGTCGTGTCTCCCATGCTGATCAGCGCATGTGCCCCTGAGTTGGCTGTCCCTGCTCTAACTCTTGCCTGCTCCTGTTACTCTCTCCCGCCCTGCAGGTAAAGGCCAATGACTCGGACCAGGGTGCCAACGCCGAGATCGACTACACATTCCACCAGGCACCCGAGGTCGTGAGGCGCCTCCTGCGACTGGACAGGAACACTGGCCTCATCACCGTCCAGGGCCCTGTGGACCGCGAGGACCTGAGCACCCTGCGCTTCTCGGTGCTTGCCAAGGACCGAGGTGCCAACCCCAAGAGCGCCCGAGCACAGGTGGTGGTGACTGTCAAGGACATGAACGACAATGCTCCCACCATCGAGATCCGGGGCATAGGGCTGGTGACCCATCAAGATGGGATGGCCAACATCTCGGAGGACGTGGCAGAAGAGACAGCCGTGGCCCTGGTGCAGGTGTCGGACCGAGACGAGGGGGAGAATGCGGCTGTCACCTGTGTGGTTGCTGGTGACGTGCCCTTCCAGCTACGGCAGGCCAGCGAGACGGGCAGTGACAGCAAGAAGAAGTACTTCCTGCAGACCACCACCCCGCTGGACTACGAGAAGGTCAAAGACTACACTGTCGAGATAGTGGCCGTGGACTCCGGCAACCCACCCCTCTCGAGCACCAACTCCCTCAAGGTGCAGGTGGTGGACGTCAATGACAATGCACCCGTCTTCACCCAGAGCGTCACCGAAGTCGCCTTCCCGGAAAACAACAAGCCCGGCGAAGTGGTGGCCGAGGTCACGGCCAGTGACGCCGACTCGGGCTCTAACGCGGAGCTGGTCTATTCTCTGGAACCAGAGCCGGCTGCCAAGGGCCTCTTCACCATCTCGCCTGACAACGGAGAGATCCGGGTGAAGACTTCGCTTGACCGGGAACAGCGGGACAGCTACGAGTTGAAGGTGGTGGCAGCCGACCGGGGCAGCCCCAGCCTGCAGGGCACGGCCACTGTCCTCGTGAACGTGCTAGATTGCAACGACAATGACCCCAAGTTTATGCTGAGTGGCTACAACTTCTCAGTGATGGAGAACATGCCGGCGCTGAGCCCGGTGGGCATGGTGACTGTCATTGACGGGGACAAGGGGGAAAACGCCCGGGTGCAGCTCTCCGTGGAGCAGGACAATGGGGACTTTGTGATCCAGAACGGCACGGGCACCATCCTCTCCAGCCTGAGCTTCGACCGGGAGCAGCAGAGCACCTACACCTTCCAGCTGAAGGCCGTGGACGGCGGCGTGCCGCCCCGCTCAGCCTACGTGGGTGTCACCATCAACGTGCTGGACGAGAACGACAACGCGCCCTTCATCACCGCCCCCTCCAACACCTCGCATCGGCTGCTCACTCCGCAGACGCGCCTTGGGGAGACGGTCAGCCAGGTGACAGCTGAGGACATTGACTCCGGTGTCAATGCCGAGCTGACCTACAGCATCGCCGGGGGCAACCCTTATGGGCTCTTCCAGATCGGGTCCCATTCGGGTGCCATCACCCTGGAGAAGGAGATCGAGCGACGCCACCACGGGCTGCACCGCCTGGTGGTGAAGGTCAGTGACCGCGGCAAACCCCCGCGCTATGGCACAGCCCTGGTCCACCTTTACGTCAACGAGACCTTGGCCAACCGCACGCTGCTGGAGACCTTACTGGGCCACAGTCTGGACACGCCGCTGGATATCGACATCGCTGGGGACCCGGAATACGAGCGCTCCAAGCAGCGGGGCAACATCCTCTTCGGTGTGGTGGCCGGGGTCGTGGCCGTGGCCTTGCTCATTGCCCTGGCGGTGCTTGTGCGCTACTGCCGGCAGCGGGAGGCCAAGAGCGGCTACCAGGCTGGAAAGAAGGAGACCAAGGACCTGTATGCCCCCAAGCCCAGCGGCAAAGCCTCCAAGGGCAACAAAAGCAAAGGCAAGAAGAGCAAGTCCCCGAAGCCTGTGAAGCCAGTGGAGGATGAAGATGAGACCGGGCTGCAGAAGTCCCTCAAGTTCAACCTGATGAGCGACGCCCCTGGGGACAGCCCCCGCATCCACCTGCCCCTCAACTACCCGCCAGGCAGCCCCGACCTGGGCCGCCACTACCGCTCCAATTCTCCTCTGCCTTCCATCCAGCTGCAGCCCCAGTCACCCTCGGCCTCCAAGAAGCACCAGGTGGTACAGGACCTGCCGCCTGCAAACACGTTTGTGGGCACCGGGGACACCACGTCCACGGGCTCCGAGCAGTACTCCGACTACAGCTACCGCACCAACCCCCCCAAATACCCCAGCAAGCAGGTAGGCCAGCCTTTTCGGCTCAGCACACCCCGGCCCCCACCCCACCCCTACCATGGGGCCATCTGGACTGAGGTGTGGGAGTGACGGAGCAGGTGTATTGTGAGTGCCGTGCCCTCCAGCCCATGTGGGGGCCAACCTGAGCCAGGAGTGGGAGGTGGGACCACAGATCTGGGGGGACGGGGGCCCTGGTAATGAACCTGCTACCTTGCCCAGGCATGGGAGGTTGAGCTGAGTGAAAGCTGAGGGAGGGCATGCTCTGTGGTCTCCTTCCTGCCCCCTCCTCACTGAGGAGAGGCCCGTGACTTGCCAAGCCCCGGCTGTTGGACCAGTTGCTGGGCCTGGCAGCTGGGGGCTGATGGGCAGGTGGGCAGAAGGATGTGGAGGCAGAATGGGGAGAGTATGGGGAAGAAGTCTATTCCAAACCCGGGTCTCTGTGTGAGGCCAGCCATAGGTGCTTCTCTAGAAGGGACCAGGGTGCCCTGGGAATGTGCCGGGGGGGGACCCCGCTTTGTGCCTTTCATGTGTACTGTGTGTCAGCCTTTTCCTTATGCCCAGGCTTCCAAGGCTGGGCCCCTCTCCCCTTCCCCAGCCCATATACATTCATCCCTGATAATAAAGTTCTCTATTTTTGGAGTTTTGGTTTCTTGTTTTCCTGGAACTGAGAGAAGAAGGGAGAGAGACTGGAAACAGCCCTTTGTCCCCAGGTCTTGCCTCAGTTTCCCTATCTCATCTCTTTGCCTTGTCTGCCCTAACCCTAGCTGAGCGTATCCTAGCTCCCCAGCTCCTGCTCCTCACCCCGATCCCTATCTGTGTCTGGGGAAAGGACCGTTTGCCCAGCCTTCAGATGGCAGCGCCTGCCACCAGGTCCCCTGGCCCCTTATTGTGAGGCCTCCTGCCTAGGAACCACACCCTGCGCCGAGACACGGCAGGTGGAGGTGCACCCGTGTCTTACCTTTCTCCACCACTGCTCCAATCTGCCCGCCTCTGGTAGCCCCTAACAGACCTCAGAACTGAGCACTTGGAGGGGAGGGCGTCAGGTGAGGGCCAAGAGCCGACTCCCCAGTGCAGGAGCTCCCCCCTCCCCGTGCCCCGCTCCAGTCCTCATCAACACTGCCTGCTACCGGCAAGTAGCCGGCCCTGCCCTGTGTCACCACACCAGCCTCCCCTGCAGGGAGGGAGGGCCCAAGGAGAGGCCTGGGAAATCTCAAGCCCTTTGTACTGACCTGCTCCACACATGCACCCATGCCCAACTCCCAGCTGAGGCTCCCTAGCTCTGCCTCCTGCCTGTGAAGCCACCGCCCTGCCCTTCCCCCAGCTCTGGATCTGGCCACCCTGGGCTGCTGGCTCTCACTCTCTCTCTCTCCGTCTCTCACTTCTTGCTCTCCTGGGAGTGCCCTTTCCCTGCTTGTACCTGAGGGGGAGGAAGGCTCAAATGTGGCTGAGGGGCCTCAGGTCCCAGAGGAGTCTCGGGGCCGGAGACAGTCTACCTCCATGGTGACCGAAGAGGCTCAAGAGGCTCCCAGGAGCTCCTCGGCGTCAGCGTGCACCTGATTCCAGCTACAAACTCCCCAGCACCCCAGGGGTACCCCCAAAGTAAAAGCTCCAGGGGCCTTTGGAGGGTGGGGCCAGGGAAGTGAGATCCGGGGACATCTCTTGCCATGTGAACAAATCAAGCCCCCAAAGGGTGACTTCCAACAGCTCCTGAGCGCTCACTCTCTGCCGTTTCTGTCCGTGCAGCTGCTATTTCTTCTATCCTTGTGCTCCTGGGGTCTGTCCCTTACTCATCCCCAATCCCACCCACCCCAGTCCAAGAGCCACACTGAATACCTTCTCCCAACATTCAACATGACCAACCGCACCACCTTTGTCATTGCAACTCATGGGCCACATTGCTACTGTGTGCTCAGCATGGCTCCAAATGAACGACTGATTGTATTCGCCCAAGACAGTGGGGTGAGGCACTGGAATCTTAAGGGCCGAGACATGCCATAAGAAAGCGTTTCCCATGATCTACTTCTGCTGCCGTCACTACTCACTTCCGTTCTCTGAGTCCTCACCAGGTGCATGGCCCCAGGCTGGGCCCTTTGTATGAAATAGTTTGATGCTCATAACTCTGATGCTAATCATTTTACTACTCATTTTACGGAAGTGACCTCTAGTCACTGATAGAGCCAGAATTGAAACAAAAACCTCAGGAAATCCGATTGTTGGAGTCAACTGTTATCCATAATGCCATTAAGGGGGGTGGGTCAGAGACTGTCACATTCACCTGCTAAAAGCTCTGTGAAGCCCAGCAAGAAACAGGCAGCCTGGTAGACTTTGTGTATCTCGGGATCTACAAATTTATTTGACCATAGTGCCCCCTTCTCTCGGGCACAATGTAGGGAAACTTGCATGGAACCCCGGAATCGGCTTCTGGAAGAAGCCTGTGGAACTTGTGTCAGCTTGTCGGTGATGAGCGGGGTTTGGCCAAGAGGGCCCCTCTGTTCAGGGCCACTCTGTGAGGTGGGAATGAGTATGACCAAGGTGGTGGCAGGGAGAGGGCAGGAAGGGGGCCAGATTAAAGGGTACAGAGGGCAGTGGGGGGCGGGACTGGAAGAGCTGCAGGTTGCAGATGGCATGAGTGCCTTTCTAAAAGTCTCCCCCACACACACCACCAGAGGAAATGGGAGTCCCTGAACATGCATGCATTTAGGTTTTGTTTTGTTTTGTTTTAGGTGAGTTGAGTTTTAGCAAGTTCACTGGCATGTATAGTGGACTTCAAAGGGGCCAGAGGTGAAGGTACAGGCTTGACCCTCTAAGGTTTGGGCTACTATAGTGCCCATGGGGTGATGGGTGGGCAGATTTGGCTGAGTGTGGGGAGAAAGGACCCATAGGACTCAAGAGATAATTGGATGTGGATAGAGATGGGGAATGAGGGGTGAGCTATCTGGATTCCCAGGTGGGCATCAGCCCTCTGAGTGTGGGTGATGGGGACAGTGATGAAATCATTGCCCAAGCAGAAGCTGATAGAAGGAGAATTTGGTTTGAGACATATGAATCTGACTGCCAATTGCAAATATTTAGCAAGTGTCTAGAACTGGCAGACTAGAGTGGGAGAGAGATTTGTGATCTGGGCTTCAAAGGTGGGACAGTCATAGAATTACAGGGAGCGCCAAGTCTTGAGCATAAGCCTATACCCCAGTTTACAGAGAAGCATCACAGGGAAGGAGGACCCTGAGGTATTTGTCTTGTAGGCAGGGTTCTGCAGGGGTCGGGGCCTGCTGGCCAGTGTCTTAAAACTGGAAAGAAGGCACCAAGGCCACAGCGCCCTGTGCCTTTCACACCCCTCCCCGAGCTCACTGGCCCCTGTGCCGGGTAGAATGTGCAGGTCACTTTGGGGAGCCCTGTCATCACCCAGACTCTTCAGTGTTGGCATCACAGCATGGATCCCATGAAGACGAGGTGGGGAGGCTGTCTTGGCTGTCGGCCTCCCTCACTCCAGCTTTCTGGTGGGGAGTGGGGACCGTGTGGGAGCATCAGGAGAAGGCCACTCCCCCAGCCATCTCCAAAGACAAAGCCTGCCAAGGTCTTAAAGGACCAGAAAGTGCATGGAGACCCATCAGCACTCCTTGGGCCCGGCCGCTGCACCCCTGAGCTCTCCACACTCCTAATTTCTGGCTTGGCAAGAAAACCATTGGCAGTCCCAGGTGGGTGTTTGGGTGGCAGGCTGGGTGTGCCAAGTGCCAAGCTGAGGTTGCCAGGTTTCTGGGGGCTGATCATTAACCCGTGGCAGGCAGGCAGAAAGGTCGCTGGCTGGGAGCAAGCAGCCTGTCACCTGTCTGCCTCCCAGATCCCAAGTTGGCTCCACCTAGCCACGGCTCCCCCCACCCCAGCCCCCTTCTTATTTCGGTTGGAAGCCAGTGTTCCTGATCCCATGTCCCACCCCCAGGCACCGGGCCCTACCCTCTGCAGGTGATGTCGGGCCTGCTCTGGAGGGCTGGGGACTTTGCATTGATCTGTTGCCCCCACCTCCAGGCGCCCTCCCCTCCTTCCTGCCCACCTTTCTCCACTGGGAACCCTTTCTGGAGAGCCATGGGGGGCTGAGCCGGGAGGGGGCTCAGTGGGGAGTCCCGAGGCTGCCCGCAGTGCTGCCACGCAGGGGGATGAGGCTCAGAGGCTGGGGAAGAGGCTAGCAGCTGTGTGGATGGAGGCTCTGGGAAGTCGCAGAGCAGTGAGACAGGTGAGGAGCTGCCGTCTGCCGGATGCTGGATGCCGGATGCCGGATGTCGTCTGGAGCTCAGGGCACTGCTGTGTCCCTGCTGAGCTGTTGCAGAGTTAGGTCTGTACTGCTTTTAGGAAAGCCCTTCCGTAACCTGGAGGCCCTGCTGGAATGGGGGCAGTTGGCCGGCCTTGTGCTCCTGTGGTGTCGGGCTCTGCGCTGTGTTAGGAGCTGTCCGAGGGGAGCTGGGCCTGGCGGGGCTGTAACCCGTGGTTGGTACTGGATGCCGGCTCTTGGGGCCGCCAGGGGCTATCGTAACACCGGGTGGGGCCTGCGCTGCGTGGGGACTTGGCGTGTGCGGACCAGGCTGGGTTGGGCGCTTTCCTCGAGTGAAGGGGCCTGAGCTTTCTCGGGGGCTGGGGGGGGGGGGTGCGCTGTCATGCTAACAGGCTGGGCCTCCTCCTGGTCGATGCTGAGGCCTGGGTGGGGCGGGTGCTGCGGGGTGGGCTGGCCAGCCACGGTCACACTGTGTCTCCCTGCAGTTACCTCACCGCCGAGTCACCTTCTCAGCCACCAGCCAGGCCCAGGAGCTGCAGGACCCGTCTCAGCACAGTTACTACGACAGTGGCCTGGAGGAGTCGGAGACGCCGTCCAGCAAGTCATCCTCAGGGCCCCGCCTCGGCCCCCTGGCCCTGCCTGAGGACCACTACGAGCGCACCACCCCCGACGGCAGCATAGGGGAGATGGAGCACCCCGAGAACGGTGAGGGGCGTCTGCCGGCCCCAGGCACCTGGGAAGGGGTAGGGGCCTGAGATGGTTCCCAGGCTTTGCAAACACCCTTCGTCTGAGGTGTTGTGCATTCACGGTGATCTCTGTGCTGGGGGAATCCCAGTCTACACACACGTCCTCCTCGTGGCCACCCTCTGATCCAAGAACGGCGTCGTGCCCACTTTACCGCGGGGGACATGGAGGCTCAAAGAGCTTAGGTCATTCGCCCAAAGTCACACGTGTAGGAAGCGACAGGCTGGGGAGACAAGGACACCGGGCTTCTCTGACCCCAGCGTCCTGACGCTCTGCAGTGTGTCACGCTGCCTCCCTGGGAACCAGGACCCTGAGCACACAGGGCTCACCGCCAGGCCCCTGGAGAAGGCGGACAGAAGGGCCTTGAGAACAGAGTGGACCTAGGAGATTGGAGTGGGTGGCTTGGGAGGGGCGGTAGACAGGCCTGCAGGGCAGAGGCCTGGCTGCTGAGGGGCAGAGGCTGGTGGCCGGAGCGGAGGGCAGCGTGGGAGAGGATGGCAAGGCGTGCTGTTGGAATGCATGTGTGTGGAGCGTGAGCTGTGCACGTGTGTGCGTGGGTAAAGGCGTCCATGGCCGCCTGTGGCAGGGAACCTAAGTGGGCCCTTGAGACGGAAAGACTAAGGGGGCGTCGCCCCATTCCCTAGTTCCAAGTTTCCCCTCCCCACGACAGAACCTCAGGCGTCAGGCCAAGGGCCCTGTCCAAGCCCCCGGGCCCCAGGTCTTGGTGGGCCCTCCACAGCCACCCCGCCCTCCATGCGCCATCTCACGCCCGTCTCGTCCTTTTTGTGCCCGCGCAGAGCCGGCCGGCCGGAGCAGGCCCTGAGGCGCAGTGCCAGGTATGTGGGAGCTGCTCTGGGGTCTGGGGTCTGTGGGACTCGGCCCAGCACCCAGCCGTCTGCCCCCCACCCAGTGCTCTGAGCCACTCTGGGTCCCCCAGCTTTGCCCTGAGTGAAGAACCTTGGCACTCGGAAGCTTAACGATAAAGCCCTCCGTACCCTACCTTGCGCCAGCAGGAGGCCGAGCCAGCCCGGGCTGTGCCTGGGGAGCTCCTGTCCCCAGGCAGCACTGCTGTCATTTCCCCGAGGGGGGTCACCGCCTGGTGCTGTCCCCAAGCGAGGGCGGGACAGGGGCTGCTGTGACAGGAAGTACTCATGGCCCAGCTGTTCCCATGGAGACCCTTGCTGCCCAGCAACCACACCGGCTACTGCTGTCAGGCGGCCAACTCCTGTTCCCATGGGTGTTCTGGGCAAGGAGCTGGGGCAAGGCCAGGGGTGGTGGCGGGTGTAGGGGCCAGAGAGGTGGGAAGGGCTGCATGGATGTGCTTGTGGGTGAACCCCCACATAGAAACTTGTCCCTTCCCCTTATGGCAGGATGGGGTGGGGGTCCCAGGACCAGCCGGGGCATGGGACACTTGAGGGGTTCACAGGAAGGTGTGTGCCCGCCCATCTGTATCTGAAGACACAGGTGCCCAGTCCAGGAGATGGTTGTGCCCATACCTATCAGAGGGGGCATAAGGGAGAGAGCAAGAGAGAGAGGGAGAGCTTATATCCTTAAATGAGGGTGGGGTTTCCCGCCACCCTGCGTGAGGATGGAGCCCCAGGCTGGAGCCTGTCTGCAGGTGGACAGCAGTGTGAGGCTGAGGTGCGTGTGTGTGTGTGTGTGTGCGCACCTGTCTGAGGGCAGATATGGTGGGAGTGTGAGGAGCGCTGGAGGGTAGGCGAGGCTGGAAGGGATGTGTTCGTATATGTATGAGAGAGAGTGTGTATATACTCACATGGTGGGCCTGGCCGGAAGGGGCGCGCACCCTAGGGTGTAGGTGCTGGTGGGAGATTGTGGAGCAGAGTTTGCCAAGGCCACCCCGTGCCTGATGACCGCGCCTCCTGCTGTGTTCTGCAGACCTCCGTCCTTTGCCTGATGTTGCCATGACGGGCACGTGTACCCGGGAGTGCAGTGAGTTTGGCCATTCCGACACGTGCTGGATGCCCGGCCAGTCGTCTCCCAGCCGCCGGACCAAGAGCAGCGCCCTCAAACTCTCCACCTTCGTGCCTTACCAGGACCGAGGGGGGCAGGAGCCTGCGGGCGCCGGCAGCCCCAGCCCCCCGGAAGACCGGAACACCAAAACGGCCCCCGTGCGCCTGCTGCCCTCCTACAGTGCCTTCTCCCACAGTAGCCATGATTCCTGCAAGGACTCGGCCGCCTTGGAGGAAATCCCCCTGACCCAAACCTCGGACTTCCCGCCCGCAGCCACGCCGGCGTCCGCCCCGACGGCCAAGCGCGAGATCTACCTGTGAGCCCCCCACCCACCCCACCCCGCCCTGCCCCAGGCCACAGGGCAGCCCCCGGCCAGGCCCCTTCCACACCCTCCAGCGTGGACTTCACAGCCAGGGCCCTGAGTCGGGGGGCCAGTCCTGGCCTCGTGACCATGTTGGCCCTTCCCCTACACAGGGTCCAGGTCCTCTCCCCTACTCCCACCCCCCAACTCCCCGGAGCCCCTTCTTCTCTCCTGTGGGGCTCCCCCAGCTCATGCCCAGCAGGGCTCCTCTGCAGTGACGGCTCCCTCCCCTCGTCCTGGGAGCACCCCCTCACTTTGGGCAGATGGCAAGTCAAGGGCGGGCGGCACACTTGTAACTCACTTCCCGCATGGCCGACCAGGGCGGGGACAGCAGGCCCTGTGGTTTAGCCCTGAGGCAGGGCTGAGCTGGGGAGCCCCTCTCCCTGAGGACTCCCAGAGAAACACTCTGGACTGCCAGGGGCTCCCTGAAGGGCTTTTGTTACCAAAGGTGGGGTGGGGGCTGGGGAGGGGTGAGGCACGGGCCTTGGTGCCCAGTGCTGTCCCTGGGCTGGCCCGCCTGCCCACCGGCGCCCTGGCTGGGCCCCCTGGGCCCCCTTCCCCTGCTGGTCATGCAGTGTCTGTATATAAGGACCTTGGAATGATGTCCCCATTTCTGCCTGATTTGCAACTTTTCTCGTTGATGTTGTGTTGTCTTGGGGGACCCCTCTGGGGGGGACCTGCCCTGTGCCCCTTCCTCCCTGCTGCAGTGCCCCCCACCCCAGGCCTCGATTGTTCCATGTTGTAAATACCCCTGGGGCCGTGGTGGGATGGGGGGGCGCAGGCCGGGGAAACAACGGGTGGGTGGGGGCGGGGACAGGGGTAACATTCGCCTATCAGCAGAGCTGGGCTTTTATTTAATTTTTTTTAAAGAAATACAAATCTATATTTTTTTGGAACTGTTGCGCTGTGCCCTGGGGGGGGATCCCTGCTCAGGCTGGCCTCCCACATCCCGATGAGCGTCAGAGGGGCCCTGAGGCTGTGGGGGGCAGCTGGACAGGGGTGGGATGACTGTGCCTCGGGCCTGGTTGGGTGAGTTGGGAGCAGGAAGGTTTGCTCAGGGGGTGTCCGGCTGCTGTCCCCAGTATGGGGGCCTGCACCCTCCCCCTCCCTGCCCCAGCCCCCAGCCCCTGCCATGACTGACCCGTCAGCCTGTAAAACCACCATTGCCTTGACCTCAGTGGGTGGGAAGGGCTGCCTCAGGGCGCCCCACACTCCAGGCCCCCTTCTTCCAGCTGGGCTTCCCTTTGCCAGGGTCAGGGATCCCGTGGGGGAGGGGGTGGAGAGATTGGGGGGCAGAGAAGCCCAGTCAGCCATGATGAGGTGCGGCCTTTGCTTCACCTCAGGGGGCCAGGGTGTGAGGGGCGTCCTACAGAGCCCCCGTCTCAAAGCCTCAGCCCTTCTTCCTTCCAGAGACCCCCACTGCCTTGGCCCATACCTCTCCAGTCCCCAGGGGCCCGGGCTGGGAGGCTGGAGACTCAGGGTATGGTCCTCGCTTGACTTCGGCTAAGCTTGGGGTGGGGGTGGGGTAGCCCAAGTGTGGGAGGGGTGGGTACAGGCTGCTGGGTCGTCCAGTGCCTTTGGGAGCTGTGCTGCTGGGGACTTGACTCCTGTAACCCCAGAGACACCAACCCCACCCCAGAAAAGCCAGGGGGCTGAAGAATAACCCTGTTCTTTGCCCCTTACCCCTAAGTTGACTTGGGGTAGCAGTTTCGCTAGGAAGGAGAGTGTTGTTGGTCTGGCAGCCCCTGCAGACACAGCCCTTCCGTGGAGGGCAGGAGGTGCGGTGTGCTGGGGTGGCAGCAGCCAGGTCTTGGGGTTGGCCAAAGGCTCCTTTCCCTGGGGGAGGCCCAGGAAGTGGGCTGGGGGCTTGTTTGGGAGACAGCCCCTTCCCCCTGCACAAACGGGGCAGGTGCAATAGTGGTAGAGTGGTAGCCTGAGGTGCCCAGCTGGTGGGGCAGCGGCCTCCAGGGCTGTCGTGCGTCCTGGCAGTCCTCACTGGGGCAAGAAGGGTGTAGGAGGCCCACGTGCTTGGTGGAGAGGGTTGTCTAGACCCTGGTGTCCGTGGACTTCTGCCAGAAGCCCCCGATGGCCTGGGTCCTGCACCCTGGCCACGGACACCCCCAGCACCGAGAGGGAGGCCAGAGGAGCATTTTGCACAATGGAGAAGCCAGAAGGCAGGGAGTGGCCCAGCCTCCTTGGGGAGGGCTCCGGAGCAAGCCCTTCTTCCCACCGGCAGAGGCAGGGCCCCTCCGGCCTCCTGGTTGGGGTTGGGTGCTCAGTCTCTCACCACCTGGGCACTCAAGAGGTGAAACCAAAGGTGGGCAGGGGAGGGGTGACAGCCCTGGGTCCTGGGTCCCCTGCTGGCTCCTGGGTCTGCGAAGCCCTCCCCGTTGCCTGAGTCGCGTGCAGTTTTATGTACCGATAGGCGACATTTGGCCAGAGGAGACCCCCTCAAGCCCAGCCTGACCTAGTCAGTGTCTTCCTCGAGGGGACCTGTGGGTCCCCAGCCCCCTACTTCAGGGCACGTCTCCTGGTAGGGGGAGGGCATCTGGGGACATTTCTCTTCTAGGGTCCCTAAAGCATGTGTCGGGGAGGTCTCTGGGTATCCCTCACCTCTGGGGCTCCCATTGTAGGAGCCTCTGGGGAACTTGTACTCCCGCTGGGGACCACGGGAGCTCTCCCCTCCCTACTCAGGCTCTCTGGGGAGCCTGTTTCCTCCCATGGTCCTTGGGAGCACTTAAGGCAAGTTGGCCCCCGGGGGCCCTGCCCCTTCCTGGGAAGGGGTGTTCTGGCCCTCCCCCTGTCCCTCCTGTGGGGGTGCCCCTGCCCCGCAGCACTTGGGGGTGAGGCTGGGCATTTCTGAGTTGTCTTTTTCTCCTAGGGGCTCTGGGGTCCCCTCTCTCTCTCACCCGCCCCCCCACCCCCAGGGCCGGGCCTCTGGAGCCATTTCTGCCCTGGGGGGGCGGGAGGGATGGTCTCCGGGTATGGGGAGCGCTGGTGTGGCCGTGAGAAAGTCTCTTAGGCGGCGTCTCCGTGCGGGACTTCTCTGGGAGGGGGGGACTGTGTCTCGCCCGTGGGTTTCCGGGGCGGGTGTGTGTGCCCGTGGGGAAGGGAGACTGCGTCTCCTAGGGGTGTTGGAGTGGGGAGGGGGGCCGTGTCTCTCTCGTTGGGGGTCGGGGAGGGGGGTTGGGGGCGCGTCGGGTGCCCTCGTGGGGTTGTGTTTCTCGGTTCGTGCCACTTCCCAACGCCTCGCTCCTCCCGGGAAGGGCCCCCGCCCCACCCCCACTCCACCCCGTCCCCGGCGCTGCGAGCACAATCCCGTTGATTTGTAATGATTTCTGTCTCTTTCCGTCTTTCTCTTTCTCCGACCGCCCTCCCCTCCCCCCCGCCGCGAGCATGCGCAGGCACCGCCCCTCCCCCTCCGGTTCGGTTCGTTTCCGGTTTGTTTGCTGAGCTGTCAATGAAAGACCCGTGTAATTATCCCCCGAGCTTTACAATAAAAGTGTGAAAACCGGACCCCATTCCGCTTCTTGCAGGCTCTCCGGTCTGCGTCCCGGTTAGAGTGGGAGCCAAGACTGGAGATGGCTGGGGGGGGGGGGGGCGCGAAGGGGAGAGGGCCCAGACCTCACACCGCAGCGGCCGGCTGCTCCACGGCGGCCCCCACGTGCTGGCCCAGCCCGCCCCGCCCCACGGCGGCCCGCTGGCCCAGCCCGCCCCTCGCCGCCCCCACGTGCTGGCCCGCCCCGCCCCACGGCGGCCCCCACGGGCAGACGGTCCCCACGTGCTCTCACACCCTGCCCCTCGGCTCAGGTGCAGGCCAGGGCAGCAGAGAGCGGGCTGCGCCGCTTTCTTCCCGCAGCGCTCCAGCCTGAGGACGGGCTGGCGGGCGCTGGCCCCTGCTGGGCTTCCCGGGGTGGGGAGGTACAGGGTTCTCGCTCCCCGTGCCTTTGGCAACTACTCTGAATTGCAGAATGGGGAATGGGGCGGGAGGCATCTGTCTGTCTCGTTCTCCCACACCCAGAAACCAGGACAGCCAGTGAGTTGAGATGCAGGAGAGCTGGGCAGGGTCTCAGGCCGAGTCTTCAAGGGCGCCCGCGCCCCAGCCCCCTTTCCGGGCTCACGCAACGCTGGCTTCCTCGGTCTGGCTCCGGGGTAAACACCGGCTCCGCACCAGTCGGAGAACAGAGACCGGATCAGCCGGTTCCCGGCCCTGCCTCCGGGTGCCCCCCTACCCCGCGCGGACACTCGCGCTTCCGCCCGCTCAGCGTGGCCTCTTTGCTGGGCCCCAGGGTCGGCCCAGCCGCTGGGATTAGCCAAGCGCAGGGACTAATCCCGGATGAGCCTCCATGTAAACCCGGATCGGCTGCAGGGATGGCGGGGGTCGCTGGCACCCCTTCGTCCATTCCGGCCATGGGGCATCGCGGGGCCTGGAGCCCACCCCCTCAGGTCCCCGGCTCTTTTGGGGGTATGCTGGTTGGGTCTGCACCGGGGCGTGAGAAGGGCAAAGAAGAAAGCACCACGCGGTTGTTGCTGGGATGACGAAGGAGGGGAGGGGAAGGGCAAGGACTCCCCACTCACTTCCTTGCAACCCTCAAAGGCTAGGTCAGCTCCCAGGCTCTGTCTGCAACCCCGCGCCCCCACGACCCCCTTCTCCCGCTGCGGAATCAAAACCCCTCCCCTGGCACTGGTGCTGGTGACCGCCCCAACCTTGAGGCCTCGCCTGCTCCACGGGGGAGGTGCTCACTCAGTGGGAGGGTCTCCTGTTGTCCCACCCCTGACTTGACTGGACAGTGGGGTTGAGGAGCGCCTCCGGTAGGGCCTGGCCCAGGAAGAGGTATCCAGCCGCGGAGTCGGGGTGGGGGGAGATGGGAGCGGCCCGTTGGGTACCAGAGTCCAGCCCCCGTTGCTTTACTCATGGCGCAAACATTTCCTGAGCCGCTCCCTCATGCCCAGCCAGCACAGGGCACTCACTAGGACGTCCCAGGAATGACGCGCACGGTCTCTATGGGAAAGGCAGACAGGTAAACAATGAGCACATCTGTGTTCAGCCCTGTCTCTAGCAGGAAGTTGCTGCAAAGGCCAAGTCCTCCAGAGCCCGGAAGCCTTCCCGGAAGGGGTGGCGCCAGCGCTGAGTCTCAAGGTGCGGTGGGGGGCAGCTCCCCAAGGACGGGGTTAGCTGTGCTGGCAGAGGGAGTCGTGGGTGCTGGGGGGTGGGGGAAGAGAGGGTCTGCAAGCAGAGGAGAAACAGGGGAGGTGGCTCGGGGACAAGAAGGGGAGAGGAAGGGGCGGAACTAGAAGGACCTACTGGTCAACCTGCAGAGCTGGGCGGAGTTGGAGGGATTGCTACTGAAGGTGCCCCTAAGTCACCCCTTACCAGCTCTGTCCCCTGCCCCACGTTTCTGCGGGGGTGCCTGTGTTAGGAGTGGAGACACAGGCAGACAGGCAGGGCGAGGAACCGGGTGCAACCCCTTCAGCACACCTGGAGTCAAACAGACCTGTGTTAAAAATATCGGGCCATACCGCTTCCTGTGGGCCTACCTTGGGGAGGTGACTAGGCCTCAGTGTTACCATATGGAAAATGGGGATGATAACAAGGATGGTTGTGGCACTTCAGTGAAATAATTTGCCCAGTCTTTTGTTGAACACACATTTAACTTCTACCGTGAGGCAGGCCCTGTGCCAGGCAGCCCTGAGTAAGAGGCACGGTCTCTACTCTTGCCTGGAACTCGCATTCCAGTGGAGCAGACAGACAATAAACAAACAAATGAGATAATTGTAGATTGTGTTGAAGTGTGTGCAGGAAATTAACAATGGGACAAGGAGGAGGCTGGGGGGGGGGGGGATGGGCAGGGGAAGGGGCTGCTGGGCTCAGCCTGGCCGGGAAAGCTGAAGGTGCCGAGCTGGGGAGAGCATTCCAGCCACACCAGTTGCAGCTGCAAAGGCCATGAGGTGGGAGACCGAGACTTCCCTGAGTCCGGGAGAGGAGGGGAGGAGAGGGGAGGCTAAGCTTCCTGAGGGCCGCTGTGCCTCACACTTGTAACAGTCTGCATCTGCAGAAGGGGATGGCAGGCGGGGCAGCCTGCCTCACAGCCCCCACCCCCGGGACTGGTCTGGGGACTTGTTGGCCTCTTGTCAGTCAGCGCATCTGCCCAGCTTGATCTGCATTCCAGCTGTTCCCCGGCCCCACCCCACCCCCCAGTTCCTGGACCTTTCTGGTCTCTGCCCACTCCTGTTCCTTCCCCGGGGGCTTCCAGTCTCCTCCCTGGGCAGGAGGCGCAGGCAGAAGCCCCCCTGCCCCAGATTCTGCTGACCCAGAGCCTGGATTGAACAGAATTTCAGTCTGACCCGCAGAGGCCGAGGAGGAGGGTGTACCCCCAAAGGAAGATGGCCACAGGATTTAGGGGCTCCCCCTTGGCTGGGTCTCGCTTCAGGGAGGCAGCCCCGATCCCCATCCCACCCCCGCTGGAAGGATGCGTCCCCGCACATGGATACATTCCACGCACAGCCACCCGCCCCTGCTGCAGAGCGCAGCACACAGCTCCTCTCACAGGCTCCATCCAGCTGCACACTGCGTCTCCATGGCAACCAGTAGGCCTGGTCCATGGATGTTAGAAATAAGTGCCAGAGGAAGAAGGGGGGCTGGAGACCTTGGCAATAAAGAGACTTGGAAAGATGGCCTCCCAAGGAGGCCCCTGCCATGAAGATGAGGCCGGAACGGGGCCTTGAGGATGGGGGTTCAGGGTGGGGAGTCAGCAGTGGGCTGGGGGCACTGGGACACCGTCTGCAGTGAGGGAGGAGAGGACGGGGGAAGTTGAGTGACAGCTGGGAGTCCTTGGGATAAGAAGTCTTGGTCTGGGTGACAGGCTGATGAGGGGGGTAGGCCTGGCGAGGAGGCTTGGGGGAGATACTCTCTCTTCTTCCTGGCCTAATTGGCTGTTCAGGCTGAAACCACCTCTTAGTCACTTAGTCTAATTAGGATTGTTCCTGAGAAGACATGGGGGAGGGGAGAGAGAGGCAGGGGTAGAGGGGGAAGGGTGGGTGGAGACCCAGCGGGGTGGGGGTGGGCATGGGAGTTCCTTCTACCACCTTGCACTGATTCTACACAGTGGAGGAGGAGGGCTGTGAGTGTTCAGGCTGTGGGTCACTCTAACACTGCCCCAGCTGTCACTACTGCCCCTCTTTCACACCTGCTCTCTACCCTGGCCCCCATATGAGCCTCTGTGTGTGTGTGTAGCTCTCATTCCCATTCTCTCCTGCACTCTCGATCCTCTCAGGATCTCCCAACTTCGGGCCACCAATGTGTGTCTAATACGCAGCCTAATGCACAGCTAAGTATCTAGGAGTGCTGGTGGGGCTGGCCCACTGGGGAGCGGAGGAGAGGCAGGGGAAAGGGCCTGAACCGAGAGGAGCCTCGTCCTTGTGGATTGGAGGGATGGGACAGACAGACACACGTCCATGTACCCCTTCATCACAGTCCCCATGCCTTTTTGCCTCTTGGGGTGCTTTGCATCAGTTTCTTTAGCTATGTATTGGGTATAATCCCACCTTTGCCAGGGAGATGAAAGTGTATCTAAATAGCTTAGCACACAATTGTTAAGGACATTTTTTAATGTTTATTTTTTTCATATACTTGAAAGAGAAGGAGGGGGAAATGGGGGGTGGCATCTGGGGGGAGAAGAGAGAGAGAAACTTCCTGTTTGCTGGTTTACTCCTCAAATGCCTGAAACAGCCTTTGGGATTTGGGCTGGGCCGAGCCAAAGGAGCCCAGAACTCCATCTGGGTCTCCCACACCCGGGGCGGGGGGGCAGAGGCCCAAAAGCCTCAGCTGTCACCCACTGCCTCCAAGAAGGCTTAGCAGGAAGCCGGATCAGAAGCGGAGATGCCAGGACTCAATCAGCATTCCACAATGGAATGTGGGCACCCCAAGAGGCAGCCCCAGCACAGTAAATTTTAAAGGCCCAACAAATGGCAGCTTTTATCATCACCCTGGGCCCCTTTACTCTCTCCGGGAGCCAGGACATCTCCAAACCCCTCCTCCTCGGCTGCTTCCCCATCCCTGTTCCTCCCTTCATCCCCTTGCCCTGCTCCCCAGGCTCCCGTGCTGGGGGGAGGGTGGGCTCATCCTGCCCCCTGCCCAGAGTCCTCCAGCCTACAGTCTGTTTTTCCCTTCTCTGCAGGCCTCAGTGGGGAGGAAAGGGGACAGCCATAAATGATGTAGGGGAAGTATACTTGCTGAGGGGGACAGTTCGGGGTGAGCAGCGTCCAGAAACCTAAATATTTCATGGGGCTGCAGCGCTGGGAAGGGCAAAGTCCCTGAGCTGTGTTTGTGAGTGCGCCTGTCTCCACGTGGCTTGGCGCTGTTCCACGTGCCCAGTGCCCTCTGTGCGCTCAACCCTCAAAGCACCACGCCCAAAAAAGCTAACCCCATGAGCCGCTTCCTGGCGAGGATCCCTCCAGAACCCTCCCAGCGACGCATACACATCTGATTTTTGGTTCTGTTATCTGAGAGGCGGATAGAGCAAGATAGCGTCCCCATCCTCTGGTTCACTCCTCCGACGCCCGCAGCAGCCTACACTGGCCATCACTGCTGCCAGTCCTTGTTGGGAGCGGAGCCAGGAATGGAATCCAAGCCGGCTGACGTGGAACGTGCGTGTCCGGCCCAGCATCTTAACCACCGGGCCAGACACAGGCCCTGGCTTTTATTTGTCACAACTGCGGTGGTTTCAAGGCTTTTAGGCTCCGTTTAGGTTCCACAAGGGTTGGTGCCCTTACCGCTGGTCCCATCAGCAGTACCAGGAGATCCCAGGAACAGAGGTGGAGGTGGGAGGTGGGAGGCAGGGGGTCGTAGTCTCCCTGGCTGGATGCCCTGTGTCCACTGCCTTTGGAGGAAGGTGACCCTCTGAGCAGGTGGGACCAGGACAACTGCAGCTGGGGCCGCGCGCCTGCTGACCCAGTGCTTCCCGCCGAGGCCCAGGCCCGCCTCCGCAGAGCACTGCCTCCTGGAGGCCCCTGTGGGCTGCGTCCACATCCGAGTAGGGGAGTAGAAGGCTTCCCATTTCGTCTGTGACCCAGGCGCCCTTCTGTCTTTCTTCTTGACCTTATCTCAATCTGTCGTTTTATTTTTTTTATTTACTTGTTCAATTTCTGTCTCTTCCCACCAGAATCAAAGCCTGCAGGAGGCACGAATCTTGTGTACCTTATACCACTAATAAAGTCTGCTGAACGAGCCAAGGAGGGGAATCTGCTTGGGAATTCTGTGCAGAGCAAAGAAAGGGAAGAAGAGGGAGAGGAGCCTCGGTTACTTTAGGATGTGGGCGGGAAGGACTGTAGTGGGGCCAAGGTGGGGGGCAGTGTTGGAAGGTAGGGGGAGATACCCGGGAAGAGCTAGGGACACGGAGGGACCTGCGACAGATGCAGTGAAGCTAGATCCAGGAGGCATGAGGGGGTAGAGGCATCCACTTGGGAAAGGGAGCTAAGGACCGGGTCTTGGGTCAGAGCATGGGGACCAGGCTGCACCAGCAGCATCCAAGCCATAGGTGTTTCCTAGGGACTGTTGCTGTCATCAGTGTTCGTCCAACCCACTATCACCCCAAATCTGGGCGGGATGCCTGGCCCAAGTGCCCATCCACAGGAAGTGCCCCAGGCTGGGGTGGCCAGTGCTGCCTTAGAGAACAAACGAAACAAGAATCGTCCTCTAGCTGGGGAAGGTGTGGGAAGGCAGCAGGGGTCCCTGACCCTTCGATTGCCCACGCTGTACCCAAGGAGGCCCTTTTGGAAGCATCCATCCGCCCCAGTCAAAGTAACCCTGATATTCACTCATTAGCAGTAAGCCCCCAGGGCAAAATGAATTTGAGGGAGTAATTTCTTCATGTGGGCTCTGCCTTGTCCCTTGGCCATCTCCCCAGCCCAGGGGCTTCCTGAGAAGGCAGGCAAGGGATGGGGAGATTCCCATCAGAGTGGTGGTGTCTCCCCCAGAATTGGCCAGAGTGGCCATGTGTGCAGGGATAGGGAGGAGGGGAAATTGGAGGTGTGCACCTGCTTGGTTGTCATGGCAGCCTGACTTGGCTCCCAAGGGGATGGTCTCTCCCCCAAAGCCCTGTGAGGCCTAGAACACAAGAGTGGAGACTCACACAGTGCATGCACTCTCTCTCTCTCTCTCTCTCTCTCTCTCTCTCTCACTGTGCAGAAGTCTGTCCCTGGGAGAGTGTTGTCAGCTTCCTCCCTACTTCTCTGGGTGAGGCCGCCAGGAGTGGATGTGTCAGGGTGCCAGGGAGGGAGAGGCCCTCCCCAGGGTGCCTGTGTGCACCAATGTGAGCAGCGTGCCTGAGTTCGTCCCGTGTGTGTCAAGGGCATGGAAGTGCTCAGTGGATCCACCCTGGTCCTGCAGGGCGAAGGCACGGGAGAGGGACTGGGGAGGGCAGTGATTATTAACAGAGGACAATAATCACAGTTAACTTTAATTGAGAGCTTGTTAAGTTGCAGCTTTGTGGTTGCAGTAAGCATTTTACAGGCAGTCTCATTTGATGCTCACAACAATACAGGGTAGGAATTACCAGCCCCATTGACAGATGAGAAAACTGAGATTTTAAGGGGTCATGTTGGCCAGCACCACGGCTCAATAGGCTAATCCTCCACCTGAGGCGCTGGCACCCCGGGTTCTAGTCCCGGTCGGGGCGCCGGATTCTGTCCAGGTTGCTTCTCTTCCAGGCCAGTTCTCTGCTGTGGCCCCGGAGTGCAGTAGAGGATGGCCCAGGTCCTTGGGCCCTGCACCCGCATGGGAGACCAGGAGAGGCACCTGGCTCTTGGCTTCAGATCAGCGCGGTGCGCCGGCTGCAGCGTGCCAGCTGCAGTGGCCATTGGGGGGTGAACCAATGGAAAAAGAAAGACCTTTCTCTCTGTCTCTCTCTCTCACTGTCCACTCTGCCTGTCAAAAAAAAAAAAAAAAAAAAAAAAAGAAAGAAAAGAAAAGAAAAAAAGAGGTCATGTAACTAGCTCCAGGTCAAGGAGCAGGAAAGGACAGGGCAAGCCTGCAGGAGGGGAGGAGACTGAGGACAGGGGTGTTCCCAGGCCCCCGCGGTCATTCATGCTCCTGTGTGCCCGTGCTGCTTGGCAGGGATGGCCTGGTTCTCTGCCAATAGGCAGGGCCTGGGAACTTCACATCCTAGTGCCTGCTTGGGCTCGGCTTGGCTCGGCTGGGGCAGCCGAGGGCACCTGTGAGGGTGTGGGGTACACCAAGCAGCGGGCATCGTGATTGGCACGAGCCAGGGGAGCGGCTGGCAGCCTTGTTCCTGGTAAACACGAGGAGAGGTTACTTCACAAGGAAACAGTAATTAACTTTAATTAGCACCTTGCATCTCAGAATATTATTAACATCTCAATTTCTCTAATCAAGGCAGCAGGAGAGGGGCGGCATCTGCTTTGCCGACTCCTTCCTGGCCGTGCTCCCTGGCTTGGCTTGGCTCCTGCCTGGCCCCTACCCCGTGGATGGCTCCCGGGAGGGGAGAGGAGGGTGGGGGGAGCTGACATGGGGTGGGAGGACCAGGCTTTGGCGTGGCCACCTCATCTTTGAGGCTGGGACATGCTGCGTTCCCGATCACCCTCTCTCTCCCTTCTCTGAGCTGGCTGCCTCCCTCTTCTTTCCTTCCTTTTTTTCTCACCCCCTCTCTCACTCGCAGCCTCCTCTCCACTACTACCCCCCATTTTAAGTGCGTCCTAAGCCTCCCTCACTGGACCCGGGCTTCTGCCCCAGCCCCAGGGATCCAGCAGCGGCAGGAGAAGCCTGCCCTGAGGAGCTGAGAACCCCATGGAGGAGATAAGGCTTGGGCAGAAAGAGCTCTAATTTGGGCTCCATGCCGATAGGCATCAGGACATAATGGAGGTGTAGATAAAGGGCTGTGGGGGTTCCAGGAGGGAGGCGAGAAGGGGAGGGGCCAGGCCCTAATTGGGGATGGGATGCAGAGACCCTGGCAAGTACCAGGAGGCGCCCCAGCCCTCTGGATCTGGAGAAGGCCAGCGGGAGG
This sequence comes from Oryctolagus cuniculus, assembly GCF_964237555.1. NCBI lineage: Eukaryota > Metazoa > Chordata > Mammalia > Lagomorpha > Leporidae > Oryctolagus > Oryctolagus cuniculus. The sequence goes on along the minus strand of NC_091437.1, from coordinate 29,409,059 downwards.
AAAGAAAGGGTGCAAGAAGTGTCTCTCTCTTCATGATCCCCACCCCACCCCCCACCATAACTGAGTGACCCCCCTTGTCTGGCGACTGCTGGCTGCCTGCTCCCTGCAGTCTGGGTTGATCTGGTAGCATCCTCTGGGTTCCCTCCCCAGGCCCATCCTGTAGTTGAGCACCTACAATGTCCCCAGGGGCTGGCCTGCCTCGGGGGGGGGTGGGTGCAGTGCTGTCTCTTGGGGACAAGAAGGGGCAGGAGGGTTCTCCAGGGGAGCTGTCTACAGGCCTGCATGTTTCAGCCCAGACCCGGACAGGCAGCGTCAGCACATCCCCGGCCTGCTGCTGCGCCCGTGCCCACAGCACCTGCCGCTGTCTGTGACCCCCAGCCCCCATGTGTGTTTACAGTCTCCAGAGGAGAGCTTCAATGTCAGCCCAGAGGGCAGGTGACATGCTCAGCGGAGACCCCCATCTCAAACCCACTTCGTTGGGACTGCACGCGTCCTTTGATTTTATTCTTTGCATTGGTCCACAGAATTGATCAGGTGCAAGGTGGGCCAGGCATTCCCTCACCTCCCTGCTGATGTGGGCCTAGGACCTGGGGGAGGCATTGCCTTCCTTCCCCTGGCTACCAGTTCAATCCCCTGTTAGAATCGCCTTTCATTGAACCTGCACGATTGTGTTTTTATAGTAACCTGGACAGGCGAAACTATGGTACCCATCTTATAGCTGAGCAAACAAGGCCGGCAATAAAAGAACAACGGGGCAAGAATGGCCGTGATCACAGCTTCCTGACTCCATGGTGAGGGCAGCATTCGCCGCAGCTTTGATGCTGGGGGAGGGGTGAGCAGGGCTGCTGCCCTCAAGGAGAACCCTAAGAAGAAGCTCCTTGGCATCTGGAGCCTGTGAGTTCTCCTGTCCCTACTCACCCCTCCCTCCCCTGGCCCCAGCCTGGCTCCATCTCCCCAAGGCGGGGGTGTGTGTGGGGGGGTGGGGGTGGGGAATAGGGGGTTTCGGGGGGAGCGCCTCTGTAATTGCAGAGGAGTCCGCGCAGGGTGGGGAAGAATCTGACGTTTGCAAAGGCTTTTTTGAGGGTGATGATTATGGCTGTGACAATGACGAAGCTGTCCATCTCCCACCAAGGCTGGGCCTTTCATTGTTCCTCTCTACACCGTCGGGTCTCTCTCTGCGCTGAGGACTGGTGTTGGAGGAGGATCAGGATTTGCTCCTCTTGAGGGAAGAAAGGGACAGGCTTGGTCGAGAAACAGGGGAACCAGCCCGCCCTTCACCTTCCCGGAGCCAGGCAGAGTGGTGCGCTGACGTGCTCATTAGCATAATATTTGCATAAGGAACAATTGTGGAGATTGGAGCCGTGCCTCAGAGGAAACACCTGCGAGGAACCAGGAACCGTGAATGAACGCCTCTCTGCCCCTCACCCGAGAGCCCTCCCATCCCCTGGAAGTGGCAGGAACTCACGGAGACTGAGGGCGATGGTGGGCGCAGTCACAGCACCTACTAAGCTCCGGGCACGGAAGTGAGTGTTGTTTCTCTTGCGCCTCACAAGCTTTGGGGTGGTACGTGTGTGTAACTGTCTTAAGATTTAAAAGTAAAACTATTGGAAAGGCAGAGCGACAGATAGAAAGCGACAATCTTCCAGCCACTGGGTCTCTCCCCAAATGCCTGCATCAGCCAGGTCTGGGCCAGGCTGAAGCCTGGAGCCCAGAACTGAATCAGGGTCTCCCACGCATGTGCCAGGGGCTCAAGCACTTGGGCCATCCTCCGACGCCTCCCAGGATGCATTGGCAGCAAGCTGGAAACCAGGCACTCTGATATGCAATGTGGGTGCCCCAAGCAGAGCCCGCCCCAAGTGGTGCAATTCTTAATCCGAAGCTGAACCTCAGCACCCCAGCCCAAGCTGGCTGACTGCCTTCATGGAGGAGTGGACTTTGACATAGGCTCACATGACTCAGCGCCCTCCAGCTCCCACTGTGGGCCAGAGAGCTCTGGCCTCTCCAGGCAGTCTCCATGGGTTCGGGGTTCTGGGGAGGCCTGAAAGCAGAGCTCAAAGACAGGCTCCTACACACACACACACACACACACACACACGCTCCTGCACACACATGCCTGGCTGCCCTGCCTCCCCCCACCCCCCATCCCGCTTCTGGAGGCAGAGGAGCTGGCGGACTTTGGACCATAACCAGGTTAGCCAAGATCCAATTAACTAGTTAGCGCAGGCAGAGCTGGGGGCAGGCAGGGCGCGCAGGAGAGCAGGACGGATGGGTCGGGTAATGTGCAGAGACAGCCAGAGACAGCGGCTCCACTCTAACCTGATAAGCAGCTCCCAGCACTGCTGCGGCCGGCCTGGCAGCCTGCGCCATCTCCATCCCGGCAGCTGGGGGCAGGGGTGGCGGCTGCCCTCTGGCCCCCCTCGGCATCCACACACTCGGGCTGCTGCGCAGGCGCTCCTCAGCACCCTCGGCTCTGGCCTCCCCTGACAACCCTCGCTCCTGCTGTCCCTTTCAGGGCTGTGAGGCAGGCAGTGCCTTTCCGTCCAAATGAGGCCAAAGTAGGAAGCCGGGAGGATCCGGGTGCGGGTGCTGCAAGCCCCTGGAGACGTGGCGCGGGGAGCTGCAGGAGGAGTACTGGCTAGGCAGAGCACCCTGCACCAAGCACCGTGCGAGGTGTGAGGACTGCCCCATACACTCGCGTGCGCCCCTGCTGGGGTGCGCCCCTGCTGGGCGTATCATTAAATCCTCGTTTTGCAGATGAGAAAACTGAGGCTTGAAGAGATTAAGAGACCTGCCCAAGGCCACACCTCCATCAAGCCGCCCCAACCCCAAGCCAGCACACTGTATGCTCCCCTGGGCTAGATCTGGGAAAGACAGTACAGTGCTCTCTGACAGCCACACTGCTCACTGGTTCTGCATATCACTTTACAGAAAGATTTATTTATTTATATCTGAAAGGTAGAGTTACACAGAGAGAGATATTCCATCCACTGGTTCACTTCCCAAGTGGCCACAATGCTCAGGAATGGGCCGGCCAGAAGCCATGAGCCTGGAACTCCATCCTGGTCTCCCACGTGGGTGCAGGGGCCCAAGATCCATTATCTATTCCCTTCCAGGGTTCACATTAACAAGAAGCTGGGATCAGAAACAGCCAGGGCACAAACCCAGGTACTCCCATATGGGATAAGAGTATCACAAGCAGTATTTTAACTGATAGACCAAATACCCACTCCAGATATTTTATTTTTTTAATAAGATTTTATTTTTATTTATTTGAAGACAAAGTGACAGAGAGTTTCCATCCTCTGGTTCACTCCCCAAATGGTTGCCACAGTCAAGGCTGGGCCAGGCCAAAACAGGAGCCAAGAACTCCATCCAGGTCTCCCACATGGGTACAAGGAACCAAAGTACTTGGAGGCATTAGCAGGAAGCCGGATTGGGAGCAGAGTAGCCAAGACTTGAAGCTGTGCCCAATATGGGAGCCAGGCATTGCAGGCAGAGGCTCAACCCATCGGGCCACAATGTCAGGCTCCAGACGTTTTATTTCTAACCTCCATTGTACGAATCAATGAACCTGGGGCTTGGAGGGGCAATATGACCTGTTCAAAGCCTCAAGGTTGGTAACAGTGAACTTGAACCCAGGCCAGATTTCTCGGACTTCTAGCCTAGTGCTCTTCAGGAGACAATGGAAGGAGAACCACATCCCATCCTGCAGTTGGGGCCACTCATCTGCTGACCACAGCCCAGTGTGTGCAGGTGCCCTGCTGGGCATGGGCGTGCAGGGGTGGCAGAGCAAAGGCTTCTGGTGGTTTATGGAGCAGCGGGAGAAGAAGTGCAGTGTATAAAGCCGCCACAAGACACACCTAACACCGGAGCAAGGAAAAGGTTTATTGGTAGGGAAACTTGACAGATCGGAGGGGAGGGGAGAAGAAAGGAAAGAGAGAGAAGGAGAGCATGAGAGAAAGAGAGATACGTGTTCAGGAACAGGTCCTCTTAAAACTTTGTGGGGTCGGGAGACGGGCAGGAAGGTGGGAGCTGTGAATCCCATTGGGGTGGGGGCGGAGCTGACACCTGTGGTTGGGTCGTGGGGCTTAGGACCTAAGCCTGTGGGCCAAGGCCTAAGATGGCGAGTGAGGCTTAGATGGTGCCATGTGGACTGCACCATTTTTCGAACACAGTGTCTGGGGGCTTGGGGTTGCCCGGCTCAGGGGCTCTCAGAATGAAGGGCCAAAAGATGTCCTTTCTGTGCCGTTACCGCACCAGACCCTCTCGGCTTTGAACTCCTCGTGTTTTTTAGAGGTCATTCTGTAGCCCAGAGGGTTAGCTGCTCCCCAAACTCACACACAGAGGCAGAAACACACGTGCCGAGCTGGGCTGTGGCACAGTGAGTTAAGCCGCTACCTGCAGCGCCGGCATCCCGGCTGCTCCCTGCTGAGGCACCTGGGAAAGCAGCAGGAGGATGGCGCAATTGCTTGGGCCCCTGCACCCATGCAGGAGACCTGGAAGAAGCCCCTGGCTCCTGGATTCAGCCTGGCCCAGCCCTGGTCGTTGCAGCCGTCTAGGGAGTAAACCAGCAGATGGAAGCTCTCTCATCTCTCCTGTTCTCTCTCTCTGTAACTCTGTCCTTCAAATAAATAAATCATTTTTAAAAAAATAAAACAATAATGTGGTTAAAAACCAGAAACACACATGCGAAGCTCGCTGGATTTCATGCTGAGCTCCCCTCAGCCCAGGCGTCCACGTTCACTGTGTCCGGACTTTCCTGAGAACCGGCCCTGAGGTCTGCCTGCCTTCCCCTCACCGCTCAGGAGTGAGGGAGCTGACGCCACACCTCCCATGCCAGGGCAGGAACCCATTGCCCGCTGCATGCTCACTGCTCTGGGCTGTCTGGGCAGACTGCGCAGGGCAGAGAATGAGCGAGGCCTGCACCTGCGAGGCCATAGCATTTGGGTCTCGCCCGCAGGCGCTTGTGTGCACATGTGTGCTGCTCTCTGCTTCCTTGAACCAGCAGCAGAGGGGTTAAGGCGTCCCCAGCCCCAGGGACCAAGGAGCTGTCTACACAGGAAGCCAGGCTCCCAGTCCCAGTGGCCTCTGGGGAGGGGGAGGGGAGCGGCCTTCTCAGTCTCTTTCCCAGGCTCCTCAGGCTCCCTGGGGATCCAGCTGCATGCCTGAGAGGTGACCCCTGACCCAGGCCCCTCCACTCGCCCTCCCTAGGCGGGTAGAGACTCTGATCCCTGCTCCGGGCCTGCAGGGCACTGGGAGAGCAGGAACCCCCTGCTCCCCCTCTGCGACTTCCTCACCCCCTTTTTCCCACCATCTCTCTGGGTCCCCTTGGTGGTGGACTCTGCTCCTGTCCCATTCGCCACATCCAGAGCCCCAAACTTCTTCCTGCACTGGAGCTCTGGGCCCCCAGGCCTCTCCTCCCAGCCCCCGCATTTGTAATCTTCTAAAAATAAGAGCCTGTGATTCAAGCCTGAGACTCCGGAAATACACAGTGCAGCCCCGGCATCCGTCGGGTGGGGGCCGAGGAAGGGCCCACGTGCAGGGAGATACCCAGACCCTCTCACAGACACACACAGGACACAGGACCCCACCCAGGTAAACGCAGGACACAGCTGCTCCTCCTGAGAAGGCGTTCTGCTGGGTGGGCTCCTGAGCCAGGCCCCCTAACAGAGAGGGTCTGGGGGCTTCTCCGTGGGCGTGAGTATGTGCTGCCCCTTGCCCGCCTTCTCAGCAGTTGCTTCGAGCCCAGCCCTGAGCAGCCAGAGGCAGGACAAAGTCCAGGGAGCGCCACAGGCTGGGCATCCTGTGGCTCTTCTTCCCAGGGAGGGGGAAGGGCCAGGGCCACTTTGGGCAGAGCTGCTCAGGGACTTCTAGTCCCCAACCCTCGCAGCCTCCTGGATCCCAGCCAGGACCAGAGGCCAAAGGGCACCCAGGAGCTGGGTCAGCCGCAACCCCCTTGTGTTTCCAGCTGTGCAGCCAGGTGGCCGTGGGAAAGGGGCGGCTCCACCTTGGGCTGCAGGGACGCTGCCACCCTCGGTGCTGGCCCAGGCCACATCTGTAGAGTGGCAGAAGGACCAGGGCTGGCTCACCCTGCACTTGGGGGAGATGCACTCTCACGCTGGCCTTAAGGGATTCTGATCGGGAATTTGGTACCTGCCCCAGTTGGTCCTGGCTGGGGACCTCAGGGCTGTAGTCACTGAGCAGCAGAACGGCCAGGCGTGGGCTCAGCCTGCCCACGCCGCGCTCCCACTTCCCCCTGCCAGGAGCTCCTTCTGCTGCCTTTTTTTTTTTTTTTAAGATTTAAGTATTTATTTTGGAAGTCAGAGTTACAGAGAGAGGGAGAGATGGAGAGACAGAGGAAGATAGAGACAGAGACAGAGACAGAGAGATCTTCCTCTACTGGTTCACTCGCTGCAAGGGGCAGCATCCGGCCAGGCCAAAGCCAGCAGCCGCAAGGAGCCGGGAGCTTCCCCTGGGTCCCCCGTCTGGGCCTGCTGCAAGGGGCTGGATCAGAAGCAGAGTAGCTGGGACACAACCCAGCGCCCCTGTGGGATGCTGGCACCACAGGCAGTGGCACCCCAGGAACTCTGTGTCGTCCCTAACCTGAGTATGAGGAAGCTTACAGGTCCCACCTGCAAACGGTGACGCTGGGACTTAAACTCAGTGCTGTCTGACTGCACGGCCTCTTCCTCCTAACCTCAGGGCCCTGCCCTGAGTGCTGGCACCCTACAGAGGGGGCAGCTTGAGAGCAACTGCCGCCCCAAGCTCAGTGGGCACCGCTGGTGTCCGGGGGGCTGAGCCTCCCCTCTGCACCAGCTGGCAGAGTCACAGGGCAGAAGCTCTGGGTTCCTTCCCCTCCCTGCCACCCTCAGTTCCAGCCTGAGGGCTGCAGCACCAGGCTGGCAGCCTCCCCCCCTGCTGGCTGGCATCCTGGCTGCCCCTTGCTAAGCCCAGCCGGACAGCAGCAGAAGTCCTGTTTGCCTTTGCATTTCCTTCACCGCGGTGGGGCTGGGGGTAGGAGGGACCGGCAGCCTGGGCAGGGTCTCCCCCCGCCCCAGCACAATTACGAAGCAGACAGACAGACTTGAGACCCTGCCTGTTGCACGGGCAGACCTGGTCCAGCCAGTGCTCCTGCCCTTCCTAGGGAAGCTTCAGCCCCCACGAGGCTGCGGGCAGCCAGCCAGGAGCAGGCAGTTTGGGTCGCAGCCTTTTTATTTTTAAGAATTATTTGTCTGGCCGGCGCCGTGGCTCACTAGGCTAATCCTCTGCCTTGCGGCGCCGGCACACTGGGTTCTAGTCCCGGTCGGGGCGCCGGATTCTGTCCCGGTTGCCCCTCTTCCAGGCTAGCTCTCTGCTGTGGCCAGGGAGTGCAGTGGAGGATGACCCAAGTGCTTGGGCCCTGCACCCCATGGGAGACCAGGAGAAGTACCTGGCTCCTGCCATCGGATCAGCGCGGCACACCGGCCGCGGCGGCCATTGGAGGGTGAATCAACGGCAAAAGGAAGACCTTTCTCTCTCTCTCTCTCTCTCTCTCTCTCTCACTGTCCACTCTGCCTGTCAAAAAAAAAAAAAAAAAAGAATTATTTGTCTGAAAGAGAATATGGTTGTGAGGTGGGGGAGAAAGCGAGAGCTTCCATCTAGTGGTTCACTCCCCAAACGCTCACTACTGCCAGGTCTGGGCAAGGCCAAAGTCAGAAGCCAGGAACTCCATGCGGGTCCCCCACGTGAGTGGCAGGGGCGCAAGCACTTGGGGTCATCTTCCTCTGCTTTTCCCAGGCCATTACCGGGGAGCTGGATTGGAAGCGGAGCAGCCAGGACTGGAACTGGCACTTGGATATGCAATGCCAGCATTCCCAGTGGTGCCAAAATGCCCCAGCCTTTTTGGTTTGGACAAAGTTTGTGTATCAGTGGGGATTAGATGGCATGTCTGGGAGGATCCCACCGTTCGAGTGGGCAGCCAAGGTCAGCGCATGGCCCAGTTCCTGGTGAGCGTACAAGAGCTTCTCTCAAGAGAGCCCTCACTTGTGTCCTCCACGATCGGAAAGATGCCGTCACCTGCAGCTCCCAGCTGACCGCAGGCCGCACACTCCCTTTGTGTCCTTATTCAGTAGTCACAGTGACGCTGTGAGTTAGGCACAGCCCATCTTCGTGTCACAGATGAGGAAACTGAGCTGAGGGCTTACAGCAGCAAGCGGCTGAGCCGGAACTTGAACCTAGGTCTGCAGGTTAAGGCTTTCCGGCAGTCACGCTGCTCCTGATTGCCCCGCAAGTGGATGTGCCCCGCAGATTTCTTGAACTTCTGCTGCTGCTCTGATGGGATCAGGCTCATCCCGCAGTCTGGGCCAGGCTTTGCTGTAAGCCTCTGGGTGGCTGTTGGCTGGCACCCCCGCCCTGCACCGAGACCCCTGATCGATAACCCAAGGGTGCTTTTACACTCAGGAAGCTTGGCTAAGGTAGCGCTTGGCAGTTCCTCCAATGAAGAACCCTCGGTCCCTTTTCCTTTGTCAGTAAAGGGACTCACCGATGTGTGCTCCCTTTGTTGTCCATGTTCAGGTCCTGCGGATCCCCCCGCCCCACCCGCTGTAACCCTGGGGGTCCAGGGTAAAGTCCTTCTAGGCCCCCTCCCTGTGCCTCCCAGCACAGCTTTGCTACAGAATTGTGCGCCTCTGACCATCTCTCTGGTCTTACCCCTGCACCGTGCCTCCTCCGACCGTCTCTGGCATCCCTCTCACTGCCTCCCTCCCCTGAGCCAATGCCACGGAGCCACCCAACACATGTAAGTGTGACTGCCTGGAAAATGTAACTTTCAAGAAGCCTGAAGTTGAGTGACAGGAAACAGAACCTTGGAGACCCAGACATCATCCAGGGTTTGTGTGGACTCTGCAGCTGGGAGAGAGGGCGTGATGGTGAGGACGGGAACAATGAGCCGGAGAAAGAAGTGGGAGAGGAGGAAGTGCTATTGATTCCACAAGGCCAAAAGAACCCTCGCTGTCAGCGTGGGATGGGCCATCAGAGATTTGTCCGTCCGGGAGGCCACAGAAGCTTCAAGCCACAGACTGATGTGGACCGACGAATGGCAGGTACCTGCAGCACATCCTAGGAAGAACGTGCCACTGTTGGTTAGCAATGTCTCCCGTGAGCCCTGGGTGACAAATGGCAGGGTGTGCGCTAGGATTTGCACCCTTGATCTCATTTCAGCCTCTTCATCGCGGAGCAACTGAGGGGCCCCAGGGGAAGGGACCTGTGTAAGGTCCACACAGAGCGTTTGCAAGCAGATCTCAAGGTCCCTGCTATCTCCTACACCCAGGTGGAATTTGCAAAACTAGACGCAGATAAAGCACGCAGGGAGAGTGGCAAGTCCAAGAAGTCCCGGTTGTGGGAGAACCAGCCAAACAGAGTGGCCAAGCTGAAGCTGTGTGCGTCACAGACTGGACAGGCGCGCTGCCCTGTCCTCATTGAGTGGCCCTCTCACCGGGTCTGCCAAGAGCCCGGGCCCTCTCCCACCTTTGCTCTCACCTCTGCTGCCTTTGTCTTTCCGGGGAGAAAAAGGCCCTAGGAGCAGACAGCTGGACGCTCCTGGACAGAGGGGAAAACTCAGAGGGAGTGAAGGGAGGGGACGTCCGGTCCTGGAACAGGAGGCACCCACGGGGTCAGGGGAAAGGGCCCTGAAAGCAGGCAGCAACCAGGAGGAGCCGGAAGCTGGGCAGGGGGCAGGCAGGGAGGCACCTGCGCACAGGTCTGGCACGTGGGCCGGAGGAGAAGAAAGAAGCTCCAGGTGAGGACGAGCGCAGAGTGGGGGTAATGATACCCTGACAAGGCAGCAGGGGCTTGGAGCCCAGCCCAGGCGCTGGCACAGCTCAACGTGCTGCGCCACTCACACAGGCTGAAGGCTGCGGAAGGGAGGGGGAGGGGCACAGCAACGCCTTCAAGTTTGCCCAGGGGCTCCAGCGGCCAGCCTTTCCCGGTCTCTGCTGCTCTGCCCTTCTCCATTCAATCGCTTGTTCTGTCTTTTCTGCCTCCTGCCCACTCGGTACCTCGAGTCTGCCCTGGGAGCAGAAACGGGAAAGGGGATGGTGAGAAGGGTGGTGGCACAGAAGGATCGGGGAGGTGCCCCCAGCACAGAGAGCAGAGTGGCCCGGAGCAGAGAGGCAGTGTGCACCCCACACCCGGGTTTTCTCAAGGGAAAAGTGGGGCCTAGCAGGGTGAAGGCCTCCCTAAAGCCAGTGTCATGGTCAGCCGGTCAGTTTGCCATCGCACTTGTCCATCTCACTTCTGCTGGTACGCATGCTCATTTCTCCCCGGTAAGCCACGCCCTCCAGCTCTCCGTGTGGTTTAGGGAGGGCTGACCTTCCCCTAAGACCCAGGGAGGGCACGTGACCGGATCTGCCTTCCACCCCCTGGCTGTCAGGATTCAATAAGAATTGATCCAATGGCATGAGCTGCTGGGAGAGTCTTCCTGGAGTAGGTCTGAGCCTGGAGCTGTTTACACCACCAGGGCAGTGGCTGGCAGAGTGTGATGGAGAGCCGACCCGAAAGTTGGAGACACAGATGCCAGATGCCATTGTGAGTGCCTGGATCCAGCTACGCCTGAAGTCTAGCTCTAGGCTTCTCAATGATGTAAGCAAAAAATGCTCAGGCTGGTTTGAGTCAGATTTCTATCATTTACACCGACAGAATGCTAAGTCAACTTAGAGAAACAGATGGCGAGACAGTGTACCCAGAGACAGACATCCCGCAGGGAGAACTGGGTCTGAGGGGACAGCAGGGATGGAGGCGCCTTTAGGACCACTGAGTGCTATTTAAGAGTGAAGCCAGCCTGCCCTGGAGGAATGCAGGGCCCGGGCTGATTTTCCAGATGGGTCAACCAGAGCTTGGGTGCACCCTTTCTTGCTGATACCCAAGCCGTCCATCTGCATGACGACAGCAGGCGTCTGAACCGCACTATGGGCTGTGCAGGGTGGGGAGGAAGGCAGGACCAGGTGGAGTTTATCTGGCCGTCAGCGCCCGGTGGCAATGGACAGCCCTACTGACAGCTCCCGTGACGTAAGTCCCGTTGCCAGGCAGGCCTTTCGCAGTGAACAAAAGCATTCCACCAGATCCCCGCGTATGGTGTGCAGCCCTGCCATCCTGTCCCCTGCTCATCAGATGTCCCCAGATTCCAGGTGATCCGCGGCACACAAGGTTTAGTGATAAACAAGAGAGGTGGGCGGAGGACCCGAGTGGTCCAGGGTGCACAGCACCACGCACGCACGCGCAGTGAGAGGCAGCGCCAGCTCCCGCCATCCCCCACTGGTGGCGGCCGTGTTTCAGCCCCAGGGATGACGCCGCTGTGATCTGTGTGGGGAGAGGGCCGGCCTGGCTGCTTGCAGGAGTGCCAGGTGGGGATGGGGCTGCTGGGAGGAAGTCGTGCCCTGCGCTGATAAGAACCTCCCTTCCCTTGTCCCGGACACACAGTGATAGCCTCGCCGGGATTCCTCTGGGGTGAGCGGGAGGGCAGGGCCCTGGGCAGACAGGGAGGGTGGAGGCCTGGAAGTGCTCCCTGCTACCCCTCCCCACCTTTTCCCACTTCCCCCACTGGGAACAATTGAAACCTTAAAAAAATCCCAACTACACAAGTAAAGTACATACATGTGACATGTTTATATGTAGAAATATACCATGCAAATACATACAGTTCAATGTGTTGTTGTGCCCCCCACTGCTACCTAGAGAGCTTTCTAGGCAGTATAATCTGGATCTCACTGGTCCTTTCTTATAGCTGCGTAATAATCCCTCCGTTTATCTGCTTCGTTCTTGATGGACATTTAGGATAGGTGTGGTTTTTTTTTTATAGATTTATTTGAAAAGCAGCGTTATAGAAAGAGAGGGAGAGACAGAGAGAAAGAGAGCTCTTCCATATGCTGGTTCACTCCCCAAATGGCTGTGTCCACAGGGGCAGGCTGGGCCGGACCAAACCAGGAGCCTGGAATTCCATGTGGGTCTCCCATGTGGCTGGCAGGGTCCCAGACACTCGGGCCATCTTCTGCCACCTTCCAGGTGCACCGGCAGGGAGCCGGAGGGGAAGTGGAGCAGCCAAGATTGAATGGGCGCTCGTCCGGGATGCCAGCATCCAGGAGGCAGTGTGACACCATGACACCAGCCCCCATTTAGGATAGTCTGATTGGTTTTCTGTTGATGCAAACGAGAACATCTAATGTGCACATGTGTGAGTGTTTCTTAAGGACTCGTTCCTAGAAGAGAGGCTACTGGCTCAAAACGCCTATGAATTTTTCATTTTGAAAGACACTGCCAAGCGGGAGTGGAGAGCCTCTTCCTGTGCAGGAGCCTTCCTCCCTGGGCTGCACCGTAGACGAGGGCACCCGGGATGGGAAGAACACGAGTTTTCCACGCAGACACTCAGCCTCACATCCTGGCTCTGCCTCCTCTTCCTGTGTGACCTTGGCTGAGTTACTGAACCTCTCTGAGCTGCTGCCTCCTTATCTGTAAAGTGGGGACCAAGAGAACTGTCTCACAAAACTGTTACCAGGACCAAATGATGTCCTGTGGGCACACAACTGGCTCTTGGTCACTATTAGCTCCCCTGCCCTGCCTGGACCCCCTTTAGCACCCCTCACGGAAGAGCGGCTCTGGGAAAGTCTGGGAAGGTGAGTGTCCGGCAGAAGCCAGGAGCCCGTGAGGATCTCCTGTGACTGTGTCTTCACTGCCCTCCGAGCTGTCAGCCTCGGCACAGGAGGGAGAAAGCCCTGGGCGAGAGGAGCAGGGCCCCTGGCGGATGTTGTCGCAGCAGCGCCAGGCTGCTCCCTGCACACGGAACAAGGACACGAATGCGCTGGCGGGTGCTCTGTCTGGGACAGCAGCGGGCCTGCCCTGCTGGAGGTCCCTGGCCAGGAGGATGGCCTGTGCTTTTGAGTTCAGGAGACAGCGGGTTGTATAAAGGGGTCTGGGGAACCTCGAGGGGTAGCAGCAGGGCTGTGTCCACCGTTGCAGTTGCGTCCTGAACAATGGCTGAAGCCCCTGGACCGCGGGTGGCTGTGCTCTGTGGTCTCTGGGCGCCCTTCCCAGCAGCCAGGGCTAAGCTCCCCCCTCCTGCAGGCCACGGGGTGGGGGGGCGTGGGAAAGCCAGACAGGGCTGCCCTTCCCGGGAGAGTGTGCATCTGTGACCCCAGAGGCTGGTGAGATGGAGACAGGGGCGGTGATACTGGCTGAGCAGCAGGGTGGCAGCCGTGGTGATGAGGCCTCCAGGAGATGCCTGGTGGGGGGCGTGAGGCCTGGGGCGTGTGGGCTCTGTCTGTAGCTGCAGTCTGAACGCTTGACTTCCGGTCCCAGCTGTGTGGTTTGCGGGAAGCAGCTTGCTGTTTGGGACCTCGCTTCCCCTGTCAGTAACGCGAAGGTGGGAATGCCGCCCGTCCTGCCCTGCTCAGCGTCTCCACCAGCTGGTGCCTACAGCGCACCCAAGGGCAGCAGCGAACCCAGAAGGGGGTGGCTGGCTGAGAGCAGCCCCAACAGGAGGAGACGCTCCGGCTAGCTCCAGAATGGCTTCTTGCGTCTCCCGGAAATTCCTGTTAGCCGGCTGGTATTTCCTGGATTCCCATCCTTGGACTCCGGGGTAGCTGAGGTCCATAGCATCTCACCATGAGGGCCTGGCGTCCTGCCCAGGCCACGCTCTCAGCTTCTGGGGCTGACCCCGAAGGCCCCAGCGCACTCCCACCTGGCCTGGAGTCAGGGCCCAGGCCTGTTGCAAGGACCCAGCAGGAGTGATTATAGTGGCCAAGAGGCTGCACCTAGCAGTGTTACCCGAGGGCCATGTCTCAGGGGTCAGGAGAGCTTTAGCTGTGAGCCGAGCAGGGTGGGGACTGGGCAGGGGGACATGTGCCTTAGATGGCCCCTTAGCCCGTAACTGAAGTGCTCCCTATCCGTGCTCTGGGAAGCTGGGCAAAGCACCGAGTGTGAGACCACTGGGGACAGCCAGCCTCCAGGCTGAGACCCCCAGCCCCTGCAGAAAGCAGAAAAGAAAGGAGCAGGACAGACCAATGCTTGCTGATAAATGGGAGGGGGCTGTGCAGAGGCAGTGCCCCCCACCCCACCAGGAGTCAGGGAGGACACTCCGCCTTCTCAGGCCCTCAGGGAGCAGTGGGCAGTGCTCATCCTGTGACCCGTGTGAGCCAGGTGCACCTCCAGGGCTGCACTCAGTGGCTGACCCGGAATCCATGCTCACTGCCAGACTGGTGCTGAGTTCCTCGCTTACTGTCCCAGGATCAAGGCCGTCTTCGGCAGCATCTCTGAGGCCTTGCCTCCATGCCCAGCCTCCTGCAGCCGCTGCGTCTGCCGAGCCCCTCGGATGTCCTCACTCACTCCCCACTCCACATACTCTTTGGAAGCCAGCCACCGGCTTTTCTCTTCCGTCTAAAGCAGAGAAAACAGTCTCGGCCTCCACCCGCAGGTCTTCCAGCTCTCATCCATCGAAGCCTAAGCATCTGCCTCCCCCTCCCCCTCTCTCCCTGTTTTTTTTTTTTTTTCCTGTTTATCCATCACTAGAATCCAGCTCCCCTTCCCTCTTGCCTGTAGGTTCTGTGGCTATAATCAAATCATAACTTTTATTAAATTTAAGATTACTTTTTAATGGAATCAATTTCTTGTGTGGTGCTTCTCTGCCTGCCCGCGGGCTCCGCCGGCTCGGCACAGCACCCCCACCCGCGATTGTCTCTGCCGCCGGCATTTCTGGTTCGGCTGCCTCCCAAGGAGGGGCAGGCCTGCCAGCCCTAACACACACACAGGAGCCAGCGCGCACACACACACCAAGATGCACCTTCCTGCAAAGCCCAGTGCACGGCCACCAAGCCCTTGGCGCCCACGCTGAGAGGGGGCGGGGAGGGGCAGGGCAGGAGGAGGGAGCTGCAGAAAGACTGAGCGAGCAGACATTTCTCCGCCTGCTCATTTCCTCCGGTTCTGTTTTCCAGCCTCAGAAGCAAGCTGTTTTCTGCCAGTCCACCCCCTTCCCCCGACCGCGTTGCATTGTGCAGCTGGTGAGCGGGGAGAAGTTGCGGCAGGGAGGGGCGGCCGCAGGAGGAGGAGGAGGAGGAGGAAGCAGCCCTGGTGGCTCAGGTTTTCGCTGGATTTGGGAAAGAGCAGGTGAGATGTAGAAATGCATCTGGAGCCGTGACCCCATAGAGCAGCTCGGCTGGGAGCCTTGCAAGCTGGACCGGTCTGACAGTGCAGGTCTGGGCTATAGCAGGAAAGGAGCCTGGGGTGCAGCCGCGAAGAAGGGTCACTTTGGCTGGGGAGAGGCACTGGGGGGAAGGGAAGCCCTGTGGGCCTGGAGATGAGGGTTTGCTCACCCAGGAGAGAGACAGCCGCCTCCTGGAACCTGGGCGACTGTGCGCCGTGCTCCAGCTCCCCTGGGATGCTCCCCCTCCTCACCCCCACCCCCCACCCCCCGCCGCCGCCGCAGGCAGTCTTGGTCGCACAGGAGATCACGGGTAGGAGGGTGGGTCTGAGGCCTGAGGATGGCCGTGTGGCTCTGCAGGCCGTCTCAGCCCACCCTGACACCTGAGTGCCGTGAGGGAAAGTCTCGTGTTGGCCCAGGAGCACATGGCCTGCGGCATGGTCGTGGCTCTAGATTCTCATGCATGTGTGACGTTGAAAAGTGACGAACTGCCTCTGGAGCTGTTTCCTCACCTGAAAATGAGGAACCAGCGGCATGCTGCACGTGCCACGTGCTCATGAGGCGGACCACGTGCCTTCTATGTGCCCAACAAATTCACACACAGAGCCCACACGCAGTCCCCATGCCTGGGTGCCCTGGGAGCTGGGTCAGGGAGGGCCAAGAAGCACACACCTCCTGGCAGGCCTCAGCTCCAAGATACAGTGGAGGCAGGGACCAGGTTAAGCCTCTGCGGGCAACGCCAGCATCCCATATGGGCAGTGGTTCATTTCCTGGCTGCTCCACTTCTGATCCAGCTCCCCACTAATGGCCTGGGAAAGCAGTGGAAGACGGCCCAAGTACTTGGGCTCCTGCACCCATGTGGGAGGCCCAGAAGAAGACCCTGGTTCCTGGCTTTGGCCCAGTCCCAGTTATTGTGGCCATCTGGGAAGTGAACCAATGGATGGTTTTCTTTCTCCCTCTTTCTTCTCTGTGAGCCTGCCTTTCAAATAAATGAAAAATAAATCAAGAAGTTGGGGCTCCCCCGGGGGCAGGACCAAGGGAGAACATGCTGCCGTCACTGCCTCCCCTGCGCTTCAGAGAGCTGCCTGTTGGTTTTGGAGACTAAGGCTCTGATCCCCTGAGACAAGGCCTAAACCAGGGGAGTCCATGAAGATTGATCAGGCACCGTGCACCATGACGGTTGCCTCCTGACCCTGTCCTCCAACCCTAGGGGCAACAGAGAGGCTGGCGGAAACTGCAAGCAGGGGCAGAACTGGAAAAGGCTGGGCTGTTAGTGAAACCACAGCACAACCAGGGGCTGCAGTCCCACCTCCCTCCTCCACCCCCCAAGCAGCAGGGCTGGGCTTTGAGGCCCGGCAGCTGCGTCACAGGCAGGAACTCTCGCTCACCTCTCTATCACCCCTGAAAGAAGGCTGGCCTGCCTTGCTCAGCCGCCCCCTCTGCTTGACCCCTGGCCCAGGCATGCCTGCTGACTCCACACCTGGAGCCACAGACCTGTAGGGGCTTGTCTGGGCCTGGATGTTCCCACGGGGCCATGATCAGTCACTCCAGCACTGCGCTGCTCACAGGGACTTCCGAGGTCTGAGTGATGTGCACTGGGACTCACAAGGCAACAGAGATGGGTGAGGGTCCCACAAAGTGACAGAGCCTGGCTGAGGTCTCCAGCGTCTTTGCCAGGCTGCCCGCCAGGCTTTCAGGCCATCACTCTGGACGCAGGTGTGACCCCGTCTGCACCTAAGATTGCACACCCTTACAGTGTTCACCACGAGCCAAGCACTTTCTGTGTATTCCCAGTGACCCCAGCAGGCAGGGACTCATGACTCCCATTTTACAGATGGGAAGGCTGAGGTTCACGTTGAATAATTCACCGAAGCTAGTAAGTAGCGGAGCTGGGATGTTGAGGCCTGAGTGGTTCCAGGCTGCTGATTACCCTGTTGCCTCTGTCTTCTGGAAGTCACTGCTGCCACTACCACCTTCACAATTCCTCATTTCCCCTTTGTGCATTTAGTCCAAGCCAGGTGATCGCTCCCTCCTGCCTTCAGTCTTCTTCCTTGTCTTCTTCAACATGCTCACGTTGGCTCTAGTCATCAACTCCACCCGTGACAGATTCCCTAACTGCATTATGTACTTAGAGGCAATGCCTACGTAACTCCCACAGCAGGAGGGCCTTGCTGTCTGTGCCACATACACTTGAGTGCCCCCTCTAGTGCTTGCACAAAGCCCGAATGTGAAAAGGCAGCCTCACCCTGAGAGACTTTGCTGGAAATGAGGGTGGTGATGGAGCAGGGGGCTGGGAGAAGTTTCAGACAGCTGAAGCGCGTGTGTTGAGGGAACTTCATGATGGCCAGGTGGACTGCTTGGCATCTTTCAGTATCTCTAGAATAAAAAGCCCCCAGAGAGGGGCCAGAGCTCTCCGGCATTGGAAGACAGGAAGACATTCTCAATGTGTGTCTCCAGGCTCTGCAGAGGAGATGGAGCCACACGTGGCTTCCACCCACTTTGCGTGTTGGCCAGCACCCCAGCTTCCCCAGCCGTAGTAGCTCCTGCAGGCCCCGGGCGCCAGAAGCAAGCAACACCGCCCAGGAGGTTGGAAATTGATTGTCCCTTTGAGTCCAAATCCCCACCCCCAACCCCAGCCCAGTGAGCTGGCTGATTGGCCCTCCGTGAGTGTCGGCTGCCAGAGGTGCCATCATCCTGCCCAGGAGCAGGGAAGAGCGGGCAATGGCTTCGCAGACAAGAGCCTCCTCCCAGAGCTACGGCCAAGGCCCCAGAGCTCCCAGGACCTGTAGGATTTTTTCCCCCTTGGTTGTGTTTGGAATTGGCTGGTTTTCTGGGCACCAGGCCCAGCTCAGTTTAATTTTTGTTTATTTTTATGTACAGATTCTCTTCTGTTTGGGGAAGAGCTTTGTGTAAATTATTATTATTTATATGATAAAGAATAAATCACACCAAATAAAAAAACCCACAATCTCTTTTTCTCAATAGAATTACTAAATTAGGGGCTGAAAGGAACAGCCGATATGCTGGGGTTTGGTTTCAGGAAAGCTTTGGACATGGATTCCCTCAAAATGCCTTAGTAAATGGGCTCTGTTATCCCAGTTTGATGCTGTGCACGCAGCCTGCTGAGGCACATGGGGCCTCCCTGGAAGACTGCAGTGGTTCAGCCCCGAGGGTGCTGGCTTCTTGGTCTTCCACACACTCCATGCCTTGGAGGATTTTGAAGTGATTAGCCGGTGCTAAGTCAGAATGGGGAAAGAGAGGATTCAGGGACCTTGCCGGTGGCATGATCAAATGCCCCGAACTGGGCTGGGGGCGGGAGACCTAGGAGCTACTTGAATAGTGGCATTATTACATCAAGGGAAAATGAGCCAATCACTTCTTTGCCTATTCATTAAATTTGCATGCTATGAATCTATTGGCTGGAAAGCAATGAGTCAGGAGGCAGGGATGCAGGTGGGCAGGGAACCAGCTTGGCCCAGAGAGTGTCCCCAAGTGCCCCCCCTCCCCAGCCAGGGTAGGGAGGAGTTCAGTTCAGCAGGAACACGTCCCCCCCCCCCCCCCCCCCCTTATCCTTTCATGAAGACCTATTTGGGAACTGGAGAAAGACACACCC
The DNA here is from genome assembly GCF_964237555.1 of Oryctolagus cuniculus. Classification (NCBI taxonomy): domain Eukaryota; kingdom Metazoa; phylum Chordata; class Mammalia; order Lagomorpha; family Leporidae; genus Oryctolagus; species Oryctolagus cuniculus. The sequence goes on along the minus strand of NC_091437.1, from coordinate 29,390,283 downwards.
AGGGCTGGGAATCTGTCCCAGGGTGGATGGCATCCTAAAGGCCACAGGGAAGGAAAAGTCAGCCTAGCTGTTTTTAGGTTGGTTTTTTTTTTTTCTTCTTCAAATCTCCAAGGACCTCAGGCTACCAGAGATTTCTTAAAACATTTATTTCATTTATTTGAAAGGCAGAATGACAAAGAGGGAGAAACAGAAAGATCGTCCATCCACTGGTTCACCCCCAAAATGGCCACAACAGCTGGTGCCGGGCCAGGCCAAAGCCAGGAGGCTCAGAACCCTGTCCAGGTCTCCCACATAGGTGGCAGGGGCCCAAGCACTTGAGCCATCACCTACCACCTCCCAGGATGCGATAGCACAGAGCTTCTAGGGAAGTGGAGGTGCCAAGACTCGAACCATGCACTGTGATGTGGGATGCCGGCCTCATAAGCGACGGCTTAACCTGCTGCGCCACAACACGAGCCCCTGCCAGAGGCCTTAAAACATAGGCCACTGACAGCATTGCCTACCAGCTTTTGCTCAGACTGTGTGCTCTTCCTAGAATGGACTTTCCTGCCTGCCAATTCAGGTCCTACCTTCACTTCAAGGCAAAGCTATAACCACCATTGTGGGTAAGAACAGCGTCGCTCGAGCCTCCACTGGAGTTTGAAAATTCACTCTGCCACCTAATAGCTGCGGGAGATTTGAGCGAGTTGCTTACTTCTCCCCAAGCCTTAGTCTCCCCGTCCGTAAACGGAACAGCAAGCAGTCACACACAGAGACACACGTACACACATAGACACACACAGGCTTAGAGTAAGGGTTAGCTGAGCACAGGACAGGTTCTGTCACTGTGGTTGTCATTGTAAATAATACTCCAGCAAGCTAACCCAGAGCTCCTCAACTGGGAACTAACCATGCCCCATCCCCCAGCATGTTCTCTGGGACCACAGATTCTACCTCTGAGTTTCTACTTCACTCGTTTCTCACAATCTGCCCTGAATCAGCATTATGTGCAGTCTGGCAGCCCTAGCTGTTTTTGCACCAAGTAGGTACTCAGTAAATCAGTAAAGCTGTGTTTTAAAAACTGCCCAGCTAGTCAAATTCCCAAGCCCTGTAAGAGTTCACTAAATTCTGATCTCTGTGTTCTCGCCCCTGTATCATGCCTGTTCCAGCCGCTCCCAGTGGAGAACAGTGCGGGGTGGGCTGCTCATGGAGGCAGGAAGAGCTGCAGCCTGAGAGGGGCGCTGCCTCCGGGTCCCCGGCATCAGTTTCTTTCCAGTGCCCCTCGGGTGGGTCACTTAGAATTCCAGCCTCATCTCTGATTAACCAACAGCTGACCTAGGACGAGGCTGACCGTCCAGGCCCTCATCCAGCCAGAAGGGGCGGATTATTAATTAGCCACATTGTGCAATGGACTGTGCTGGCCATGACTTTGGAATGGCCAAGAGGCCCCTGGAGAGGCGGCTGGCATAGGTGAGGGAGGTCTGTGGGGGACCATGGGCACCCACGCAGTCGCCCATGCATATCTAGACATTTACACTTGTGGGTTTACGGGTAAACATGGTCCTTGTACCTTGGGAGTACATTCCTCAATCCGTGCATTTGTTCATTTGTTATTTCCTGAAGCCCTACTGTGTGCTAACACTGTGCAAGGTGCTATGCTGGGGTAGTCACGAAGACTGACAGCATTCCTGCCCATTCTGAGCCTATTTTATTGTGAGGGGAGAGACTGACATTAAGAAGGCAAATAAATAAATAATTTCAGATTGTGAAAATACTATTTTTAAAAAGGATATATTTATTTATTTATTTAAAAGGCAGCGTTACAGAGAGAGAGAGAAAGAGAAATCTTCCAGTCACCGGTTCACTCTCCAAATGGCCACAATGGCTGAAGCTGTGCTGTTCCAAAGCCAGGAGCCAGGAGCTTCCTCCAGGTCTCCCACATAGGTGCAGGGGACCAAGTATTTGTAATTTTAAAATTTTTATTTGTCCATTTTTATTCGAAAGGCAGATAGAGATGGACAGACACATAGAGATCTTCCATCTGCTGGTTCACTCCCCAAATGCCTGCAACAGCCAGGGCGGGGCCAGGCCAAAGCCAAGAACCAGGAGCCAGGAACTCAATCCAGTTTCCCCACGGGGGTGGAACGGACCCGGCTACTTGAGCCACCACCTCCTGCCTCCCGGGGTGTGCATCAGCAGGAAGGTAGAATTGAAAGCAGAGCCAGGACTTGAACCTAGGTACTCTGACTTGTGATAAAGGCCTCCCAGCTGCTGTGCCAAATGCCAGCCTCTCACTTGTGTCTTTCATTGCGCTTAGAATCATATCAAACACCTCCCTGAGGCACATCCTCCTTCCCCATGTTCTGCTGGCCTCTAACCCCACTAGCCTTCCCAATTCCTTGAATAAGATAAGCTCTCTTCTGCCACAGGGCCTTTGCACAGTCTGTCCCCACCATCTTTTCTCTAGTTCAAGCCCATTTCCTTCAGCGTTCAGGAAGCCTAGGGTAAGGGAGCTCTACCTTCTGCAGATCAGGCTCCTCTGTCAGAAGCGCTTACATTACCGATCCTGTAGTCCAACCCCTTATCTCACTCGGTAATTATGCATTTTCAACTTCATCTAATATCAATATCTGACTTCCCCACCAGAATTACAAACCCCAGAAAGCTTCTCTGTACCCCGGCTCCGAGCACAGTGCCTGGTACTAGCCTGGTGCCTGCTTGTAGATGCTGGGGTGCGTTTCAGGCACCAACACTGAGCACCCCAGGGCACACTGGCGACGACGCAGAGAAAGGAAATAGCTCGGGGTCTGGAGGAGGAAGGCCTCGAGGGTAAACAATGGTGGCCTTTAAGTTCCTGGAGCCAGGCTCCGGCCAGGTGAAGAGCCTGGCTGGAGGGGCGGGGGTGGGGCTCCGCGGAAGGAAGCGACACAGATGCCTAGGAGGGTCCTGCCCTCGGAGGGCTCCGTAAGCAAACAGGAGGGCAGAGGGCAGGGCCCTGGGGGCCTCCCGGCCCCTCCCCCCCCCCGAGCCAGGTCGCCTTCTCTGCTGGGCAAGGTGGCGCTGAGTGGCGCGGGGCAGCGGGTTTCCAGCTTCGCCCTGGAGCCGGCTCCTCCTCGGCCTCGGCCCCGCTGCCTACTTCCGGAGGGAACGGGAAGGCGGGGAGGGCGGGCCGGGTGGGGGAGGCTCTTCCGCCCGCCCTAAGTGGCTCCCCAGCTGGGGCAGCGGTGCGTATTTTAAGTGGAGTTTACAGACAATGGATCTCTCTAGGGCTCGGAGGGGAAGGAAGCTGAAATTCAGGACCATTCTGTGAATTCCCGAGTTCTTTGTGTCCATTGTGTGCGGAACAATGCTGTTTGTTCTGCTCGGTTCGCTCCAGGTGGGGGGCGATGGTTGGGCCTCAGCGTTCTCCGAGGGGCGGGCTGCTGGAGCAGAGGGTTGGGGGAGACCCTTTCAAGGAAGGCTGGAAGGTGGAGGAGGGGGGGCACCTCGAGGGAGGTGGGGGACCTGCCAGGCAGCTCCTCTCTCCTCCCGCCATTCCCCAGGGTGCTTAACTTTGGAGGCTGGGGACCTGCACTTGTCCAAAGGCTGCAGACCACGGGAAGGGGGCGGGGCGTAGTGGAGCTGCTGTTCACCGAGTAACCTTGGAAAAGTCACTTCCTCCTTGAGGCTTCCCCTTCTTGCTCTGTTGCCACAGGGGCAGGGCTGGCTAGAGATGGACTGTCATGACCCTGCCCAGCCAGACTTTCCCTGGACCCAGCTGGGTTCCCCTCCAGGTCGGAAAGCCCAGCCCCTCCCTGACTCTCACCCAGTGGCCCTGCGGGAGGAACCCCGGTTGTGTTAAGGCATACCCAGCATCTGGTATGACTGCCTTAGCCCAAGGTGTCCTTGCCTGTCCTTTATCAAACCAGAGAGTGGTGCAGCCAGCCCGACGAGGTTCTAATCACAAGCCTCAAGCGGTCATTTCCTTCTCCAACAGATAAAGCCGTGCTGGGCAGCAGTGGCTGCAGGAGCTTGTGTAGGGGCAGACGGTGGCTACCACTTAGGTGACCCTCAGCCCCACTGAAGCCCAGCTGGCCATCATAAATTCCTTGACGTCTGAGGAAGCGCACGAGCACCACTGACCGCCAGGAACTGGGCACGAGTCGATCACTCACCTCTCAGCTCCAGTTTCAACCCACAATAACCTTCACCCCTAATCCTCGGGGGTTCCGGGAATGAAGCAATAGCTGCCCCGCTCCGTGCTCTGAGCTTTGCCCCAGATGTCCATTCGCTTCCCCCACCCCAAGGTCAGTGGCCGACTTCCTTGTTCTGCAACAATCTGCCCTCACTGATGAGCGTATCCCCGCCTTTTGGGGGTTCCACGTTTGGTGGACCCCGTGCCTACATTATCTTGCACGGCCTGTATTAAAAGCCCTGCTCTGAGGCCAGCGTAGTGGCGTGGCAGGTTAAGCCTCTGCTTGAGACACCAGCATCCCATGTGGACACCGGTTCTAGTCCCAGCTGCTGCATCTCCAGTCCAGCTCCCTGCTAATACACCTGGGAAAGCAGCGCAAGATGGCCCAAGTGCTTAGGCCTCTGCACCCATGAGGGAGACCCAGATTATGCTCCAGGCTCCTGGCTTCAACCTGGCCTGTCCTGATCGCTGTGGCCGTTTGGGAAGTGAACAAACAGAAGGAAGGTCTCTTTCCCTCTCTGTAACTCTGCCTTTCAAATAAAGCCCTGGTCTCCCACTTGACCGTCTCTGAGCCTCCATTCCTCCTCTGTGGAACAGACATGACAATGGCGACATCCACCTCGCCGGGCTGGTGGCTGGCGCCTCAAGCACAGTGCCGGCAGAGAGGCAGTGCTCACACACGTTGCTCCTGTGCGTGGCTTGAATCACTGTCTCCACTTTTCAGGTCTGGAAATCAAGGCTCACAGATGGTAAGTGGCACATGGCAAGGAAATTGTGGCCTTCGGATTCACAGCCAGGTTGACTGATGCCGAAGCCGAGCTGCTGACCAGTGTCCAGGCCCTTCTGCAGAGATGGGCCTGTGGCTGGCTCGGAGAGGCCCCTCCAGACTTTCAGGCACCTGCCAAGTGCCGTCAGCCAAGTTTCCCTCTCTCAGCCAGAGGAGTGGTGTTGTTTGACCAGGGCTGGGGGCTGAAACTTCAAGCCTTTCCCACAGTCCCACTATAAACTGGAGTCCCCTCACTCTCTCCAAACGTCTCTGCAAGGTCACGGTTTTGCCGGAGGGGTACCAGGGTCAGGGTCAGTTGCAGCCTCACTGTTCCTGGCCTGAGTTCCAGGGGCACACCATTGCATCAGGCTTCTGGGCTATAGCTTGGCTGGAGCTGGAGGCCAGACCTGGGCCTGGAGGCTGAGACTTGGCTGTGTTGTGCTTGGAGCCTGTCTGGGCCTTGGATCAGCACAGAGATGGAGCAGGAGAGGTACAGAGCTGGGGACCAGAGGAGCCACAGGCTGGAGGAGGGGGCACGGAGCCATGGTTTCTCCCCATCCCTATCCTACCCCTCTAGCCACCCTAGCCAGGGTCCACTCCCATCTTTGTGTCCTTTTCTGTCTCTGGTTCATGGTTTTCCCACTGAATGTGGGGAAAGGGAAAGAAAGCGATGGGGAGTGGGCGCCAGGGAGGGGGTGTCCACTTTGTCCAGAGGAGGCAGTCCTTGCTTTAAGAATGCAGGTGACATGGGATCAGGGGGGAGGAAGGCCGGTGGAGGGAAGCAGTGGGTAGGGCAGGCTGGGATGGGGTTGCCATGGGAACAGCAGCCTGTCAGGAGCCCTGCCTTCAAAGCCGAGGTGCCTGTGTTGCAGGTTCCTGGGGGAGGCGGGTGCTGTATTCAGGGAGCAGTTCTGATGTGAACCCCCTGGGACTCCGCTCCTGCATTCTGGATCAAAACCCTAACCAGAGAGGGAGCGGCATCCCGCGACGCTTCCTGGCCGACTCCTCTGGGCCTCAAACCCTCCCTTGCTGAACAGGAGGCAGGGCTGGGGTGGTGGCACTGCACCGCTGGGGGGCTGCGCCCAGACTCCTCTGCCAGCGCTGGCGCCTTCACTTCCAGTAGGGAGGAGGGAAAGGAGTCTGGGGGCGTGGGGGAGGGGAACAGGGTTGCTTTGTCCCCTAGGCAGGTTAGGGGCCAGGTTCCCAGTGACAGCTCCCTGAGGCCTGGGGCTTTTGCTTCCAGGGGTGCCGGGGTGCCAGGGTGCCAGGGAGCCTGGGGGCTGAGTGTGTGTGCGCGCTCTTGACTGCACTCTCACTCTCCGCCCCACTCTGGCCACTAGGGGGGGCCGTGGCCCAGCATCCGCGGCTGGTGAGGCAGTGTGGCTGAGGTGCAGCTGCCTTGGCAATTGGCTAACAGACACCCCAGCAGAACCTGAGCCCCTCTGGGGCACCCAGCGCCCTGGAGCTGCATGCAGTGTCTGCCTTCCCAGCCTGGATACTTCCCTGCCCCCTCAGCCCTTCTTAGAGGCACCAGTGGATTCAGAACAGCCTCACCAGCCCACTCCACATCTTCCCGGGAGTCTATGCAGAGATCTAGCCTGTAATGGGAGAGAGAAACCTTACTTTTTATATTATTTTTATTTTTTAAAGATTTACTTATTGGGGCCTGCGCTGTGGCATAGCAGGTAAAATTGCCACCTTCAGTGTGGGCATCCCATATGGGCACCAGTTCGAGTTCCGGCTGCTCCGGCTCGGGAAAGCAGTAGAAGATGGCTCAAGTGCTTAAGCCCCTGCACCCACATAGGAGACCTGGAAGAAGCTTGGATAGGCCCAGCTCCAGCCGTTGCAGCCATTTGGGGAGTGAGCCACCAGATGGAAGGCTTCTCTCTCTTTCTCTCTGCCTCTGCCTCTCTGTAACTCTGCCTTTCAAATAAATTTTTAAAAAGATTTACCTATTTTTATTTGAAGACAGAGTGGCACAGACACAGACACACACAATCTTCCATCTGCTGGTTCACTTCCTAAATGCCTGCAACAGCCAGGGCTGCCCCAGACGGAAGCCAGGAACAAGGAACTCCATCTGGGTTTCGCACATGGGTGGCCGGGGCCCAAGCACTTGGGCCATCCTCCACTGCTTTCCCAGGTGCATTAGCAGGGAGCTGCATCGGAGGCAGAGGAGCCAGGACAGGAACAAGCACTGTGATATGGGATGTGAGGGCCCCCAGCTGAGGCTGAATCCACTGCACCACAAGGCCAGCCCCTCACTTGCTAGTTCCACCTGTGACTTCGGGAAAGTCACCTCACTGTGCCTGTAAATGGTGATGCAAACAGCCTCAGGTCAAAGATGCAGTTAAAGCGCTGAGGCCCATGGGCAGCTCTCACAGGACGGGGACTACTGTCAGCTGGTGACCCAGCATGCTGAGCGCCAGCATGGGGGCAGAGCCCAGTGACCAGGGGTCCTGGAGAGAAGCAAGATCAAGCCAATGAGAGAATCCGGGAGGGCTTCTTGGGTGGGGTGCCTGAAGTGAGCCCGCAGGAAGGCCAGGTTGCACAGCAGGGAAAGGCTGGGAAGGGTGCACCAGGGTGGAAGGGAGAGCGCTTAGAGACCTCCCCTTGCTTGGCGTTAAAGCTGGCATGAACAGGCAGCTGGGCTTCCTCCGGGCTTCTCTCCTCTTATCCCCAGCTCCCAGAGGCTCTTCTCACATCCAGAACCCTGCCTCCCGCCCTCCTCCACCCACTCCTGTTCCTGTTCCTCCTCCTTCCTCCCATCCCCCAGTGCCGCCAGCAAGTTGCATGTAGCCAGGGCCGCGCCGCCCGTGCCTGCTTAGATCGACCAGTGGCTCTCAGCGGGGCCCAGACCGGGGGCATCTGGATTGTTACAGCTGGGGAGCGGGGGATGCCTCTAGCTTCTGGAGGCCCTGGTGCAGCTCAGCACCCCGCAGGGCACAACTGCTGCCTCCCACCACCCGAGACACCTGGTTCCAAGGCCAGTGGTGCGGGGGCTGGGAACCGTGGCTCAGGCGAGAACCGCGGCTGCGCAGGGGTTCGGCTCTGCCCAGGTTCCAGACACCCGGACTCCAAACCCCCACCCCGGGAGGCTTTGCTCCGGAGCTTCTGGTCCAGCCCGCAGCGCCCCGGCCTCACACTCCCCACCGCTCGGCTGCCTGTGTCCCTTTCCTTGGGGTCTTGTGCCCCTCTTAGCCTCCCCCTCGGCAGGGGCTGGGGAGGCGGGCTGTCAGACGGGAGTGGGCCTGCGGCTGCACGAGGCTTCGCAGACCCAGGCGCCCGCAGCACTCGGCGCTGCCTGCCCACTGATTGGCCGAGCCTGCTGTTGCCATGGCGATCCCCGGCGCAGCCCGGGCCCCCCTCCCCGCCCGCCCCCCCACAGGCCCTATTCAGCGGCGAAAGCGGCGACAGGCAGGTTAATAAAACAGGAGCCGCGTGAGGGGCCGGGCCGTGGGCCGAGGTCCCAGCGTGGTGGCCGCCCAGAGCTGAGGGATGGAGCGGATGGGGGTGGGGATGCGGAGCTCGCGCGGCCCAGCCGGCGCCCTCCCCACTCAGTGAGGGGACTCCAGCCGCAGCGCTGAAGCCTGCGCCAGCTCTGGGCACCAAGGGGTCTTCCCCCAGAATGCACCTCCTCATGGTGGCCTCTGGGGGCAGTGTCCCCTCCCCCCCAGGGACCCCTGGGCCCCGTCACCGGCATGGGAGGCGTGCTGGGGAAAGGGAAAGGGAATGGAATGGGCGTGCTACAGGAGGTTGGCTGGGGTGGGACACGGTGAGGTGAGAGTGTGGTCAAGGTTAGGGTCAAGGTGAGAGGGGGAAGAGGCAAGGAAAGCTGTGAGGTGGATGCAATGGAGGGTGGAGTATGGGGAGGACCTGGCATGGAGATGAGGCCAGGGTGGACTACAGGGGAGGCCGAGGAACGTGGAGGTGAGATAAACAGGGGTGAGATGGGAGGCACATGGCCAGCCTGGAAGAAGGGTCCAGTGGGGAGGAGAAGGGGGGTGGGGGTCCTGCTTGTGTCTGGCATGGAGTGGAGGTTCTCAGGAAGTGTGGGCTCTTCACATAGCTGGCGCTCACCCATGTCTGAACTGGTGGGCTGCAGATGCCGGGAGCGCGCACCTGATGAAATCAGTAACCATAGCAAGTCCGTCGTTGGCACCCCCGTCCCCAGATTCAGCATCAGCACTGACGGCACGGACTATCTCCTGTGCTACCTCCAACAACCCCTGGAGCAGCCACTGTGACTGTTGACAGGGGTTCAGAGAGGCTGAGTGACTGGCCCCAGGTCACACAGCTCTGACTCCTGCCTCAGATGGCGGGCACACGGTCTGCTTCTGTGGCTGGCCTTGGGGGTTTCAGGCCCAGACGATGTGGAGTTGATTGGTGGCGAGGACAGACAGGGAGTTCTGTGTCACAGGGGCTCTGGCTGTGATGCTGAGCTGGGGGTTGGGCTCCAGGCTGCTGGTCCTGACTCTCACTCGCTGGCACCAGGCCTGGCTGGTCTCGGCTGGGGGAGATGCTAGCTTTGCAACAGGCTTTACGTGACAGAGCCCAGCCCGTCTCAGACGCTGTCCTTGAGAACATGCGTTTTGAAGCATGAGGAAGCCCAGGGCTGGTGCTCTGAGGTTTGAGGCAGAAAGGGCTTTGGAACAAAATGGAGTCACTCCGTCATCAGTGATGTGGCCTTGGGCAGACAGACGGCTTCAGTTCCCTAAGCCTGAGTTTTGGAATCTGTGCAGTGAGGCAGGTTCCAGTGAGCTGATGGAAGGAGGGCCTCGGAGAGAGGCCTCCGTGAACGTGGCTTCCTTCTCCGGGGGCCAGGAGGCCTCTGTGGGCACTCCTGTTTCTCCTGGGGAATGTGGGAGGCCCTCACCCTGGACCCCAGAGGGCAGGAGGGGAGGGGAGGGCTCTTGCCTCCTTCTGTCTGTAGCCCCGCCTCCCAGGACTCAGTGAATTTCCTAGGCCGAAACGGGAAGTGAGAGCCTGTGCCGTGAGGACTCTTGTCCCTCCAGGAGGTTAGAAGGATCCCACTTGAAGGAATGAGGGTGCCACCCGTGACATCTTCTCACTCTACAGTCAGCCCCACCCCAGCCCAGCCAGGGAGCGCACCCAGAGAGGCCACGCCTCCTCACACCAGCGGCCTGCTGCTGCCCCTCCAGCTTGCTGGTGGCCAGCTCGGCTCCAGGGGCCACGGCCCGGCGGCCAGGCCAGCGGCTAGGAGCCCAGGCCTGGGAGGGCAGAGGCGGCTGCAGCAACCTGAGCACTCGATAAACCATTAATTCTTAATAAACGACAGGCTGTGCATTATTTAACAATAATGATACTTTCTGTTCCATTATAGATTAAAACACCGGCCTCTTCTTATTAATCCTGCATTTCAAAAGCTTGTAAATCCTGTGCAGCCAGAGGAGATAAAAGCGGCTCATCCCTGTCCCAGGGCTGACACACTCACGCTGACATGGTGGCTCTGCAGCCAGGCCTGTGTGCACACGCGTGTGCCCTGGGCCCACCCACTGCTGCTTCCACAGCCGCTGCAGGTGCAGGGCTGTTGCTTCTCTCTCCCTCTCTCCCTCTCTGCCTCCCCCACCCCCCAGTCTCCTTTATCTTTAATTTTCCCTGAATTTTCTCCCTTTTTATGTATCTATGCCCTTCTGTCTTGCTTTTCCCTCTATATTTGTATATCTGTGTTTTCTCTCCCCCTCTTCCTCCTTTCTCTTCTCTCACACACACACGCACACACATGCACACACACACATCCACCTGCTTCTCCATCACCTGCCTCTCCTTCCTTTATCTTCACACATTCAACCAAACCCACAATATGCACAGACTCCATCCCAGATGGTCTTGGCTGTTAGACTTCCATGGAGAAGGAAGACACGGAGGAGCACAGACAGGAAGCTGGGGGCAGGGAACTGAGCCCAAGCCGCTGGCGGGTTCTGAGTCCTCCTAGCCTCTGAGCGCACTTGGGCTGGGAGGGGGGCACCTAGGCACCAGGCCCCTTCATGTCTCCCCCAGGTGTGCTTCTGTCCCCACCTGCAAGGAACTCATGACCTTGCAGCCTGCTGCACAGGCCCTGTATCCAGGAGCTGCTTCAGCGGCGCAGCGTGGAGGTTCACCTGTAGACTTCCGCTGGCAAGAGACAGGCCCCTGGGGATCTGAAGCTGCTGGTCCAGCCCCCCACACCATCTCACAGGCTGAACTCTCCTCCCCCTCCCTCCAGGGGGGCTGGGTCCTCCCTTACCCTGGTCCCCTGCTCTGTGCCCCCAGGCTTATCAGAGAACCATTAAAGGTGGCTCTAATGCTGACCACAGCCTTCCTGGCACCGGTAAAACAGAGGCCAACCCCGCTCCGCCCATCTGGCTTGGGAAGAAAATACACTCTGACCTTGACAGTCTCTCCCAAGGTCATGGAGCTTTTCCTATATGCTGGGCACCCGTTTCCAGCCTTTCTTTCATTCGATTGGATACCAGGTGCTCCTCCTGTTACCATTCCTTTTTTGCAGGAGAAGAGCTAGGCTTGGAGGGATGAAGTTGGCCAGTGTCACATAGCTAAGTGGGGAAGGCAGGATTTGAACCCGTGGTGTCTCACTCTGAAGTCTTTGCTTTTGATCTCTGGTTGTTCTTCCAGAACTGAAGTTGTCTTTTGGTCAGCAGGGCCCCCCAGGGTCAGAGGGTGTGGTGTCCCTTAGCTCCAGGACTAGACTCCTGGCGTCCGCCATGGGCCTTCTGGGAGGAGCTGCAGATGAGGCAGGGCTCCCAGGCATCTGGGGTTGGAGAGAGACGGCCCGAACATGGCGACCTCCCCCCCACTTGTTCTCTCATTCCTTTCGGTCCTCCTAAGCCTCGTGCAGTGGCGGTTGGCCCCATTTTAAAGAGTGGTGAACTGAGGCTCAGAGTGGTTAAGTCAGCTCTATGTCCTTAGGCTTCCCCTGTGCTAGGAGTCTCGGAGCTTGTTTGTGATGGACTGTAGGAGCAGGTGATCGGGAGCCTGTGTGTGTGTGTGTGTGTGTGTGCTGGGTAAAGTGAGAGAGGACAGGGCTTGTCTTTAAGAAGCACAGAGCTGGGGAGGGAGCGGAGCAGCATCCTTCTTTTTTTGAAATGCACGAGTGGGAAATTTAACTTGATCCCTTGTGGCTTCTGTGCCAACCCCAGTGAAGTCAGATCGCTTTTGCAAAGGAAAATTTTCTCCATTTTCTGGTTTTTATGGGGCTTCCACAATGAGCAAAACCTCTCCTGTTGGTGCTTACAGAGGATTTCTCTGCGTGGCCTACAGTGATGCCGCGTAATCTCCCAAAAAATATGATACTAATATTCGCCGGCTTAGGGTTAGTTATTTTTATGTCCTTGTCATTTTGTTTCTCGGCAGCTCTTTCTGCCGCCTGGAAAGGACGCGGCGGACACTTTATTTCCAGAGTCATATTTTTTAATTTGATCAAAGCAAATTTCACTCGTTCTCTGTATAAATTATTTAACTCATTTCTTTTAGGTTAAACGTCTCAATAGGAAGACAGAAAGTCTCCCATCACGTTTCCACCCAGCGTTTCCATCAGCTCCTCTGGATCGCCCAGTTCCTCTCTCGCTCTCCCATCCTTCTCTGTCTTCCAGTCTCGCTCCCCCTTCCCTCCCTCTCGGCCTCTCCCCATCCTCTGCTCTCAGCCTCTGCTGGCTGCTGTGGCTCCTGCAGGCCCCTGCTCCCTGCGATTCCGGGTCGGGGGAGCTTGCACAGGCGGGAGCACATGGACTGAGTTACCTGGGCTGGCCTCCTCTGTGCGGCCGGCCAGCCGTGGCCCTCTGGGCTCAGCCAGCACGCAGCCAGATCTCTCCCATCTCCCCCTCCAGGTTCCCCCTAAGGCTGCAGGGTCCTGTTGAGCTGAAAGGCAGCAGCCTGGCCCCTAACTCCAGCTGTTTGCTAATAAAACTGCAGCTTCCTCACGCAGTGCCCTCCTCACAGGCCAGGTGCTTCAGTGTCTTATTTCACCTGGGGTGGGGGAGGGTCTGGTTCCCTTAGCCTGGGCTCCCGGTACAGTCCCTCCTCCTTAGGCCTAATGCAGGGCCCAGGCCAGCCAGAGGCTTGGTGCTGAGAGGCGCTGGGGCTTGGGCCCTGCCCAGGCCTCTGCCTCCCACCTCGGCAGCCCCCCTGTGGATTCGGGCGCTGTCAGGAGGAACCAAAGCAGCAGGGCAAGCTCATTCCCGGGACACGCTCCCTTCCCTCGCGCGGCATTGTTTCAACTCAGAACAAGTCTCCAGTGGGAATTCCCTTTCCTCTTACTTTTAAAATATACAGTAATTAACAAACGAATGCTATTAACCGCGACAACGTGGAAATTACAAGAAAATCACTGCCGAGCCGAGCCCGCAAGCGGCCGGTGCAGGGGTGGGTGGGTCTGGGCTCAGTGTGCTTGTGGTTGGGGGCGGGGGGAGCAGGGAATCAGTGTGGGCCCAGGTGCCCCCATCTCAGCCGTCCTCAGCTGGTCCAGCCAGGCCTTGGGCACAGCGCCCCACTTCCTGTGCAGGAAGAGTTGGGATCCCGGCCATTCTGGCAGCCTGGAGCTCTGCTGCTTTATGAAATCCTTAAATAATAGAGTTGCGGCTGCCTGCTGCCCTGGACAGGCCTGCGGGGCTGTGACCCGGGCTCCGGAGCAGGCCCAGTGACTTCCCTTCAGGGTCACTGCAGGTTCCCGCAAGACCTTCGGGGGAGGGGCCATGGCTCCTGGCAGCTCCTTCCAGGGCCCTGCGGAAGCCCAATCACCCCTTCCAGGGTCAGGCTGAGCACCTCCTCTGGGGGGAGGTTTGCTCAGATATAGCTGAATACCCCAAGAAGGAGAAACCCGGAAGTCACTTTCCAGTCTGACTTGAGTCTTTCATGCTACAGTTCTCTGAAATTCCCTCTGGGGAGCTCCCAGCGAGGCTGCTTGGTAAATGCCAGGTATCTTCCCGCTCCTGCTTCCCCAGCCCAATTTCCCAGCTGCCCTTCCTCACCTGGCAGCCCGCTGCGCTCCTTGTCCCAAGCTGGACTTTCTCTCCCAGGCCACCCCTCCCTCTGTACCCCAGCAAGCCTCTGCTCAGGACTTTGAGAAGAGCTCTTCAGGAACCCGCAGAGAGCGCCATTACTGCGGTTTCAAATGCTGAGCCCATTACACAGATGAGGAAATCAAGGCCCAAAGAGGTTAGGTGGCCGGCCTGAGATCACAGAGCCAGGGAGAAGCAGTGTCGAGACGTGAGCCGTGGTTGTGGTTTTCCGTAGCTCCCTGCTTTCCTAGTCCTGCAGCTCTCGGGAATGGACACCCCGGGGGGAAACTCTCTCTCCATGACTGTGCTGCACCTGGGCCGCTGAATACGAAATAAAAAGCCAGCGTCTCTCCTTTTTCCTGAGACAGCCCTAGGAACTGTGCTCTCATCGTATAAATTTAGGTCTGGGCAAACAGGCTGGGAGAAGCGCAGGGCTTCGCCCGAGGTCACGGGGCTGGTGGTGACCGAGCCTGTCTGCCTGCAGAGCTCACCCGGGGCCCTCTGCCCCTGCCTCCTGCCTCAGACTGAGGTCGGCGACAGTGAGTCCGGCCAGGGCGAGTGTCCAGTCCAAGAACCTCATTAGGAGTGAAGCTGCCACACATGTCAGGCGCTCGAGCCGCCCGGCCAGCCCCTCCTGACTTCCCGCGCGCAGTGTAAACAGCCTGAGTAATTCACCAAACTCAATCACGCTACCTTGATGGATTTTCCCATCATTACTCCTGAGTGAGTGACAACCTGCTCAGACACTCGTCTCCCCTGCTGCCTTCGGAGAGTTGCACAAATCACAATGCTTTGCTCCCTAAGTTGATTTCAACTTGTCCTAAAGTCATTTTAATTGGTGAAGCGTCAGAGGCAATTTGGGTGACTTTCTGAGCGTCCCTTCCTGCTAGCCCTGGGCTGGGGGAGGGGGCTCGAGCCACCCCCGCTCTCCCCCTCCCCTGATTGGTCAGGAGACCCAGCTCCCTGCTTTATTTCCGTGTTTCTTGCTGAGGTTCCTCTGGCTGGTTGCTGAGGATAACAAGATCCATTCTCTCAATGGCTCTGACAGATAGGATTGTTATTGTTATTACACTCATATACCACCTTTCCTCCGAGGAGCTCAGGGCGCTTTACAAATTTGAAAATTATCTAATAATCTTCCAGGAGCCTTGGGAGAGGGGGAGAAACTGCAGCGAGGGGTGCCGCAGTGCAGCCGAGGGCCCCCACACCCCTCACTCCCATGGGGACGATGGGCAAGTGGCGAGGCTTGGCCTGGGTGGGGGGCACTTGAGGCTGGAGGCTCTCGATGAATAAGGAAGAGGAGGTGGGAGGAGGGAGAGAGCAAGGATGGGAGGGAGGAAGAGTGGGAGGGAGAGAGGCAGACCCAGTTCCGAGGACTAAATCCGATGGGAGGGAGCTCAGGCGAGGCGAGTTTTCTTTAAAGACACAGAAATGGGAGGAAGCAGGAGGCTCCCGTGGGCTCGGGGTGAGAGAGCTGGAATCCAGAATGGAAATCAACAAGGCAGCAGCCAGGCTGGTCGCAGAGGACCCAGCCTGGGCTTGAGAGCGTGGGCAGGAATGCGGGGAGCGCTCGCGTGGCCGCAGAGACGGCTGCCTTGGGGTGCGTGTGGGAGGCCCCCAGGGAGCAGTTTTTCTCCTGCCTGCAAGCCGAGAGGTGTGGCGTGAGGCCTCTGCAACCTGCGATCCTGGCTTCCTCTCAGTTCCCTCGTGGCAGAGGGGGCCGCAGTCAGTGCAGCACCTCCACTAAGCGTAAAGGGGAAGCCGCCCGCCCCCCACCTCCGCCTCGATGGTGCACAGGCCCTGCTGTGTCACCAGCGTGCGCTTGAGAAGGGGCAGACCCGTGTCAGCTGAGGCTGTGCTTGCAAGAGGTGGGGATCTATGATGGCTCTGGGCGGTAGCCTTCCGCTACTATTCAGAACTGCTGTTCTGGCTAAGAGGTGGGCTCTGAGCTCACAGGTGGAGACAGGTGGGGCAGACGGCATAAGCACTCTGACCTTCCGTCTCCTCATCCACCCTTCTACTCTGCTCTCCCCACCCCGGGGGCGTCAGCTCACAGCTGCCTGCCCGATGCCCTTTGCTGTCGTCTCTGCTGCCCAGCCCTCAGTGACGCTGGCTCAGCTGGAGGCTGCTTCCCCGGTCTCCCTGCCTTTCCACTGGGGATTCGCCAGGCTGCCCCGCCGGCCAGCTCCCGCTGCACGAGGAACCCGGCCTCTGACAGCTTTGGCTGGAGTGGAAGCCCCTGCTGAGGGACACCAGGGAGGCTCTTGGGAAGTGACGGCGACACTGCAGAGTCTGAATGCAGGCTAGGGAGGAAGGCGGCTGTAATTCAGGACAGGAGCTGGAGAGCAGGCGGAAAAGGCTGGCAGGGTGAGGGGGGTGCAAGGGGAGGGCCGGTGCTCTGGCCCCAGTCCTCCTTCCGCAGTGAGCCCCACAGAGACTGCCGGCTCTCCACGTCCACGGGACACTCCTTCTGGATCCCCGAGGTGCTCAAGTCCAAACACTCGGCTCCCGTGGGCACAATGCGGTGGCGCTTGCCTCTCACCTGTGTGCATCCTCCCGTGTGCTCCGAATCCTCTCCAGAGGACTTCCGGTACCTAACACTGCGGCAACGGTGTTAGGTTGTGTAGTAGTAGTAGGTTGTGTAGTAGGTGTTAGGCTGTGTAGTTTAGGGAACAGCCACAAGCAAACATGACTGTACCTGGTCAGTGCAGGTGCAATTATTCCCCCCAAGTGGGTTGAATCCGTGGATATGGAGCCCATGGGTACAGAGGGCCGGCTCCACTCACGAGCAGGGAGCCATTTTTAACATATACACAAGCAGCTGGCACTGTAGAAAAGCAGGGTAAGCCGCCACCCACGGCACTGGCATTCTGGCAATCCATATTGGAGCACCAGTCCCAGCCCCAACTGCTCCACTTCCGATCCAGCTTCCTGCTAATGCCTTGGGAAAGTAGCAGGAGATGGTCCAGGTGCTTGGGCCTTTGCACCCATGTGGGAGACCTGGAAGAAGCTCCTGGCTTCTCAAGACTCAAACCGGCACCCATTTGGGATTCTGGTGCTGCAGGTGGCGATCCTTTAAGCCACAGTGCTGGCCCTATCAACAGATTTTTTGAGCCCTGGCTGTGTGCTAGTGCTGGAGTACACAGTGAACCCAGACGAGGATCTGAGCTCCTGGGGCCTGCCCTCCTATAAAGGGCGACCCTGAATTGGCAAACACGCAAGTGAAGAACTGGTTTGGGTGCCCTCTGTCACCCATCACACACTTTTTTTTTTTTTTTTTTTTTTTTTTTTTTTTGTTTAATTTTTTTCTTTTTTTTTTTTTTTTTAAACTTTTATTTAATGAATATAAATTTCCAAAGTACAGCTTATGGATTACAATGGCTTGCCCCCCATAACGTCCCTCCCACCCGCAACCCTCCCCTTTCCCACTCCCTTTCCCCTTCCATTCACATCAAGATTCATTTTCAATTCTCTTTATATACAGAAGATCAGTTTAGCATACATTAAGTAAAGATTTCAACAGTTTGCTCCTACACAGAAACATAAAGTGAAAAATACTATTTGAGTACTAGTTATAGCATTAAATCTCAATGTACAGCCCACTAAGGACAAAGATCCTACATGAGGAGTAAGTACACAGTGACTCCTGTTGTTGACTTAACAAATTGACACTCTTGTTTATGGCATCAGTAATCACCCTAGGCTCTTGTCATGAGTTTCCAAGGCTATGGAAGCCCCCTGAGTTCACTGACTCTGATAATATTTAGACAAGGCCATGGTCAAAGTGGAAGTTCTCTCCTCCCTTCAGAGAAAGGTACCTCCTTCTTTGATGACCCGTTCTTTCCACTGGGATCTCACTCGTGGAGATCTTTCATTTTTTTTTTCCCCAGAGTGTCTTGGCTTTCCATGCCTGAAATACTCTCATGGGCTTTTCAGCTGGATCCGCATGCCTTAAGGGCTGATTCTGAGGCCAGAGTGCTGTTTAGGACATCTGCCATTCTATGGGTCTGCTGTGTATCTCACTTCCCATGTTGGATCATTCTCTCCCTTTTTGATTCTATCAGCTAGTATTTGCAGACACTATTCTTGTTTATGTGATCCCTTTGGTTCTTAGTCCTATCATTATGATCAATTGTGCACAGAAATTGATCACTGGGACTAGTGAGATGGCATTGGTACATGCCACCTTGAACCCATCACACACTTAATAACATCTGGGGAAGCAACTCCAGGGTGCCAACTCGAGAGGCAGGCAGGGACATCCCTGTGAATGTGCTGGCTAAGATCAGATGTGGAGCAACTGGTTAAGCCACCACTTGCCAGAGAAGCACCATTTGAGTCCCAGCTGCTCCAGTTCCAACCCAGCTCCCTGCTAGTGCTCCTGGGAAAGCATCAGAAGGTGGCCTGAGTGCTTGGGCCCTTGCCACATGGGTGGGAGAATGGGGTGGAGTTCCAGGCTCCTGGCTTTGGCCTGGCCTAGCCCAGCCATTGCATCACCTGGGGAATGAACACGCCGATGGAAGATCTCTATCTCTGTCTGTTCTCTCTCTCCCTGTCGAATAAAGAAATAAATATTTTTTAAAAAGATGACCTGCAAAGGCCCAGTGGGTACTGTCCAGGGGCTGATCAGAGAGAGCAGAGGGGACAGTGGTAAGGAAGTGGAATTTAAAAAATCAATTATTGTAGTTAATTAACTAATTTTTCTATTAGGTGTAATGAGAAGTTAGTGAAGGGCAGCTAGTTATCTAAATTTTTTTTATTTTATTTTTTTTTATTTTTTGACAGGCAGAGTGGACAGTGAGAGAGAGAGACAGAGAGAAAGGTCTTCCCTTGCCGTTGGTTCACCCTCCAATGGCTGCCGCGGCCGGTGCGCTGCGGCCGGCGCGCTGCGGCCGGCGCACCGCGCTGATCCGATGACAGGAGCCAGGAGCCAGGTGCTTTTCCTGATCTCCCATGGGGTGCAGGGCCCAAGCACCTGGGCCATCCTCCACTGCACTCCCTGGCCACAGCAGAGAGCTGGCCTGGAAGAGGGGCAACCGGGACAGAATCCGGCGCCCCAACCGGGACTAGAACCCGGTGTGCCGGTGCCGCTAGGCGGAGGATTAGCCTAGTGAGTTATCTAAATTTTTTTTAAAAAAATTATTTGTTTGGCAGAGACACAGAGACAGAGATGGAGATTTTACACCCAGGGGTTTACTTCTCAACGCCTGCAGTGACTGGTGCCGGGCCAGGCTGAAGCCAGTAGTCAGGAACTCAACCCAGGTGTCCCACGTGGGAGGCAGGGACCCAACCACTGCAGCCACCACCTGCCGCCTCCCAGGGTGCGTGTCAGCAGGAAGTGGGCGTCAAACCCAGCCTCTCATACAGCAAGCAGGCGCCCCAAGTGGGCTTGTTGACCGCCACACCCAACACTGCCCCAGCTGAATGAAGTCTGCAGTGATTCCTCTGGCTGTGGAGTGAGGGATGGGTGGGGGCTGGGAGGGAGTGGGAGGAGCGAGACCCGAGACCTGGGTATTTCAGGAGCTAACAGGTGGTTCCTTTTAGAATTTTCACCCTCCGCTCGCCCAGCATGAGCGGAACAGCAGAGTCACCTGGACAGCTTTGAATACCCTGATGCCCGGGGTACAGACCAGGTACATCAGAGCCCGCCCGGGGGCTGGGTCCCCGTGCCACCGCCACTCCCTGAAGTCCCAGGCGACTGCAGCGTCTTGTCTCAACACAGCCTCCATCTCCAAGAAGACGGGGAGCGGGGCTCACGCCTGCTGCGTGTGCGCCCCGTGTCTGAGGCTCTGCCAGTTTCGTCTGCCTACTCGAGTTCATTTAACCCCCACTACAACCAGGGGACATGGGTGTTTTTCTGCCCACTTCACAGAAAAGAACACTGAGACTGAGAAAAACGAAATATTTTGCTTCCCTACTTCTGGCCTTGAGGTGCTCTTGCAAACGTCTTCGAGAGTCAGTTTCTTTGTGTAAATTGGGGATAAAATCTACTTCATAGAGTTGTCAAGAGAATTAAATGAGGCAGGGCTGCCCACATCTGGGACATATTGAGTCTGATGTTTTATAACCGAGATTAGCAGGGCCCGGCACCCTGGAGTTAGTAAGCAATGGAGGCGGAGGTGGGCTGTGAGCCGTGGCCCCTGGCCTGTGCAGGTGCAGGCTCCTGGGGAAGAAGCCCGGTTCTGAGCTGTCCCTGCAGGTGGCCCGGGGGCCCAGTGGAGGCCCAGGATGACAGCGCTCCCACCAAGTGGCAGAGTCAGCCCCCACCCTGAAGGCTGTCACCCTCCTGCCTGCCTGTGGGGAGATGGGGGGGCTTGCCCACAGTGCACAGAGTAACCAAGTACACTACAAGTTTCCCAAGCTGCTTTCCTCCCTGCCTAAGGCATTTTCCTCCTTCACCAAGGGAAAAGGGGGTGGACTCAGTGTGGGGAGGGGCTGCCTGGAGGCAGAGCTGGGGCCCTGGAAGGGTGGGGAGTCCACGGGCAGAGGCTGAGGGCCAGAGGAGCCTGTGGCTCCCTGCGCCGAGCCGGCAGGAGCCAGCGGCCGACTTCACTCAACCCCGGCCCTGCCTCCGTCCAGCTCCGAGTGTCAGCTCGGGTTTCTTAGCTCCTTTCCGCCTGTTTCCTCATCCAGGCAATGGAGACACAGGAGAAAACAGAGCAGGCCACTTGCCTGGGGAGAAAGGTGCTCTGGTATGCAGTGGTCGCTGGAAATAAATTGATGTACAAATGTCCTCATGGCCTAGATGCCACGCTGAATTTGTGTAACTTAAAAGAGATTTATATTTTTGAAAGCCACAGCAACAGAGAGAGAGAGAGAGAGAGAGAACTTCCATCCACTGGTTCGTTCCTCAAATAGCTGCAGTAGCCAGGGCTGTGCCAGGCAGAAGCCAGGAGCCCGGATCTCCATTTGTGTCCCATGTTGGTAGCAAGGACCCAAGGACTCGAGCCATCGCCCTCTGCCTTCTCAAGCGCATTAGCAGAAAGCTAGGGCCCTGCCCCTTGAGCCAGGAGCAGTCTGCGCTGCCCGCCAGTGTCTGCATTAGCGGAGGCCGGAGTCGGGAGCGGAGGCCGGCACGGAAGCGGGTGCTCTGATGTGGTCTGACCAAGTGTCTGTCCCAATAAGTTTATTTTGGTGCAGAACGTTTTTGAAATCTAGGCAGTTTTTTCATGATACACATTTCCAGGAACTTTTTGAAGACTCCTGTATATGCATAAACTATCTCAGAAAGTGCATAAAGTGAGTGAAACAGGGTTGCCTCTCCAAGGAGTGGGGCTGGGGTTGGAGCAGGAAGAACACAGTCAATAAAAACTGAGGTGTTTACTTTGTGCAGGCTTTGTTTTTTTCAATTAAAATAATTTTTAAAAAATTAATTTATTTGAAAGGCAGAGTTACAGAGAGGCAGAGACAGAGAAATCTTCATCCGCTGGTTCACTCTGCAAGTGGCCACAATGGCTGGGGCTGGGCCAGGGCAAAGCCAGGAGCTTCATCCAGGTCTTCCATGTGGGTGGCAAGGGTCCAAGTACTAGGTCCATCTTCTACTGCCTTCTCAGGTATGTCAACAGGGAGCCGGATCAGAAGTAGAGCAGCCAGGACTTGAACCTGAGCCCACATGGGATGCCAGCATCACTGGTGGCCGCTTAACCCGCTGCACCACAATGCCAGCTCCAGTTAAAATACTTCTTTATAAAATGAGGTTAGTGACACTGACAGGGTTGATGCGAGGATTAAGTGAATTAACACATGGAAAGTGCTCCCTGCATTGCCTAACACAGAGCAGGCCCTCAATTCCACACCACAGCTGTCTTCGGAGATCTGTCTGCCCCAATTCTCCACTTCCTCCACCGCATCCACACCCCTGCCATGGCCTCAGGCCCTGCCTGGCCCAGGGCGTGCTCTCCTGCGTCCCTGCTTTCTGCAGAACATGGCTCAGCTAGCACCGCAGGTCCAGGATGAGGGATGGGGCCCGCACTCAGCTCACAGGTCTGCAGCAAGATCAGCCCCAAACCAGGGAGCTGAAGGAGAGCAATGCGTATTGGTGATGCCCCGACGTGTGTGCGCGTGCGCGCATGTGTGTGTGTGTGTGTGTGTGTGTGTTGGGGGGAGGGTTGTTATGTAGCGGTGTTTTGTTAGAGCTGAGGACTGTCTAAGCACCCGTGACACAGTGTGAGCGTGAGCTGACAGTGCCCACTCTCCTGGAGCTCATCCCCCGATGATGAGGGGCCACGGGAAAACGGATGGGGGAAACCAGGAGGCTTGATCTAGGCACGGGCTGTCAAAGAAAATCCCCTGAGGACATGCCACTTGAGCCGAGACCTGAAGGGAGAGGAGGGGTTCACGGGGCAAACCCTTCTAGACTGAGGGGTGGGACGCGCAAAGGCTCCGAGGCTGGGAGGGAGCGCGGCTCCTACTAGGGCCTCAGAGAGGCTGGAGAAGAGGGACAGGAGTGACGGGGGCAGGCGTTGCAGATCAGGCCAGGATTTTTTTTAAGCAGTGGGAGACTAGAGAAGGATTTGGGAAGAGGATTTGGTAGAAGGGAGAGGGAGAATACAGCCACATCTGCTTTGGCAGAGGTCCTGAACTGAGGTCGTGTAGTCGCTGGAGTTCCACTTGCTGAGGAGGCAGTGGTAAAACTAAAACAACTTCCGTGCCAGGCTCTGCATCCCTGCCGCATTTGGGTCTATATCCACATCTGCGACCTTGCTCTTGTGCCTGGCCCCAGAGGACCCTGGGACCCTGGGGTCACTTAGGGTCTTCTTCGTCCTCCACCCATTGCTTCTGCAATTTGTGCCCATTTTCTGGAAACCCTGGGTCTCTGCAGGCTGAGCTGCTGCAGACTGAAGGCTGCCCCCTGGGGCTCCTGAGCCTGAGGCTGGAGATGACTCCTCCCTGATGGGGCGGGAGGCACCAAAGGCCCTGGCATCTGCAAACCTCACATCAGTGCAAATCAATGCAAAATTAAAATTCATGATGGTTCCAGGGCACAACTGCAAACAATTTGTTCAGTAAACTTTGCTCTAATTGGCATTCGTAGAGTTTCCTGTTCCTCAGGCCCCTTGGGCTCAGTGGGGCTGGGATGCTCTGTCTCCCCACAACAGGACAACAGGACAGGGCGGGAACATGTGGGGGTGGGGTGAGAGGAGGAAGGGGCAGGGACATTTCCGTGTGTGCCTTGCTGTGTGCTGTGTGGACTCGAGTGCCGTAGGCTTGTGGGAACCCCACCCACCAGGGCGTGTGTCGGGGGATTAGGGAGGGCATCCTGCAGGGTGCTGGTGCCGGTGCCTGCAGGGGGCTGTGGGGTGAGGTGTGTCTGCGAGTCTGTCCAGCATCCAGTGTGTGGCGTGGCTCAGCGTGGGGCCTTTCCTTAGCTCCCCGCCAGGCTGCCAGAGATGGTGACTGTGGACAGCGGAGTTGGGTCTCCAGTAGGTCTCCTCCCCACGAGTCCTGGCTAGCCTGTGCTTTCTGTGACCACAGCAAGGCTGGGCCCACCCTGGCAATGTACTCCCTGCCCCCAGCACCCACCAGAGACCCAAGACCGGCAGATTGCCAAGGGTTCTGCGGGGAAAGATCAGTGATGTCAAACTTGACAAGACCTCACAAGAAGAAATCACAGGCAACAGACGCTTCATTAAATGCCGACAAGACACAGCATCCTGCCAGCTGCAGACTGCTCCACTCAGATGCCTGTGCACGCCTCCGAGGCTTCGGTGTGGCCGGTGCGAGGGGACCAGCAGCCTCCGCGGGAGGCAGGGCGGAGGCTCTGGGCTCCCGCCCGCAGGGGAGAGGCCTCTGTCATTGGGCAGTGCTGGGGGGCACACTGCCTCACACTCTGACACACAGAGACTGTGAGGCAGTAATGGCACGTGCTCTGTGTGTCTTGGAACAGTTTTACACACACACGGACGCGACCGCAGTGCGTGTGTAATTGTGTGTAAGGGACTGTGTCTTATGGCCCTGTGGCGACCGTGCTTCTTTGTGGGGGCGGAGCAGGGGGACTGTGTGCGTCTGAACAGATAACTTGTCTGTGCACGCAGCATGGGGGGGTGGGCACGGGGGCGGGGGCGCCGGTGGCCCCGGCCCCACACCCCTCTCAATCATTATCGCAGCAGGAGCAGCTCTCGCCCTGGGGCCGCCCTCACTGTTTCCAACAGCTGCTGCTTTCCCCCAAATTAACCCCTCTGCTCTGGCTTCTCATTTTCCTGCTAGGGGGCCACGGGCTGGCTGGGGAAGGGGCTCCGGAGCACCAAGCCCCAGCAGGCTCACTCATGCTCCACAGCCCCCAGCCCCGCCCCTTGACCGCAGGGGTTCTCTTCTTCCTTCGATCCTGTGTCGGTGGCTGCCTGCGTGTTGGTCGTATATGACTGAGCACGGGCACACACATGTGCAGGCGTGACACTGGCTCTGCAGTGCCGACGGTGTCCAAGCACTGTGGCAGGGCGCTGGGTGCCTGGCAGGGGCCTGCTTTCTCGGTCTCAGCATTAGGGGTCCTGAGCCCAGGTGGCAGCCTGGAAGGGCCAGAAGTGTCTTTTCCTGTATCAGGTGCAGCAGGGACATGGCTTTGCCTAGCGGGGTGGGGAGTGATAGGTGCCCCCGGGGCTTAGCCAAGGCAGGGGATGTGCAGCAGCCCCTCTACCCGCCCACAGGGCCAGATCCAGGGCAGGGAGGCCCAGGACCTCGGGAGTTCCGAGGGGTGGGGGCAGTGGGGAGATGGATGAGAAAAAGCAGGAAGCGGCCAGGACTGAAGGCCACATCTCTGGGGCTGGGGAGGAAGGAAGGTTTCACAGAGGCAGGGTCAGACCCCCGGAAGCTGCAGGCCAGGGGCCCAGGCCTGGCGGAGGTGGACACAGCCCTTTCCAAGCGGGACACTTGGCGCTCTAGTGGCTGCACAGAAGGACCTGTGACACGACACAACGCTGCAGCCCGTGGCCACCAGCACCTTGACCCTGGCTCTGAGACATTCCAGTTCTGCCCTAGCTACTGCAGATGGTCACGGGCAAGCCCCGGCCAGCCCTTAGTGAGCTGGGCTTGCCAGGTTGCTGGGAGGGGCAGGGGGAATGACCGGCTTGGACGGGAGAGGCTCAGCGCTGCATCACCTGGAGACAGCACATGACCCAGCGCGGGGGTTAGGGAGAGCTTCTTGGAGGAGGTGACATTCCCTTGAGGTCTGAATGATTGAAGGACAACACAGTGGTCGTGATGGTGATATATGGCCACAGTGCTGCCACCTATGGGGAGTATAGTATCTCATTGAACTTTTATGACTACAAGGTAGGCCCTAGCACCCCCATTTACCAGATGAGGAAACGGACATGGGAAAATAAAATAAATGAGCCCAGAGCACACAGCTACTAAGAGACACAGCCAAGAGTTCAAGTCCACCCAAATCAGATCACGAACGCACACTTGGAACAGCCTCCCAGTGCTCAGCAACGGCAGCCCAGGCTCTGAGCAGCGCCCTCTGCCCTGCCCGGCCTGGCTGGCCGCCTGGCCCAGGCCCTGGGGGCAGGACCCGCGGTGGGGGCAGGTAAGTGCTCCTCGCTGTTTGCAGAGACCGACACCTACTTGGCCCTGTTTTTCATTTGCTTTCTTGGTTGAGAAGGGAAAGGGCCCACATTTTTATGACACCAGCTTGTGATTCTATTTTCTGTTTAAATTCTGGGTGAGGGAAAAATAAGAGACATCAGAGAAACCTTCAGAATCTCATTTGGAGAGTCTGAGCTGCAGATAAATGAGCCTCCTGCAGAAATGCGACATCAAAGCGAATTTTCTCAGCTGTATTTTCTTTCTTTTAATAGGGCCATTTACGACATTAATATTCCAGGAAGTCATTTTAATTTCATGTTTATCATCCATTGGGAAAGTTAAACAGGATCAATATGTAACCAGTGGTGAATGTGGGGATCTTGGGGGAGAAGGGGAGCATTTGGGGGCTTTGGTGATTCCAAAGCTGGGAGTCCTTAGGAAGGGAGGGGAGGGGGCTGGGGATGAGAGGGGTGGAGGAGGACAGGGGGAGTACGAGGAGTTGCAAGGTGGAAATCGGCCGGGCACGCGTTGGAGGGACAGTTACTGAGCATCGGCTAGGGTTAGGGTGAGCCACGGCTCGTGCCTGATGCTTTTTAATGCAAGCAATGACTCATGCTGTAGGTATTTCTATTCCCATCTTCATGTGGGGGGAAACTGAGGCTTGGAAAATCTGTCACATGCTAAGGGTCCTGCAGTACTCTGATTCATGCCTTCGAGAAATACGGGTTAAACACCTGCTCTGCGCCAGGCATTTAGCTGGCAGCTGGAGACTGCAGGCCGATGAGAGTTAGTTACGCGTGTCTGAGGTCAGTGTCCAATCTGACTGATGTGTCTTTTGGTGAATTCTCTGCTTCTGGGGACACAGGAGAGTGCAGCTCTTGTGAGGTTGCCGTCGAGTGAGGTTGCCGTTGAGCGGGGAGACAGGCTTTGGTCAATCACCCAAGGAAAGATGCGCTTTTCCCTGTGGTGGAGGTTCAGGGCTCTACAAGCCCAGAATCAAGGGCTTCCTCCAGAATGGCAGTCCAGGAAGGCTTCCTGGGGGTGGTGATGCTCCAGTTGAGACCTGAGGACTGCCTAGGAGGCAGCTGGTGAGAAGGAAAAGCAAAGCCCATTCTGGGGAGTGAGGAAAGGGAGCGCTGGGGTCAGGTGCCTGGCCAGGTGGTTAAGTTGTCGTTGGTTGGGATGTCCATGTCCCGAGTGCCTGGCTTCAGTCCAGCTCAGGGTCTGGCTCAGCTCCCAATTCCAGCTTCCTGCTAATGTGCACCCTGGGAGGCTGCACCCACCTATTGTGTGCCTTTCGAAGAAATTAAGGAGGCAGCACCTCTGGGGGCTGCTGGCGACAGGGCCTCCTGGGCTGGGTGAGAGACTTGGGTGCCCAGAGGGCCGGGAGGCAGACATCTCCACCTGGGTCAGCTTGTCTGCCTGACGGCCCTAGGCACCTGGAGGCCATGCCTTCCCAGTAGTGCCCTGGGAGGTGGACGTGGGCCTTGCAAGGGAGAGCAGGGTCCTCGGGGGGAGGAGAGATGGAGAAGGCCAAACCCCTGGACGCAACCCCTTCCTCTCCCTTCTCACTCCCTCTGGACAGCTCATCCATCACTGGCCTCACTTTCCCAGATCGGGCCTCTGAGCCCCGCCCCCGCTGCCACCTGTACATGCGCAGCCAGCTCCTCCTGTCACCTGGGTTTGGGCAAGAGCCTCCTCGCCCTCCTCCCGTCTGTTCTCCACGGCACGAGGCCTGTCCAACTTAAAGCGGGCCGTGCCTGAAGCCCTCCGTGGGTTCTCGCTTGGCACAGATAGAGGCCAGCACAGCCCTGCCCAGCCCGCACCCCCATCCCCACCACCCCTCCTTCAGCAGCGCACCTGCTCCTAAAGCTGCATGCAAGTGCGCATGTGCAGCCCCGCCCTCACACCTTGCACGCTGGTCCTCTCCCTGGCACTGTCCCTCGCAGTGTCCCTGGCACTGCTCACTCCTGCACCTCCCTGCACTCACTCTCTTGGTGAGGCCGTCTCTGCCCACCCTGCCTTCATCGCAGCTCTCGCCCTCCTCTGCGGCTGCTGTCCGGCTGCGCTCCTCAGCTCTGATGAATGTTACAATTCGCTTATTTGTCTTCTTTGTGGTCTGCCTCCTTCCACTAAACATAAGCTCCGTGATGCCTGGAGTTTTTGTCCACTTCGCTCATGGTTTCGTCTCCGAGGGCCTACAACAGTGTGGTGCCCAGGCAGGACGGCACAGTGCTCCTATTTGGGAGGCAGGGAGCAAGGCTCTGCAGGGAGTTAAGATTTATATTTATTTATTTGAAGGGCAGATTTACACACAGAGAGAGACAGAGACGGTGACACAGAGAGAAATCTATCCATCGGTTCCCTGCCCAAATGCCTGCAACAGCCAGGTCTGGGCCAAGTTGAAGCCAAGAGCCTGGAACTCCAGCCAGGTCTCCCACAGGGGTGATGGGGCCCCAGCACTTGGGCCATCATCTGCTGGTTCCCCAGGTGCATGCCAGGAGAGCTAGACCAGAAGTGGAACAGGGGCTGGCACTGTAGCACAGTGTGTTAAAACCCCGGCCTGAAGTGCCGGCATCTCATATGGGCACCAGTTCTTGTTCCAGCTGCTCCACTTCCAATCCAGCTCTCTGCTATGGCCTGGGAAAGCAGTGGAAAATGGCCCAAGTTCTTGGGCCCCTGCACCTGCATGGGAGACCCAGAGGAAGCTCCTGGTTCTATACTTCAGATCAGCTCAGCTCACACTGTTGCGGCCATTTAGGGAGTGAACCAGCAGATGGAAGACCTCTCTCTCTCTGTGTGTCTCTACCACTCTCTATATAACTCTGTAGAAATAAATCGTAAAAAAAAAAAAAAAAAAAAAAAAAAAGTGGGGCAGCCAGTATTTGAACCAGCTCTTCGATATGGGATGCCAGTAGTGTCTCAAGTGACCGTTTAATCTGCTGCACCACAATGCCAGCCGCTGTACTTTTTTTTTTTTTTAATTATTTGGAAGGCAGAGGGACAGAGACAGATAGCAATCTCTCTTTCACTGAATTAATTCCCAAATGTCCACAACAGCCAAGGCTGGGACAGGCTGAAGCCAGGAGCCAGGAATTCCATCAGAGTTTCGCACATGGGTGGCAGGGACCCAACTACTTGACCTGTCACCTGCTGCCTCCCCAGGCACATGTTAGCAGGAAGACCGGATGGGGAGAAGAGGTGGGATTTGAACCCAGGTGCTCAGATAGTGGATGCAGGCATCTGACATGCCATCTTTTTTTTTTTTTTTAAAGATTTATTTATTTATTTGAAAGGTAGAGTTACATAGAGATAAAGAGAGGCAGAGAGAGCCCAATTGGTTGCAATGGCTAGCGCTGCACTGATGTGAAGCCAGGAGCTTCCTCAGGGTCTTCCCACGTTACTGCAAGGGACATGCCATCTTAACCACTGGGAAACACCTGCTTCCTAGGTTGTTTGTAATTCAATCGTATATTCCACTGACTCCTAAGCAGAGCCCTCCACGGTGGCAAACTTACTGGCCCCTGTCACAGATGAGACAGGTGAGGCTCAGGAGGCAGTGGACAGATGGCAGAACTGGGCATCTTCCACGTCTCAAAGGACAGGCACTGGCGTCACACTGCCTGGCCCGAAATACTGGCCCCTCCACTTACCAGCTGTGGAAGATTCACTGTGCTTCTGTCCTCCAGGTGCCTCCATGTCCTCATCTGGGAAATGGGCCCCTCACAGGGTTCAATCCCCAAAGTGGTATGATGCACGCCCATTCCTTCACTTGGGCTGCAAGGGAGTGTATAGTGCACTCTGGTCAGCTGTAGCGACTGCTCTCTGGCCCCGGGATTGGGTCTCCGGGGTTTCCAGCCCACTGC
This sequence comes from Oryctolagus cuniculus, assembly GCF_964237555.1. Lineage (NCBI taxonomy): Eukaryota > Metazoa > Chordata > Mammalia > Lagomorpha > Leporidae > Oryctolagus > Oryctolagus cuniculus. The sequence continues at coordinate 29,360,961 of NC_091437.1, read as the reverse complement.
CGCAGGGGACTGATGGGTCAGCCAGGGGCTCTGCCTCTGAATGGTAGTGGTCAGGCTTGTCCAGTCCCATTTGTTTAGTCAGAATTTAATTTCTCCCTAAGCCAAGAGTTCTTCTGCCCCCTCCTGCCCTCTCTCTTGCTCTCATCAGCGGGAAAATGAGCTCCGGGAGCTTTCCCCCTGGTCCAGAAATCCAAGGTGAAGAATTTCATTAACAATCAAGAGGACATAATCAACATTCTAATAATTCCAGACCTGCACTCCCCCTTTTGCAGCCCCACCCCCCAGGGCCCCCATCCCCCGACTCCCTGTTACCGGCTCTCCCAGACACACTCACCTTGACAAGGAAATCTCATTCTCTCTCCAGCCAAATTTGCTTCGCTATTAAATTCACCACCTTGCCTTGGGCCCTGGAGATGAGGGGGATAGACGTCAGATGTCCCCGGTCTCTGTTTCTGAACAAGACGCATGTGGGAACAAGGGCATCGTGAGGGTCCTGCTTCCTCCAAACCTCGGGGAAGGTTCCAGGTAGGCTGATGAGGTTTCTCCCACCTCATGGCCAGAGAAGCCAAACTTCTGGTATGGCCATCTTGAGTTTCTGGTGCATTTTTTTTAAAGATTGTATTTATTTGAGAGGTAGAGTTACAGTGAGAGGGGGAGACAGAAAGAGAGGTCTTCCATCCATTGGTTCACTCCCTAAATGGCTGCAACGGCTGGAGCTTGGCCGATCTGAAGCCAGGAGCCAGGAGCTTCTTCCAGGTCTCCCATGTGGGTGTAGGGGCCCAAGGGCTTGGGCCATCTTCTACTGCTTTCCCAGGCCATAGCAGAGAGCTGGATTGGAAGAGGAACAGCTGGGACCAAAACCAGTGCCCATATGGGATGCCAGTGCCACGGCAGAGGATTAACCTACTGTAGCACCAGGCTGGTCCCTCTGGTGCATTATTTATTTATTTATTTATTTATTTTTATTATTTTTTTTTGACAGGCAGAGTGGACAGTGAGAGAGAGAGACAGAGAGAAAGGTCTTCCTTTGCCGTTGGTTCACCCTCCAATGGCTGCCGCGGCCAGCGCGCTGCGACCGGCGCACCGCGCTGATCTGATGGCAGGAGCCAGGAGCCAGGTGCTTTTCCTGGTCTCCCATGGGGTGCAGGGCCCAAGCACCTGGGCCATCCTCCACTGCACTCCCTGGCCACAGCAGAGAGCTGGCCTGGAAGAGGGGCAACCGGGACAGAATCCGGCACCCCGACCGGGACTAGAACCCGGTGTGCCGGCGCCGCTAGGCGGAGGATTAGCCTAGTGAGCCGCGGCGCCGGCCCCTCTGGTGCATTTTTAACACATGACTCCGCAGGGGCCAGCGTGGTGGCACAGCAGGTTCAGCTGCCACTTAAACTGCTGGCATCCTGTGTGGGAGTGCTTGTTCAGGTCCTAGCTGCTCTGCTCCAGATGCAGTTCCCTGCTAATGCGCCTGGGAAGGCAGATGATGATGGCCCAAGTGCTTGGGCCTCTGCACCCACACCATCCACACGGAACACCTAGGAGTTCTGGGGTCCAGGCTTCAGCCTGGCTCAACCCAGCCATTGTGGTCCTTTGGGCAATAAACCAGCAAATGGAAGATCTCTTCTCTGTCCCTCCCTCTGACTCTGCCTTTCCAAATAAATAAAATAAATCTTCAAAAAGAATCTGTAGGTTTTATTTTGTTTTAAAGTTTTTATCCATGTATTATATTTATTTTAAAGGCAGACAGAAAGAGATCTCCCATCCACTGATTGACTCCCCACAACAACCTAAGCCAGGAGCCTGGACCTGTATCCAAGTCTCCCACATGAGAGGCAGAGACCCAAGTACTTGGGCCTTCACCTGCTGCCTCCCAAAATGCACATCGGCAGGGAGCTGCATTGGAGAGCAGAGCCAGGACTCGAATGCAGGCGCTCTGACCCGGGGTGCAGGCGTCCCAGATGGCAACTCAGCTGCTGCGTCAACCAGCCTCTCCTCCAGGTACATTTTACATGGTGCCTCAATGCCTCCACCTCGGCCCGCAGCAACATGCAGCCTGCACCACGGGCTAGCTGTATGGCCCTGGGGAAACTCATCTCGCTCTCTTTTTAAGATTTATCTATTTATTTACTTGAGAGTTAGAGCCACAGGCAGAGAGGGGGAGAGAGAGAGAGCGGTCTTCCATCCTCTGGTTCACCATCCAAATGGCCACAATGGCCAGAGCTGCGCCGATCCGAAGCCAGGAGCCAAGAGCTTCTTCCGGGTCTCCCCCACAGGTGCAGGGGCCCAAGTACTAGGGCCATCTTTCACTACTTTCCCAGACCATCAGCAGGGAGCTGGATTAGAAGTAGAGCAGCCGGGACTATAATCAGCGCCCATATGGGATGCTGACACTGCAGGCAAAGGCTTCACGCTGCAGGGCCGCCCCAGGAACGTCATCTTTCTGAGCCCACATCTGGTGAGGGCCTCCTTGCAGGTGGGGACTTGGCAGAGACCTGATGGAGACCAGCGGATCTCATGGTCAGAGAGACATAATGCCCAACTGGCTTCCGGAACAGGATCACCCTGGAGATGCCCGACGAACCAGCGAATCCAAGAAGGCGTGATCACTTGTTAGGGGCTCCACCTGGTCCTGCCTCTTAAAACCTCACAGTGGGGATTAAGCGTTTGGGTGGGCAGAGACCCAAGCATGGCAGCCTCCGTGTCTACGAAGCGAGGAGGATGGTAACAGTACCCTTCCCTCGCGGCTGCTGGGGTGGAATCAGATCACGCTCAGCACCTGGCATAGGGGCGGCGCCACCGGTGGTCACTGCCAGTGTCCTAAGTGCCCTGCTCATCCACAGCTCTGCACTGCTGTCCCGCCCTGCCCCCGCCTCACATGGAATGTGTTACTGAGTCCTCACTGGTCTACTGAGGCATGGGGATGAATGATAGACAGACATGGACAGCACAGTGTGGTCAGCACAGGGGCAGGTGAAGGTATGTGGGGACAAGAGCCCCCACCCTAAAGGGGTCCTTGACGGTGGTCGGACCTCAGGAAAAAGGTAGGATTTGCCTGGAGAGGCTGAGCAATGGGGACTTAGGGTGGGCAGTCAGGGGCTGAGGTTGGCCTTGGGAGCCAGGAGGAGGGGTTTGGCTTTCATGCTCAGGGAAATGGGGAACCACAGAAGGATCCGGAGGACGGCAGTGCCCACGCTGTCCTTTATGAATGTGTGGCTGCAGTGTGGAGCCAGATAGGAGAGGGGCGAGCGTGGTCAGGGGAGGAGGGGGAGGAAGTGGCCTGGGTGTGGCGATGGGAGGAGTGGACAGGTCCATTCCAGAATCTGTGGGTCAGGGCTGGCTGGGGCTCCATCCCGCAGGGATACGTGGAGCAAGCACAGGGGCTGAGAGCTAAATGGGGCTCTGGGCCCCGGGGTGAGGGTGTCACATGACCCAGTCCCTGTCCACGGAGGAGCTGGAGAGAGGGCCAGGGGCAGGAGCCCAGGAGTCCCAGCCCAGCAGAGGGCTTGCCCCATGCAGGCGGCAGGGGACCAGGCTGCAGGGTCGCTGGACAAGAAGTGGAGCTTTCTCACCTCTGATTCCTCCTGGGATCCCTGGCAGGCTTGAGCAGCCTCTGGCACTCCTGGTGCACGTGCACGCATGAACACACACACACACACACACACACACACACACACACACGGTGTGTTCCAGGCTTTGTGGCAGAAGGCAGAAACCTGGAGTGCACCTTAGAGAAAGAGGGAGGGGAGAGAGGCTTGCAGGCTGGCAGGAGGGCTCTCTGGTAGTGACAAGGTAGTGACACTCCCGCCCCAGTCTCCTGGCTCCAGCACACAACAGACGCGCCGCTGCACCCAGTGGAGTCATAAGATTGCTTGACCCACAGCTTGGGCTCAGGGCGAGCCCTCCAGAGCCCTTCCCTGCTGGCTGTGCCAGGGCAGATGCTGTTCACGGAGAGAGTCAGCATGGAGGGCAAGAGAGGGTCACACAAGGCCTTGTCTTCCTTTCGAATGGGGACAGGAGGGGCAAAAGACACAGATGGCTAGGAGCCTTGCAAAGGTCCCCTGCCTCGCTCCTGGCCCCTAACACTTCCTCTGTATGACAGCCACATCGCTGTGGTGCCAACCTCCCAGTTCCCCAGAGCCCCCAGAATGCAGTCCACTTCCAGCCTCTGCACACGATGCCCCCCCCCACCCCGCTCCTGCCCAAACCTCTGGGCCCCTTCCCAGTGCTGGTCCCTGTGCTCGGAGTGCTCTGCTTCCATGGGCCCACCCACACCCATACAGGGACGTCACCCTCATCCTTTACTCTCAGAAAAAGGATGAAGCTTTCCCAGCCCACACCCCGAAGCTAGCTCAAGTTTCTCCTTTGGGTGGCCCCCGGCGACACTGGCATCTGGAGGCAGGTGCACAGGGGCTGCAGGGCCACCGTGGAGAGAGGGTCAGCAGGAGGCTCCTAGAGCAGCAGGGCCTGTGATGTATCCTGTACTGTGCTGCCTTGGAGCCTTCGCCGGTGGGGCCCAACTCCCCTGGAGGAGCCCATCAGGATGGGGTGGTGGGGAGCGGGGCTGGCTAGGCCCTGGGATTGACATCATCTCAAAGCCCTGTGGATGCCGGGAACAACACCCAGGGGGCCAGGTGGGCACGGGGGACACAATCACAGGCTAATAGCCTCCCAGCCTGAGATGCAATTAGGGGCCGGTCCCCTGCGGGCCTGGAGGCAGCAGGAAGGGCAGGCAGTGCTCCTGAGTAGGGGGACGAGGACCCACCTCGGCAGCCCTGGTTCGGGGTCAGAGGGGCTACAAGGGAGTCACAGGCAGGGTAAAGAGACCCCTAAAGAGAAGAAAGGAGCCGGCGCCGCGGCTCACTAGGCTAATCCTCCGCCTTGCGGCGCCGGCACACCGGGTTCTAGTCCCGGTTGGGGCGCCGGATTCTGTCCCGGTTGCCCCTCTTCCAGGCCAGCTCTCTGCTGTGGCCAGGGAGTGCAGTGGAGGATGGCCCAGGTGCTGGGGCCCTGCACCCCATGGGAGACCAGGAGAAGCACCTGGCTCCTGGCTCTTGCCATCGGATCAGCGTGGTGCGCCGGCCGCAGCGCGCCGGCCGCGGCAGCCATTGGAGGGTGAACCAACGGCAAAGGAAGACCTTTCTCTCTGTCTCTCTCTCTCACTGTCCACTCTGCCTGTCAAAAAATAAAAAAAAAAAAAAAAGAGAAGAAAGGGTGAAGACGTGGATGAGGCAGAGTGGGGAAGGAGAGGCTACATGTGGGGCACAGTCATGGGGATCTATGAGGGGTACTTTCTGTGGACTCCAGACATGACAGGGAAAGGGCCAAGCTGGCCGTGGCCTTTTTTTATTTTTTAATATTTATTTATTTATTTATTTGAAAAGCAGAGTTACACAGAGAGAGAGGGAGGGAGGGAGGGAGAGAGAGTGATCTTCCATCTGCTGGTTCACTCCTCAAATGGCCACAATGACTGAAGCTGGCTGATCTGGAGCCAGGAGCTTCTTCTGGGTGTCCCACATGGGCACAGGGGCTCAAGTACTTGGGCCCTCTTCGACTGCTTTCCCATGCCATTAGCAGGGAGCTAGAATGAAGTGGAGCAGCCAGCACTTGAACCAGCCGACATGGGATGCAGGCACTGCAGGTGGTGGGTTTACCTGCTATGCCCCAGTGTTGGCCCCTGTGCTTAACCTTTCTAGGCTACAGTTTCCTTTCCTCTAAGATGAGCCCAGCAGCAACAGTGTGTATGTTTCACAGCTACTGTGAAGGGTAAATCTACCAAGGTGTTTCCAAACACTTGTGGGGGGCCGGTGCTGCGGTACTCAAATTTTACCCCCCCCCAAAAAAAAACCTTGTGGAAACTTTTTCACTTAAGTGCATAAGGCTTTGAAATGCACACCTAGTTGTTTCCCATGGTGAGGGCCCCTCCTCTGCTGTCCCTGAGAGCCTGGCCCTCCCCAGCGCTCGCGAGGTCACAGCCACGATGCTGATGACTTAGGGAGGGTGCACCAGTCACTGGGCCTCAACACCAGCTCTGCCATCCTGCAGACCTGGCTGTGAATCCCAGCTGCTGCAGTTGTCGGCTCTATGGCTCCAAGCCTCGGGTTTGTCACTTGGGAGCAGAACAGGACTTCTTCAGCCGGGGGTGAGGGGCAGAGCCAGAGGACCAGCAGCTGCCGGGGACTCAGTGCCGCCTAAAAGGGAGCTTCGCCGGAGAGCGGGGCCACTGCCTGCGTCCCAGTGACAACCCGGGACCCCATTTTCTTCAAGGTCTCTTTGAGGCTGCAGGGCAGCCCTTTCTGACCCCAGGGTCTGGCTTAGGAGACCCAGAAGGGCCCCAGCCGCTCCTGTCTAAGACAAAGGTCCGGGGAACTGGCTTTCTGCTGGAGATGTGGTACCTGTGACTTTGCACAGCAGCTCTGCTTAGAAACCGCCACCAGCTACCCTGCAGCTCTGAGCACCAAGAGCCTTGGGGCGTCCTCAGCGCAGCACTTCCGGAAAGCCCTCGGCACTTCCGGAATGCGAGCCACGTTCTGAAGTGACGTGCGGGTGCAGTGCTCATCCTCTGTGGCCTTGACTGAGCACTTATCCACGCCGCGGAGGCAGGGCACAAGGACCCTGTGTTTACAAGTGGGGAGACGGACCCACGGCTGTGTGACGCCAAGTGGCGGCTCCGGGACGGAGACTCTGAAGGGTGAGCCTGGCCCTGTCTGTGAAGCCCACTCCTGCCAGATGCCTGGCCCGCAGCCGAGGCCTGGAGGGATGTGCCCAGTGGGCCTGGCTCTGTGAGCAGCTCCCACCCCACCCGTTCAGGTGCTCGTGGTTGTGGGCCAAACTTGGGGCAACCTTATGATTATTACTTTAAAGGTTTATTTACTTATTGGAAAGAAAGAGTTACGGAGAAATCTCCCACCCGCTGGTTCAGTCTCCAAATGGCCACCATGACTGGAGCTGGGCCAGTCTGAAGCCAGGAGCTTCTTCCAGGTCTCCCACGGGGGTGCAGGGGCCCAAACACTTGGGCCATCTTCTGCTGCTATCCTAGGTGCATTAGCAGGGAGCTGGATCCGAAGTGGAGCAGCTGGGACTCGAACCAGCGGCCGTAGGGGACGGCAGCTTTACCTGCTCCTTCGCAGCGCCGGCCCTGTGTAGCTACGCTGTAAGAGTATCAGGGCAAGAAGTGCCTAGACTGGCGTCAGCCACTCTGAGATGGAGACCAGTGTCCAGCCCACAAGGTCATTGAGGCATGAGCACTACAAGGTCCCAGTGTTCCAGACGCCAGGGTCCCTCCCCAGCTGTCTGCCCCCTCTCCCTGCCAGTGAGCCCAGGTGCTTTGTGATGAAGCAGAGTACAGCCCAGGCCTGCTGAGGTGGCTGCTGCTGGGTAAATATAAACCCGAACTCCCAGGCTCCGGATGACTCAGCACGGCGAGGCCCAAGGTGTCCCCTCCTCAGCTGGCAGAGGAGATGGAAACGGGTGGCGCCCAGCTCCCTCACCACCTTTGGGAAGAGGAAGCCATACTCCATCCGGGTGGGAAAGCAGGAACCCAGGCTGCCAAGTGCCTGGGTTCAAATCCCAGCCTCGCCACCTAGCAGCCGTGTGTCAGAGTCCATTTGCTTGTCTGTAAAATGGGGATGATCTTATTTGCCTCCTGCAATGATTCATGAAGAGCATCTGCGAGGAGAGCATGCGCTTTCTGCAAGTGTTTGCTTTTCTCTGGTTGCTGAAATCCACCATCGGCTGCAGAGCCGTCCCCAGCTTCCTGTGTAGAACACACAGAGCCGGGGAGAGAGGGGCTGTCATGAAGTCCCTCCGAGCGGCAGCACGTGTACAGCACTGACTTTCACAGCTTCGGGACGGCCATGGTTACGTTGTGCCGTTACCGAGTTACTGACACCTGGGAAAAGCAGGGCTGGCAGGGCCCCGGAAAGCCCCCTCCCTCACTTTAAAAAGGGGGCCGGCAGAGACAGGCGCTGCGAGCTCAAGGGCACCCAGAGAGCAGGGGCTGGGGAAGTCCCATCCAGTCTGCCTGCAATTTTGCTTCCTTGTCATGGTGGACAGGTCCTGGGAGAGGGCCCGGGCCCCACTGGGAGGTGGGCAGCTCCAACAAGGAGGCCCCGCTGCGCTTGGCCACAGCCCACTGGAACAGTGCCTGGCAGCCAGTAGTGCCTGGTGAGTATTCACTGAATGAATGAATGACCGAGTGCGTGAGGTGGCAGGACAGAGCTGCCCTCCCAGGGTGGGAGGGTGTCTCTAGGGGCCTGGTCCCCTTGACAAGGGTCTCTCGGGGCCTCCCCAGGGTTCGGTGCATGTGCCCACCTTGCCTGCTCCAGATGGCTAGGGGCAGGGTTCCACAGGGAGAAGGCGTGGAGCTGCAGCCAGCGGGATGGGGGTTAGACTGCAGGCGGGCTGCGGAAGGAGGGAGGAAGGGAGGCCAGTGGCTGCTTATCTTGAGCTCTGTGAGGGAGGAGCTGTGCGTGGTCTGCGGCTGGGAGGGTGGAGATGCGGGGTGGGGGGCTGAGTCACACTTGCTCAGAGCGTGGGATACCTGGGGGGCCCTGTGGGCAAAGGCCTCTCTATGCCGCAGAGGCAGACCCAGCTCAGCTGCGGCTGCTCAGCATCCTGTTGCCATGGAGATGCAGAGCCAGTCCTCCCAGAGCCTGGGGCGTGGCCTGGCCTCAGCACGGTTTGAAGCCCAGGGTAGGGCCACTGCTGGGGCAGCCACAGGGTTTGGTAGGACCTTGTCAGGTACAATCTCCGTGGATGTAAGCAGAGTGGCTACCACTGGCTTTAGCGTTCACAGATCTGGGCCTGAATCCCAGTGACTCGTGGATGCCCTGGGCAAGGCTCAGTTCTGTCCTCTGGAAAATGGGATCCTCTTCCCGGGGCTGTTGTGACCCCCCTGTGGGGCTGTGTGTGAAAAGCAGAGTCGGGGGGTCGTAGAGCCTGGTTATTTCTGGACCTGGTGTTGGGGCTGGGGCTCTGCAGGAGGTTGTCCCGAGCCTGCTCTTGGAGTCTCCCGGGTAGGGCTAGAGAGAGGCCCGAGCCAGAGTCTGGAGTTATGTCATCCTTTGAACATGGGCCTGGAGGCTCTGCTGCAGGCACATTTGAAAAATAAATAATAACAACGTGAATAATTCACAGACGCCGTGTGAATAATTCACCGCGGCCTCTCGAGCTGCAGCCGATTAGACCCTGCACACCGAGGCTCCTGTCCTGTCTGCCTCTGGCTGCCCCACTGGCCCTGGGGACTCCGGTCTGGCCCAGGGGCAAAGCATAGAGGGCGAGTGGGGACATTTGGAATGTCCTCTGGGGCAGTCGTCCCCGGGAGGGAAGGGTTGTGGGCTGTCTGAATTCTGTCGAGACCCACAGGTTGGGTAACCTGAAGGGGTCGGAGCTGGGACCTCGGAGCCCACCGGCTCAGGTCACTTCCCCTCTCTGGGCTGCATTTCAAGGTTTGGAGTGAGAAGAGCCCCTTCTTGTGAGAGATGAATAACCAGTCACCGGCTGTGGGGGAGCCCTGTCTGCACTGGGACCCGAGGCTGTACCACGGCTGAGCTTTGACGTGCATCCTGAGAAGTTGCACAGCCCTCTGGTGTTTCCTCCAGGCTATAGGACAAAGCTGGGGGCAGTGTCCCAGGTCAGGTCTCAGAACCCGGTTCGACCATTAGTCACAGACGGTCTTGTCCGTATTGCTGCTCTCCGTTTCCTTGTCTGTGAAATGGGGATGAAAAGGCATCCCCCTTCACAGATGAAGCCCCCTTATTTACTGTCATGCAGAGGAAGTGATGTCATGAGCGTAAATCACTCAGTGCAGCTCCCGGCACGCAGCGCGCAGTAAGCGCTACAGGACAGTGGCTGCTGCGATATTCACTGCCTCTCCAAAGATAGCGCATTGGGGACTTAGGGTAGGAAGATGCTGCCCAAACACTGCAGATATTTGGGTAAAATCTGAGCTTCAGGCCCAAGAGATGGCTACAGACTGCTGGCCAATCCCAGCAGTGGCTGCCTCTTATGGCTTGGGGTAGCTACTCTCTTCTCTTTGTTTATTTCCTCCTGAGTTCCTAGTTACTTATTAACCTGTTGATTATCTGCCTTCCCCACTAGACGCTGAGCTCCATGAGGCGAGGACCTGCTCCATTTTGCTCATTGCATCCCCAGCCCCTAGCACACTGCCTAGCACATAGTGGGTCAGTAAATATTTGTCAGTTGAATGCATGGGCTAGTCGGGAGCCATGAAGTCAGGGAGGGCTGCAGGACAGGAACCTTCCTGCAGTGGATCAGGAGGGACCTAGGGACAGCAGCCGGTGTGCAGCTCGCCGGAGGTGATTTGGGGGCTGCAGCCTGGCTCCTGGCTTCCGGCTCCCTGCTGCCGCCCTCCCAGGTAAAGCTGCCTGGAACCAGCAGTACGAGGAGGCTTAGTGGTGGCACAGGCTCACTGTGCCTTCCCCAATAATGATTTAATCGCTTGTTTAGAATTTCCTGTGGCATTAATGATTATACTCCAGAACAGGGAGAATAATTGGCTGTGTTCTCGCGGTGAGTGAGCTCCCTGGTAGCGGGGAGCAGAGTCGTTCTGTAATCTTCCTCTCTCACCTGCTGCCATTCACAGGCAGGTGATGGAGACGGATGAGCTCATGTGTGCCGAGGAGCTGGGAGGCCACCTGGAGGCTGGGGGAGGGGGTTGGAGGAGGGAGAGTGGGAAAGACATCCACAGACATGCGGAGATGGTGCAGAGCAGTAAGGATGAGAGAGAGAGAGAGAGAGAGAGAGAGAGAGAGAGAGAGAGAGAAGGAAACGGGAGTCTGCTCTCAGGCCCGTGAGCCCCGCTCAGCCTGCAGTGTTTGGTCTCTGGCTGCCTCACCCCTCTTGCTGCTGCAGCACCCTGTGTGCACGAGGGCGCCCTGCTCTGGGTGCCCAGTGGGCATCTCTAGAGCAGTAGTGTCTTTGGAACGCCGTCCCCGGGATAGTAGCATCAGCAGCACCTGGGCAAGGACTTGACATGCACAGTCCCAGATCCCTCCCTGGGCTCATTGAATCAGAAACCCCAGAGGGGCAGAGCCTAGCACTCAATAAGCTTTCTAGGCGACTCTGCTGGCAAGTGTGAGAAGCCCTGTGCTAAGGTATACAGGGTCATGTGAGGTGCACTCATGTGCCAGGGAACATGGCAGTGCATACACACGTGCGATATCTGAGCCCTGGGACCTCTGTCCCTGCCAGGAAGCTCCAGAAGCCAAGGCCAGGAAAGGGCCAGGGGTGAGAGCAGGTGTTGTGGCACAGGCTTAGGATGCCAGCATCCCACATCAGAACTCCAGTTGGAGTCCCAGCTGCTCCACTTCAGATCCAGCTCCCTGCTAATGCACCTGGGAAAGCAGCAGAAAGTGGTCCCAGTGCTTGGGCCCCTGCACCCGTGTGGGCGACCCAGATGAAGCTCCTGGCCTTGATTTGGCCCAGCCCTGGCCATTGCCCCCACTTGGAAAGTGAACTAGGAGATGAGAGATCTCTCTTTCTGTGTCTCCCTTTCTCTGTAATTCTGCCTTTCAAATAAATATTTTTTAAAAAATAAAGGCCCTAGGCAGACAAGCTGCTTCCAGGGCCTGGAGCTGCCTGCTGCTGCGGCCTCCCCCACCATGACCCCCTGCCGGGGGAGCCCAAGGGGAGCAAGAAGGGGCCTGAGGACAGAGTCTGCAGAGTGGCTGCCCTCTGCCCTGTTACTGTGCCTGGAAGAGGGACTGTCCCTTGGCCTTAGTAGGCCAGGGACTTTGGTTCCTAGAAACCTGGCCCAGTCTTGGCTGCTGGGTTTCTGGAGGTGAGTCTTCAGGGCTTAAGCAGTTTGAGAACAACTCTGCTCACTTGGGGCAGATGATCCCCTGAAAGCCTGTGGGCAACAGTTGGGGGGGGGGGGCGAGCCGGGCACCTACGCTCTGAGGGTGGCTCCAGGGTGAGCAGCTGCATGGACAGGTGAAGGCAAGGTCAAGGAGGAAGAAGGTGGCTAAGAAGGTGGGGGAAGGACAGTGGTGAGTGGACAGACCAACGGAAATCAGAGAGGGGAAGGCAAAAGGGTCTGCGGGGGACTGGTGCGTGGGGAGGAGCGGGCTTGGGACCTCTCCCACCCTGTGCTGAGCTGAAGGAGGAGGCAAGGGCCTGAAATTCACAATGAACCTGAAAGCAGAGAGAGTGAGCTGTTTGAGACAAAAGAACTGGGTGTAAAGACTTAGGGAGTCGTGAAGACCTTGCAGAAACTGCTTTGTCTTAAAAAGCATAGGGGGCAGCAAAGAAGGCACACAGGAAGCCAGGTGACATGCCAATCGCTCGCCCTGGGCAGGTGAGTGAGATGCACACCAGGACTCCCAGCTGGGCCCTGCCTGGGGCTGGCGAGGAATCCCGCCCCCAGTGGGCTGGGAACGTGAGTGTGTGTTCAACTCCATGCCTCCTACACTGTGGCGCTTCCTGCTCTGGCCCCAACACCAATTTGGGGAAGACCATGGCAGTCCCAGCCTGATGCTGACCCCAGATGTCCAGGCCCAAGGCCCAGCGTCCCCCGTTCCTTTAATGCCACTACGACCTGGCATGCGCTAGTTCTGTGCAGCCCTCTCTGACTCTGTTCTATTTTTGACCGTGAGCCCCCGCCCCCCTTGGGGGAAACAACTTCCTGGAGTTGGACAGCAGCTGTGCAAAGCAGGGCTTCCCTTTAGAAACCCCAGAGGGAGTGTCTGCGGCTTTAGGATGGGCCTGCTGTTTCCTCCTCAGTGATTGCGGAGGGTTGGCACCCTGGTTCCAGGTGATAGAATGAGGCCCCCTGAGGGATCTGCACTTGCTAGTTGTGTGACTTTTATGTTTCAATGATTTATTTATTTATTTGAAAGGCAGAGTTACAGAGACTGAAAGAGGGAGAGAGGGAGAGAGGGAAAGAGGGAGACAGAAGGTTTCCTTTCACTGGTTCACTCCCAAAATGTCCTCAATGGCTGGGGGTTGGGCCAGTGTGAAGCCAGGAGCCAGGAGCTTCTTCCGGGTCTCCCACGTGGGTGCAGGGGCCCAAGGACTTGGGCCATCTAGTGCTGCTTTCCCAGGCCGTAGTAGTCAGAAGTGGAGCAGCCTGGACTCACACCAGTGCCTATTAGGATGCTGGCTCCACAAGCTGCGGCTTTACCCACTACGCCACAGCGCCGGCCCCGGTTGTGTGACTTTGGGAAAAGTCACTTATCTTTCTGTCGTCAGTGTTTCCATCTGAAAAATGAAAAATAATGAGCTTGCCCATTTTCCAGATTGTTGGGACAGGATGAAATAATGTATATAAATTGTGTCCTGTGGCTGCCAGCACCCACGTTGAGCCTGAGGCTGACCAGAGTGTGGGGCGCAGGGCGGGAGGGGAGACAGGGACCCCTGCCCTGGTGAACAGAAGCCAACAGGCTCCAGGTGATTCCAGGGAGACAGGAGCCATGAGGATGGTAAACCAGTGGAAGCAGGGTGGGTGTGTTGATCGCTATGACATTGGCTGGGCATGTGAGCCAAGAGGATGCCGGAGGGCCTGGGTCCAGGGGAGGAATTGCGTTGTTAGCCTCAGGGTCTGTAAGTAGTTCTGGGCAGCCTTCTTGGTATCCTGCATGGCTTCACAGAATTAGATAAACACACACACACACTCACACACACACACACACACCTGCTTCTCCATCCCCCTTCTCGCTTTCCCCCCTCTGAGCTTAGGCTCCTCTGTTAGTGGATCCCAGGCCTGAGAAGGCGGTGTAGTGCATGGGCTGGGAGCTGGGCTGCCACCTCCCACACTCCCTTGCGGACGCCTCCTTTGCAGCTGAGCTGGGTGCCACCCCTCCCAGGCTCTGGGCAACCACCCCAGGGAAGGAGAGTTACGGAGGATTCCCCTGGGAGCTGCACCTCTGTCCCTGCACTCTGTCTGGTCAGAAGCTGCAGGAGAAGGGGACCCAGTCAGATGAGACTGAAGCCCAGGAGGAGGGGCTCCTGAGGAGGTGCTGCCACCAGGTCCCCAGATGATGTCCAGCGCCTCCTTGCTGGTACACTCGGTCAGCCTCCTGCCTACCTTTAGGGCTCAGTCATGTGGAGTCGGAGCCAGGTCTGTGCAGCAGGTGCTGACGAGCCCCGAGCCCAGCGTGCTTTGCAGCAGCAGCATTGGCAGTGCCTGCTGTGAGGCCGTTGAGGAGGCTGTCCTGGGGCCTGGTGGGCAGGAGCGCCGCCGTGCAGTGCTTCTCTGATGGCAGCGTGCATCTGAATCGCCTGGAGCGCTGAGCCCCGGCTTCCTCCCCCAGCCTCCCGTTCAGGGCGTGCGTTTCTCACGGGTGCCCAGCGATGCTGCTGTTTCAGGCGTGAGGACCGGCCTCTGAGGGCTCTGCTGCGCGGGGAATGGGCCGAGTCTGGCCTGTCTTCAGCTTCCCTGCCTGAGCAGTCACTGAATCCTGCTGTCCCGGGCTGCAAGTCCTTACTTCACAGGCAGCCAGAGCCATCTTTCCACTCCCCAGCCAAAGAGAGAGAATGTTGGAATGTGGCCTGCGAGGCCCTGCACAGTGGGGCCACTGCCACCTCTCCTGCCTGTGTCCCTTCAGTCCGCCTCCTGGGCCAGCTTGCCTCTGAGCACAGCGTGCTCGCACATGCTGTTCCTGTCACCACCAGTTGGGCTCCTTGCCCGATGAACTCCAACTTGTGTACAGCTCTCGGGTCAGTCGGCTTTTCTTCAGGGACGTTGTCCCCAGCGGCCCCAGCCTGGTCGGCACCCTGTGGCGTGTTCGGTGTGTTCTTGCAGCCCAGTGAGCCTTGGCTGCCTCTGGCACAAGTGTCATTGTGTGTGAGGGATTTGCTTGAGCCCTGCCCAGCCCGCTGCGGCCCGTGTGCTTTCGACTTCATGCTGCTTTCCACCAGAAAGGGCTCAGTAAGTGACTGCAGGAAGTCCGTAAGAGGAGGCGACGTTCTGAGTTTCTGCAGCCTTCTGTGGAACGTTTTGCCGGAGGAAGAGGGAGGGAGAGGTCTACTTGTCACGGACAAGTGTCACAGAGTCCCCTCTGTGAGTCATGCCTTTGCTTTCACATCTCCTGTCTTGTGGCGTTATCACAAACAGTCGGTATTCCTGCTCCCATTTTCCAGATGAAAAAACTGAGGTGCAAAGAGAGCGAGTGAGTTGTGGGAGAGGTCTGTGCACGGACGCCCTTCTTTCTTCACACCTTGATGGGTCTCTGAGGCCAGGGGAGGAAGAGCACCCACGGGCTGGCAGAGAGCAGGGCTCCGTGTTCTGGTCCGGCCGCTCAGGCTGTTCGCTCACCTATTCTGGAATCCGTGTTGCTGGGGTCACTGGGCACTCTGCAGGGACAGGACAAAGCCCCTGCTGCCCACAGCTCACCTTCTCAGAGAAGACCGAGAGCACAGTATTGTCAGATGGTTGTTGTTGTTAAGATTTCCTTATTTTGGAAAGGCAGAGTCACACAGAGAGAAAGGGAGACACAGAGATCTTCCGTCTGCCAGCTCACACCCCAAATGGCCAGGGCTGGGCCAGGCTGAAGCCAGGAGGCTGCAACTCTATCTGGGTCTCCCATGTGGATGGTAGGGCCCAAGCACTTGTCTGCCGCTTTCCCAGGCACATTAGCAGGGAGCTGGATTGGAAGTGGAACAGCCAGGACTTAAACCAGCACTCTGATATGGAATGCCAGTGTCAAAAGTGGCAGCTTAACCTGCTGCGCCATGCCAGCCTCTGGAGTGTTGCACATTTTGTAAAGGAAATAAAGTAGGGTCCTGTGCCAACGTGTGTGTGGGAGGTAGGGGAGGTTCAGGTGAGCTAGGACGGATCGGGACTAGGTGACATTTGTTGTGGGAGCTAAACTATGAGATGGCTCCAACCAGTGCCAACTTTTCCATCAGTAACAGTAGCATAGGACCCAGGGCCCACAATACTTTCGGGGACCCTGAAATGTTTAAATTCTTTTAAAATCAGAAGGAAAACAAACTTTGAGGTTAGGAACATATTTTAATATATAACATTAGCATATGCATAGTATGCCAGCACATGTTGTCTTTTTATGTAGGAAACTGTTCACAATGCTCAAAAGGCTTAGGACCCTGGAAAACCGCAGTTTGGCCCTGGTTCCAAGTGTGGGAAAAGCCCTAGCAGGACCTTCTAAGCAGAGGGCACAGTGAGGGCCAGGGTCCTGAGGTGGCAGTGAGCTGTGTGTGTTTGAGGGGCAGAAGGAAGGTCCTCAGCGGACGGGGTAGACGGGACTGGTGAGAGATGGGGTTGCAGGGTCTGATCATCAAAAATCTATGTGTGGAGGGATGTGGGCTGGGGAGAGGAGGCGTGCTGATCATCAAGGGGGTTACTACTGACTGCTGTTGGGACCAGGGGGTGATGGGCAACTTCTAGGTGTCCCAGAGACTGGGGTGCTGGCTGCGCTTGGGCTGGGGACCATGCATACCCTTTACGGGAGGGACTAAATGAAAACCCACCCACTGCATTTTCGAACTGGGGTGTAGGCCTAGGTGCAGCCTGTCTCCTGACACCCCAATTGCTTAAGCAATTGATTGTCCCCCTACAACCAAAAAGAAAACGGGGTGTGCCTTTCAGGCATCATGATGAACAGGTGTTGCTTGGCAGGTGTTTCTGTGACTAGAGGGAGTTTCTGAGTCGGGGTGCTGAGCCCCTCTGTCTTGGCCTCATTTCTGGGGCTCAAACAGCCCCTCCCTGGGGCAGCCAGACTGTGGGGGGGGGGGGTGGGGCTTCGGCAAGTGAGATGCAGCGAGGAGCTATTTAAAGCTGCCGGCAGCTCACCCCTTCTGTTCGCGGCTCTGCCGGGTGGGAGCTGCCGTCGTCACGCACCCACCGCGCCTCAGGAACACAGCAGCCCAGCGCACCCACACACAGACGCATGGGGAGGGTCTCCGGGCCCTTCTGTAAGCTGGCAGGGACCTCTGCAGCTTCCCTGCCCAGGCTGAGAATGCAGGAGTAGAGGAGTAGTCCCTGGACACCCTCCCACCCCCACCCCATCTTCTGTGTGCAGCCCAGAAAAGTGGCCTAAATTCAGGTCACCCCCCAAAACTGGCTATGAGTGTAACCAATTAGCAGCTTTCTGGGGGGTGTTGTGGAGGCCGGGGATCTCACACCCTGGAGGCAGTCCAGGCCTTAGGGAGGAGCTGTGAGCCCCGGGCCCCCCAAAGCTGAAGCCTTGAATGAGCCTCCCTGCTGGGATGTCAGTGACCTGCTTCTGTCACTCACACCTCTCAGGGGCCCCTGCAGAGGGGGCTACACAGGGGGTCTGCAGGGATAAAAGCACAAGGTGGGCCCTGGTTTGAATCTAGGCGGCTGACTGACTTGTCTGGGCTGCCATTGCCTGTGCTATGATGGGATAAAAATAATGTCCACTTGAGATAGTTGTGAAGATTTTATTTGAATTAATAATGTACAGAGCCAGCAGGGTGTGGGGGTAGATATTATGGTACAGTGGGTTAAAAGTTCTTCGCTTGGAAACACTTGCGTCACCCATCAGGGTGCCTAGGTTTGAGTCCTGCTTCCACTTTAGATCCAACTTCCTGCTAACGCACACCCCTGGGATGTAGCAGATGTCCCTAGCACCCATGTGGGAGACCTGGATGGAGTACCAGGCTCCTGCTTTTGGTCTGGCCCAGTTCTGGATATTAAAGGCATTTAGAGAGTAAATTAGCAGGTGGGAGATCTCTCTGTCCCTCTCCCCCCACCCACCTCTGTCATTCTACCCTTCAAATAAATAAATACATCTTTTAGAAAAAAATGTACAGAGCCTCCCCCATGCCTAGCACAGAGTCAGCAGAGTGAATGCTAGCTTCTACTTAACGTTACACCATTATCATGATAGCTTTTTTTTTTTAATTTTTTTTAAATTTAATTTATTTATTTGACAGAGTTAGTGAGAGAGAGACAGAGAGAAAGGTCTTCCTTCCATTGGTTCACCCCCCAAATGGCCGCCACGGCCAGAGCTATGGCGATCCGAAGCCAGGTGCTTCTTCCTGGTCTTTCATGCGGGTGTAGGCGCCCAAGCACTTGGGCCATCCTCCACTGCCTTCTGGGCCACAGCAGAGAGCTGGACTGGAAGAGGAGTAGCTGGGACTAGAACCGGGCACCCATATGGGATGCCTGTGCCGCAGGCGGAGGATTAACCAAGTGAGCCACGGCGCCGGTCCCTCATGATAGCTCTTGAAGTTGGTTCCTTTACCCAAATCCAGAGGTCCAGCGTGGCCCCCTCCAGGCCCTGGTGGATGTAGACAGAAGCTGAGGGGTCCTGGGAAGCAGAGGCAGCAGGGAAGTGGGCCTCATGTGGCTGCCTGTGCCAGCCATGGCCTCATACACTGGCCGCTGGGCACATGGCAGGCCAGCAGGGATGACTGCTGGGGACTCCCTGGCTGCTTGCTCCCTCCCGGCTGCATACCCAGGCTCAGATCCCAGCCCCCCACCCCCCAAGGCTCAGATCCCAGCCCCCCCCCCCCCTTCTTGGGTGAGAACTATGGATTCGGCCAGATCAGAGCATGTGGGAAGTTGGGCTCTTCTTGCTGGGCCATACAGTCACGTGCAGGGCCAGACCCCAGGGACGAGGGGATCTGTAAGGGGGATGACGTGAGTGGGGAGGGTCGGCAGTGACTCAGAGCTGTGCAGGGACACAAGCTGGATATAAGAGTCAAGCGGGAGACGGGAGGGCCAGAGGGAGGTCCATTCAGTGGCTACTTGCCATAACTGTGTTTATCTAATGCCTCCTGCAAACCTGTCTCCTTCACCCACTTGTACCATCCCTTGAACAGTTCACGCAGTGTCCCACTATTGTCCCATGGTCCCCTCCACCCCACCCAAACCCTACATCAACCTCCCCAGGGGCCTCTCCTGCCCCAACATGGCTCACTTGCTTTCCAGGGCCCCACACCCACTTCCATTGTCACGTTCTGCAGCCAGCCGCCCGGGAGCTGGATTGGGGCCATAAAACTAACATTTTGCACACACGTCTCTCCAGATGACAGGCAAGATGGGCCTTCTGCCCTCAGCCCACACACACCCGTGCTCAGGAAGTGCTGGGAGCCAGGCCTGCACCCTACACGGAGGGGAAGAGGGCCGGGTGGGGGCAGGGTGCCTTCTCCCCACCACAGGTAACTAGCGTGACCCCTGCCCCTTGGGCTCTGCTCTGGGCCTCATCTTCCAGGGAGCGGGGAAAGTACTCCACTGCTGTGAGATTGGTGGAAACAGGCAAGGAGAGGGCTTGTAACGATGGACCAGGATGGGACAGAAAGCCAGGGTGACAAGAGTCGGCAGGAGAGGCAGGGACACAGCCGGAATTAACACGGGGTCTGAAATGGACAGGGAGAGAGGAAGGGAGAGGGACTCCAAGAATAGGTGCACTCCTGAAGGGAAGGCTGAGGACAGGAACAAGGGGCAGGTGCGGTGCTGTGAAAGTCAGATGGCAGGGGCAGGAGCAGAGGGACCTTCCGAGAGAAAGGGTCAGAGTGCAGATGGAGAGAGGCTGTCAGGAGCCCAAGAGAGCCCCAGTGGAGGCATCAGAGTAGCTTGGGGAAGGCCAAGCCCAGGGCTGTGCCCAGGTTCGAGGGACACTGGGGGCAGCCACTGCAGGTGAGCACGAGGGGCAGTGGAGGTGCACTCTGCCGGTGACGAGGGACTCCTGCTGGGGCCAGGGGCACTGATCCCAGCCTCCTGCTGCTGCCTCACCACAATCCCAGCAGCCACCGGGTGTTGGAACACCTGCTACGGACAGGTACTCAGCAGCCATGATCTCTTCCTGTCCTTTCTCATTAAATGCTTGCAAGGCCAGCACCACTGCTACCCCACTTACAGAGGAGAAAACAGACTCAGAGCACAGGGGAGCCCTGTGTGCATCCAGCTCCAGTGCGTTCTCTCTGAGCCTGGCGTGCAGCAGGACCACGAAGCAGCTTTCCCCTCACTGACACACACTCAGGCGTCCACAGGGGCCTTGGTGTCTGTCCCTCACGCACGCCGCGCTCCTCCGCCCCCCTCCACAGGATCTCAGATCACCTCCCTGTAGCTTAGCAGCAGAGCGCGAGGATGATGTCATTCCTTTTATTTAAAGAAAAGGGCTGAGCTGGAGCTCTGAGATGGGGGTCTGGGTGGGAGCAGGAGCCCAGCACCTGGTCTCTTTGCCTCTGGGACTCTTCCCTCTGCTCCAGCTTTGAGCCAAAGCTGCCTCTTGACCCCGCCCTGTCCCGTGCATGGCACCCCAGCAGGGGGGAGTGTAGTGGGTTAGCAGGGGAATGAGGTGCCACAGGTCTGTAGGGCTCCTGGCTAGAGCCAAGTGAGGGAGATGCTTTGGTTAAAGCCAGCCTGTGGGGGAAACTGAGGCTCAGTCCTCCAAGGTGTTACCCACACATGTCATTCCAGTAGGAGGGTGACGGGGAGGAAGCGTGGACGGGCAGCTTGTGGAATGCAAGGACTCAGGTCTTTATCATCCTGTCATGGTCAGAGTCCAATCACCTTGAATACCTGCTCAGCCAAGTAAGAGCTCCTGGGCCGGGGTGGGTGTGCTCGGCCTCCCCTGAGGGTGCACCTCCCTTCCTTGGCTTACACTTTGTCCCTGCCTGGCTTCTCAGAATATCGCCAGTTCTTCCATGCCTCAGCCTCGCTACCTGCAGGGGGCTCCCTTTTCAATAGATGTGCATGATGTAGTCCCTCATTTAAACCTAACAGCATCGCTAGAGGATGGCACCAATTTTATCCTCGTTTTCCAGACGAGGTGACTGAGGCTTACAAGGGGTGAGCAACCTGCCCCAGTGACATGGCTGTAAGTGGCAGAGCCAAAGTGGAAACCCAGGTCCGTCCTGTTCTAGAACCGCCCTGCTTCTTGCCATTCTGCGAGACTCTCCCCCAGCTCCCTGAAAACCCTCACACTTTGCCTGTGCACCCCTGGAATAGGCTGAATGTTTACACCTCCCAAATACACATGTTGAGATCCTTCCCTGGGGGTGAGGCCTTTGGAAGGGGACTCACGTGGATCCCAGAGCTGCTTTGCCTTGGGAGCCATCGATGACACAGTTGGCTCTTACCTGACATCAGATCTGCCGGCACCTTCAGCTCTGACTGTGCAGGCACCAGATCTGTGAGAAATAAGTTCAGGGTTGTTTTGTTTTTTAACATGTATTTGAAAGGCAGAGTCACAGAGCGAGAGGGAGCTTCCATCTGCTGGCGCACTCCCTGAATGCCCACAACAGCCAGGGTTAGAAGCCAGGAGCCAGGAACTTTATCCAGGTCTGTGACACATGGATGGTGAGAATCCACGTACTTGAGCCATCATGCGCTGTCTTCCAGGCACGTTAGCAGGAAGCTGGATCAGAAGCGCAGAGTGGGTAGGACTTAAACCAGGCACTCCAACAGGGCATGCAAGTGATCCAAGGGTGGCTGAAGCAGCTGTGCCCCAGTGCCTACCCCTCTGTTTTTTTTTTTTTTTAAAGATTTATTTATTTATTTGAAAGAGTTACACAGAGAGAAAGAGAGGCAGAGAGAGAGAGAGAGAGAGAGAGAGGTCTTCCATCCGCCTATTCACTCCCCCAATTGGCCACAACGGTCAGAGCTGTGCCGATGTGAAGCCAGAAGCCAGAAGCTTCTTCTGGGTCTCCCCCATGGGCTCAGGGGCCCGATGAGTTGGGCCATCCTATACTGCTCTCCCAGGCCATAGCAGAGAGCTGGATTGGAAGTGGAGCAGCCAGGACTCAAACCGGCACCCATATGGGATGCTGGCACTGCAGGCAGTGGCTCTACCTGCTGTGCCACAGCACTGGCCCCCCTCTTGTTTTTAAGCTACCTGGTACATGACATTTTGTCATAACAGCCTGAACAGACTGCCATCCACCCCCTTCCCCAGGCCAAGGAGTTCAAGAGGTCATAGGCCCCTCTGCTGGCCAAGCCAGCCCAAGCACGAGGCAGCAGGCCAGTGATGGGGACCATGTCCTCTTCCCCCATCAGTTCACAGGGCCCCTGACCCTGGCAGCCTTCAGCCGGTCCCTGCCAGAAGCAGGCGGAGATGCTTGCTCTATATTTTATTTAGCCACTAATTGCCTGCATTTAAAAGGCATCACAGTGCCACAGTCGTCCTCTGCTTCATGCCCTGATGCGTGCTTCTGCATGAAGGGACGCTGGAGCGGGGGGCAGAGGGGCCAGAGTCTCCCAACGACAACTTTAAAAGCCTGACCCCAGCGCTGAGTGCTGCAAGATGTCAGGTTGTCGCCCTGAGAAGCGAGAGGGGGCACTCAGGGCTGGGGCCTCTGCAGCAGGGCGGAGGAGTCAGGGCTCTGGCAAGGGCCGGGAGAGGGGGTGCTCCGTGTCCTCACTCACCCTAGCTTCAGGGCCCTGCTGGTGTAGCCCTGCCCAGGATGTCTCAGTTCCAGCTCCCTGCCCAGGGGACTCTGCAAAGTGCAGCTGCGAGCGCGAGGGCACAGAGCAGGCCTCCGAGAGCCGCGTGCATGGCAGGGAGCGAGGAGACACCCTTCAGACCTCGACTGCTTGGCAGGGCAGTGGGGCTGGGAGGGTGGTGCCCGCAGCTAACTTTCCAGTCTCATGTTGGGCTTTGCACCTGCTCACAGAGAGCAGACCCTGGTATAAGGGGAGAATAACTTGTTTCCCACCATTTCCCAATCATCTCCGGGTCTAACTCCAGCCAGATAGAACCTCATTATGGTCCCAGTCTTCATGCCAACAGCAAACCTGCACTTCAGCCACAGCCCTGTTGCCTTTTTCCTAATTGAGATCCCTAAATCCAACCCTCAACCCAACTATGCCAGCCTGAATCCAATCCCTAGCACCAAAACCAAGCCAAACGCCACCCCAAATAGCAGTGATATTTCTAACCCCACTTCCAGCCCCAGCACCGACCCTAACCCATGTCTCATTTGAACCTAGCCCTGACCACAGTGAGATCCTTCTCATGTGCAAAGCCACCCCTGACTTTCCCCCATCCTTATATCTCACCCGACTCAACCTCGACTCATAACCGCAGTGGAAGCCAGCCCTCACCCTGGCTCTGGGCCCAGTCCCTGGCGTGGTCCCATGGCACCTGGACAAGGCTGGTATGGGTTGGAGGGCTGCAGTCCTGAGCCAAGCCACGAAGCCGTGGCAGCTTCAGAGTGGTGCCTCCCACTGCTCAGAGTGCCCAAGCTCCCGGCTCTCAGTGGAGGAGTCTGGGTGCCTGTGCTGTGTTCAGCCCCCAGCAGCCCATCCCAACTCCACAGGAACTTGGGCAGAGGTGTGACAGGCCTCCAGCCCCTGGGACAGAGCTGAGAAGCTGTGCATCTCCTGGGCACTGCCAGGAAATGAGCACTTGGCTGGGCTGCCCCACCGCTGTCCTCCTCACACCTCGCTGGCTAATTTCTACATGGTCACAGGCCGGTCTAATGGGCCGCTACTTCCAGCCCGGTGGACAATCGGGGAAAGCGGCCCCCAGGGTCTCCTACAAGCAGAGGGGCTGCATGTAGCGCTAAAAGGGTGGCATTTGCATTTGTCGGGAGAGAAGGGCACTCTGAAAGCGTGGGCTAGAGCTGGGGGAGGAGACAGGCAGAGTGCTTAGCTGAACCCTCAGGGCGGCGACACTTCCGCTCTGGCCCTGGCCAGAGCACTCGTCCATGCTAGTGGCTTGAGTGCCAAGGAGCCACCATTGGAGCTCAGCCAGTGCCGGGTGATTAAGCCTGCAGCGTGGAGAGCCTTCCAAGCAGCGCTCTGTGTACTGCACA
Source organism: Oryctolagus cuniculus (assembly GCF_964237555.1). Classification (NCBI taxonomy): domain Eukaryota; kingdom Metazoa; phylum Chordata; class Mammalia; order Lagomorpha; family Leporidae; genus Oryctolagus; species Oryctolagus cuniculus. The sequence continues at coordinate 29,337,261 of NC_091437.1, read as the reverse complement.
CTGTTCCCGGGCCATCGTGTGGGCTGGTGTCCCCCCACCCCCGCCATCAGCCGCCTGTCTTCCTGGGGTCTGTCGGTCTGTCTGCTCAGATGGGGCGCTGCCGGGCCAGGCTGGCCGCCAGTTCTGCATGTCCCGCTGGCCCCAGTGCACCCTGGTTGCTCACCAGAAGCTCGGTGAACAGGCTGAGCTTTCCCCAGCTTTGCTTCCCAGCAGCTTCCACTTCCTGGGAGGGTGCAGTGACGGTTTCTGTCCCCCCCCCCCCCCATGCAGGGGAGGCAAGACGGCCTAATGGTTGCAGCTCCAGCTCCAGAAGCAGGCAGACAGCCTGAGTGCTGACCAAGCTTCCAGTCCCACCATTTGCTCACTGTGTGACCTTGGGAAGGTGTCTTCACCTCCCTGAACCTCACTTTCTGTTCGGTAAAATGAAGGCAATTGCAGTCTCTATCTCACAGAGCCGCTGTAAGAATTCAATGAGGTGGCACACAATAACGTGTGTGTGTGTGTGTGTGTGTGTGTATGACGTGCTGAGCGCAGTGGCCAGCACACAGTAGGTCCTCGGTAAACACTAGCTCTGGCGAGGACTTGGCTGCACACATGGTCACCTGACATGGAAACGGGGCCCGGAAGAGGAGGTCAGCTCAGTCTCTTCTGGGGGAGGCCCTGCGCTGAGTTTGGTCCTGGCTCTGTCTGAAGCACCTGTTTTGCTTTCTCTTCGTCCCAGCTGACCTTCCCCCTCGCCCCTCCCACAGCCTCGGCCAGGCACCCAGTCATTGATTCATTCACTCCTTTAACCTCAGCTGACAAATGTTTGTGCGTCTGTAACTCTGGGCCTGGCCGCATGCTATGGGCTGGGGAGAAGTAAACCGGGGAGCTCTCTATCCTCATGGGACTCATGGCCCAGAGGGAACAGGCATGGGGGCTTGGTGAGCCCGAGTGGGGCCGTGGGAGCACATAGGAGGACCCCCTGGCCTGAGAGGCAGCTTCCTGGAGGCAGGCCCATCTGAGCTCACATCTGCAGGGCAGGAAGGCATGAGCCACGCCCAGGGGAGAAGGAGCGTCCAGGCAGGGGCCTGGGTCAGAACGCAGCATAGGTGTGCACATTCTGCAGGCCAGAGGGCTTCTCACTGGGCATTCCTCTAAGGGGCAGGGGCCAGGCCTGGTTCTTCACGCTCTCCTCACACTGCCTGCTATATCCGCAGAGACCCATCCTGAGCACCTGCCTGGTTGCTGGCAGTGGGGTGGGGGGGGAGGTCCAGGAGAGAAGCGTCCTTCCAGAAGGGCCTGTTGGGGGTAACTCAGGGCAGGGGACAGAACCCATGGAGACCAGCACCCCTGAAGCCCTCGTGTGTGTTCTTGCCCCGCCTGTGTGACAGCACTCTGAGAAGGTGCCCTCAGTAGTTGGGTTTCAACAACAGGGGAGCTGAGGCCCTGAGGTTTTCAGTAGCAATCTTGCCTGCATCTGTTACCTACAGCCTGGGCCCCTAACCCCCAGACCACGCCACACAGGGGCAGCACTGGGGGAGAGGAGCAGGGACCGGCAGGCGGCACGGGGAATGCAGCCTCTTGAGGTGACTGCTGTTGGCCTTTTGACCAGCCAGTGCCCCAGACAGAGACCGGGGAAGCAAGCGCCTGGCCGGGCTGGAAGGGACAAAGCCCCCCGTTCAGGGCTCTGATGATCTCTGCTCCCAGCTGCTCAGCGCCTTGCAAAGCATTTTCCCTTAATAGCTTCCCATTCACAGGCCGGCTGCAGCCCACATCTGCAGAAACCAGGCCACGGCGACTCCTCCTTCCAGGCCAGCGAGTCAGCCCTGGCCTTGGTCACCATGTCCCAGATGTCTCCTCCTTCTTGCAAGTCAGGACATTTTGAATCTTCCATTCCACCTGCTGTCTCCAGGAGTCTGCCCACGGTGAGGAACAGAGCTGAGACCCTTTGTCCACACCTACACGTTCATAACTTTTCTCTGCAAAATGGGTCTAAAGGGTGGAGGTGGAGAGCAGGAGAAGGTGTGACCCTTTTTGTTTTATTTGAAATGCAGAATTAGACTTAGGGGAGGGAACCCCAAATGGCCTCCACTGCCAGGCCTGGGCCAGGCTGAAGTCTGGAGCCTGGAATTCATTCCATTTGGGTCTCCTGGGGGTGGCAGGGACCCAAGAACTTTGGCTATCTTCCACTGCTCTCCCAGGTGCATTAGCAGGGAGCTGGATCAGAAGTGGATCAGGCTAGACTTGAACCAGCACCCGTGTGGGATGCTGGCATCACAGCCACAGCGTTGGCCCTGCTGTGGTGACCCTTGACATCCTGCTGACCCACACCTCCAAACTGATGACAGGAGAAGAGAGAAGCCACGGGAAGCATTTAGCATAGGCCTGGCCCATGGTAAACAAGAAATGGTAGCAGGAGTTATATCTTACTGGGTATTTCTTAAATGTTTCAGCTATAGATTTTTTTTTCTTCCAGTGTACTTTTTTAAAAAAAGATTAGAGAATCTTCCATCCGGCCCCCTGTAATGCAATTTTTTAAAGCAGAGCCTGGCTAAGATGTGTAGAAGGTGAGGTGGGGGAGGAATGTCTACTGGCTCTGAAGCACAGTGGCCTCTCTGGTTTTGACCAGTACTTCCCAGACTTGGCTGATGACCAGACCCTCTGGGAGCATTTTTTTTTTCCCCTCAAGGCTCAAAAACTATCTTTACTGGAAGACTGAACAAACAACCGACCCACTGCCTTCAGGTCTAGGGGAAGAGGGCTAGGGATTTGTCCCCTGATACAGTGTGTTCAGAATCCGCCTCGGAAGGAGGCCCCGCACGTCCAGGCCGAGGCAGCCGGGGTGAGCCCGTGCACGGGAGCCAGGCCCCTCTCCCCCTAGGCTCGGTTTCCTTCTCTGTGAAATGGGCTTGGAGGGAAGCTCGTACTTTGGATGCCTCATGAGCGTGGAAGACGTCTGATTCAGGAGGACTAGGGGGCCGAGGACTGACCACGGGCGGCCCCCAGGGGATGGGGGTTCTTCCGGCCCCAAGGCAGGAGCATCTTGAAAGCAGCTTCACAGGCTACAAGCCCTGGGTTCCCATTCATTCAGGGAGTCTGGGTGAGCCCAGGAGTAGACCATGTGCAATCACCCCAGCTCATTCTAATGCCCCCCAGCTTGGGGGATGTTGAAGCTCCTGGTCTTACTTGGTGACACCAGAACTTGGGGTCCAAGGACCTCATCCTCCACGGTGCCTCTGAGGACGAGAAACACCCCCACATGCCCAGTGGGTTCTTACCGTCCCCACACCCTCTCAGTTCCCAGGCTGGCTTCTGCCTCCACCTCCCTCTGGGCTCCCTTCTGAGAGTTCTCCCCTCCTTGGGACTGTGGCTGAAATGGCCCCCAGGTGGTGCTCCTTGGTGCCTCAGGGCCGGCTCTCAGTGCCCTGGCCCCACCCCTGCCTTGCAGCCTGCCTCCTTGGTCATGTCTGAGGCCCAGCTGAGGATTCCTGCAGGCCAGGCGTGGGTGCTGAGCCCTCGCAAAGCACCACACAGTATGAATCATCCTCATCCCTGCTCTCACATCTGAAAACAGAAGCAGAGAGAGAGGTTAGGTGACCTGACCAAAGTCCCACAGCAGCTCTACCCTGGGTCTGCCTGATCCTGCAGTACATGCTCCTACCCACTCTGCTGTTGGCCTCTCTGCAGCGCCCCTCGCTGCCTGACCATGCTCCATCAGTCTCCTTGCTCCATTGCCCTCATCCGTAGGGACCTGCTGAAGCTTTGCAAGGAGCATGGCTTCGGGCCATCTCTGCACGGGCAGGCCAGAGGCAGCACAGCTGAGGCTGAGCCAGCCGGCACCTGAGAAGCCCTGGGTCCTGAGTTGGGATACAGAGGCCAGGCACAGCCTAAGATCAGACTGGCCAATTAATCCAGCCTCCCAGCCAGTGTCCCAGAAGCAAGCCCCCATTGGACCTTCTGTCTGCCTTGTGGCAGTCACCTGCCCCCTCCCCCATCCCTCTATCCTGATACCAGGTCAGCCTGCCCTTACCAACCCCACTTGGCTTTTGGTCTTTCTTCCGACACCAGAGGCTACCAGCTGGTCCTTACTTGCCTCTTGGTTCATCAAGCGGTCAATCCCTCTCTGCAGACCAGGGGTCTTGATTTGTGAGCCTCCAGGGTGGAGGCCCCTGACTCAGGCACAGTGAGAACAGTCCTAGCCATTGTCTCCACAGACCTTGTAATCGGACACCCATGGAGCCAGCGCGACTCAGCAGCCCCCAGGTCACCGTGCTGAGCAAGGTCTTCCTGCTGCACTACCACCTCCTCATCCCCCCTGGGCACAGCTGCCCTGCTGCTGGGGGACCATCCCCTTGGTGACCTGTCTTGGTAATTTGGGAGGTGATTAACAGCAATCACGCTTGAGTTTGACATCCAGGCACGGCCGCTAAATTGAGGCTCACAAAGCCTCCTTGACATCCAATATGTTATATGCTTTTCCCCTTAATTAGGAGCTAAAGTGGATAAATATGAAGTTGCCATGGCAACAGCCTCCCGGGTTGGTGGAGGATGCAGCTCAGTTTCTGTCGGCTGGCTGCCTGACATGCTGGCTGATGGACCAAGCCGGCTCCCGGCGAGGAGTGGGGCGGGCCCTCCTCACCTCCCCAGAATTGGCCCCCAAGCCCCAGTTCTGGTTGTTCTCTCCATCACTGCTCATCAGACATCAGAGAGCCTCAGGAGTACGCCGTGGGGAGCACAGAGCTCAATGGGTCACAACCCCTCATGGAGCAGGTGGGGAAACCAAGTGAGATCCACACCCAGATCTCCTGACTTGCGAACTAGGGTTGACAGTGGTTCTTAACTGCTTGGGGTAGGGGGTGGTCTAGATCCCGTGGAGAGTCTGCTGAAAGCTCTTGACCCCATAACGTGGGCCTGAGGTCAGCCACCCTGGGATTGGACTGAGTCTGCTTTCTAGGTTGCATTGACTAATAGCTGAGCACTTACTGTGTACTTTTTTCTCATCAGCTCATTTAATCCTCAGAAATCCTAGGGGCAGGCACTGTGCTTATCCCTGCTATACAGAGTTTCAGAGAGGCTTAGCCACTCCCTCAATGTCCACACAGCAGTAGATGGAGGACTTGGGATTTGGACCTGGGACTGCAGCACACGCTGGTTTGTGCCTTCCTGCTCCACCCGTCCTGGCTGTAGCAGCTGGAGGCATTGGCTAGAGGAGCCTTCTCTGCCTAGGGACGTGGGCAGGCATGGAAGAACTCCTTCCCTGTCCCTGGCTCTGCTGTTGGTATAGGAGGAGGAGGGCCTCTGGGCTCAGGCTCACACAGTCTCCATGCCTTCTAACAGACATCAAGGTACTTGACCCTGGAGGGAGGAAGGGGGCTTTATTCAAAGGGCCCACACAAGCCCCCCAGAACTACCCACCTCCCTAAAGAGGCACGCTGCAGAGCCAGAGGTAGGAGGCAGCGCTCACTCCCTAGCCCGGGGTCTGTGTTGGCGGGTGGGAGGGGAGCGGCGCCCCGCCTCTCTGGGGAGCTGGGACTCGGGGCTCCTCCAGCACCCCCGCACCACGTGTTGTGGGTGCTGGCAGTGGGAGCTGGGGCTGGTGGCTTGGCCCCCGAACTTCCTTTCCTTCCAGTTCTCACTAAAAATAGCGACTCAAGCACGCAGCTCGTTCTGTCAGACAGTGTGGGGGGTGCCTGTGCAGACATAGTCCCCCCACACGTGCCCCCGCCTCTCACCTCTGCTGTGGCAGCTGCTGGCCTGGGTCCAGGGTTTGGCTCTGGACCCTGCTGCTTCCCCCCAGGTCTCAGTGAAATTCTCGCGTCTCTGACCGTAGGGAGGAGTCCAGTCAAGGCTGCAGCCCTGAGGCGTGGAAACCCTGGCTTCTGAGGTTTCCTCTGCCTCCACACTGAAGCCACATAGGGCAAGTGGGACAAGGCTGGCAGGGCAGGCTCCTCCCGGACACCTGGGCAGCTGAGTGGAGCCCCAGGGTGGCAGTGCGGGGTGGGGAGGGGCACATGATGCTCACACTGCTCCAAAGATGACTTTCCAGCCCCAGGCTCCCTCCTGCCTCTCGGCCTTCCTGAAGTCCCTCCCCCCAGGCGGTTTGGAGAAACCACCGGTGACGTCTCCTGTTGAGTGCTTGGCTCTGTGGGCAGCTCCTCGACTAGAGGGGCCCAGTGGGGTCTCCAGAAGGCTTGATGGAGTGGTCTGGCATCATCTACTATTCCCCTCTACCCCTTTGCCCGCTGCGCTGCTCAGAGCAGGGGCTCTGCAAAACCCCTCCTTGAGTGCAACACATACACTAACATACATACAACTCGCATACACAGACACACATGTACACACAGATTCACATTCATGCACACTCACATGTACACGATACTCAACAAAGACACGTGCACAAAAAACATGGACTGCACGTACACTCCTGGACACAGCACACCAGGTCCCAAGGGCATGGAGCAGCTGAGGGGACTGCAAGGGAGCACAGGGAATTGGGGGCTGGGCTCCAGACAGGCGCACTCACACCACTCCGTTGCCCTCCTTGTCACTCAAAGAGATGCTTTCCTGGGGGGCAGATAAGAAGCTGGAGACCTCACCTGCTCCACTCTCCCCACCTCCAATCTAGGCAGGCAGGTGACGCAGAATCTACTGGGTGCGTCGCACATGGGGTCTGGAGAAGCGAGACAGAGCAAGCAGCTTGATGCTGTGCTCCTAGTGCCTGGCACAGAGCAGGTGCCTGCAACCTCTGTGGAATGAGTGAGTGAAAGAAGGAAGAAATGAATGAGTGAGATGCAGCCACCACCCCAGACCGCGAGGGAACCAAGGCCATCATCATGCAGCTCTCTAACAGGGCAGGCTAGGATTCTGGTGCCTTTTCAGACCAACTCTCTTCCCCTGTTGCCTCAGTATTTGCTTGGAGCAGAGGCTGCACTGCGGACTGGGCAGGAGGGTGGCCTGAACTGCTTCGCGGGAACCCTGGGATTCCCCCCGCCCCGCCCCAGAAGGGAGCTGAAGAAACTGCAGGACACTGCCCATCCTCACCTCTGCACTCCTGCGCTCCCGTTTCCGCCCTCTGTGGCCTCTGTTGGGCCTCTTCCCCAGGTGACCATGAACGGGACCCCTTTTCAGCTCCTCGCAGTCCCTGTCCCACCCCAGGAGGAAAGGCTGGGGACTGGGGGATTTCCCTGTTCCAGCTCCATGCAGGTGTGAGGAGAGTGACCAGGGGCCAGCAGGGACTCCCCCTCCTTCCCAGTGGGTTCCAGGATTGGACTTGGGGTGGAGGGGAGGGGACAGTGAGAACTGCACAGAGCCAGCAGGAGCGGGCAGGCAGCGCGTGAGAGCCAGTGAGGCCGAGGTGGATGGCGTTAGTGCCGCTGAAGTAATGCTGTCTGACTGCCATTCCCCAGGGATGCCTGGGGAAACCAGATGTCTGGCCAATGAGGCGATCACCGGAGCAAAATGTTTAAGTAAATACCCACTCACTCACTTCCGTTTCCTCTCCTCCTCTTCTTTCCCATCTCAGCCCACCTGCACCTGCCTTCCCACCCCACCCCTACAGTCAGCATCTCCTGCATGCTCGGGCTCCCGCCACCTGAGCTGCTCTGAACTGAAACCGGTGGGCACCTGGGCAGGTGCATGAGTAATACTGCCGCTGCCATCACGGCTTGCGTGCTCTCACGCTGTGATAGGCGTGAGGCTGACGGCTTCCTGGTGCGTATTGCATCATCTCAGGGACTCCTTCCAGGCAGCCCGAGGCACGGGCTCCGTTCCCCGTGCAGGCCAAGCTTGGGAGTCACACGCAGCCCCAGCCTTCTCACTCACCAGCTGCATGACCGTAGGAAAATCACTTCACCTGTCCGAGCCCTTGCTAACTCATTTGTAAAAGGCAGAGGTTAGCTGTATATACCTTATCTATGGCTGTGGGAGGACAGAAAGCACACAGAGCTTGGCACAGCACTGGCTGTGGCTCTGTGATCACTATTTTTTTTTTTTGACAGGCAGAGTGGACAGTGAGAGAGAGAGACAGAGAGAAAGGTCTTCCTTTGCCGTTGGTTCACCCTCCAATGGCCGCCGCGGCCGGCGCGCTGCGGCCGGCGCACCGCGCTGATCCGATGGCAGGAGCCAGGAGCCAGGTGCTTTTCCTGGTCTCCCATGGGGTGCAGGGCCCAAGCACCTGGGCCATCCTCCACTGCACTCCCTGGCCACAGCAGAGAGCTGGCCTGGAAGAGGGGCAACCGGGACAGAATCCGGCGCCCCGACCGGGACTAGAACCCGGTGTGCCGGCGCCGCTAGGCGGAGGATTAGCCTAGTGAGCTGCGGCGCCGGCTGTGATCACTATTATTATTTCCTCGTTTTAGGTGAGGAAACCAGGCTGGCTGAGCCACGTGCTGGGGCCACCTGTGGTGAGGACATGGCAGTGTCAGGATTGCGACTGAGGGACTACAGGCCAGGCCAGGTTCCTTCGCTCTCCCTCCCCAGGGTCACGCCCTCCTCTTCTTGCATGCAGAAGGGGAAGTGGCTCTGGAAGAACTCTGGGAGCCTCCTCATGGCTCCCTGGCAACAGCCAGCATCCCTCAGTGTGCTTGGAAAGTATGCACATGCCCACCTGCGGGCCAGCAGGATCCAGGCTTCAGATGTGAAAGTTCAGTCCCCCTCTTCTTCCCTCCCCTCCCCCAGCACTGATGTTCAAGGCACAGACCCAGTTTCAGAGGAACAGGCCACCAGCAGGTGCTCGGCTGTGCTCGCAGACGGCCCCGCGGCTGTCAGCGCATGCTCTGCACCTTGCTGCAGTACCAGAGGCACAGCCCACCCTGGGTCCGACTCTCAGCAGCTCTCACCCTCCTGCCTGCTCCTGGCTTCTCAGCCCCTTCTGGCCTGGCCAGTGGTCCACCCCTGAAGGCCCCAGCACAGGCTCTGTCCTCCCAGGCCCTACCTGACCAGGCTCCCTCTCCTCCCCCAGCCCCTCGCTTGCCTCCTAGGGAGCAGACCCAGGACTCCTCTTTGTGTCATTCAAGCATGGCCACCACCCCTGCCCGCCCCCTCTTTCTTTGCACCCATCTGCCTGGCTCAGCCCAGGCTCTGAGTCTGGTTACTTGGGGCTGGGGCAGGAGGAAGCCCAGAGCAGCACAGACCTCCAGGTTGGTTGATCATGGGTAGGAAGTGAACATGCAATAGAAAGGTGAAGCATGTGGCTGTCTCCTTGGGGCCCGCTTTGCCCACACACACCCCTCACCCCCCAGGCCCCCACCAGGGTCCTGCCAGCTCTGACTTGTGGTCCCCCCAGTCACTTGCCGCCAGGACCTACCCCACAAGACTTCCTGAGAGGCCAGGCCAGCCCTTAGCCCCATCCAGGCCCCGAGTGCTGTAACTGGTATGAGAGGTTCCCCAAAGCGGGCCCCATAAGTCGAGTCCCACCCTCTGCTGCCAACCCCATTTGGCTCCTGTGCTCTGCCAGCCTCCCTTGACCTCCACCACCTGCTCAGTAGGGGGCCTGTGAGGCCACATCATCCCGGCCAGTCCTGGGAGAGCCCCCTGGGGGGAGAGGGACCCCCACTGTCCACAGGAAGGAGCATGTTGCCCTCCAGTGGCAGTGGCCGGCAGTGGCTTGGGGAGGAAAGGGTGTCCAGGCTTCCTGGGGGGGGGTCTCAAGTCCTGCCCCCACAGCTTCCCACCTACAGACAACTCCTGGAGGCTGGTGCTGCCCATGGTTCCCAGCAGCCCCCTGGATGCTTTTCTGTTACTCCAGCCGGCGGGCCTGTCTCATCCATTCACCCCCTGACCTCTTGCCCCAAAGTGTCAGTTAAGAACAAAAAAGGGCAGCCAACAGCGACCCCCTGTGCACTACATGGGCCTTTCACATGTCACTGTGGGCAGTGGAGAGGCAGGCACAGGTGTCGAGTCTCTTTTGCAGGCAGGTGAGGAAACGGAATGGCAGAGAAATTAGGTGATTTCCTGGCTCACTGAGCTTAGGGGCGCTAAGGTAGGTGCCCCAGTGTAGAGCCCAGCTCTTTGCCAGCAAGTGTTTGTCCCCAGTTGGGGGGCAGAGGGGGCTGGTGCACACAGGTGAGCAGAGGAGAGAAGTGGGGGAGGAACCAGGAGCTGGAGAAGATCCCAAAAAGCAAGGCAAGGAGGGGAGATGTATGGCATGCAGGGGAAGCATGTGAGGGGAAGCAGGGGAGGGGTGAGCCAGGGGAGAGATGGGGTGGAAATGTGAAGGGGTGAGCAGCTGAAGGGTGAAAGGGCAGAGGGAGGGCAGGGGAAACTGCAGGGTGTGGGAGGGGTCAGGGGCATGGGGGTGAGGAGGTGAGGGTGTTAGGTATGGAAGGGGTAAGAGTGTACAAGGTTGTGCAAGGTGTGAGGGTCCCGTGGGACCGGAGGATCTGGAGGCCCTGGGTAGGGGACAGGAGTTGGGGAGAGGAATCTGTGACACAGGGAGGGGTGGATAAGTCTGAGGGGCTTTGACAGTTTGGATTTTGTCCCTGTCAACGTCCCCAGCTGCTGCAGCCCCCTCCAGACCTGGCCTTACTGCCAGGCTCATTTCAGGGATGGGTGGAAATTTCCATTTCAGCAAAATCCATTTGTAAAGCCCTGGAGCTTTGAGCCTCGTTCTGCTCTGCCCGCCTGGCTCTGCCGTCTGGCTCTGGCCTGCCCAGCCAGCCCCACTCTGTCCCAGACCACCCTCAGATCTCCCTCCCCAGCAGAAGGAACATGGGGTGAGGGACTGGCTTCCCCCAGACCCCACTCCAACCCCACCACTGCAGCCTGCAGAGGAGCCCCCTCCCCCGACAAAGCATCTTGACATCCTGGGGTGCCCTAGGGAGTCTGACAGGTGCAGGAAATCAGTTCCTCCCTTTTCCTCTATGAGGGCACCATCAGCACACGTCTGCCCCCACTCTCCGTTTCCCAGAACTGAAGGTGGTGGTGACCCTAGAGTATGGTAGGACACCCTCGACATAATTCTACTTAGATCCTTATGTTTTGTAGATGGGGAACTGGGGGCCCAGAGAGGAAAGGGTCTGGCCTGTCTAGGGCTACACAAGCATCTGGGGTGCAGAGGAACGTGGCCACGTGGTCTACAGGAGGCGTTACGGAAAGAACCCTGCCACATTGGGTTTCAGTCTTGGCTCTGCTGCAGAGCTGTACCTTCGGCATGCGGTTTTGCTTCTCTGCACTTCAGTCTGTTTGTCTACCTGCGGGGGAAGGGTCATGGACGTTTTCCCAGGCTGATGTGTCGATGGTGAGTTGACCACAGCCAGATGTAGCACAGTGGAATAGGCAGTAAAAGTTCTGGAATCAGGTCCGTGGGAGAGGCAATAGCAACACTGGTTCTAGATTCTGGCCCTGAATGTCTGGACTCCTTTGCCATGCTCTATAACTTCCCAAGAACCACAGAAACTGCAGGGAACAGTAGGGGTGACATGGCCAGAAATCAAGGCCCTAGGTGGCAGGATAAGCTGTGAGTTCCTGGAGCAGAAAGAGAGGATGGTTGAGATACTTCACCCAGGCCTCTGGGCAAGGCTTTCCACTTCCAGCCAAGCAAGAGGGGCCCTTCTGGCCTCAGAGTGGAGGGGTGGTTTCCCTGGGCCCAAGTCAGAGCCCTGCACTTGGCGGGGGGTGGAGTGGGGGTGGGGGGTGCACTGAGCTCCCGTAGGAGCTGTCTGTCTTGCTCACTTTTCTATGCTGGTGCAGCACCTGGCACAGAGGGTACAGTCCTCAGGCCCTGCCAAGGCTAGAGGTGCTCAGGACAGATCTGAGTGGCTGGGACATGGAAAGCACCTGGGACTACCTGACCTAGCCACTCTGTGCAAGTCCCACATCCTAGGCGCACACCGTGGCACATGCCCTGGCACACACTGCAGCTGGACTTAGCTCTGGGACGTGCCCAGCACTTCCTCCAGCTGCTGCCCTCCTCTCCTGCCCCCACAGGAATCCCAGGCCCCATCTGCTCCACTACCCCGAATTTCCCCTGAACATCTGGACTGCTCCTGAAATCTGGCTCCTGCTTCTGTCCAGAGGGAGCTGCTGGATGGAAGGGGAGACTCCTGGGCCCCATTAGTTCTGAGCTAGGGCCAGGGAAGGCCCTGCCTGACCCCACCCTCAGCCTGCAGCTGCAAGAACCAAAAGGCCTAGCAGCACCCTGAGCCCCTTCCCCTATGTTCCCTACCCTTGGGCACCACCTCACCTGCAGGGCTGTAACTGCCCCAACTCCCGGGCACACCCAGCACACCCCACCTGGCCTCGCCACCATCGGCCCAAGGGCCCTGCGGCTCTCATGCCAGGACCTGCCTGTGTTTAGCTTTGCAGTCTGTACACAGATTTCCCCGGAGCTTCCAGCTGCCGTGCTCTAGAACCACACCCATTGGAAACAGGCTGCTTTTCCCTCCCCAGACTCCCTGGAGCTAGTAGTGGCCGGCAAGGGAGACCAAAGAGTCCCACTTCAGTTACCCAGCCCTGGAGGGCTCCCCAGAGCTTCTGCCCTATGTCTACCTCACCTGCTCCCTTGCCCTCTACAGGCAACCTAATGGGCCTGCTTTGTTTTGTTTTGGGAGCCGGCCTCTCACTCTTGCAGGATGCTCTCCATGGTCCTGAACTGCGGTCCTGCGGCAGAATCCCTTCTCGTTAATTTGAGGAATGGGTTGCTCCGGGGAACATCTTAGAGACGTGCGACCCAGCAGAGGATGAAGATGACAGTGGAAGAGAAGGCAGAGGAGAGACACAACAGAGACAGACAGGTAGACACAGGGAGAAAGAGAGGCGGTCCACTCTCTCTTTCAAATAAACAAATCTTTTAAAAGGAAGAAAGGAGTGCTAACAGGACAAAGAGTGGATTCTTTTCATTGTTCCATCTCAGAATGGTAATCTAGGGACCCAAGTGTGGGTCGTGGCCCCCTCTCCCACCCTGTGTGGGCCCCAGCTTCTGCTTGCCCCACCACACTCTAGCTGTCCCACACTCTAGCTCCTTCTGTCTCCCTGTTTCCAGCTTTTCCTGACTTGGGGTCCTTCCATGTTGGAGACCAACCAAATCTTGGCCCTGTAGGTTCAGCCATTGCTGCCTCCTCCCTGAGGGCTAGAAGAGGGGAGCCCCTCTTGAGACTCCTGCCACCCGTACCCCTCCAAGAGCAGGTCTGAGGTTCAGGGGGCCTGCCAGCCACCCTATGAGCTGTGCCAGTCACCCTGACCTAGTCCCCTCCCAGGTGGAGGGTGGCTGCCCAGCTCAGGGAGGGGAGGACATGTGGGGGCCTGGGCATCCTTGGCTGGGGCTTGGAGGAAGGAGCTGAGGAACAGAAGAGGGCAAAGTGGTCTCCCACTCAGTTATGGCTGGTATTATTTATTTATTCATGTATTTTTTATTAAGCAGGAGCTGTCTGCCTAATGAGCGAGGAGACTGCCAGCCTGCAGGGGAGGAGCTGGGGTAATGGGGTGCTCTCTGCAGGGCCTCCCCAGCCATGAGGGCCTCTTGGAGGCTGGCATCCCTCCTCTCAGAAGCCTTCTGAGGTGTCTGATCTTGTTAAGCACCATGCTTGCCTAGGTGGTGCCCAAGGCCCACAGCACACCCCAGGATGGGGCAGTCCTCACCGCCTCACCCCAACCAGGCCATATGGACATCTTGTAGCCTGTGCTGGATGCCTGCACTGGGCTTTTTGGCCGAGAGCCCCCTTCCTGCACCCAGGCCCACAATCCCCTCACCACACACTGCCCCTGAGCTCCTTCTCCGACTACAGAGCAGATGCTAGCCCTTGCCTGCCAGGTTGGGAAACAGCCCAGCCCTTAGCCAATCTCTGCAGCCATAAATGGGACCAGGTTTCTTCTCAGCCTCAGTATTCCCTCAAGAGCAAGCTTCAGAGCTAGGCACGCTCTAGTCTTAAAGCCCAGTTCTCAACAGGGGGCTAGCCTCAGATCTCCATGAAATCCTCCGGTCCTGGAAATAAATGCAGCTGCAGCTTAGTCCCAGCTCTGAGGCTTTGTGTAGGAAGCTGGCTGCAGGCCAGACCAAGAGCCAACAACTATGGTAAGGCTACCCTTAATCCTAAGCCGCAGTTGTGAGATAGCCTCAGACTCACCTTTTAGTCCTAGCCAAGGCCTAGAGTTGGGGGCAGGGGGAGCTCTTGGAGGCCAATGCTAAAGTTAGATGGGAGAGTCCCACTTGGGGAAGGGGACAATGGGTCCTTTCTTGTGCTTCAGTGGCATAGGTCCACCTCCTACTTGTTGCAAAGACCCGGCTGGGGCACACTCTGGGGGGTCATTGCGGGGGTGCTCTTAGGACCTGCACCTTTGTGAGCAAGGCTGTGATTTCCATCACTGTTTCCTTGATGTCCAACAGAAGTGGGACCAAGGGAAGTGATGGACCCAGCAAACATCAGCGAGCCCTGCTTTGTGCCAGGACCTGGGGACCGGCAGAACACGCTCAGTGAGCCAGCTCAGTGTTGTGCTGGCTAGGGGTGGAAGAGCAGGAACTTCTTAGCAGCACCTAACTACTGAGCCTGTGCTTATGCCAGGCCCGGTGCTCCACAGCGTTGTTTTGTTGCAGCATCACAGCCCTACAAGGTACACGCTGTTACTGCTCTCATTTTATTATTAAGAAACATTTTATTATTACAGAAGAAAGCGTGTGCATTCTGGAAAACTTTAAAATACAGAAAGCAAAAATATGAAAGTAAACACATCCCATTCCTACTGCCATGAAAGCATTAATGTATACCCCTGCAGATCTCTTCCTTACATAAAAGTGTCTAGACCAGAATGTGATCACATTATGCACGCTGCCTCTTCATCTCCTTTCTTCAGTCAACAATCTCCACCTTTTCCGTGTCAGTAACTTTTCATCCCATTTAGTACATAAACCATAGGCGAATTTTCCCAACTGACCCCCATAAAGTCCTTCACAGTTGGTTTGTCAGAATCCACTACAGGGATGGCATCTGATCATTATGTGCATTAAATCGCTTAATGTGGTGTGGCCCCACCCCAAGCCCAGTGTTTTTGTGTGTGTGTGTGTGTGTTTGTTTTTTGCCATTGGCCCATTGAAGCATCCAGGTCAGTTTTCCTATAGAATTTTCCCAGATCGCTTTCTCCCAGGTCGCTTCCTTGTGCTGTTGTTCAGCTATCCCAGTGTTTGCTGCACATTAGAAGTTAGATACAGAGGCCAGAACACAGGGAAGGCAACGTTGTGCGCTTCACCTTGTCTGACGTCAGGAGGCCCCACGACACTGCGCAGGAGGGGGAGTGTGCTTTTGGCTCCAGTTAGGCTGCTGCTTGGGAGGCTTGCATCCCATATTGCAGTGCCTGGTTTGAGTCCCGGCTCCACTTGTAGTTCTAGCTTCTTGCTAATGCACACCCTGGGAAGAAGCAGGTGATGGCTCAAGTACTTAGGTCTCTACCACCCACATAGGAAACCCAGATGGAGTTCTTAGCTCCTGGATTTGGCCTGACTCACCCATGGCTGTTGTGGCTGTTGTGGGGAGTAAACAAGTGGATGAAAGATTCTCTCTCTCTCTCTCTTTGCCTTTCTAATAAGTAATTTTTTTAAAAAAAGAGAGCAGTCAGACAGCGATGAGGGATTGGTAATAATAACCATTAAGTGAATGGTTGGTGGGGAAGTGAAGATTTCATTTGTTTGGTTCCAGAGTAACCCACAAACATTTTCTCAAAGGAAGGTTGGGAGAGAATTGTAGCCACCCTCCACTGGTGACTGAGCATTTTTTCTTTCTAATTTTTATTTGAAAGATAGAAATAGAGATCACCCATCCACTGGTTCACTCTCCAGTGCCAACGGTGCACATGAGCAGGAAGCTGGGTCAGAAATGGAGACCAGATTAGAACCCGGATACTCTCATATAGGATGCAGGTGTCCCAAGCAGTGGCTTAACACACAGTACCACAGTGTCCACCCCAGGACACAGCTCTCATTTATTTATGTATTTTTATTTGAAAGGCAAGTGTCAGAAGAACACACACACACCGAGAAAGAACACTTTCATCTGCTGATTCATTCCCAAATACCCACAACAGCCAGAGCTGGGCCAGGCTGAAGCCAGGATCCAGGAACTCCATCCGGGTCTCCTACATGGGCAGCAGGAGCCCAAGTACTTGGGCCATCAGCAGGAAGCTGAATCTGAAGCGGAGGAGCCAGAACTTGAAATGGCGCTCAGATGTAGGATGTGGCGCCCATGTAGCAGCCCACCCCGCTGCGCCACAGCGCCTACCCCTGGCTCCTGTTTTTTTAAAGATGAGAAACCTGAGACCTTGTTTGGTAACAGGGTCAGACAGGCTCACACCATCAGCAGATTCCAACTCTGGCTAGAATCAAGTTTTCTTCCTCTTAGCTGCCTGCCCACATATAAATGCTTGGGAAACTACCAGGGAGAGGGGTCCCCCCTCCTTTGTGGCTCAGGCTCAGAGGTGGGAGAGGTTCTTGGAGGGGCCCAGTGTGCGTGCTGGGTAGGAGCTGATGCCACGGATGATGGCATCCACGTGTGTTGTGTGGTGGCCGCGCTAAGTGCTCCGCAAATGTTAGCCCCTCCGGCTCGCCCACCAACCCTCGTGGTGTTCACTTTTCCTGCCCCCACCTCTGTCCCCTTTACAGGTGAGGAAGCTGAGGCTCAGAGAGATGAACGCACTCCTGAGGCCACACAGCTGGCGGGCGACACAGCTCCGATTCGTTCCTCTGTGACACCTGGGCCCTGGTCCTCACGCCAGCCTCCCTCCGTGTATGAGGCTGAAGGGTGAAAGCAGCAATGCATCTCGGGCCTCCTCCTTGTTCAGCCAGTTTGGATGCTGCCTACAGCTCAGAGGCCATCTGTCAGCTTCGGTGGGGCACCGAAGGGTTTCCTGTCCCCTCTGCTGGCTTCTCCCCACCACCCAGGGTTCCCCAGTCTGTGAAACTGCCAGACTCTTGCTGGGTTTGTGCAGCTTCTGTACCCCAATAATCTTCCAAGCTGTGCTCCCACGGCCACCCCAGCCCTAGGCCTAATGCCCCCAGAAAGCTGCTCCCACTTAGCCAACAACCCACAGTTTGTCAAACACTTGCTCTCTCTCTCACGTAGTTGGAGTCTTTGAAGGAGGTGGGGATTGTGGGGTCTGTTTTACAGAGGCAGATGGTAAAAGCTTCTCAGGAAAGCTCTGGGCTCAGAGTTACCTCCCTCTTGCCCCAGTCATGGTGTTCAGGTGGGACCTGGGCCCCTGAGTGAGTTCGGGTCTAACCACAGAGAGGGTGCCTTGTTGCTGTTGGCGACGTGAGGTTGGTCCTTGTGTGTGGCCTGTGCCCTGAGCAGCCGGGCTGGGAGCAAAGGCCCTGGGGTTGGTCTCGTGTACTCCATCCCTGTCAGAGAGCAGTCTCTGAAATGTCACCCGCACCAAGGGCATCCTGAGAAATGTCAACAAATGCTGATGTGGCTCCCTTGGCGGAGGGTGGGGCCAGCCTTTCTCTGTAGAGCCTGCTCCGAGCCTCCCTGTTCTCAGCTGCAGAGGGAAGAGGAGCCGAGGGCCTCAGGATCTGTCTCGCTCTGCCTGCTGTAGGGTCTTTAGACAGGCAGCTGAGACCAGAATACACACAGCAATCCGGCAGGCCAATTTTTTGTTCTGAAACACGGAGAATTAGTCACGGATCTCCACCCTCCCACTCCGTTTCCTACTCCCTGCCCCCTCATGCCCGCTTCTCCAAGCCTGGGAGCCAAGAACCCCTTGGGTCAAGACCCTGATTCCTGGCAGCCAAGGGAGCAGGGGAAGGACCTGGGGAGCCAGCTCAGGGCTGTGAGCCCCTCCTTAGAATACTGGAGCCGCCTGCCACTCCAGCCGCTGCCTCCTGTCCTCCGTGCGGACTGACCCCTGGACCAAGCTCTTCCTAGAGAAAATTGAGGCCCCACTGAATAGCAAAGGTGGCCACATGGTAGTCTCCGTGTGGTCTGGGGACTGAGCCCCTTCCCCAGGCTGTGTGGCTGGCGTTCCTGGTCCCTCTCCCCTTCTGTCTGTGGGGGTCCCTTGCTCCATTACCCCCAGGCCTGTTAGTACTACCAAGCCTCCATCCATTCATTTTTGACCCCTACAGGGTGCAAAGGACCTCTCGCCCCTCTCTTCAGCTTCGGGAATCCTCCCCCAAGGTCCTGGGGAGCCCGGTCCCCCTGTTTTCAGCAGCAGAGCTCGCATCGTCCTGTCTGCTGGGCACTCACGGTTGTGAGTTCTCACAGGTGCCACTCAGAGCCTCCCTCTGCTGTGTCTGTGCAAGGGCAGGGCCTGGGTTGGTTCCGTGCTTGTCTTCCATGCCTGATGGATCCCAGGTGCACAGTGAACATTCACCGGGTAAATAAATGTTAAGGACCCAAATCCGGCCAGGCCTGCACTTGACAGAGTTAATAGTCTGTGCTTCTGCCTGGGAGCACTTGGAGTTTGGTGCCCCACTCACCCCACCAATACTGTAAGCCCCCTGGGGCAAGGACCCTGTCTTTCTCATTGATCTCTGCATCTGAGTGAGTGAAGCAGCACCTGGCCCGAGGTCAGTGTCAGACAGATCCTCATGGAAGGGAGAGCGTGGGTGAAGGGACGTGTGTGCACACAGATGAGAGGACAATGTAGGCAGGCCGCCGCATCTTTGTCCTTTTCTCGTGCTGAGGAGATGAGATTCAGGAGAGGAGAGGATGGGAAACCCCCCCCACACACCCAGTGTTAAGTGGGAGAGTTGGGATTTTTTTTTTTAATTTATTTGTTGTAAATGCTGTTCCTCCAAACACTGGTTCACTCCCGGATGCCCGCAGCAGCTGGAGCTGGGCCAAATGGAAGCCAGGAGCCCAGCTCAACGTGGGTCCCCCGCATAGATGGCAGGAGCTCTCAGTCACTCTCTGCCTTCCAGGGTGCACACTAGCAGGAAGCTAAGTGGAAGTGGAGGAGCTGGGACTCCCACTAGGCTCTCTGATATGGAAGGTGGGCTTCCCAAGCCCACCCTTGAGAGTCAGGGTCTTAGTGCTAGGCAAGCAGGCTTGGGAGGCCTGGAGCTGCTGACCGGGGAGTAGGCGACAGGTGCAGTGAGGGCTGGTTGGGGAAGGTGGAGGCCCTGCCAGGAGGAAGGGCTCTCCCGGAACTCTCCTACCTGCAGGTGAGGAAGCAGGGGAGGCTGCTGGTTTCGTTTTGTCTTGTTTTCTGTGTGTTTGAGCTCCTGGGTTCCTAAGCCACGGCTTTATTCACACCATGCTGGTGCCTGTCTGTGGAGACCCAAGCGTGAGTTGGTGCAAACCCCAGTGACATGAAGAGGCACTGTCCCCGTGCAAGGGAGGGCTGCAGCGGCTCCAGGCGAGGGTCTGCCAGCCAGCTGTGAGCTCAGGCACACAGGGCCCGGGGGGAGGAGCGGGGGGGGGGGGGGACCGTGGTAAAGGCCCAGCCAGCCTTCCGTGGGTGAGCGCAATCCCACTCCCCATTAGGGAGCGCCACCCTGTGCCAGACGCCCTGCTGGGTGCTGGGGATCCTGAGATGGCTGGGGGCAGGGGCGAGGGGAGAGGCAGCTCCAGAGGCAATAATCACAACATGGGTGATAAGTGCTTGAGAGCCACGAACAAAGTGCTCTGGGAGCTCAGAGCCCAGGCCATTAATTCTTCCTCCGGGGGAGGAGGATTCTGGAAGACTTCCCTGAGGAGGAGGGGTTTCGGCTGGGGTTGGGAGAGGGAGAGAAGGGCATTTGGGGGCAGAGGTGAGCATGTGCAGGGGCAGGGGGCAGGGCACAGGAGGGAGGCAGCGGAAAACTTGTGTGTGGATGGAACAGAAGTGGGGGCAGAGGACGCGCTGCACTGGAGAGGGGCTGGCCTGGATCCAGTCGTGGGCAAGGGGGAGCCATGATAGAATTTTAAGCAGGGGCGTGACAGGCCCAGATTTGTGTTTTCGAAAGCCTTCTCCAGGGGACAGAGAACCAGCTAGGCCTGTGGCCAAGGGGCACAGAGAAGGCTGGCTTCTAGGGGGCTTGGGGGAGAAACGGACAATCCTTTGGGACTTTCTTGCCTGTCTGAGCTCCCCTGGGGCTGGGGGCTGCTTCCTCCTCTCTCTGTGTCTGGTGCAGGCTTCTGTGTTCACGGGGCTGAACCTGCAAGCTGATTGAGTGACAACAACGCAGCAGTGGAACTGACTCCCAGTGGCCGGGGAGCTCTGCTCTGAGGCTGAGCTGGTGACTTCCCTCCGGCTCAGTCCACAAGCCCCAGAGCAGGACAGTCTTAGCCCAGGCCCCTGGGGAAGGCCCGGGAGGCCCTCTCCTCTCCCCTTTCCCTCTGCTCCCTCTTCTCCCTCCCCCTCCTCCCTGGAGCCCAAGCTTTCTCGCTGGGAGGCTCTCAGAGCCAGCGGAGCTGTGGATGAAATGGTTCAGTGGCTCCAGCCCAGCTGCTGCCATGGCAACCAGGCTGCCTGCCAGACCCACTGTCGGGAGCAGGCCCGGTTTGCCTGCTCCCGAACTACGATTCCCGGCATGCAAGGCACCTGGGGCTATAAGAGCAAAGCCCCCTCCCCATGGGGGCCTGGACCGAGCCTTCCAGCTTGGAAGATGTGAATGGGCACCACGGTCGGGGGAATTCAGCACAGAACGTGGGCACCAGGGAAGGGAGAGGTGCACACGGCAGGGCTGCTTCTGCAGGAGGCCTGGGAACGCTTCCTGTGGCCCAATGGGCATTTCAGGAGGGGGCCAATGGCTTCAGGAACTTGCAAAAGCTGGGGGTGAGGCTGGTCTTGCTTTTGCCACCCACCTGTGGTGTGTATTGAAGCCGTCCACCACTCTCTGTGTCCGTTCCCACCTCCCTGGTGCGAGCCTGGATTCTTCCAGGCACCACTACCTGGGCCCTCTGCCTCCACTCAGCCCCTCCCTTTTCACACTGAAGCCTCAGTGACCTTTGCAGAGTGGAATTCTGATCCGGTCCCTGCTGCTGCTGCTGCTGCTGCCCGCTGCTGGCCACTCACTCCCCCGCTGTTTAGACGCTATGCCCTGGGGGCCCACTTTGGGCGCAGCAAGTTAAGCCACTGCTGACATTCCATGTGGGAGCCAGTTCGAGTCCCAGCTGCTCCGTGTCCATACAGCTCCCTGCTCACGTGCCTATGAAAACAGCAGAGGTTGGCCGAAGCTTGGCAGACCAGGATGTAGTTCCAGGCTCCTGGCTTCAGCCTGGCCCAGCCACAGCCATTGCAACCATTTGGAGGAGTGAATCAGCACATGGAAAACCAGCCCTCTTCCTCTCTATCTTTAATTCTGCCTTTCATATAAATAAATAAATCTTAAAAAAAGAAAAAAGAAAGAAAACTTTATCCTTAAGTGAAGGAAGAAGTTCCTGATGCCTGATGGAAAGGCGCTGCATGGTCTGGTCTCTGCCTGCATTCAGTCTCCCCACTCGACCTACACTTTAGCCGCCTGGCCTTTCATCTCCGTGTAGAAGCCATGCCCCGTGTGCCCCCACCACAGGGCCTTTGCACATCCTGTTCCCACTCTCCAGCACACTCTTCCACTGTTGCTCTACACAGATATCTCTGTCTCAGAGAACTGTCTTCTCCTAAGGAGAACCCACTCCCCTGAATTGGCCAAATCCCCCTTCTATGCACTCTTGATGGTGTCAGGCACCTGTCTTTTATAGCGCTCGCCACAGCTGCACTTCCACTTTGATGCACGTGGGTATTGGCCACCACACATCTCCCCATCTCCCCAGCCTCTGTCCCCTGCAGTGCCCTCAGGAATCAGTGCCAGCATGTGACAAGTAGCAGATGCTCGAGCACCATGGATTGAAACATGGATCTGTCAAAGCCTCAGGCTCCCCTCTGAGTGCCCACCAGGGGCCATGCACCATGGGTGATGGTGCCGGGGACACAGATGTGGACAAGATACAGGTGCGGCCCCTGCTCTGCTGGAGCTGAGTGCAGTGGGAAGGCAGACGTTAGAGATACGATGACCAGAGTGACAGCACAGAGCGGGGGCTTCTGGAAAGGTCCACTGAAGACTCGAGGTAGCAGTTATCAGATTAGAGGGGAGAGGGGACACAGATGAGCTCGGAGGCCGAGGGGACAGTGAGAGTGAAGGTGCCACGGAGGCAGAGGGAGCATGGGTTATCTGTGGCATGAGACGAGGGCAGAGTTGCTGGAGTGAAGACGGAGCAGGAGGTGGCAGTAGTTGCTTCTCCATGCTTTGATGGTGCAAGCTGTCTTTTTTTTTTTTAAATATTTGTTTGATAGTCAGGATTACAAAGAGAGAGGGAGGAGAGAGCGAGCAAGCAAGTGAGCAAGAGAGAGAGATCTATCTGCTAGTTCACTCCTCCAATGGCTGCAATAGCCTAGGTTGAACCAGGAGCAAGCCAGGAGCTTCTTCCAGGTCTGCCATGTGGGGTGCAGGGGCCCAGACACTTGGGCCATCTCCATCTTGGGCACATTAGCAGGGAGCTGAATCAGATGTGCAGCAGCCAGGATGAGAACTAGTGCCCACGTGGGTTGCCAGCATTGTAGGCTTTACCCTCTATGCCCCAGCGCTGGCCCCCAAGCTGTCTCTTTACACTGGCTGGACCTTGTCCTGCTTGCTCCTCCCCCAGTTCGCCCCTAGGCCACCGTCCTTCACCCCTGAACTCCAGTGACTATGTTCTGGTGTCGTGTGGGGCTCTGCCTCTGTCTGGTGTCGGGGGCGGTGATGCTGGAGGGGTGTGTGTGTGTGTATGTGTGTGTGTGTGTATTAGAGAGGCAGGGTAGGGATGATGCTTTGAGGTGGCAGTCAGAGGTGGCAGTCAGTCAATCCCGCAGCATAGATTGCTGACAAATCTGGGGGAGGTCCTCTGAAGAGGGGGTCCTGGCCCGGGGCTTGGGGGTGGGTGCGCAGCTTGCCTGGGAAATGAGGCGTGACGGACCAGCTGCAGAGACATGAACGGTGGGGGGAGCAGAAGCCCCTGGGCACAGGCAGGGAGGGCTCCTTCTCCGCCTCACATCTGTTGCTGTCCTCTTCCTCAAGGGACCTGGGGAGGGTGAAGGACTGTCCCCAGCAGGATTAGCCCTTCCTTTGAATGGGAGCCTGAGGTTTGTGTGCAGAACGAGGTGGCATCCGGCTGGAAAGAACGGCCTTCTGCTTCTGCATTCCACTGCAGACATCCACCTGCACCTGTCCAACGGTTACCCACACACAAACATCCATGTGCACACACACACACCCATGCACATGCACACGCCACACACACCTATGCGCACACACACACACATGCACATGTACACACACATTATGCAGCCTAGGTCTGTGGACCTCCAGGGATCTCCCTGGCGCAGGAACTGCCAGTCACCCACTTGCCAGACCCATGTTTATTAAAGTGCCAGCTCCCACCCACCACATCAGCCTGATGCAGGAGGACTGTGCAGGAGGCCGAGGGTGCACAGATCACACGACTAAAATCTCCCTCCTAAAGAATGCCCAATTCTGTCCAAAGAAGCTCCAAAGCATTCCCTTCCCCTGAAATTTCTCCCCAAATCCAGCGGTGACAGTGACGGTGTCCTGGGCAATGCAACCTTGCACCCCGCCCCTCCTGTTCACCTCCAGACTTCTGCCAGCCCTGCCCTCTGGCCCCCTTCCAGGCATGGGGGTTCTGGGAGGAACACGACAGGCCTGACCTCTGCTCTCAGGAGTCTTAGAGTATAGGAAGAAAGATTATTGAAGCAAACAAGCGAACGCTGCTAAGTGTCATGAAAAAGAAGAAACACAGTTATCTGACAAAACGTGCCTGTGGGTGCTGAGTTCAGTGGCTCAGGGGAGGCGAGTGCCTTGGTGCCTGTGGTTCCACAGAAGGTTCTGGAAATGAAAGGAAAAAAAAAAAACTCCTTCTCCCTGCTGCAGTGCCAGTCTCTGTCCGTCTCTGCCTGTTTCTGTTTCAGCTCCCTCCTCTGTCTTCCACTGCTTCCCGCCCTCCCTTCCTTTCTCCTTCTCCCATCACCTCTGTCTTCCCCCTACCCCACGCCCCTGGCTTCTGCCCCCTGCAGAGGAACCTGAGAAAGCAGATCCCCTGCTCCCTGCTCTCAGGCCCCCTGGCAGTAACTGAGCCCGTGGCTCAGCAGCTGGACCTGGGCTGGAAGTCCAGAGGAGGGGGCTGAGGGGTCAGGGGAGAGCTGGAGGCGGAGGGAGGGCTGGAGCTGGCAGCAGGGAGGGGCCTGGGGAGCCTGGGGCACTCCGGGGGGCTGGAGGTGGCTGCTGAGCCAGGTAATCTAATCAGGGTGAGTCATAAAGATCGCTCAGGCCTGTGCACAGGCCTGGCCTAGGAAATCATATTAATTTGGAGAGGGTGTAAAATCCACGGAGAATCCCCCTCTCTCCACCACACACATGAAGATAAACCGACTCCAGCTTCCAGTATGATCTTACAACAGCTCGTCAGTGACAAAACGGCCTCCAATCCTCCCATTTATCAAACGGCCAATCCTGTTAGCAGCTTAAAAGAGACATAATTACCTGCGGCCTTTTGTGTGATTCTTTATACTAACGCTGCTTCCTCCTCGCTGGCAGCATTCCAGGACGTGAGCTCAGAATTCATTCCTGGTGACTGGGGACGTCTTCAGAGACGTTCACGCTGTGGGCAAGAGGGAGCTGGTGAGGCGAGACGCCCCCAGCTGGGCGGTGGGTCAGCACCATGGACAGTGCCGGGCCGTGTGGCCTTGGGAGGGGCCCTGGGCACAGCCCGCTAAGGTCTCACCAAGCACAGCTCACGGGGCGGACGCCTGAGGCCCTGCAGGCCCCTCTGAAGGCTAGGCTCTGGCTGCCTTTTCAATCCACGGCAAAGCAGCGCTGATGGTGGGGACAGAGGGATGACACGGCCTGGCTAGCTGTTAGGCCTCTCCCCTCAGGCAGGGTCTGGAGACCCTTCTCTTGCCTCTGAGATGGCTGGCACACTGTGAGTGCTGGTGACCTTAGAATGAGCCCCACTGTCACCAGGGAAGACACCGATGTCCCAGCCGTCATTTCCTGAGCTCTTGCTATGGAGCAGGCCAGGCGCTGAGCACTGCACACCCCCCCACTTCTGTACCCCCACTTTACAGAGGAGGAACCAGAGGTGCTTGAGGCTAAGTCACACACCCGAGACTGCCCAGTGGATGCAAACTGTGGTCCATTCGCTGCTCTGCCTCCGCGGCAGGCCCTGGAGGAGAGATCTGCTCTGTGGCTGTGGGCTGGGCTCCATCCTCGGGGAGCCTAGCTGAGACAGATCTCTGTCCTCCCTGCTTTGGGGGAGGCGTGGGAGGACCACATGGAAAAATACGACTCCGGGGAACCCCACTTCTTTCTGGACAGAGCTGCTCTACAAACTCCCACCTTCATCCCTCCCTGGTGGTGCCGCGTCCTGCCGCAGCCCCTCCCCCACCATGCCAGGAGGCCTCTGTGTGCCACTGCCCCTTCCCACTGCAGGGCTCCTCCTTGCCTTCCCCACTCTCCTTTCCACTTCCCAGAGAGCCCAGGGGAGTCTTCTCCAGGGAGGAAACCATCAGCGTCCATTTGGAAACCAGACAAAGAGGCGGACAGTGAGACAGACAGCAAGAGACAGACGAGAGACAGACTGAAAATGAGATTTGAAGAGCTGTTGAGATCCTGACTGTGGTCAGACCCTGCTGAGAGACAGCCCAGCTTAGCTGGCAGGGGCTTCGTGCAGAATCTCCAGAGCTCAGGTTGGCACCTGCCCCCCAGCCCCCCAGCCTCACCCCCTCCTCCCTGGGGCTGCCTCCCAAATTAGCATCCCTCCCCCACCCCACCCAGCCTCAGGGCATTCATCACTCGGGCTAGCGATTTATCAAAGGCTCTGACAGTCGCTGTTTGGCAAAAATCGATTTATGAAGAATGGGACCCACCCAGGGCCCCTGTTCTCCTGAGCCCCCACCATCAATCTGACCCAAAGGAGCTCAGTGGCTCCAGCATCAGCACTGGCGTCACCCTCCCCCCTCTTCAGGGGATCTCTGGATCCCTTCCCGTGTTTAGAGAGAAGGGAGAGAGGGAGGGAGAGAGAGAAAGAGGGAGGGAGAGAGAGAGAGGGAGAGAGGGAGAAAAGGAGGGAGGGAGGAAGAGAGGGAGAGAGAGAAAGGAATTGGTACTTTCTCTTAGATGTTTATTTTGTTGTTTTTAAGTGAGAAGGTCCCAGCTCTATTAAATGCAATCAATACTTGGCCCAAGAGAAGCTTCCCTTCTCTGAGACATTTGAAATCTGGTCAAATCATTTTGCCCCAATACCAAGTAATTCATCAGTTTCAAAACTCTTCTAATCAGCGGCGCCTGTGGAGTCCCCATTCCTGCCTGCCCTCCCCTGCGAAGGTCTGTCACACACACATACACACACACACAAACACACACACACACACAGAGCTGTGCACAAAATCTTCTGTTCTTCCTGCACCCCCACCCCCACCCCCACACACACCAGACTGCAGAATGTCTTCCGCTCAGTTCAGCCTCCAGGCTGGGCACCTCCTCAGCATCTCCAGCCCGAACTGTGGGCTCCTAACCCAGAGGCCACAGGCCTGCTGGTCTGCAGTGCTCAGTCCCAGGGAGCTGGGCACAAATCCAGCCCTAGCACCCTCCTGGCTGCACCCCTCCTCACCTGCTGGCTACACAGCTGGGGGGGGGGATTCCTGCTCACAGAGCCCAGAACTAGGGCCGAGTGGCTGGGTGGAACCTCAGGTTCAGCGGCATTATCCCTTCAGACCTTGTCCCCATCCTCCAGGGGGCAGGGGATAATGACGGGCTGGACTGGGGTTTGCTGGCTGAACCTGGGGATGATGTCACAATGCTCTCCAGCCTCCGAAGCTGCTATTTTTGCCCTTGAGGACAGACTGTGTCTAAAGGGAGATTGTGACAGTGGCAAAATCACCTTGCAACTCATCCCGCCGCTCCCGGGAAGGGTGGCTTGAGCCTTTGCTGCTCTGTGAGACTGGATTCGCTGCAGGTCTTTTGTGGCTGCTGGCTGTGGGGACCAGATAGGACACCGACCTTGGAGACGGGGCCACCCACTGAATGGCTGACTCAAAGGCTCCGCTCACAGTGAACTCTGCACGTTCAGCCCTCGGTGAGTGGCTGAGCGAAGCGACGCAGTGAATCGGAGGCCTGGTCCATAGGGCGCCCAGGGCCACAGAAGGCGGGGCAGCTGACAGTCTTTTCTGGTGTCAAGGCTTAATCTAAAATCTCCATCACATCTTTCATACCCAGTGTCTGGAAGGAGCGCTGGAAATCTGTGAGCAGTCAGAGAATGGGTGTAAGTCTCTGTGCAGCTCTGCCCCTTATTTTGTGCCTTCTCTCCCCAAATCTGTCACAGTTCCTCTAGGGCTGGAGCCAAGAGCTTTGGACCTTTGGAGACCTGGTAGCTCCTTTCCCAGGGCTCTGAACAAGGCAGTCTTAAACTAGAATGAGCCCAGTGCCCTACGGTTAGTGCAGTATTTTAATAATAACTATTTCACTTAATTCTACAGTGATGCTTGTCCCAAACCACACAGAAACCGCACTAAATCTCGGATGCTGATCCAAGTTCTCTGAATCCAGATCCCCAAATCTGTTTACATAGTTCCTTCATTCATGCATCAGATAAATATTGAGCATCCTCTTCAAATGTGAAGTTCTCTCCATAGCAACCTAAGACGAGGTGGCCTTATCCCCTCTCTGAAGATTGGTAGCTGGAGGTGTGAAGTGACTTTCCCAGGAGAAAACTGTAAATCAGAGGTAGAAGTAGAGGAAACCCAGGTCTTTGGATCTCAGCTTCACTCTTTGCCACTGCACCCCACGAAGTCTCTGCACCAACATTTGTGAAGGGCTTGCGGCATGCCAAGCCCACCCCATTTCATCTTCACACCTGATGTGGCTCCCGTTATCATTCCCTTCTCCGAGATGAAGAAACCAAAACTCGATACCTAGTGACCAAGCTCAAATTTGAACTCTGTTTCTCTGACTGCAGACCTGAGCTCTAGGCTGTACCGGCTCCCTGATGATAATAATAAGCACTCATTACACATACAAACAATCAATGTTTATTGATCGAATAACTGGTCACTGTAGATGTTAGGTTCACGGCACAGCTGGGAAGAGAAGCTGTAAATTATGGGCTTTTTTAAGATTTATTTATTTATTTATTAGAAAGTTATTAGAGGGGCCGGTGCTGTAGTGCAGTGGGTTAAAACCCTGGCCTGAAGTGTTGGCATCCCATATGGGCACCGGTTCTAGTCCTGGCTGCTCCTCTTCCGATCCAGCTCTCTGCTGAGGCCTGGGAAAGCAGTAGAAGGTGGTCCAAGTCCTTGGGCCCCTGAACCCACGTGGGAGACCAAAAGAAGCTCCTGGCTCCTGGCTCCTGGCTCCTGGCTCCTGGCTCCTGGCTCCTGGCTCCTGGCTTTGGATCAGCTCAGCTCTGGCTGTTGCCGCCATCTGGGGAGTGAAACATCGGATAGAAGACTTCTCTGTCTCTACCTCTTTCTGTAACTCTGTCTTTAAAAAAAAAAAAAGAAAGAAAGAAAGAAAGAAAGGTATTAGAGTTACAGAGAAAGAGAGAGAGAAATATTCCATCTGCTGGTTCACTCCCTAAATGGCCAAAATGGCCAGGGCTGGACCAGGCTGAAGCCAGGAGCCAGGAGCCAGGAGCTTCTTCCTGATCTCCCATATGGGTGCAGGGTGATTGGGCCATGTTCTGCTGCTTTCCCAGGCATGGTAGCAGGGAGCTGGATGAGAAATTGAGTAGCTGGAACTTGAACCTGCTTCCATTTGGGGTGCTGGTGCTGCAGATGGCGGCCAATTCTGGGCTTCTAAGCCCATCCCAGGACTGGGCCCACACAGCCCTCAGGAGCCCTCCCCACTTCCTGTGCCTCACTTCATCAACTCACCTACCGCTGGATCCTCATGTACCTTTTTTTTTTTTTAAAGGCAGAGTGGATAGTGAGAGAGAGAGAGAGCGAAAGGTCTTCCTTTGTCGTTGGTTCACCCTCCAATGGCCACTGCGGCCGGTGCACCGCGCTGATCCGAAGGCAGGAGCCAGGTACTTATCCTGGTCTCCCATGGGGTGCAGGGCCCAAGCACTTGGGCCATCCTCCACTGCACTCCCTGGCCACAGCAGAGAGCTGGCCTGGAAGAGGGGCAACCCGGACAGAATCTGGCGCCCCGACCGGGACTAGAACCCGGTGTGCCGGCGCCGCAAGGTGGAGGATTAGCCTATTGAGCCACGGCGCCGGCCCCTCATGTACCTTTGTGGCGTAGGCATGATGAGGGTCTTCAAGAAGCTAATGGAAAATGCAGATGATGAAAAACTGCATGGGCTTACATTTTTTGTGCCAAAATACACATATCTTTTCTTCTTAAATTAATGTATTTATTTGCAAGGTGATGAGAGTGAGACAGAGAGATTGCCTCACTGCTTGTGCACTCCCTAAAAGCCTGCACCAGCCAGGAGTGGGCCAGGCAGAAGCCAGCAACACAGAGCTCAGTATGGGCCTCCCACCTAGGTGGTAGAGAGCCACCCGCTGAGCCATCACCTGCGGACTCCCAGGGTGCACATCCTGAAGAAGTTAGAACCTGGAGTAGTCCTGATTCCAGGAGCCCAGCCCTGGCACTCCAACACGGTGTCTCCAGCAGCATTCCCATTACTGCACCAAATGCTTGCCTCTACATTTGTCTTTAATTCCATTTTCCCATGAATTAAACAATACACATGCACACACACACACACACACACTGTTTATTTGAAAAGCAAGGAGACAGAGGGAGAGAGAGCTCTTCCATTCTCTGGTTCACTCCCCAAACCCCCCAATATCCAGGACTGAAGCAGGCTGAAGCCAGAGCTGGGAGCTCAATCCCAGATCCGCCAGGAGAACAGCAGGGACTCAACCACCTGACTCCTCCCCTTAACCTCCCAGGGTGTGCACAGGCAGGAAACTGGAGTCAGAAGTGGGGCTCCTGCGCTGGTCTTGTGTTGCTGCCGTGTAAGCCACCTCCTGTGAAGTCGGCATCCCAGATGGGCGCCAGTTTGAGTCCCGGCTGTTTCGCTTCCAATCCAGCTCCCAGCTAATACACCTGGGAAAGCAACAGAAAATGGCCCAAGGGCTTGAGCCCCTGCCACCCACATGGGAGACCTGGATGGAGTTTCTGTCTTCTGGCTTTGGCCTAGTCCAGCTCTGGCTTCTATAGCCATTTGCAGAGTGAGCCAGTGGGTGGACGATCTTTCTCCCTCTCTCTCCCTCTGTCTGTGTAACTCTGACTCTCAAATAAATAAACAAATTAAAAAACAACAAGACAGAAATGGAGCTGAGACAGGAACACAGACACGCTGATACAGGAAGGAGCAGAAGACGCCCCCTCCCCCACAGGAGCCTTTCGAAGTGCCTTTACACTTTCCCATGTGAGGGATGTGGAAACTGAAGCTCAGAGAGATTCAGCTACTTGTCCCTGGCCACACAGCATACGAATGAGATATCAACGTGAAGTTCCCACAAAGCGTCTCAGTGCCAGCTGCCCCTGGCTGCCGGAGGTGCTGATGAGCCCCAGGAGTGGGGTGCGGCACCTGGGGACACTGCAGCTGCAGGCAGAGACACAGATCCAGGTCAAAGGTGCTGGGAGACCAGCGTGAACTGGGAGTGGGGCAGAAGTGTTCCAGAGCCCAGCGGACTTCAGAAAGCTACTTTGTCCTTTAGTGGCTTGGATCTCCCAACCCCGCCTCCCTCTGGGAGCTGACATCCCTCCCCACTCCCCAAAGAGGGTGGCTGCAGCACCACTGTTTGCCTCTGCCCCCTCCAGAGGACAAATGTGCCTCTGAAAACTGGGGGAACAGCGGATGTGCAACTCCAGGGCCCTACTGCCTCTGGGTGCAAGGGGGCCCTTTTCTGGGTGAACCCAAGAACGGGGAGGAATCAGGCCCTGAGTAACAATCCGGAGGAGCAGTGGCGGGAGAGGCTCCCAGCCTGGTGGGGGCGGATTTACATTTCCTACAGGGTATTCTCCGTGTCACCTCTCATCACCATAATATTTACATCAAATGCAAAAGGCCTCCTCGGAATAGAACCCTGAGGTTGTAAATGCCAAATCCAAGAATGTCAGCGAATGCAAAAGCTCAGGTTCTGTGAGCAGCCATCTCCCCTCCCCCAGGCGCTGCCTGCTGAAACCCTGGGGCTGGGCTGGGTGGGAACCTCGCCGGAATGCGGGCACGGCTGGGAAGGCGGGGAGCCCAAGTGCACCCTGTCTGGTCCAGAGATGCCAAGCAGCCTCGTCCCTTCCACCTGGCATGACACAGAGCCAGAGGCTATGTGTTGTACACACTCCCTGTGCAGGAAGGGAGGCCAGGCCCCCTTGTGGACAGCCAGCCAGCCGGCCAGACAGACAGGTGGGCCTTCCCCTCCAAAGCCCAGGGCCTCAGCGGTGAGGCCATGGCTGAGTTTTCTGCCCAGCTGTCCTCTGCTCCTGCTGCTCCCTGGAGTCCCAGTGAAGCTTTCCTAAAGCCACTCATTCATCAAACATTTATTGAGCACGTATGGAGCAGCCGGCTCCGGGGATGCCGCGGTGCACAGGGGACACGGTTCTGCCCTGCAGGAGCCTCTGTTCTAGGGGGCAACACAGAGAATGAACAAGTTAACCAATAGCTTTGGGTGCTGCTGCTGCCCAGCCAGCCAGGGGCGGCCTCTCTGGGGCAGAGGTCTTGGACATGAAGTGGGACAAGGAGCTGTTCTCTGGAATTCTGGAGGAAGTTCCAAGCGGGGGGAGCAGTGCGTGCAAGGGCACGCAGAGAGCAGGCACGTGTGTTTGAGGAACCTGGGCAGGGGGATGGGCTGCTGGGGCAGCTGGGAGATGAGGAGTGGCAGGAGGTGGCATTAGATAGGCGCTTGGAAAGGAAGAGGATTCTAGCTCAGTGCACAGGTTTAGCCAGGGCTGATTTACATTTTTTAAAGATTTATTTATTTATTTGCTTGAAAGGCAGAGCAACATTTGGACACTCTCCAAATGGCTGAAGCCTGGAGCCCAGAGTCTCTTCCAGGTGTCCCACGTGGGTGCAGGGGCCCAAACATTGGGTCATCTTGTGCTGCTTTCCTAGGCACATTAATAGGGAATGGGATTGAAAGTGGAGCAGGCCAGCGCCGTGGTTCAATAGGCTAATCTTCCACCTGCGGCGCCGGCACACCGGGTTCTAGTCCTGGTCGGGGAACCGGATTCTGTCCCAGTTGCTCCTCTTCCAGTCCAGCTCTCTGCTGTGGCCCAGGAAGGCAGTGGAGGATGGCCCAAGTGCTTGGGCCCTGCACCTGCATGGGAGACCACGAGAAGCACCTGGCTCCTGGCTTCGGATCAGTGCGGTGCGCCGGCTGCAGCGGCCATTGAGGGGTGAACCAATGGAAAAGGAAGACCTTTCTCTCTGTCTCTCACTGTCCACTCTGCCTGTCAAAAAAAAAAAAAAACAAAAAAACAAAAAAAAAACAAAAAAAAAAGGGTGGAGCAGCCAGATCTTGAACCGGCTCCCGTATGGGATGCCAGCATCAAAGACAGAGGTTCAACCTACTATGTCACATGCTGGCCCCTAATTTAGTTTTTATAAAAACTTGACTTGTTTGAAAGCAAGAGAGAGAGAGAGAGATCGTCATAAACTGGGTTACTTCCCAAATATTCAGGGCTGGGCCAGGCAGAAGCTAGGAGTTGACAACTTAATCCAGGTCTTTCCATATGCATGTCAGGTACAGAAGTGCTTGGGTCATCACCGTTGCCTTCCCAGGTGTGTATTAGCAGGAAGTTTGCGCTGAGAACAGAACCAGAACTCAAACCCAAGCACTCTGATTTGGGATGTGGTGTCCTAGAGAGTGTTTTAACTGCCATGCCAAATGCCTACCCCTGATTTACTTTTTAAAATTTTGCTCAGATAACAAAAAATCTTGATCTAGTTCTGGCTGCACAAATTACTCACTGTGTGGTCCCGAGCCAGATGCTGCAATTCACGAAACCTCAGTTTCCTGAAGAGGTTCTTGGGGTGTCAGAAGGATGAGAGGGGTTAACTTGTGCCGTGTGTCTAGTTCAGGGCCTGGCATCAGCAAGTGCACAATTAATGTCCCATGTGGTCCCTCTCCCACTCTTCTGTGCTCTGAGCCATAGGCTAGGCCCCATCTCTCCCCAACTGTCACACCCTAAATATACCCCAGGTCCTCCTTCCTGGGGAGGGGCTCCACCCACTGGCATTAAGGACAACTGATGTGGCCCCAGTGTTCCCCTCTGCTAGTGCCCAGCTTGGAGACATCACCCTGCAGGTCGCAAGCAATCAGACCCCTACCCCCAACACACACAGGGACTGCCAGGGGCCACAGGCTGCCGTCCAAGTGGCCAGGATGCCGGGGCCCATTTGCATGTGGACACTCTGCACTTCCATGTATTTCCATGCCATTTGCTGCACCCAGATGGCAAGCCCAGCAGGCCAGGGAAAGGTGATCGTGGCTGCCTGGGGTTGCTCCCCTCTACACTCATCTGCATTCCTCCCCAGGTCCTCTAAGCTCCGACTTTGGCCCCAGAGCTTGCCTGGTGCAGGACTGAGAGGCAAGGGTGGAAGCAGCTGGAGGGAGCAAATGACGGAGGCAGTTGGGAGACAAAGCCAGGGCCAAGAGCCACAAGTTGACCCCTACTTCTCCCTGGAGCTGGGCTCGCACTACAGCTGGCTCCGAAGTGGGGAGGAGGTGCTCTCTGGGAGAGAATCCCCCAGCAGTTGCCTGGGAAGCCGCATGTCCAGGGACTGACCTCAGGGGACAAGGACTTCTCCTGCCTCCCTCCCTGTGATGAGGTTAATTAATCGCTTGTAAAGAGTCCTTTGTTAGAAAGAGAACCATCACGCCTGGGAGCCTGAGGAGCCTCGTGGCAGCACCGGCCACTGCAGGGAGGGTTGAGACGGCTGTGGGCAGGCACAGGAACGGACATGGGCGAGGCCTCAGGGAAGCCCCAATCCTGGAGTTTTAGAGGAGTCCATGGGAGGAAGTTTGGTAGAGCCAGGGAGAGAAGGCCCAGGGTTCCCAGTGCCTGAGAAACAGCCGGAGTCAGGGGTGCTTCCTCCCTGTCCCGGGTGCTCTTCCTCTTCCTTCCCACTGGCTGAATCTGAAGCTCATCCCTCCCTCCCCCCCCAGCATGTCTCCAGCCACCTCAGCCCTGTCCCTCAATCTTTTGGGGTGCAACAGGGTTAATGACCCGGGAGAGACCTTCCTCCTCTGCCGCTGGCTTCTCAGAAACTCCTGTAGCCCTGACACAGCCCCCACTATGTCCTGAACCTTACATGCGGCCTCACTGCGCTCAGCTTCTCCGCCTCAAACCAGAGGCATAGACACGGGAGGGCTAGGCTGGAAACCGGCAGAGAAAGCCGGGGCTGCGCGAGGGGCACTGACCAAGGTCCTGAACAGCCTCAGTGGTTTTTACAGGGGAACTTTCCAATTCTTCCCAAGCACCTTCCTCTCCCAGCCCCACCCACCACCACCACCACCACCCCGACCCCGGCTCCACCTCCAGGACTTCATCCTGAGCTATCTAAGGGCCAAGGATCTGCCAGGAGACTGACCTCCAGGAGCTCCTCCAGGTCACTAGCCAGCCCTCCCCACGAGGCAGCAGCCTCCTTCCCCTCCCTTCCCGTTCTTCCCACTGGCTCCGTCTGTTCTACCAGCCCATCAAGGACAGCCCCCTGCAATCTGACCATGGCAGCAGCTGGCAGGCCCCGAGGCTGCACTTGACATCCTGATCCAACCATATTCTCGGAGAAGAAGCAGGTTGAGAGTTCCGCATGCTTGCACCCACCTGCACACACCACAAACATGCTCACGCCTTCAATGTCAGCCTAGACTAGAAAAATGGTCCTGAGATTTCCTGGGTCACAGACTCTCTGGTTATCGTGCCCCCAGAGAAATGTACACCTGCACAACTCTTTGTTGCGTGTGGAGGGCCTGGCACTTGTGGAGCGGTGACTCTTCCCCTGATTCCTGCTCTCAGCAGTGACCCTTGTCTAGGGGATGGGGAAGATGTTCTCCAAGCAGACGGAGATTTGGCCAAAAACAGGATGCCTTTTATGGGCTGAGTTTTAGGGACTCAGGAGCAAGCCCAAGGGGCTGGGCTGAGGTACATGATGAACTGGAAACGTCTCTGAGGCCAACCACGGCTGTCAAACTCAAGGACTCAGCAGCTCTGTCCCACACGTGCCTCTTGCCAAGCACTACAATCCGCGCATCGCCCTCCCTGCCTTGGTCTTCTTGACCTAGGACAGATGAGCTCTGAGCTCCTGGCATCCGCCTGAGTCACTGCCTGTCTGACCAGATTTTTGTCCTTTTCAGTGAGCACCAAACATGTGATGAGCAAACAGGGTCCTGCCTGGCTTCAAACCTTCCTCTGACCAAGCACTGGTGTCCCACTGCTTTGGGGCCAGTGCACACACCTGTACCATCCACATTCATGCACTGACATGCAGATCACACACATACACAGGTCAGGACATACACAAACCATGCAGGAGCCTATAGAAACATGAATCATTAAAAACATGGTAAATCATGCAAAACCCCCAAAATGTATGCACATACATGCAATCATGGTAACACAAACCATATGCGCACACATATATGTGTTAATGTGTCAGCCCCAATCGCACCTCCCAGGGACTGTCCCAGCCATACTCAGCCTCCCATATCTCTCTGCTATGCCTACTCCCTCCTAGTCCTTTGCATAATCTGACCCCACCCCGGGATGGTCATCTTCCCCGCTTTCCCTCACTTGGAAGATTCCTAGTAAGCCTCTTTATTGGCTCCTTGAGGCTTCCCTAACAAATGACCATGAACATGGCAGGGTGGTGTGTGTGCTTAAAAACAACAGCCATTTCTCGTCCCATGGTTCTTTCAGGAGTCCAAAACCCAAGCGTCTGCAGAGTTCCCTCTTTCTTGAGGGCTCAGAGAATCTGTTCCATTCCTCTGAGTTCCAAAGAAATTTCAGCCCTCGTCTGTGGCACTGGGAGAGGCAAAAGTCTCACCCGTGACCCCTTGCTCTCAAGAGCTGCTGGGCCAGGTTGCTGTCCTGGGTGTGGCTCGGCTGGTGGACTCAGCTTGCCTTTGGGGTCGCGTGGTGTTCTTCCCACGTCTGCATCCAAATTGCCCTCAAAGAAACCAGTTGTTGAATTAGGGTGCACCCTAACCCAGTATGACTTCTTGACTTGATGGTGCCTGTCAAGACCCTATTTCCAAATAAGGTCACGGCCACAGGTCCTAGAGGCTGGGACTCGTGCCTCTCTTTTTAGGGGACACCAGTCAGCCTCCAACAGACTCTAAGTCTTAGCCGTTTTTTCCTTCCTCCCCATCGCCCTGGACTGGCGACAGTCAGTGTCCCTGCCGTGTGCTCTCCCACCGTGGCACTTTGCTCACGTAATTTTTACGGCTTCTGTAACGCTCTCCCTTCCTCGCTCTGAGGGGCTCGGGCAGTCTATTTCCTACTCACCATTGTATCCCCAGCACCTGGCACGGTGCCCAGCTGTGACAGGCTCTCCATAAATGCTTGTTGACGGAATTCAACTGCTTATACAATGGAACAAATACACAAAGCATATAAACATGCAAAAGCACACAGACCCTGCACGTGTGCACAAACATGCAAATCAAGCATACACACAGACACTAGGAAGTGACACACACACACATGCCAGGCTCTGAGCCCCGTCCAGCAGGTTCCAATTAGGCAGCCAAGCGTGGCTGTGTTCCAAGAAAGTCCAGCCCTTCTCTAAGTGCTCTGGGAGAAGCAAAAAGGGGTCACCCATGGTCTCCTGCCCTCAAGGGACTGATGGCTAATTGGAAAAACAACACTAATATACGAGGAGAGACGCAGCAGGACTCAGTTTTACTCTGTGAGCTGTGAGGGCTCAACGGAAGGAGCTCTAATTGTAGGTTGCAGCAGACAAGGAAGGCTCCCTGGAGGAAGTGGAAGTTGAGCTCAGCCTTCCTGTGTGGGCAGCATTTCAACAGAGAGGAGGAATGAGGAGAGGACAGCAGAGAAGAGGAAACAGCATGTGTAAAGGCCCGGGGGCCAGTTCACAGGACCAGTCTGAAGAGAGGAGTCCATATTCGCAGTGGAGTAAGGAGGGGAGATGTAGACGCTGGAGACCCCGAAAGCCAGGCTGGCGAGCTCCAGCTTGTCATGGTGTTACTGGAGAAAGCAAGAGTTCTTGTCTTCATGCAAGAGAGAATTCAGGCGTGAGACAGAGAGCAGACCCTGCTTTCTCCGGTAACAACGGCACTAGGTAGTCCACTTTCTTCCTGCTAGGCGCAAGCAGTTATTCCTCCAGTCCTGGGACCCAGGCTGTCCAGGCTGGGAGTGGGCAGGGACATTCTGATTATGAGTGCAAGAACAGCCCTCTGGGAGGCAGAGCATGTGGGAGGGCAGAGTCAAGGCCATTGATTGGGCCCATGAGCTGGCCCCAGGGCCTTGACACATGCAGTTATCCCCTCCTTCCCTGGAAACAGCAGGTGGCAAGACAGCAGACAGCTTCAGCAGCACCTTGGCTGGTAAAAGAGCTCCTGTAGGTGCCAATGACAGGCTAGGGGTGGTGGCCAATGGATGGAGGGAAAGTTCACAGAATTCCCTCCTAGGGGCTGGCCCTGTAACATAGTATGTAAAGTCAGACGCCAGCATCTCACATGGACACTGGTTCCAGTCCTGGCTGCTCCACTTCCAATCCAGCTCCCTGCTAATGCTCCTGGGAAATCAATAGAAGATGGCCCTGCACCCATGTGGGAGACCCAGAAGAAGCTCCTGACAGCTGGCTTCGACTCGGCGCAGCTCCAGCCATGGTGACCATTTGGGGAGTGAACCAGCGGATAGGAGACCTCTTTCTCTGTGGCCTCCAAGCCCTAACCCTGGAAGGTCCCTTCCAGGCTGTCCAGGCCACAGAAGCGCCCCCCAACGCAGCTTAAGACCCTGTCTCAGCTGCTGGCACAAAGCACAGGGATGTGCCTTTCCCACGCCTCCACACAGCCCAGGAGACCGCAGGCAGCCAACACAGTGAAAGCTGGTACCGCGTCAGCTCCAGGCCCAAGGAGTGCCCTGCCCAGCTGGGCCTGAGCGGCGTCCTGACTGGGGGGCCTCATGGGCTTTCACTAAGCTCAGGTGAGGCCGAGCTGTGGTGAGGAGAGGCTCAGCAAGGCCTGCCCCTCGCCTGAGACGGGGGAAGCTGGGAGCCCCTTGTTCTCAGTTCACAGTGAAACAGTCATTTGTCCTCAGAAATGGAGAGGGGCTGAGTCCGGGGCCTGGGAAGCCACTACATGGCCTCTGACACCCTCCGGGCCTCTCCTCTGGCCTCCAAGTCTCCCATCTGTTAGGATGGGGGGCCAGGAAGTAGTGGGGGTCATGGGCGGATGGAGAAGCCCCTGAGAAGGAGCAGAATACAAAAAACAGAGGGACTGGGGGTTCAGAAAGGGGACATTGGCCTGAGGTTGGGTGCTTCCTAGGGCAGACACTGCCTCCCTAATCCAGTCCCCCTGCCCCCCCCCCCCCCCCGTCCTGTCCCCCCCAATCCCCCTGGCTAAAGTACAGGCCCGGTGCTTAGAAGGTGAAGTCTGGAAACTCATGCCCTTGATGAGCACCTGGGCCACTAGGTGGCGCTGGAGCCCCGGGGCACCTGGGGCTGCTGGCTCTGACTTGGGGTTGGGGG
Organism: Oryctolagus cuniculus; assembly: GCF_964237555.1. Classification (NCBI taxonomy): domain Eukaryota; kingdom Metazoa; phylum Chordata; class Mammalia; order Lagomorpha; family Leporidae; genus Oryctolagus; species Oryctolagus cuniculus. Next base: position 29,298,685 of record NC_091437.1, on the reverse strand, counting down.
GACCCTCCTGCAGGAAAGAGCGTGGTCCCACCCCAGAAAGGGCTGAAATGTGACTGGGGCTCACCCCTGCTGGCGGGGACAGAAGTCAGGAGGAAGCAAGCCCACAGCTGGACAGAAGGAAGGGTAGGGTGGGGCGGGGCCAACACGAAGAGGGCCGGAGGAGAGGGCCGGAGGAGAGGGCCAGGGAGCTCAGGACAGGGAAGAGCCGGGGCGCGCTGCTGGGCCATCTCCCAGACCCGCGGTCCTGCGGGCCGTCACCTAGGCCCTCTGGAAACCCACTGACAGGGGAAGGGGCGGCCAGGTCTTCTCTACAGCCCCCTGCCCAGCTCGCGGCAAGGCTCGGTCTGATCCCCTGTGACCATTTGCTCCTTAAGCCCACAGCAGCCCCTGGACGACCCGGGACTCCAAGGCCAGTTTCCTGCGCAGCCTCAGGACCCTGGGGAGCAGAGCAGAGCAGGCACAGCAGGGGACTGTCCCTGCCCGCTGGCCCCTCCTCCTCTGCCAGGGGCCCTGATTCACAGTCCAGGCGCAGGGACTGTGGGGGCGGGCAGGGGGCAGTCCTGCATGTTGCTTTCTCTCCTCGGGCTCTTTGTCTGGCCTGGGGGGGAGCCTTGCCCTCAGGCCGCTGGGCCCCGCAGAGCCTCTGTGAAACCCATTTCCTCTCCATTCAGGGACGAAGCCCCACCCCTCAGCCTCCCCGACTTCTGTCCCACATCCTGAGCTTTCTAGGCCAGAACCCCCAGCCCCCGGGATCACAGGAGCCTGCTGGCCCCGCAGCTCAGAGCGACCAGAAACGCTAATTGGCATTAACAGAAACCAGGCCCGCCGCTGACAAAAGATCCCCTCTTCCCCACCAGAACCAGGCCTGGGGCGCAGCCAGGCTGCTGGGGTCTGCCAGTAGGGGGAGGGCCGAGAGTGGGGCGGCCCGCCGGGGCTCCCCTCCCCAAAGGCTCCATCTCTCCGCACAACTCCTCAGGTGGCCGCAAAGCCTGCCCTATATGCTTATTTTAATCGAATCGCACTTGGAACAAAAAGCTCCGAGGGCAGCCTGCCGCACTGACAGCCCAGCGCCACACCGCAACACCTGTGACCTTGGACCAAAAACACGGCCTCTCTTTTCTTGGCTGCGAAAAGGGAATCAGAGCACCGGCCTCACTGGGTCGCCGGGAGATTAAGTGCTGTCGGTCCGAAGCGGCCAGCACCGTCCCCAGCGTGTGGCAAGCACTCGCTCGGCAAGCGGTCACTGCAGCTCCGTGGCTATGGCGATTATCTCCCGACTCCGTCCTTCTCTGTGGAAGGAAGTTCCTGTTCCGAGGCTTCAACACTGAACGTAGAGAATGGAACTGAGCAGGCACCCCAGAGAAGTTTGTTGAATAAATGAAAGGAAGGAAGAAGGGAGGGAGGGAGAGACTGGGTGTATTTATCTCGGGTAAAACCGTTCTTAGGAGCAGACAGAAAGACCCCTATTCAGCTCCCCATCTAATAGACTGTCATTGCCCAGAATTCCACCAGTATCGATTTGTTCCCTGGGGTGAAGTGCTGTCTTCTTCCCACTGGTTCTCTTTGAGATCCAAACAATCACACCTTAGTTCGCATGAATTGTAGGTGACTGAAGAGGGGCTGGTGCTGTGCCTAAGCTTCCATCTGCAGGGCCAGCATCTCATGCGGGCGCTGGTTCAAGTCCTGGCTGCTCCATTTCCGATCCAGCTCTCTGCTGTGGCCTGGGAAAGCAGCAGAAGATGGCCCAAGTGCTTGGGCCCCTGCACCTACATGGGAGACCTGGAAAGGCTCCTGGCTGCTGGCTTTGGAATGGCCCAGCTCCGGCCGTTGCAACCTTCTGGAGAGTGAACCAGACCTCTCTCTCTGTCTTTCCTTCTCTCTGTCTGTAACTCTGCCTCCCAAATAAATAAAGAAAATCTTTTAGAAAAGGAAAAAAAGGTTGACTGAAGAGAGAAGAGAGGAGCTGGCCGGAGAGCCCTGGAGCCTCTGGGGGGAGGAGGGAAGAGTTGACACGGCAGGTGTGATTTCCCTCGGTACAGTTCCACTGTGACGGAACCTCATATTCTAGAATGTCTTTCCGTGTCTCTGTGCTAAATCCCTCACTCTGTGGCTCACAGTCACCCACGTGGCTGCACGACGGGCCCGGCACGGACTGGAAGACCAGATTTCTTCCTGCAGCTTTCCTTTTTCCTGTGCTTGGAACTATCCATATGCAATCTCAATCCTAAAGTGATTCTCATTTGCTGGGGAAATTTGAAGACTATCTCTTGCCAGTCTGAGGTTAAACACAGAGGGAAATCCAAATGCAATTTTCCTGTTTGAGAAGCAGTTACAATATTTTTAAGCAATTGAAGCTTCAAAATTTTCAATGTAATGTGCAGTTAGGCCCCAACCACAGGAACGACAGATTCTGCAAAGTTTACAAAACAGTGCAAGAGCTCAGCGGCTCGGCCCGGTGCGGAGTCTGTGCGTGCCTCATAGATGAAGGTGTTTGGGGAGACTTTGGGCAGCTTTATTGGCGCTTGGCTTTTGGCTGGGGCTATTTACAGTAAATGTTACATAGGGAAAAAGTAAGAGGAGAGATGTTACAACAAAGTGTCACAGCAATAATACATTTTTAATAGCATGATTTATCAACATTTATTGGCGTTTGGAGTTAACCAACACTTGGGTCCATCCCCAGTGAGTGCTTGCAGTAAATGTAAAGGCCTTGCCTTGCCTTCGGCACGGGGAGGATGACCCAGCTCAGATTCTTGTGTCATTTCGCGGAGATGATGGGGCACAGAGCGTAGACAGGGGCATCCTAGCCACGTCCCACGCTCCCGCAGTCCCCAGGGCGAGAGAACACAGCCTCTGTGTCTGCAATCTAAAAATGCTTGTTTCCCCCAAAAACTCTGATGTTGCAAAGTCGATGGCCACTGCAGTGGTGTTGGGGGTGGGGCCCTTGGGAGTGATTCCGTCCAAGTCCGCAGTGGATGGGGTTGGTGCCCGGCTCAGAGAGACCCCAGGAGCGAGTGTTTGCTGTAGCTACGAAATCACCCTAGGGGACTCCCGCATCCCCGATCAGGGTGAGCTCCAGTCCTGGCTCTGCTCTGATTCCAGCTTCCTGCTCATGTGCACCCTGGGAAGCCCTACGTGGGAGCTATGGGAGCCGCAGACTGAGTTCCAGGCTCCTGGCTTTGGCCTGCTCCCTCCCTGTTCAGACATTTGGGGAGTGAACTAGCAGGTGGAAGATCTGTGTCTCTGTCTCTGTCTCCCTGCCTTGCAAATAAGTAAAATTAAATAAATTTAAAAATGAAAGGAAGCAAGCAGGCTTTGCCCCTTCCTCCGTAAGGACACAGTGAGCACCAGACATGGACTTTGCCAGCACCAGGGTCGCGGGCGTCTGGGCCCCCAGGACTCTGAGCGACAGATCCCTGCTATCTGTAAGCTTCCTAGTTTGCAGTGTTTGGTTATAGCCGCCTGACAGACTCCGTGCTAGTCCGCGCTTGGTGCTGCCGCCACGCCTCCTCGTGAGCCCAGCCACTGCGCCAAGGGGATACACCCCTGAGTCCCACTGTCCACTTCACCCACCACGGCACTGAAGGCGCAGCCATAGGTGTCCCACCTGGAATGCCACAGATGACCGGAGCGTCCCGGGGAACCTGTGGATGACCCGCACGTGGTCCAGGAACTACTCAGTGGCCTGCTGGGGGACAAATGAGTTGGGCCAATGAGACTTTCTGTTCAGGGAACCAAACAGGCAGACAGGAGCAAGAGGGGTGGGTGGGGCGTGTGGGCAGCTGCCATTTGGGCCTGCCCAGAGCCTGTTTCAGATTTCCTGGTGGTAGCACCCCAGCGTTCCTGGAGGAGCAACTCCCTGCCCCTTTCAGTCCTGGAGTTTAGGTGAGCTGGTCCCATGGCCCCATTCGGGGACAGACCCCAGTCCCAGGCCTGGCCCCGTGAAGGGTCAGGAGGAGGAGTGAATTAATAAAGTCATCAGTGTGGCTGATGCTATGACCCCGGTGGGCGTTGCAGCCATGCTCCTCTGTGCCCAGGCTCCTTCTGTCCTGCATACATTATGCCCATTTTACATACAGGGAGACTGAGGATTCGAGTGGTGAAGGGACTTTACAAATCATGGCTCTGCTACTGCATTGCTGGCTCGTGTCCCCCAGGCCCCTCTCCCCACCCTGCTGTATCACTCACAGCAGGCATCCACACCGAACCGTGGCTGACACCTGCCTCCAAGATGGGCGCCTGGGAGGCACAGTCAGAGACGCTCTGATCGAATCAATGAGTGAACACATGAATACATGACTAAATGAACGGATGCCTGAATGGATGGGTGGATGATGCTGACTCGACGAGAGGATTGATGGACAGATAAATCAAAGGATAGGTGAGCAGATGATGAATGGATGGGCCTGTTTGGTATGGGTGGACGGGTAGATGGATAGACAGGAGAGGCAGTGGTGCTCTTGGCGTCTGGCGAGTGTGCTCCAGCACGCCCAATGCTCCACCACCCAGAATGCCCTCTACTTAGCCAATATCTTAACCCTGTCTGCGCAGGTGTCGTAGAACCTTCGCACTTCCGACAAACAAGACCGGGTTCTGCCCACCAGGTGGGCTGCTCCTGCCCTGCAGCTTGCTGGTCCTGTTCACGTTCCCGCTCCACGCCCGAGTTTCTTCATCGGTGAAGTGGAGATGGAAACAGCACTGCTCTTTCTCTGTGTTGTTCTGCCTTTCAAAAAAATTTTAAAAAGATTTTGAAAGATAGATTTAAAAACAGAGGGGTGAGTGTGTGGCACAGTCTTGAAGCTGCCGCTGGGGGCACCCCGGGAGGCAGCAAAGGATGGCTCAAGTTCTTGGGTCCCTGTCACCCAGCAGAGGCCTGGGATCAAGTTTTGGGCTTCTGGCTTCTGCCTGGCCCAGCCCCAGCTGTTGCAAGCATTTGGAGGAGTTAAATCAGTGGGTACAAGATCTGTCTCTGTCTCTCTCTGCTTTTCAAATAAAAGAAAAATAAAGATTTTAAAAATGCATTAATTTGGGGGCAAAAATTTTTGAAATCAATGCATAGTTTTTTTATAATATGTATTTTCTATGAATTTTTGAAGAACCTGCAAATGCATAGATTTCAAAAATCCTTGCACCTAGGGGGAGGGAGGAAGGGAACATCATTGTGTTCTTAGAATTATATCTACAGGCCGGCGCTGCAGCTCACTAGGCTAATCCTCCGCCTTGCGGCGCCGGCACACCAGGTTCTAGTCCCGGTCGGGGCGCCGGATTCTGTCCCGGTTGCCCCTCTTCCAGGCCAGCTCTTTGCTGTGGCCAGGGAGTGCAGTGGAGGATGGCCCAAGTGCTTGGGTCCTGCACCCCATGGGAGACCAGGAGAAGCACCTGGCTCCTGCTTTCGGATCAGCGCAGTGCACCGGCCGCAGTGGCCATTGGAGGGTGAACCAACGACAAAGGAAGACCTTTCTCTCTGTCTCTCTCTCTCTCTCTCACTGTTTAACTCTGCCTGTCAAAAAAAAAAAAAATATATATATATAAATAAAGAATTGTATCTACAGGGGTCAACACTGTGGTGTAGCTGGTAAAGCTGCTGCCTGCAGTGCCGGCATCCCATACGGACGCCAGTTCAAGTCTCGGTTGCTCCACTTCTGATCTAGCTCTCTGCAGTAGATGATGGCCCACGTCTTTGGGCCCTTGCACCCACGTGGGAGACCTGCAAGAAGCTCCTGGCTTCAGATGGTACCAGCTCCACCCATTGCGGAGCTCTCTCTCTCTCTGCCGCTGCCTCTCTCTAACTCTTTCAAGTAAAATAAATAAATCTTAAAAAAAAATTGTATCTACAAATCACATTGAATCTGTTCAAAACTAATTAATTTTTAAATTTTAAAAAATTTTTAAAAAGTTTTTTGCACTAAAATAAACATATCTTTTAATTCAGTTTTTCCAAGAACTTCATGAAGTTCCCTTGTACGCTATATGGAGATTGCTTAGTCAACTGCCTGACATATGCTAAACTCTCACTAAATAGTAACTGCCTAAAGTTTGGGATGGTGGCTGTGGGCATCAGAGCCCGTGCTCACAAGTGGTGAAGGTGCTCCGCAGCCCCTTTCCACCAGGTTTGGGATCTGCACTAATGCGATAACCTTTATTTTATTACACAGCCCTTGGAAATTGACGGTTTCATCCATGTCAATTAATTCTTCCGCAGCCCACGTCGGCGGTGACAGTCAGAATGTCAAAATGTCTCTGAGGATTTCTAGGAAATCTGACACTTCCCGAGGAGCCTGCCCTGGGTGACAGACCAGCCGGAGGGAATCCTCAGTGCGCTTCCCAGGAAGCACCGCGCTCCGGAAGCACTAACACAATCCCCGGAAAGCAAGCTTCCGGGCGACCAGACGGGCGCTCCCAGGAGCGGGTGCAGTCCGCTGTGCACGCCCAAAGCCCTGGTGCCTCACCCACCTGTGCAGGAGGAGCAGGAAAGGCCACACTGTGACACATGCTGTGCCGCCCACAGCTACCTCCTGTCACCGTCAGCCAGGGCAGCGCCGGGGTGGCCTCCGTCCCCTGGACCCAGGCCTGCTCCAAGGAAGCAGCACATTTATGAAGCCGGTTTAGGCAAGAAACCACTGAGGTGTGAGACAGGAGATACCTGGAGGGATGGGGAACCGCCTAACAGCCAGCCAGCGTTGCTGGGACCCAGCTGGTGGCCTCCCCTCTAGCGCTGGCTGCCCACCTCCCAGCCGTCCCAGCTGTGCCTCTGGGCGCACGGTGCTTACCCTTGTGTGCCTTACTCTTTGCGCTTGTAAAATGCATGTAACAGCAGTTCCCACCTCCTAGCACTGTGTGAGAATTAAATGATTCAATAAATAAAAAACACTTGGACAGTGCTCGGCACAGGGCTGCTTCTAAAGACTCGTGGAATTTAAGGATAAGTTTGCCCTTGGGCAGGAAGTTTTTTGAAATCCAGGCATAATTTTTTCATAATATTCATTTTCCATGAACTTTTTGAAGACCCTCCTCATATGGATACATTTTAAAAAGTCTTTCAAACTTATTTTTGAATTCTATTTTTTCATGGACCTTTGAAGTAGCTTCCTATGAAATGTTCATTATCTTTTAATTTTAGAAAGTTCACTTTACTTTTTCTTGTAGTCCTTCATTCATGCATGCATTGGTCCTTCCACCATCCTATGGCCCCTGCGTTCATGCCTGTGTGCACCCAACATTCCTCTCCAGGACCCTGTTAGCAGGTGCAGCACGTTAAGAATGGAGCGCCTGGGACCGAGGACTTCCTCTGCTTCAGATCCAGTTTCTTGCTAATGCAGGAGATGGTGACCCAAGCACTTGAGTTTCTGCCACCCATGTAGGGGACCCAGATGGAGTTCCTGGCTTTGGCCTGGCCCAGCCCCAGCTGTTGTATTTGGGCAGTGAACCAGCAGATGGAAGATCTCTCTCTGTGTCATTTTTCCTTTCCAATAAGTAAATTAAAAAACTTTTAAAAATGAAGAATAGGGGCTGGCACTGTGGTGTAGCACGTAAGCCGCCGCCTGCAGTGCCGGCATCCCATATGGGCACTGGGTCCCAGATGCTCCACTTCCGACCCAGCTCTTTGCTGTGGCCTGGGAAAGCAGTAGAAGATGGCCCAAATCCTTGGGCCCCTGCGCCCATGTGGGAGACCTGGAGGAAGCTCCTGGCTGCAGGTTCCTGGATTTGGATCGGCCCAGCTCCGGCCGTTGTAGCCATTTGGGGAGTGAACCAGTGGATGGAAGACCTCTCTCTCTCTCTCTCTCTGCCTCTGCCTCTCTCCTACTCTTTCTTTCAAATAAATAAATAAGTTTTTATTTTTAAAAAAATGAAGAATAAATATCAAGGTTAGGTTTGAGAGCCACATAGAGTAGCCTGGGGAAGGTGTCCTCAACACCCACTTGGTGCAGGGAGCATGCTACAAAATCTCCAGCCGCACGCCTTAGCTCTCCGGTGGTTTCCTCTTTGCACACCTCTCTCTCTCCCTCTCTCTCTCTCTCTCTCTCGCTCGTGAACCTGGATGACTTTCACTTGCCCTTTACAACCTGGTTCAAGGGTCACCTCCTGGGTGACACTTTTGTGACTCTTAGGCTTAACCACTCTCCGTCCTCGTAACGAGTGATTGATGGGGTGAGCAAGGCTCCAGTGCTCTCTGTGCACGTTGATATTACAGTTTGTATCACCTTGTATTATAATTAGCTGTTCACACTTTGCCAACTGCCTGGAACGCTCATTTCCCCTTAAGTAAACTAGTCCCACCAATCCTTCAAGTCTTGACTTAGAAGTCATTTCTTCCAGAAAGCCTTTAAATAAAAATTTTATTTATTTGAAAAGCAGAGGTATAGAGAGAGAGGGGGAGAGAGAGAGAGAGAGAATCTTTTGTTCAATAGCTTACTCTCTAAATGGCCACAAGAGCCAGGTGTAGGCCAGGCCAAAGCCAGGAATCAGGAACTCCATCGTGGTCTCCCACGTGGGTGCAGGAGCCCAAGGACCTAGACCGTCTTGTGCTGCCTTTCCGGGAGCATGAGCAAGGAGCTGGATCAGAAGTGGAGCAGCTGGGACTCAGGCGGGCTCTGTGGCCCTAGGAAGCCTTCTTTGACTTACCACATGTAGTCTGGGGGTCTCTCCTAGAAGCTCCCACAGCCCTGCTCCTGTGCCTTCGCTGCCCTGGCCACCCTGCAGCTGGCCTCTTCTGTGAGCTCAGGCCCTCCCAGCCCCTGTCGCCTCAGGCACATGTGTGCACACAGCTGTGCATGTCAGCCCTGCCCTGGGAGGATGCCTGTCCCTGAGTGGGCACACAGCACACATCCGCTGAACTCATCCCCAGGTCCCTGTGCCCGGTGTCCCCTGACCCTGTGGCTGCGCCAGCCCCTCCAGACAGAGCGGAGTGTAGCTTGGGGGATATTTCATGTCTCCAGCACCTGGTGAGAGTGGGGGCATCAAGGGGGGGTGGACTGGCCTGGGGCGGTGAAGGGAGGCAGCTTCCCTGAGCCTGCGCATGAGGAAGCTGTGGCTGTCCCGTGGGTGAGTGAAGGCGCGAGTCCTTCCTGGAGCCACGGAGGGCACCCCCCTGCCCGCAGCTCCCACAAAGGGCGCCTGAGGCCTTCCTTCTGGAAACAAGTAGGCACCCCAGGTCTGATTCCCCAGAAGGCAGCACAGAGGAGAGGTGAGCGGCGACTGCGGCCTCCGCCTGTGCTGGCCGCGTGGCTTTAGCAGGTTGCTCAGCCGGCCTGAGCTTCATCCGCTCGCTGTGCAGAGCTGACACCTGGCAGGGGAGGCACGAGGTTAAACCAGTGGCACACGTCACATGTGGGCGCAGAGCCAGTGTCCCAGGGGTGTCAGCTGGTATTATTATCGCTATTGTTCTCTGTCGTCCATCGGAGGCAGACCAGAGCTCAGAGCAGATGTGAATGCAGCATTGGTCCGTCCCACCTCACACCAGCCCCTCGCTGAAGCCCAGAGCAGACTGAGGACTTGTCAGAACCGCACTGGGGTGCCAGGCAAAGAACCTCCCGGCACGCCCCTCCCGGCACGCCCCTCCCGCTCAGCGCGGGCAGTGTCACAGGTGAGTGGACTCTGCCTCCTTCCCGCCCTTGCCCCTGTGAGGCTGCGTGCGCCACGCAGGTGAGCCTGGGCTTGGCGCCTGGGGGAGTCCCTTCGCCTCCCTGGCCTTCCCTCTTCTCTGGAAGACCAGGATGCTGCTGGGAGGTCCTGCCTTAATGGGAAGAAGCAGTAAGAGGCTCAGGAAATGCAAGGAGTGCACTTAGTGCGCTGTCAGGCTCCGGGCAGTAATTGTTCCTTATCACTATTATCTTATTTTATTAGCGAGTCTTAGGGTATATGGCTGTTGGGGGAGGAAGCCATTTAAACTCTGCCCTTGACAGAGGCTTTTAGTACGCCTCCTGGAAGTCCAGGCTCTGGTGCTCCTGACATGGGCACTGCCCCCTCCCCACCTCAGGTCTGCACAACCCCCCACCCCCACCCCCACCCCCGCCCCACAATGCACCTCCTTCCCCAGCGGGCAGGCTGTGGGCCGCCCCTTCTCTCTCGGTGTCTCTCACCAGGGCGCACTTAAGGTCCAAGCTGACAAGCTATGGGCGCATCCTTGCTCCTGCACCATGGGTTCTTCCCGACACCAGAGGGACCGGGTGCTGCCAGGCTGGACCGGCCTCGGGCTTGCTGGGTCTCCCACAAGCAGGCAGCACCTGCTCTGACCACGCTGATGCCAGCACATTCGCTGCTGGGCGGCTTCTGTGTGCTGTGCCCAGCCCGTCTGCAGCCAGGCACAGCCAGAGATCCTTGGACGTGTCCACCTGGCCTGGGTCTTGTCCCCAGGCTGGCGTTGCTTTCCTGCAGTCCAGTGTCATCGCAAGAGCTGTTTGCCCTCCTAGGCCCAGAGTGACCTGGAAAGGTGGAGGCCCTTGTGCTCTGTCGAAGCTGGGAGGGCGTCCCAGGCCCCCAGGTCCCCCCACCCCGCAGCTTTCCCTCCAGGAGCAGAGCGGGAGCCTCACCTCCCGATGCCCGGAGGCCCGAGCCGCTGTCGGAACGGCTGAACCTGACGCGTGTGACTGCGGGAGATGCCAGCCGTCTCCTCCAGATGTGGGCTAAAAATACAGAGGAGCCAGGGCCCCGTAATGGAGACTTTAAGAGCCTGTGACATGCGGCCACGGCTGCGCGGCCGCTAATGAGCTCCGAGCGCATCGATGCCTGTGCCCCGAGCGAACGTGTGGGCTGGCAGCAGGCACCGGGGTGTCACTCGGCATTTGTCCTTGCTGGCTCAGAGATCCAGGATGTTGGTGTGGGCCAGGGGCTTGGGGACCAGCTCCTGTGACCTCTTGACAGTCAGACAGGGAGGCAGAGGGCTTCGAGAGGCGGAGGCCTCGAGGGACTCTAGCCATCCCTCGGTTCTGCCGCCCCCTGCCCTGCCCCCGGCTCTGTGCCCCAGAGCCCAGCACGGACCCTGAAGCATGAGTAACTGTCTCCCTCGCTGCAGTGCGGCTGCGCAGTACGGCAGCTGGAACTGGGCTGCCCTGTTGGCGCAGGAGTGCCCGCCGCGCAGGAGGCATGCGCACACGGCTCGCCGAATGCCTGAGCACCTACTCTGTGCCTTGGTCTGCCCCTCGCTGAGTGGGGAGCCAAGGACGCCGCTAGAAACCCTGCCTGAGGTGTATTCTCACCTGTGCTGCCACTCGAAGAGCCAAGGCATAGGGGATCAAAAAAAAAAAAAAAATACCAGCTACAGTCGACGGCAGGGCCATAGCAGCGATCACCAGACGCTTAGTGGGCGCCGTACTGAGGACTCAGCACGCATTGCCTGCTTTAGTCCTCCCATCAGCCTTTACCCCGTCTGCTACGGGAGAAAGCTTAAGGGGCTCAGAGAGGCCTCCAGGGAAAAGTGGAGCCAGGATTCGAACCCAGGCCAGCCTGCCCCTCTGACCTCCACCACTGTGCCACCCTGGCGCATCTGAAAGAGGAGGGGATTACGAAGAGTTTATGGCAAGACAGAATGAAAAGACTGATTTATTCTGGTGTGGACATTTTTAGAGGTTCGTGTGTAGGTTTTTTTTTTTCATTATACGCAATTTTCATGGATTTTTTTGGAGCCCCCGTGTACAGCAGGAGAGGTGAGAAGAGTGAGGCAGAGCAAGCTGCACAGAATGGAGGCAAAAAATACCTCCAGGGCCCATGGAGTGTTTGATAAATTCCAGGAGAAGAATAGGAAGAAATAATGAGCATTTGTCAGAGCCTTTTACAGCATGTAAGACGCTGTCGCCTGCATTCTCGCATTTGATCTTCACCAGGGCCTGGGAGGAAGGTGTTACCATTATCTCCATTTGACTGGGGAGGAGAGCGTGGCTCCCAGGCTGGCTGCGCAGCCGCACACCTGCGGGCGGTGGTGCGGGGACGGCACCGGCTTCTCATCTTCTGGAGCAACCTCTCCCCAGACTGTCACCGTCACGGTCATGGCGGAGGCTCCTGTGCCATGTCTGTGCTCGGTGTAATCACCGGGGAAAGACCAGCAGAGGCAGAGGCCACACCCAATGCCACCTCTTCCGAGGAGTCTGCCCAGACCTGCTGGCCCTCAGGAATCTCACGCTCCTCCTCCGAGCCCCGTGCACCTCTTCTTCCCCTTCACGGCCCCTTCCAGGGCAGAGCTGAGCCTGTTATCTCCGCGTCATCACCAAGGGTATTAGGCAACAAGAGCCAGCCTTGCCGTGGGAAAGTAAACACTGGGTGCCAGGGTTTGCTTGTGGGAAGACGGGAGGGATAGCTTGAGGACAGAAAGTATGTGCAGAATGGACCCCCCCCACCCCCCGCACTCTCTGGGCCCCTCAGGCTCCCAGCTCCTCCGAGAGCACAGAGCACACAGCAGGTGTGGTGACAGCCAACCCTTTGAGGGGCTCCTGCCCTCCCCTCCGGCCCAGTGCTCCAAAGGGAAGCAGAGGGCTGGGAGCAGCTGTCCTGTGACTACCTGGGACTTCCTCGGCTCAGGTTGGTCGTGCACAGCCTGCATCTTAACATGCCTAATTTTTATACCAATTCAGATGGATGGAAAAACATTGCTCCTCACCAACCATGCCAGAATGAGTGCCGACTGGATGTGACTGAATTTTTGCAACCCCAGTGAATGCATACAATCCTTGTGATTGGAAAGGGGAGCCAGAGCAGCAGAGTGGGCTTGCAGGACCCCTGCGGGACCCCTGCGGGACCCCTGCAGGCAGGCAGCTTCCCTGGAGCCTCTGTTGCATGCCAGGCCCTGGGCGAGACTTTGAGGGTACCTCGCCGAACCAGGCAGACTGGCCCCCCCACCCCTACCCCGGCCCCAGTCAGGAACTGCCAGTCCAGGGGAGGCAGACAAGCAAACCGCACAGGGTGGCGCATGGAAGCTCCCGACCCAGTCAGGGAAGACAAGAGGCCTCGGGAGGAGGTAATGCCTGGGCCTAGATGGTACACAGCAGGCAGCTGGTATGGTGGTAATGGCCTCTGGCCCCAGGTCAGCTGGCCTGGGCTGCCACTTCAAGCTGCCGCCCCTGGGTAAGTTAGTTAAGCTCTGTGTGCCTCAGTTTCCTCCATGTGAAATAGGGGCTACCATGGTAACTGAGCCCCTAGGGTGTGAGGGCTAAGTCAGTACACGTGGTGCAGGGACACCCTCTGGCCAACAGCAGGCGTCCCCTGCGGGTCAACGCTGCTTCCTCCCGTGGATTGCTGGGAGGATTGCACACGACAGCATTTGAAGCACTGAGCCCAGAGTAAGTGCTCTGTCCATGGAAGCTACTATTATTTTTGTCATTAAGTAGACATTTGCCATTGGCAGCCAGGTGCATGGGAAGCGCCTGTGGGAGTGGAACCCAGGCAGAGAGAGCAGCACTACAAAGGCCTCGAGAGCAGACAGCCTGGAGCACTAGGCAGGGGCCAGGAGTTCAATCAGAACAGCACGTGACCTGGGTTCCAGGAGGATGCAGGATGGGGCTGGCAGGGTGGGGGGCGGCAGGGCCTGTATCTGGAAGCTCTGGGCACGGTGCACCTGCCTCACTGGGAAGGCCCTGGTCGAGGAAGGCTCGCGGCGGGCAAGAGGGCTGGGTAGCATGAAGGGGGTTGTTTTGTGCCCACCCGCAGGCTGCCCAGTGCCCCCGTGAGAGGAGCCGGCGGCTGTCAATTAGGCAGCCTGGGTGCAAGAGGCTGCCTTTCCTCCTGCGATACATGTCACATCCGGGAACGATCAAAACAGCTCCGCTTTGGCAAAATGTCTTGTGCTGCATGTTTGTTCTCTCATGTCTCGGCGTCGCTCCTGTTGTCCCCGAGACACCTGTGATTTGCTGGTCTCCGGCGGCCGGTACCTGCTCAAAGTCTCTGCCTGCCACACAGCCTACCTGGTGGCACTTCGTTCCTCCCCCTGCCCACCCCAGAGCTGTAAATCTCTGCAGGGCACAGGCCACAGGGGAGCGGGCCAGCCCTGAGTCAGAAACAGCTGGCCAGGTTGGACAATTTCAGTAATCACCTCCTCCATTGGGGGAACACCTACTGTGCGCCACACAAGTGCTTCGAAGGCCGGGTTTTTAATTCGTCCCACACCTCCATGGTGCCAGCTTATTATCTCTATTTACCTGAGGCACAGTCAGGCTGTGGCTCTGGCCCAAATCCACAGTGAACAGATGTGGGAGGTAGGACTTGAACCCAGGGCTCTGCTCCCACAGCCTGCACACTTGCCACCACGCCAGACTGCCTCGCTCCAGCTCACCTGCTCCATAGCCCACTGATTCTGAAGGAGTCGGCACGGGCCCTGGGGTCAGCACACGTGAGTCGGCCCATCGAAGGCCAGGCCCTCCGGTCCCCGGGAACAGACGTCCTGAGAGGTTCAAGGCCCCCAGTGCTGCCAGCAGAGCGCCAGTCCTGGGCAGCCCCTCTGGCAGGCAAGGCAGCCTCACACCTGTTTCTTGCGAACTCCATCACTATAAACTCTGCCACCCCCCAGCCCCTTCCTGGGGTGGCCGCTTAGCCACCGAATCTGCATTTGGAGCTCAGACTCACTGAGTTCAGTTACTGTCGCGACAGCAAGTGAGGCTTGAGGGTCCCTCCCTGCTCCCTGTACCCCCTCTCTCCACGTCCTGGGAACTCGGCTGGGGCAGGAGCCAGAGGGGATCCAGGGCTTCTGCTTTGGGGCATGTTCCTGAGGGCAGCGCCCTGCCCATCTCACTCACGCTTGCTTCCCCAGTGCCTCGCGCCCCCATGGGTGCCAAGAAAGCTTGTGTCAAAGGAGTGGCAGGATCCAGTGGCGCCACCCTGACGGGGCCGTGCTGCACTTACAACCATCTCCTTTAGCTATGATGGTAGCCACGTACAGTTGGGCTAATTTCCCCACCATGAGGCTCTGCAGCTTGGGGGAGGCGTCCTCAGGGCTGCACGACTGTAAGCTGGGCTCCTTGAGCTGCCTCCCTCCCATCCAGGCTCTTAATGCAACCGGTGAGGATGCATCCGGGCCAGCAGCTCCTAGGACGCCCCTCCCCTAGCCCAGGGGCTCACAGGCACAACCCTCCCCACCAGGCAGGCCACTTCTGATCTCAGGAGAGAAACCTCAGTTCAAAGGCATTTTCAATCCCATTCAAGGCAAGGAAGAGTTCTCCATTTGCCACTGTGACCCCTCCCACTCCCATCTCCTCCTCCAACTGGCGCCAATAACGCAAGATAAATCTTTCCTCAGAAATATAATAGTTGTTCTTCCTCTTCCCGTGAAGCCTCTGCCAGGTAATTAGCATACGCTGACACCTTGATAGACGAAAAGAAAGGCATGAGATAATTCCCTTTTTCTTTAACCATTATGGTATGAAGCAGCCTTTCAATCTGCCAGCTCCCCGGCCCAGCGTGCCCGAGCGCAGCCCACCGTGTGACATGTTATTCTAGCCGATCCTACCGTCTCCGGTGTTCAGCACCGACTCCATCACACCTGAGAGCGCAGATCGCCCCTCCCCGCACACACACACTGATAGCTCCTGGGCAGGAGGGCCCGCAGGGTCAGGTGGTCTGGGAACTGTGGGAGTGATGGAGGCCATGGCTGGTGGAGCGCCCCCAGCTGGCAGCCCGAGGCCTTGCAGGGGCCTGGCTGGCTGCAGGGGTCATTTTTTGAATCTCTCTCTCTCTCTGCCCCCTTCTTTCTTTCCTGCTCTCCAAGGACTGGGCCTTTGGTCAGATGCTGAGAGTCTCTGCTTTCCAGGCAGCAGGGACCTTGGCTTGCGGCTGATGGTTTTGTCTCTTCTCACCGACACACACGCACACGCACACACACGCACACGCATACGCACACACACGCATACCCCACATCTTTGGAGAGGCTGTTCTTCCCTGGCGACGCCAATAGGCCTGGTTTCCCCCTGGACCTTTCTGGAGGAAATAGTGGGGGGATGGAGAAACTTGGCTCCTTCCTTTCACAGAGTGTATACTAAGTGCCTACAGTGTTTCAGACTCTATTCTGGACCCTGGAGGTGCAGAGATGAAGAAGGCCGGCAAGGGGCCCAGGCTCTTAGAGCTTGTAGTCCAGGAATTAGCAAAGCAGGCAGAGATGTAGCTTCAGATGGTGACGTGTGCTTTTTAGGGAAACAAAGCAAGTGAGGAGGGAGGGAGAGGACTATCTTAGGGGTGGGGTGGGGGTGGGGAGGTAGGGCCAGAGAGGACGTGAGATTGGAGGTTGTAGATTGGAACTTCAGGCTGGCAGTGTACTAGGTGAGCCAACCAGCTATGGACAACCAGGGAGAACTTCCTGGAAGTGGAACCCTTGCGAGCAAACACGGGCCCCAGGGTCCTGCGGCTGAGCCCTGTTTCCTTGAGCAGGTTCTCTCCCATCCTCCCCAGCATTTCCTCGCCCTTGTAATACTGCAGGGGAGGGATTGGCGAGTGGGGAGAGATGGTCGCCGGGTCCACCAGGCAGCGCCGACCTCCCGGGCCAGGCATCCTGCACCTGAGCAGACCCCCAAAGCCAGGTCAACTTTGTCCTGCCGCCAGTGGCTGCCAAGGGAATCTCTGGCCCCCGTTCCTCAACGCCCTCCCAGGGCACAGGGGGCTCAGCTGCCTCCAAACTTCTCACCGTGCTCCGCTCCCCCATTGTTCTCCACACATGGAAATCTAAGTGATGTTTTTGAAAAATAGAATTATCTGTTATCCAGAATGTATCAGTTATGATGAAAAGACACCATCGAATAAATACTATCCTGGGAAAAACAAGGAAGACCCGAACAAGTGGCTGGGCCCAAGGAACCGCTGCCCGACCCCTGACCTCCCCGTGGGGCTGCCCGAGGCCGTGACCACACCTGCATCCCACTTCTGCCTCCTCATGGGCCTCCCCTGGCATTTTCAACAAAAAAGCGAGAGATGCAACCAAGCGCTGCACAGGAGTGTGGATGTGGGAGAGGAAGGCCCACCTGGAGAAGCAGGGGGAGGAAAGGGAACCAGGGCGGGAGGGGAGAGCTTCCAGGAGACTCACAGGGGAGGGCGCAGAAGACACTGGCGCAGACCTCGACAGGCCCTGGAGGAGCCTGCAAGCGTGGACCCAGCACCCAGCGGGCTTCCTCACTGGGGAGGGCTGTTCCGGGGTCACCTGCTTACAAGCAGAGAAAGAGAAACCAACCAAGCCAACAAGCAGGGCCATAGCTCTGAAAAGAGCGAGCCCTCCTTCAGCAGAGGCTCAGGCTGCTCCTGCAGGAGGAAGGTTCCAGAAGGCGTTGTCCTAGGAGGTGATGGCTCCATGTGTGTTATTGCACCTGTACGCCCTCCAGAGGGACAAGACGTGGAGGTGGCAGACAGGGATCCTGCTGATTCTGATCCTAGTAGGCCCAGGCTAATGTGTGCATTCATGTTTGGGTTTAAAAAATACATTTAAAGAGTAAAATATAAATTATATAGAAACAAGCTTATAGACAGGACTGTAAAGACAAGTATTTTTGTATAGCTATATTTGTTTTTTGCTTTTTAAAAAAATATTTATTTATTTGAAAGGCAGAGTTACAGAGAGAGATCTTCCATCCACTGGTTCACTCCCCAAATAGCCACAACAACTGGAGCTGGGCCTGGTAGGAGCCAGGAGCCAGGAGCTTCTTCCAGGTCTCCCATATGGGTGCAGGACTTGGGCCATCTTCTACTGCCCTTCTGGGCCACAGGAGAGAGCTGGATTGGAAGAGGAGCAGCCGGGACTAGAACCGGTGCCCATATGGGATGCCGGCGCCGCAGGCGGAGGATTAACCTGCACCACTGCACCGGCCCTGAAAAAGTTTTTGGTAAGTTGAGCATAGCCTAAGTGTGTGGTGTTCATAAAGGCAACAGCGATGGGAGGTAACGTGAGGGCTTTGCGGTCACTCTCCACCCGCTCACCGACCTGCCAGGAGCAGCGTCCGATCCTGCAGGCTGCATTCCCAGTTAGCACTGCGGCAGGTGTGCCATTTCTCAGCTTTTTTACCATGGTTTTCCCATGCCTCTCCTATGTCCGGCCAGGTTAGACACACACACGTCTACCGCTGTGATACAGCCGGGTTCAGCAGTCAGTACAGGGAGAGTACGGGTTTGTGACTAGCAACAGGAAGCGGCTCACATAACCCAGGGATGTGCAGGAGGTTACATCACGTGAATTTGTGTACGTACAACTCTGTGATGTCTGCAGCCTGATGAAATGGCCTAAGGATACATTTCCCCGGCAGGGGGCATCCCCATTTTTCGCACGTATTTGTAAAATACACGTAAGGAAGAGCCAGTGTACCTGTGGGCCTCCCTCTCCCTCTCAGACCCTTTCCTTGCATACAAGGGTTCCTCCACTGCTCCCCAGTTTCAAGGTCCAAGGTCATAGGGCCTGGTGACAGAATCATACGTCGATCCCTTGCCACCTCTAAGACTCACAGACTCTGAGCACAGCAATGTGGTCAGGAGGCCGTCTGCCTGTCCTGGTTCTACCACCTGCCAACAGGTGGCCTTGACCTCTGTGAACCTCTCCCTGCAAGGGGGAGGGGCACGTCATGTCCTAGCTTAGGGAGGCCTGCAGTGTCCCTGTGGAATGCTTGTCTCCCTGGTACCCCCTGAACTCTCAGAGGCAGGGACCAGGTTCCAAGTTCATGGCTGACTCTTCAGCACTTAGGTGCCCAGTAAACACTAGAGAGTGACTTTGTGTTTCCCACTGTCCCGGGCACAGCGTGGCCATGACGCAGCAGAGGCAGACCCCCCCGACCACACTCCCAGGGTCTCTGCTCACTCTTTGCCTTCTCCTTCTCCCACCTGAGAGTCATCACTCTTCTCTCACGTGGCACGTGGAGGCGGGGACAGGAAGGCCGTGGCAGTGATCTCATCCGTGCTGTGCCCAGAGTCCCCTGCCCAGGCCTCCGAGCCACCCTGCCGTCTCTGCTCGTGACCCTCCGACCAAACCCCAGCCTTCGCTCTGCCTCCCTCTCGCCCGGCTCCAGCGTCAGCCACGCCCCCGCCACCCAGCCCCTGACAGCTCAGGACACAGCGTTCCCTGCCTTCCCGACCACCCACCGCATGCATCAACTGGAGCCGGCTTCCTGGCACTCGATTAGATTCTGCCGCAGGTTCTCATCTCGCCTACCTGTCACATCTCCCCAGATTGACTCTCATAATCATAGCAACGCCCCTTTGCATGTGGAAACCCATCGGGCCCTCACACAAAGCGTTTCCATCGCTTTTCTCTCTGTCCCCACCGCTCACTGGAGAGTGGGCAGGACGGGAGCCATCATCCCCATTCACAGATAAGACAACCAAGACTCAGAGGGGCTCACGCTGCTAACGCCTGCCCCCACCTGTTCCTCCTTCCCCTTTGATTAACTGGCACCACTACCCATGAAGATGCCCATGGCAGAAACGACTCCCATCCCCCTTCACCCCCTCTTTCTCAGCCAGACTGTCCCCAGCTCTGCACAGGGCACCTGCGGCTCTCTCTGGACCACTCACTCCTCCAACTCTCCCCCTTGGCCCCTGTGGGGCTGGCGTTGTGGCTCAACAGGTTAAGCTGCCGCTTGCAATGTCAGCATCCCCTTTAGGAGTGACGGTTCAAATCCCGGCTGCTGCACTTCCAGTCCAGCCTCAGAAGCAGTGGATGATGGCCCAAATACATAGGTCCCTGCCACCCACATGGGAGACCCAGGTAGAGTTTCTGGCTGCTGGCTTCGGCCTGGCTCAGCCATCTGGGGAGTGAACTGGCAGAGTGACGGTTCAAATCCCGGCTGCTGCACTTCCAGTCCAGCCTCAGAAGCAGTGGATGATGGCCCAAATACATAGGTCCCTGCCACCCACATGGGAGACCCAGGTAGAGTTTCTGGCTGCTGGCTTCGGCCTGGCTCAGCCATCTGGGGAGTGAACTGGCAGAGATCTTTGATCTTTGTATCTCCCTGTCTCTCTCTTTCCGTGAGTCCACCTTTCAAATAAATTAATGAATAAATCTTTTTTAAAATGTTCCTCCCCTGGAACATTGCCAGACTCCCCCCTCCCACGGCTGCCCAGCCATCCCCCACCTAGTCTGCTTCATGCTTCATATGGCCTTTGTCTGACGCATACGCATTCATGGACTGGTTCACACCCTCAGCACTGGGCTGCCGTCAGGGACAAAACCCACCGTGCACCGGTGCCCTCATGACAATGCAGAGATGAGCGTCCAGTAAGAAGTCGTGGAGCGACTGTGGAGTCTGCGACAGGGACACTCTCTACGGGGAGGAGCAAGGCAGAGCAGGGGAGCGGGGAGGGTCCTCAGGCAGGGCGGGAGGGAGGCCCTCACCCAGCAGACATCTCATGGAAGTAAGGGAGCCAGCCTCGGGGACCTGGGCTGTCACGGGCAGACGGAACAGCAAGCGCAGAGTCCTGCTTGGCCGGTTGGTGTTTCAGAAAGTGCAGACTGAGGGCAGGCGGGAGACCTGGCAGGAGGCCACACTCCCAGACTGCAGATCCTTACAGAGGCTTTGGCCCTGACCTTGAGTGAGCTGGAGCCACTGGAGCACTGGAGCAGAGCACTGATATGGTCTGACTTAGGTTTTATATATTTATTTATTTATGTAAAGAAGACAAAGAGAGACAGAGAGAAATCTTCTATCCATTGGTTCATTCCCCAAATAGCTAAAGCAGCCAGGGCTGGGCCAGGCGGAAGCCAGAAGCCTGGGACTCCATCCAGGCCGCCCCGTGGAGTGGCTGGAACCCGAGAACTGGAGCCATCATCCGCTGCCTTCCCAGGTGCACTGGCAGGACGCTGGAGCAGAAGTGGAACAGCTGGGACTCTAGTACGGAATGTAGGCCTCCAAGTGGCGGCTAAACCTGCCAGCCATACCAGCCCGCTCCCTCCAGCTGCCGCGGGAGTGACTGCAGAGGACCCAGTAGGAGCAGGGAGGGCAGGCGGGGGCCCCTGCTGCAGTGCAGGAGAGCGAGAGCGGGGAGCGGGACCCCGGTGTGGCTGCGGTCAGGAGTGGTGGATGCTGAGCCGTCGTGGGCACCGAGCCGACAGCGTTTGCTGTTGAACCGCAGGTCACTGGGAAAGAGGGAGACAGGAGCCATGGCCAGGACAGCTGGGCAGGTCACAGCGTGCCCCTCTGCCAGGTCCCCATGCTCTCTCCCTTTCTGTGGATCATCAGGGCCTTCAGATCGGAAGCCCCTGCTCATCCCTCAGCCTCCCCACGCGCCACGCTTACCTGCAGCAGGTTAACCTCAGGCCAGGCCGCGGCCAAGCACTCTACAGCTGCGTGGGATCCATCTGCCACAACAATCCCTTGAAACATGAACTACTCGTTACTAAAATGCCCATTTCGCAGAAGAGCAAGCTGAGGCACAAGGAAGTGAAAGGAATGGACCCAGATCACCCAGCTGGTGAGTAACAGACCAAGGATTTGAGCCCAGGCATTGGATTCCAAAGCTGTTTCTTTAGGCACCCTGGGTAGTCCCACAACCAGCCATGACTGCCCTCCCACGGCAACTCCACAGGCCTATAACATTCTCCCTCCCATCCCTCACAGCCCACTCAGCCCCCACCCAAGGTCGTTGGCAGATCACCTTCCCATGGGAAACCAGATGGGGTGAGTTATTCTGTGTTCTCAGGCCTGAGGCCCCTCTGCTGGGGTGTCCACCCCATGGGCAGCCTCTTTGTGGACTGCTGCCCCCAAAGTCATGACCTGTTGGCTGACAGATGGGACTAGAACATTCCATGTCCAAGACAGAGGCACTCTCTCCACCCTCTACCTCACCAGGCCTGTGTGTGCCGGCCACTTGGCCTTCTCCTGGCCCCCTGCCCCGCCCCAGAACCCATCATGGCAGCTGGAGTGCACGGAGCCCACTGTTCTGCTCGCACAGAGCTAAGCACAGCTCAGGGACTATCTCATTTAACCCTCCCAGCACACCCATGAGGCGAGCCGGATTATCCCCATTACACAGGAGACTAAACTGAGGCTGAGGGTCAGGAAACAGCACGGGGCCAGGATGTGCCCCCTCCCCCATGGTAAACCAACAGCTGACATCGGAACTGCCGGGCCCCACCTTTCCCTGTGCCTGCTGCGCTCTGCACAAGGCGGGGAGGGGGGCTCCCTCAGCATCTCCCTCATTCATCTCCCTTTCACACCCTTAATAAAAGCCCGAGATTGACCGATGGAGGGGCGTGATTTCCCCGGGAGAGCAGCGTAGCTTACACGGGAACATTCAAGCAGGAGCAGGCCCCCAGGACAGTGGAGGCGGCGCGCGGTTGGAGAGGCAGGTGCCCAGGAACGGGGCACGCTGCGAGCCTTTATTTATTTATTTCCCTCCCGCAGCCTTCACCTTTCATTAAAACAGCCTCCGGATGGAGGTGCAATCAAACATTCATTAGACAAGCAAGGTACATTTAAAAAAAACCAACAACGCCCAAGCGCGCGCGCACACACACATCCACGCACGCAGCAATAATCAATCTGCGGAATGAAACCGGGCCTCGAGGCGAGAAAAGCAGCCTGCGTTCCTCCGCCTCGCGGCTCCCGCGCCGGCTCCCGCCCGCGTGCCCGCCGGGGTCCCGGGGCCGACAGCCTGGAGCTGCAGCCCCCCGCCAGTCCAGCCTCGGCGGGGTTTCCCGAGAGCCCGCGCCTGCTGCCACAGCTCTGCCCGCCGCGAGGGCTCCCGCGCCGGAGAGCTCTCGCATCTGTTCCCAGACCCGGACTCGAGAGCTGGGCGTTGGGGGTCGTCCGTCTGCTCCGCGCAGCGGGTACCGGCCCCAAACCCGCTGGCTGGGGGCATAGAGATTGGGGCGGGGTGTCTGTGTCCGGCGAGGTTGTCGCTGGCCCTCCCCTCAATCAGGACCGGCTTCCTGGAGGAGGGGACAGCGGCGGAGCCGGGAACAGGGGTAAGGCAGGGACTCGACAGATGGGGAGTAGGAGGCTCTTCCCGACATATGGGGCTGCGTGGGCGGAAGGAGTCCGGGCCGCGCAGGGGGCGGGGAGAGGTGCGCGTGGCTGCGGGGACACACGCTGGAGTCGGGGGTGGGCGTGCGGACTGGACGGTGAGCCGGGCAGAGCAGGGGAGGTGGCCCCCAAGGGTGGGGGCGGGGAGTGGGGGCGGCCCTGGATGCGCTCACCCCGGAGCCTGCGGAAAGCCAGGCGCGCTGAGTGCCTGGCACAAGGGCGCCCCCTGATGGCGCCTGGCGCGCCAAACACGGTTTCCATTTTCTGAAATCTGGTCAACAGAATCCTTAATCAAGCGCTTCCTAGAAGCTGCGCTGGGCTGAGGTCTCCGTTGGCAGACACTTTTGTGCCAGTTCTGCAGTTAAAGGAATGGAGACCCAGAGAGCGAGGGTGTGTGTGTGTTGGGGGGTGGGGTGGGGAGAACCAGGACTCCAGCCTCTGTGTTGCATCCCTGCTGTGTAAAAGATCCCTACTGTGTGCTGGAGGCTGCTGGTCCTGCCTGGTCTAGGTGAGCAGACAGCACACAAGTAAACAAACAAATGAGAAAAACAGTTCCAGTGCTGCGGAGGAAATAAACCCGGGTGTGGCGCTCAGCAGCCACGCCGAGTCGGCTCCCCCCCACCCTGCCTCCCCCTCTCTGCTCCCTAGGGGCCTGGGATTTGTCAGCCTCCGCTTCAAGGCAGGCAACAAAGGATGGTGGCTCGGGGGTGGAACCGAGGCAGTGGGGGTGCAGATGCCGCAGGCCAGGAGCCGCTCCCCTCCCTGGCACCCCCCACCCCCCACCCACCCCCGCCGCGTGTACCCACCAGCACCTGCAGCCCCAGCCTTTCCCACTGTGGCCAACCGCTGAATTATTTCCTCATCTCAACCCGATGAGTTTTTAATCTGTCTTTATACAGCAGCCTGGCTGCCGGCACCGGGATTATTACAGACTTCTCTACACATCCATCCTACCTCCCCTGGCCGCTCAGACGCAGTGAGGCCCTAGGGTGGGGGGTGCGGGGCCAGGCCCGGTTGTGGGGAGATTTCGGGGTGTGCCAGCGCCTGCTGTGGGCAGGAGCCGGCAGCCTTCAGGTGTCAGATGCTCGGATTTCAGGGGGCACTGGCCCTTCAGTGGCTGGGCTGCAGCCTGGGTGTAGAGATATGCGTGTGAGGGGACAAAGGTTGCAGACTGAGCCTGGCCAGTTGGGCTGTTACATGAGCCCCCACCCCTAGCGGTCGCGGTCCCTCAGGGCATCTTTAAAGCTCTACAGGGACAGATGAGAGGACAGAGGGGCTGAGATGGCCTGGGGCACAGGTGAGGAGAGGGGTCTGAGCTATGTGTCTGCGGGCAGCCACTTGGCTGCAGGGCTGGCTGGCTGATGAGTGTGTGTGTGTGTGTGTGTGTGCACACGCATGGTGTGCCCGGTGGCAGCCTGCGCCCGGAGCCTCCGCACAGTTGCCCGTGTCGGCACTTGCTCTTCAAGCCACTGTCTGTACAGTGGGGGCAGGAGTCCCGGCTCTGCTGCCTGGAAAGATCTTCCATGAAACTCCAGTGGACAGAGGAGCCAGCCCACGGGAGCCGGCTCACGGGCAGTGCTGCTAAGGGTGTGAGGAGGCGGGCAGATGCGCGCTCCCGCACTGGAGCAGTGACAGTTTCAGAGTGCCCTCAGACACGCGGCTTACACGCAGCCCCCGGTGCCGCTGGGCCAGCCGACAGCAGGGCACAGAGGCCCCTGCCACAGCGCCGGCGGCTACTTGAGGCTGGCCTCTGACGGGTGCAGATCTGAGCGTCACCCATTGCCCTGGGCCTTGGGGCTGTCTCCACTCCCGCGTCCTCCTCCTCCGCGGAGCCTCTCCCCGCCGCCTTTGTGCGATTCTTTCTCCCCGCGCTGTTCTTCCTTTCTCCAGTCTAACCCAGGGGCTTCGTCTATTGGTTCGTCAACTGTAGATGATCAACATGGAGTTGCTGAGTTGACTCCCAGCCCAGCTGACTCCTTCTGGCTGCGGCTAAACCTCCCTTCTCAGGAACAGCCTCCCCTGTGATGGGGGCCGGCCAAGGCCTCTGGTGTCCCCTACGGAGGCCTGCCGTCCCTCCCCTGTGAGAGGCGAGCATTCATGGCCGGCTCCTTTGCCAGAGTCTGAGCCCCACCAGGGCTCGCGGGGGCTTCTTGTTCACAGCGCTATTCTCAGGACCTGGCACATAGTAGGTGCTCAAGAAAGACTGCCAATGAATACATAGCAGATGCACAGCACCCGGCATGCAAGTCTCCTGTTTGAACCCCTCCCACGGATGGCCCCTGCCCACTCTGGAGAAGGCCTGGGCCTCCAGGACCAGCCCTTGGCTGCCTTCTCCCCTTCCTCTCCTCGCCTTCCTCCACAGTCACCTGCTTGCAGGCCAAGCCCTTCTCAGCCTGGGTTGCCTGGGGAAGCAGAGCCGCCCCTGTGTCTGATGTGCACTCTCAAGGGCAGGGGTGGGCCTGGTCTTGGGTGCCCTGGGCCCATCCTCCAAAGAACACAGCTCTGGGTCTGCAGATACGGTGAGCCTGGCCACTTCTGTCCCCCCAGCAGCCAGTCTGGCTTAGCAAATGCCGAGTCACTGCTGCCTGTCTCCAGCTCCCCCAGCCTGCGGAGCTGCCAGCAGCCAGCCCAGAGGAGCCTCCCCCGGCAGCCCCCAACCCAGGAGTCTCTGCCTTCCTTCCTGCAGACTCCCACCTCTGCTGGGCAGACTGGAGGGCCCCCACCTAGGGGGGCAGGCCGGGGTGGAAGCAGCAATGCTGCCCCAGCTCAGCGCCACCTGCCCACTCCACCCCTGGGACCAGGACCCCGGACGCAGGCTGCCAACCCAGCCTGTTTCTCCACTGGGCCCTTCCCGCTGTGGGGCTGCACCTGCCAGTGGTCACTAATAAGGAAGCCCTGCACACTGCCTACAGGGAAGCGCAAGCTCTCGTATGCATACAGCCCTGAGCACGTTCCCAGGCGTTTTCATATATGCTATCGCATACGATCTCCCCCAGGAATCCTACTGGGGAGGCACTGGGGAGGGGATTAATGCCTTGTGTGTGTGTGAGCAGAAGAAAAGCAAGCGTCAGAGAGAAACGCGTCTTTTCTGAGGCCACACAGCCTGTGGGGCCCGGGCTTGGCACGGGACACAGATTCCTGGCAGTGCAGGGCTCTTAACTGTCCCTTTGCCCGGGACTCTGAGGCTGCGGCCTGGGCCGACCTGCGCAGCCCCCTCCCAGCTCTCTGCTCACTCTGGTTTCTGAACACAGCAGTGGATGTCGAGCCCGGGTACAGATCGTGAGTGACTTCGGTGCCAACACGACCACTTGATGCGGGCAGTGTTATTGGCCCCCATGTTACAGATGAGGTGGTTGAAGCTCAGGGCGTCTCCTGGAGTCGGTCGGGCTGCTGAGGTCCAGCCAGCCTAGTGCATTGGAACCATCTCAGACTTTAGGCTCCAGGTCTCCCCAGCATAACTGAGGCCCTCACGCAGCTCCAGCCTCTTCCTTGGTATCTAGGATGACTGGCGGTTGCTTGCCTCTGTGCCTGCCCTCCCAGCTCTCTCATTCATTCACTGATTTATTTGACACTCGTGAGCCCCTTCTCTGGTCCTGGCATTACGAATACCACTGTGGATGGTGGCTCCATCTCGTGCTCTGGGATAGCTAGTACAGCCTCTAGAAATCCAGGAAGACTTCCTGGAAGGGGCACCCAAGATGAGTCGTGAAGGATGAGTAGGAGCGGGCAGCCGAGAAGGAGGAGGGAAGAGTGTGCCAAGCAGAAGGAGCTGGAGGCAGAAGTCTGCCTGGGGAGCCTGCAGAGGCGGGAAGGCTGGAGCATGGGCAGCCGCGGTGAGGAGAGAGGGTGGCAATGGTGGTAGCACAGGGACCTGGGCAGCCGTGGATGCTGAGTGCTGTCCACTTAGTATAGGACTTTTTCAGTCACCTCTGGCACGTGGGGAGGGCAGCCTTCTAGGACACCCTTGAACGAGCGTGGGGGAGGCTTCAGGTGGGCATCTGTGGATGGACCAAGGTATGAGAGCTGAAGCTTTCTCGGAGCAGTCCCCGTGAGGTCCCCATGAGGGCAGACAGAGGAAGGGCGTGCAGCCAGTGCGAACAGCCATGCAAAGGCCCCGCAGTTAAAGAGGAGACCCACTGGGCAGCCGCATCCAGGCTGGCAGAGCTGCACTGTGCAGTAGGATTTTTTTTAATATTTATTTATTTGAAAGGTGGAGTTAAAGAGGCAGAGGCAGAGAGAGAGAGAGAGAAAGAGGGAGAGGTCTTTCATCCACTGGTTCACTCCCTAAATAGCTGCAACTGGGCATATCTGAAGCCAGGAGCCAGGAGCTTCTTCCCAGTCCCCCACGTGGGTGCAGGGGCCCCAGAACTTGGGCCATCTTCCACTGCTTTCCAAGGCCATAGCAGAGAGCTGGGTTGGAAGTGGAGCAGCCAGGACTCGAGCTGGCGTCCATATAGGATGCCAGCACTGCAGGGGTGGCTTTACCCACTGTGCCACAGTGCCAGCCCCATGCAATAGGATTTGACCCAACAGGCCAGATGACTCAGAGTCTAGGGGCTCTGCTGCTGGGACCCTGCAATTGAAATCCTGGCTCCTAGGAGCTTTGCATTCATGGACAAATTACTTAATCTCTCTGGTTCTCAGTTTTCTCACCTATACAATATGATCACTGTGAGGATTAAACAAAAAATGTCAAGTGCTCTGCATATTATGGCCATTCAGCCCGTGCAACCTGTGTTATCACTATCATTCTTATTATTTTTCCCAGCTCTACAGCGTGACATCTAAGGTGCAGGATGAGGGAGGAATCCCATTTTAAAAAGTAAAAACAAGTTGCAACATGTGCTTCTCTGTCGTCTCCACATTCACGAATTGTGTGAAATTTCATCTGCAGCTGTTTGCTCAGAGTGTCACCCATCCCAAGGTGCATGGCGATGCTGGGTGGCGCAGGAATGACGGGGTGTTCCAGCAGCCTGCAGTGGGCTCAAGGCAGTGGGTGGGGCTTTCTCAGTCCCTGCAGGGGCGGGATGGTGAGGGACACTTTGGGGTCTGGAAGTGGCTCCCCCTGCCCCTGTTCAGAAGAGAGAATCAGCCATGTTTGTCTGCAGCAAATGTTCTGAGCGGATTCTGTAGCCCTGGCTCCAGGAGTTTACAATTTTCTGGGGTTCTGAGCTAATCTAAATCGTTTAAGCCTGGCCATTAACATTTTCAGGTGTTAACCATGAGTATAGAGCTCACGGTTAGACAGGTGAAGCAAAACCAAGAATGCGCCCTCGGAGTCCTGTTAACCTGGTCAGGTCCTGTCTCTGTCAACACAGCATGGGCCGTACATGAACTACCTCTCTGGGTTCTGGCTTCCCCATCTGTACACCCACCCTTCAAGGACTCTCAAGGACTGTGCTAAGATTCAGTGAAACGGGGCCAGCGTTGTGACTCAGCTGGTTAATCGGCTGCTTGCAATGCCAGCCTCCCATATCTGAGCGCCTGTTGGAGTTTCAGCTGCTCCACTTCTGATCCAGCCCCGTGCTGGTGCACCTGGGAAAGCAGCACAAGATGGCCGGAATGCTTGAGCCCCTGCCCCCATGTGGGAAAGCCAGATGGAGTTCAAGGTTCCTGGCTTCAGCCTGACTCAGTCCTAGCCCTTGCAGCCATTTGGTGAGTGAACCATAGATGGAAGGTTGACACCCCCCACTGCCTTTCAGGTGAGCTAACTTCTTTTCTTAAGGTGCGATGAGACAAAGCGTATTGAGCACTTGACACACTGGCTGGCAACGACCAGGACTCAAAAACTAGCAGGGCCGGCGCCGCGGCTCACTAGGCTAATCCTCCGCCTAGCGGCGCCGGCACACCGGGTTCTAGTCCCGGTTGGGGCGCCGGATTCTGTCCCGGTTGCCCCTCTTCCAGGCCAGCCCTCTGCTGTGGCCAGGGAGTGCAGTGGAGGATGGCCCAGGTGCTTGGGCCCTGCACCCCATGGGAGACCAGGAAAAGCACCTGGCTCCTGGCTCCTGCCATCGGATCAGCGCGGTGCGCCGGCTGCAGCGCGCCGGCCGCGGCGGCCATTGGAGGGTGAACCAATGGCAAAGGAAGACCTTTCTCTCTGTCTCTCTCTCTCACTGTCCACTCTGCCTGTCAAAAAAAAAAAAAAAAAAAAAAAAGATTAAAAAAAAAAAAAGCTAGCAGTCAGTCCGTGCTAGCATGATATTCTCCTCATCTGGGAAAGTTTAGCTAATCACGCAGCCTCTGATGGCCCACTACTGCGGCTTCAAGCAGTGGCAAGTCCAAGTCCATGCACCTAGGAAAGCCAGCCCCAAGAGGGTACAGAGCACCCCATGGTACCCGGGGGACAGGCTGGGCCCTGGCCTCAGCCATGGAAACAGAGAAGGAGGTTATATAGGCTACAGGACTGGCAGGCAAGGGGCCGTGGGTTTGGCCCTGTTTTGGCCCTGAGCAACGCACAGGGCGCGGGGCTGGGGCAGGGTCACGTCTGCACAGGAAGTGTTGGCGATTGGGTTCTGGTGGAGGCCGAGGCAAGGCCAGTCATTTTCCATGCCTTCTGAACATTCAGAAACGTGCAGCATAAAAAAAATAGCACACACACAAAAAAAATGTTTTTTGCAGCCGTTTTGGCAGTTGGGGAGTAATTTACCAAGTTCAAGTTCAAGTTCAACTTAATGAAGTTGGGAGTAGGCAGCTTCCTTGGGAGTTGTGCTTCCCAGCAATCTTGGGTCACCTAGCCACAAAGAGAGCCGGGTGGGTGGTCGGTGGGGAGCGTGAACGGTAACAGGTTTTGCGTTTGTCATCAGAATGGGCCCGCCGGGCACCGGGCTAGTGCCACGGCCGCTCAAGGCTGTATTTGTCAAGCGGTCACTGACACAATCAATTGACCCCCTTACACACCGGTGTTTATTAGCCATTGTATAAATATTTCACCCCTCCCCGGCTGACACATAATCTCTTCTTTGCTGCCTCTGACAAATGAACATTTCTCTGTAGACTCTTAAATGAGTATGTGTCACAGCTATGTCACTGATTAATTTTTTTTACCACCACGAACAACGATGCATAGAAATGTAACTTATATTCATTTCCCGGCTTGAGCCCAGCTGTCTAAAAAAATTCCACCAGCAGCTCCGACTGACAGACAGCTATCCGTGCGCTTGGGCGCGCTGACATGCGCTTGTGTGACTGCCAGCTTGTTAATTACTGGCTTTCTCTTCCGGCCTGGCTGCCGAGTAACCAGCCACAAGGACCTTAATCACCACTGGGGCCAGGAAGGGCCGGCTGCAGGAGGCTCCAGGGGCCACTCCCTAACCCAGCCTAACCGCACACTGTTTCTTCCTCCAAGTACTGGCCGCCTTTTCCTCTGGGCCCTGGGTTGAGAACATCCCCGAAGTCAGCTCAGTAGGCTCCTTGCCACCTTCAGCTCTTCACCGGCTGCTCAGGGAGGTCCTGAGGGTGGGGACCCGCTCTTGTTTCCTGCTTTGGAAGTAGCAGTTGTCAGGAAACCAGTAAGGTGCAGTGGGCTGAAGGATGCACCGTCCACCGGTCGTGTGTCGGTCATCCCGCCTTTTCAGTGGATGTTCTTGGTGCACCTGCTAGGTGCTGGGTGCTCAGCCGATGAGCAAGAGAAACAAGCCTATAGACCTGGGCCCAGCCGGAAAGAAAGATGGCCGTGGTTTGGAGGAGAGATGAGTGTGTGGTTGGACTGGGGTGGGAGCCGGCCCCGGGCGCCTCCCGGAGCCAGCCTGTGCGTGCCTGTCGGTGATGAAGTCCCCGTGGCACATTCCACCCCAGGAACTGAAGGACAGGTCTTGCCTTGCCCCGTGCAGCCCACGAGGAGTGGCCTTGTGACAGGAGCCAGTGCCATCTGACCGCAGAACCTGCGCGCCTGACCATCCCAGTGGATGGTCCCCCTGTCCTTTGCTTGGGCTGCCTCAGTTTCTCCCCCAGCACAGCTCTCCTTCCTGTCTTCCCATACTTCCCTCTGTCCAGCAGACTCTCAGGTCACCTTGGGCTGCAAAGCAGATTCAGCATCCCAGCCCCCACCCGCCCCTGTCCATCTGCTGCCTCCCCCTCCCCACCCACACACCCACTGGCCCAGGCCTGAGCCTTCAGCAGGTGTCTAGGCTGCCCCACCCCCACCCCCACCCCCACCCCCATGCACCTGTGTCCCTTGCACCTGTGTCCCTCCCCTGATGTCACATAACCACTGGCTGGGAGCCAGGTGCGTGACACCTGGGGACACTTCTGATAGACTAACGAGCTCACACCAGCACCACCGTTGCCCGCAGAGTTCCCAAGAGACTGACCTGAGAAATGAGGACCTACCCACCCCCCGCGTCTAAGACCAAGCCGGCTCGGGCAGCTCTGGGCGGAGGGGCACACATCCAGGGAACTGAGGCACCCTGCTCTCACCTCTGTGGCACCCACTCGAATTGATCCAAACTCCTGATGGAAGTGGCAAAGTAGGGTGTGGCCTGGGAGTGGATCTCAGTTCCAGTTTCTCATGTCCCCCCCCCCCCATGACCCAGGGCGAGTCACTCCATTCCCACCTCGTGCTCTGGGGGTACTGCTGCTTATCTCACAGAACTGAAAAGAGCCTGCCTGGGGCAGCACCCAGCACGGTGCCCGCAGCATGGCAGGTGCACAGGTGGTGCACAGGCTCTGACTCCCCGTGAGGGGTCATGGGGGCACCTGTTGCTATCCCAACTGCTCTGACACTGAAGGTAGCCCTCGGACCCTTCCTCCAGGCCCGAGTGGTGTGGGAGGAGGGGCAGTCCAGGGAAGAGGTGAAACCGCAGGGGCAGGGCTGCCCCTTCCAATCGGTGTCATCCATAAACGATGGCTTCACACAAGGATTCAGTCTCCAAGGCACAGAAAGAAGTGCAGGAAAAGCCACAAAACCCTTGGGGTCAGGTACCACTGATGAAGAAATGGAGCCCCCGCAAGGTTAACAAACCCACAAAAGGGCCCAATAGAGACAGAGCCAGGGCTTGAACCTGCTCTCCCTTATTCCCAATATCTGGCTCCTAACCCTTGCTTTGCCTTCTCCCCTCTCTGCCCACCCAGCCCCCGCCCATTCTCCAGGAGCAGCTGCACTCTGTGACATCATCACAAGCCTGCTGCTTGACGTCAGGGCCCCGGTGGCGCTGAGGGCAGAGTGAGAGGAGGGAGAAGCCCAAAATGATGCAAAGCTGGGTTTGGGCCAGGTTGACAGCGGGCCCGGGGCAATGCAGGAGAGGGGCCCACACACTGACCCTCTGCTTGGCGGCTTAGCTCTGCCGTCCTCCATACCTCTCTTTGTTCCAAATGGAGCGCTGAGCCCCGGAAATCAGGACAAAAGCACCACCCACAGCCCTGGTCTTGATGACTCAGATTCCACCTCCCACAGCCTCCTCCCTTGTGTGTGTTTCTGAATGTGTGTACCCGCGCGTGCGCCCAGCCGGCACGTGAGGCTGTAGGCTGTGTGTGTGTGCACATGCGTGTGTGTGCATGCACAGGGATGAGCCCACACGTGCACACGCTTGGCTCTGTCCATCTGCACATCCGTCTCTGAGCCAGAGCCCTCCAATGTGACAATCAGCAGGGCTGGGCTAATCTTAGCTGGATGGCCACATGCACCTTGTGTTCAAAGCACTGTTACTGTGGAATCTCTACAGTAGCCTCCCGAACTGGGGACTATCTTTATGCCCATGAAACAGGGGCTCAGAGAACTTAAGCTGCTTCCCCGAGGTCACACAGCCAGGGCTTGGTCAAATTAGAAGCCGGAGTCTGTGCCCACTAAGATGTGCTCTCCTTTTGACCTCCCCCACCCCACAAAGATTTTCAAAGTCCCTGAAGGTTATTTGTGACCAGAAGCCCGCATGGGTCCCCGAAGATAGGCGGCCAGAAGCCAGAGATTCGAAGGGGTGCGAGAGCAGATACACTAGACACGGGAGCAGGAGGGGGCAGGGCAGCTGTCTCGGAACAGGTGTCAGAGAAGCTGTGACAGCCACTTAGAACCACAGTGGCAAGCCTCCTTTACATGGCGATTTGCATATATTTGCATGCATTTGCATCCCCAGATCTGTGGAATCGGCCTTAATGGTCCCTGCCTCGGAAGACTGGCAGAAGCTGGAAGGGTGGGAGTGACAGGGAGGGCCTAGGGAATTCAGGAAGGGAACGAGGCAAAAGGCAGTGCGGGAGAGGCCCTGGGCGCCGCGGAGAGACAGGGAAGGAAGAACCTCTCCCAATACCCTGGGGAGCCTTCTTGTTGCCCCGAGCCCATCGCCCGGGGGCAGCAGGGACCGGGGTAGGGACACAGAAATCCAGGACAGCAGACGATGCAGGCTGGGAAGCTGGGCCGGCGCGCCGCGGGGAGAGCTTCGCACTGCGTCTCCGGGCTGGGGGCCGCCCACTCGGCCGCCGGAGCTCAGCGGCTCGGTGTTGGGGCGCCATCTAGTGGGCGCATGCGGGGACTCGCCCTTCGTCGGCCGGCGCCCGCCGCCCGCCGCGCAGGCTTCCCCCTGCGGCTCGTAGGAAGACCTGCGTGTGCTCAGTAGGCACATCATGGAACTTTGTTCACGAATCCACGGTCTGAGTGGGAGGGGGAGCTGGGCAGGGAGCTCCCCATGGGGCTCCGGTCAGGCTAAGGTGAGTGGGCTAATACAGCTTCATAGAGAAGAGCTTCGGGCTTAAAGTCAGAAAAATGTGGCTGTGCCAGTGACCTGTAGTGTGACCTCGGCAAACAGACCTCGGAATCCGTTTCCTCACCTGTAACGTAGGGGTGGTAAGATTTCCCTGCGATAAAGACGGACATGATATACGTGAGGGGCTTATTCACAGGGCGAGCACGAAGAGGAAATGAGTGGAGTGCCTAAGAAAGAAAATGTGAGGAGGTGGGGCTTGCGGGAGCTTGAGACTTCCTAGGAAGTTGTGCCCAAGTCTTCCTCGCTTCCTTGCGGGCCTGGCCCTGCTTAGGAGCGCAGTGCCTGGCGCACGAGGAACCCTGGGTCAGCAGAAGCTGTGGTTATCATTGTGGTGAGGGTGCCGGGACATGAAAGTGGGGGGGGGGGACTGGGGCTGCGGCTATCGGTGAGGGCTCCTGCCCGTGCAGCCAGGAGCAGAGAGAAGGTCACACAGAACTCGGGGGACCTCCTCCACCTCCCAGCCACCAGCTGCTAGGTGAGGAAGGGACACGGGCCTGGCAAGCAGATGGCCAGCGGGGCGCACTGCTAAGAGTTGGAAGTGGGCAGCTGCCACAAATGGCCCCCCTGGGGCGACCCTCATGGACAGTGGTGCAGGCAAGTCCCAGTGGACAAGGCCGTGAGCAGCACACCCAGCACCAGCTTTGTCCAGTCAGGGGGTGACCTGGCTCCTGCATCCTAGGGCACAGGGAATGGGGTGTTTGGTGAGGGAACCAGTGACAAAGTGGCCCAAGAAGGAGGTAGATGGAGAGACCTTTGGAAGTGGCCCAAGTGTGCCTGTCTCCAGGACTCAAATCCTCTACAGGGCATGCACTGCGGGAGGCTTCCAACAGGCTCCTCTCTTCGTCAGCCTCAAGGCCTATGGAACAGCCCCAGGCAGAGCAGTCCTGGAGGACACAGGTGCACCCAGCAGCGTGGGCACCTGTGCAGTTGGCCTGCCTACACTGTCACCCGCCTCGGGAGACACCTGCACCCCATATCAGAGTGCCTGGGATCAGGCGCCACCCCCACTCTGACCCAGCTTCCTATCAGTGCTCACTCTGGGAGGCAGCGAATGATGGCTCGAGTACTTGGATCCCTGCCACCCACGTGGGAGATTCAGATGGAGGTCTCGGCTCCTGGCTTCAGCCTGGCCCACCTCTGACAGTTGTGGGCATTTGAGGAGTGAACCGGGGGTGGAAGCCGTCTCTCCCGCTGCCTCTGGTGGCAGGTAGATGCCACTGAACCTTTTGCTGGCACCTAGGAGGGGTCAGTGAGTCACCCTTGTTGGAATCAGCGCATGTTCCAGACTAAGGTCCTCTTTCTTGTCTGCTGTATTTCCACCAAAGGAATCGTCATTGTAGTCTCAGCTCCTGCATTTAGGTCTTGGATCCACTGCGCATTCAGTTTTGTATGATGTGAGGTAAGACCAGGGAGAGGACCAACAGCTTTACTGGTTGTGCTGCATCCCCCGAAGCAGCCAGACAGGGGAACAGTGTGCAGCCTCCTGAACGCTCAGGATGCTGCTGGCCAGAGCGCGCCCCCTGCGGGGCTGGCCCTGTGTTTGACAGTACTGCGTGCCCTGTGCAGAGGAGTCGCAGGTC
Organism: Oryctolagus cuniculus; assembly: GCF_964237555.1. NCBI lineage: Eukaryota > Metazoa > Chordata > Mammalia > Lagomorpha > Leporidae > Oryctolagus > Oryctolagus cuniculus. Next base: position 29,263,513 of record NC_091437.1, on the reverse strand, counting down.
CTGCAGTCAGCGAGGAGGTGCAAGTGGCCTGTTTTCATTCTCACACTTGCAGAGTATTTGCTTCCTGTCCTCAACCCATCAGGCTATGCAGTTGAAAGCCGCAGCTCCCATGGAAGGACTCAGGGAAGTCCCCAGTGAGCTGGCAGCCGTGACTGACGCCTTCTCCCCGCAAGCGCCTCATGGCGGCGGGCCAGGAGACAAAGAGGGCCTCGCTGCAGGGCTGAGGTCCTCGGTCCTGACCACCAGGAGGAACCAGGGCTGCGGGGAGGGTGCAGGCAGAGACGGTGGGGAGGGGGAGGGGGAGGGGGCGTGGTGTGTTGGCCCAGCCAGGGGATTCACCACAGTGTCTCTTAGAGCCTCGCCCCCCGAAGTCACTGACCGAGGACAACCTCAACGAGGACAATTCTGGGAGGGCAGGGCAACCCAGGGATCAGACCTCTCAGGGCAAACAGTTACAGGAACTCATCAGACAAGTGGCCTAGGTCTGCAAAGGGCTAGCTGAGGGCGAGAGATCGTATCAGCCATGAACCAGGACAAGCGACAGCTGCAACTGTGGCTTATGACATTAGCTCTCTGGCCGTTATCTTCCATTAGATCACATCCGGCACCACTATCTTGTCTCTCTCTCTCTCTCTCTCTCTCTCTATAATTATTTGAGAGGTAGAGAGACACAGACAAGCAGATAGAGTTCCCACCTGCTGGTTCAACCCCCCACCCCAGTACCTGTGACAGCCAGTGCTAGGGCTGGAGCCAGGAGCAGAGAACTCAGGTCAGATCCCCCAGGTCGGTGGCAGGAACCCAGTCACTTGAACATCAGCACTGCCCTCCCCCTCCCCTGGAGTCTGCATTGGTGGATGCTGGAATTAGGAGCCAGAGCCAGGAATTAAACCCAAACGTGAGAGGCAAACTGGCATCTTCTTTTATATATATATATATATATATATATATATATATATATATAATTTATTTATTTATTTATTTATTAGAAAAGAAGAGTTACACAGAAAGAAAGGGAGAGACAGACAGAGAGAAAGGTCTTCCATCCTTTGGTTCACTCCCCAAATGGCTGCAATGGCTGGAGCTGGGCCCATCTGAAGCCAGGAGCCAGGAGCTTCCTCCAAGTCTCCCATGCGGGTGCAGGGGCCCAAGGACTTGGGCCATCCTCTGCTGCCTTCCCGGGCCACACCAGCAGGGAGCTGGATTGGAAGTGGAGCAGCAAGACTCAAACCAGCACCCATAGGAGATGCCAGCATTGCAGGTGGTGGTTTTACCCACTGTGCCACAACACCAGCCCCAAGTGGTGTCTCAGCCACTATGTCAAACGCCCACCCTGGAGCTATCTAGAAGGGTCTTATCCAGTGGACTGTGCCGCCCCTCCTGAGGTAGCAGTGAGGGTGGTTGTGCTCTTGCAGGGAAGTAAATGGAGAGGCCCGTATTGTGGCATGGGAGTCAGGTACGGTGGGCGAGCAGGGGTGGGCTGAGAGGGCGTGGCAGGTGTGCTGGATGGAGGCACAGGCTTTCTGCTCTTGCTTCTTGTCTGCCTCCTTGCTCTCTGAGGTCGCTCTTTCACTTCCAGAGTAAATGACAGGCCACTTGCTGTTACAGGTGTCACCAAGTGCTGCATGACAGAACCTGGAGGCACAGGAGTTAGCCCTGGGGGGACAACCTTGACCACGAGAGACAGGTCACAGTCACAGGTGCCCCTCCGGGGCAGGCCTGCCCTGTGCTGGGAGACCACCCCTGCCGAGCTGCCTGCAGCGTCCCTGAGAGGGTGGAGGGCCTGGGACACCTGGCCTTGCCGCTGTCCTCGCTGTGTGTCCCTTCTGCTCACCCTCAGCGCCCCAGGACCCAGCTGGATCCTGAGCGTGGGCTCTGCTTCTAGCAGCCTTGACCAAGACAAGGGGCTTCCTGGGAGCTGTCTCCACCGTGGTCACTGCTGGGGCCTGTACCTGCCCACCCCAGCTTCTCTGCCGGAGCCAAAGAAACAGGGAGCCCAGGGGAACAGGAACCAATCAACCACTTTCCAGATAGCGGATGAGGGGCTGGGCAGGGCCAGGAAAGGGGCAAGGAGCCAGAGCACAGCAAGTGGACTCAGTGCAAGTCGCTCGCTGCCAGTGAGTCTGTGCAGGGGGTTTCCCGGGAGGGCCCTGTGCCCTCCCCTACCTGGAGTGGACACCCCGACGCATGCCGGCCCCCTCAGCTTCTGTGCTCCCTGGTGGGCGCAGTGACGTCATCGTGAGTGTGTGGGTGGCACTGGGGGAAGGAGGCGGCAGCACCAGGTAGAAGACACAGAACAGGGGAGCAGTGACTACCGCCTCTGCACTGTGGGGAGGCTGGGAGGGGCTGGGCCAGAGCTGAGGCACGCCCAGCCCCAGGCTCGGCCTCTGCTGTGCTCTGAATGCTTTGTCGACACCAAAACTCATGTTGAAACCTAGTGGGAGGTGGGGTCTTTGGAGGTGGCCAGGCCACGCCCTCACGGGAGGATTAGTGTGCTTTGAGGGGACGAGGTCACCCCTCGGTGCTCTCCTCCATGGGAGGACACCAGGCCCACCCTCTGCACAGACCACGGCCCCAAAGCAGCATCTGGGAAGCAGTGAGCAGCCCTCCCCAAACCCCCAAGCTGATGTTGCTCCAGCTGGGCTCTGGAGTCTTGTCACGGCAGCACAGTAGGCTGGGACGGTCTCCCTCCCCCTGGCTACTCCCAGCACCTGGGTTCATGGCACTGCAGATGCAGGAGGCAGCCTCATCTCCATGGTCTGCAGCGAGCTATGGCAGGAGACTGTACAAAGAGAGCCCTGCCCTCACCCGGGCTCCCACTCACCCTGAGTGTGTGTGTATGGCAGGGGAGCACCAGGCTGGGGCAGAAGTCTGGGAGTGGCCAGTGGGCATTTGGCACAGCAGTGAAGGTGTTGCTTGGGACACCCGCATGCCATATTAGAGTGCCTGGGTTCAAGTCCTGGCTCCACTCTGATTCCAGCTGCCTGCTAATGCATGCTCTGGAGGGTAGCAGGTGATGGTTCAGGTAGCTGGGTCCCTGCCACCCTCATGGGAGACCTGGATTGAGTTCCTGCCTCCTCTCTCTCTCTCTCTCTCTCTCTCTCTCTCTGCTTTTCAAAATAAATTCAAAACAAAACAGAAAGACTGCTCTGCTATGCCCCTCCACAGGTACAATTTTTTATTATAGATTTTTAACAAAAATGGGGAGAAATACACACTTCTGTGTGTATACTGCTACTAACTTCAACCCAAAAACAGTGTCCTCCCTATCTACCTGCCTGTCTCCCCTCTCTCAGCCCTAAGCCCTGGCTCTTCTCGTGTCACTTTCTGGAGGCAGGAGGGAGGACAGAGGCTCTGCCATACCACTGGCTCCTTGGTTCTGAGACATGCTGCTTGTTGGGCGGGGGGGGGGGGGGGGGGTGGTATCCCTGGGGCCTGGGCCTAAGAGGGGGAGCTATCCCACCCCACTTCTTGTTTCTGGATCCCTACTGCCCTTCGGAGGGTGTCTGTGTGTTTTCATTTTCTTTACGGAAAAATGCACAAGAGAAAAAGTGGGGGCGGGCATTTATCTGCAGTAAACTCGGCTCATGTGGCAAAACAAATGTTATCTGCTAGTTCCTGGGAGCATGCCTGTCATTCTCCCTGGCCAAGCCCCATTTCTCCTGCATTTTCAAGGCCAAGAGGAAGGAAGAAGGGAGGAGGGACGGAGCCCCAGGCGGGCTGCCCAGGGCACGCGAATGGGATTGGAGGGGCCCCGTCTTGGACAGCTGGGTGCAGCATATTTTTCTCTGCAGGGCTCCAAAGCTGTCATGAGATCCTCAAAAAAGTTTCAGATCTGCCTGTGCTGCCCAGTATGGTAGTCAGTAACCCTATGTGGCTATTTAGGTTTAAATTAATTATAATGACATAAAGCAATTCATTCAGCTCTCCTGGCTCAGGAGTCTCCATGGCCATATGGGGTTACTGGCTTTCACAGCGGACAGCACAGATACAGGCTCTGTCCGCCATTGTAGAAAGTTCTATCAGACAGCATTGCCTATTAACTTTATGCATAGGAAAACTGAGTCACAAAGAGGAGATGACCTGTCCAGGCCCCAAGGGGACTTGGCGGTAGCTGTCCTACTAGATACCTTTCATAAAATGTCTTGCTGTAAAATTTCATGCAAATAATGCAAATATCTTATCAATACAGCTCATGTCAACATGCCTAGGGTGGAAGGAGACAGGCCCCAGAACGGGGGTGGGGGGTGGGGTGGGGTGGGCGGCGGCAGGGATGCCTTCTTTGTTCCTCCCCTGCTCAGTCCTCCAAAATAAAGGAGGCTTAGAAGCCTGGAACTCCCCTCCCCCATGATGACCTCATTCTCAAAAAAATGTGAGGGGGGCAGGGGAAGGAGCTGGCAGTGGGTGAGCTCTGGAGCCTGGGAAAAAAAATGACAGCCCTCAGGCCAGAGTGATGGAGGTGAGGACGGCTGTGCTGGTCCTAACTGGTCTTTGTGCAGCCATTTTCCTCACACTGGAACCTAAACCTGCCACCCCCCACCCAGTGCTGAAACCTTCCCTGGCTACCTGTGGCTCCTGGGATTGAGGCCCAGCCCCTGAGGTCCCTTCCCAATCCGCAGGCCCCCAGCTCCCTGTGCTGGCTCCCTCTTACCAGACTGTGCTGCTGCCCAGGGCTGTGCACCCATGCTCCCACCCCGCTTAACTTGCACCTCTCATTCTAGTCTGCAGCGGGGCTCCCTGGAGAAGCTGTCTCAGACTCCCAGCCCAGATCAGCGGCCCCTGCTACAAATTCTTATAGTGCTTTCTTCAAAAGAGTCATCCGACTCCCTAATTAGACATTTACTTGCGGTTCTTTGATAAACGTCTTGCTTCCCTAGCAGATCGTGTTCTCCGCCGTCTGCTGTGCACACTGTGGCATCTCCAAACCCTCGAGCAGCGATGGGTCTAGCAGAGACGCTGAACACAACCATGAGAAATCAATGGGACGACGGAGTGGGGATGCCTGTTCCTGCAAGACAAAATGCTCCTCAGAGCCCACCCTTCTCCCCCTGTGCTGGCCCATCTCACCAGGGTCACGTGTGGGCAATGGCCGTGCCCTCGGCCAGCCGGAGCTGGGGAGGTGTGGGGCCTGGAGGCCGCTGGAGGCAATGGAAGCGATCAAGAGGTGCAGGAACGATGGGAAATTGGGCGGAGCAGCAGCAGAAGTGGCGTGACCGGGAGATGGTAGAATACAGGGAGTGCAGTGGAGGATGGCCCAGGTGCTTGGGCCCTGCACCCCATGGGAGACCAGGATAAGCACCTGGCTCCTGGCTCCTGCCATCGGATCAGCGCGGTGCGCCGGCCGCAGCGTGCCAGCCGCGGCGGCCATTGGAGGGTGAACCAATGGCAAAGGAAGACCTTTCTCTCTGTCTCTCTCTCTCTCACTGTCCACTCTGCCTGTCAAAAAAAAAAAAAAAAAAGAAAGAAAGAAAAAAAAAAAAAGAAATACAGCGAGGCATGGCACGTGGTTTAATTTGGCCGTCGGATGCCACAGACTGATTGACTAAAACATATCCATGGGCTCTGCCAGGGCGGTGGGGAACAGGCAAGCTGGCTGGCTGTGTTCCAGTTACCATGGAAGTGACTAGTAAAAATAGCAGCAAGGACCGGGAAGCCCTCCTGGAGCCCGTGCGTCAGGCCTTTCCACGTGCTACCCGTCTCTTTCCATGGACTCATCTGCACGACGCCCCCGTGAGTCAGCCCCTGCCCTCATCCCGGCTGTGCAGGGAAGGAACCGGAGGCGGAGAGGGCCACAGAGCCTGCTCGGGTCACACAGCTGCTAGAGTCAGGGTTTCGCTTTAGACGTGGCTCTGGATTACTACATAGATAGCCCCCCCCCGCCGTTTTGCTAAACAAATGAGCCCCTAAGTGACTGTAGAAGCCGACCGTTTGTGCGGGGAGCAGAGAGAGAGGCGCAGGGGCGCTCTGGAGAATTCCCCTCCACCTCTTCTGCCCCTTTCTCCACTCGCTGGCGCTCTGTTTGTCCTGCGTGTCAGAGTCCAGGTTGAAGGTTCCCCAAGGTCCTGCCCTTCCCATTCCTCCCTCCCTGAAGTGGCCAGAGAGACTACGTCAAGCCGCAGAGGAGAGAGCAAGCAAGGGAGATAGCGGAGGGGGTGTAGGAAGAGCTTGGGGCAGGCGCTGTACAGAAGAGTGAGAAGTCCCAGAAAACCGAGGTTCTGAGAGCACCGTGGAAATGCTGCTATCAGCTCTAGTCTTTTCAGGGCTGAAATGTTGAAGAACCTGCTCAACTTTGTTGCTTCCGCCTGGCATCTTATCTCTACACTGTGGCTGACCCCTGCGTTCTCTGCCACACGAGCCCTGCAGCTCCTATTTGAGTAACACCAGAGGGGCCAGATCAGATGAAGACGGTCAATAATGCAGTCTCTGCGCAGCCACGGTCTTGCTGGGTCTGTGAGGTCTCAGGGTTAAGGTCTGGAGAGTCCATTCCCAGCATCCTTTGTGCACTAGGCCCTGAGGGAGCCACAGAAAGCAACGTTAAAGGAGAAGCGGCTCAGCCTACATGAGCAGCTGTGCCTACATCTGGAGGAAGGGAGCTCCCTTCCACACCTGGCTCTGCTGATCGTGCTGTAAACAACTCCATGGACAGGGGGCGAGACAGGTCTGAGGAGCAGGGACCCCAGACAGCTCCTTGGGGACGACGCTCCTCCAAGGGTCACCGGCCGCCACCCACCTGGCCTCAGTCCCCTTCCTGCAACCCGCTTCTCTCACACTCCCCTCGCCCGCCTCTCCTCTTAGGAGGCCATGGGCTCGTTCAGGACACTCTGACCACGCTCCTTCCCCAGGGCTCAGACCAGCAGCCCTCCCTGCTCACCTGGCAGGCACACACCTTACTAGGGGATGGTGGGCCCCAGGGCTGTGCCCCATTCTCCAGTGTTCAGAGAAAAGATCAGGCTGCAGAAAGCCTTGTCCCCCTTCCTTGGGCCTGCTGACCTCCCTTACACCCTCCACCGCGTGGCCAGGGCTGACATGTAGGGCCTGGGCAGTGCTCTCCAGAGGTGTGGCAGGCAGGGGCAAGCCTGCCCTGCAGCTCTCCGGCCGCAGGCTTCAGAAAGGATCTCACTGGCCCCAGCTTCAGGGCCACTGAGGTCAGGGATGCCCGCTCGCCTGCCCCCAGTGACCCTGTCATCAAAGGGCTCTCTGAGCCCCGCTGTGCACAGACTGTAAGGACCCCCTTGAGTCTGCCCTGTCCTCTGAGTGGCAGAATGGGGGTGGGGGGGCAGAGAGGGACAGACAACGCCAGAGGCTGAGACACAGACACATGCAGAGACCCACAAGAGAAACCCACAGAGAAACCACAGAGAGACTCAGAGAATGGAGAAAAAATACACTCAGAGGAAGACAGCAAAAGAAAACAAAACACATAAATAGGAGGAGAGAGAGAAGGGGAGAGAGAGGAGAGAACTGAGAGCGTACTCCCTCGTCGTCACTTTACCTGAAATACCTGTGGAGGCCACTGCAGGAGGAGCAGGCTCACTGTCGGGGAGTGGGGCCCCAGCGGTCAGTGCCTGGTGGAGGCTTCAAAGATCGAATGTGGGGAGCGGGAAGCAGGGAGCTCTGGAGAGCGTGCCCGTGCCCTCCCGTGGCCTCTCCTTATAAAGCCGTCAGAACTCGATTCTGGGGCTCCACCCTAGCAGCCAGATCCAATCCAAGCACTTCCCAAAGCCCCACCTTCAGACACTATAAATGGTTGAAGTCTCTGCCCTTAACCCAGCAATGATTAATCCATTAACCACTAATGGAAGACTTTGAGGTTTAAACCCCACATGAATTTTGGGGAGCCAAATCCTATTCAACCCATAAGACAGATCTAGGGAGAGAGAAGGATGATACCACCGAGGCCCAGGACCCCTTCCCATGCCCTCTGGGCAGTAGGGGCTGAGGGCGGGAGCTGGCTCTTCCTCTCTGTGGCTGATCTGGCCTGATCCTCTGGCCTGGTGTCCTTGAGTTGCAGTCAGTGAACTTAGAGGGGGAAATATTTTATGACTTTCACTAATCGCCAGCTAAAATTTAGCATTTCTTTCAATTATGACAACAGCAACAAATCAGTCATATTAGCTACAATTACAGCTTTGTACCAGTGGAAATCGCCCGAAAGTGTGTTTTCATATCATGTTACAGTTTTTCAGATCTCTCTCTTTTTTTTTTTTTTAAGATTTATTTATGTATTCGAAAGTCAGAGTTACACACAGAGAGAAGGAGAGGCAGAGAGAGAAAGGTCTTCCATCTGCTGGTTCACTCACAAGTTGGTCAGAATGGCCGGAGCTGGGCTGATCCGAAGCCAAGAGCCAGGAGCCAGGAGCTTCTTCTGTGTCTCCCATGCAGGTGCAGAGGCTCATGGACTTGGGCCATCTTCTACTGCTTTCCCAGGCCATAGCAGAGAGCTGGACCGGAAGTGGAGCAGCAAGGTCATGAATCAGCACCCATATGGGATGCCGCCACTGCAGGCGGCAGCTTTACCCGCTGTGCCACAGAGCCGTACCCAAGATCTTTCGAAATCTCAATGAACTTTGCTCATCACTGCCTCAAAATTATATAAGATACCAACCTACCACCAGATCTTATTTAGAGCATTAACAGGAAATCTCGTCTATACTATGCCACGTTGAAATAGGTTTATAACTGTATGGCAATATAATTGGTTTCCTTTGTAATCCTATATACTTTATTTAAAAAATGTATTAATTTATTTGGAAAAAAAGTAAGAGAGAAAGACAGAAGGGAGAGATCCTCCATCTGCTTGTTCACTCCCTAAAGGGCTGCAACAACCAGGTCTGGGCTAGGCTAAAGCCGGGAACCAGGAACTCCATCTGGGTCTCCCACAAGGGCAGCAGGGACTCAAGCACTTGAGCCACATCCTGCTGCCTTCCCAGGCGCATTAGCAGGAAGCTGGATCAGAAGCAGAAAAGCCAGGACTCAAACCAGGACTCCACTATGGATGGCAGCTTAACCTGCTGCGCCACAAACACCAGCCCCTTCAATGATTTTAAAACACGATTCTGAGACAGGTCCTTACTCTCTACCAGGCTGCCAGAGGGGACTTGGCACCTTTAAAAGAAGTTCAGAGCCCCGATCCAAGCCCCTAACTAGGACCCCAGCAACCACCCCTGCAAACTCCCTGTGCCCCTTCCTGCCCTTTCTCTTGCAGGGTTCGTCTAAGTCCCCCAAGAAAATGCCACCAAGACAGGGCCAAAAGGCAAGGCTTTGCTTAGGGGACTTGTCCCTGAGAGACGCAGGGAGAAATCCGCGCCTGGGAGAATGACGAAGAGAGGGGAGGAGGGAAAGTAGGGAGAGAGCAGTGGAAGGAGAGACCTGCAAGGTCTTTGGGAAATTCTCCGACTTCCCTGTGTCCAGGCATGGGCCAGAACCCAGGATCTCTGCTGAGCAGCCCCATGGAAGGTGGTCTCGATGGAGTGGTTGATTCCACTCCTTAGGACTGAAGAGGGTCTACAAAAAGCTGTGTCGTGGCCACCACCTTTGCCCATGTGGAACAAAGGACGGAGGACTCCTTCAGGGCACCTGGGACAGCCGCCTGCCCAGGCCTGGGGCGGAGCTTGGTAGTTACAGAGGCTTGGAGAGTTGGCTGCGTTTTAGCTGCAGGGCCTTGAGCAAGTTATTTACTGTTCTCCTTATCTGTAAAATGGAAGTGATAAAATTCCCTGTCTTAGAGGGGCACTGTGAGGACTCAGCGAAGTGTGCAGAACAACCCTGGCCCGGGAAGGAAGCTTGTTAGCTCTCAAGACCTGTGTGCCATTAGTACGGCCACTTTAATTATTAATTATTGTCATCACTCTCTTTCTCAAAGGCCCTGGGAAAGCGGGGCAGCAGGAGGTCGCGGGGGACAGAACATAACCCCAGCTCCCTCCATCTGCTCTGAGGCAGGGGTCTTCCCCTCGCCACTGACAGTTCCTGTGTCTGCTGACTCACAGCCAACTTCCTCTCCTGCAAACAGGAAAACACAGCCGGCCAGCGCCCCTGCCTCCACCCCCTCCACACCACACACAGCTCAAAACTGGCCCTCCTCTCACCGGGACGTGCCTGGGCTCTGGGGGACAGACTCCAGGTCAGGGTCCCTGCAAGGTGGTGGTGGGGGGAGGACCCGTCTCTCCGCAGGCACGGACGATGGGACGACCGTCTCAACCCTGGCTGTTATGTAGGGCGGGAGAATGGGGAGAGGGGCTTCTCCCAAGGAGAATGCGTTTGTTCCGGTGGCCCTGCTTGCTGTCCTGCAGGGGCAGGGGCCTAGGCTGGGCCCCTTGCACGGACCTCTTTGCCCTGAGGGGCTCCAGAGGGGCTCTGCAACTTGAGAGGCTGTTCCTATCCGTGACTTCTGGATGTCCAGCTTTCGTCCCTCGTTAAACCGGGTGCCCCGATCCAGTCACCTTGCTGGGTGCAGGAGATGCGCCCTGGGGACTTGGGTTTCCACCTCTTCTCCGTCCTTGGACCAGGACCTGGAGGGGATGCACAGGCGGCCTCCGCAGCTTCCCTTTCTTTCTCCCTCGGTCCCTATCTCCCTCTGGTCCCTGCCTCTTTGTCCCTCTCCCTAGGGCAGTCTCGGCCCCCGACCGTGTTCTGGTCCCTTTCCGGGGAGCTCGGAGCGCGCAGGACCTGCGGTAAGTGGGGCGGTTGGGTAAGGAGCGCAAAGCTGGGGCTTGCACAAGGAGCGGCCCCCGGCCCGCGGAGCTAGCGGGCCGGGCGGGGCGGGGCGGGGCCGTCGGGGGAGGGCAGAGGGGAGGCGGGGCCGGCGGCCGGGACCCAGGCCTCGGACGGCGCGGCGGGCACCGCGGAGCGGACGACGGCCGCGCAGCTAGGTGAGGACCCCCCGCGCCCTGCGGTCTTGCTTCCCAGACTCCTCCCCGTCACCTCCTCGAGGGCCTTCGTGGGCGCCCCGGGCCCCTCCGCGCCGGCGGCCTCCCCCTCCCCGCCGCGCGCGACCCGCCCCTCCTGGCCGCGGCCCGGCCTCTGCCCCCTCCCTCCGGCCCCCTCCCTCGGCTCAGCCCGCGCAGTCCCGCGCCGCCCGGCCCGCCCCCGCCGCTCCTGTCCGGCGGGCGAGCACCTCCTGGCTCCCAGTCCCGTGCGCCCAGGCGGCCTGAGTCACAGGGAAGCTGGGGGCTCTGAGTCAGGGCCCAGGCTCGCCACCCCGGCCCTGGCGTGGGGACGGGGCCGGCCCTGATGCAGAGAGAGGCCAGAGCTGATGCTGGGACGAGATGAGGAGGCCTGGCCACGGGGAGAGAGCTCTGCAGACGGAAGCCCAGGGTCAGACACAGCTCCAGACCTGGTTAGCACTGGGAACTGAGGCAAGAGCAGCCTTCACAGCAGAGCAGCACAGAAGAGCGGGCTAGCAGAAAGAGAAGGATTTTAGAGGGAGTGGGGTAGGGGCAGGAGCAGGGTCAAGTTGTTAATCAGACATATGCAGGCAACAGCCCAGGGGCTGACTGGGAGAGACCTGAACCCCAGGGCAGGGTAGGCTCAGAGAAAGCAGAGAGAGGGTGGTCACTGCAGCCAGTGAGTCCCTGCAGAGTGTATGGGCGGAGCGTGGAGTAGACCCTAGGGAGCTCTGGGACCCTGGTCCCTCCGGCCCAGTTCTCCACCCTGGGCCAGTTCCCCAAGTGGCCTCTATCCAGACCAGGATCCACACTTTGGGACTGGTCAGGGATCTCTGGGCAGCCTGACCACAGCAGGCAGGATGTGGGGGCGGCCAGGCTGGAGAGACAGGAAGGAAGTCTGAGCGGAGACAATAGGTGGAAGGGGAGGAGGAACAGGGAGCCTCCAGGATTAGGATGTCCAGCTTGGAAACCAGCGGGAGTGGGGTCTGCCCCGCCTTGCTCCGTCCTGGCCTGCCCATCTTCCCACCGTGTGTCACGGGCAGTACCTGGCCGCATCCCCCTGCCCACTCAGGGTCCCAACCCCCTGGAAGGCATGGGCAGAGCCTTGAGCCAGGCCCGGGGTGGGCAGGAGCCAGGGAAGACCCTTCCTCTCTCCGAGCCTCCGTTTCCTCAAGTGCGTGTGTAGGAATTCTCGCGTAATGAGAAGCCCTTTCTGATGTTCCGGGAGGGCTGTCCTGGTGTTCCAGATTACTGGCCTTTGGGCTTTTTTCTCAGGCGGAAGACTGGAGGTCGGTACTCCCTGTGCAGGCCTTAGACTGTGGGGCAGGGCGGGGGGATCTCAGCCTGAGCCCTCCCTTCACCCTGCCCCTCCCCCCAGCAATGGCCTGAGCCCCATGGCTGCCCCTCAGGACCTGGACATCGCTGTGTGGCTGGCCACGGTGCACCTGGAGCAGTATGCAGACACGTTCCGGCGGCACGGCCTGGCTACAGCAGGTGCAGCCCGAGGCCTGGGCCACGAGGAGCTGAGGCAATTGGGTGTCAACGCCACAGGGCACCGGAAACGCATTCTGCGCCTGCTGCAGGCGGGCAGTGCGGAGGGCTCTCTGGATCCCAAATCAGATAGCACCATGGAGCCGTCCCCCAGCCTGGACGCCCCAGCCCAGACTCCCAAGCCTGTGCCCAAGCCCAGGACAGTGTTTGGTGGGCTCACTGGCCCTGCCACCACCCAGAGACCTGGGCCGAGCCCAACCTTCCGGGGCCCAGAAGTGTCCAGGAGTCCAGAGTCCAGCCCGAAGTCCCCTCCACTCCCCACCTCCTCCTCTGGGCAGCCATCATCCTCAGATATGGTGGAGATGATGCCCAATGCCATCTACTTCGGCCTGGACTTAAGAGGCGGGGCCCAGGCAGCCCAGGACATGTGAGTGGGATTGGCTCCCAGGGATCTGATGCTGGGTGGAGGCAGGGCATGAAGGGTTGTCCTTCATCCTGTCTCCCGTAGTAACTGATAGACTTGTCCCTCAGGGCCCCAGACAGCTCCCAGAAAGCTGCCCCCACCCCTGCCTTGAGACCCGCCACAGGAACAGGTAGGTGGTTTATCACGGGTTTGGGGGCCCTCAGGTGAGTCCCACCTGATTGCTCTCCTCTGTCTCCCCTCCGCCCCTTGCCAGTGCACATCATGGATCCCGGTTGCCTGTATTATGGTGTCCAGCCTGTGGGGGCACCAGGGGCCACTGACAGAAGAGAGGGCAGAGGTGTCTGCCAGGACAGGGCTGAACACAGGTGCGTACTCTGCAGGCTGTGACAGGAGGCAGAGGGGTATTTGAGGAGCAGCTGAGCTGCTGTATCCAGTCAGCCATCAACTATGCGTTGAATGCCAGTGAGTGCCAGCCCCGCACCCAAGGTACAAGGTGAACGTAACTGACCCAGTGCCACTCTTGGGCAGCTTAAGACTCAGCTTGAGACAGGCGGTGAAACAAGCAGACAAATGGGTACATAAACTAACGTTGTGAGAAGGGCTTTTTGTTCTTTCATTCAATAAATATTTACTGAGCAGGTATCACATGCTGCGTGTAGGTGTTTGGGATAGATCAGTGTACATAGACCTCCCTGCCCTGGTGGAGAGAGTGAATTTTTTTTTTTCTTGACAGGCAGAGTTAGACAGTGAGAGAGAGACAGAGAGAAAGGTCTTCCTTTCCGTTGGTTCACCCCCCCAATGGCCACTATGGCTGGTGCTGTACCGATCTGAAGTCAGGAGCCAGGTGCTTCCTCTTGGTCTCCCATGCGGGTACAGGGGCCCAAGCACTTGGGCCATCCTCCACTGCCTTCCCGGGCCACAGCAGAGAGCTGGACTGGAAGAGGAGCAACCAGGACAGAATCCGGCGCCCCGACCAGGACTAGAACCCGAGGTGCCAGCGCTGCAGGCGGAGGATTAGCCTAGTGAGCTGCGGCGCCAGCCCATTCATTCTCTTTTTAAAATTATTTGATTTACTTGAGAGACAGACATGAGAGACCTACAGACAGCACTCCCACCTTCTGGTTCACTACGTAAATGCCTGTAATGGCTGGGACTGGGCCAAGCCAAAGCCAGGACCCAGGAACTCGGCCCAGGTTTCCCACATGGCTGACAAGAACACAACTGACTTAAACCGTCACTGCCTCCCAGGTAGCGCATCAGCCAGAACCTGGAGTCAGGAGCGGAGCAGGGACCCCAATCCAGGTACTCCACAATAGGACGCAGGCATCGCGGCCGCTGGGCCAGTGCCCACCCTCACTGTCTCCTGCGCCCTCTCTGATCAGGCGTTCACTGCCGGCACCCTGAGGCAGCTCCTGACAAGGTCTCCAGCAGCAGACAGCTTGGCAGCACAGGACACAGCTGGCCCCTCCCTCCTTACACACTTGCTTCACTTGGCTCCCAGGACATCACATTTTCCTCCTATTTTTTTAAGATTTATTAATTTGAAAGACAGAGTGATGAGAGAGAGAGAGAGAGAGAGAGACAGAGATATCTTTTGGCAGGCGCCGCGGCTCAATAGGCTAATCCTCCGCCTGCGGCGCTGGCACACCGGGTTCTAGTCCCGGTCGGGGCGCCGGATTCTGTCCCAGTTGCCCCTCTTCCAGTCCAGCTCTCTGCTGTGGCCAGGGAGTGCAGTGGAGGATGGTCCAAATCCTTGGGCTCTGCACTCACATGGGAGACCAGGAGAAGCACCTGGCTCCTGGCTCCTGGCTCCTGGCTCCTGGCTCCTGGCTCCTGGCTCCTGGCTCCTGGCTTCGGATCAGCGCGGTGTACCAGCCACAGCATGCTGGCCATGGCGGCCATTGGAGGGTGAACCAACGGTAAAGGAAGACCTTTCTCTCTGTCTCTCTCTCTCTCACTGTCCACTCTGCCTGTCAAAAATTAAAAAAAAAAAAAAAAAAAAAAAGAGAGAGAGAGAGAGAGATTCCATCCATTGGCTTATTTTTCAAAGGCTCACAGCAGCTGGGACTGGGCCAGGCTGAAGCTAGAAGCCGGGAATCCATCTGGGTCTCCCACGTGGGTGCCAGGGACCCAAGGACTTGGGCTGTCACCTGCTGCCTAGGTGCATTAGCGAGAGCCAGAACTCAAGCCGGCACTTCCATGGGGATTTCCAGCATCCCAGGCCAAGGCTTAACCTGCTGTGCTGCAACACTCATGCGTCTCCTGGTTTTCTTTCCACTTCACCAGCCTTTCCTTTGCTTTCTAGTCGGTTTTACTGATTCTTCCTTTCCCCCACCCCTCTTAATAGCCGAGTGCGCCAGGGCTGTGGTCTCAGCCCTCTTCTCCGCCCACACTCACTCATCTCAGTGCTGATACCCGGCGCACCCCTCTCCCCAGCCTCTAGACCTGTAGGCCAGCAGCCTACTCGCCATCCCTTCCTGGCTGTACAACGCCTACCCCATACTCAGGGAAGTCTCGATCTACTCCCCGGCCCTGCCTCCCACCTGCTTTATGCACTCTTGCCCCGTCTCGGACCACGGCAACTCCACGGCCTTTCACTTGCTCAGAACAGTCCTGTCCAACAGTGGTGGTAAATTTTCTAGTAGCCACATTAAAGAACTTAAAACAGGTGAGATTAGCTTTAGTAATAGGTTTTATTGAACTCAACACAGCCAAGTCATTAACATTTTAGTATTGAGCCATCATAAAAATTACGATGTATATCTATATTTGTTATATTCATCCAGTATTGCTCTTCTCATCCTGAGCCGCTGAGGTCTGGCAGGTGTTTTACACTTACAGCACATCTCAGTCCACTCACACACTCCCTACGCTCAGAGCTCACTGGTGGCCACCACACTGGACAGCACAGGGTCTGACCACAGCCCTCCCCAGTTCTCAACTGCTCTTTCTCTCCCACATCCCAAGTTGGTCTGACAGCCTGCCTTCAAAATATAGGCCTTCTCGTCAGCCCCACCATCACCATCCTCCGGTGCTCTCACTCCCATTACTGCAGTAACCCCAAAGGTCTGTCTGCTTCTGCCTATTGCACACCATCCCATTACAGCACCGGAGGGCACCATTCAGAAGTAAGTCAACCCCCCCCCCCCCCGACTTCCCATCCAACTTGGAGTCAAATCAAAAGGCTCTCAAGGTCCCACTTGATGGGGCCCCTTTACCGCTCTGGTGTCATCACCCCTCTCCGGGTCTATGCTGCTCCATCTCCTCCAGCTGTGCCACCACGTCCTCAGCTCCTGGATTCCCCTGGGCACAGGCCTTCGGTGAAGCCTTATCTTGGCCACGGCCCTGCTTGGGACATTCCTCGCCCAGGTGTCTTCTTGATTCACTCACTCATCTCTTTCAAGCTTCTACTCAAATGTCACATTCCTAACCGCTCTAACTCTTAATTAAAAAAGCAATGTCTCCCCCCTAGCCATTACCCACCAGGCCACCTACCCTGCCCTGTTGTCTCCCATGGCACTTAACACCTTGTAACAAACTACTTATTGTGCTACTAATTCACTCTCTTGTCCGGCACCCGTGGCTCACTTGGCTAATCCTCCGCCTGCGGCGCTGGCACCCCAGGTTCTAGTCCCGGTTGCTCCTCTTCCAGTCCAGCTCTCTGCTGTGGTCCGGGAAGGCAGTGGAGGATGGCCCAAGCACTTGGGCCCTGCACCGGCATGGGAGACTAGGAAAAGCACCTGGCTCCTGGCTTTAGATCAGCTCAGGCGCCGGCCATAGTGGCCATTTTGGGGGTGAACCAACGGAAGGAAGACCTTTCTCTCTGTCTCTCTCTCTCACTTTCTAACTCTGCCTGTCCAAAAAAAAAAAAAAAAAAAAAGAATGAATAGAGGGAGAAGAGTTCAAAACATACAGATTATGTTTTTCTTCTAAAAAACAAAATGAATTTATTTTGTATGACTGCAGTCAGATTGCGGTTTTGATGAGTTTTCAGCAATAAGCCGAGTGTTGGGATGATGGTTCGTGGCAGACCTGAAGTCAGGGAAAGGTTTCCCGTAGGAAGGAATGTGATGTATGCTTGTGAACAGGGATCATCTAGTGGAGAGAGACAGCTATGTAGGGGAGAGAAGGGGAGAGTATGGAGTGATGTCTTTGTGTAGGTGAGAGGAACAAGATCAAGCGCACAGAGGAGGGTCTGGTGTAGACAGGGGTGTTTATTATAGTCACAGGAGGAAGGCAGAGCAGGTTCGTGAGATTGGGCAGATGTGGCGCTGGGAGTCTGCGGGGGTTCTCTCTGATTGCTTCAATTTCTCAGGGAAGCAGGAAACAAACAGCATAGCTAGAGTAGTGGCTCTCAGCCTAAACTGTACCATAGCCTGGGGGGACTTTTAAAGCTACAGGTGCCTGGGCCACACCCCAAATTCCAGTGTCTGGGCTGGAGCCCAGGGACTGATTTTTTTTTTTAAAGTTTCCCAAGTGATTCTGTGCTGTTGAGGTAAAACTACTATGAAGTGAAGAGAATGCTAGAGGACCCCACCCAGGGTGGTTGAAGAACAGCTCTCTGAGAAAGTGGCCTGAAGGAGGAGAAGCCGGCGCTGCGGCTCACTAGGCTAATCCTCCGCCTTGCGGCGCTGGCACACCTGGTTCTAGTCCCGGTCGGGGCGCCGGATTCTGTCCTGGTTGCCCCTCTTCCAGGCCAGCTCTCTGCTGTGGCCAGGGAGTGCAGTGGAGGATGGCCCAGGTGCTTGGGCCCTGCACCCCATGGGAGACCAGGAAAAGCACCTGGCTCCTGGCTCCTGCCATCAGATCAGCGCGGTGCGCCGGCCGCAACACGCCGGCCGCGGCGGCCATTGGAGGGTGAACCAACGGCAAAGGAAGACCTTTCTCTCTGTCTCTCTGTCTCTCACTGTCCACTCTGCCTGTCAAAAAAAAAAAAAAAAAAAAAAAAAAAGAAAGAAAGTGGCCTGAAGGAGGAGAAAACATAGCCCAGGAAAGCGTGGAAGGAAGCGTGTTTAGGCAGAAGGAACAGCACGTGCAGGGGCTGTGCAAGAGGGAAGAGAACCTGGCTGGATGGTTGTAAGCAAGGGTGGGGTAATACAGGCAGGGACTGGGGGAGCAGCCGTCTGCACCAGGAGCCTTGTATACGAGTCCTTGCAGCTCATGGTAGGGAATCTGGGTTTAGCCTAAGTGCAAGTGGGACATTATTGAAGATTTTCACACTGGAAAGTAAACTGATCTCATTTGCATTGGTTGGAAGAACACGCAGTGGCAGCAGGATCGTGATGATAGGAGGAGGTGGCTGCCAGAGGGAGGCAGAAGTAAAAGCAGGTGACCAGCTGGGCAGCTCACTTCGCCCCAATGAGAGCTCCTGAGAACTTAGTCCAGGGAGAAAAGGTCAGGAACTTTCTGGAGAAAGCACCAATAAGATGCATTGATTAGATGTGGGCAGCCCAGGTGGGGAGCTGTCCACACAGCCTGCCTGCAGCGTTCTCACCCAGTGAGAACCTCTCAGCAGAGGCAGAGAGGAACTGAAAGTTTCCCATTAAAAATCCCAGCTAAGATCAGCGAGCAAGCTCCATGCGAATCTTTCTGGTTTCCAACCTGTTCCCCTAAATGAAAAGCAGACCCAGTCCCTGCCAGGCACTCTACTAGGTGCTGGGGGTGGGAGAGAGATTACAAAGAGGGTGTCCAGGATCTTGGATCTAATGCATGTCCCTCCCTGTCTTGGCTCCTACAAGGCTCAGCAGGCAAGACCTGGAAGCACGGGAGGATGCTGGCTATGCTAGCCTTGAACTGCCCGGGGACTCCGTACTCTCACTGCCCACACTGGACACGGAGGAGACCAGTGATGACCTCATTTCACCCTATGCCAGCTTCTCTTCCACGGCAGACCCGCCCACGCCCCTGCTCAGTGGCTGGCTAGACAAGCTGTCCCCTCAGGGGTGGGGTTCCTGGGAAGACAGCGGGGGAAGGGGGAGGCTGGGAGTTGGTGCTGGGTCCAAGTGCACCTGACCCTGTCCAACCCCAAACTGATCTTGGCTCCTTCCTTTCTCAGGAACTATGTCTTCCAGAGACGCTTTGTGCGGTTCAATGGGCGGAGTCTCATGTACTTTGGCAGTGACAAGGTGGGGAGCCAGGGGATGTGTCATGGAGACTGGGGAGAGGAAGGGAGGAGGGTCGAGAGGGGCTTGGATGGGAAGGAGAGAAGCAGTGGTCCCTGCACAACAGATACCAGTGTCTAAAGCAGCTGCTCAAGTGGCTGTACCCACGCCTGGGGGATCGAGTGCTGATGGTGCACAGGCCGGTGCAGGACCAGGGGCCGTGCACGTGGTCCGCTCCTTTCCCCACTGTCACAGGACTCTTTCTCCAGGACCCCTTCCCCAAGGGTGTGATCCCTCTGACGGCCATTGAGATGACCCGCAGCAGCAAGGACAACAAATTCCAGATCATCACTGGCCAGAGGGTATTCGTGTTCCGCACAGAGAGTGAGGGTGAGAGGCCGGCTCGCCAGGTCAGGACTGGAGGGAGGGAGCCCGAGGGAGCGCATGGCCCGCTTACCCACCGTCCTGTCCCCCACCCCCACCCCCAGCTCAGCGGGACACGTGGTGCTCCACGCTGCAGTCCTGCCTGAAGGAGCTGCACCTCCTGGGGTCCCCCCGGCCCCCCCAGCTGCCACGACCCCTCCGCACAGGCATGCTGGAACTCCGCGGACACAAGGCCAAGGTGTTTGCTGCCTTGAGCCCTGGAGAGCTGGCACTGTACAAGAGTGAGCAGGTGAGGAGGGCTGGGCGGAGGCTGTGGGGCCTGGCCTGGTCCGTCCCAGCGCCTCATACTGCCCGCCCCCACATCCATCGCCAGGCCTTCTCTCTGGGCATCGGGATCTGCTTCATCGAACTACAAGGCTGCAGCGTCCGGGAGACCAAGAGTCGAGGCTTCGACTTGCTCACACCTCATCGTTGCTTCAGGTGGGGACCAGACTGGGGGAGGCAAGGCTGGAGGACTCTGGGGGGAGGCCCAGGGTGCAGAGCACAAGAGGCCTCCGTAGTGGGATGGTGGTGGAGATGCACTGATAGGAGTCCAGTGAGCAAGACCTAGGTGCCCTGAGGGTCTGGGCTGGCCCAGGTACGAGCTGTGGTGGCTCCTGCAGGAACGGCCAATGGGATGGGACTTTGGGCGGGTGGGCGTCCATGCCCACGGACTGGCTGTCCACCCCTCAGCTTCACAGCCGAGTCTGGGGGGGCTCGGCAGAGCTGGGCGGCCGCTCTGCAGGAAGCAGTAACCGAGACCCTGTCTGACTACGAGGTGGCTGAGAAGATCTGGTCCAATCGGGCAAACCGGCACTGTGCGGACTGTGGGGCCCCCCGCCCGGACTGGGCTGCCGTCAACCTGGGCGTGGTCATCTGCAAGCAGTGTGCGGGTGAGGGCTGGGGCCTTGGGCCCAGAGTGGGGGTCAGACGGGCTGCCCCTGGGCCGGCAGGCTCAGGGGACCTGTGCCACGTACCTCTCACACCCTAACAGGTCAGCATCGGGCCTTGGGTTCTGGGATCTCCAAGGTGCAGAGCCTGAAGCTGGACACGAGTGTCTGGAGCAATGAGATAGTACAGGTCTGAAGAGCGAGGCGGGAGGAGTGGAAGGGGAGCCCCCACAAAAGGCTTTGGGCCCAGCTTGGGGGCAGGATGGGGACCCTGTCACTTGCCTTTGCCCCTTGTCACCCTGCAGTTATTCATCACCCTGGGCAATGATCGTGCCAACCGCTTCTGGGCAGGGGCACTACCCCCAGGCGAGGGGCTGCACCCAGACTCGACCCCTGGCTCCCGGGGAGAGTTCATCTCCCGGAAGTACCGGCTGGGTCTCTTCCGGAAGTCCCACCCTCAGTGTCCTGATCATGGCCAGCTCCTCCAGGTCAGAGGGACAGGTTGGGGCTGATGGCCGTGGGGAGGGGATAGTCTCTGGGTTTGGGAGCGGGAGGCTGTTGGTGGGGACCGGGAGTCTGACCCTGGGGCTCTCAGGTTGGGTTTGGGGCTGACAGAGCCCTTCTGTCCCTGCAGGCACTGTGTGCAGCTGTGGCCGGCCCCAACCTGCTGAAAAACATGACCCAGCTCCTCTGTGTTGATGCCACTGAGGGCGAGGAGTCCTGGTCTCCTTCAGCCCTCAATGGCAGCTGCCCTGGCCTTCTACCCTCAGGTCATCCGCCTAAGACTCTTCTTTGTCCTCCTAGGAATTTGTGGCCCCAACCTCTGGCGTGGTTCTTCCAGGGGGCCCCTACCACACAGAGGCCCAGCCTGAGCAGTTTCTCTGGCCCTTTGGAGCCTCAGATCTAGTTTCCTGAGGTCACGAGATGACTGATAATGGCCATGACCTGGGTTGGGTCTGGGTGTCCCAGGAGCTCGTGCTGGACCCCCTGGGCAGGGTCACCCTGTAGGCAAGGAATTTCAAAGTGATGGTCAGCTTCACCATGCTGATCTCCTCTTGCCAGGCCAGAGGGGCTGAGACCTCTCAGGGTGGCCTATGCTGTCTGCATGGCTGGCTGGTGAGGAATGGCAGTGGACAAGGGCTGGAGTGGAGGCCTTCCTGTCCCCTCGCTCCCCTGCCACCCTCTTCTCTGTCCCATTGGCCATGCCACCGGTAGAATTGGGCCTCACCGACTTTCTCTATTTGATCCTAAAGGGGGTGAGGCCGTCCCCCAGCCCTGGGCTGACCCGACTACCTCTCCTTCCCCTTGCAGACCCCTCGCCTGGTGTGTACAATGAGGTGGTGGTGCCCGCCACTTGCAGCAGCTTCCTGTACTGTGGTCCCGTCAGCAACAAGGCTGGACCCCCTCCCCCTCGCAGGGGCCGGGATGGTGAGGGGCAGCCGAGGGAAGGAGGGCACAGGGAGGGACAGACGTGGGAGTGAGTGTAGCACACGTGGACCAGGAGGATAGGGCTGGGATGGGAAAATGGGGCCGTGCTCTGGAGTGGGCTGGGGCACTTGGGGTGAGAGAGGCACCATGTGAGGTGGCAGCCTGGGTGACAGTTAAGAGCCTCTGATCTGGAGCCAGAGTGCCTGGGTCAGATCCCAGCTCTGCTGCTTCCTACCTCTGTGACTTGGGCAGGATGCCCGAGATCTGTGACTTGATTTCCCCATCTGCAAATTGAGCCTGGATATAATTTCTACCCCCTAGGATTATTGTAAAGATTGTATGGGGGTCCTACCTAGGCAGAAGGTTTGGCACAGAATAAATATCTGGTAATGGGCTCTATGGCAGTGGGGCCAGGGGCCAGCTGCCCACCAACCATCTCTGTTCCCTTTAGCTCCCCCCCGCCTGTGGTGTGTGCTGGGAGCAGCTCTGGAAATGTTTGCTTCCGAAAGCAGCTCTGAACCCCTCAGCCTCATCCAGCCCCAGGATGTTGTGTGTCTGGGCGTGAGCCCCCCACCCGCTGACCCCGGTGACATGGACAGGTAAGACCACCTCCGTACTGTGCTCACTGCACTGCTCATTTCGCTCTCCCTACTCGCCGGCCTGACAGCCTCCCCCCGCCTCATCCCTGCAGGCTCCCCTTTTCCTTTGAGCTCATCCTCACTGGGGGAAGGATCCAGCACTTTGGCACGGATGGAGCGGACAGTCTGGAGGCCTGGACCAGTGCCGTGGGCAAGGTGAGGAGGCACGCCCCTCTGTGTCCACTGTGGCCCAAGGTCGCCCTGGCCCTGTTCTGTCTGCTCTCACTCCTGCAGCGGCTCCCAGCGCTTCACTCTCAGCTGAGGCTGGCCGAGGGCTCGTTCCGTGCTGGGCTCTGTGTAAGGCACCACCCACTCATCGTCTCATTTAATTTTCACGACAGTCCTCAGACCTAGGGCTTGTTAATGTTCTATGCATAAGAAAACTTAAGCCTCGGAGGTTATAAAGTGAAAGTCACAGAGTTAGCAGGCACCAGCAAGCAGGAGGAAAACCGGACCTCTGCCTCCAGAGCTCAGGCCCCAAGACTCACAGTGCCATGGCGCCTTCCCACTGAAGAGCTGCTCCTCTCCCTGGGCCCTGGTTCTCCAGCAGGCCCAGAGGCAAAGCCAGCCTCGGGTGTCCCAGCTTTTGCGTTGTTAGACAGTCTCTGCATCTGGGACCCGATTTCCGGAAGTAAAAGTTCAGGCCCTGCTGTCAGCCATCCTGGGAGTCGACTCCTACGGCTCACAGCCTGCGAGCTGCTCCACGCCTGGAGAGTGGGTGTGCAAGTGTCTCTCCTGCAGCGGACGGAGTGACATGTGAGGTCCCCACACGGTGTGTGGGTGTTGAAGTCATAATGAGGGCGGTGGTGAGGATGAGGATGGTGACAGTCTCTCCCGTCCTATAACAGCTCTGCCTGAAGCTCCGCTCCAGCTTCAACTTTTCACCCTGGCGCCCGCCTTCCCTTCTGACAGCTTCTCAGAAAGTCGTGTGCAGCCCGCGGTTCCTCCTTAACCCCTTGCAGCTACCTTCCTCTGCCCACCTCTCCCGAGCTGTGCTAACTGCCCATTTCCAAAACCCAAGGTGTCTTGTGGCCCCACCAGGCCCTCGGCGGTGTCGGACACGCCTTGGCTGGCGATGCTCGGTGCACTCTTCAAGGCCCCCAGAGATTGTCTCCCGTCCTCAGACAGCTTGCCATGGCCCTCCCAATCAGGTCTCAGTCTCCCAGAACGGCCCGAGTGCCTCTGAGGACTGGCATGCCACACTGGTCTGGGGACTCTTTGTTATGGTCCATGGCAAGATAAGCGCTGAACTGAAGCATCTAGAATCTTTATAGCCATTTCACAGTCATTTTATGTGCTGGCTTCAATTTTAAAGCTTAAAATCTTGTATAGCTTTGTTTCTTCAGTCTTCCAGCAATTTTTAAAAACATTTATTTATTTATTTGAGAAGTAGAGTTATAGGCAGACAGAGAGAAAGGTCTTCCACCCTCTGGTTCATTCCCCAGATGGCTGCAACGGCCATAGCTGGGTTGATTCGAAGCCAGGAGCCAGGAGTCTGGGTGTCCCATGCGGGTGCAGGGGCCCAGTACTGGGCCATCCTCCACTGCTTTCTAGGAACGTTGGCTGGGAGCTGGATTGGAAGAGGAGCAGCTGGGACATGAACCGGCACCCATATGAGATGCCGGCACCACAGGCAGAGGCTTAACCCACTACACCACAGTGCCAGCCCAAAGATTTATTTATTTGAGGGCAGTTACACACACACACACACACACACACAGAGAGAGATCTGTGGTTTACATCTGCTGGTTTACTCCCTGGCAATAGCCAGGGCTGGGCCAGGCAGAAACCAGGATCTAGGAGCTTCATCCAGATCTCCCATGTGGGTGGCAGGACCCCAAGTCCTTGAGCCATCTTCTGCTGCTTTCCCTGGAGCATTAGCAGGGGGTCCAGCAATTCACATTTATTGTTTTTAATGAAAGACTTGGCTAGTGACAGATTGGAGCTTAAAAGCATGATGGGGGGCTGGCGCCGTGGCTCACTAGGCTAATCCTCCGCCTAGCGGCGCCGGCACACCGGGTTCTAGTCCCGGTCGGGGCGCCGGATTCTGTCCCGGTTGCCCCTCTTCCAGGCCAGCCCTCTGCTGTGGCCAGGGAGTGCAGTGGAGGATGGCCCAGGTGCTTGGGCCCTGCACCCCATGGGGAGACCAGGAAAAGCACCTGGCTCCTGGCTCCTGCCATCGGATCAGCGCGGTGCGCCGGCCGCAACGCGCCGGCCGCGGCGGCCATTGGAGGGTGAACCAACGGCAAAAGGAAGACCTTTCTCTCTGTCTCTCTCTCTCTCACTATCCACTCTGCCTGTCAAAAAAAAAAAAAAAAAAAAAAAGGCATGATGGGGGTGGGGGGGCGAGGCGGCAGGCGGCGGGCATTCTGGTTTAGTGGGTTAAGCCACCACCTGGGGCGCCAACATCCCACATTGGTGCTGGCTCGAGACCTAGCTGCTCCACTTCCAATCTAGCTCCCTGCTAATGCGCCTGGGAAAGCAGTGGAAGATGGCCCAACTGCTTCAGCCCCTGCACCCAGGTGGGAGACCCAGAAGTTCCTGGCTCCTGCTTGGCACAGTCCTGACCGTTGCAGCCATTTAAGAAGTGAACCAGCAGATGGGAGTTTTTTTGTTTTGTTTTGTTTTGTTTTGTTTTTTGTTTTTTTTTTTTTTTTTTTTTGGACAGGCAGTGTTAGACAGTGAGAGAGAGAGAGAGAGAGAGAGAGAGAGAGAGAGAGAAAGGTCTTCCTTTTTCCATTGGTTCACCCTCCAAATAGCTGCCACGGCCGGCACGCTGTGCCGATCCGAAGCCGGGAGCCAGGTGCTTCCTCCTGGTCTCCCATGGGGTGCAGGGCCCAAACACTTGGGCCATCCTCCACTGCACTCCCGGGCCACAGCAGAGAGCTGGCCTGGAAGAGGAGCAACCGGGACAGAATCCGGCGCCCTGGCCGGGACTAGAACCCAGAGTGCCGGCGCCACAGGTGGAGGATTAGCCTAGTGAGCCGTGGCGCCGGCCGGGAGTTTTTTTTGTCTCTCCCTCTTTTTGTAATTCTGCCTCTCTGCCTGTTTATATGAGAGGCAGAGTTACAGACAGAGAGGGAGAAACAGAGAGATCTTCCGTTTGCTGATTCATTCTCCGAACGGCCCCAACAGCTGGAGCTCAGCTAATCTAAAGCCAGGAGCTTCTTCCAGGCTTCCTATGTGGGTGCAGGGACCCAAGCACTTGGGTCATCTACTGCTTTCCCAGGCAATTAGCAGGGAACTGGATCAGAAGTGAAGCAGCTGGGACTTGAACTGCTGCCCATATGGGATACTAGCACCTCAGGTGGAGGCTTAACCTACTATGCCACAGCACTAGCCCTAAAAGTAAATCTTAAAATAAATAAATAAATACATACATACATAAAGGTCTAGAACAAACCCCTGGTCCTTTACCATGGGTAGTTTGAGAAACTCTGCTTGGGGTCCACCTGAAACACCCCTTCCTCAGGGGGGCTGCTCCCCAGATCCCCCACCCTGGGGTGGGGGGTTCCCCAGGGCGGAAGACTGCAGTTGGAGCATTTGGCCCCCTGATGAAGGGCCCAAGGCTGCCACACGGGAGCAAACTGAACTGAATTTCTTTCCTCTCTTTCTCCATCTCCTGTCTCCTCCTTGGGCCTTGCCTGTGTTCTCTCCCCGTTGCTTTTCATTCCTCTTCTCTCCGTCCTCCCTGCTGTTTCCTCGCCCTCTGCTTTCCCTCCCCACCTCTGCCCCCTCTCCCCGGACCGCTGGCCTCCCCTCTGCAGTGGTTCTCCCCACTGAGCTGTCACCAGCTGCTGGGCCCTGGTCTGCTGCGGCTGGGCCGCCTGTGGCTGCGCTCCCCCTCCCACACAGCCTTGGCCCCCGGCCTCTGGCTGTCGGCATTCGGCCTCCTTCGTGGTGATCACCTCTTCCTGTGTCCAGCTCCGGGCCCCGGCCCCCCGGCCCCAGAGGACATGGTGCATCTCCGGCGGCTGCAGGAGATCAGTGAGCAGGGGTGGGGACAGGGATGATGGTGGGCGCGGAGGTGGGCAGGAGGGTCCCTATGGGAAACTGCAGAATATAGTAGCTTCAGGTACGAGCTCCCAAGTCACACTCTCCAGATTGAGACTCTACACTGTATCACCTAGCTGTGTACCCTCTCTATGCCTTAGTTTTCTCATCTTTAAAGTGGGCACAATAATAAGACATTGCTCAGAGGGGTTTAGTGAGGTTCAGATAAGGTCAAGCATGTAAAATACTCATCACAGGGCCTAGCGGGAGGCAGCTTGTTAGTCCTCAGTAAATGCTTTGCCTTATGAATGTTACCGTTACCAGTTTTCTTCGGTGCCACTTGCTGGTTGGGAAAGGTGATTGAGTACTGTCACTGCTGTCCTTTGTCCTGAAAGAGGAAGGAAGTGGGATAACACTGTAGCACTTTGGGGACAAGTGCCCTGGGTTGGAGCTCCACTTTGTCACCTGAGGCAAGGTGACATCCGTACAGTGGGTGCAGGTTACGAGGCGTTGTTGGGAAGACATACCTTAGGCATGGAGCAAGAGTAGTCACTGTGATGAAGATGATGACAATGTCCAATAATTCTCCCAGGTGTAGTCCCTGCAGCTGACACCCCAGACAAGAAGGAGCATTTGGTCCTGGTGGAGACAGGAAGGTAAATGTTTTGCACACCTACCCTGACCCTGGCCCTCCTTTCTGGAGCCCACCACAGCCCACTTCCCCAAAGCTGCTTCCCCAGTTCAGGGACCGTCTGGGAAGAGTGTTGCTGCCCCCTGCTGGTGTCTCTGTAAAGTCACGTTCCTGTGCTCCTGGGCCTCCTTCCCAAGACCCCCTGGAGCTGGCTCTGACTCGGACTCTTGGGTCTCAGGACCCTGTACCTGCAGGGAGAGGGCCGCCTGGACTTTGCAGCATGGAACACAGCCATCGGGGGAGCAGCCGGTGGGGGCGGCACAGGGCTGCAGGAGCAGCAGATGAGCCGGGGGGACATCCCCATCATTGTGGACGCCTGCATCAGTTTTGTCACCCAGCATGGTGAGTGTGCACCGGCTGGAAGGGTGGGGGTGGAGATTGTGGGTGCCACCAGGTGAGGGGTTCAATCACTTGGAAGATCTTAGCTTCCAGAGACTGCAGCCTGATACCACCAGCTGGCAGTGTGGCTCTCGGCAAGTGGACTTAATCTTCGGAGCCTCAGTTGGCTCATCTGTGAAGTGGGGCTTAGGGTCCTCATTTTCCAGGGTAGTTGTGACTGTGATCTAGTGCATGTCATTGCCTTGAGCACAAGGCCTGGCAGGTAGACAGCACCGCTGGGGCATCAGCAGGGAGGGAGAGTGCAGCACAGCAAGTAGGACTGAGCGTGTAGAGTTGTGCAAACAGGAGGGGCCGTGCAGCACATCCCAGAAGGCCAGGGATGGTTTACTCCTGTGAGATTTTCCAAGTGCCATGTGCAGGGTCAGCTATGCAGGTGGTCCCCAGAATTCTTTGTGAGGTTCTGGCCTCTGTTCTCCAACCAAAATAAAGACCAATAGAACCTCTCTTCTGTGCAAACCCTCTTTCAAGGGGTGGACTCCTGAGAAGGGAAATTTACAAGAAACCACTGGGGACGGTCAAGGCAGGGAAGGCACCCCCATGAATCCATGAATAGGTGTGCTCACTGGTGGACAGTCGGCAGCTTCTGATGCTCTCCATGCCCTGGCGGTGGCTGCATCCCGTGGCTGTGCCCACACCAGACCTCTCTCTTCTCGGTGAGGAGCCCTGGAGACAGAGCGTGGGGGTCACAGCCTGCCCTCCAGGCACCATTCGCCACCGCTGTTCGTCCAGCAGATAACTTGTCGAGCTGCTGCTGTGAGCCAGATGCCAGGCAGACGGCTGGGAACAGGGAAGGTCCGACGAAGCTCCGAGCCTGGTGGGAGAGACAAATCCCTGTCCGTTCTTGGGACGTGTGGGAGTTGTGCTCTATCTTAAAGTCACAGCAGACACTCAGTGAATTCTGAGTCACTGCTCTGGGGGTAACGACAGGCTTAGTTTTCTCCCGTGAGCCTCTGGTTACATTTTCGTGAACGGAGCAATACCCAGTAGGCTTGCTTTATGTGTTTGCTGTATTAAGACAGCTTATTTCATATAGATTGTTGATCATTAGCACTGAACTCCAGGCTGGTGTCACTGTAACTCATGCCCGAACCAAGCTTGTTTGACATACGTATTTGCTCTGCAAGGCACATCACGGTTTCCTCATGCTCAGGAATACTAGGCGACAATTCAGCACTACACTTGGGGGCTGTTTCAAACAGTGGAATCAGCAAGGAGCACAAAAATCCTAGAAATGTACCTGTAAATGTACCAGGAAAAAGACACTTGTTCACAGGATGAGATCTTAGCGGGAAGCATGCATGGAGGTGGCCGGCTGGGTGGAACTAGGGAGGGGTAGGGGTGCGAGTGCAGGGAGAAGGGAGATCAAACTCTTTCCCACTCTCTGTGAGCTTGGGCTTGCAAATGACTGTGAAAGTGTCAGAAGTACAGTTGGCCCTCTGTCCTCAGATTCTGCATCTATGTATTCAGCCAGTCTCCAAAAATATTTGAGTAAGAAGAAGTATCTATATTTTAAAATTTAATTTTATGTGAAAAAGAGATCAATCTTCCATCCAGTGGTTCACTTCCCAAATACCTGCAATGACTGGGGCTGGGCCACACTGAAATCAGGAGTGTGAAACTCAATCAGGTTCCTTGCATGGTGACAGGGACCCAAGTACTTGGGCTGGCATCTGCTGCCTCCCAGTGCATTAACAGGAAGCTGAATCAGAAGCAGAGGAGCCAGGGCTTGAACCCAGGCACTAGCAACTAAACCACAATGCCAAAAGTTTGCCCTGTGCAGACTTTTACTTCTTGTCATTGTTCTATAAGCAATTTAGTATCACAACAATGTACGTACCATTTGTGTTGTATTAGACTTTTTTTTTTTTTTTGGACAGGCAGAGTGGACAGTGAGAGAGAGAGACAGAAAAAAAAGGTCTTCCTTTGCCGTTGGTTCACCCTCCAATGGCCGCCGCAGCAGGTGCACTGCGGCCGGCGCACCGCGCTGATCCGATGGCAGGAGCCAGGTGCTTTTCCTGGTCTCCCATGGGGTGCAGGGCCCAAGCACTTGGGCCATCCTCCACTGCACTCCCTGGCCACAGCAGGGAAGAGGGGCAACCGGGACAGAATCTGGTGCCCCGACCAGGACTAGAACCCGGTGTGCTGGCGCCGCAAGGCGGAGGATTAGCCTACTGAGCCACGGTGCCGGCCAATGTTGTATTAGACTTTATAAATAATCTAGAAATGATTAAGAGTATACAGAAGCATATGTATAGGTTATATGAAAATACTATACCAGTTTATTATATTTAAAGATTATTTATTTATTTGAGAGGCAGAGTTACAGAGAGAAAAGGAGAGACAGAAATGAAGACCTTCCATCCACTGGCTCATTTTTCAAATGGCTGCGATGGCCGGAGCTGGGCCGATCAGGAGCCAGGAGCTTCTTGTGGGTCTCCCACGAGGTGCAGGGGCCCAAAGATTTAGGTCATCTTCCATTGCTTTCCCACACAGTAGGAGAGAGCTGGAATGGAAGAGGAGCAGCAAAGACATGAACCGGCACCCATATGAGATGCAGACATCACAGGCAGAGGCTTAACTTACTATGCCACAGCACCCGCCCCATATACCTTTTTTTTTTTAGCTTTATTTTATTTATTTGAGATGTAGAGTTACAGACAGTGAGAGGGAGAGACACAGAGAAAGGTCTTCCTTCCGTTGGTTCACTCCCCAAATGGCTGCAATGCCAGAGCTGTGCCGATCCGAAGCCAGGAGCTTCTTCTGGGTCTCCCACATGGGTGCAGGGGCCCAAGCCTTAGGCCATCTTCTGCTGCTTTCCCAAGCCACAGCAGAGCTGGATTGGAAGATGAGCAGCCAGGACTAGAACTGGTGCTCATATGGGATACCAGTGCCGCAGGTGGAGGATTAACCCACTGTGCCATAGCACCAGCCCCCGCCATGTACCATTTTCTATAATGGTTTTGAGTGTGCACAGATTTTGGTACCTGCGCAGGCAGGGGTGTGTCCCGGATAGATACTGAGGGACAACCTACTGACCTGGGGGGTGGGGGGGATTACCGCTGAATTTTAGTGAGTTGGGCAAATGCTCAAATCCGGACTCCGCAGATGTGAGGCTCAACACTATTGTGATTTCAGAGCGTACGTGCCCGGGATGCTGTGTGTGGGGCAAGGTCGGGAAGGGCTTTCTGGGAATGAGGACTACAGCAGGGACTGTGGAGGGGCAGATTTATCATGCCACACAGGGGCCTGCAGAAGGGCTGCTGGGCGGCTGGTGGCTTGCGTCTGCGCAGTGGCGAGCCGACAGGGCTGGCTGTTTGCAGGGCTCCGGCTGGAGGGTGTGTACCGGAAAGGGGGCGCCCGCGCCCGCAGTCTGCGACTCCTGGCTGAGTTCCGCAGGGACGCCCGGTCCGTGAAGCTCCGCCCAGGGGAGCACTTCGTGGAGGACGTCACTGACACGCTCAAACGCTTCTTTCGAGAGCTCGATGACCCTGTGACCTGCGCACGGTTGCTGCCTCGCTGGAGGGAGGCTGCGGGTACTCCACATCCCTGCGAACCAGGGCCCCGCCACGATCTCCAGCCCCATGCCCAGAATCCTGGAGGCTGCCTTGCGGGGTTGGGTAGCCCCCATCCCCAGTGTCTGCCCACCCTGAGAGGGACCCTCGAGAGACTTGGGCCAGGGGGAGGTGGGAGGGGGACAGAGGCACATCAGTCCTGGGGTTGTTTCTCTAAAACCCTTTCCCTCCACTCCTGGATCCTCTCCAACCTGCCTCTATTCCATCCCCAGAGCTGCCCCAGAAGAATCAGCGCCTGGAGAAATACAGAGAAGTGATCGGCTGCCTGCCGCGGGTCAACCGCCGGACGCTGGCCGCCCTCATTGGGCATCTCTATCGGTCAGCATGGCCAGACCCCTGCACTCCCTCCCTGACCTCTCGTCGCCCCCAGCTGACCCCGCGCCCTCCCCTCCCCTTCCTTGCTGCATTGGTAGTTATGTGAGAATGTCCTTGCATGAGGGTTTGGAGGATGGATTCAGGGCCCAGCTACAGCCTGGCTCCTTCCCAGCCGTGTGACTTGGGACATGTCGCTTTCCTCTCTGGGCTCCTTTTTCCTCCTTTCTGAAAGGCAGGTGATGTCACGAGTAGTATCCACCACGTAGATGGTGATAATTCAGTGAGATGATTCTCATAAAATTCTCTGCACCTGGCATGTCGTAAACCTTCAAAAAGTGTTAGCCACCAAGAGTCTTTTGCTTTATTATTCTGTGTCAGGGAGAGGCTTAGCAGTTAGACGTGCAAGGGTGAATAAGATGGAGATATACCCTTGCCAGCCTTTTGGGGGTACATGCCTTGGGGGTGGTTCTGGGATAAAACCCTGGCTGGGTTGTTCAGATGACACCACATTACAGAGATAGACCAAGTATATGACCAAATCCAGCCCATTTCCTGTTGTTGTAAATGAAAGTTTTATACATAAAGGATAAAGCCGTGCCCATCCACTTAGATACTTTCTGGAGCCCTTTTGTGCTACCACGGGACGTTAGGCAGAGACTGTATGGCCTGCGAGCCTAGAATATTCTCTGTCTCTTTATGTAAGAAGCCTCTGGCCCCTGCCGTATTTGTAATCACCCTGCCTCAGTCTGCCCACTGGCCTGTGAGCTCCTTGAAGCCAGTGTGTGTCTTACTGCTACATCCCACGCCCTTAGCCCAGGACCCGGCAAACAGCAGGGGCTGAGTGAACGTATGTGTGGAAAAGGGGTGTACCAGCTGCATTCTCGTGACCCTCATGCCCCCTGCAGGGTGCAGAAGTGTGCGGCTCTAAACCAGATGTGCACCCGGAACCTGGCCCTGCTGTTTGCACCCAGCGTGTTCCAGACGGACGGGCGGGGGGAGCACGAGGTGCGGGTGCTACAGGAGCTCATCGATGGCTACGTCTGCGTCTTTGATGTGAGTCCTTCCTGATCCCTGACCTGACCTCTTCCCTACCCCTGCAGGATCCAGAGTCCACCCCCAACAAGCACCCCCTACCCCGCCCCAAGCCTCAGGTGACCTTCCGCATCAGGAACCACCTCCCGGAACCCTGGGCCTCTTTCTCCCACAACTGCCAACACCCTTGTCCCATTGGTTCTTAGCTCTTCAGGCCTCCAGCCCTCTTACCCAGGAGCCCTTGGCCTTGAGATCTGCCCTGCTTGTCTCCTTTCACAGATCGATGCTGACCAGGTAGCTCAGATTGAGTTGGAAGTCAATCTTATCACCACCTGGAAGGATGTGCAGGTAACTTACCCTGACCTTAGACTGCTGATTGGGCAGTAAAGGGGACTTTGAGATGGGAAGCTGACCTGCCCAGCTGGGGAAGTTCCTTTTCAGCCCAGACTTCCTTCTGCACGCTGGCCCGCAGCTCTCTGGGGGACAGGGGAAACCCCAGGAGGAAATTGTTGGGGAGTGAGTTTGGTTAGCGTTTGCTCCCTTCATTCCTCTGTGGAGTTTCTTCATTATAAGATGGTGCGCCAGGAGCAGCACTGCACTTCTAAGTGTAAGCTATCCAAGAAGGAGTGAGCACATCAGCAAAGCCACGAGGATAGGAATCAATACAATGCAAATGTTAGCCGAGGGCTTGCTGTATTCCAGGCACCTCTAATCCCATTTTTAGTGTCACACAACTCCATGTATTACGTAGTCCCCTTTTTTTTTTTTTTTTTCCAAAGAAGCTGAGTCGGAGGGTCACTTACTCAAGGTGGCGCTGTCTGGAGCGTCAGGGTTGGTAGCCAGGCTGTCCGATGGCAGACCTGTCCTAGCCACGGCACTGCTTTGTCTTGCAAAGCACTGTACCCAGCCTACAGATGCAGTTCCACCTGTAAAAGTGAAACAAAAACACAGAGAGCAGTCTCAGATGAAGGAACTTTTATTTGAGAATGAACGAAGAATGGGGTTGCAATCTAGGACATGCATGCACAGGGTGGCCTCTGGCGTGTCTGGAGAACAAAGAGAAGGTTGGGGGTTTAATCAGGACAGAGACATCTATGCAAGTTATTTCCAAAAAAAAGGTCATTGGCACTGTCGGTGCTTACAGGAGCTGGCAAACTCAGGTTTATGTAGTTACTGTGGAAAGCTATTTTGAGGTCATGGTTGGCAGATCGATCTTCAGTTGAAAAGTCAACAATAAGGCAGGCTGTCTGGTTGGGTTGGTTTGGTACTTCCTGGAGTAGGCGTCCATGGCCTGAGTGTTTCCCCTTTCAGTGGAGTGTGACTAGAATGGCTCCATTTTGCATAACAAATTTTCACACCACTCCTGGAGTTTTCCCTTTCAAGGGCCTGGGTGATGTTGGTGGCAGTGGCAGGGAGGCAGTGAGGGTTGGGAGACCTTTGTGGCCACGGGGAAGTCTTTTGTGTCCTCCTGACTTCTTCACCCCTCCCACAGCTGTCCCAGGCTGGAGACCTCATCATGGAGGTCTACCTAGAGCAGCAGCTCCCGGACAACTGTGTCACCCTGAAGGTCAGTGCCGAGGGGGCTGGAGGGTGACGGGACTGTGGTGGGGGCAGGGCCAGTGGCCTGACCAGCAGGGGTTCTCTGCTCTTGCCCTGACCCCAGGTGTCCCCAACACTGACTGCCGAGGAGCTGACTAACCAGGTACTGGAGATGCGGGGGACAGCAGCTGGCACAGACCTATGGGTGACGTTTGAGATTCTCGAGCACGGAGAGCTTGGTGAGTATGACCGTGTTACACGCATGTGTGTGCATGTGTGCTCGGGGGTCGTGTGGTTAAGGTCTTCACTGGCTTCGTGGCCACCACACATAATGGACATTGTGTTCTTCTGGTCATCCACGCGAGGGGACATTCAACACAACACTCCTCCCTCAGCTTTAGCGAGCCCCCAAGCGCTGGGTCTCCCTGCTCCCCCAGAGGAGATGCCTCCTCTTCTTTTGCTCGATTCTGACCCAGGGTACAATTCTGGGCTGCTTTCCCTTCTCTGTCTACATTTTCCTTGGTTCAACTCTTCCATCCTCATGGTGTTAGTGCCACTAATATGCTGAGACTCAAGTTGTATCCTGGCCCAGACCTCTCTTTTAACCTCAGGACTTGCATATCCAATGCCTCCTTGATACTACCACTTCTCAAGGCATCTCAAATTTAAAACATCTCAGACCAAATTCAATTCCTAGCCCTCTCCCCTAACAAAAAGTGCAAGTCACTTTCCTTCCCAGCTCAGTCCCTGGCACCACTCACCCGGTTGTCAAGGATGGAAACTTCTGGATGCCTTCTTTTCCTTTATCTGTATAACCAACCCAGCAACTAGTCCTGCTGATTCCGTTAGAATCTCACTTCTCGTACACCTCTACCGCTGGCGCCACCCTGGTCCAAGTCACCATTATTATTATTCTGCTTCCCAACATCACCTACTCCGATGTATGGCCCTGGAAGGAAGAGTTGGGCAGCGTTCCGTTCTTGCCTCCCCACAACCCAGTATGCACACAGCAGCCAAATGAACAGTGCAGGCCTAAATCAGAGTGTTCATTCCCATGGCCCAAACCCCCCGACGGCTTCCCACTCAACTTCAGATTCTTTATCACAGCTCGGAAGACCCTGAGCTAATTTTTCAGACCTCATCGCACATCACTGGTTCCCTCATCTGTCTTCTTTGCTGTAGCCACATTGGCAGTTGAGTTCCCCAAATACATCTTTCCTGATTCAGGGCCTTTGTTCTCATATTTCTACCCGCTGATCTTAGCGTGGCTTCCTCTCCCTGATCTGTCAGAGCTTGGAATTTCATCCTTTGGATGCTGCTTCCCAAAGGCCGTGGGGAGGTGATGACCTCCCTTGCTGAAGACCCTCTCTCAGCCACTGCCCTCTGCTCTCAGCTTCTTGTTTCTCCCAGAGCAGCTGTTGGTCTGCAGCGCTGTTTGCACACCTGTTCGTGGTGTGCTCCTTCAGCCAGCTGTGGGCTTCGTGAAGGCAGGCCAGGTGTATCACCCTCACTGTGGATCCCAGCGCCAGCACAGTGCTAAAACAAACATGTGTGGCTGCATGGTTAAATGGATGAATGAATGAATGAATGACTACTGGGACGTGACTCGAGGGCTATGATGATTGGTCCCCACCTTGCCCCTCCAGAGCGACCACTGCACCCCAAGGAAAAGGTCCTGGAGCAGGCCCTACAGTGGTGCCAGCTCCCGGAGCCCTGCTCAGCCTCCCTGCTTTTGAGAAAAGTCTCCTTGGCCCGGGCCAGCTGCCTTTTCACAGGTGAGCCTCCTTCCCTGACCCAGCATGCTCCAGGCCTGCCTCCCACGCCTTTCCACCCAGCGCCACTTATCTGCACCCAGGTATCCGGCGTGAGAGTCCACGCGTGGGGCTGCTGCGGTGTCGTGAGGAGCCGCCCCGCTTGCTGGGAAGCCGCTTCCAGGAGAGGTTCTTCCTGCTACGTGGCCGCTGCCTGCTGCTGCTCAAGGAGAAAAAGGCGAGGCCCCAGGGCCAGAGAGGAGGGGCATGATGGCACCTGCCCTCTGCTCCAACCCCTGTGCTCTCACCAGCCCTGCTGCTTCTCTGACCTTGACCTTTCTGTCTCTCCATACTCCAACCTTCTCATGACTTCTTGACCTCATTAGCCACCTCACTGACTCCATTCGTGTTCTCAGAGCTCTAAACCAGAACGGGAGTGGCCTCTGGAAGGTGCCAAGGTCTACCTGGGAATCCGCAAGAAGTTAAAGCCCCCCACGCCGTGAGTGTTCCTCCCCAGGCCACACTTCCGGGCCTTCCTGCCACCATCCCTCCGTCCGGCATTTCCGGTCACTGCATCACTGGTCTTTGCCTTCCAGATGGGGCTTTACGTTGATACTGGAGAAGCTGCACCTGTGAGTATCTCTCAGCTAGGCTTCTCTGGCCCAGCCCTGCACATGAACCCCACCCCTCCCCTTCCCTCTGCCCTGACAGCCAGGACTCCTCTCCCCATCCGTCCCTCTCTGTCATCTGCAGCTACCTGTCCTGCACTGATGAGGATGAGATGTGGGATTGGGCCACCAGCATCCTTAAAGCGCAGGTGAGGGAAAGGAAAAGGCTGGGGGCTGGGTCTGTGGTCTCCCTGGGACCCGTTTATACCCCTCCGTGCCTTCCAACTGCTCGTCCTCTCGCCAGCACGATGACCAGCAGCCAGTGGTCTTACGTCGCCATTCCTCCTCTGACCTTGCCCGTCAGAAGTTTGGGACTATGCCTTTGCTGCCCATCCGTGGCGATGACAGTGGAGCCACCCTCCTCTCTGCCAATCAGACCCTGGTGAGACCTCGAGGCCTGCGCCAGGCCCCGCCTTTCCTCTTGGCACGCTGCATGAGGCAGTGCTGTGCTTGCCAGCCTGGCACCCCCTCTGCTCACGGTGCCTCTCCCCTCCAGCTCCTCTGTGGCCCCAGTCCCCACCCCACCCCCCACCAGTGCTCACTGTGTCTGTCTCTCCCTCCCCTCCTCTGCATCCCACCTGTGCTCAGCGGCGACTACACAACCGGAGGACCCTGTCCATGTTCTTTGTGAGTACTGTGCCTGCTCTGGCTGTGTGCCTGTCCCCTGTGTGTCTTTGTGTTTGCCCTGATTAGGCCTTCAGGGCGTGTAGGGGGGTAGGGGGGAAGGGCCAGGTGGAAGGGGTGAGGAAAGTGAGAGGTGGTAGGATGTGGTGAGGGGAGGAGAAAGTGGTTGCAAAATCTGAGTGCCTTTTGGAGTCAAGCCCCGGCTCTGCCACTGTGTGACCTCGGGCAGACTGCTTCACCTGTGTGCACCTCACTCTTCTGGGGTGAGACCCACTGCACAGGGCTGTGCTGTCATTCACGCCAAGTGCTCTGCAGAGTCTGGCCCGAGGCAGGGCTCAGGAAACGTGAGTCACTAACACTGGCCCTGCTTTTCCAGCCAATGAAGTCATCACAGGGGTCTGTGGAGGAGCAGGAGGAAGTGGAGGAGCCCGTGTACGAGGAGCCCGTGTACGAGGAGGTGGGGGCCTTCCCCGAGCTGACCGGGGACACCCTGAGCTCCTTCTCCAGCACACAGGAGTGGGCGGCCACGCCAGACACCCCCCTTACCAGCCAGAGGTCCTTTGATCAACCCCCTGCCTCCAAAGCGAACACCCTGGGCCAGGAGGAGGGGCCACCTGAGCCCCCTCCGGGCCCCCCTTCAAAGAGCAGTCCCCAGGCCCGGGGGTCTCTGGAGGAACAGCTGCTCCAGGAGCTCAGCAGCCTCATCCTGAGGAAGGGGGACACCACTGCGTGCCTGGGAAGCCCCCCGCCCCCCAGCCCCACTGGGCCTCCCCCACAGACACCGGGCTTCCCCACACACGGCCCGCATTCTTCCAGCCTGCCCTCCAGCCAGCCCTTCACATGACTGTAGGACGGGCAGTCTGAGGGTGGCTGCCCGGAAGGCCCACACCGTCACCGTGGCAGGCACTGTGGGGAGCCTCCCCAACCCTGTCTGGGAAGATTCCAGAACAAGGTGTGGTGTTGGGCAAGGGGCGCTGGACCGGGGGCTCTGGAGGCCGGGCGTCCCTGGGCAAGTCACGGCCCCGCTCTGGGCCTTAGCTCGTGTATGTGTATCACGAAGTCACAAATCAGGAGAGCAATGGACATCAAGCTGTCTTTCTCAGAGCCTCATTAAGCCTCACTCACATACTCTCCCTCAGTAAGGGCAGCTCCTGCTTTATATACTTGATATGTAGGGGTTCTACTACATTAAAGAAAAAAAAAGGTTTAGAAGCCAGAGGCCTGGATGAAGTCCAGGGCTATCCTACCCTACTTCCTACGTTCTAGGACTTTGCTGAAGTCCTGGCATGGGAGATTGATTGGGGTTGGGAGCTGGGGCAAAGGGGAGCCAAAAAAGGAAGTGTCACTATTAATAAACCTTGGAACCAAAAGGCTACGGTTGTTTTGTTCATTCACTCAACACCAGATGGCTGCCAGGGGTTCCTGCTCTTAGGGATCCTCCACTGTAGAGGGGAAACAGAAACAGATGGACGATGAGCTTGTGCTGCAATGAAACTTAACCAAAGCAGGGCTGGCATTGTGGCGTAGTGAGTGAAGCTACAGCCTCCAATGCTGTTCGTGACCCAGCTGCTCCACTTCCAGTCCAGCTCCCTGCTAATGGCCTGGGAAAAACAGCAGCACATGGCCTGAGTGGGCTCCTGCTACCCTTGTGGGAGACCTGAATGAAGCTCCTGGCTCCTGGCTTCAACCTGGCCTAGCCCTGGCTGTTGTGGTCATCTGGGGAGTGACCCAGCAGATCAAAGATTTCTCTCTTTCTCCCTCTCGTTCTGTAACTCTTTCAAATAAATAAATATTAAACAACAACAAACAACAAAAACTCGAAAGCATTGGGCTTGAGAAGGAGTTCCATAAAGGTTCTGCAGTGAAGAGAGACTTGCCTGCTGGGGGCTCAGCAAGGAGGCTGGAGCAGCTGGAGCCCAGGCCTAGAGTGGAGAGTGCATGTGAAATGGGAGAGAGCAGCAGGGCCTGGTCATGCACAGCCTTGTAGGTCAAGGATTCGATTTGAATTTCAGGCCTTCAGGATTTTGCTTTTTTTCATGATTGATTTATTTGAAATGTAGAGTTTCAGAGAGAGCGAGAGACAGCTTCCATCTGCTGGTTCACTCCCCAAATGGCCATAACACCTGGAGGTGGGCCAGACCTAAGCCAGGGTGCAGGGGCCCAAGCACTTGGACCATCTTTCACTGCTTTCCCAGGTGCATCAGCTGGGAGCTGCATTGGAAGTGGAGCAGCTGGGAATTGAACCAGCGTCCAGATGGGATGTCAGTGCTGACCTGCTACGTGACAGCACTGGCCCCTTTGGATTTTATTTGGAAGCAACTGAGTTTTAAGTGAGAAAATGCGATCCTATTTCACTTTTTTGAAAAAATGGTCACCTTGGCTGCTGTGTGCACAGTGGGGTGTGTGTGTGGTGGTGGGGGCCCTGAATGTAGGGAGATCAGCCAGCAGATCAGAAGACCAATGCTGAGGCATGGTAGGCTTGGAAACTCTGGAGTGGGCAATAGATTTAGAAAACAACCTATGTGACTCGTTGATGCAGGGAAAGTGGGAGTAGGAGGGGGGGCACAGTAACTCGGTTCTGACTTTCCTAAATGGAAGGGGTTGCTTTTGAGCCGCGTGGCGCTGTGGGAACAGGGGTGCCGAGCTTAGGTGAGGGAGGGGATCTCCAGCAAGGCTGCCAGGCCTAACGGTGCAAAACTGAAGGGAAGATCCTAAAGGTGACAGGGCCCTAAGGCCTCACGTGCAGGTCCCCGCTCACGCCCACTCGCGGGCATCGCATAGCTTCCAGTGTACCTGTTTTTCCCTCTGGGCCTGGCTCCTTCCTGGCTCCGAGAGTCTTGCTCACGCCGCTCACGCTGGCTTTTCCAGTCGAGCGGGAATCGGGAAAAGGTCTGGGACCAGCCCTGCCTTCCTCCGTCGTCAGATGCATCTTCGCTCAGGTGTGCAGTGACTCAGTTTCGCTGGCCACATATGGAGTCCTCACCCTGGACGCAAGGGACTGGTGTTTGCATATGTAAATGAACGATTAGAAATAATTACAGGCTGAATCAGTGCCTATACTAGAAATAGAACCCAGGCGTCTTGACTCAGAAGCCCGAGGTTCTCACCGCCCAGCGGACGCAGCGTCCGCCCCGCGGCCGGGACCCTTCCGGGGTATTCGCAGCCGTCGCCGGGGTTCAGTTCCTCTGCGGCCCCCGGAGCTTCCGCGGCCGGCGCAGCAGGACACGGCGTGGGCGGGGCGAAGGCGGAGTCGGGCCCGTCCGGGGCGGGGCTGGGCAGTGGGCGGGGCTTCCTCGAGTTCCGGAGTCGAGTCGCTGGCCGCCTTGGCTGGAGCGAGGATGCAGCCGCCGCCCCGAAAAGTGAGCCTGGCCCCGGAATGGGGACTGCTGGCGGGCTGTGGGGTGGGTGGTGCGAAGGGAGCCTGGCGGGCCCTGGAGCCGGGCTGCGAGGCGGAGTGGGAAGGGGTCGGAACCCAACCCAGGAGTAACCGAGGAAACAGCTCAGCTCCTGCTGGGCCCCGCCCCCTCACCGCTCCCTACGCCGAGTGTTTTTCACGTCTCCACACCGGGGTCTTCGTCCTCCGCTTAACCCCGCAGGTGAAGCCGGCCCAGGAGGTGAAGCTTCGCTTTCTGGAACAGCTGAGCATCCTCCAGAGCCGGCAGCAGAGGGAGGCGGACCTGCTGGAGGACATCAGGTAGCTTCTGGCCCCGTGGTGTACCCACCCCCATCCTGGCCGCTTCTCCCATAACATACATCTGCTGGGGTGGGAGGACAGGGGCGGGAATTCCACCCTCCCTGTTCGCGGCCCTGGCCTTAGTCCTGCCTCTGCGAGTCCCGCTCCACCTCCCCCCACCCCACCCCCACATAAACACACAGGGACCCTCTCTTAAACCCCTGACTCCACAGCCCTGCAGTCAAACTTAGGGCAGCATCCCTCTCCCCCTCCCAGACCTGTTGGAAGGCTGGCGACCCTGTGCCCAGGCCCCATCAGCCCTCAGCTGCAAGCCCACAAATGGCCCTCCAGGGGTAGGGAGGCTCCAGCTGGGGCTCTGAGCCGTGAGGTGAGGCTGACCCGTGTTGCTGCTGCCTGAGGTGATCTCAAGGACTCCGTCTTCAGCCCCGTTCCCTCTGGGTGAAATCACACTCTGGGCCTGGCTCCCTCTTCCCCCTGCCCAGGTGGAGGAAAGGATGGAGAAGGGGGCCACACAGTAACCCCACCCCCACCCCAATCTCCACAGATCCTACAGCAAACAGCGGGCAGCCATTGAACGAGAGTATGGGCAGGTATGGGACGCCTTCCTCTGGACCTCCCCTCTTGTAGCCCCCTTTACAGCCCCAGCAGTGTCTCTCCACACATACGCCCATAGCGGTCGAGAGCAAATGCCTACAGTCAGGCAGCCTTGGGTCAGATTCCTCTTGTTCTACCTAGCTGGATGTCCTTGGACAAGTTACTTAACCTTTCTTGGCCTCAGTTTCTTTCTCTCTAAAATGGGAATAATCGTTGTACCTTCATGTCGAGTTGTTGTAAGGACTAAGTTAGTTGGTGAATGTAAGGCATTCAGCAAAGCACGTGGTGCATGATGGACATCTGGTGAGTGGTACTATCACGCTCTGATCCCATATTCTTCCACTGGGGTGAGTAAAGGGAACAGGGTGTCCGTTGGCTCTCTCTCCAGGCACTCCAGAAACTGGCTGGGCCATTCCTGAAGAGGGAAGGGCACCGGAGCGGGGAGACAGACAGCAGGTGGGTCCCATGCAGAATGTGATGGGGAGCTCGGTCCCAGGGCCCTGTGGGGATGGAGGCCTGGGGAGCGGGGGAGCACGAGAGCTGCAGGTGGAGCTGACACAGCAGCAGGAGAGGAGCTGACCGCGCAAGGACACCGTGGGTGGGGGTGGAGGGCATGAGTGATCCTTGTGGCTGAGCTAATGGGCAGATCGATAGATGGGCTCCCAGACGAGGGGGAGGGGAAGGCTCGCTGTCTCCCATGGTGTTGGAGGGGGGTGGGCTCACGAAGCGGTGGAGTGCTCTCCTCCTCAACACAGACCTTCTCTGGGGAGGGGCAGGACAGTGTTCGGTGCCTGGCGTTGCCTGCTCGATGCCACCGTGGCTGGGGGTCAAACCCGGCTCCAGGCGGCCGACCGATACCGTGACCTAGCAGGGGGCGCAGGGCGGAGTGCCAAGGAGCAGGTGCTTAGGAAGGTATGGCTCAGTGGGTGGGGTGAGGAAGAGCTGGCTTGGGGCTGGAGGTGGTGGGGTTCAGGACGTTGTGTGTCCCTGCTGCTAGGGAACAGAGACCCTCCAGAGGGCACAGGCGGAGGTGCTGCAGTCTGTCCGGGAGCTGAGCCGAAGTCGGAAGCTGTATGGGCAGCGGGAGCGTGTGTGGGCCTTGGCACAGGAGAAGGCAGCTGATGTCCAGGCCAGGTGGGCTCCAGGGGAGTCAGGAAGCCCCCAGTGGGGAAATGTGGACGAGTGGGGGTGGAGCCGAGGCACCAAGGCTGGGCTCCGTCTAGCTTGTTTCCCTTGCCCACATAGGCTGAACCGAAGTGACCACGGCATCTTTCACTCTCGGACCAGTCTCCAGAAACTCAGTACCAAGGTTCGGCAGTGAGGGCGTGCGTGGCGGCAGGGAAGAGGTGGGGAGAGCAGTCCGGTGGTTTGGGAGAAGTAGATTGAATCCAGGCTGCCCTCCTTCCTAGGTGGGTGACCTTGGTCAACTTAATGACCTCTGAGCCTCATTTTTTCATCTGTAAGGTGGAAATAATAACTTCCCTTTTCATTCCTTTAATATTCATCTGTTGAGGGCC
This sequence comes from Oryctolagus cuniculus, assembly GCF_964237555.1. Lineage (NCBI taxonomy): Eukaryota > Metazoa > Chordata > Mammalia > Lagomorpha > Leporidae > Oryctolagus > Oryctolagus cuniculus. The sequence goes on along the minus strand of NC_091437.1, from coordinate 29,220,849 downwards.
TGTATGTGCTAGGCAGTGTTCTGAAGACTGGTTGGTATAGCAGAGAACACTTCTCATGCAGTTCTTGCCCTCACCATCTAGCTAAGGGACACAGCGAGTAAATACACAAATAATCAGATTAGGAGGAAAATAAAATCAGGTGCCATGATGAAGGGTGACAGAGGGGTGTGAGTTAGAGGGAAGAGTGCATTGCCTTTGAGGTGGGAGTAACGTTGTAGGCTTGGTGTGGCCTACAGGCACTTGAAAGGAGGTCAGGAGGATTCAGGGGTCAGCTCGCGTTGGACCTGGGAGACCACAGCAGGGAACAGTTGGCATTTTATTTTGGACGTGCACAGAAGCCACTAGAGGATTCTGAGCAGGAGTTGTGAAATTGGGAAGCCAGCCGTCAATAATATGCAAATCCACTTTGGGTCTGGGCTCTGGGAAGGACCCTGGGCATCCATGGCTTCTTGTTGACACCTGTTTCCCCCTGCTAGCTGTCTGCCCAGTCGGCCCAGTATTCCCAGCAGCTGAGAGCAGCCCGCAATGAGTACCTGCTCAACTTGGTGGCCACCAATGCCCACCTTGACCACTACTACCGAGAGGAACTGCCAGCCCTGCTCAAGGCCAGTCCTAACCCAGAGTCCCCCTGCCCCTCAGCGGGGAGGGAGGGATGGGCCTGTCTTGCTTCCCACTCCCTGTGAGGTCGACAGGTACTGGGGACCTAGCCTGCCTCTGTGAGTAGAAGCTACACTCTTGGGTTCTGAATCTGCGTCCAGCTGGCTGCATGACCCTGTCTGGGACACTACCCCTCTGAATCCCATCGGGGAATACCTTGGTTCTGCCGACCTTAGAGCACTGATGGGGCTCAAAGGGTGTGAGGGTGTGTTTTGAACTGTTAAGCCATGTGCGCACAAGGGCCTGTTATTAGAAGCAGTAATAATGCCTGGTTCTTGCCTCCTTCTCATACCTCATGCCCATCCCCCACCCACACCTGGACAGACAGGCTGTTCTCGAGGCCTGAGGGGAGGCTAGTGTCAGTATCTCTGGGTTGTCTGCAGGCCCTGGTCAGCGAGCTGTCGGAGCACTTGCGGGACCCCCTGACCTGTTTGAGCCGCACCGAACTGGAAGCTGCAGAGATGGTCCTGGAGCAAGCGCGCCATGGGGGCCAGGCAGCCAGCCAGGTGAGGGCTGGGACCCGTCAGAGCGCCCCCCAGAGATTCCCCCCAACTACGCATCTGCTTCTGTCCTCTTTCTTCTGAGACGAGACGTGCTAGGGACAGGGCCAGAAAGGAAGTGAATAATGAGTGACTGGCTTTTCCCACCTGGCAGGTAAACTGGGAGCAGGATCTGAAGGTGTTTCTTCAGGAACCTGGGGTGTTTGCCCCCACCCCCGCTCAGCAGTTTCAGCCAGCAGGCACTGATCAGGTGAGACCGCGCGCTGCTCTTGGAACCAGGCCCAGTGTAAACAGGACTGTGGTTTTGGCCTCCTGCCCCATTATCTTTGTCATGGTATTAACTGGGTGACTGTTGGACCTCAGGGAGGGGGTTTCGGAGCTCTGGTCCGCCTCCTTCCTACCAGAATACATAAAACACACCTCAGTCCACTTTTTAGCCACCCAGTGCTTTGCCCTCTTCAGCCCACCCATGGCCCTTCAACCCCATCCCATTGCTGGGAGACATCTGGCCACACAATGTATACCTCTGTTACAGAAGGGGCAGTGTCCCCGCCTCTCTGTCCTTGTCTTTGGGAGGCAAGGCAGGTGGAAAAGAGGGAACTGGAGAGAAGGAACTACCTCGGGTCCCTCTCACAGCACCTCTGCGCCTGCAGGTGTGTGTCCTGGAGGGGGAAGCAGGAGAGGTGGCTGGGGAGAGCAGCTTGGAGAAGGAGATTCAGCGCTGGACCAGCAGGGCTGCCCGTGATTACAAGATCCAGAACCATGGGCGTCGGGTGAGGTGGGGGGTGCAGGTGTTGTGGATGGGAAGGAGGGCTGAGAGGCGGGGATCCTGGAGTTACTGAGGGTGTCGCAGGGCTGCCGACAGGAGGGGAAGAGAGGCCTTTTAAGACAAGAGTATGACACAGTGGTTAAGAGCACCTGGATTCACCTCCTCTTCTGTCTCTCCTGAGTTCTGTAACACAGGTGAGGGAGTGACTTAACCTCTCTGGACTTCAGTTTCCTCATCGCTAAAGTAGTGCCAATAATAGCAGCCCTCTAGAGACGAAGTGACGTAGTGCATGTGATGCAACCTGCAGAGGACCAGGCTGGAAGTAAGTTATGCCCACCCGGTCTCCACCCACCCCTGTCCCGTGCCTTCTCCACCAGGTGCTGCAGCGACTAGAGCAGAGGCGGCAGCAGGCTCCGGAGCGGGAGGCTCCGGGCATGGAACAGCGGCTACAGGAAGTGAAGGAGAGCATCCGGAGGGCACAGGTGAGGCAGCAGCCTGGGGTTGGAGCCACTGAGATCCTACACGCTCAGGTTGCCTTCCCTCCTTTATCTGACAGGGTAGCGGGGGTGGACACACTTGGCCAGGTTCCACTGACGCCCCTCCTCTCTATGCCAGGTGAGCCAGGTGAAGGGGGCTGCCCGGCTGGCCCTGCTGCAGGGAGCTGGCTTGGATGTGCAGCGCTGGCTGAAGCCAGCCATGACCCAGGCCCAGGAAGAGGTGGAGCAGGAACGACGGCTTAGTGAGGCTCGGCTGTCCCAGAGGGACCTGTCCCCGACGGTGAGCTACTCGCCCACTCCACCCTTTACATTCAGGAGGGTAAAACTCCCCAGTGGAAGTCAGGCCCTAGAAAATGGGAGTTGTAGGGTGGGTGCTCGTCACAGTGATTAAGACAGTGCTTGGAAGGGCTGTATCTCATAGTAGAGTGCCTGGGTTTGAATTCAGGCTCTGCTTCTGATCCAGCTTCCTGCTAATTCACACCCTGGGAAGCAGCAGGTGATGGTTCAAGTGCTTGGATCCCTGCCACCCACATGGGAGACTTTTATTGAGTTTCAGTTCCTGGATTCAGCCTGGCTGGATCCCAGCTGTTGTGGGCATTTGGAGAGTGAACCAGTAGATGGGAGGTCTCTGTGTCTAAGAAAATAGTAATACAATGGGAATCACAGTAGTACCTAATTCAAAGGGTTGTTGTGAGGCTTTAGTGAAATCATTCATGCATAATTCATTGCACAGTTTCTGGCACTAGAGGGCCCTCCATGAACTTCTGCTGTGAGTGTAGTATGGGTGTTAAGAACTAAGGTCCTGGGAGTGTTGCCATTGTACTTACTAGCTGTGTGACTTTGGCAAGTGACTTAAACCATCAGAGCCTCAGAGCCTCAATTTTCTTAACAACAAAATGAGGTAGTAGATGTGCAAAATGTCACTGAATTACCACGAAGATTAAATGAGCAGACTAAAGATCCTCAGCACTGTGCCCAGCGCGCAGTAAGTGCCCAGGTACTAGGGCTCTGCTGTCAGTGTGAGCATTGTCCTGCTCTGCGGGGGTTTGGGTTGTGACACACGTGGCGACTGCATGGGCGGTGCCACCCTGGAGGTGCAACCATGGTGTCTTCTAGGCATGGGATGGAGGAGCCGGGGATCTATCCCATCCTTGAGGGGGGACTCAAGGATGACCATGATGTCTGATTTCTGCTCCTCTGCAGGCTGAGGACGCTGAGCTTTCCGACTTTGATGAATGCGAGGAGACGGGGGAGCTCTTTGAGGAGCCTGCCCCGCCAGCCCTGGCCACCAGGCCCCTCCCCTGCCCTGCACACGTGGTGTTTGGCTATCAGGTGTGAATGGGGGTGGGGCTCTCAGCCAGGTAAGGGCCGGGACAGGCAAATCCTGACTCCTTGCTTGTGGGGCCCAGGCAGGGCGTGAGGATGAGCTGACCATCACGGAGGGTGAGTGGCTGGAGGTCATAGAGGAGGGAGATGCTGACGAATGGGTCAAGGTGAGTATGGGACCCTAGGTTCTGAGCCGGGATGGAGGGCAGTGGGAGGGACTTCTTGGTGGCCCCCGAAGACCCAGCCAGGCCAAGCTAGAGGCCTAAGTGGAGCAGAGCTGGGGCCATGGCCTGCTGAGGTCAGTCTGCTGTCTGTTCCATTGCTGGTGAGCAGGCTCGGAACCAGCACGGCCAGGTAGGCTTTGTCCCCGAGCGGTATCTCAACTTCCCGGACCTCTCCCTTCCTGAGAGCGGCTGTGACAGCGACAATCCCTCGGGGGCAGAGCCCACCGGTAAGAAAGGGGAATTTGGGGTCGGGATGTGAGTTTGGAGAAGAGTTACTGGGGGACGCTGGCCCTGGGTGTCACATCCTGGGGCACCACCACCTGCTCTCTCTCACCATCTCTCTTTCACTTCCACAGCATTTCTGGCCTGTGCCCTGTACAGCTACACTGGACAGAGCGCAGAGGAGCTGAGCTTCCCTGAAGGGGCCCTCATCCGCCTGCTGCCCCGGGCCCAGGATGGAGTGGACGATGGTTTCTGGAGGGGAGAATTTGGAGGCCGTGTGGGGGTCTTTCCCTCTCTGCTGGTGGAGGAGCTGCTTGGCCCTCCAGGGTCAACTGAACTCTCCGAGCCTGAGCAGGTGAGGCTCTGCTCTCCCTGGATTCCCAGGCTTCTCAGGTTGACCCTCCCTCTACAGTAAGGCCCTGTTTTCATCTTGATGCCCCCCTCCTCCCCAGGTTTACATCCTGTAGTAGCTTGGGCCTCCCCATTTCCTTTGGCTGAGCAGAGAACAGGAAACCCAGATGGCCATAGGAGTTTGGAGGTCCTATTTTAGTTCTGGATAGATCTGAGTTCAAGTTTCTATTGCATGCCCTTGGGTGAGGATTTGAGCTGTTTGAGCTGCTTCCTCTGTGTGTAAAATGAGGAATAGATACATCTTTCCATAGGCTCACTACCATGATTACAGCAGACGAGGTAAGGCCCTTAGCCTGGTAGCACACGGGAGGTGCCTTCAGGTATGATGCTGTTGTTATTATAGTAAAGGAGGAAGAGAATAGGAGTGGGATTCGGGGGACCAGGCTCTAGCCAGTGCTCTAGCACTATTGGGCTCTGTGATCTCAGATGGCTTACCCTCAGTGTCACTTTTAACATAGGTGTTGTAAAAACGCCTGCCGCATGGAGTGGCGGTGAGGACTGTGTGCTTTAGTGCAAGGGAAGAGCTAGCAGAACACCTGAGACAGTAATAAGTGTTCAGTACCTCTGAGTAGTTGCAATGTGTATCCCTACCTGAAAACAAACATCTGGCCACTTCCTGTTTCGGGCAGTGATGAGACAGGCATTGAAGGTGGTATGAGAGGAAAGCTGGTGAAGCCTTCCCACGTGCCAGGCGTAACTCTCTGCCCACTCCCACCCTGCCAGACGCTGCCATCCCCTTCACCTCCTAGTTTCTCCCCTCCTGCACCTGCCTCGGCCTTGGACGGCCCCACCGCACCTGTCCTGCCTAGAGGTGAGTGGACTTGGGGGCCCTGGGAGGGTAAGAGATAGGGAAGGGAAAGGAGTCTCGGCCTCCTAGGCCATGCTGTGCCCTGTGTGTGCTGTCAGGCACCTGGCAGTGAGGGCCACTGCAGCTGGAGGGGAGAGGCACTTGGCCTTCAGAGCCTGGCTGACTCATTCAGGCCTTACTCTGTCACTTCCTACTCTGTCACTTCAGGTGGGTGTTTGACCTATCTGGGTCTTGGTTTATGCCTTTTATTAAGTGAGGAGAGAGGTACCACCTCGTGGAATTGTGAGAGCTTACGACGACGTGTGTAGGGGTCACAGCATCGTGCCTGGCATGGAGTGAGCATGCAGATAGCAGCTGTTTCTTCGTGGTTATTATTTTAAAAATCTGACCAGCTTCTTTCACTCTGCTCTCCCAGGAGGCACCCTTTGCTCTTCGTGTCCTTAAGCCCTACGAATACCTAGCTTTGGGTCATCATTTTCCCTCCTGGAATGTCCACCTTTTCTTTTCTTTCTCTCTCTCTCTTTCTTTCTTTTTTTTTGACAGGCAGAGTTAGACAGTGAGAGACAGAGAGAAAGGTCTTCCTTTCCATTGGTTCACCCCTCAAATGGCCGCTACGGCCGGTGTGCTGCAGCTGGCGCGCTGCACCAATCCGAAGCCAGGGGCCAGGTGCTTCTCCTGGTCTCCCATGCTGGTGCAGGGCCCAAGCACTTGGGCCATCCTCCACTGCCCTCCCGGGCCACAGCAGAGAGCTGGACTGTAAGAGGAGCAACTGGGACAGAATCCAGCGCCCTAACCGGGACTAGAACCCTGGGTGCTGGTGCTGTAGGCGGAGGATTAGCCTATTGAGCCACAGCGCCAGCCTCCACCTTTTCTTAAATCCTTCTTGCATGTCCACCTTCTCCAGTCTCCGTCCCTGACCCATCAGGGGTCGCCACCATCTCCAGTACCCCTAGGTCACTTTGAAGGACTCAGCTCTTAGTCACTCACTGTGTTAGTTCTTGATAGCCATTGGGGTGGGGGCGCTGTCTATCCCACCTCCCTTTCTTTGGTACCTCCATCAGAGCTGATTATACAGCTGCTGCCCAATAATTGTTGAAGATGGATGCGTGGATGAATGGATGAATTTTATGGCTCAGACTCGTGACTGCCAGTTCATCAAATATTTATCCTGTGCCACTGTTCCGAGTGCTGAACATACAGCACTGAACAAAACAAAAGTCTGAAGACTGACTTGTCGTTCTTGTTTCCACACAAAGCCCTGGACTGCCCTGGACCCCTGGACATGACGGCACCTCGACTCAGGCCGGTGAGGGTCCTTGCCTTGGAGGAGGCTGTGTGTGGAGTGGTCATTGCGGCTGGTCCTGTTTTGTCTGCAGGGCCGAGGGGATGGGCAGGGATAGCCCCAAGGGCGGACTCTGGAGCATTATCTGTGTTTCCTACAGGTGCGTCCACCGCCTCCCCCGCCGGCTAAAGCCCCAGATCCTGGCCACCCAGATCCCCTCACCTGAAGGCCCGGGGAGTCACTGCCCACAGTGACGCCATTGCCCCGTCTCCATGCTGTCAGAGACCACCCCCTCGATGATCCGTAACAACACAGCCCAAAGCTGGAATCTCCCCCACGTCTACTCTCACCTGTAGGGGTAGAAACTTCCCCTTTCCCCATTTGGGGGCAGAACCCCCAATTTCCCCCCTTGTCCTCCCGACATCGCTCAGGCTGGAGCTACTCCTTTCTCTTCTTCCGCCACCTGTCTTAGGTGGTGAACTAGCCTGGGATCTCTGAGGCTGGAGCCCATGCCCCAAGGTCCGGAGTGACTGTGGCCCTTCTCTTTCCACCCTGGCTCCATGAGCCACCCCATCCTGGCTACCGGAGATGCTGGGGTGGGGCTGGGAGGGGAGCAGGCCTTGGGAATCAGAAGGAGCTGGAGCCAGTATGCAAAGCAGCTGTGATGGTCTGAGCGGATTTATTGACAGTGAATAAAGGGCACGAAGGCCAAGGCAGGACCTGGGCCTGTTGTGCCAAGAGGGCAAGGGACCTACGGTGCTATTGCTTTAGGGGCCCACCAAGGGCAGGGGCCCGCTCCCAGCTGCCACGCTCTAGCATGTGGAGCGAGGTGTTGGGCAAGGAGGGCCAGGCGGCCTGTTGGCCAGGGAAGGGGGAGGAGACCGAGGGGCTGGGGATGGGTGAGACTTCTCCTGAGGTCCCCCAGCCTGACGCTGTGCCATTCCAGGTGGAAGCAGAGCTCGTCCTTCAGCTCGGGGGCAGTGCTGTGCAGCGGAGGGGAGGGCCTTCACGCCCGCCTGCCCCCGGCCCTGCCAGCTGGTGGTCTGTCAGAGTGATGAAAAATGAGGCTTGGGGGAGAGAGAAAGGGTAACAGTGCTGCTCCTGTTCGGTCTGGGTCCCAGCTTCTCCCCAGGAGCTTCAGGACCTTCCCTGTTCGCTGGAGCATGTGCCCACTCCCACCTCCAAAGCAAAGGATGTGTGGTAGAGGCTAAGCGTGCCAGTCACCCTGACGGTTCAGGGGACTGAAGGGCCTGAATGTTTTAATTGGGGTAGGACAATGCCATTACCTGATCTGGGGCTCAGGCAGACTCGCGTCACACACCCCCTGTTCCACGTGGCAGAGACACCTGAGCCAAGAGGAGGGGTCACTTCAGTGCCCCCCAGGGAAGGAGGCGATCAGAGCTGAGCCTGCTGCTGCCTTGGCCATGTCTTCATACCTGGTAATCTGAGGTGTCTGGCTTGCTCGGCTGTCCATTTGCCTCTTGCCTGGGCAGTCCTGGGCTTGGTCCCCTCCCTCTGGCCCCTAGTGTCAGCTCTGCAGAAGCTCCAGGGTTCCCCTCCAGTGTACAAGGGACTCGGTTGCTGTCCCTAAGTCCTCCATTCTGCACTGGGGGACTGGCTAGGGCCTGCGGCTGTGGTGCCTCAGTGGGCAGCCTCTCTGTGGCAGGCATCCCTGCCCTGGGCTGCCCTCCTCCAGACCCCTGGCCACCTCCTGGGTCCTGCCCCCCACCAGAGCCCCAGCTTCTGTCTGTAGGGGAGCCATCGCGATGCTCATGTGACCCATAGCGCTTCTCAATGTGTGTCACCCGGAACCTAGAGGTGGGGAGACAGAAGAGGAGCTCAGTGCCACAACCCCGAGTGCTGGGCCCTCCCCTCTGACCGGAGACATCCTGGGTTTCATGGCCACTTCCCTCTGGCCTAGGGCAGAGCAGGCCTTGTCGGATGGTGGGCCTGACTCCTGCCAGAGCTCCCAGTCCTGGAGGAAAGAGCTGGGGCCCACCTTTGGGGTCTGGTGTCTGATCATCGGGGCCCCACCTCAGGCCCTGTTTTCCCGGGGCGCTCTAGCCCTACCTGCCCACAGAGAACACCGTGGTCTCCCCAGGCCGGGGCCGGCTTTTCCCTTCCTTGGAGCGTCCCTGCCGGACAAGCGGGGGCCTCTTGTTGCGGCTGCAGTGGATGCAAGGGGCCGCAGAGCCCAGGTGCACTGTGTGATGATGGGAAGGGGCTCCGTCTTGCAGGCTGGAAGTGGCGTCCACACTGGACAGTAGGGAAGAGCAGAGCAGGAATGTTGTCTCCATTTCCCTGTCTATCCCATTTCCTACTGTCTTCAGCACATCCCCGAGGCCCCTGGAACCCAACGTGTTCCTTGTCTGTATCTAATAAACTCGATATGGACATGTGAGTGGCTTTGTGTTTTTCCTCCCAGGGCTGTTCACTGAAAAAGAGGACAGAGCTTAACTCAAAAGATTAGCACTAGAGATGAATCTTGGGCTTGGCACCCTCTAGATGGGAGATATGGTTTGATGGACTTGGATTCCTATGAAACTTCACACTGTACGTTAGCCAGCCTTGCCCTTCCCCCCGCCCCATGCACAGACATGCAGGACACTGAGGGGCTGTGCTGGCGTGGACGGTGCTCCCCAAGGCAAGCTAAGTCACGGTGGCCCTTGTTCTCAGCTCACCTGGAGAGCTGCACTGTCCCTTCTCCCTCACTGTCCCCCAGCATCTCCTTCAGGGCCTCAGCGTTGGCTGAGGGGAGAAGGAAGAGAGGGATTCGGTGGAGGTGGAGGTCAGTGCAGGAGAAAGCTGGAGGGCGGGGGCAAGGGGCCCCCTTACTCACCTTCATTTTGGATGATGCAGCGAACAATCCTCTCTACCGTGTCCTCGTTCACGTCATCATCCTCAGCTGAAGGGTGAAAGAGGTTGGCAAGGAAGTGGGAAATGAGTCAGCTGGGTGGGGGGGGCGACCCGGTGGCCCTGTGGCTTACTGCTGAAGACATACCCCTTCTGCTGTTTGCCATTGTGCTAGATTTTAGCATTTCAGGGGCCAGGGAAGATGGGGAAGTTGATGGGAGCGGGACCCTACTAACAGTGGACCCCTCTTGCCCGGGCAGCCTCCTCTCGCCTTGCTTTTCAGGGTGGTGACCCCCACTTGCTGGCTCAAGAATGGATCCCTAGGCATTGTGCAGGTTTGGTCAGGTTTTGGCCTGGATCTGTTGGCCGGGGAGGCAGAAACAGGGGTGAGGAGAGGGCTAGGGGAGAAGGGTGACTAAGCCGGGGCTCCAGGCTCCTCACTGCTCACTCACGGGGCTGGAGCTGGGCGTCGTCTGGCTCGGAGCCCCTGGACGTGCGGCAGCGATAGCCCTTCTTCTTGAGCACGTGGCAGATCATGAAGCCCACAAGGCCCATGAGAAAGAAAACCAGCACAAGCAGGAAGAGCATGTACAGCCCATGTTGGGGCGGCTCCAGGTCAGGCTGTGGTTCCGACATGAGGCCCTGGGGGGCGAGCGCGGGCCAGGGCGCCTCCTGGGTTTAGGGGGCTGCCGCTGGAGAGTGGGGAGAGGTAGGCATGCCATTTTCAGGATCCGAAACAGGCATGCCCCAGTGGACCCTCCGGTCCCACCACCCGGCTACCCAACCAGGGAGCTGTCCCGGCCAGCGGTGCTGGTCTGCCAAGACCGCCCGTGGCAGGAGGCCCGACGGCGGCTGGGCAAGCCCTCTTCCACGACCCTGGTCCCAGACCGTTCCCCTTCCCAGCTCGTCCCGCGCTCCCGTCCCTGCCAAGGACACTGCAGCGCCAGACGGGACAGCATTCTCCAGGCGGCGGGCGCTCTGATCGCGCCTGAGTCAGCGTCCGCACCTCCCTCCGCGCCGGCCTGAGCCAGGCCTCTGCAGCCCCCTCCCCTCCCTGTACTCCCGGACCCCTCCCTTCCCTTCTCGGTTCCTCCCACCCTGGCCACCTGGCCCACCCGGTACCGGTGGTTTGGTTCTGGTTCCGACTCCGGCTCGGGTTCCGGCTCCAGGGGCGTTCTAGTCCGGCTCAAGGCCCCCGACGCCCTCCCGGCGCTCATCCCTTGGTTCCTCCCCCTCCCCCCTTCGCCGCCTCACCGGCTCCCGGCTGTGGCTGCGGATACCGGGGCCGCGGCAGGCGGGGGGAGGGAAGGATGGCGCGGGCTGCGGGCTGCTTGGCCGCGGCGGCAGGCTCTGGACAACTCCGGCCCTGGGGAAGCGAGGCGATGGGGGAGCCCCCCGCAGCCGCCCTGGGTTCCCAAATGCCGTCGCCCGTTGCCGGCCCGGGATCAAGGGGCGGAGCGCAGGTGTGCGGGGCTCAGAGCGTGAGCTCGGCGCGCGTGTGAGCGCAAGTGGGATGCGCGCGTGACTGCGCTGGGCCCCCCCCGGGGGGAATGTGCGGCGCCGAGTCTGGGTCCAGGTAGGGGACAGGAGGTTCGGCGGGGGTGCTCTTCTCTTGGTCTATCCCGCACGCCTGGCGCAGCTCCTGCCCTCAGATGCCCTGGCTGAGAGGATGGCCGGGATCTTCCCAGGGAGCTGGGGGAAGCTGGCTTTCTGCCCCTGAGAGGGGCGGCGTGCCCGGATCTTCAGCGCTTCCTAGAGCGGTGACTACTGCCTGCCCTGGGTTTGGGACAAGTGGCGGGACGGAATGGCCTGGCTTCCCGAGGATCTGGCCTCCGCCCGCAAGGCAATGTTCCTGGCATCCTAGGACGGATGCTACCCGTCCCCCGCCCAAGCCAGGATGCTAAAGCCCCAGAACCTAATAGGACACAGCCAGGCGAGTGGCCCAACTCCCGCAAGGGGCGTGGCCTGGGCGGGCGGGGCGGGGCGGGGCGGAGCGGGCCCGCCCCCGTTCCGCAGGGGCAGGCTGCGTGCTTGCGCAGCACGCACGGCGGGGGTGGGGCTGGCGGCGGAGGCGCGGGGCCTGCTCCGGCCGGCACCATGGCCAAGACCGTGGCCTATTTCTACGACCCCGACGTGGGCAACTTCCACTACGGTGAGGAAAAAGGGTTATGAGCGAGGGGTGGGGACGCAGAGGTTTCGAGTTGGGGGCTGCATCTCCAGGGGTGGGAACTGACAGACTCCGTTCTCCCGCACCCCCAGGGGCTGGGCACCCTATGAAGCCTCATCGCCTGGCATTGACCCATAGCTTGGTCCTGCACTACGGCCTCTATAAGAAGATGATCGTGAGTCTCGCAGCCTCCGGGGATTGGGGGCGAGGGCCAGCTGCGGCTTTAGGGCTAGGTGGGCTGGGCTGACTGCACCAGGGGCAAGCCGCTCCTAGAGTAGTGGGTGGCCGAATGGAAGACCCCAGAGGCACCCCTTTACATGCAGGGTGTCGAGGAGGCTTCCCCTGATTTAATGGGAGTAACTTTTCCACCTCAGGTCTGCCGCCCTTTGCCCTGCAGCAGACCAACCCTTGTCCTAGGATTAGGGTGGTGCGGGCCTGGCTTAAAGGCAGGCTTTTTCCTCCCCCTGCATTATAGGCTGTGGACAGAGCTGTGGCATTGGGTATGGGGGGGCGCTGGATCACTGTTTCTGAGTGTGAGGTTTACCCCACAGTGCCTATCGCTGCTCTTCCATGTCTCTGCCTCCGAGGAGCTAGAGCTCCAGAGAGAACTCTGCACCACGCTGAGTATGAATGTGTGGGTGTGGAAGAGAGCAGATGTCCTGGGAGTTCCCTTTACAACCCAGAATACCTCTACATGCTTCTGCTCAATAACTGCCCAATCTTCTGTCTCCCAGGCTGTGGGTCCCCAGCATGGAATTGATCGCTGTGAATAATATGGGATAGTAAACACTTAAGCCCAACCCTTGCTTGTGAGGGGACTTCGTCAGCAGCATGGATGAATGTCCATTGCTAGTGCTGAGGCACAGACAAGTGGATGGGTCATAGACAAGACGGGGGCGATGTTAGTGCAGGAGCCTGGGGGTCCCTGGAGATTGTGTGCTTGGATGCACCTGTGCATATCTTTTTCCTTGCCCAGTTTTCAAAGAGGTGTGTGAACTCCAACCCCTAAGATGATAGGTACATGTTTGATTTAGCACCTTCCATTTTAGTTAGCAGGTTGTCATACAGACTGTATATTTGACTCCAGAAACCAGATGAGAGAGACTAGAATCAGGCAGGGGAGGGAGATGAGTATGGAGGGAACCAGGAATAGGAGATCTAGGGAACAGGGCAGGGAGATCAGCGCTCGAGATTAAGAAGGAAGGAGCCGTTGGACTGGAAGTGGGAGGGAGAGGGAGAGGAAGCAACCTTTGGGATCTTGATCAGCATAACCCACCTGGCTAGTTGGAGCTTTTTTCTTCACTGACCTTTTCTCATAGAATAACAAGGATGGCGGAGTGGGGGCATTGCTGTGTGGGTTGGGACAGTCTCCAGGACTGGGTTCGGTGAGGGCTGGTCTCAGCTCCGTGAGTGAGCCTGGCCCTGCCTGAATTTGTCTTGTGTCTCCATCCCGAGGTCTTCAAGCCGTACCAGGCCTCCCAGCATGACATGTGCCGCTTCCACTCTGAGGACTACATCGACTTCCTTCAGAGAGTCAGCCCCACCAATATGCAAGGCTTCACCAAGAGCCTTAATGCCTTCAACGTGGGCGATGACTGGTGAGTGAAGGCTGGACTTTGGATGTCATCAGGTTCGTTGGTACCAGGCCCTTCGGTGAGGTCTTGGCAGCAGTGGGAAGATAGGAGGGGGGGCTACTTGTCATTGAGTCACTGTTCACTTGTTTATTCAGTAAATATTTAGTGATCATTTGCTCTAGGCCAGGGCGTGTGCTGTGAACACCAACAATATTGTAATATTAATATTAATAATTCCTAAATATCAGTTATGCAAACAGTATTCAGATTTCCTCATTCATCTCATTTTTTTTTTTTAAGATTTATTTTATTTATTTGAAAGGCAGAGAGAGAGCGAGCGAGTGTGGGAGAGTATGAGAGATCTGCGGGTTCATTCTCTAAATGACTGCAACAGCTGGAGCTGGGGCAGGCTAAAGCCAGGAGTCTAGAACTACATTTGGGTCTCTCATGTCGATGCCCAGTATGTGGGCCATCTACCACTGCCTTCCGAGGTGCATCAGCAGGGAGCTGGATTGGAAGTAGAGCAGCCGGGACTTGAACTGGTGCTCCTATGAGATGCCGTGCATCATAGATAGGTGATGGGGTAACCTGCTGCACCACAATGCCAGTCCCTCTTTTTTTTTTTTTTTTTGCAGTAAATTTTTTTTTAAATCACGATCTAAATCAAGTCAGCATTATATTTGGTTGACGTGTCTCTTAAGACTTTCAATCTATGGCTTCCCCCTCTTCTCCGTGAATTTATTTTGATGGAAGACCTCTCTCTCTCTCTCTGCCTTTCCTCTCTCTGTGTAACTCTGACTTTCAAATAAATAAATAAATCTTAAAAAAAAAAAAGATTTTCAACCTATGGCTTGCCTTCTCCTTGAATTTATTTCTTGCCCGATGTTTCTTATGATAGCTAGCATTTGTTGAGTGCTTATTCTGCTAAGTATTAACCTGAGGGTTGCTGTGCAGTCTCCTAATTCTTACGTCAACGCTGAGATGTCTTTTCTCTGCTTTGTACATAAGTAAATGGAAATTTGAGAAGATTCGGAAGCTTAACCTGAGTCACACGGCTGGTCAGTGGAGGTGACAGGATTCCGATCCAGAGCCCAGGGTTTTGAGTCATTGTTGTGTTTCCCTGAAAGAGCCTACCGACAGAAGCAGCCGGGGCAGCAGGGCAGAGGCCGACTCCTTAAGCTGGCCTTGAGCACTCTCCTGACCTCCCCACACCTCGCCAGCAAGGAACGTCCTTCCCGAAAGCCCTTGCTTTTTTGCACAGCCTCGCCAGAGCCTTCCTGCCCCTTCCCACCCTTCACAGCACCTCCATGCCAGCCTGCAGGGCCCGGTCCTGCACACACCACGCTGTTCCTGTGAGGTTCGGTCACATGCTCTCTTGGGAGGTGTCTTGTTTTTTGTTGTTGTTCCTGCTGCTATTCTGAGTTCAGTTTTAGGTCTGGGAATGCAGAGTCAGGCTTTGGGCCACAGCTGGGGCCCTGTAGATGCTCTTTGTGCAGTGAGGAAACCTTACCCCTGGACCGTTTGTGCTGCATCAGTCCTGTGGCCAGACTGAAGCTACACTGTGCTTGTTTGTGTTTCTTAGGACAGTCGGGCTTCCCTTTCTTCTCCCTCCAACCTTCTTTTCATATGTTTCTGACTGCTTTCAAAGTGATCTAAAATAAATAGGTAAATTGCACTGTAAGACTTTTAGTTAAAAAAAGAAAGAAAGAAAAAAAGAAAGCAATCCCAGACCTATCTCTCCTACCCAAAAATCTCTCCACAGGGGCAGCCACGTCTAGCTCTTTTTCTTCTGGTGTTTATCTTTGGATTTTAAAATGCTATTAATCTACTCCTACTAACCTGTAATACTTGGGTAATAGCTGCTTGGTGCTAGATATTGGTCTAAATGCTTGACAGTCATTCACTCACCTAATCTCAACAACACCTATGAGGCAGGTTCTGTTCTTCCTTTTACAGATGAGGCCACGGCAGCCCTCCAAAATCCAACAGCTTGCCCAACCCAACAGTTGTCAGTCGGTGTTAAGAAGTCAGAATTTGAACCTAGGTAGCCTGGTTCCAAGAATCTGGGCTTTTCATTAAATTACCTTACTGTGTTGTCTCTTGCTGCTGTTTCTTCGTTTATGAGTTTTAGGCATTGTCTGTTTAGCTCTTAGTATGGTACATGAACATTAACTCTTCTCGTACCATCATCCTGACTTCCCCGCCCCTCCCCTCCCCTCTAGCTTCTCACAATTTTACTTATATCACAGTTTCTTCATAGATCAGCATTCTATGATTATAGTAACTGGAAAATACATTGACTATCAAGCCAGATAGTGTGAGAGTACCTCAGAAAGCTCATGGAAAAGTGGAATTAAAAGATAAGCTTATTTTTTTCAAAGATTTTAATTATTAATTTGAGAGGTAGAGTCACAGATAGAGGGAGAGACAGAGAAAGGTCTTCCATCCGTTGGTTCATTCCCCAAATGGCTGCAATGGCTGTGCCGATCCAAAGCCAGGAGCCAGGAGCTTCTCCTGGGTCTCCCTCATGGGTACAGGGGCCCAAGCACTTGGGTCATCTTCCACTGCCTTCCCAGGCCACAGCAGAGAGCTGGATTGGAAGAGGAGCAGCTGGGACCAGAACCGGCGCCCATATGGGATGCCGGCGCCTCAGGTGGAGGATTAACCTACTGTGCCATGGTGCCAGCCCCAAGATAAGCTTATTTTGCTATAAACATTTCTGAAATCTGTGCATAGTTTTTCCATAATTCTTATTTTCCATGAGCTTTTTGAATAATCCATGGATTTCAAAAAGTCTTTTTAAAAATATTTATTTATAAGTCAGAATTACAGAGGAAGGATAAGAGACAGAAACACACACAGAGAGAGAATCTTCCTTCTGCTGGTTCACTCCCCAAATGGCCACAAAAGTGGGGGCTGCTTGGGTCGGTGCTGTAGCGCAGTAGGTTAATCCTCTGCCTGCAGTGCCGGCATCCCGTATGGGCACTGGTTCTGTCCTGGTTGCTCCTCTTCCAGTCCAGCTCTCTGCTGTGGCCCAGGAGGGCAGTGGAGGATGACCCAAGTGTTTGGGCCCTGCACCTGCATGGGAGACCAGGAGGAAGCACCTGGCTCCTGGCTTCGGATTGGCGTAGCTCTGGCTGTTTTGGCCATTTGGGGAATGAACCAACACAAGGAAGACCTTTCTCTCTGTCTCTTTTTCTCTCACTGTCTATAACTCTACCTGTCAAATAAATAAGTAAAAAAAAAAAAAAAAAAAAAAAAATGGGGGCTGGATCAGGCCAAAGCCAGGAGCCTGGAACTGTGTCTAGGTCTCCCTCATGGATGCAGGGGCCAAAGCACCTGGGCCATCTTCCACTGCTTTCCAAGGCACATTAGCAGAGAGCTGGATAAGAAGTGGGACAGCTGAAACTTGAACTGGCACCCATATAGGATGCTGGTGCTACAGACAGTGGCTTAACACAATGCACCACAGCACCAGCCCTCAAAAAGTTTTTGAACCAAAATAAACTTACCTTCTACGACTTTAAAAAATTTTAATTTTAAACAGAATCCCTTTTATGTGAAGGGCAGAGAAAAAGCCCTTATCTGCTGGTTCACTTCCCAAATATTCTCAGCACCCAGGGCTGGGCGGGGCTGAAGCCAGGAGCCCAGAACTCTGTCAGGCTTCCCTCATGGGTGGCAAGGCCCCAGGTACTTGAGCTGTCACCTGTTGTTTCTCAGGTGTACATTAGCAGGAAGGTAGAATTGGGGGCGGAGCTGGGACTCATGCACAGGCAGGCTGATAAGGGATGAGGGTATCCCAAGTGGTTTCTTAATGGCTGTCTCACATGCCTGCCCCCATTTCCCATGAGTTTTTACAGTACCCTTTCAAAGTGCGATTTAATCTGTTTTCTTGAATGACTTTTGTTTTTCCTGGAGCTACTAATTGCATTTTTCCCCATGTGCTTTGTTTTCTAGGTACAAATCACTAATTCTTCCAAACCCTTTGAGAAACTATAAAATTCACTATATTTCCATTTTTCGCACTAGGAACTTTCGAACTAGGGACTTTTTAATCTCTTCCTTTTATTTAAATATGTGTGTGTATATATATATATATATTATTTATTTGAAGGGGGAGGGGAGAAAGAGAGAGAGAGAGAGAGGAAGAAAGAGATCTTCCATCTGCTGGCTTACTCCCTAAATGGCTTGGGCTGGGCCAGTCTGAAGCCAGGAGCCTACAACTCCATCCAGGTCTCCCACGCGGGTGGCAGAGGCCCAGGTACTAGGGCCATCTGCTGCTGCTTTCCCAGGCACATCAGCAGGGAGCTGGATTAGAAGCAGAGCAGCCAGGACTCAAACTGGCATTCTGATGTGGGATGCTGGTGTCACAGGTGGTGGCTCAGCTTGCTGTGCCACATCAGCCTCATGCTTTTCCTTTTTATTAAAAGTCAGGTTTAGAGGGCTGGCAATGTGGCATAGCAGGTTAAGTCCCTGTCTGTGATACCGGTGTTGGCATCCTGTGTGGATGTGAGTTCGAGCCCTGGCTGCTCCTCTTCTGATCCAGCTGCCTGTTAATGCACCTGGAAAAGCAGCAGCAGATGTCCCATGTCCATGGGCACCTGTACCCATGTGAGAGACCCATATGAAGTTCCCGGCTCCTGCCTTTGGCCTGACCCAGCCCTGGCTGTTGTGGCCATTTGTGGGGTGAACCAGTGGATGAAAGATCTGTCTCTGTAAATCTCTCAGGACTAGGCCAAACCAAAGCCAGGAGCCAGGAGCTTCTTCTGGGTTCCCATATGGGTGCAGGGGCCCAAGCACCTGGGCCTTCTTCCACTGCTCTCCCAGGTGCATTAGCAGAGAGCTGGATTGGAAGTGAAACAGTCAGGACTCAAACCGTTGCCCACATGGGATGCTGGCATCGCAGGTGGCAGCTTTACCCACTATGCCACAATGCTGGCCCCTGGATCTGATGTTTTGTTCTTATGTTTTGCCTTTTGCAGAATGCTATATATAAATCAAGTCATACAGTATGTAGCCTTTTGTGTCTGGCTTTAAGCCTCTCCTTTTTATAAAGAATGAAGATGACAGTACTTATGGCAAGCATTTATTACAGGCTTACCAGGTGCCGCACACTGAGCTGACGGCTCTCTGTGGGTTGTCTCATTATTCCTAGTCCTTGCATATAAGAATACATATCACTTTTTGTAATGTGTGACTGCAAAGGATACTATTAAACGTTATGTTAAAGGGTGATACCCATGGAAGATTCTTTTAAGGAAAGCAGACCTCACGTGCTCTCAGTGTGTTTCTTTTTTCCTGTATACTCAAGAACCTCGAAGCTGTTTGCTTCTGTCCCCAGCTGGGGTGCCAACTTCCTGACAGAGTTAATTGCTCCTTTACCTACCATTCAGTGCGTTGCACAGGGCTTGGTCCACATTTTGATGCACAGTATTTACTGAATGAATTTGCAGCTATCCCAGTTGGCATTGCTGACAAATGGGGACTGGGGGCGTGTGGGTGAGGAGGGTGGAGAAGAGGGGTCCTGCACAGAGGCAAAGGCGTTCCAGCAGCTTCTCTTGCCCACAGCCCTGTGTTCCCCGGGCTCTTTGAGTTCTGCTCCCGCTACACTGGTGCGTCTCTGCAAGGAGCAACTCAGCTGAACAACAAGGTGACGTGGCCCCCAAGTCCTCTCCCACTTTCCTGTGGGGCTCTGACTCAGGGCCATCAGCCTGATCCTGTGCTCCCAGCTTTGGGCAGAGGGAGGAGGAGGGCTGTGAGTTGCATGGTTGTCTTTCAGATCTGTGATATTGCCATTAACTGGGCTGGTGGTCTGCACCATGCCAAGAAGTTTGAGGTAAGGGAGGCGGTGAGGGGGAGGCGGTAGCCCCCTGGGATAGGTGGTTGGGATGGCAGTGGGAGGCAGCTGGGTGGGAGAGTCGCCCATCTCCCTAAGACCAGTGTCTTGCCATAGGCCTCTGGCTTCTGCTACGTTAATGACATTGTAATTGGCATCTTGGAGCTGCTCAAGTAAGTAGCCGGGGGAGACTCTTGGCAAGGGAGGTCCCTCACACTCCACCCTGGCCCTGACTTCCTCCTGCCCAGCTCACTTCTCCCAAGTTCAAGCTGCCTGTTACCTTGCTCTGCTGCAGACTCACTGCTGCCTGCTCGCGTTTGAGCCATCTCTGCACATCTGTTTCCTGTCCCTGCCTCCTGGTGGGATTGGGCTTCAGGGGGCTTGGGCAGAAGTAGAGTCTTCAAAATTCCCTGTCCCGTGTTTAGGTGGAGTGGGTTTGGGGATTCGCCCCTACCCCAGAGCCTGGCTTTGCCCTCACCCCAGGTACCACCCCCGGGTGCTCTACATTGACATTGACATCCACCACGGTGACGGCGTGCAGGAGGCCTTCTACCTCACCGACCGGGTCATGACGGTGTCCTTCCACAAATATGGAAACTACTTCTTTCCTGGCACAGG
Source organism: Oryctolagus cuniculus (assembly GCF_964237555.1). Taxonomy (NCBI): domain Eukaryota; kingdom Metazoa; phylum Chordata; class Mammalia; order Lagomorpha; family Leporidae; genus Oryctolagus; species Oryctolagus cuniculus. The sequence goes on along the minus strand of NC_091437.1, from coordinate 29,201,105 downwards.
TATGGGAACAGGGCCGCTGCTGTCACTGCCTGCTTGGCCTTCCTGTGCCAGCTCAGATGTCCCGGCGTCACAGAGATCACCTCCTGCTCCCCTCTCTGTCACCGTACCCCGTTTCTTTCCCAGAGCACTCACTGCTGCTTGTAATTACCGTGGTGTTTCGTGTCGTTTCCTTTACTGTCTCCTCCTCCTCATGCGGCCCCTCCCCCGAGGGTAAATACGAGCTTGGCAGGTGTTAATGTCATTAGTGTAGTTCACTGCTAGGTCTTCTATCTCCAGTGCCTGCTACACAGCTTGGCTCATGGTAGGCCCTCAGCAGAATATTTGTTGAATGGGTGCAGGCTGGTGGAGGGAGATGTAGGTGGTGCCGCTGACTGTGGGTGCTTTGTGGGCACGGCTACCCCTGGCACTTCCCTATAGGTGACATGTATGAAGTGGGAGCAGAGAGTGGCCGCTACTACTGTCTGAACGTGCCCCTGCGGGATGGCATTGACGATCAGAGTAAGTGTCGGCGTCTTCTCCCTGCTGGTTCTGCCCTTCTTCTCTCCTTAAGTGACGGCTTTTGCCTGGTATTCGCTACTGTTGGGCCAGGTGGGTGAATGGCCTTCAGGAGGGCTGTGAACCCCTAGAGACTATGCGGCATACTGTGTGTATGTGCATTTTTCTGGGAAGAGGGTCACCAGCTTTTATCAGCCACTCATCGCGGTCTGGGACCCCCTTCGGGGGTGTGGATCCAGTGGTCTGAGACTTTGGGTTGCCCCTTTCCCGGGCTACATGCTCTCTCAATCCCCTTTTCCTTTTGTTCCCTGTCTCCCCATCCCCTTGGGGTGCCAGGTGCCCATCTTTGGCCCTCTCCCAGGTTACAAGCACCTTTTCCAGCCAGTTATCAACCAGGTGGTGGACTTCTACCAGCCCACGTGCATTGTGCTGCAGGTAATGCTGCCAGGCCTCCTCAGGAGGGCTCTCCTGGGCTTGAGGAAAGAGAGCGGGGAAGAGGCGTGTCCCCCGGTGGGTGGCGGGAGGGGAGTGCAGGACACCGTGATGCTCTGGCCGGTGATCCGACGGCAGCTACCCGGGGTTTTGGTTTTGCAGTGTGGAGCTGACTCCCTGGGCTGTGATCGACTGGGCTGCTTCAACCTGAGCATCCGAGGACATGGGTGAGACTTGCCCTCCTTCCCCCTCCCAGGTTTTCAAGTGGCTTTGGGGCCACATGGAGTGGAAGTGGTTGGGAATAAGCCTCACCACTTCTTGGGAATGAAAAATAGCTACTTTTAAACTAGAAATATCACACTAAACAGGGTTCCTTTGATGGTCATTCATTCACAAGAGGTTTTCATTAAGCACCTGTTACGTTCCAGGCATTGTACCAGTGATGGGAATGGAATGAGGAAACGCCCGTGGAGTCTATAGAATAGCATAGGAAACACACACAAAAAAGAAACACAAATATAATTACTAGATTATTATAAATCCCATGAAGGATGGGTTTACCATGTGACGTAGGGTGACAATGGGAAACCTATGACTTCAGATAGCAATGATTTGGAAAGGGTTTTCTGAAGGGTTGAAATTTGAGCTGATACCTGGAGGCCAAGAAAGCCCAAGTTAAAAAGTTATCAGAGGCCGGCGCCGTGGCTCACTAGGCTAATCCTCCGCCTAGCGGCGCCGGCACACCAGGTTCTAGTCCTAGTCGGGGCGCTGGATTCTGTCCCGGTTGCTCCTCTTCCAGGCCAGCTCTCTGCTATGGCCCGGGAGTGCAGTGGAGGATGGCCCAAGTGTTTGGGCCCTGTACCCATGGGAGACCAGGATAAGTACCTGGCTCCTGCCGTTGGATCAGCACGCTGCGCTGGCTGCGGCGGCCATTGGAGGGTGAACCAGCGGCAAAGGAAGACCTTTCTCTCTGTCTCTCTCTCTCACTGTCCACTCTGCCTGTCCAAAAAAAAAAAAAAAAAGTTATCAGAGAAGCCTGTCCTGGCAGTAAGAGGGCCCACGGAAGGTTCTGAGGCAGGGAAGAGCTCGGGTAGTGGAGGAGAAGAAATAAAAGCAGTGAGGCCCAGGGAGTGGGCTGCGGTGACAGTGTGTGGTGCCTTTAGACCTTTGAAAGGAGTTTGAATTATACTCCAAAGATGATGGGATGAAGGATTTCATGCAGGGAAGTAATGTGACCTAACTTGTGTTTTCAAGTGACTGCTTAGTGGAGAAAGGTGTGGGGTGGGAGTGGGGACAGCAGTGGTGGTGGGAAGATCCCTTAGGAAGCCACTGGCATTGGCTAGGCAGGGTAAATGCTACCTGGACTAAGGTTGAGGAGGTGACTGTGAGAAGCAGCGACATGAGTTTCGTTTTAAAAGTTTGTTAGAGAGAGAAAGAGAGACACCTCCCATGTCTGGTTCACTCCCCAGATGCCCACAATGGTCAGGATGAGGCAGGCTGAAGCTGGAGCTGAGAACTCAATCCAAGTCTCCCATGTGTGTGTCAGGGGCCCAAGTACTTGAGTCATCACTTGCTGCCTTCCAGGCTCTGCCTTGGCAGGAAGCTGTAACCAGGAGCCGGAGCTAGAAACTGAATCCATGCATTCCAGTGTGGGATGCAGGCATCGTAACCACTGGGCCAAACACTTGCCCCTTGAGTTTTGTTGTGAACTTGCTGGTACACTGAGGAGACTAGTTGATTAACAGGTGGTTTGCCAGAGAGGGTGTTGAACAGGACAAAGGTGGAGGTCTACTTTATTTTCAAATTTTTATGTTAAAAAAAATTACAGATCTTGAGGATGTAACCTGGGGAGTTGCACTCCCCAGATCATGATATGGAACGTTGTACATACCTTGTGCCTCTTTGCGGACAGTACCTAGAGGAGTATGCCTTGGCTCTTGGTAACTTCCTCCACCCGTTTCTCTGGTTCCTTTTGACAGAGAATGTGTTGAATATGTCAAGAGCTTCAATATCCCTCTGCTGGTGCTGGGTGGTGGCGGCTATACTGTCCGAAACGTTGCCCGCTGCTGGTGAGTGCCCTTCCTGATTTCCTTCGTTCCCCGTAGTCCGTCGTAAGCTAGGAGGGCCCTTCAACCTACTGGTCAGTCTAGCCTGCTTTGCTGCTTGGTTTCAGGACGTATGAGACATCACTACTGGTTGAAGAGGCCATTAGTGAAGAGCTCCCCTACAGTGGTAAGGCCTACCCCTGGACACTTCCCCTGAAGGCCGTCCTCCCCAGACCCCAGGCCTAGTGTGAGGGCAAATGGGCAAGTTCCTATGCTCAGAGCTCTGAAGACTAAACCCCTGAGCTTAGAGGAGGGAAGGCACTGGGCAGCTGTTTTCTAAGGGGCCTGAGCGGGAAGACAAGCAATTGGGAAGGCTTGGGACCTGCCTGTTGGGTCCAAGCCCTACTTCTAATTCCTTCTCCCCAAGAATACTTCGAGTACTTTGCCCCGGACTTCACGCTGCATCCAGATGTCAGCACCCGCATCGAGAATCAGAACTCACGCCAGGTCAGCAGCTCCAAGAAGCTGAGCACAAGGGTGGGAGAGCCTGGCAGAGATGGGGCTGTGAGCTAGGAGCAGCCAAGCTACAGCCGAGGCAGTGAGGGTTTCAGGGAGGGCACTTACTGGCTGGGGGGCCTGAACTAGAAGAACCCTGGAGATTAAAAACCAGCTGGAAGGGTGAGTGTGTCCCGGGAATCACGGGGAGCTGCTCACCATCTGCTCCTGGCCTCCATCCAGTATCTGGACCAGATCCGCCAGACAATCTTTGAAAACCTGAAGATGCTGAACCACGCGCCCAGCGTGCAGATTCATGACGTGCCTGCAGACCTCCTGACCTACGACAGGACGGACGAGGCTGATGCGGAGGAGCGGGGTCCTGAGGAGAACTACAGCAGGTCTGGGGCGGCTAGGGGAGGCTTGAGTGGGCAGAAGTGAATGCAAGATGCTTGCCTGGCAGGGGAGATACCGGGATCACAAAAGTGTGTGCGAGGCTTTGGCTTCATTGTCCCTGGCTTGCTTCCTGCAGTCTGCTGCAGCTCCCCTACTCTTTCTTTCTCCTGTTTTTAATGACAAGATTATCACATATTTTAAACAGCACTAAATATGTCAAGTTCTCACATACTCCAAACCCATTGCACAGAACTAACCACTGTTTAACTTAAAAAAAAATTAAAAATTTATTTGAAAATGAGAGTTACAGAGAGACAGAGACGGAGAGACATATCAACCTTACATCTGTTAGTTCACTCCCCAGATAGCTGCAAGGGCCCGTGCTGGGCCAGACTGAAGCCAGGAGCCAGGAACTTCCTCCAAGTCTCCCACATGGGTGGCAGGAGCTCAAGCACTTGGACTACCTTCTGCTGCTTTCCTGGGTGCATTTGCAGGGAGCTGGATCAGAAGTGGAGTAGCCAGGACATGAACCGGCGCCTATATGGGATGTCAGCACTGCGGCCAGTAACCACTGTTAATAGTTTGATTTCTGTTTTTTCAGATGGGCTTTTTTCTTTAGATTTCAGTTTTCAGTTTCAAGCCTGCTGTTCTGCATGCACGTGTGAACACACAAGTAGTCAGTCATAGGATTGGTTGTCTGTGAGGTCTTTTCGATTTTTGTTAATCCAAGTGAGTCATTCTGTACATGATGTTCAAGAAGTTACTTCTGACTTTTTAAAATCAAGACAGTACATCCGGCCGGTGCCGCAGCTCACTAGGCTAATCCTCCCCCTTGCGGCACTGGCACACTGGGTTCTAGTCCTGGTCTGGGCGCCGGATTCTGTCCCGGTTGCCCCTCTTCCAGGCCAGCTCTCTGCTGTGGCCAGGGAGTGCAGTGGAGGATGGCTCAAGTCCTTGGGCCCTGCACCCCATGGGAGACCAGAAGCACCTGGCTCCTGGCTTCGGATCAGCGCGATGCGCTGGCTGCAGTGCGCCGGCCGCGGCAGCCATTGGAGGGTGAACCAATGGCAAAGGAAGACCTTTCTCTCTGTCTCTCTCTCTCACTTCCACTCTGCCTGTAAAAAAAAAAGTACATCTTTTTTTTTCTTTTGGTACAGTATATCACTCCGTGTCAGAATGTGAAGCATTCTGACAGCATTTTATCACCTGTGTAATAATCCATTGTGTGGATTTAACCAGTTATCACTGATGGACGTTTACATCCTTTCCCATTCTTTAGGTAATGGAGACTGTGGGAGTGAACCCTTTATATATGCATCTTTGCAGTCTTTTTTGAGTGAGTGAGTGAGATTGCTAGAATTGTGGCTGCTAGGTTAAAGACTGTGCAGTTAAATTTTTTGTATTTGCTGCCAGACTGCCTTCCAAAAATTCTGTAGCGTTTACATTCTTTTTTTTTTTTTTTTAAAGATTTATTTTATTTATTTGAAAGAGTTACAGAGAGAGGTAGAGCCAGAGAAAAAGGTGTTCATTCTGCTAGTTCAGTCCCCAAGTGACCGCACTGGCCAGAACTGAGCTGATCCTAAGCCAGGAGCCAGGAGCTTCTTCCGAGTCTCCATGTGGGTGCAGGGGCCCAAGGGCTTGGGCCACCTTCTCCTGCTTTCCCAGGCCATAGCAGAGAGCTGGATGGGAAGAAGAGCAGCCTGGACTTGAACCGGTGCCCATATGGGATGCCAGCATTGCAGGCTGGGGCTTTCAACCACTGCCTCACGATACCAGCCCCCAGTTTACATTCTCACTCAGTCCTTCCAGGTTCTTGAGCAAGACAAACACTGCCCACATTGTGCTCTCTGAGGCCCTCTGATTTCTTCCCTATCCTGGTTTTTTTGGGTGTGATTATTGTATTGTGGTTGTATTTCTTCAAAAAAAAGCCTCCTTCTAAGATACATACTAAAACATTAGTAGATGGAATGGATTAGAGGGGGGAGAAAAGGTGAGTCTTTTTTTAAATCCTAAAACAAAGCTTTTCTGAAGCCTGAGAAAGAAGAGTGGAACCCAGAAGTGCAGAAACAGCTGTGCTTGCGTGACTGAGGGTAACCAGCCCTGCACAGAAGAGCTGCTCCCTCACAGCGGGGGGCCAGGCTGGCTCTGCAGAAGGCTGGTGCTTCTCAGTTCCTTCCAGAATCTGCGTCTCCTAGAAATCAGGCCTCCCAGCCTCTCCTGCCGACCTGGACGTTACAGCTCCCCCTGCATACACCATAAGCCCTCCTCCTCCCCTCTCCTGGGGAGGTGGTGCCTGACACGGGGCCTTTTTAACCATCATCTCTCCGTTTCCTCAGCTCTCTAAGGGTTGACTTTGGAAATTGATTTTCATTGTCTGATTAGTTTGGTAAAACCTATTTTTAAATTCTTGTTATCCGAGTTTGGCTTTTTCATCAGTTTGGCTGGCATCTGGGCCTCCTGTCTGTATTATACCACCCCCTTTCAACAGCCAGCAGAAGCCTCAGGCCTCTTCCTGTTCCTAAGCCTTACCTCACTGTCAGGCCACCCACTGAGTTCCTGTTCTGCTTTGATGCCTATAGCTCCAGCTTGCATATGACTAGAGTAGTGATAATAAGAGTTACCAGTGTGTGGGTTTGCTAAGCACCAAACTCAATATTGAGTGCTTGGTATTGCAATCATCAGGTCATTGTTCTGTTCTAAGGAGTGACTCTTACCCTCAGATTAACAGGAGAGGAACCTGCGGCCCAGGGAGCTGGAGTCAGCCTCCTACAGTCATTCAGCTGTTCAGGATCAGGGCTGAGCTTCCAACCTGAGTCTCTCACTCCACCCCTCAACCCTGGTGCACTTACAGGTGACCAAGACTGGCTCCCAGGTGGAGGGGGCCTCTCCTGGCTTCGTGCCTCAGCTTTTCAGTGATACTTCTCAGTTCTCCCTCTTCTACAGTAGATTTTTCAAAAAGCAAGCAGCCAGTTTTTTTGGTCAACTCTGTCATCACTGGAACCAAAATACCTGGGAGAGCTTCTTAGGAGGGAAGGTGGTTTGTTTCAGCTTAGCACTTTGGGGTCCCACAGGCCCAGATCGGGCTGTCCCATTGCTTCAGACATCTGGTGCAGCTAGAGGACGCAGACGAACAGTTATACCAGGAGCCAGGCAGCAGAGGGACACGGGGAGTGCGCTCTGCTTATATAATGAACCCTCTCGCGGGAACTACCTTCCGAGGGCAAAGCCCCAGTGACCTGAAGGCTTCTCACCGGGCCCACCTGCCAGATTCCATAATTAGATCAAATCTGCACCCCCAATCTATTACCTCGTAGCAGAAGAGTTTGCCTTGAAGCGTCTGCATGAGTTGAGGGAGCTAAATCCTGTTCAAACCACAGTGCTGGGATTGAGTACCTACCAGGCCCTGTGTTACCTTCACGTCCCTTTCTCATTCTGTGTCTCATGTATGACATCATGGCACTCCTGTGGTTCAAACTCTCCTTTCCCTTGCACTGTGAAGAAAATTCAGGTTTCTGACCAGACTTTAAAAGGCCCTACCCATGGCCCTTACCTGTATCCTTGATCTCCCCTGCTCCGCTCGCATGCCCCTCCCTGCCCTCCTGGGCATCTGTCAGTTTCCTTGCCCATCAAGACCCCTGCACTTGGTTTTCTTGAGGCTTGGAATGTTCTTCCGGGATCCTTGCCTGGCCACCCTCTTCTCAGTCTTCAGGTCTTATGTTCTTAGAACAGCTTTCTTTAATAAGGCTTGTCTGAAATGTCATCCTTTGCCTCCATCACTCTCACTGTGTTCACAGTATTCTCCACCATTTCCTTCTTTCGGTGTGGTCAGTCTTATTAGGTAAGCTTTTTTCTCCACTGTGTTGCCAAAGGCCTGCAACAGTGCTGCCTGGCTCAGTAGTACTTCAACTAACGTTTATTGAATCCATGGATGAATGAATAGTAATCAGTCTCCACCCACAGGAAGGGGGAGGGGCTTCCTGACAGAGGGGCCTGAGAAATGGCCCCAGAGAAGATTTGGGAAGAGGATGGAACTTGGAGAGTGGAAGAAAGCATCCTGACCTGTTTTCCCTTGCTTTGCAGGCCAGAGGCGCCCAATGAGTTCTATGATGGAGACCATGACAATGACAAGGAAAGCGACGTGGAGATTTAAGAGCATCTTTGGATGCTGTGTCCTGAGGAATTCCTTTTCACTCTTGGTTTGATGGGAGGGGAAAGGCGTGACTCCCCTGGCCTTTTGACTGGCCACCCCGAGAGCTTCTGTTAATTCTGGAGAAGGATTTGGAGACCACATCTGGTTCTAGAACCATCTACCCCCTTTTCTTCTCTCTTCTACAGCCTGACGATGGTACCTGTTAGGGATGCTGTAGGGACAGGAATGGCTGTCTCTGGAACACTGTGGGCAGTGGGCCCTAGAGGCCAATCCCCAGCCCTCTGGTCTCTTATTTCTGCCCTGCTTCTCTCCAGCTCTGAGACTTCTACGGATAAAGGGGTAGATGGGACATAGGTTGCCTCCGAGTCCTCCTCCACTGAGTTTTCCTACTCCAGGCCTTGCTTACAAGGCAAGTGAAGAGTAAGGGATTTTGGGGGACATTGGCCCCCTAACACCATAGCCCCAGATTATCAGAACGATGGTTTTGAGTAGGGGGAGGATGTGAAAATGTCCTGTTCTAACTTTTGGCTTTATGTCCATTTTACCACTGTTTTTATCCAATAAACCAAGTTGGTATTTTTTCTATCCTTTCTCTTTCTGGAAATATTAATTCTTGCTACATGCCTATAGGAAATGAGGTGACGATGAGTAGAACAGCCATCAGAGTTAGCATTCACCCTGCACTCCGTGTTGGGCTTTGTCTATGTGTTCTACACTGGTTATCTTAGATTCAGCGAGTTGCTAGAGCCTTCTGCTAAGTTGGGCGAACCTGGGCAGATGACTAATTGGGGGAAGCAGAGGATGACTTGAGGTCTTTGAGCCTGTGTGTTGGAACGGTGGTGCTGGTCGGTGAGGATATGCTGAGATGAAACCCCTCAAGTACTTAGCACACTGGCTGACATGAGTCCTTGTTCACTGTGTGAGGGACCGTGCTGGGTCCTGTAGTTGCCGCATACGTGAACCCCTCTCTGGAGGCCTATGCAGTTCAGTAAGACCTCTGGAAAATGTAGCAGATACAGGCAGTGGTACAAGAGTCATGGGTGGGCCACCTCCCGCCTTTGACCTGTCTCTCAACACTCCCCTTAGAAAGTGTAAGTAACTTTTCAACTGTTTTGACCAAATTGAGCTTGAAATGTGGTCGGGACAGCTCAGTGCAACTTCCTATCAGGCAGTTAGAATTGTAGGGGCACAAGAGAGGAAAGCTAAATTTAGTTGCCAAGCAGGTTTGCAGAGACTAGGCTAAGCACACGGAACTCCAGAATGGGTAGATCACTGACTCAGCGCTCCAGAAATGTACCGCGAAATCTCTCATCAGCTGTAGTTAAGTAAATTCAGTCCACACTGAGAGCCAGCTGGTGTCATGCACCCTTCACACAGGACAGGTGTAGCCAGTAGAGTGCCTGAGTTTGTCAAAGGACAGGGTTACAGTGGAAGAGCAAAGAACATACCTGGGAGAACCCCATTTTCCCCCCACATATGTTGGTTTATGTCAGTGGGGAATACTGGTTAAACATAGGGCTTGGCAGTCAGACTAATCTGCGTTTAAGTTTTCTATCAGTTATGTGTGCTTGGGCAAGTCACTTCAACTCTCAAAGCCCCGATTTCTGAGCTGTAAGATGGCGAGGACAGTAGAATCTATCATGAGGGGTTGTGAGGATTCAGGCAGAAGATACATACAGTCATTTGCCTGGTCCTGGCACAGAGCATGTGCATGGTACTAAGTGCACTACAATGCCTGTTTAGGCACTTGTTGGCAATATTTAGTTAGTCTAGCTTAGAAACAGAACTAGAAAGCAGCAGACATGGGATTGCAAACTAGGCGATCTAACTCCAGAGCTAGGGTGGCCCAGAGTCTAGCATTCAGGCTGGAGCAAGCTGTGTTCTTGGCACATGGTTTTCAGTGCATGGTAGCTGTCACTTTCTAAAGGTTTCTTCATGTGCTGCATGGGTACTGTACACATAAAAACCGCATTATCTCAGAAATCCCGATGCTAAGTTTCCTGCTACGGTAACAGGCGATTTTGGGTTTAGATAATAACATCCTGGTCTAGGGTGTGAGAGAGAGGCCCCAGGATTTACAGCCACGTGGGCGCTGTGTGGGAGCGGAGAGGCCTGCGCCGCTCCAACCGCCAGGGGGCGGTGCTCATCGTTGCCGCCGCAGAGCTACACCGCCCACTCGCTACCCCCCCACGTGGGTCCGAATGGTTAGGCCCGCTGGGCAGGTAGCGCGCTTCCGCGGCTTCCCTCCACCCCTTTCCCTTGCCCCATTGGTAGGGGCTGCGGGTCCGGGCGGAAGTGGGGCAGGCGGGCGGGCGCGAGGCGTCACCGTTGTATATTCATGAGGCGCGCGCAGCTCGGCATGCTAATGAGGCGGGGCGCGGCGGCAGGCTCAGGAGCTGCTGGGCGGCGGCGGCTGCTCGAGCGGAGCTGCGGGGCGGGAGTGGCGTAGGCGCGGGGTCACCGGCCAGCGCGAACGGGGACATGGAGCCGTCCGGCGGGGGCCTGGCGCCCGGCCGCGGGACCCGGGACAAGAAGAAGGGTCGGAGCCCGGATGAGCTGCCTGCGACGGGCGGCGACGGCGGCAAATCCAAGAAATTTGTGAGTGTCCCTCCCACCCCGCTCCCTCAGCCCAGCCCGGTAACCGCCCCTCTGGCCCCGGGAGACCCCAGCAGCGGGCCCCGGGGGCGCCCGCCCGTCTCCAGGGAGCCGCCCCCGCGCCTCCTTTGCTGGCTTCGCTGGGTTCCTCGGCTCGGTAGCCCGACATCCTCGCGCTCCGGGACCTCGGGAAGCCCCGAAGTCCCACCTGGCTCTGGCCCTGGCCGCCTCGGCATCTGCCTCCGCCGGCAGCGCGCACGCTGTGCCCTCCCGCCCCCTGAGCCCCGGCCGGCGCTCAGCCCCACTTCCTTTCTTCTTCCTCCACTACCCGAACACGCCTTCTCTGCCTCTCGGTCCCCGTGCCCTCCTCACCCGGCCCCCCTTTGGGTGTTCTCTGGTTTCCTTCTCCTAAGGTCACTTCCTTCCTCAGGATCGAGTCTTTTCACCTGCTAACTTTCCTCCCGCCCCTGCCCCCGCTGGGCCCGCAGCCCGGTGTCACCTGATAATCCTTCCCCTCAGGAATGCCACCTGGCCTGGGCCCCACCCCCGGCTGGGCTTGGACGTTCGTCCTGGCGCCTGCAGGAATGGGTTCCTGCCCAGGTCCTGTGGTCACTGGGGCAGGACGCTGGTCTGCCTCCCCCTGGCGCTCGCGGCCCGAAAACCCTCTCTGTGGCCTGTTGCTTTCTACTTTTTAGGGGTTTAGAACTTCTCTCGGAATTATGCCCTCCTTGCCCTAGGACAGTGATAAACCTGTTCCTTGGGGAGGAAGTTGGACGTCAAGTCCAAGAAGTTTGTGACTAATGGACTTGGCCTTCTGCGTTTCCCGTTGTGCTCACCTGCTCTGTGCGGCCTCGCGACAGCCCGCTTGTACCTGCGGAAGAGTTCGGCTTTTCCCAAGTGCCTGTTACCTCCAATCTCAGTGGAAGGAGCATGGATATTCCTGTATTCCGATCACACTGCCTCACCTTCTGCCCACACGGAGTCACCTCTCCAGGGAGCTGTGTGTTTACTTTTTACTGTAAAAGCTTTGCGATGCAGAGCGTTGTCCAAAAGAGGAAAGGGGGTTTGGGGCTTAATAACCATGTGCTGGCTACGGAATAAGAACTGTAGTCATTTCGTTTTCTCTTGGAGGCAGTCACGTCCCCACTGTAGTAACTCTTCCTACTCACCAAATGGTGTGTGGCTCCTAGCCCCACGGCCCAGGTCCGTGCGTTTGGATGGAAAGCTGACAAAGTGGTGGAAACGGGAAGAAGATGTTGTTCTGTAACCTAGAGGGTTGAGATGCAGAGTGTACTAAACAGAATTAAAATAGTGACTCATCTCTTCCTACCTATTTCTAGCAAGACCAGGTGCTCCTGGACCGTGCTGTCCGGTGACACACAGGCCGTCAGCAAGTGCCTGCTTTTTTCTGGCAAACACTTGTTTTTCTCCAGAAATACAGGATTAATAGTAGGGACAACCCCTAACCCCTTGGGTAACTTAAAACAACTTTTCTCTGTTTCTTTACAATAAGATGGACCCTTAAGTTCGAGAGCTTTCCTTTTAGAACTGGGGCCCATATTCTTTCTGTTTCTGTGTCTTTTTGTTTTGATTTTGTTTCCATGGGGACTGTTTGCCCTTCCTCACCCAAATTCCAGTTATTCTTGCTGATTCGCAGTGACCTCTGTGACTTGTCAGTGGTTTTCCAGTCTTCATTAGAATTTTCTATGTGATTTTATTTTGTGTAAAGCTTGTGTGGTTCACAAAGTCTGCTAAGTGTGTGGTGCTGGGAGGTGAGAAGCCAGGAGAAACTCAGCTTCTTTCCACCTGTTTTTTGGGCTGGCGGTGGAGTGGAGTCTTGTGTGTGCCGAGTGGATTTGGCTCCAAGTTGTTGGTATTTGTTTTAGAGAGGGTGGAGCTGAAGCAAGTTCTCTTAAGTGTTGGTCTTAACCCTTAACCCTTAATCTTCTGAATTTTTAAAACTAGGTAATACTGGTAGTCAGGAGAATTGTTTTCATAGATAGGGGATTAGGAGGTTTCCTGGAAAGGTGTGCTGTTTAACCCTTTAATTGCCACTTATAACCTAATTCATGGCATCAGAATATTTTGTCTTTCTCTTTGCTCTTTTTTTTTTTTTTAAGATTTATTTAATTATTTGAACGGCAGAGTTAGAGAGAGAGAGGCAGAGGCAGAGAGGGAGACAGAAAGAGAGGTCTTCCATCTGCTGGTTCACTCTCCAGATGGCCTCAATGGCAGGAGCTGTGCCAATCTGGAGCCAGAAGCTTTATTTGGGTCTCCCACGCCGGGGGTAGGGGCGCAAGCACTTGGGCCATCTTCCACTGCTTTCCCAGGCCATAGCAGAGAGCTGGATCGGAAGTGGAGCAGCCCCGACCCAAACCGGCTCCCATATAGGATGCTGGCCCTGCAGGTGGTAGCTTCACATGCTGGGCCACAGCACTGGCCCCCCCTTTTTGCTCTTTTTGTGAAACTCTGGAAATGAGAGAAGAGGAGGAGCATTGCAATTCACTTCTCTTTGTGTCTGGTTATGTATATGTGGGTGGGTGGAGTGGGCGAGATTGCTGGTGTGCTTTTGTTACCCGTGGCTTAGTTTTCTTAAACTATAGGCTAAGACTGAAGTCAAAGCTCTTTCGCCTACTCTACCTTTTCTAAAGTGTATATCCTCCAGAACGCCATTAAGAACATATTTTATGATACTGCGCTGGCTTGGACTAGTTGTGCCTGAAGGTTGTTTGCATTTGAGGGGTTCTATTCCTTTAGCTGCTGCTACATACCTTTTTGGGCTTACTCAGGTTCTAAGTACAGGATCAGCTGATTAGAACACTTAGCCCACAGATTGCCTAAGCTCTGCTGTTACCCTCCGAGGCATCTTGTGTGGAAAGGAGATGGAGGCCAAGTTTAAAAAGTGGTTGGTTGGGGCCAGTGCTGTGGCCTAGCAGGCTAAAGACTCTGCCTGCTGCTCCAGCATCCCATATGGGCAGCTGTTCTAGTCCTGGCTGCTCCTCTTCCGATCCAGCTCTCTGCTATGGCCTGGGAAAGCAGTGGAGGATGGCCCAAGTATATGGCCCAAGCACCTGCATGGGAGACCCAAAGGAAGCTCCTGGCCCTAGCCACTGGGACCATTTGGGGAATGAACCAACAGATGCAAGGCCTTTCACTCTCTCTTCTGTAACTCTGACTCTCAAATAAATAAATAAAATATTAAAAAAAAGAGGTTGGGTGCAAAATTGTGCGTGAGGTGGGTATTTGGTGCAGTGGTTAAAATGCCTCTGATAATGCCAGCATCATATATTGGAGTGCCTGGGTTTGAGTCCTGGGACTGCCGCTCTTCATTCCAGCTTCCTGCTAATGCAGCAGGTGATGGCCCAAATATTAGAGTCCCTGCCACTCAGCTAGTAGACCTGTATTGAGTTCCAGCCACCTCACTTTGATCTGGCCCAGGCCTAGCTGTTGGGGAAATTTGGAGAGTCAACCAGCGGATGGAAGATTTACCTCTGTCTCTATGTTTCAATTAAATAAAAAGTAAAATAAAATAAAAACATGTGATTTTTAGAGTTGTTGGTCTGAATGGCTATAGCCAGGCCGCTGGTATTTCTCTTTGGGTCCTCCTCTGTCTGCTCCTGCGCCATGAGCATGTTCTTGCGTTATTTCAGTGCCTTATTCTTCCATCTGAAGATGAAGGAAAATGAGAATTCCAGCTGAACAGGGTGTCTTCTGACTTCTCAGCAGTGATTAACGTGGGTGTCAAGTAAGACTGGTTTCTGAAATGTGTAAGTGGAGTAAGTAGAACCAGGATGCTAGGAGAATGCGGAGTACTTGTGCATTTGCTGGGCTCCGTGCCTTCTCATACAGGTTTGCAATTGACACATTCTAAGAAGAGAATATTGCTCTTTGTTTCAGGTAGGAGCATAACTTTTTAAAACAGGAATTTCATTGTGGGATTTGATAGAATAGATAACTTTTAAAATGTTTAATTTTGAATGTCTGTATTGAATTATTAACATACTGCTGTTTCATGCTCTTTTGAAGGCAAAGTAAGAGTGTAAATGTTTAGTTGTAGATGCTGGCCCAAAATGAAAGCAATTAAAGGTGAAGTAAGTAATAGCACAAAGAATATGGAAATGTGGAATCATTCATGCATATTTCTGCTTGTCTTTTTTTTTTATTTTTATTTTTAATTTTTTTTTGACAGGCAGAGTGGACAGTGAGAGAGAGACAGAGAGAAAGGTCTTCCTTTTCCGTTGGTTCACCCTCCAATGGCCGCCGCGGCCGGTGCGCTGTGGCCGGCTCACTGCGCTGATCCGATGGCAGGAGTCAGGTACTTATCCTGGTCTCCCATGGGGTGCAGGGCCCAAGCACTTGGGCCATCCTCCACTGCACTCCCTGGCCACAGCAGAGAGCTGGCCTGGAAGAGGGGCAACCGGGACAGAATCCAGCGCCCCGACAGGGACTAGAACCCGGTGTGCCAGCGCTGCAAAGCGGAGGATTAGCCTAGTGAGCCGCGGCGCCGGCCTCTGCTTGTCTTTTTTTTTTTTTTTTTTTTTTTTAGGTTTACCTGTTCATTTCAAAGGCAGAATAATAGGGAGAGACAGGGAGAGAGGTCTTCCATCCGCTAATTAATTCCCCCAGTGCCTGCAACAGCCAGGGCTGAGCCAGCCTGAAGCCAGGAGCTAAGAACTCCATCAAGATCTACCATGTGGGTAACAGGAACCCACTCATCTGGGCATTCATCCTCTGCTTCCCAGGTGTATTAGCAAGAAGCTGGATAGGAGGCAGGGGGTAGCCAAGACTCAAACCAGATACTCCTATAGGAATATGGGCATACCAAGTGGTGGTTTAACTTGCTGTGCCACAGTACTCATTCCTGTCTCCTATCAAAAGTTGGCAGAAAACTGAGAAATACGCAGAGATCATTGTGTAAGTCATTTGTGTGTGTGTGTGTTTTAAGATTTTATTTGTTTACTTGAAAGAGCTACATCTAGGCAGAGAGAAAGAGAGAGAAGTCTTCCATCTGCTGGTTTACTCTCCAATTGGTCACGATTGCTGGAGCTGCGCCGATCCAAAGCCAGGAGCCAAGAGCTGCTTCTGAGTCTCCCAAGCTGGTGCAGGGGCCCAAGGACTTAGGCCATATTCTACTGCTTTCCCAGGCCATAGCAGAAAGCTGGATTGGAAGTGGAGCAGCCGGGACTCGAACTGGTGCCCATTTGTGGTGTTGGCACTGCAGGCAGTGGCTTTACTCACTACAGCACAGCGCTGGCCCCCATATGTGTTTTTAAAAGGTGGTAAACACAGGGATTATTTAGTTCGGGAAGAGGGAGGAGAGCCTGCAGGAATGTTGCTAAGATGTTTGAGATGACAGAATGATACCTTAAAATTTTCTGCCCTCACTGCTTGCCTTTTAGGAGAGCCATGGGTCCCCTTGGTAATGTTACATGCACCTGTTTCAAAGAACATTGGCCTTTCTCAGGAGGTGAAACTGAGGGAATGTATTTGAGTTGGGAGAGTAGGTAAATGTTGGGATACTTCTTTAAAAAGATCTGTAAGTTATTATAAAAACTAAGAAGAGAGTAGTCAGAAATGATTCAGCTTTATTGATGGGAATATGGATCAGAGTAGGCTAATTTTATCCTATAAGAATAACCTTTTGTTATCCCTAAGGACTTTGAGTGTATTTTATAAATGAGTTACCAAGTTATTGTTGAAGAGTGTTGTGTCTTCTGTGAAATGTAATAAAGTAAGCTTATATATCACACATGGTTTAGAATAACAGGATAAGTTCATGTTTATTGAAAAGAAATACTATTATAAAGACATAAAGAGTTTGTAGATGTAGGTGGTGTTTTCTCCCAAGTCTCAGTAGCTAGAATAATTTATGACAGCAAAAATCATCCCCATTTTGAAACAAACCTTTCTTTTTTTCCAGATTTATTTTTTGTTTCTTTGAAAGGCAGAGTTACAGAGAGGCAGAAGCAGAGAGGTCTTCCACCCGTTTGTTCATTCATTCTCCAAATGGTCACGATGGCTGGAGCTGGGCCGATCTGAAACCAAGAGCCTGGAGCTTCTTGCAGGTCCCCTACACGAGTGCAGGGGCCCAAGCACTTGGGCCATCTTCTGCTGCTTTCCCAGGCCATTTCAGAGAGCTGGTTTGGAAGTGCAACAGCTGGGACTTGAACCAGCGCCCATATGGGATGCCAGCACTGCAGGTGGAAGCTTAGCCTCCTGTGCCATAGTGCTTGCCCCACAAACTTTTTTATAATTTTTTTTTTTTTTTTTTTTTTTTTTTTTGACAGGCAGAGTGGACAGAGAGAGAGACAGAGAGAGAAAGGTCTTCCTTTGCCGTTGGTTCACCCTCCAATGGCCGCCGCTGCAGCCGGCGCACCGCGCTGATCCTGGCAGGAGCCAGGAGCCAGGTGCTTTTCCTGGTCTCCCATGGGGTGCAGGGCCCAAGCACCTGGGCCATCCTCCACTGCACTCCCTGGCCATAGCAGAGAGCTGGCCTGGAAGAGGGGCAACCGGGACAGAATCCGGCGCCCCAACCGGGACTAGAACCCGGTGTGCCGGCGCCGCAAGGTGGAGGATTAGCCTATTGAGCCACGGCGCCGGCTTTATAATTTTTTTTTAATGTTGAGCCTCTTTGTGTCAAGAATTTTTGTTTGAAAACATAGTGAAAAATATCATCTCTTGTTACCAGCAAGGGAACATCAGGTGTTTGCCTCTAGTTGGGGTTGAGTAAGACAAAGCTGCATACTCTGTCTAGCTGCTTGTCATCGGCTCTCTGCTCTTGTTTCTTCCTGCTTCTGTAGCAGCTGGCTCAAGCCCATGAATAGCCAGACCTTTGGGGAACCAGGGACGATAGGAAGCTGTTCTGATAACATTGAAGCTAATATTGAAAAGTAAAGAATATTTTATTTTATATTCATACTTGAAAGGTAGAGTGGGAGTGAGAGAGAGCAAACTTCATCTGCTGGTTCACTCCCCAAATGCCTGCAACAGCTAGGGCTTGAGCAGGAGCCCCCGAACCCCATCCAGGTTTCCCACTTTTGTGCAAGGGCCCAAACATTTGCACATCATCTGCTCCCTACCAAGATGAATTAGCAAGAAGCCTGATCAACAGCAAAGGGCTGGAACTCAGACCGGCACTACTGTATTTCTCTTCATCTGTCCTGTTGGGGCAGGGAGAGAGGAAGCAGGGAAGTGGGGGAGAGGGGAGAGGCAGAGAGAGGGAGGGGAAAGAGGGGAGAAAGGGGAGAGAAAGATCTATCCATTGGTTCAGTCCCCAAATGTCTGGCCAGACCAAAGCCAAACTGGCATTCATATGGGATACTGGCATTGGAAGTGGTAGGTTAACCTCTTGTACCACCACATGGGCCCCAAGGGATTCTTTTTTTTTTTTTTTTTTTTTTTAAGATTTATGTTTTTTATTTGAGAGGCAGAGTTACAGAGGGAGAGAAGGAGAGACAGAGAATCTTCTATCTGCTGGTTAGGTCCCCAAAAGGCCGCAATGACTAGAGCTGGGCCAAGCCAGAGACAGGAGCTTCTTCGGGGTTTCCCATGTGGGTGCAGGGCCCAATTACTTGAGCTATCTTCCTCTGCTTTCCCAGGCATGTTAGCAGGGAGCTAGAATGGAAGCAGAGCAGATGGGACTTGAAATGGCACTCTGATATGGGATGCCAGGATTGCAAGTAGTGGCTTAATCTGCTGTGCCACAATGCTGGCCCTGAGAATACAGTTTGAATATCAGTAAGCCCAAACATCCAGTAGTCACTTCTTGGATTTGTAGGTTGGAAACAGCAAGGGGCTGAGTTAGAAATTGGATGAATAGGCCGGCGCCGCGGCTCACTAGGCTAATCCTCCGCCTAGCGGCGCCGGCACACCGGGTTCTAGTCCCGGTCGGGGCGCCGGATTCTGTCCCGGTTGCCCCTCTTCCAGGCCAGCCCTCTGCTGTGGCCCGGGAGTGCAGTGGAGGATGGCCCAGGTGCTTGGGCCCTGCACCCCATGGGAGACCAGGAAAAGCACCTGGCTCCTGGCTCCTGCCATCGGATCAGCGCGGTGCGCCGGCTGCAGCGCACCGGCCGCGGCGGCCATTGGAGGGTGAACCAACGGCAAAGGAAGACCTTTCTCTCTGTCTCTCTCTCTCACTGTCCACTCTGCCTGTCAAAAAAAAAAAAAAAAAAAAAAAAAGAAATTGGATGAATAAACAGATAAAGAGAAGCAGAAATTTTGCATCGTAGAATTCTTTTAGTAAATTTCAGGATCTTGGAATACAATTGGATTAGTAGAAGCTGTGAAAGTGAGTGAGAAAAGATGAAAGAAACAGGCTCGCTCTCTCTGTTGCTTGGCTCTGTGACAATTGGGGAGTGTTAATTTGCCCTTTAAATATTTGTTTAAATATCTTTCCTCCAAGAAGGGGGATGGAACAGATAAGGGAGAATTAGCATAATGGAACTGAATGAAAAGAAACACATGGCATTCTTTTAAGGAAAAATTTAAAAAGGATTTATTTATTGGAGGTAGCTAATAGAGTACCTAAAATGGAATGAATGAAATGGACATTTTGGGATTTGATGATTATTTACAGCCCTCATCTCTACTGTTGAGGAACAATTTTTTTTTTCTTCATAGTGTTTGTTGAACTCTTTACTTAGTGTAGGGTTAATCTTATTAGGATAAAATAAACTGGAAATAGATCTTTGTAAAAACTAAGAGTGGGAGTAGGAGAGGGAGGAGGAAAAAGGCTTGGAGCATGGGTGGGAGGGTATCTCCATGTTCCTGAATCTGTATGTATGAAATACATGAAACTTGTATATCTTAAATAGAATTTAAAAAAATAAAAGAAAAATAAAGAAATCTCATGAGAAAAAAATTATTTATTCATTTGCAGTGCCGAGTTACAGAGAGAGGGAGAGACAGATCTTCCATCTGATGGTTTTCTCTCCGAATGATTGCAGTGGCCAGGATGGGGCCGGGCTGTAGCCAGGAGGCTAGAGTCTCCTCCAGGTCTCCCAGGTGGATGCAGAGACCCAAGGACTTAGGCCATCTTCCGCTGCTTTGCCAGGCCATAGCAGAGAGCTGGATTGTTAGTGGGGCTGCCAGGACTTGAACTGGTGCCCATATAGGATGCTTGTGCTGCCCTACCCCCTGTATCACAATGCTGGCCCTAGGAAATACTCTTAAGGAAAATGGTAAAATTCCGCTGTTGGTAGTTAGGTCCTTAGACATTAACTACTTGTACATTTTGTTAAGGTAGCAAATATAGATAGAGTTTGTGATATTCCGAATTCATTTTCTGCATTTCTAATTCTATGACTTATTTCCTCTTATCAATAGTGTTGAATAGTGTTGTGTGAGGGACATGAATTGTAATTTCTTCAAAGGTTTAACTAAATACTTTAATGACCCAACAGAAGTTGATTTATAGTCCATCTTTGATCCTGAAGGCCGCAGAAAACCAAGCTGTGTACCTTGGTAGTTGGCCTTACAACTTCTCTTACATCTCAGACATGTTGGCCATATTATCTTTTTTTTTTTTTTTTTTAAGATTTATTTATTTGAAAGGCAAAGTTACAGAGAGGCAGAGAGAGAGAGGGGTCTTCATCCACTGGTTCACTCCCTAGTTGGCCGCAATGACCAGAGCTGCGTCAGTCAAGAGCCAGGAGCCAGGAGCCAGGAGCTTCCTCCGGGACTTCCCATGTGGGTGCAGGGGCCCAAAGACTTGGGCCGTCTTCTACTGCTTTCCCAGGCGACAGCACAGAGCTGGATTGGTAGTGGAGCAGCCAGGCCATGAACTGGCATCCATATGGATTGCTGGCACTGCAGGCAGTGGCTTTACCCACTACGCCACAGTGCCAGTCCCTACCCTCATATTTGAAGTGCACAATTTGGGGGCTGGCATTGTGGCATAGTGGGTTAAAGCCCTGGCCTAAAGCCCCGGCATCCCATATGGACACCGATTCGAGTCCCAGCTGCTCCACCTCCCATCCAGCTCTCTGCTATGGCCTGGGATAGCAGTGGAAGATGGCCCAAGTCCTTTTACCCCTGCACCTGTGTGGGAGACTGGAAGAAGCTCCTGGCTTCGGATTGGCGGATTGGCACAGCTCCAGCTATTGCGACCAACTGGGGAGTGAACCAGCGGATGGAAGACCTCTCTGTCCTCTGTCTCTCTCTGCCTAGCTGTAGCTCTTTCAAGTAAACAATTTGTTTATTCATTTACCTATTGATGGGCATTTGGGTTGTTTCCAGTTTTTTGTTTGTTTTGCTGTGAACATTTATTTGTGTATAGGTTTTTTTTTTTTTAAGATTTTTTTTTTTTTTTTTTTTTGGACAGGCAGAGTGGACAGTGAGAGAGAAACAGAGAGAAAGGTCTTCCTTTGCCATTGGTTCACCCTCCAATGGCCGCCGCAGCCAGCATGCTGCGGCTGGTGCACGGAGCTGATCCGATGGCAGGAGCCAGGTGCTTCTCCTGGTCTGCCTTGGGGTGCAGGGCCCAAGCACTTGGGCCATCCTCCACTGCACTCCCGGGCCACAGCAGAGAGCTGGCCTGGAAGAGGGGCAACCGGGACAGAATCCGGCGCCCCGACTGGGACTAGAACCCGGTGTGCCGGCACCGCAAGGCGGAGTATTAGCCTGTTCATCCGCGGCGCCGGCTACAGATGTATTTATTTATTTGAAAGGTGGAGTTACAGAGAGGGAGAGGCAGAGAGAAGTCTTCCATCTGCTGGTTCACTTCCCAAATGGCTGCTACAGCTGGAGCTGTGCCAGTCTGAAGCCAGGAGCCAGGAGCTTCTTCCGAGTTCCTCACGTGGCTGCTGGGGCCCAAGGACTTGGGCCACTTTGCACTGCTTTCCCAGGCACATTAGCAAGAAGCTGGATTGGAAGTGGAGCAGCTGGTTTTGAGTCGGCGCCCGTATGGAATACCAGTGCTGTAGGTAGAGGCTTAACCTGCTATGCCACAGTGCTGACCCTTGTGCATAGGTTTCTGGACAGACATTATGTCTTCATTTCTCTTAGGTAAATATGTATAAGTGGAATGTCTGGGCCATATGTTAGATCTGTTTGATTTTTTTTAATAAATTGCCAGACTGTTTTCCTAAGTGGTGGTACCATTTTACATTTTCATTGGCAACATACAGGAGTTCCAGTTCCTAACTAACTCTTGATATGCTTCGTCTTATGTTTTAGCCACTCTAGTGGCTATGTGGTGATACTCCAATGAAGCTTTAGTTTGTAATTCCCTTATGATGTTGAACATCTTTTCAAGCCCTTTATCTCCTGCCTCCCAGTGTACACATTAGCAAGAAGCTGACATCAGGAGCTGAGTTGGGACGCAAAGCCAGGCACTCCACCCTGGGATGTGGGCATCTCGGGTAGTGTCTTCACTGCTGTACCAGAAGCCTGCCCCTTAGTGCACAAAATGCTAACCTGTTCGCTTAAGGAGTACGTACAAAGAGCAGATAAGGGGATGCGTGTTTGCCCTGTTGGTTAAGGCACTGATAGGACAGCCGTGCACTACATTGGAGTGCCTGCATTTCACTCCTAGGTTCGTTTTCTGTTTCCAGCGTCGTCCTGATGCAGAACCCTGGGAAGCAGCAGTGATCACTTAGGTGGCTGGGCTCCTGCCACTCATGTGGGGAACTTGGATTGAGTTCCCAGCTCCTGAAGTACGAATCCAGCCCCAGTGTTACTGGCTTTTGCGGTGTAAGTCAACAGATGGGGGTGTGTTCTCACTGTATCTGTCTCTTTCCCTCTCTCCATGTGACTTTCATTTCCTTAAATGTATAATTTGATGAAGTATGACTTTTTTCATTTTTACTTTTTGCGTAATATTTTAAAAATCTTTGCTAAAATCATGGTCACTAAGATTTTTTGATTTCTTCTGGAAATTTTCTAGATTTAGCTCTTAAATTTGGCTCTGTTCTACAGATACGTGATTTCTGTTCCACACATTGATTTTCAATATAAATTTTTACTTTTAGGCGTGTTACAACATTTCTGATATTTCTGGATCAGGGACCTCAGAGATTCCATTTATCCTGGAAGCATTTTTTTTTCCTCTGTTAGGTGGTGTCAGTAACCTTTAGTTTCTCTATACTCAGTGTGCTACAGGTGACGTGACGTAGTGCTAATCTTCCTGTCTGTGAGTATTAATCATTGTTCATCATCTTCACAGATAAGATTAATTAATTCCAGACTGGAAGGAGAGGAAGTTAATAATAACAATAATAGTAACAGTAATAATAGCAGATTTTTTTTGCAGACTTACTATATCCCTGGCTCTGTGCTATTAAAAGATCATAGATACATTATCATTAATGTCCACATTGACTTTTTAAAATAGATACTGTTATTACTTCCTTTTTTTTTTTTTTTAAGATTTATTTATTTGAAAGTCACAGTTGCACACAGAGAGGGAGGGAAAGACAGACAGGTATCTTCCATCTGCTGGTTCACTTCTCAAAAGGCCTCAACTGCTGAAACTAGGCTGATGGGGAGCCAGGAGCTTCTTCTGGGTCTCCCATGTGGGTGCAGGGACTAAGTACTTGGACCCTCTTCTGCTGCTTTCCCAGGCCATAGCCGAGAGCTGGATGGGAAGTGAAGCTGCCGGGAGGCAAACCGGTGTCCACATGGGATGCCGGCACTGCAGGCAGCAGCCCCACCCCCTCTGCCACAGCGCCAGCCACAGTTGATGGGTTCTTGGGAAGTTGTAGCGATTATTATTATTATTATTTTTTTAAGATTTATTTATTTATTTGAAAGTCAGAGTTACACAGAGAGAGGAAAGGCAGAGAGAGAGGTCTTCCATCTGATGGTTCACTCCCCAGATGGCCACAACGGCTGGAGCTGTGCTGACCCGAAGCCAGGAGCTTCTTTCTGGTCTCCCACGCCGGTGCAGGGGCCCAAGTACCTGGGCCATCTTCCACTGCTTTCCCAGGCCATAGCAGAGAGCTGGATCGGAAGTGGAGCAGCCGGAACTAGAACCGGCGCCCATATGGGATACCGGGGCTTCAGGCCAGGGCGTTAACCTGCAGTACCACAGCGCCGGCCCCCATGCAATTATTATTTTCTTAATACAACCTTATCTCCTTTGTAAGTAAGAAGTTTTAATAGCATCACCTTGAGGAGTTTTAGTTGTATAAGTTGCTGAGAGCAGCAAGTAGTGGTGACAAGCCAGGAGGGGGAAGCTGTAGCTAGACCACCTCTGTAGTTACCTTTTTATGTTTAGATTTGACATTGGATTTCTTAAAGACCTCTGTTGCTGGCTCTGAAACTTGATTGTAAGGGTCTCTTCTCGGACTGGGGACTTCTGAAGTTTGTTCTTTAGTCTTGGCCATTATTTACCTGTGATTAATGATTAAGACATTGCCTAAGAACTCCAGATAAGTGAAACTGGGATTTTTTTTTCTTTGCTGTATGGTGAAGAGTAGAGAGTACAATTTGTGTGGTTTGCTTAAACCTGGTCTACCCTGGATCCAAAAGCTGATCAAGAAGTCATGTGGTTGCCCTCTCAGGTTTAGTTGATTTTTTTTTTTTTTTTAAGATTCATTTGTTTTGGAGGCAGAGTTAACAGAGAGGGGGAGACAGCAAGAGGTCTTGCGTATGCTGGTTCACTTCCCAAATTGCTGCAGTAGCTTGAGCTGGGCCGATCGAAGCCAGGAGCTTCTTTAGGGTCTCCCTCGAGGGTGCAGGTGCCCATGCACTTGGGCCATCTTCCACTGGTTTTCCAGGCCATCAGCAGGGAGCTAGATTGGAACTGGAGCACCTGGGACTAGAACAGCTTCCCATATGGGATGCTGGCACTGCAGGCTGAGGCTTAACCCACTATGGCACAACGCTGGCCCCAGTCCTGACTTTTGAAAGAGATTATAATCTTTGCTGTGTTTGCACAAGAATGGGTAGAAAAAGCTTCAAAACTACGAATGTAGACTTCAAATACTGTAGAAATTCAGAGAGGTGAGGAAATTAAGGACAGCTAAGTTTCAGAATCCTAAAACGCTAGAGGTGAGAAGAATGCTAAAAATGATCTAACTCAACCCTTTTATTTTATAGATTGAAATGTTGGCCCAGATCTAATACTAGTACCAGAATCCTTGTCTCCTCTGCAGTTTTCTAATCATATGGGGGTATTAGCTACATAGTATGACTTCACTGCTAGTCAACCATGTGAACTCTGGGCAAGTCATTTCACTTGGTCTTTTCCTCCCATAAAATAAGAGCATAGTTATCCTAATGTCCCAAATTTTGTAAATGATCTGGAATATAATTGTGGGCAGTGATAGTTAGCTCATTGGAGGTGGGGGATATAATTGGTCCTGGAAGGAAATCCGATTGACAGATTAGTGGAGACTTCAGAGGGTGGGGAGCACTGTGAGCAGCTCAGGTGTGAATGTTTGGCTGTAATGAAGAGAAATGACGGATTACAGGATTAGTGGGACAGAAATCATTTAAGAAAGTCAAAGGAAGTCACTTCATAGAGATTTTTTTATCCCTAGGATTGGCTTGTAGATTATTCTTCTGTAAAACCTGCAGAGAGCAGCATTGGAACTTAGCAGGTTGTAACATGTTGGGATGCATGGTGATGTCAATTTCTGGCCATGTGACATGTCATGGTGACAGTCAATAAATCAGGGTATCCAGGAACATGAATATATTAGTGTTAAGCGCAGTGTCACAGCACTTTGTTTCTGTCACCTAGATAGAGTTTACATAGTTAAATTGATTGATTTCTGGCCTTATACATTTTAATATAACTTTAATATGTCCACCATTTCATTCTTTCAGAGGTTAATCTTAATTTGAAAAGCTGTGTCTTCAGCTGGGTCTCCAGGCTGTGTAACAAAGCTGTGGGTGGATATGGGAGGGCTTCTTCCGAATGTTCTCTGGTACTGTGCACTTTACCTTTTGATTGTATGCTCATTTGAAGTGTCATTTAGTCTTTCCTGAATACAAAATAATGTTTATATCTTCTTTTGGGATCTTGTTTCCTCTCTAGCTTCCTAAGAGCAGTGGTAGTGTTTAGCTGATGTTAGCAATATCCCTTTATGTATTTTAGTTTTAATTTAGCCTGAGGAGGCTTGATATTATTTTCAAGGCTCCCCATTTCTGTGATCTACTGTAGAAAACTGTAGATCTACTTTTGAAAACATTGATCCTCTTACTAAGGTAATTGTGGGGGCAGAGAACCATAAATTAACAACACTGGACCAGAAGAACTCTATGTTGAGAAAAGATTATTTATCTCTGAAGATAGTATCTAATAGTTTTGACTTATATTTTATTAGGCAACATGTATATAGGATTAAAAAAACTCTGCATTGTTTTATATGCAAGGCTGTCAACAATTTTGTCCTTTTTTTTAAACAAGGGGCTCTGCATTTTCAATTTTTAAAAAATGATTTATTATTATTTGAAAGGCAGAGTTACAGAGAGGCAGAGGCAGAGAGAGAGAGGACTTTGATCCGCTGTTTCACTCCCTAAATGGCTTCAGTGGCCGGAGCTGAGCTGATCTGAAGCCAGGAGCCAGGAGCTTCTTCCGGGTCTCCCACGCGGGTGCAGGGGCCCAAGGACTTAGGCTATCTTCTACTGCTTTCCCAGGCCATAGCAGAGAGCTGGATCGGAAATAGAGTAGCCGGGGCTTGAAAGCCGGGGCCTGAACCAGCGCCCATATGGGATGCTGGCATTGCAGGCAGTGGCTTTACCTGCCACAGTGTGACCCCAGAGCTTGGCCCAGAGCTCAAGGGATTGCTAGTATGACTTGAAAGGGAATAATTACTAAGTTCCCATATTATTTGAATCCTTAAGTATTATAGGCGTTCCTTGCCATAGAAATACATAGAATATTAATTAAGGATGAGGATGAGTCTTCAAATCCTCAGAATGTCTGATTCTCCACAAAAAAATGGCTGGTGGCAGTAGGAGAGTGCACCATGTTTCCTTTAAACACAAATAGCCCTGCCGTTAGGTAAAGAGTTCATTCCATTTCTTTAATTGGCCATAGAAACAAAATAGGGACTATTCTAAAATTACTTCATTTTGTTTGGGGGTTACAGAGATATTTTTAGTTTTCCTAGTTTCTGTGAAAAGTGTGTGTCATGCTCCCCAGACATAGAGGTCTCAAGTGATTTCTTCATTCTTGTATTTTGAGAAGATGGGAGTTGGTCTTAGCTGGCAGCTCTTGGCATCCGCTAGGGCTTGTTCGTTACTTACTTCTGGGCCTACGGGTGACGTCTGTTTCCTGTGATTGAAACCACAAGAAGAAGTGGTGAGAAGCCACGGTAAGATACTCATTATCAGGCAAGCTGCAGGCTTTGGGCTGCACTCACAAAGAGCAGTAATAACTTAAGTACAGTCTTTAATGTGTCTGAAGAGACCCTAGAAATCATCCCCCTCCTTAAAGATTTATTTATTTGAAAGGCAGAGATAGAAAGGGAGAGAGAGAGAGAGAGGAAGGGAGGGAAGGAAGGAGGAAGGGAGGGCCAAAGAGAGAGCGAGAGAGTGAGAAAATCGTCCATCCGTTAGTTCACTCCTGAAATGGCTGCAATAGCCTGGGCTGGGCCAGACCTAAACCAAGAGCCAAGAAGTTGCTTTGGATCTCCCACGTGGGTACAGGGGCCCAAGTATTTGAACCTTCTGCTGTTACTTTCCCGGGTACATTAAGAGGGAGCTGGATTAGAAGTGGAGCAGCCAGGACTTGAACCGGTAACCATATGAGATGGCAGCACTCTAGACCGGGGCTTAACCTTCTGTGCCACAGTTCTAGTTCCTCCCTAACCTTCTTTTAAAATGAGGACACTGAGGGGGTCGGCACTGTGGCGTAGTGGGTAAAGCTGCTGCCTGCAATGCCAGTATCCCATATGGTGCTGGTTCAAGACCTGGCTGCTCCACTTCTGATTCAACTCTCTTTTATAGCATGGGAAAGCAGTGGAAGATGGCCTGAGTGCTTGGGCCCCTACACCCACCTGGGAGACCGTGAAGAAGCTTCAGGCTCCTGGCTTCAAATGAGCCCAGCTCTGCCTATTGCGGCCATTTGGGGAGTGAAGCAGCGGATGGGAGACCCCCCCACCCCCCGCCCCCTGTAACACCACCTTTCAAATACATAAATCTGTAAAAAAAATGAGGACACTGAGGTTAGAGGTGTTAAATTGCTGAAAGTCATATAATTAAGTAAGCTAGGTTTTAGACTCCACTAACTATTTAGTACTCTTTCTCATAGTGCATTATCACACCTACATTTTTAAAAAAAGATTTTAAAAAAGATTTATTTATTTACTTATTTGAAAGGAACAGAGATATCATCTATCCGCTGCGTCACTCCCCAGCAATGGCCAGCGCTTCCTCTGGATCTCCCATGTGGGTACAGGAGCCTAAGCATTTGGGCTACCTTCTGCTGCTTTCCCAGGCCATAGCAGAGAGCTGGATTGGAAGAGAAGCAGCCAAGACTAGAACCGGTGTCCATATGGGATGCCGGTGCCACAGGCGGAGGATTAACCTGTGCCACAGCACCGGCCTCCAAATTTCTATTTTTGTATTTTTCACATACTGTTTGAATATTCTAGTCGTTATCTCTGTGCAAATATTTTTACAACATTTCTGCTTTTATAGTAGTGTCAACGTTTTCCAAGCCTTTTAACCTTTAAAATTGCTGATTTTATTTGGAATAGAAATATACTTTTATTATAAAATGATAGTTTTTTCCTAAGAAAACATAGATATGTATAAAAATAGAGTAAAACGGTCTCTGATTTTTTTTTCTTCTATTTTTAAGCTATTTTTAAATAGAACCAAAAAGAAAAATGGTTGATACATGGAAGTCTCTTTAGAGCCTAAGTACTTTGGCATGAAATTTTCAGTTGGAGCATAGTTGAGCGCAAGTACTATTGCCAGAGGTATCAGAAGGACCTTACTTTAATTGTTTTTCCTGGCGTAGAGAAATAATGAGATTTTATCATCATGCCCTTCTTCTCCCACCCCTATGATTTTCTCAATATTTTGGATTTGTATGGTACAAGAAAAAATTTATGGTGGCAACACAAAATTGAGTCTACCTTTTCTTTCTTTCTTTCTTTCTTTCTTTTTTTTTTTTTTTTTTTTTTTTTTTTTTTGACAGGCAGAGTTAGACAGAGAGAGAGAGAGACACACAGAGAAAGGTCTTCCTTTCTGTTGGTTCACCCCCAAAATGGCACGCTGCGCCGATCCAAAGCCAGGAGCCAGGTGCTTCTCCTGGTCTCCCATGCAGGTGCAGGGCCCAAGCACTTGGGCCATCCTCCACTGCCTTTCCGGGCCAGCAGAGAGCTGGACTGGAAGAGGAGCAACCGGGACAGATTCTGGCTCCCCAACCGGGACTAGAACCCAGGGTGCCGGCACCGCAGGCGGAGGATTAGCCTAGTGAGCCATGGTGCCAGCCGAGTCTAGCTTTTCTAATAGTAGTAGTAGTATAGTTTTGGATTAAACTGTTACCAGTCAGCTGTGATTATTTCTGGGTATTCGGGAGTGATATGAGGATAGAAAAAAGGTGTAGCCAACATTTAGGAATGAAAGGAGTTTGGGAATGAGTTTTAAAAGAAGGTACCCATGGGGCAGGCCTTGTGATGCAGTGATTTAAGCTACCATTTGGGATACTCTCATCTCATCAGTGCCTGAGGTTGAATCTGCTTCCTGCTAACGTACACCCTGGGAGACAGCAGGTAATGGCCCAAGTACTTGTTGGGTCCTGCCACCTGCATGGGAAACCCAGATGGAGTTCTGTGATTCCTGTCTTCAGCCTGGTTTAGCCATGGCTGTGGGCTGGCACTTGGGGAATAAGCCAGCAGATGGCTGACTCTTGTTCTGCCTTTCAGATAAATAAAAAGAAATAAATAAACATAAATAAAACAAGGTGTACTCATCTTTGGTGCCTTATGTAGAATTGATAGCAGCCACAGAAACTTCCTGTCTGTTAGGCCTTGGGTGTGTCAGACATGTGCCCACCCTTGAGGAAGAGTAGATGTCTTGTTGCTTGCATTGGAACATGGGAGGAGAAGCAGTTGCTACGGTGATTGAGAAATAGCATTCCTGAGTCACTGACAGTTTCTAAATGACTGGACAACACCCCTATTTTAAAGGAGCAGCCACTCTTCTTTAAGCTCAAGCAGTAAAGAGAGAGGCCTAGTATCATAGTGAGGAAGAACACATATCAGTATTTGGAGCTCAAGAAATAAGTTGAAAACTTAGAAAAATAGGTTAACATGATTATTATTTTCTATATATGTAATGAAGTTTTATCAGCCCCTTAGGATGTTTGAAAGGAAGGGAGCTTTGCTTACTGGTCTGTCGCCAAATGACAGAATATGTGTGCGGGCTTTTACCGCCTTTCTGGTAGCAAAGGAAATGATGTGTCTGTTGCACCTTGCAATAGTTGGTAGAGAACTAGGTGTTTTGTCTGTTGGCAGCTGGTTTTCCTGACCTATGAGTGCTTCATGGTGCAAAATGGGTTGGCAATTTCTGTTGATAGACTTGGAAGAGGAATGCAGTGTCCCTAGCCTGGCTTCCACCTGTTCTGCTGTGTGGGAATAGTGAAACCAGAGTGGCCTTTCTGTCTTTTTCTCTGGGCTATCAGCTATCTAGGATGTGGCCTAGCCAGTCCCAGGGCTGAGCTGTAGACACAAAGTTGTTTTTTCCCTTTCGCCCATAGATTTGCCTTCTTGCACTGTTAGAGGAGCAATGTATTTTGGACTGGTTAGAGACTGGTTAGAGAATGGAGTCCTTGTGTTGACAATTTCCCCCTCATTTAATTTTAACTGGGAAATGAACTGTGTTTTCTCTTTTTATGGTTTATTTATTTGAAAGGCAGACAGGGAGAGAGAAACACATAGAGCTTCCATGCACTGGATTACTGTCTAATTCCTGTAACAACTGAAGCTAAGGTAGACAGGTGCCAGGAGCCAGGAGCTCCATCCCAGTTTCCCACGTGGGTTGCAGGAACCCACATACTTCAAGCATTGTCCACTCTCTTCCAGGTGCATTAGCAGGAAGCCACCAGAAGCAGGGAATAGCCAGGGCTCAGTCAGGCATTCTCTTAGGGATGTGGGCATCCCAAGCTGTGGTTTAACCAGCTGCACCACAACGCTTGCCCCTAAAGTTTTTTGGAAGACAAACTCGCCTATCGTACAGTTGAGAGAAATTGTTTGTTGCTTTGAATTTATAAGTAAATTATTTCAAATTTAAGAATAAATTATTAAAATATAGGGAGCGAACTATAATTAGCTAATGTTGGGGTCGGTGTTTTGGTACAATGAGTTAAACTGCTTGTAATGTCAGCATCCCATGTTGGACCACCAGTTCCAGTCCTGGCTGCTCCACTTCCAATTTAGCTCCCTGCTAGTGTGCCTAGGACAGTAGTGGAAAATGACCCAAGTACTTGGGGTCCTATCACCCATGTGGGAGACCTGAACGGAGTTTTGGGCTCCTGGCTGTAGCCTGGACCAGCCCTGGCTGATATGGCCATTTGGGGAGTGAATCAGCAGATAGAAGATCTCTCTTGTTCTTTCTTCTCTTTATCTGTGGCTCTTCCTTTCAAATAAATAACTTGTAAAAACAATTAACTAATGCTCTTCATGTGGCTGTGACTTGTTTTTGACATGGGCTGCTGCTTGGAATCTTTCAGTGTTCCCTGGGTATAATCAGGAAAAAGAGTGGAAGAGTCAGAAAGGCAGG
Source organism: Oryctolagus cuniculus (assembly GCF_964237555.1). NCBI lineage: Eukaryota > Metazoa > Chordata > Mammalia > Lagomorpha > Leporidae > Oryctolagus > Oryctolagus cuniculus. The sequence continues at coordinate 29,169,815 of NC_091437.1, read as the reverse complement.
GGGTAGATTGAAAGAACTTCTATTTAGTAATAAAGCATCTTGGATGGTCTTCTAGTATGTTCTCTTTGTTGCTTGTATAAATTCTCATGAGTGTTTATTGCCCTCCCCTTTATTGAGGTATAATTGACACAAAAGTTGTATATGCACGTGGTGTTTGGAGCTCTGTATACATTATGGAACCATGGGTTGAATTGTGGGCTGCTGAGGCTGTGTGCAGCCTTGTGGCTGAGCTGCCTGAACTGTCCTTCAGTGGTCCTGGAGCATGTAAGTCTGTGTCTCTGTTTCTTGGGATTGCGTTTTTTCTTTAAACACACTGAGTTCCTATTTTTCAATTCCTATCCATTAGTGCCTCTCTTTTAGACTTCCTTACCCTTTTTCTTTTTAAGGTGATTGTTCTAACTCTACTGCAATCCCTTTTTAGGGTATTGGTACCCTAAATAGTGATGTCAGAATCTGGTTTGTTTCTCTCTAAATGGTAGATGAGATGGTGATTCATGTGTTGTCATCTTTGGACCATTCCTTGAAATTGGAAGGGAAAGTTGTTCTCTGCATTTAATGTATCCATTATTTCTTTCTTTGTGGTTCTAATTGATTTTGTGTAAGGAGTGGGTATTGTGGAAGGGAGATGAGCCAGTTTCAGTGGTTCCACTATCATTTATTATTTAACTTTTACAAGGCGCTTCGTAAAACAAAGTGCTTTATATCCATTTTATTATTTATGCTCCACACTAGTCCAGTGGGACAATATAATCCCAAAGATAGGCAGATTGAAACTGGTGGATTAAATAAAAGCTTGCCTTGCCTCACTGTCTAACTCTGTCAAATAAATAAACAAAAAAACAAACAAAAAAACAAAGGCGGTGGAAGCCCCCCACCCCATGACATGTTGTCACATAATCACGTATTTTCCCCAAGGCAACTCACAGATATGCCCTGCGGGCTGAGTAGCCATCAAGGTCCTCTGGTCTCCTTCCTAGGGAAAGATGTCACTCTTCAAGGTTTGGTCTGCTGGTTTACTGAGCTGTCCATAACAGATGAAACCCTCTTGACATAGATCTCAACTTGAAATTTGCTCGATTGGAATACTAATGAATAAATGGATATACCCAGGATGATATTACTATACTGTATTTATCATGATGCTAGTTTTTTAAAATGTTTTAAAAATTTGAGACATATGAATGACCAAGATGGTTTTTCCTCTGTCAAGCTTACATTTTTTTCCCAAATATTTATTTATTTACTTAAAAGTCAGAGTTACAAAGAGAAACAGAGGCAGAGAGAGAGAGAGAGAGAGGGGTCTTCTATCCACTGGTTCACTCCTCAGTTGACCGCAACAGCTGGAGCTGCGCCGATCTGAAGCCTAGAGCCAGGAGCTTCTTCCAGGTCTCTCACATGGGTGCAGGGGCCCAAGGGCTTGGGCCATCTTCTGCTGCTTTCCCAGGCCATAGCAGAGAGCTGGACTGGAAGTGGAGCAGCTGGAACTTGAACCAGTGACCATATGGGATACCTGCATTGCAGGCAGCGGCTTTACCCACTACACCACGGTTCTGGCCCCTCAGCTTACATGTTGATCCCAAATGCTATCTAAGGAAGAATCTGTTAGTGGTGGGACTTGGGGCACAGCAAGTTAAGCCTTCATCTTATAGCACAGTGCCTGGGATCCAGTCTAATATCCCCTTCGGTTCCAGCTTCCTGCAATACACTTGCAAGGCAACAGATGATGGCCCAAGTTCTTGGGTTCCTGCACCTACATGAGAGACCCAGATGGAGCTCCTAGCTCCAAGCCTGGCCCAGCCCCAGCTGTTGGGGGGGCATTTGTGGGGAGAACTGGTGGATGGAAGATTTCTCTCCCTCCCTCTTCCTGTCTCTCTCTCCCCCTGCCTCCCTCCCTTCCTCTTGGTCACTCTATGTTACTCTGCCTTTCAAATAAATGCATACTTGGGAGTGCAGTGTGGCACAACAGGTTAAACTGCTGCTTGTGACACTGGCATCCCACGTTGGTGTGCTGGTTCACGTCCGAACTACTCTGCTTCCCATCTGGCTCCTGCTAAAGCTCCTGGAAAGGCACAGGAGGATGGCCCAAGTACTTTGAGGCCCTGCCACCCATGTGGGAGGCCAGGATGGAGTTTCTGGCTCCTGGCTTTGGCCTTGTCCAGACTTGGCTGTTGTGGTCATTTATGGAGTGAACCAGCAGATGGAAGATCTCTCTCTCTCTTCACTCCCTCTCTGTTGCTGTGCCTTTCAAAGAAATTACAAAGAAATCTTTAGATGGTGGTGCTGTGGTGCAGTGGGTTAAGTCGCCACCTGTAGTGTCAGCATTCCATATGGGTACAGGTTCCAGCTCCTTGATAATGTGCCTAGGAAAGCAGTGGAAGATGGTCCAAGTGCTTGTGCCCCTGCATCCACACGAGAGACCTGGATGAAATTCCTGACACTGAATTAGGTAGCCCATGAACAAGAGTAGATATCAAGAGAGGTGAGAGTTAGGGTATATTGAGGCAGCTAGTGAATTGCATTGTGATTGTGTAAGCATTATAAGAAAATCTATGATTTCAGGGGATCCTGGGCCTCTCAGAATCAGCTCAGAGTGTGAGGGCCAAATGGCATTCAGTTGTGCTGTTCTGGTGATAAATCCACTTAGCCAGGCGTGCAGATATAATTGTAGTTGTCTGGTATAAGTTAGCCTGAACAAAATCTTTAAAAAGTAATGGGATAATAGCCTTACAGTTGTCAGTTTATAGATTCTGTATGCTGGCTACATGGTGCATGCAATTACTGTCCGTGCTTGACGATATTTGTGAAACACAGTAGTGGGGATTGAAAACACTTCTGCTATGTAATGTACTGTATGTTCAGAGTGATGTGTAGTCATACTCTTGTCATTAGATCTCTACTGACTCTCTGTTGCTGAGAACACTACATCATTGCCTTTGCTTGGCTACTTGAGCATATGGTGCCTTGAGCCCGGCACCATCCTTAATCGTTAGTGTATTCTGTGCCCTTTTTCCAACTGGGATGAAAAGTTAAAAATTCAGAGAATCACATAGAGGTGAATCAGTTCCTTGGGTGATTTTGCTTTCTTTTCTTTCCTTTTTTTTTTTTTTTTTCGTATCTTTGAGTTTACAGTATGTTCAGTTCTGTTACTAAGCAAACAAAATCATCTTCTCTCCAGAAGATGGCCAGGTTTAGTCCCATTGACCCACTTTTTTTTTTTTTTTAAGATTTATTTTATTTGAAAGGTGGAATTATAGAGAGGCAGAGAAAGAGAAAGAGGAAGAGGTCTTTATTTAAAAAAAAAATTTTTTTTTTTTAATTTTTGACAGAGTTAGTGAGAGAGAGAGACAGAGAGAAAGGTCTTCCTTTCCGTTGGTTCACCCCCAAATGGCTGCCACGGCCGGCGCACTGTGCTGATCCGAAGCCAAGAGCCAGGTGCTTCTCCTGGTCTCCCATGTGGGTGCAGGGCCCAAGGACCTGGGACATCCTCCACTGCCCTTCTGGACCACAGCAGAGAGCTGGACTGGAAGAGGAGCAACCGGGACTAGAACCCGGCGCCCATATGGGATGCCAGCGCTGCAGGCGGAGGATTAACCAAGTGAGCCACGGCACCGGCCCTGGAAGAAGTCTTCTATCTGCTGGCCACAACTCCCCAGACCACAATGGCCAGAGCTGCGCCAGTCTGAAGCCAGGAGCCAGAAGCTTCTTCCCAGTCTCCCACACCACACCGGTGCAGGGACCTAAGAATTTGGGCTATCTTCTACTGTTTCCCCAGGCCACAGCAGAGAGCTAGATGGGAAGTGGAGCAGCCGGGTCTCGAAACAGCGACCATATGGGATGCCGGTGCTACAGGCAGTGACTTTACCTGCTTGCCACAGCGTCAGCCTCAGCTCACTTTTTAAAACCTGAAGTATTAATACATACAGCAGCCATCACCACCACAACAATCTGGTTACACAAAAGAAGTTTTAAATTCATTTTTATTATGATTATAATTGATCTGGGTGTGTTTTAAATTCATTAAGTCATTAAATATAATTAGTTGGGCCTCACAGGGTGTACCTTGGGGTTCTATGGTTCTTTATTTGGTTTCTTAAAAACAATAAAGTATCTTAGAAGTTTCTTATTTCCTGTATTTGGTAACCAAAAGATTTATCTCATCATGTAGTGCATTATGATGTGGTAATTGTATTAAAACTTGAGTTAGTTTCTGGAAGGAGAGTGAGGGGACAGCTTTTCATTTTCTTGTTGATTGATGGTTAGTGCAGAGCAGTACCCAGCCAAGTATATTTACATTTGATGGTGCTACTTTGGATGCATTATGTCTTTGAGCAGTTTGGGTTGATTTAAGTAAGATATGAAAGTAAATAAATAAATCTTTGGAAGAAGATGCTTATTTTAATAAATGCAATTCTGTTACCTCCTGAACCAGCTAATGACCTTTAGACATTTGCTTACCTAATTGTGTTAAGTAAAGTCCTATAGAATAAATGTTTTCCTATTCCTTTTTTTTTTTTTTTGGACAGACAGAGTGGACAGTGAGAGAGAGAGACAGAGAGAAAGGTCTTCCTTTTCCGTTGATTCACCCCCCAATGGCTGCTCCTGCGGCGCGCTGTGGCTGGTGTATTGCGCCAATCCGAAGCCAGGAGCCAGGTGCCTCTCCTGGTCTCCCATGTGGGTGCAGGGCCCAAGGACCTGGGCCATCCTCCATTGCACTCCCGGGCCACAGCAGAGAACTGGACTGGAAGAGGGGCAACCGGGACAGGATCTGGCGCCCCGACCGGCACTAGAACCCGGTGTGCCAGCGCCACAGGCGGAGGATTAGCCTATTGAGCCGCGGTGCTGGCCTCCTATTCCTTTTTAAAATATATTGTTTCTTTATTATTTGCATATGAATGAAAGCAAATATTGAATAACAAAAATGTAGACTGTGTTTTTTAATAGTAGGAGACTTTTTAAAGTATTTTTAAAAAGATTTGTTTATTTTAAAGGCAGAACAAGAGAGAGGGAGTGAGCGAGCTTCCACATATTGGTTCACTCCCTAAATGGCCGTAACAGCCAGCTCTGGGCCATGCAGAATTTAGGATCCAGGAACCCCATCCTGGTTTCCACATGAGTGGCAGGGGCCCAGTCACGTGGGCTAGCGTAGCTGCCTTCCCAGGCACATTAGTAGAAAGCTGTTTCAGAGCAGAGCAGCTGGGGATGGAACTGGCACTTCTTTGTGGAGTGCCCGCATCACACAAAGTGGCTTAACCTGCTATACCACAAAATCAGCCCTGGAAAACTGTATTTTTGTGTGTGTGTGTGTGTGTGTAAATACATTTATTTATTTATTTATTTATTGAGGCAGAGAGAGAGAGCATCATCTGTTGATTCCCTCCCCCACTGCCAAAAGCCCACAACAGCCAGGGCTGACCAGGCTGACGCCAGGAACCAGGAGCTCAGACTGGGTCTCTCCCATGTTTTTAGGGTTCCAACTGCTTCAGCTGCTCCCACTCAGGCTGTGTATTATCCAGAAGCTGAAATCAGACCTGGAATCAGCACTCAAACTCTGATATGGGGTGCAGGTGTCCAAAGCAGTGTTTTATTTAACCTGCTTCTGGACTGTGAGTAAGACAGTATTGCGGAGACTGGTGCTGTGGCATAGCGGGTAAAGCCGCTGCCTATGGAGCCAGCATACCATATGGTGCCAGTTCAAGTCCTGGCTGCCCCACTTCCGACCCAGCTCTCTGCTATGGCCTGGGAAAACAGTAGAAGATTGCCCAAGTCCTTGGGCCCCTGCACCTGCATGGGAGACCTGGAGGAGGCTCCTGGCTGCTGGCTTCAGATTGGCACAGCTCTGGCTGTTGTGGCCATCTGGGGAGTGAACCAGCGGATGGAAGACCTCTCTCTCTCTGGCTCTCCTTCTCTCTCTGTATAACTCTGACTTTCAAGTAAAATAAATAAATCTTTAAAAAAAAAAAAAAAGACAGTATTGTGGGCTGGTGCTGTGGCGTAGTGGGCTAAGCCTCCACCTGCGGCGCCAGAATCCCATATAGGTGCTGGTTCAAGTCTTGACTGCTCCACTTCCAATCCTGCTCTCTGCTGTGGCCTAGGAAAGCAGTGGAAGATGGCCCAAATCCTTGGGCCCCTGTGCCCATGTGGGAGACCCTGGCTCCTGGGTTTGATCAGCTCAGGTCCAGCCACTTGGGGAGTGAACCAATTGAAGGAAGACCTTTCTCTCTGGCTCTCCGTCTCACTGTCTGTAACTCTGCCTCTCAAATAAATAAATAAAAATCTTTAAAAAGAAAAAAAAAGGACATTATGGCCACTGTAAGGCCTCCATGGTGAGGAAAACTGAATACCGTCTCTGAGGCGTAGGCTGAGTAAGTCTGTATCTAAAGGCTGGAGCCCTTCCTGAGGACATCAATGGGCAAAACTATGAGTGAGGTCTGGGAAACAGAACTCACCACAGTTAAGCATCTGTCACAGCTGTAGTGAGGGCCAGGTACTAAACAGCCGAAAGGAATATGGCTGGGGAGAATACACCATATTTTCTCCTAAGCTCTCCAGGCCAACCTCCACCTCTCCTGAATAAGTCAAAGCAGAAAAATGCTGTAGGGTGGAATGAATATTCTTGACAGTCCTGCTAGTAGAGCAAAGAAGAGAGAAGGAAATAAATTGTTACCATATGGTCTCTGGAATCTGGGTCAGGCTCACCCAGGTGTTGTTAGTTTAAAAACATGATGACGATGACAGTCCTGAGGATCCAGCTCCGGTCTCTTTGGTCCATTTATTATTTTTTTATTTTTTATTTTTTTTTATTTTTTGACAGAGTGGACAGTGAGAGAGAGAGACAGAGAGGAAGGTCTTCCTTTTGCCGTTGGTTCACCCTCCAATGGCCGCCGCGGCCGGCGCGCTGCGGCCGGCGCACCGCGCTGATCCGATGGCAGGAGCCAGGTGCTTTTCCTTGTCTCCCATGGGGTGCAGGGCCCAAGCACCTGGGCCATCCTCCACTGCACTCCCGGGCCACAGCAGAGAGCTGGCCTGGAAGAGGGGCAACCGGGACAGAATCCAGCGCCCTGACCAGGACTAGAACCCGGTGTGCCGGCGCCGCTAGGCGGAGGATTAGCCTAGTGAGCCGTGGCGCCGGCCTCTTTGGTCCATTTTAATTGGTGGTTCTCTGTGCCTGGCACAGAGCGGTCATCCTGAAGTTTTCAGCCTGGGATTTCCTTCACCTCTCTCATGTGTCAGGTTTCCTGTTTCCTGTATTTCAGGTCTTCCATTTTCTTGGTGTGATCACTGATTTTAGTGGAGCATATCCTTCTCGTGGTACATGGAGATCAGTTTGTTAAAGCCTGAATGCCTGGGACTGTCTGTTCTGAAGTCACTTTTGATTGATATACTCTACTGGGTATTGAAATATAGGTTGGGAGTATTTTTTCTTTAAAAAAAATTTTTTTTTAATTTATTTGACAGGTAGAGATATAGATAGTGAGAGAGAGATAGAAAGGTCTTCCTTCCATTGGTTCACCCCCCAAATGGCTGCTACAACAGGCACTGCGCCAATCCGAAGCCAGGAGCTTCCTCCTGGTCTCTCATGTGGGTGCAGGAGCCCAAGCACCTGGGCACCCCACTACCTCCCCAGGCCACAGCAGAGAGCTGGACTGGAAGAGGAACAACTGGAACTAAAACCCGGCGCCCATATGGGATGCCGATGCTGTAGGCAGAGGATTAACCAAGTGAGCCATGGCACCGGCCCCAGGAATATTTTTTCTTAATATTGTAAGAGCCTTATTTTATTGTCATTGAGCTGCTATTGTTAATTAGAAAACCAGAGCTACTGATTCCTTTGTATGTGGCCTGTTTGCTTCTGTGGAGTTTTGTGGGATTTATTTGTGTCCTGCAATTTTGAAGTTTCACCACGATATGCCTTTATATAATCCATTTAAAAAAAAATATTTATTTGAAAGTCAGAGTTATAGAGAAAGAGAAGGAGAGGCAGAAAGAGAGAGAGAGCTTCCATCCTCTGTTTCACTCCTCAATTGGCCACAACGGTTGGAGCTGCACCCATCTGAAGCCACGAGCCAGGAGCTTCCTCTAAGTCTCCCACATAGGTGTAGGGGCCCAGCGACTTAGGCCATCTTCTGTTGCTTTCCCAGGCTACAGCAGAGAGCTTGATCAGAAGTGGAACAGCTGGGACTCGAACCTGCGCCCATATGGGATGTTGGCACTGCAGGCGGCGACTTTACCCACTATGTCACAGGCCGGCCCTCGTGTAATCCATTTTTGTCCTTTGTGCTAGAGACTTGTCCTGCAGTACTTAGAAATTTTCGCCAGCGCCGCGGCTCAATAGGCTAATCCTCCACCTTGCGTCACCGGCACACTGGGTTCTAGTCCCAGTCGGGGCGCTGGATTCTGTCCTGGTTGCCCCTCTTCCAGGCCAGCTCTCTGCTGTGGCCCGGGAGTGCAGTGGAGGATGGCCCACGTGCTTGGGCCCTGCATCCGTATGTGAGACCAGGAGAAGCACCTGGCTCCTGGCTTCGGATCAGTGCGATGCACCGGCCACAGTGCGCTGGCCGCGGTGGCCATTGGAGAATGAACCAACGGCAAAAGGAAGACCTTCCTCTCTGTCTCTCTCTCTCACTGTCCACTCTGCCTGTCAAAAAAAAAATTTTTTTTTTCTTTAATTTGTTGCTAACTTGCTCCTCTGTTTTCTGCAATTATTATTATTATTTTTTTGACAGGCAGAGTGGATAGTGAGAGAGAGAGACAGAGAGAAAGGTCTTCCTTTTTGCCGTTGGTTCACCCTCCAATGGCTGCCATGGCTGGTGCGGTGTGGCTGGCACACCGCGCTGATCTGATGGCAGGAGCCAGGTGCTTCTCCTGGTCTCCCATGGGGTGCAGGGCCCAAGCACTTAGGCCATCCTCCACTGCCTTCCCGGGCCAAAGCAGAGAGCTGGCCTGGAATAGGGGCAACTGGGACAGAATCCGGCACCCCAACCGGGATTAGAACCGGTGTGCTGGCGCCGCTAGGTGGAGGATTAGCCTATTGAGCCACGGCGCCGGCCTGCAGTTATATTTGGTTATTGGATCTTCCAAACTGGTCTAGTTTGCTTATCTTTTACTTTCCCATCTGTCATTTTGCTGTACTTGTGTGGGATTTCCTCAATTCTTAACTTCCAGTTCTTTTCCCAGGTTTTAATTTCTGTTCTCATATTTTCAACTTCTAAGAATTTTTTTTCCTCTCTGAATATTTCTCTCTTGTGGATATTAATGGTTGTTTAAAAAAATCTTTTTTCTTTCATAGACTCTATACTACAAGTTGATTTTCTTTTCTTCTCGTGTTAGGAGCCTTTCTCAGATTTCTGATAATTCCGGGTTGTCTGCTCAGGAGGGACCGGGACTGGCGTTGTGGTGTAGTGGGTAATGCTGCTGCCAGTTAATGTTTGGGCTGCTCCACTTCTGATCCAGCTCCCTGCTAATGTGCCTGCGGAAAGCAGTGGAAGATGGCCCAAGTAATTGGGCTCCGAGCTCCTGGCGTATGCTTGGCCTGGCCCTGGCCTATTGTGGCCATCTGGGGAGTGAACCAGCAGATGTAAGATGTCTGTCTCTATATCTAGCCCTCTCTCTTCATAACTGTGACTTTCAAAATAAATAAATTTTATTTAAAAAAGTGAATTGGAAACTGATGCTGGAGTAGGGTTTATGCGCTGTATTCTTTGCTATAGGATAGCCCCATACAACAGACTTTATAAAGTAAACCGCATACGTAATTTTAGATTTTCTAGTAAAAATAAATATGTGAAATTCATTTTGATATAATTCTTTTAATCCAATATTTATAAAATAATATTTCAGTGTGAAGTTTATAAATTAGTGATATTTTACATTTTTTTTCTCATTAAGTTACTGAAATATGGTACACATTTCAATTCAAATGTTAAAGGCATTTTAAAGACTATTATTATTTATTTGAAAGGCATAGTTAAGGAGGAGGACAAACAGAAGTAGCAAGAGATCTTCCATATGCTGGTTCATTCCCCAGATGACTGCAACGGCTAAGACTTGGCCAGGCTGAAGCCAGGAGCTTCTTCCGTGTCTTTCACATGAGTGCAAGGGCCCAAAGATTTGGGCCATCTTCCACTGCTTTCCTAGGTACGTTAGCAGGGAGCTGGATCGCAAGTGGAGCATCTGGGTGTGGAACTGGTACCCATATGGGATGCCTGTACTGCAGGTGGCAGCTTAACCCACTACACCACAGTGCCAACCCCTTAAAGACTTTTTTGAAAAGCAGTTTCTGGTTCACAGCAAAATTGAGAGGACGGCACAGGGATTTCTCATATGCCCCTACCTGACCCATGCCTGGCCTCCCCCATTATCACCATGCCCCACACCATAGTGGTACATTTATTTCATTGATGAACCTAAACTGACGTGTCCTAATTATCCAAAGTCCAGTATTCAGTAGGATTCACTCTTGCATTGTACATTCTGTGGGTTTGAATGGGTATGTCTGGCATTATAGTATCATACAGGGTATCTTTGCTGCTGTTCTCCACCCGTTCATCCCCCCTAACCCACTGCAATCACTCATCTTTATACTGTCTGCATAAATTTTGGCTTTTCCAAAATGTCTTGTAGTTGAAATACAGATTAACTTCTTTCACTTAGTAATTTGCATTTTCAAATTGCCTTTACATTTTTGCATTTCCATCAGCAATGAATGAAGTTTTTGTTCTGTGTCCTCTTCAGAATGTGGTGTCAGAAGTGTTCTGGATTATAGCCATTCTAATACATATTTTGTGTTTTTTTAATTTATGTTTCTCTGATGACATTTGGGGTGGAACATCTTTTCAGATTTGTAATCTGCATATCTTCTTTGTTGAGGTACTCATTAAGATCTGACCCTTTTAAAAATTTTGTAGGGGCAGCACTGTGGCTCACTGGGTAAGCCTCCACCTGCGGCACTGGTTAAAGTCCCAGCTACTCCACTGCTGATCCACCTCCCTCTTAATGGGCCTGGGAAAGCAGCTGAGGATGGCCCAAGTGCTTGGGCCCCTGCACCCATGTGGGAGACCTGGAAGAAGCTCCTGGCTTCTGGCTTTGGATCACCACAGCTCTGACCATTGTAGTCATTTGGGGAATGAATCAGCGGATGGAAGATCTCTCTTTGCGTTTCTCCCTCTCTTTCTCTGTAGCTGTGCCTTTCAAATAGATAGAAATAAAATCTTAAAAATTAATAAAGTATAAAATTAATTTTAATTTTATTTGAAAGGCACAGAGAGAGATTTTGCATTTGCTGATTGACTATCCAAAGTTCAGCAACAGCTGGGACTGGGCCAGGCTGAAGCCAGGAGTCACCAGCATAGTCCAGGTCTCCCACATGGATGGCAGAGACCCAAATGCGTGAGCTGCCTCCCAGGTGTGCATTAGCTGGACGCTGGATGGAAGTGGAGGCATGAGTCCAATACGAGCATGGGCATGCCAAACAGTGTCTTAACTGCTGCACCAAATGCCCACCCCCTTCTTTTTAAAATAGAGTTGTTTTCTTGTTGTTGAGTTTTAAGTGTTCTTTATATATTTTGGAAAGTAGTCCTTTACCAGATGTGTCTTTTGCAAATGTTTGCTTCTAGTCTGTGTCTTCTCATTCTCTTAACAGTGACTTTCAGAAAGCAGTTTTAAATTTTAATGAAATCTAGGGGCCGGCGCTGTGGCACAGTGGGTTAATGCCCTGGCCTGAAGCGCCGGCATCCCATATGAGCGCCGGTTCGAGACCTGGATGCTCCACTTCCGATCCAGCTCTCTGCTATGACCTGGGAAAGCACTGGAAGATGGCCCAAGTCCTTGGGCCTCTGCACCCATGTGGGAGACCAGGAGGAAGCTCCTGGCTCCTGGCTTCGGACTGGCGCAGTTCTGGCCGTTGTGGCCAACTGGGGAGTGAACCGTCGGATGGAAGACCTCTCTCTCTCCCTCTCTCTCTGCCTCTCCTCTGTGTAGCTCTGACTTTCAGATAAATAAATAAATCTTTAAATCTTTTACACAATTTTTTTTTAATGAAGTCTAGCTTATGAACTAACTAGTTCATGGAGCCTGTCTTATATTGTATCGGGAAAGTGGTCCCTGAACCCAAGGTCATCTAGATTTTCACCTATGTGTTCTTTAGGAGTTTCATAGTTAGTCATCTTCCATTTAGGTATATGATCCATCTTGAGTTAACATTTGTATAGGAGATAAGGTCTGCCTAGATTCCTTTTTTGGTTTGTTTTGGCAAGTGAATGTCCATTTGTTACAGCACCAGTTTTTGAAAGGACTGTCTGTACTTCATTATCTTGCCTTTGTTCTTTGTCAAAAGTCAATTAACTGTACTTCTGTGGATCTGTTTCTGGACTCTGTTCCATTCACGCATTTGTTCTTTGGCTAGTACCACATGGTCTTGATGGCTGTAGCTTTATAGCAAGTCTTGAAGTGTCAGTCCTCCCATTTTGTTCTTCACTCCTCAAATGCCAGCCATAGCAGTCCTCCAACTTTGTTCTTCTTTAATATTGTGTGGGATACTCACTTTATTTTTTTTTTTTTACAGATTTATCTATTTATTTGAAAGAGTTACACAGAAAGAGGAGAGGCACAGAGAGAGAGAGAGAGAGAGAGAGGGAGGGAGGGAGGGAGGTCTTCTTCCAATGGTTCACTCCCCAGTTGGCCGCAACAGCCGGAGCTGTGCTGATCCGAAGCCAGGAGCTTCTTCCAGGTCTCCCACGTGGGTACAGGGGCCCAAGGACTTGGGCCATCTTACTGCTTTCCCAGGCCATAGCAGAGAGCTGGATCAGAAGTGGAGCAGCCGGGTCCCTAACCAGCGCCCATATGGGATGCCGGCTCTTTAGGCCAGGGCGTTAACCCACTGTTCCACAGCGCTGGCCCCTGGGATACTCGCTTTAAAATGAGTTTATTACATCCACGAGATAACTTTAGCTGGGCTTGGTGCTGCGGCATAGTTGTTTAAGCCACTATCTGCAAGGCTAGCATCCCATGTGAGCGCTGGTTTGATTCCCAGCTGCTCCACTTCCGATCCAGCTTTCTGCTGATGTGCCTGGAAAAGCAGCAGAAGATGGCCCAAGAGCTTGGGACCCTGGACCCATGTGGAAGGCATTGGAAGAATTTCCTGCCTCCTGGCATTGGCCTGGCTCAGCCCTGAACATTGTGGCCATCTAGGGAGTGAACCAGTGGATGGAAGAGCTCTGTCTCTGCTCCTTTCTCTGTAATTCTGCCTTTCAAATAAATAAATCTTTTTTTTTTTTTTAACTAACTTCAGCTGAGATTCGGTTTGGAACAATTTATAAATCAAGTCGAGAAAACCAGCATCTTAGCTTTAAGTCTTCCCATCGCTGTATCTCTTTATCTTATTTTGTTCTTCAGAGTTTTACAGTTTTCCTCATAGAGATATTATATTTTTTTTAGATGTATACCTACTTCATTTTGAGGGATGCTAATATAAGTGATATGTTTTTGATTTTAAATTTCATCCATTCACTGCTGGTATGAGGAAAGCGACTAACTCTTTATATTAACCTTGTCTCCTGCAACCTTAATGTAAGTGCTTATTAGTTCAAGCAGAATTTTTTTCTTGTTTTAAGCAGAGAGAGCTCCTATCTGCTAATTCATTCCCCAAATGCCTGAAGGCTGGGGCCGACTGAAGTCAGGAGCTAGGAATTTAACCCAGGTCTCCCATGTGGGTGGCAGAAGCCCAGTTTATCACTTGAGCCACCACTGCCTCCTGGCATTTGGCATTCATGTTAACAAGAAGCTGGAGTCAGAACTTGGAGGTAGTGTTGAACCCAGGCAGTCTTGATATGGAATGCAAGTGTCTTAACCAGCTAGGCCAAACAACTGTCCTGTCCTTTTTTTTTTTTAATTTTTTAATTTTTAAATATTTATTTATTTGAGATGTAGAGTTACAGACAGTGAGAGAGACAGAGAGAAAGGTCTTGTTTTCTGCTGGTTCACTCCCCAAATGGCAGCAGCAGCTGGAGCTGTGCTGATCTGAAGCCAGGAGCTTCTTCCAGGTCTCTCTTGTGCATGCAGGGGCCCAAGCACTTGGGCCATCTTCTACTGCTTTCCCAGGCCATAGCAGAGATCTGGACTGGAAGAGGAGCAGCTGGGACTAGAACTGGCACCCATATGGGATGCTGGCACCACAGGCGGGATTAACCTGTGCCTCAGCGCCAGCAATCCTCTTATTTTCTTAATGCGTTAAGTAAGCTAGGACAGTTGAAAGGAGTGGTGAGGGGACATTTGTGCCTTCCTCTGAATTAGATACAGTTTTGGGTAGACACTTAAAAAAAAGATTTGTTTATTTATTTGAAAGACAGAATTACAGAAGCAGAGGCAGAGAGACAGAGGGCTTCCACCTGCTGGTTCACTCCCCAAATTGCCACAATGGGCAGAGCTGGGCTGATCCAAAGCCAAGAGCCTGAAGCTTCTTTTGGGTGTTCCTCATGGGTGCAGGGGCCCAAGGACTTGGGGCATCTTCTGCTTTTCCAGGCCACAGCAGAGAGCTTGATTGGAAGTGGAGCAGCCAGGACTCAAAACTAATGCTCAGATTTGATGCCAGTACTGCAGGTTACCCACTATGCCACGGTGCTGGCCCGGGTTTAATTATTTATTTACTTATTTGTATAGCAGAAAGAGAGGGAGGGAGTGATCTTGTATCTGTTGGTTCAGTCCCCAAAAGCTCAGAACAGCTTGGACTAGGAAACTGAGCCCGGTAGCCAGGGGCTCAGTTTCCCTATCTGTCTAGTTTGCCTAGATATATTACCTATCTACAGGGATGGCAGGAACTCAGATACTTGGGCCATCTTTTGCTGCCTCCCCAGGCACATTAGCAGGAAGGTGGATCCGAAGCAGAAGTGGGAGTGGAGAGCAGGCATTTCAGCGTGGGATGTGGGTGTCCCACATGACAGCTTAACTTACTGTGCCGTAACACCCACCCCTGTAGATAGGTAATTGGTCAAACTGAAGAAGCTGTGCCCAGGTCAGATGCTAAATTTTTACAAAGAATACTTTATCTTTGTTTAGATTCCATAAATTTACCAAAGAAAAAGTAAATTCACATACAACTTCAGTTGTTCAAACATGCGTAGTTTAACCATGACAAAATCCCATTTTTTAATTTAAATTAAAAAAAAAAAGTAAAATTTAAAATTACACGAGCTACATTAGAAGGCCGCAGCAGTTAACCTGTGTCTAGTGACCATTGTATGGGACAGTAGAGCTCTAGGCGATGTGCTTGGACTGTGTCGGTAGTTCCCGGTAGTGTTTTGATTGTCCAGAGAAGATTCTTCTAACCTTCTGCCTCAAGGGAAAAGGCTAGGCTGCTGGGGCTCTTTGAGAGACTGGGGTGGGGTTGTAAAGGGGCAGTGCTGGGTGTCCCAGTATATATAAAGGGTACATGGGTTTACTTACTCTGTTTTTTGATGTAGGATCTCTGCTCACAGTGGTGCCTGGCATTCCTCAATCTAGAGACCCTGTGTTCTTCCATTTTGTGAGACGAGCCTTCTAGATTTCTGGTAGAGAAAGAGAGGGTAGTTTCTCAGTGGCATAGCGGGGCCATGTTCTTTAGTCTTGTGAACTCTTCCCTGCCATCATTGCTTTCTTCCTAAAAATCACTTTTCTGTAAATGTATTGGGGTTTTAATAAGGGAGAAGATAAACCACTTTGGTTCAGTCTGCCATTTTCTGCCTGGAAGTTCCTATTTGTGAGCCAGATGCTGATGTTTTAAAAATTTCTTTTTTTATTCTTCCTTTGTTTTTTTTTTTTTTTTTTTTTCTTTTTTCTTTTTTACAGGCAGAATGGACAGTGAGAGAGAGAGACAGAGAGAAAGGTCTTCCTTTTGCTGTTGGTTCACCTCCAATGGCCGCCACAGCCGGCACGCTGCGGCAGGCGCACCGCGCTGATCCGATGGCAGGAGCGGTGCTTATCCTGGTCTCCCATGGGGTGCAGGGCCCAAGCACTTGGGCCATCCTCCACTGCACTCCCTGGCCACAGCAGAGAGCTGGCCTGGAAGAGGGGCAACCGGGACAGAATCCGGCGCCCTGACCAGGACTAGAACCTGGTGTGCCGGCGCCACAAGGTGGAGGATTAGCCTAGTGAGCCGCGGCGCCGGCCTTCCTTTAGTTTCTATAAGGGTTTAGTAGGGGATGCAGTAGAAGGGACAGGAAATGAGGTATTTACCATAGCCTAGCTAGCACAGTAAGGGTTTGGTTTGGAGGCAGAAAAGAACTAACAGCAAAGAGAATGATGGGAGTGAAGCGTTTAGAGGTAGGTAGGACGATAAGAGATTTTGTTTTAAAAAGTTTGTATGTTTGAGGCATAAGGCATAAAATGCTACTGTAGTAGATGTCTTCTTGGACTCTGCTATTTTTAGGTTGTTTTGTTTGTTTGTTTGTTTGTTTTAACTTACGATTTAGGAACTTCTCAGAGTCTGGGAAACCAGAAATGCCACGATTAAAAAAAAAAACGAACAAAGCTGTTTCTCTACAATAAGTATACACATAATATTAAGTCAATAAGCAATATACCCTCACTATACTATAACAATAGATTCTATTTCCATAATTAAGCTTGCAGCTTGAGTATACTCTCGGATTCTGAAACAGAATTGTCTCTACTGTAATTCACTTTGCTGGTTGTTGCTGCCCTCTGTTGGACTACTGAAGAAATGCAGCTTTTGTACTGCACCTATTTCTTACTATCTTTATAAAACTGAACTGAGTGCTAAAATATGGGCAGTTCTGAACATTGATTTAGTTATTTGAGAGCCAGAAAAACAGAATGAGAAACAGATCTCCCATCCACTGGTTCACTTCCCAAATGTCTCAAGGCCCCGGGTCAGAGGCCTGGAGCTGGAAACTCAATCCCTGTTTCCCACATGGGTGGCAGGAACCTGATTATTTGAGTCATCACTGCTGCCTCCAACAGTTTGTGTTAGCAGCAAACTGGAATGAAGAGATGGAGCCAGGTCTAACAGAGGAGACACGGGCGTCTTAACTAGCATTTTACCAGCAGGCACCTGCCCGCCCCTTGTAAGTGTTTTAAAGAATCAAAGGTGGCCGGCGCCGCGGCTCACTAGGCTAATCCTTCACCTTGCAGCGCCGGCACACCAGGTTCTAGTCCTGGTCGGGGCGCTGGATTCTGTCCCGGTTGCCCCTCTTCCAGGCCAGCTCTCTGCCGTGGCCAGGGAATGCAGTGGAGGATGGCCCAAGTGCTTGGGCCCTGCACCCCATGGGAGACCAGGATAAGTACCTGGCTCCTGCCATCGGATCAGCGCGGTGCGCCTGCCGCAGTGTGCCGGCCGCGGCGGCCATTGGAGGGTGAACCAATGGCAAAAGGAAGACCTTTCTCTCTGTCTCTCTCTCTCACTGTCCACTCTGCCTGTCAAAAAAAAAAAAAAAAAGAATCAAAGGTGCCTCTAAAGATGCCTCTGTAAAGCACAAGAGAATATTATATTCCTTTTTAAGAACAGATGCATTTGCTTTTCTAAAGTCAAGAGTTAGTAGGCATTATTAAGTAGGAACAAGGCAGGAGAACTGGGGGTTTGCAAATATTTTGGGATTTTGGAATCTGGATACCTGAGTTCCAGTTCCAACTCAGACCCTAATCATGTGACTTCAGTGGTTTATGTTCCTGTCTGGGTTTCAGTTTCTTCACTGAGACAATGAAGAGATGGAGTAGACTCAAGGCTTCTCCAGGGATTGGTGTTTTGGGGAAGCAGCCCCAGGTTATCATATTTGTTTATAGAAGATATAATGACTAAATTCCAGGCTCTGCTCTCAAGGAACTTAGTCTGGAAAGGGTAGAGGAGTCAGACAATCAAAAGACAATAATAATCCACTATTAGTGCTGGGAGACAGCCAAGTGCTTGTTACTGTGGAAACACTGAGAGAGGTACCCATGCAATTAGAGGAGACATGGTGCTGTTTGGCCTGTTGGAGTTAGCCTTGAAGGCACCGTCTAGACTGAGGAGGCAGCAGCCTGGGGAGGTGTGGGGTGGTGAGGGCATTAGGTTGTGGGTATGCAGCTGGTTCAGTATGATCAAAAGATAGTGTTTGAGGTGGAGTGATGCATGAGACTAGGGAATAAAACCCAGAGGGGTCATATATGCTAGGAGATTTGGATCTAACCTAAGGGCAGTGGGGAGCTATTGAAGAGTTTTAATGGAGAAATAGCATGGACTGCTTGGCTTTTTAGAGATTACTCTTGGATGTAGCATGGAAAATGGATGTGATTTGGGGCAGACAGAACTGAAGGCAGGGAAATCAGTTCAGAGTCTGTTGTAGAAAATCCAGCTGGAGACGGTGATGGCATGAATCTGAGCAGTGATACTGGAAATGGATGGGGGAGAGGTGTATAAGCAGAAAGAAAGAGTTGCCGGTTTGCTTTAACTTAAGCTGCAGCTGTGAATGTGTGTGTGTGTGTGTGTGTGTATTACTTCATATTATTACCAGAGTTGTTTGCAAACATTGGTTTGGTTCTTTGTGAACATTTTGAGCTTAGGGAACAGGTTTTGGAAGTAATTCTCTAGGAGCAAGTAAGTTTAATCTTGGATATGGCAACCTGAACTGTATATGCTCATTTCGTTTGTGGTTTGTTCCACTTCTGTTTTCCAAGTGACTTAGAGTGGTGACAAAAGGAACTGTGTTGTTGGTCTCCGTAGGTGGTACTTTCTCTGCCTCTTCATCCTTCTGCCTTTGCTCCCTGTAAGCAGCACATGCAGATAACCATAAATTCATGGATGCCTGGCAGGGTCCTTAGGGTGTCAGGTGAGTGATTAGCACTCAGCTGGTGGAAGCTTGACCTCCTCTGGACCATAGAGGGTGATATTAATTCCCACTGTGCATTGAATTTAACTGTATTGTGATGTGGGGAACATGGGTGTCATGATACGGATTTTTCCTATCCATAAAAAGATTAGAATAATAATTTTGTGGCAGGGCCAGAAGTAGTTTTTAATTAGTTGAGGAAGATTCACCAAGGGACATTTATTGAACTCTTCCAGAACATTAACATGAAAGAAATATGGTTTACAATTAGGTCAAAGAAAGATTGCTGCTTTCTTAAATCTGCAGATATTTTTACCCTAAAATAGAACATGTACACAGAAGAGAACAGGAAACATACAGAATGATTATAAACTTCATGTAGTCAAAATCCATTAATTAATGTATCCCGCAAATCACTTTGTCTCTTTCCCCGTCAGAATTCTTTTTTTTAAGGTAATGCCAGTTTGTCCCATTGTTAGTGATGTCAATTTTTTTAAAGTTTTATTTTGGGACCGACGCCATGGCGTAGTGGGCTAAAAACCTCCACCTGTGGTGCTGACATCCCATATGGGTTCGGGTTCATGTCCCAGCTGCTCCTCTTCCCATCCAGTTCTCTGCTAATGGCCTGGGAAAGCAATGGAAGATGTCCCAAGTGCATGGAGCCCTGCACCCACGTGGGAGACCCAGAAGAAGCTCCTGGCTTCGGATCAGCTCATCTCTGGCCATTAATGGCCATCTGGGGAGTGAACCAGGGAATGAAAGACCTTTCTGTCTCTCCCTCTGTCTCTAACTCTACGTTTCAGATAAATAAATAAATCTTTTTAAAAATTTTATTCATTCTTATTTGAAAGGCAGTGTTAGAGGGAGAGAAAGAGAAGAAGATCTTCTATCTACTGGTTCACTCCCCAGATGGCCTAAGAGCAAGGGCTATTTTTGGACTGGGTATGGCCAAAGCCAGCAGCCAGGAACTCCGTCTGGGTCTCCCATGTGGATGGCAGGGGCTCAAGTACTTGTGCCACCCTCTACTGATTTCGCAAGTACATTGTGGGAGCTGAATCAGAAGTAGAGCAGTTGGGCCTCGAACCAGCACCCATATGGGATGCCAGTGACTCAGGTGGTGGCAGCTTCGACTGCTGTGCCACAATGCAGGCCCCCACCTTCTACTCTTGATAGTTGTCCAGATTGTTGTGTTTAGGTGTTCTAGTGTTACTCTGCACACTCTTGTTACATGGGTGCTGCCACATATGTGCAAATATCAGCAGGATAGAAACATAGCAGTAGGTTTGTTGACTTGCAATGTGTGTGCATACTAGATAGTGCCTTCCTGGTTTCCAGAGAGCCTGTGGCTGTGTTTATACCACCACCAGCTGTGGTGAGAGTGCCTGCTGCCTTACAAGTAGACAGACCTGCAGATTCTTGCCCATTTGAGGTGTGAAGTGGTATCTCATCGTGGATTGCATTTACATCTCCTTGTTTGTTTACTATGGAGTTCACATTCATGAGTTTGGCAGTCATCAGTTGTATAGTCAGTTCAGTTCTCAATCTTTGAAGAGTCATGGTAATGTCCGTAAGACTCTTCCAGCCCCTTACCTGAGAGAGTGTGCTAAGAATACTTTGGTAGAAATTCAGCATGCAAAAAGTTGGAAAGATCCTTTCAGTTTGTTTTCTCTGCCTTTTTCACCAACCCATCTGGTGTTTGGAAGGTTTCTTGGCATTTCACTGATCTCTCTTCTCTTTTTCTTATTCCTTTTTTCTATTTCCTAGACTCTGAAGCGGCTCATGGCAGATGAGGTAAGGAAATTTTGTTTGGCATGTGCATGTTCTGTCTCATTTCCTAACTTGGACGTTCTGTGATTATAATGGTTAATGGGGTCTAAGAATACGAAGTTTTTCCTAACTCTTGGCTCTGCATTTGGCTGACTGCATGCATTTCCTTGGCATGTTCATTAGCTTCCAAAGTTAGGCACGCTCTTTAAACTCTAAGCAGACTCACAGTTTGGAAGCCACTTGTGACACTGGAAGCTCACAGTGCTTGCAGGTATTACTCTTATTTTCAAACGGATTGAGCCAGTAAGCGGGAGCATCTGTACCTGAGGCAGTGGTTCATTGGTGGAGGGATGGCATGTGTATCTCTGAGGTACCTGATATTCTTTGCTGACTAGCTGTCATGCAAAGAGCATAACACAAGTGCTGTGAAGTGAATGGAAGAGAATGGTTCCTGGTTTTGAGGTATGTAGTTGTTTATCCTGTTTGACTTATAGCTATTAAAATCTGTGCTCATAGTTACCTCTTGAAGAGAGGGATCCTCTGGGCGCCAGGGCACATTTATTTTTGGATAGCATGGAGGAAACAAAGGGCATTTTATTGATAGCTCTGAACGGGACACGATTTTAGTTCTGTGCTACTAGAAGGTAAGGAATGACAGGGGAGATCAGAAACCTAGTTCTTTCCTTTTAGGGAGATTTGGAATCTTTGTGCTTCAGTCCATTTATCATTGAATGTGGATGAGAACACAGACTTGGTATAGTACATTAGATATGAGGAAGGCTGATTTGTTCTTTTCATGGCAGGAAAGTCCTGAGCTCATAAACCGGAGGAACCATGCATATGTATGAAGTTAAAGGGTAGTTTGTTGTGTAAATGAAAATGGATCTCTAATATTTTTTTTTTCCTCAGCTGGAGAGATTTACTAGCATGAGAATAAAGAAAGAAAAGGAAAAGCCCAATTCTGCTCATAGAAATTCTTCTGCATCATATGGAGATGATCCCACAGCACAGCCCTTACCCGATTATTCAGATGAGCAAATTTTAGTTCTCTTCGAACAGATGTTGGTAAGTTTCCCACTTCCAAATTTTGTTTGTTCTTAAAAATGCATTTATGAGCATGGTGGGCTCTTTTTTAATACACATTTCCTCTTCAGTAGCCCTTTATTATAAAGAATTCCAAGCTTAATATAGAACTTTTTAATATTAATCCTGTTACCCAAGGGACTAAATGTACAAGAACCAGTCTGTAAGGTTAGAATCTGTGAGTAGACTTGGAAATATCAGATCACTTACCATCTTTTAATTGTCCTTCTGCTCAGCGATGTCTTAGCCTCAAAGACATAGGTGATTCCACCTGTGGTACTATAGACCCCACCTTTTGGTTAAGCCAGAGTAGATGAAGTATTGTAGCATTCACAATGAACTCCACACGAAGAAGAAACTAGAGATGGTAAGGCATTGTTTGCCCACAGTACCCAATTAGTGGTGAGTCTGGAAAGAGAGTGCTGATGCTACTATAATCACTAGAAGACCTTTGAAGTGGAGTTTGAAGTATGGGTGAATGTTACTATCTTCTGTGAGGCACACTCAGTGTCCACTAGTTGAAAGTCTTAGAAAGTTGAGTATCTGCTTTATAAGGTTTCATAAAACCTTTGTGTTGCAGGGACTCAGACTCAAATAGAGACTGGTAGCAGGCCTGACTTAATTAAAAGGCTTAAAATCCTTAACTCAGGGCCTGTTACATAGTAATCACCCAACTATGCTACTGCTGTTATTTTTCACTGACTCTTTCAGTCTGTGTATTTGTTTACATTTATTTATTTTCATTTTGTTCGAAAGGCTGAAAGACCTTCCATCTGCTGGTTTACTCCCCAAATGGCCACAATAGCCAGAGCTGGGCATACTGAAACCAAGAGCCTGGAACTCACTTCAGTGGCGGGGATCCAACTACTTGAGCCATCATTGGCCTCCTAGGCATTAGCAGGAAGCTGGGTCCGAAGTGAAGGAACCGGGACTCGAATCATGCCCATCTGTATGGGAAGTGGGTGTCCAAACTGCGACTTAACTGCTATGCCAAACACTTAGCCCTCGATCTGTCTCTTAATATTCAAAGAGTGTTAAGGGTATAGTTTATCAAGACAATCTCTTAGCACTGGATTGCAAATTTAGATGGCTTTTGGGCCATACAGGTCACATACATAAATTAAACAGGGTGGACAGACTATGCTACAAAGGAAAAGAGAAAGTGGTAAATGAAAAAGGGACTTCTGACATTTTTGTTAATAAGATAGGTCACAGCTCAGTTCTGGAAGGTGATAGTATTCTACTGGGAATGTTAGCCCATTCCAAAGTGATATAGAGCCACAGATTTTTCTGTTTTTCAAAAGCAGCCAGAAATCTATAATTTAATTTTTGAAAATAATTCTTGAGTAATATCACATATTGTAGGATTTGTATTTCCCAAGATAGGTCATTTTTTAAAAAAAATTGTTCAAATCAAAATTCCAAGTTAGGTCCATTATACTGATATCCTCAGTTTCATTTTAAAAAAAAAAAGATTATTTGAAAGGCAGAGTTACAGAGAGCAGGAGATCCTCCATCCACTGGCCCAGCCCTGACCTCCTCAACTGGCTGCCAAGGCCAGGGCTGGGCCAGGCCAAACCTAGGAGCCTGAAATTCTATCCTGGTCTCCCATGTGGGTGGCAGGAGACCAAGAACTTGACCATTATCTACTGCTTTCTCGGGTATCTTGGCAGGGAGCTGCATCAGAAATTAAACCTCTGGAGTTTGAATTGCCATTTAACCTGCTGTGCCACAATGCTAGCTGTTATTCATTTTCATTAAGTCCATAGATTTCCTTTTCTCTTTTTTAATTCTCACTATTGATGTAGAAAATTTGACCCATTGGATTTCCCACAATCTGAAATTTGATACTTTTATCCTTTGGTGCTGTTTTACCAGAGATCTGTATTTTTTTTTTTTTTATGAAAGATCATTTATTTATTTGTTTGAAAGGCAGAGTTATAGGGTGGCGGGAGAAGGTTGAGAGAAAGATCTTCCATCTGCTGGTTCACTCCTCATATAACCTCATATAACCACGCTGAAACCAGGGAAATTTATTTATTTGAAAGGCAGAGTTAGAGGGAGGAGGGAAAGACAGATCTGGTTTACCTCCTAAATGGCTGTAATGACCAGGGCTGGGACAGCTGAAGCCAGGAGCTTCCTCTGAGTGCAGGGGTCCAAGCACTTGGACCATCTTCTGCTTTCTGAGGCACATTAGCAGAGAACTGGATTGGAAGTGGTGTGGCCTAGACTCAAACTGCTGCCCATGTGGGATGCTGGCGTTGTAGGTGGCAGCTTTATCCACTACGCCACAATTCTGGCCCTGTAAAATGTATTTTTCTTTGGGCCTGATTCAACCTGATGGCCACTACTTTGCAACTTCTATGTCTCATTTTTTTGAAAAAAGAAAAAAAAACACAGGAATTAAGTCAGAGAAACTTCAAATTAATATTGCTACTTGCTACTTGCAGAAGGAATTCATTTTTTTTTGCCCTTGCACACTTTCCCCATTTCAAACAACATTTTTAACTTGTTAAATTTATGCTAAGTTACTGGGCTGAGACATAAGACTGTACATGTGATCGCCTCAAGTAGAGCAGTTTCCTAAGAAGTATGCTGAACTTAATCCAATTTGTATCTTTGCATGAGGCTGTGCTTTATCAGAGTTTCCAGTTCTTTCTTTATGGGAAAGGAGTTTTTAAAAGAAACTGAGTTAACCACTTTCTAATGAGTATTTAGGCCACAAAGTTGGTGCAAATTTTGCTGGTGTTTGAAGGATACCAGTTGTCCAGTACTTCAATCTGAAGTCCATCTTGAATGCAAAAAAAAATTATGTATGCTTTTATGTCAATAATACAAAATAAAATTTTCATCTGTACTGAGTCCATTTTTCTCATGAAAAAAGTTAGAGGCCGGTGCCATGGCGCACTAGGGTAATCCTCCGCCTGCGATGCTGGTTTTAGTCCCGGTTGCTCCTCTTCCAGTCCAGCCCTCTTCTGTGGCCCGGGAGGGCAGTGGAGGATGGCCCAGGTCCTTGGGCCCTACACCCACATGGAAGACCAGAAAGAGGCACCTGGCTCCTGGCTTTGGATTGGCATAGCTCCAGCCGTTGTGGCCATTTGGGGAGTGAACCAACGGAAGGAAGACCTTTCTGTCTCCCTCACTGTAACTCCACCTGTCGAATAAATAAATAAAAAGCTTAAAAAAAAAGTTAATGTGGCCGGTGCAGCGGCTCACTAGGCTAATCATCCGCCTTGCGGCGCCAGCACACTGGGTTCTAGTCCCGGTCGGGGTGCTGGATTCTGTCCCGGTTGCCCATCTTCCAGTCCAGCTCTCTGCTGTGGCCAGGGAGTGCAGTGGAGGATGGCCCAGGTGCTTGGGCCCTGTACCCCATGGGAGACCAGGAGAAGCACCTGGCTCCTGCCATCGGATCAGCGCAGTGCGCCGGCTGCAGCACGCCGGCCGCGGCGGCCATTGGAGGGTGAACCAATGGCAAAGGAAGACCTTTCTCTCTGATTCTCTCTCTCACTGTCCACTCTGCATGTCAAAAAAAATTAAATAAATAAATAAATAAAAATTAAAAGAAGTTAATGTATATGCATTAAAATTTCTGGAGACAGGTAGGCATTAAAATTATGATGCTGGCATCCTGTATCAGAATGCTGGTTTGAGTCCTAGCCACTTGGCTTCCAATTCAGCTCCCTACTAATGCTGCCGCAGAGAATGGCTCTGGTAGGTCGCTTTCACCCTTTTGAGAGACTTAGGTGAATTTCCTGGCTCCTGACTTTGGCCTAGCCCAGCCTTGGCTTTCGGCAGCCATGTGGAAAGAGAACCAGCAGATGGGAAATCTCTGCTTCTCTGTCACTCTACCTTTCAAATAAACAAACATAATTTTTTTTTTTTTTTTTTTTTTTGACAGGCAGAGTGGACAGTGAGAGAGAGAGACAGAGAGAAAGGTCTTCCTTTACCGTTGGTTCACCCTCCAATGGCCGCTGCAGCTGGTGCGCTGCGGCCAGCGCACCGCGCTGATCCGATGGCAGGAGCCAGGTGCTTCTCCTGGTCTCCCATGCGGGTGCAGGGCCCAAGCACTTGGGCCATCCTCCACTGCACTCCTGGGTCACAGCAGAGAGCTGGCCTGGAAGAGGGGCAACTGGGACAGAATCTGGCACCCCAGCCGGGACTAGAGCCCCGTGTGCTGGTGCCGCAGGCGGAGGATTAGCCTAGTGAGCCGCGGCGCCGGCTGCAAACATAAATCTTAGGGGGCAGGCCGGCGCCGCGGCTCACTAGGCTAATCCTCCGCCTAGCGGCGCCAGCACACCGGGTTCTAGTCCCGTTTGGGGCGCCGGATTCTATCCCGGTAGCCCCTCTTCCAGGCCAGCTCTCTGCTGTGGCCAGGGAGTGCAGTGGAGGATGGCCCAGGTGCTTGGGCCCTGCACCCCAAGGGAGACCAGGAAAAGCACCTGGCTCCTGGCTCCTGCCATCGGATCAGCGCGGTGCGCCGGCCGCAGCGCGCCGGCCGCGGCGGCCATTGGAGGGTGAACCAATGGCAAAGGAAGACCTTTCTCTCTGTCTCTCTCTCTCACTGTCCACTCTACCTGTCAAAAAAAAAAAAAAAAAAAAAAAAAAAAAAAAAAATCTTAGCGGGGGGGAAAGTGCTGGAAATGCCCACATTTCATATCAGAGTACCTGAAATTTGACTCTTGGCTCTATTCCTGATTCTGGCTCCCTGCTAGTGCACTCCCTGAGATACTGCAGATGATGGCTCAAGTGGTTGGGTCCTGGCCACCCGACTGGGAGACCTGGCTTGAGTTCCTAACACCTGGTATTGGCTTGTTACAACCCTAGCTATTGTAGACATTCGGGGAGTGAACAAGTGGTTGGGAGATCTCTATCTGTGTACCATTTCTCCGTTTCTCTGTCTTTCTGCTTTTCAAATAATTAAGTTTAAACTAAATTTTTTATTAAAGATTTATTTTATTTATTTGAAAGAGCTACAGAGAGAAGTAGAAACAGAGAGAGAGGTCTTCCATATGCTAGTTTACTCCCCAGTTGGCCTCAACAGCCGGAATGGAGCCGATCCAAAGCCAGAAGCCAGGAGCCTCCTCCTAGTCTCCTACATGGGTGCAGGGGCCCAAGGACTTGGGCCATACTCTGCTGCTTTCCCAGGTACATTAGCGGGGAATTGGATCATAAGTGGAGCAGCCAGGATTCTAACTGGTGCCCATATGGGATGCCAGGCTGTGTCTTTAACCTGCTAACCCTAAACTAAAATTTTAACTACATTTATCCCTAAAGGGTTTTCATAAACTATGATCAAAAAAATTTATTCAATAATCATTTAACATGCTCAATTCTACACTAAGTAAACTACTGAACAGTAAAAACTTGTAAAGAGTTCAAGTATGTTTTCTTTTTGTCTTCATTTACCAGCTGGATATGAACCTAAATGAGGAGAAACAGCAACCTTTGAGGGAGAAAGACATTATCATCAAGAGAGAAATGTTGTCTCAGTACTTCCACACCTCACAGGCTGTAAGTCATGGGTATAAGGACCGTGCCCTTCTCTTGGACCTGTTTTATTTTGCAAATGCTATTTATTTTATGTCTTCCTTAGTATACCTCATTCCATTATATAATAAGCCTACTCATTTTCAGTCTTTTATTTGACTTATTCATCCTTACGTACTTTTTTCCTGATTAAATCTTCATGAAATATGTATGGGAAATGGGATAGGAAATCTGAGTCGCTCCTAAATTAGTGTTACGTATGGGTGATGGGTTTCTGTCCCGATACCATAGTGACTAATGTTTTAGTC